>NC_091284.1:562745119-564167927 GCF_032444005.1 Ranitomeya imitator | reverse complement strand
GTAGTGGAGATGATGAGGTCCTTGACCCATCGTGGCGTGAGGAACAGGAAGGTGGTGGGAGCAGCTCAGAGGAAGAGCTTCCTCTTACGGGCCAAAGAGGGAGAGGGAGGGGGAAGACTGCGGAGCCTGTAGCCTCCACTTTGGCACCCGTTAGGAGCCTGTCTCTTTCCAAAGCCAAAAAGGGCGCTCCCAAGACTTGCAGTGCCTGGTCCTTTTTTGACACAGTTGCAGATGACATTTGTTTTGTCAAATGCAAGCTGTGTCATCATAAAGTAAAAAGAGGGAAAAATGTCAGCAACCTCAATACCACAAATATGTGGAAACATGTGCGGACCAGGCACGCGGTGGAGTTACAGAAACACACTGAAGATGTAGGCCAACCAACAGCGGCAGCTACCACCTCTTCAGCTCGTGTTGCCTCTTCCTCCAGCTCACGCACAGCTGGTTTGGCTTCCTCCCAGAGACCTTGTGTAATTCCACCCACAGCACCACCTTCCCAGTCATCCTCACACTCCCAGTCTACTCTACAGCCATCGGTAGTACAGGCATGGGAGAAAAGGCGGGCATTCTCGGCCAACCACCCCCGAGCACAGGCTCTGAATGCAGGCATTGCCAAACTGTTGTCCCTGGAAATGCTCTCGTTCAGGCTGGTGGAGACTGACAGCTTCCGTGACTTGATGGCATTGGCAGTCCCACAGTACAAGGTGCCCAGCCGCTTTTACTTCAGCAGGCAGGCTGTCCCTGCCCTGCACAGGCATGTTGAGGCAAACATAAAACATGCGCTACTGAACGCCGTCAGTAGCAAGGTCCACCTCACCACCGATGCGTGGACCAGTCAGCATGGACAGGGGCGATATGTTTCCCTCACTGCCCATTGGGTTAATGTTGTTGAGCCAGGTACAGATCGTGCGAGTGGCGCAGGACGTGTCCTGCCCACTCCAAGGATTGCAGGAATCCAGTCTGTACGCATCGACTCCTCCTCTTACACCAGTTCCTCTGATTCCTCTCTGCAGGATCCGTCACAGTCCACCCCCACATGGACCCGTGAACGTTTACCTATGACCGACATGAGCACAGCCGTGGCCAAACGTCAGCAGGCCGTCTTGAAACTAGTTTCATTGGGCATCGAAGCCACACAGCGCAGGAGCTCTGGAATGCCATAAAGCAGGAGAGCGATGTGTGGTTACTGCCAGCGAATCTCCAGCCAGGCATGGTAGTGTGTGACAATGGCCGAAATCTGGTGGCAGCTTTGGCCCTTGGCAACCTCACTCACATCCCATGTCTGGCACATGTGCTCAATTTGGTTGTGCAGAGTTTTCTGAGGGACTATCCGGATCTTGATGCCCTGCTGCACAAGGTCCGCCTAGAGTGTGCTCACTTGCGGCGTTCCAGCTTGGCCAGATCCCGCATTGCTGCTCTGCAAGCGCCGATTCCGCCTTCCGGAACACCGCATCATATGTGACCTACCTACCCGGTGGAATTCCACGTTACATATGTTGGAGCGGTTGTGTGAGCAGCAGCAAGCAGTTATGGAGTACCAGCTGCATCAGGCGCAAAGAAGTCGCAGTCAGCGCCGATCAGACTTCACAACCACAGAGTGGGCCACTATGAAGGACGTCTGCCAGGTTTTGCGTCCTTTTGATTATTCCACGCGGATGGCAAGTGCAGATGATGCACTAGTCAGCATGACTGTCCCCCTTATCTGCCTGCTTCAGCAAACTTTGCAAGGGTTAAGGGATGATGTGGTGGAAGAGGTGGAGGATGAGGAGTCACCTTTTCCATCAGCTTCTGGAGAGTCAGCGCCACGTGGTTCCTCACAAAGGGGTACGCAGGGGCCAATTTGTGAGGAGGATGAGGAGGAGTCAATGGAGGAGGAAGAGCTCCGTCCAGAGGAGGGAGCGACACAATTGTCCAGTGGTCAGTGTGTACAGCGAGGGTGGGGTGATGACGAGCGGGCAGAGATCATGTCTCAAGCAGGGGACAGCGTTTCTGGGCCGGTTGGCACTCTGCAGCACATGGTGGATTTCATGCTGCAGTGCCTGAGAAACGACCGCCGCATCGACCACATTCTCAACATGCCTGATTATTGGGTGTTCACCCTCCTCGATCCTCGCTACCGGGACAACGTCCAAAACCTCATCCCTGCGTTGACCCGGGAGCGTAAATTGCGGGAGTACCACGACACACTGGTGAATTCCATCATCTTCTCCTGTCCAACTGAGAGGAGTGCTGCTAGTGCTTTACAAAGCAGCTCAGTGCGTCGAGGCAGTGGGGGAGGCTCTGCCCAAAGAGGGAGCAGAAGCAGTGCCTCTGCCCAAGGCAAGCCCAGTATGGCACAACTCTGGCACACTTTTGTGTGCCCGCCCCAAATGTCTACACCATCACCGGCGGCTCCAGTCAGCAGGAGGCAACGGTTCCGTCAGATGGTGACAGACTACATGGCTTGCCCTCTTACTGTACTCCCAGACGGCTCTTCCCCGTTCAAGTTTTGGGTCTCTAAGCTGGATACATGGCCAGAGCTAAGCCAGTATGCATTGGAGGTGCTGGCTTGCCCTGCGGCTAGTGTCTTATCGGAACGTGTCTTTAGTGCCGCAGGTGGTGTACTAACAGACCGTCGCATGCGACTATCCTCCGATAACGTTGACCGGCTTACTTTCCTGAAAATGAACCAGGCCTGGATCTCGCAGGAATTTGCCACTCCTCTGCCTGATTAAGTAATTGGGTGTCATCCAGGTCTCCTGCTGTGTTCATCTTTCTACCACCTGAACTGCTATTCCTGGGCTCCAACACCGCCAGTTGCGGCTCAGAAGTGCAGGCTGCACAGTAAAAACATACGACCCAGTGTTATTGGGTTTCAGTAACGTCAGCTGATCCCCAGCTGTGTAGCCGGCAATGTGTCCTGCGACCGCCACGCTGGCACAACAACCTAAATGTAAGGGAACCTGTCCCCCCCCCCCCCCCCCGTCGTTTGTTACTGAAAGAGCCATCTTGTGCAGCAGTAATGCTGCACAAGGAAAAGGTAGCTCTTTTTTTTTAGCTCTTTGCACACGCAGAACTTAACACTTATAAAATGTGTTCACTGATACCGTTATACCGTCCCGGAGCTGGGACTTTCCTTCGTAATGTGACGCAGCACAGCCGTCATTCCTACCCCCTTGGTGCCATGCGCTGCCTCCTCAGCGTTGTTTTAAGCTGTCACGGAGCCTGCGCTGTTCTGTTATCCCTTGGGCATGCCCTATTTGCGCTGCCTGTCTTCTGACATAATTTGGTGTCAGGCTGGCTGCGCCTGTGCGGCCGCGCTGCCCGAGATCCCGCCTCGCAGTGTCTTCTGATTGAGTCACACTGCGGGCCTGGGATCCATGGGCATGCGCAGTGCATATCTTCCCCTCGGGCTCTCGCTCATTTCCCTCCGCCTTCTTTAGACTGTGCGCCGTCAGCTGATCCCTAGCATGCCACGGCCGTGACACCGCACAGTCTGAAGAAGAGGGAAGGAGGGGAGTGAGAGTCGAGGTTATGCACTGTGCATGCCCATGGTTCCAAGGCCCGCAGTGGGATTACGTTAGATGAGACTGCGAGGTGGGATCTGGAGCAGCGTGGACGCACAGGCACTGACAGCCTGACACCAAATTATGTCAGAAGACAGGCAGCGCTAATTGGGCATGGCCAAGGGCTAACAGAACAGCGCAGGCTCCGTGGCAGCTTAAAACAACGCTGAGGAGGCAGCGCACGGCATCAAGGGGATAGGAATGACAGCTGTGCTGTGTCCCATTACGAAGGAAATTCGCACCTCCGGAACGGTTTAACGGTATAAAGGGACACATTTTTAGTGTTTACTTCGGTGTTTGCAAGGAGCATAATTAAAAGAGCAACCTTTTCCTTTTGCATCCTTAGTGCTGCACAACATGGCTCTTTCAGCTACAAACGTCTTGGGGGGGGGGGTTAAAGGTTTCCTTTCAACTTGCTCCAATCAGGCTTCGGCCTACACTCTGTTCCTCTGCTCCTCCTGCTGTCCCTGGGCTCTAACACCGCCAGTTGGTGCCTGGAAGTGCTGTGTGCACAGTCAACAGTCGCTCCTCTGTTATTGGGGTTCAGTAACGTCAGCTGATCCCCAGCTGTGTGTGCGGCAATACCTCCAATCTGCTCCTCCTGCTGTCCCTGGGCTCTAACACCGCCAGTTGGTGCCTGGAAGTGCTGTGTGCACAGTCAACAGTCGCTCCTCTGTTATTGGGGTTCAGTAACGTCAGCTGATCCCCAGCTGTGTATCCGGCAACGTGTCATGCGACCGCCACGCTGGCACAACTAAAATGTAAGGGGACCTGTCCCCCCCCCCCCCTAGGCGTTTGTTACTGAAAGAGCCACCATGTGCAGCACTAATACTGCACAAGGGAAAGGTCGCTCTTGAAATTATGCTCCTTGCAAACGCTGAACTACACACTCATGTAATGTGTCCCCCTCACACCGTCCAACCGTCCCGGAGGTGGGACTTTCCTTTGTAATGTGACACAGCACAGCCGTCATTGCTACCCCCTTGGCACCGTGCGCTGCCTCCTTAGCGTTGTTTGATTCCGTCATGGACCCTGCGCTGTTATGTTATCCCTTGGCCATGCACAGTTTGCGCTGCCCGTCCTCTGACATCATTTGTTGTCGTCCTGGCTGCGCCTGTGCGTCCACGCTGCCCGAAATCACACCTCGCAGTGTCGTCTAATGTGATCCCACAGTGGGCCTGGTATCCATGGCCATGCGCAGTGCATATACTAGCCTCTCACTCCCCTTCTTCACGCTTCTTCAGACTAGGCGGCGTCAGCTGATCCCTAATAGCATGCCACGGCCGTGACGCCGCACAGTCTGAAGAAGCAGGAAGGAGGTGAGTGAGAGGCGATGATATGCACTGCGCATGCCCATGGATCCCTGGCCCGCAGTGGGACTACATTAGATGACACTGCAAGGTTGGATCTCGGGCAGCTTGGACGCACAGGCACTGCCAGCCTGACACCTACATGATGTCAGAAGACGGGCACCGCTAACTGTGCATGGCCAAGGGATAACATTACAGTGCGGGCTCCGTGACAGAACCAAACAACGTTGAGGAGGTGGTGCCCGGCACCAAGGGGGTTGGAATGACGGCTGTGCTGTGTCACATTACAAAGGAAAGTCCCACTTCCGGGATGGTTTGACGGTGTGAGGGGACACATTATATGAGTGTGTACTTCAGCGTTTGCAAGGAGCATAATTTTCGGAGCCACCATTTTCCATGTGCAGTATTACTGCTGTACAAGATGGCTCTTTCAGCAACAAATGCCTGGGGGGGGGGGTTAAAGGTTCCCTTTCAACTTGCTCCACTGCAGGCTTCGGCCTACACTCTGCTCCTCTTTGATTCCCTGGGTTTCAACACTGTCAGTTGCCACCTGGAAGTGTTGTCTACACAGAAAAAAACACTAGGTGATGTGTCAGTGGGGTTCAGCACCGCCAGCTGTTCCCCTGCTGTGTAGTCGGCAACGTGTCCAGCACAAGCCACGCTGGCACAACAGAACAAAAGCTGCCACCAGTGCAGGCTTCGGCCTACACTCTGCTCCTCTCCTCCTCCTGCTGACCCTGGGCTCAAACACCGCTAGTTTTTGCCCGGAAGTGCTAGCTGCACAGAGAAAAACACCAGCCAATGTGTTAGTGGGGTTCAGCAACGCCAGCTGTTCCCCTGCTGTGTAGCCGGCAACGTGACCTGCAAACGCCATGCAGGCACAGGAACTGAAATTAAAAGGGAACCTGGCCCCACCCCCCCAGGTGTTTCTATGTATAACAGCCACCTAGTACAGCAGTACTGCTGCATTTGTACAAGGTGGCTGACTTTTTCTCCTTGCCCACGTGGAACTCAACACGTACAAAATGTGTCTCATTGAGACCATTCCACTGTCCCTGAGGTGTGACTTTCCTTTGTAATGATACGCAGCACCCCCCTTGGTAGCGTTTCCCGTCTTTTGTCATCATGGTTAGCTGGCTGCGCCTGTGCATCCGCCCTGCTAGAAACAACGCCCCTCGTTGTCATATTTATTTTGTCAGCGAGGGTGTGGTTTATGGGCACGAGCAGTGCATATGTTCGCCTGTCTTAACTCATCTCCTTCCGCCTTCTTCAGACTGTGCGGCCTCCTGGCCGTGGTAGGCGATAAGGGATCAGCTGAGGCCGCCCAGTCTGGAGCAGGTGTAAGGACATGTGTAAGCGGCCAACCTATTTACTGCACAAGGCCACGAATCCCAGCCACGCAGTGTGATTTTTTGAAAACACACTGTGGGTCTGGGATTCATGTCCATCGCTAACCGCAACGGCCGACATGAAATGAGGTCAGAAGACAGGAAGCGCTCACAGCGCATGGCCAAGGGATCACAATAGCGCAGACTCCTGTACAGCAAATAACAACGCTCAGGAATCTGCGCCCAGTACCTAGGTGCAAATTTTTACACCTGTGCTGCGTCTCGTTAAAAAGACAAGTCACGCCTCCACAACTGTTTGACAGTATAATGGGCTAAATAGTGTACGTGTTTTAGTCAGCGTGTGCAAGGAGCAAAACAAATAGAGCAACCTTTTACTTGTGCAGCATTAATGCTGCACAAGGTGTGGCTCTTGTACCTTGCAACACCTGAGGGGGGGGTTAAAGGTAACCTTTGAAATTGGTTCAACTAGGCTTCGGCCTACACTCTGCTTCTCTACTCCTCCTGCTGACCCTGGGCTCAAACACCGCTAGTTTTTGCCCGGAAATGCTAGCTGCACAGAGAAAAACACCAGCCAATGTGTTAGTGGGGTTCAGCACCGCCAGCTGTTCCCCTGCTGTGTAGTCGGCAACGTGTCCAGCACAAGCCACGCTGGCACAACCGACCAAAAGCTGCCACCAGTGCAGGCTTCGGCCTACACTTTGCTCCTCTCCTCCTCCTGCTGACCCTGGGCTCAAACAACGCCAGTTTCTGCCCGGACATGCTAGCTGCACAGAGAAAAACACCAGCCAATGTGTTAGTGGGGTTCAGCACCGCCTGCTGTTCCCCCGCTGTGTAGCCGGCATCGTGTCCAGCACAAGCCACGCTGGCACAACCGACCAAAAGCTGCCACCAGTGCAGGCTTCGGCCTACACTTTGCTCCTCTCCTCCTCCTCCTGCTGACCCTGGGCTCTAACACCGCTAGTTTTTGCCCGGACATGCAATCTGCACAGAGAAAAACACCAGTCAATGTGTCAGTGGGGTTCAGCAACGCCAGCTGTTCCCCTGCTGTGTAGCTTGCAACGTGACCTGCAAACGCCACGCAGGCACATGAACTGAAATTGAAGGGAGCCTGCCCCCCACCCACAGGTGTTTCTATGTATATCAGCCACCTTGTACAGCAGTACTGCTGCATTTGTACGAGGTGGCTGACTGTTTCTCCTTGCCCACGTGGAACTCAACACGTACAAAATGTGTCTCATTAGAGACCATTACAATGTCCCTGAGGTGTGACTTTCCTTTGTAATGACACGCAGCACCACCCTTGTTAGCGCTGCCCGTCTTTTGACATCATTGGTTAGCTGGCTGCGCCTGTGCATCTCCCCTGCTCGAAACAACGGCCCTCGGTGTCTTATTTTTTTGGACAGCGAGGGTGTGATTGATGGGCATGTGCAGTGCATATGTTTGCCTGTGTTCACTCATCTCCTTCCGCCTTCTTCAGACTGGGTGTCCTCATGGCCGCGGCAGGCGATAAGGGATCAGATGAGGCCGCCCAGTCTGAAGCAGGTGTAAGGACATGTGTGAGCGGCAAACATATTTAGTGCACCAGGGCACGAATCCCAGCACCGCAGTGTGATTTTTTAAAAACACACTGTGGGTCTGGGATTCATGTCCATCGCTAACCGCAACGGCCGACATGAAATGAGGTCAGAAGACAGGAAGCGCTCACAGCGCATGGCCAAGGGATCACAATAGCGCAGACTCCTGTACAGCAAATAAGAACGCTCAGGAATCTGCGCCCAGTACCTAGGTGCAAATTTTGACACCTGTGCTCCGTCTCGTTAAAAAGACAAGTCACGCCTCCACAACTGTTTGACAGTATAATGGGCTAAATAGTGTACGTGTTTTAGTCAGCGTGTGCAAGGAGCAAAACAAATAGAGCAACCTTTTACTTGTGCAGCATTAATGCTGCACAAGGTGTGGCTCTTGTACCTTGCAACACCTGAGGGGGGGGTTAAAGGTAACCTTTGAAATTGGTTCAACTAGGCTTCGGCCTACACTCTGCTCCTCTACTCCTCCTGCTGACCCTGGGCTCAAACACCGCTAGTTTTTGCCCGGAAATGCTAGCTGCACAGAGAAAAACACCAGCCAATGTGTTAGTGGGGTTCAGCACCGCCAGCTGTTCCCCTGCTGTGTAGTCGGCAACGTGTCCAGCACAAGCCACGCTGGCACAACCGACCAAAAGCTGCCACCAGTGCAGGCTTCGGCCTACACTTTGCTCCTCTCCTCCTCCTGCTGACCCTGGGCTCAAACAACGCCAGTTTCTGCCCGGACATGCTAGCTGCACAGAGAAAAACACCAGCCAATGTGTTAGTGGGGTTCAGCAACGCCAGCTGTTCCCCTGCTGTGTAGCTTGCAACGTGACCTGCAAACGCCACGCAGGCACATGAACTGAAATTGAAGGGAGCCTGCCCCCCACCCACAGGTGTTTCTATGTATATCAGCCACCTTGTACAGCAGTACTGCTGCATTTGTACGAGGTGGCTGACTGTTTCTCCTTGCCCACGTGGAACTCAACACGTACAAAATGTGTCTCATTAGAGACCATTACAATGTCCCTGAGGTGTGACTTTCCTTTGTAATGACACGCAGCACCACCCTTGTTAGCGCTGCCCGTCTTTTGACATCATTGGTTAGCTGGCTGCGCCTGTGCATCTCCCCTGCTCGAAACAACGGCCCTCGGTGTCTTATTTTTTTGGACAGCGAGGGTGTGATTGATGGGCATGTGCAGTGCATATGTTTGCCTGTGTTCACTCATCTCCTTCCGCCTTCTTCAGACTGGGTGTCCTCATGGCCGCGGCAGGCGATAAGGGATCAGATGAGGCCGCCCAGTCTGAAGCAGGTGTAAGGACATGTGTGAGCGGCAAACATATTTAGTGCACCAGGGCACGAATCCCAGCACCGCAGTGTGATTTTTTAAAAACACACTGTGGGTCTGGGATTCATGTCCATCGCTAACCGCAACGGCCGACATGAAATGAGGTCAGAAGACAGGAAGCGCTCACAGCGCATGGCCAAGGGATCACAATAGCGCAGACTCCTGTACAGCAAATAAGAACGCTCAGGAATCTGCGCCCAGTACCTAGGTGCAAATTTTGACACCTGTGCTCCGTCTCGTTAAAAAGACAAGTCACGCCTCCACAACTGTTTGACAGTATAATGGGCTAAATAGTGTACGTGTTTTAGTCAGCGTGTGCAAGGAGCAAAACAAATAGAGCAACCTTTTACTTGTGCAGCATTAATGCTGCACAAGGTGTGGCTCTTGTACCTTGCAACACCTGAGGGGGGGGTTAAAGGTAACCTTTGAAATTGGTTCAACTAGGCTTCGGCCTACACTCTGCTCCTCTACTCCTCCTGCTGACCCTGGGCTCAAACACCGCTAGTTTTTGCCCGGAAATGCTAGCTGCACAGAGAAAAACACCAGCCAATGTGTTAGTGGGGTTCAGCACCGCCAGCTGTTCCCCTGCTGTGTAGTCGGCAACGTGTCCAGCACAAGCCACGCTGGCACAACCGACCAAAAGCTGCCACCAGTGCAGGCTTCGGCCTACACTTTGCTCCTCTCCTCCTCCTGCTGACCCTGGGCTCAAACAACGCCAGTTTCTGCCCGGACATGCTAGCTGCACAGAGAAAAACACCAGCCAATGTGTTAGTGGGGTTCAGCAACGCCAGCTGTTCCCCTGCTGTGTAGCTTGCAACGTGACCTGCAAACGCCACGCAGGCACATGAACTGAAATTGAAGGGAGCCTGCCCCCCACCCACAGGTGTTTCTATGTATATCAGCCACCTTGTACAGCAGTACTGCTGCATTTGTACGAGGTGGCTGACTGTTTCTCCTTGCCCACGTGGAACTCAACACGTACAAAATGTGTCTCATTAGAGACCATTACAATGTCCCTGAGGTGTGACTTTCCTTTGTAATGACACGCAGCACCACCCTTGTTAGCGCTGCCCGTCTTTTGACATCATTGGTTAGCTGGCTGCGCCTGTGCATCTCCCCTGCTCGAAACAACGGCCCTCGGTGTCTTATTTTTTTGGACAGCGAGGGTGTGATTGATGGGCATGTGCAGTGCATATGTTTGCCTGTGTTCACTCATCTCCTTCCGCCTTCTTCAGACTGGGTGTCCTCATGGCCGCGGCAGGCGATAAGGGATCAGATGAGGCCGCCCAGTCTGAAGCAGGTGTAAGGACATGTGTGAGCGGCAAACATATTTAGTGCACCAGGGCACGAATCCCAGCACCGCAGTGTGATTTTTTAAAAACACACTGTGGGTCTGGGATTCATGTCCATCGCTAACCGCAACGGCCGACATGAAATGAGGTCAGAAGACAGGAAGCGCTCACAGCGCATGGCCAAGGGATCACAATAGCGCAGACTCCTGTACAGCAAATAAGAACGCTCAGGAATCTGCGCCCAGTACCTAGGTGCAAATTTTGACACCTGTGCTCCGTCTCGTTAAAAAGACAAGTCACGCCTCCACAACTGTTTGACAGTATAATGGGCTAAATAGTGTACGTGTTTTAGTCAGCGTGTGCAAGGAGCAAAACAAATAGAGCAACCTTTTACTTGTGCAGCATTAATGCTGCACAAGGTGTGGCTCTTGTACCTTGCAACACCTGAGGGGGGGGTTAAAGGTAACCTTTGAAATTGGTTCAACTAGGCTTCGGCCTACACTCTGCTTCTCTACTCCTCCTGCTGACCCTGGGCTCAAACACCGCTAGTTTTTGCCCGGAAATGCTAGCTGCACAGAGAAAAACACCAGCCAATGTGTTAGTGGGGTTCAGCACCGCCAGCTGTTCCCCCGCTGTGTAGCCGGCATCGTGTCCAGCACAAGCCACGCTGGCACAACCGACCAAAAGCTGCCACCAGTGCAGGCTTCGGCCTACACTTTGCTCCTCTCCTCCTCCTCCTGCTGACCCTGGGCTCTAACACCGCTAGTTTTTGCCCGGACATGCAATCTGCACAGAGAAAAACACCAGTCAATGTGTCAGTGGGGTTCAGCAACGCCAGCTGTTCCCCTGCTGTGTAGCTTGCAACGTGACCTGCAAACGCCACGCAGGCACATGAACTGAAATTGAAGGGAGCCTGCCCCCCACCCACAGGTGTTTCTATGTATAACAGCCACCTTGTACAGCAGTACTGCTGCATTTGTACGAGGTGGCTGACTTTTTCTCCTTGCCCACGTGGAACTCAACACGTACAAAATGTGTCTCATTACAGACCATTACAATGTCCCTGAGGTGTGACTTTCCTTTGTAATGACACGCAGCACCACCCTTGTTAGCGCTGCCCGTCTTTTGACATCATTGGTTAGCTGGCTGCGCCTGTGCATCTCCCCTGCTCGAAACAACGGCCCTCGGTGTCTTATTTTTTTGGACAGCGAGGGTGTGATTGATGGGCATGTGCAGTGCATATGTTTGCCTGTGTTCACTCATCTCCTTCCGCCTTCTTCAGACTGGGTGTCCTCATGGCCTCGGCAGGCGATAAGGGATCAGATGAGGCCGTCCAGTCTGAAGCAGGTGTAAGGACATGTGTGAGCGGCAAACATATTTACTGCACCAGGGCACGAATCCCAGCACCGCAGTGTGATTTTTTAAAAACACACTGTGGGTCTGGGATTCATGTCCATCGCTAACCGCAACGGCCAACATGAAATGAGGTCATAAGACAGGAAGCGCTCACAGCGCATGGCCAAAGGATCACAAGAGCGCAGACTCCTGTACAGCAACTAACAACGCTCAGGAAGCTGCGCCCATGCAAAAAGGTGTTGTTTTCGACACCTGTGCTGCTTTTCTTTAAAAAGACAAGTCACGCCTCCACTACTGTTAAACAGTATAATGGGCTAAATAGTCTACGTGTTGCATTCAGCTTGTGCAAGTAGACAAATTAATAGAGCAACCTTTTACTTGTGCAGCATTAATGCTGCAGAAGGAGTGGCTCTTGTTCTTTGTAACACCTGAGGGGGGGTTAAAGGTAACCTTTGAAATTGGTTCAACTAGGCTTCGGCCTACACTCTGCTCCTCTCCTCCTCCTGCTGACCCTGGGCTCTAACAACGCTAGTTTTTGCCCGGAAATGCTAGCTGCACAGAGAAAAACACCAGCCAATGTGTTAGTGGGGTTCAGCAACGCCAGCTGTTCCCCCGCTGTGTAGCCGGCATCGTGTCCAGCACAAGCCACGCTGGCACAACCGACCAAAAGCTGCCACCAGTGCAGGCTTCGGCCTACACTTTGCTCCTCTCCTCCTCCTCCTGCTGACCCTGGGCTCAAACACCGCTAGTTTTTGCCCGGAAATGCTAGCTGCACAGAGAAAAACACCAGCCAATGTGTTAGTGGGGTTCAGCACCGCCAGCTGTTCCCCTGCTGTGCAGCTTGCAACGTGACCTGCAAACGCCACGCAGGCACATGAACTGAAATTGAAGGGAGCCTGGCCCCCACCCCCAGGTGTTTCTATGTATAACAGCCACCTTGTACAGCAGTACTGCTGCATTTGTACAAGGTGGCTGATGTTTTCTCCTTGCCCACGTGGAACTCAACACGTACAAAATGTGTCTCTTTGAGACCATTCCACTGTCCCTGAGGTGTGACTTTCCTTTCTAATGATACGCAGCACCCCCCTTGGTAGCGCTTCCCGTCTTCTGACATCATTGGTTGGCTACTTGCGCCTGTTCGTCCGCCCTGCCTGAATAAAATGCTCCTCGTTGTCTTAATTATTTTGACTGCGAGGGTGTGATTGATGGGCACGAGCAGTGCATATCTTCGCCTGTCTTAACTCATCTCCTTCAGCCTTCTTCAGACTGTGCAGCCTCATGGCCGCGGCATGCGAGAAGGGATCAGCAGAGGCCGCCCAGTCTGAAGCAGGTGTAAGGACGTGTGTGAGCGGCCAAAATATTTACTGCTCAAGGCCACGAATCCCAGCACCGCAGTGTGGCTTTATGAAAAGACACTGTGGGTCTGGGATTTATGGCCATCGTTAACCGCACCGGCCAACATGAAATGATGTCATAAGATGGGCAGCGCTAACAGGGCATTGCCAAGGGATAACACAAGAGCGCAGACTCCTGTACAGCAAATAACAACGCTCAGGAAGCTGCTCCAAGCACCAAGGCGTTATTTTGGACACCTGTGCTGCGTCTCATCAAAAAACCAAGTCACGCATCCACTACAGTTTGACTGTAGAATGGGGTAAATTGTGTATGTCTTTCATTCAGCGTGTGCAAGTAGACAAATTAATAGAGCAACCTTTCACTTGTGCAGCATTAATACTGCACAAGGTGTGTCTCTTGTACTTTGTAACACCTGAGGGGGGGGTTAAAGGTTTCCTTTGAAATTGGTTCAACTAAGCTTCGGCCTACACTCTGCTCCTCTCCTCCTCCTCCTGCTTCAACACGGGCTCTAACATCGCTAGTTTTTGCCCGCAAGTGCTAGCTGCACAGAGAAAAACACACGCCATTGTGTTAGTGGGGTTCAGCAACGCCAGCTGTTCCCCCAGTGTGTAGCCGGCAAAGTGTCCTGCAAACGCAACGCAGACACAAAGCTGCCTCCAGTGCAGGCTTCGGCCTACACTCATCTCCCCCTGCTTACCCTTTGCTCCAACACCGCTAGTTGGGGCTCTAGGAAGACAATCTTTAATAGGCAAGGCAACGCATCCGGGTTCCAGCACCGCCAGCTGGTTCTCGGCAGTGTTCTTGTCACAGGTACTCCCTCGTGCCAAGCCTGGTTTCAGCACCGTCAGCTGTTTCCGGGTTGTGTCAACTTCACTGAGACGCCTATGCTTGCCCCGTCGTGGTGCGGTCGAGTTAGCCAACTCCAGGGTGCCTCCAGTTTAGGAGCTTCCTATGTGGGCTGCGTGAACTGGTAGTCAAGGCTGGTTCTGTAGTGCCAGTAGGCCCAGCTCCCCCTGTAGGACTGTTGGGGTTCGGTAACTGCGGCTGCCTCGCGGCCTAGCTGTTCTCTCCTCTCCTGTGGACCTTGGGGTCCACCACCTGGTTCCAGCACCGTCAGCTGGTTCCGGGCCGAGCCTTTGGCTTAGGTGCCTCCTCCTGGGTATCCGAGTTCCGCCAACGCCAGGCGGTCCTTGGTAGTGCTTTTAAGCGCGGGCACCTACAGCTTAGTAACCGGGTTCCAGCACCGTCAGCTGGTCCTCGGTCGTGCCATTGGCTCTTGCACACTGGGGCAACGCATCCGGGTTCCAGCACCGCCAGCTGGTTCTCGGCAGTGTTTTTGTCACAGGTACTCCCTCGTGCCAAGCCTGGTTTCAGCACCGTCAGCTGTTTCCGGGTTGTGTCAAGCTCACTGAGACACCTATGCTTGCCTCGTCGTGGTGCGGTCGGGTTAGCCAACTCCAGGGTGCCTCCAGTTTAGGAGCTTCCTATGTGGGCTGCGTGAACTGGTAGTCAAGGCTGGTTCTGTAGTGCCAGTAGGCCCAGCTCCCCCTGTAGGACTGTTGGGGTTCGGTAACTGCGGCTGCCTCGCGGCCTAGCTGTTCTCTCCTCTCCTGTGGACCTTGGGGTCCACCACCTGGTTCCAGCACCGTCAGCTGGTTCCGGGCCGAGCCTTTGGCTTAGGTGCCTCCTCCTGGGTATCCGAGTTCCGCCAACGCCAGGCGGTCCTTGGTAGTGCTTTTAAGCGCGGGCACCTACAGCTTAGTAACCGGGTTCCAGCACCGTCAGCTGGTCCTCGGTCGTGCCATTGGCTCTTGCACACTGGGGCAACGCATCCGGGTTCCAGCACCGCCAGCTGGTTCTCGGCAGTGTTTTTGTCACAGGTACTCCCTCGTGCCAAGCCTGGTTTCAGCACCGTCAGCTGTTTCCGGGTTGTGTCAAGCTCACTGAGACACCTATGCTTGCCTCGTCGTGGTGCGGTCGGGTTAGCCAACTCCAGGGTGCCTCCAGTTTAGGAGCTTCCTATGTGGGCTGCGTGAACTGGTAGTCAAGGCTGGTTCTGTAGTGCCAGTAGGCCCAGCTCCCCCTGTAGGACTGTTGGGGTTCGGTAACTGCGGCTGCCTCGCGGCCTAGCTGTTCTCTCCTCTCCTGTGGACCTTGGGGTCCACCACCTGGTTCCAGCACCGTCAGCTGGTTCCGGGCCGAGCCTTTGGCTTAGGTGCCTCCTCCTGGGTATCCGAGTTCCGCCAACGCCAGGCGGTCCTTGGTAGTGCTTTTAAGCGCGGGCACCTACAGCTTAGTAACCGGGTTCCAGCACCGTCAGCTGGTCCTCGGTCGTGCCATTGGCTCTTGCACACTGGGGCAACGCATCCGGGTTCCAGCACCGCCAGCTGGTTCTCGGCAGTGTTTTTGTCACAGGTACTCCCTCGTGCCAAGCCTGGTTTCAGCACCGTCAGCTGTTTCCGGGTTGTGTCAAGCTCACTGAGACACCTATGCTTGCCTCGTCGTGGTGCGGTCGGGTTAGCCAACTCCAGGGTGCCTCCAGTTTAGGAGCTTCCTATGTGGGCTGCGTGAACTGGTAGTCAAGGCTGGTTCTGTAGTGCCAGTAGGCCCAGCTCCCCCTGTAGGACTGTTGGGGTTCGGTAACTGCGGCTGCCTCGCGGCCTAGCTGTTCTCTCCTCTCCTGTGGACCTTCGGGTCCACCACCTGGTTCCAGCACCGTCAGCTGGTTCCGGGCCGAGCCTTTGGCTTAGGTGCCTCCTCCTGGGTATCCGAGTTCCGCCAACGCCAGGCGGTCCTTGGTAGTGCTTTTAAGCGCGGGCACCTACAGCTTAGTAACCGGGTTCCAGCACCGTCAGCTGGTCCTCGGTCGTGCCATTGGCTCTTGCACACTGGGGCAACGCATCCGGGTTCCAGCACCGCCAGCTGGTTCTCGGCAGTGTTTTTGTCACAGGTACTCCCTCGTGCCAAGCCTGGTTTCAGCACCGTCAGCTGTTTCCGGGTTGTGTCAAGCTCACTGAGACACCTATGCTTGCCTCGTCGTGGTGCGGTCGGGTTAGCCAACTCCAGGGTGCCTCCAGTTTAGGAGCTTCCTATGTGGGCTGCGTGAACTGGTAGTCAAGGCTGGTTCTGTAGTGCCAGTAGGCCCAGCTCCCCCTGTAGGACTGTTGGGGTTCGGTAACTGCGGCTGCCTCGCGGCCTAGCTGTTCTCTCCTCTCCTGTGGACCTTGGGGTCCACCACCTGGTTCCAGCACCGTCAGCTGGTTCCGGGCCGAGCCTTTGGCTTAGGTGCCTCCTCCTGGGTATCCGAGTTCCGCCAACGCCAGGCGGTCCTTGGTAGTGCTTTTAAGCGCGGGCACCTACAGCTTAGTAACCGGGTTCCAGCACCGTCAGCTGGTCCTCGGTCGTGCCATTGGCTCTTGCACACTGGGGCAACGCATCCGGGTTCCAGCACCGCCAGCTGGTTCTCGGCAGTGTTTTTGTCACAGGTACTCCCTCGTGCCAAGCCTGGTTTCAGCACCGTCAGCTGTTTCCGGGTTGTGTCAAGCTCACTGAGACACCTATGCTTGCCTCGTCGTGGTGCGGTCGGGTTAGCCAACTCCAGGGTGCCTCCAGTTTAGGAGCTTCCTATGTGGGCTGCGTGAACTGGTAGTCAAGGCTGGTTCTGTAGTGCCAGTAGGCCCAGCTCCCCCTGTAGGACTGTTGGGGTTCGGTAACTGCGGCTGCCTCGCGGCCTAGCTGTTCTCTCCTCTCCTGTGGGCCTTGGGGTCCACCACCTGGTTCCAGCACCGTCAGCTGGTTCCGGGCCGAGCCTTTGGCTTAGGTGCCTCCTCCTGGGTATCCGAGTTCCGCCAACGCCAGGCGGTCCTTGGTAGTGCTTTTAAGCGCGGGCACCTACAGCTTAGTAACCGGGTTCCAGCACCGTCAGCTGGTCCTCGGTCGTGCCATTGGCTCTTGCACACTGGGGCAACGCATCCGGGTTCCAGCACCGCCAGCTGGTTCTCGGCAGTGTTCTTGTCACAGGTACTCCCTCGTGCCAAGCCTGGTTTCAGCACCGTCAGCTGTTTCCGGGTTGTGTCAACTTCACTGAGACGCCTATGCTTGCCCCGTCGTGGTGCGGTCGAGTTAGCCAACTCCAGGGTGCCTCCAGTTTAGGAGCTTCCTATGTGGGCTGCGTGAACTGGTAGTCAAGGCTGGTTATGTAGTGCCAGTAGGCCCAGCTCCCCCTGTAGGACTGTTGGGGTTCGGTAACTGCGGCTGCCTCGCGGCCTAGCTGTTCTCTCCTCTCCTGTGGGCCTTCGGGTCCACCACCTGGTTCCAGCACCGTCAGCTGGTTCTCGGCAGTGTCTTTTGCTCTTGTACCTTCTGCTCCCCATCCTGGTTCCAGTACCGTCAGCTGGTTCCGGGCAGAGCCTTTGGCTTAGGTGCCTCCTTCTGGGTATCCAAGTTCCACCAACGTCAGGTGGTCCTTGGTAGTGCTTTCAGGCACGGGTACCTCCTGCTTAGTAACCGGGTTCCAGTAACGTCAGCTGGTCCTCGGTAGTTCCATTGGCTCTTGGACCTTCGGCTACCCATCCGGGTTCCAGTACCGTCAGCTGGTTCTCGGCAGTGTCTTTTGCTCTTGTACCTTCTGCTCCCCATCCTGGTTCCAGTAACGTCAGCTGGTTCCGGGCAGAGCCTTTGGCTTAGGTGCCTCCTTCTGGGTATCCGAGTTCCGTCAACGTCAGGCGGTCCTTGGTAGTGCTTTTTAGCACGGGTACCTCCTGCTTAGTAACCGGGTTCCAGTAACGTCAGCTGGTCCTCGGTAGTTCCATAGGCTCTTGAACCTTCGGGTAGCCATCCGAGTTCCAGTTCCATCAGCTGGTTCTTGGCATTTTCTCAGCCTTCTTGTACCTTCTGCTACATTTCCAAGTTGAAGACCCTAACGTCGACGACCCGGAAGACCACCACGATGACGACGACACGGAAGACCACCCCGATGACGACGACGACGACGGCGGAGACGACGACGGCGGAGATGACGACACTGGAGACGACGACCCTGGAGACGACAACATGGAAGACCGAGAAGCAGAAGAACAAGAGGCTGCAGAACAAAGAGCAGAAGAACATTAAGCATAAGACTTAATATCAGAGCAAAAGATATTATCTAAATTATATGCAGAAGAAGACTAAGCAGTGTATGGGGGTGAGTCCGTTCCTCCTCGTGGTGCCCCTGGATAAAGCCTGATGCTGCAGGCCAAACTGAACGCGGACAAATGTAACTTTTGTGACTGGCAGAACGGAAGGTGTAATCTTCAAACTTTTATAGATAACAACTACGGGAATGCCTGTCACAAATGAGAATATGATGAAGAAGTAGAATAGGAAGAATAATAACAGTGGAATAAAAAGAATATGTAGAATAAGAAGAATAATAATAGTTGAATAAAATGAATATGAAGAATGTAATAAAAAAAAAAAAATAGGTAGAAGATGAAGAAGAAGATGAATAAGGTGAAGAAGTTGATGTCAAAGATGCTGATGATGATGAAGATGAAAGTGTGGGAAAAGAAAAAAAAAAAGAAAAAAAAGAAGGGGAAGGGCGTGGAATAGTGAAACATCAATATCTGACAAAATAAAAAAAAAATTTACATAGTCAATATCTTTGTCACTCCGAACGTCTTAAAAAAAAACAAAAAACATGCTATTCTATTTGATTGGGATAAACCTCTATGACTTTAATGTCTCCGCCACCTCCCCAAATACATCCGGCATTATTCTTAGTTGTTTTCCTTGATGTAGAATGAACCTACAAGGAAAGAAAGGGTTTATTTTAATTCCGATATTTTGGTCCCATTGACTTGCATTGGGATCGGGTATCGGTATCGGCGATATCCGATATTTTTTGAATATCGGCCGATCCAAACCGATACCGATACTTTCCGATATCGGAAGGTATCGCTCAACACTATTCATAGCCCCATAGATTATAATGGGTACATGGGTGAAAAATACACATAGAACATGTACGTCTGAATGTGCCCTCATAAGCCAAAATGTCGCACCATATTACTGCATTGTTTGAAACTTAAATAAAGGAAGCGGATTTGGGAGAATGCCGTCGTGTTGCACTGTTGCACTAGATGTCAGACGCACAGTTGTGTATCTCAGCTGCACTGCTGTGTATCACCTACAGTAGTGTATCTCATCTGCACCGCTGTGTATCACATACAGTAGTGTATCTCAGCTGCACCGCTGTGTATCACCTCCAGTAGTGTATCTCAGCTGCATCGCTGTGTATCACCTATAGTAGTGTATCTCCTCCAGTAGTGTATCTCAGCTCCACCGCTGTGTATCACCTCCAGTATTGTATCTCAGCCGCACCGCTGTGTATCACCAGTAGTGTATCTCAGCCGCACCGCTGTGTATCACCAGTAGTGCATCTCAGCCGCACCACTGTGTATCACCTCCAGTAGTGTATCTCAGCCGCACCACTGTGTATCACCAGTAGTGTATCTCAGCCGCACCGCTGTGTATCACCTCCAGTAGTGTATCACCTCCAGTAGTGTATCTCAGCCGCACCGCTGTGTATCACCTCCAGTAGTGTATCACCTCCAGTAGTGTATCTCAGCCGCACCGCTGTGTATCACCTCCAGTAGTGTATCACCTCCAGTAGTGTATCTCAGCCGCACCGCTGTGTATCACCTCCAGTAGTGTATCTCAGCCGCACCGCTGTGTATCACCTCCAGTAGTGTATCACCTCCAGTAGTGTATCTCGGCCGCACCGCTGTGTATCACCAATAGTGTATCTCAGCTGCACCGCTGTGTATCACCTCCAGTAGTGTATCACCTCCAGTAGTGTATCTCAGCCGCACCGCTGTGTATCACCTCCAGTAGTGTATCTCAGCCGCACCGCTGTGTATCACCTCCAGTAGTGTATCACCTCCAGTAGTGTATCTCGGCCGCACCGCTGTGTATCACCAGTAGTGTATCTCAGCCGCACTGCTGTGTATCACCTCCAGTAGTGTATCACCTCCAGTAGTGTATCTCGGCCGCACCGCTGTGTATCACCAATAGTGTATCTCAGCTGCACCGCTGTGTATCACCTCCAGTAGTGTATCACCTCCAGTAGTGTATCTCCTCCAGTAGTGTATCTCAGCCGCACCCCTGTGTATCACCTCCAGTAGTGTATCTGTGCCTCTTACTACTTCCCAGCCGTCACACAAGTCCCAGTCGCACAGCCGTGCGGTTTAGCAGAATACGTTCCCAGGGCCGTGCTGCCACCTCTCCTCCCGATTTGTATAATAAATATTGGATGTTGGTTATTAATAAGGGGCATTGCCCGATCACAGGCCTTTCCTTCAGAAATAATAAGTGTATATATGTGTGTTTCTAGCTGTTGGTGAAGGTAGGGCTGTGACTGCTGCAGATAATGGGTGGGCAGAGGGTCATTGTGAAACAATGCTTCATCAGTCATCAGAGGGTTCCAGGGACAATGGCAGAACTGTGTCCGGCTACTTTCTAACTGAACACTTGGGTTCAGTGCTCCCTGCTCTGTCTAAACCCCTATTGTCAGCACTTTGATTGACAGCTGCTGAAGACAAAAGTGTTTGGTAAATTTGCAAGACTCTGGAGACAAAACAGAAGTGAAAGGCGACATTAGATAAAACAAATACTTCACAGGGGATTAGAAGTCTCTTTTTTTAAACTATACTGTGATGGATGCAAGAGCCATTCTTAAAGGATTTGTACATTTCCCCCAGAAAAGAGATTAAATTCAGTTCTCCTTAACCTGCCATACATCCCAGTCTACCTGGCCTCATATTTCCTGCCTACAGAGTGAATGTGGATTCTTATCTAAGAAATGTGTTTTTGCACCATCAAAGACAGGGACCAGTTTGTCTCTGACAGTCACTTTTCAAAGGGGCCCTTTTGTAGCAAACTATTAATTTAATTTGCAGCTTCACAAAGGTCATGGATCCGGTTTTCATCAGGATAAAGGCTCTGGCTCTCAAATCACATTTAGTAGGAGCCAGGGCCTCTACTGGACAGATATCTATCAACTAGTGTACACAAAACAAGCAATACCCAAACACAGGGACCCAGGAGCTCCCACTAATTATATGTCCTAACATAAGCAACTCATGTGTCCAGCCTAGTGTTTACATGTGAGTGGGAACTATCCCGACAGGACACGGACACTGCAATGCCCATCTGGAGACTGCCTAGCAAAAATATCTTTTTTTTTTCCTTCAGTTCCTGTCTTTTTTCTTGTTTGTTTTGTCTTAAATAGCACACGGTGTGATAGATGTGTAAAGGGTGTGAGTAAGTTGTGACCTCTGTGTGCTGCTTCCTCCTGCCAAGCAAACGAAAGGAAGCGGAGGTCTTCCACTGGTTCCATATATAACTTTTATTGCTAAAAATATAACTGGAAAACAATTGGTCTGATAAGAATATGCTGGGTGATATCTTAGATTTTATTAATGTGTAAACATGTATTGGGTTCCAATATATATGTGTGTATAACGTAAATGTAGAGACACATTTGAATATATCCAATATGGGCAAAAAATTGTTCCGATCAACTTCAATTATAAAGAAAGTCCTTTAAATTGTTGAGGATTTTTTTTATTAGTTTAGTAATATTTTGCTACACATGTTTAACACACAAATAGATAGATGATTGATAGATAGATAGATAGATAGATAGATAGATAGATAGATTTAAAAAAGGTTTGCATGCCAAGCCTCCCAGGCAATTACCAAAACTTATGATTATAAATTGTAAATGGATGCAGCACACCACACATATGAAAAGTATTTAGAGTTTAACAGCCCTCTGTGGCGACTTTTCAATTCATCCTTTGAATCTTTTTCAAGCCCTCCTCAACATTTTCAAGGCATATTAAAGGTTCACACCATGAACTGAAACATTGCCACCATGCACTATTAAAACCTACCTATTTCAATTTTTGGTGTGTTGAATCCATTTACTATAGATAGATATAGGAAAAATACAGTCCGGTTTTGGCATTATTCTTGGAATGTTGATTCAATCTTTGGAACAGATAAGAGGCGTAGCTAGGGTTTTGGTTTGGGGCGAAATTTCTGCGTGGGCCCCTAACCAGGTAACACTGATTAGAACTATGGTGGCGCACCGTAAGGGCTCATACTTGCGCGAGACTCGGATGAGTCTCGCACGGCAATACCCAGCACTGCACTTGGCACAGAGGAGCGGAGCGTGCGGCTGCATGTATTCCTATGTGGCCGCACACTCCGATCTGAGTGCCCGATGCAGCGCCAGGTATTAACATGCGAGACTCATCCGAGTCTCGCGCAAGTCAGTATGAGCACTAATAGTGGATGTAGGAGAACCTCAGCAGATAACAGCTGTTGCTGAAAATAATCTCTATACAAAGACTAAAGGCCCCTTCACACTTAGCGACGCTGCAGCGATACAGACAACGATCCGGATCGCTGCAGCGTCGCTGTTTGGTCGCTGGAGAGCTGTCACACAGACCGCTCTCCAGCGACCAACGATGCCGGTAACCAGGGTAAACATCGGGTAACTAAGCGCAGGGCCGCGCTTAGTAACCCGATGTTTACCCTGGTTACCATGCTAAAAGTAAAAAAAAAAAACACTAGATACTTACCTACAGCTGTCTGTCCTCCAGCGCTGCGCTCTGCTTCTCTGCACTCCTCCTGTACTGGCTGTGAGCCGGAAAGCAGAGCGGTGACAATATCGTTATGTGTGAAGGTACCTTAACACTGATATTACTGCCACATGGTGACCATATAGTGGTAGATATCAGTGCTGAAGAACATGTAAGAGATTATAGTACAGATACAGATAATGATTTATAGCTGACATTCTTTGTGATGGAATCATCCACTTTTCCATCTAGCCCAGACCAACATGGCAACTTCTCCAGCAAGGACTCGGCTGCAGAGATTACAACAAAGACCCATTTGATTTCTCATATTTCCTGCACCGTCCCCATCTATCCCCAACCTGCTCAAACTCCTTATCCTGATGATACCCCAATTCTGAGCCGCTGCTGCTGCTGTATGTGTCCATATTACAGCACCAGCTGCGTGGTATTGTGTGTCCTCTGAATGATAAAATAACCCAGAATATAGCAATGCCCTGTGCAAGTGCCCTAGAAAGTAATAATGCCCTTTGTGTGTCCCTTTGATAGAGTAACCTGAGTTCCCCTATAACAATAAGTGCCCACTTAACATTTAATAATGTCCCGAGTCTCCTCCCTATTCTGCTCCCCTCTACACAGTATGATGCTCTCTTATACACAGTATAATGCCCCCTCACTGTATAGTACCCCTGACACAGTATACTGACCCCTTAGTAGCCCCCAAACTGATTGATGGCTCCAACGCTCTAAAAATACCAAATACTATCTCCCACACTGTATGATGGCCCCCTCACTGTAATCCCCACACTGTATGATGGCCCCCTAAATAGTCTCCATATAGTACAATGCACCAGATAGTCTTCAATACAGTATAATGCTCTCCCCATAGGCCCTTGTAAAATATAATCCACTCCATATAGTATAATACACTCCTCATAAGCCTCTTCATAGTATAATGGACTCAACATAGGCAGACTCATAGTAACATAGTAACATAGTAACATAGTTAGTAAGGCCGAAAAAAGACATTTGTCCATCCAGTTCAGCCTATATTCCATCATAATAAATACCCAGATCTACGTCCTTCTACAGAACCTAATAATTGTATGATACAATATTGTTCTGCTCCAGGAAGACATCCAGGCCTCTATATAGTATAATGCAGTGTTCCCCAACTCCGGTCCTCAAGAGCCACCAACAGGTTATGTTTTCAGGATTTTCTTAGTATTGCACAGGTGATGGAATTATTGCCTGTGCAGGTGATACAATTATCACCTGTGCAATACTAAGGAAATCCTGAAAACATGACCTGTCGGTGACTCTTTCGGACCGGAGTTGGAGAACACTGGTATAATGCATTCCCCATAGGCAGATTCTATATAGTATAATGCACTCCCAATAGGCTGACTCTATATAGTATAATGCACTCCCCATAGGTCGACTCTATATTGTATAATGCACTCCCCATAGGCCGATTCTATATAATGCACTCCGCATAGGCCCACTCTATATAGTATAATGCACTTTCCATAGGCCTACTCTATATAGTATAATGCATTCACAGTAGGCAGACTCTATATAGTATAATGCACTCCACATAGGTCTCCATACAGTGTAATGCACTCTCAATTGGCCTCCATACAGTATAATGCACTCCCCATAAAAAAATCCAGTACTCACCTCCGTGTTCTCCTGCTGCTCTGAGCAACCGCACATCTCAGGACAGTGGGCGTCAAGTAATGACGTAATTGCACCCGCTATCAGTGTCTTTTGTCAGTGACTTCAAAATCAGAGGGGGAATGATGGGAGAGGGAGCCTGATGCTCCTTGTCTCATCATTGCTTTCAACTGTATCGGCATCCAGCTAATACAGTTTAGAATGCGATGACAGGTGGGGGGCACAGTATTAGCACTGGGGAACCATGGTTCACTGGCCCAATAGCGGCCTGGTGGCTGTGCAGGGAGACTGAGTCTCCCTGCTCTGCTGCAGAGTTTATCTGTGCTGCATTCGCTCATATATACTCTCTTACGGTGGCTTCCACCTTTCTCACACACCCCGCCCCAGCAGCAAGCATGGCGGAGGAGTTGGTTTTCTCCTGTCAGATAACTGCTCCTTCACCCCAATCCCACTGCCACCCTCTGTTATCCTCCCTTCCTTTGAGGTGCACTCTGTGCGCATCTACTCCCCCTCCAACCTCCAACTGGCTGTCATCTACCGTCCCCCAGGGCCAGCCACCACCTTCTTCGACCACTTCACCACCTGGCTACTCCACTTCCTCGCCGCTGACATCCCCACTATCATCATGGGCGACTTCAACATCCCCATTGACACTTCCCTCTCAGCTGCCACTAAACTTCTATCTCTCACTTCCTCCTTTGGCCTCACTCAATGGTCTTCTACAGCCACCCACAAAGATGGTCACACACTGGACCTCATTCTCACCCGCCTCTGCTCCCTATCTAACCTCTCAAACTCACCTCTTCCTCTTTCTGACCACAACCTACTTACATTCTCTTCCCTTTCCACTCCTTGTCTACAACCCCCACCCCACAAACTCTCACACCCTCGCAGAAATCTTAAACACCTTGATCTTCACTCACTCTCTGAATCCCTCCTCCCTCTCACAGACATAAGCTCCCTACACAATGCGGATGATGCTGCCACTCTATATAACACCACAATAGCTGCAGCTTTGGAATCTCTTGCCCCTCTCACACATACCAAAGCTCGCAAAATCAACAGACAACCCTGGCACACCAGCATGACAAAAGAACTGAGGCGAGCTTCCAGAGCTGCTGAGCGCAGATGGAAAAGATCCCACTCCATCGAGCACTTCATCGCATTCAAACAGTCCCTCACTGCTTTCAAAACCATGCTCGCCACAGCAAAACAAACCTACTTCTCATCTCTCATATCCTCCCTGTCTCACAACCCCAAACAGTTATTCAACACCTTCAACTCTCTCCTCCGTCCCCCAGCACCTCCTCCCTCCCCACTCATCTCAGCTGAAGACTTCGCCTCATTTTTCAAGCAGAAAATTGAGAACATCAGAGACAATTTTAGTAAACAACCCCCAGAACCCTTCCTCCCAACTACCCAGCCCTCCACCTCCAAAACCAACTTCTCCACCATTACAGAAGACGGACTCTCCACTCTACTCTCAAGATCGCATCTCACCACCTGTGCACTTGACCCACTCCCATCCCACTTCATCCCAAACCTCACCACAGTCTTCATCCCAACCCTAACCCATCTCTTTAACCTATCACTAACAACTGGCATTTTCCCCTCAAGCTTTAAACATGCCACAATCACACCTATCCTCAAAAAGCCCTCTCTTGACCCATCCTCTGTATCTAGCTATCGCCCTATATCACTTCTCCCCTTTGCCTCAAAACTACTGGAACAACATGTCCATACTGAACTGTCCTCCCATCTATCTTCCTGCTCCTTCTTCGACCGCTTTCAATCAGGCTTCCGGTCACACCACTCCACTGAAAATGCCCTAACTAAGGTCACCAATGACCTATTAACCGCCAAGAGCAAGCGACACTACTCTGTCCTCCTCCTCCTGGACCTGTCCTCTGCCTTTGACACAGTGGACCATTCCCTGCTGCTGCAGACCCTCTCATCCCTTGGCATCACAGAATTGGCCCTATCCTGGATCTCATCATACCTAACTGAACGTACATTCAGCGTCTCCCACTCACACACCACCTCCTCACCTCGCCCCCTATCTGTCGGAGTCCCACAAGGTTCAGTTCTAGGACCCCTGCTCTTCTCCATCTACACCTTTGGCCTGGGACAGCTCATAGAATCTCACGGCTTTCAGTATCATCTCTATGCTGACGACACACAGATCTACATCTCTGGACCAGATATCACCTCCCTACTAACCAGAATCCCTCAATGTCTGTCTGCTATTTCATCCTTCTTCTCCACTAGATTTCTAAAACTTAACATGGACAAAACAGAATTCATCATCTTTCCCCCATCTCACGCGATCTCCCCAACGAACCTATCCATTACAGTAAACGGCTGCCCACTCTCCCCAGTCCCACAAGCCCGCTGTCTTGGGGTAATCCTTGACACTGATCTCTCCTTTAAACCACATATCCAAACCCTTTCCACTTCCTGCCGCCTCCAACTCAAAAATATTTCACGGATCCGCACATTCCTAAACCAAGAATCTGCAAAAACCCTAGTCCATGCCCTCATCATCTCCCGCCTTGACTACTGTAACCTCCTGCTCTGTGGCCTACCCTCTAACACTCTTGCACCCCTCCAATCTATTCTAAACTCTGCTGCCCGACTAATCCACCTGTCCCCCCGCTATTCCCCGGCCTCTCCCCTCTGTCAATCCCTGCACTGGCTCCCCATCACCCAGAGACTCCAGTACAAAAGCCTAACCATGACATATAAAGCCATCCACAACCTGTCTCCTCCATACATGTGACCTCGTCTCCCGGTACTTTCCTGCACGCAACCTCCGATCCTCACAAGATCTCCTTCTCTACTCCCCTATTATCTCCTCTTCCCACAATCGCATACAAGATTTCTCTCGTGCATCCCCCCTACTCTGGAATGCTCTACCACAACATATCAGACTCTCGCCTACCATCGAAACCTTCAAAAAGAACCTGAAGACCCACCTCTTCCGACAAGCCTACAACCTGCAGTAACCACCGATTGACCAAACCGCTGCACGGCCAGCTCTACCCTCACCTACTGTATCCTCACCCATCCCTTGTAGATTGTGAGCCCTCGCGGGCAGGGTCCTCTCTCCTCCTGTACCAGTTGTGACTTGTATTTTTCAAGATTATTGTACTTGTTTTATTATGTATACCCCTCCTCACATGTAAAGCGCCATGGAATAAATGGCGCTATAATAATAAATAATAATAATAATAATAATACAGTAGCGTAGCTCCAGGTGAGCCCCTTAGAGACCACCCCCATCTGCCCTCCTGGTAGCTACGCTACTAGAACAGATAGATAGATAGATAGATAGATAGATAGATAGATAGATAGATAGATAGATAGATAGATAAATAGATAGATAATGGAGGGAAGGGGTTACTTTTTTTTTTTGTAAAAAAAAGAGCATTATACTTTCCCATCATAAGCTCTCAAATATTTCATCAGGTCACATCAGTCGCAGCTTCCTTGTTCTTCCATGCAGACTTTGGTTCTCCCAGTGCTGAGGCCTACTGTACATGTTCACACTGTCAATGGCATGGCACCTCCCCCACATCACTGCAATGGTCTCAGTGCCAGAGAAACCAAAGAGATGTACTAAAGACAAGGGAAGTAGGGGTGGCATGAGGAGTCAGGTGAGGGCCTAGGACAAGTGAGTATAATATTTTTTTTAACTCATTGCTGAACCTACTAAAATTACATTTGTCGACCTTTTTGCAGAATTTATGACTGGAATTTTGCAAATTTCAGATTTCTCCAGTATCTGACATTTTTGGGAAATTTGCAACGATTATCATTTGATCCAAATTGATTCACTCATCTCTATTATATTGATATCATATATACTGTATATGTACTGTATATATACTGTTATGTACTGTATACATACAGTATATATATATACTGTATATGTACTGTTATGTACTGTATACATACAGTATATATATATACTGTTATGTACTGTATAAAGTATATATACTGTATATGTACTGTATATATACTGTATCATCCACCTATCCACCTTTTTTAATGTGTATATATATATATAGATATACATATATCTATATCTATCTATCTATCTATCTATCTATCTATCTATATATACACACATTAAAAGAGGTGGATAGGTGGATGGTAAATAGATAATAGATAGATAAATAATAGATAGATAAATTGATAGATATGTGATAGATAGATAGATAAATAGATAAATAATAGATAGATTGCTAATAGATAGATATAGTCAGATAGATAGTTAGATAATAGATAGATAAATAATAGATAAATAGATAGTTAGATAGATAGATAGATAGATAGATATATAGATACAGTAAGAGATAGATAGATAGATAGATAGATACATAGATAGATAGATAGAGATAGATAGAAAACAAATAAATACCAAATACCAAGAGGATAGTCACATAATCACGTACACTTTTTCACTAAATGTGAGAGATTGGAGAGTCTGTAAGTATGAAGGGGAGACACAAAGCAGAGGCCTTATGTACATATGAATGTGTGTGATGATTTAAGATGTGAATTGTAGAACAAGTGGGGGGTGTTGAAGCTGTCACTTTCTCCCCCATTAGTTCCATTAATTCCTGGTTACAAGGTGAACATTCTGCCTCCTGATCTGGCAGAGCAGTCTCTTATCTAAACATACTTATTACCTTACTGCTGACTGGTCTCCAAGTCATGACACACACCATCTAAAAACATTTAGTCTCCGCTTATTATTACAACTAAGCTCTGTCTGCCACCTAATGACTTGTGCGTCTGAACGGATGACGCGTTTAATGCATTTAAAACACATTCTGATTAGTAATTTTGTATACATTGCTATTAACAGCTTTTTTGTATGCTGAAGACTAGGATTGCTAATGAATGCTCACAATGTGGAGTGCTAAATAAGTAATCTATGAAATAAATAAATATAAGTATGTAACACAATTACACTGTACAATACACACATGTGAATTTTCACCAGACAATACAGGAAATATTTCCAAGAACACTTGTCAGACTGCTAATAACCTAAATAAAAACTAAGACCAACTTTCAAGAACATACAACCCCAATCAGCAGAACACTGAGCATAGACCTTACAAGAGCTGGGATTTCACATCAAAGGCTTCTGAATCACTGATAAGATCCTAAACAAAGCAAAGGAATAATACAAAAAAAAAAAAAAAAAAAACTCCACAGTCAGCTACATCCGCTAGATCAGGGTGAAACTCTACACTGGTGTTTTTTAGATAAGACTAGATGTACAATATTATGTCTAGATTTCTAGGATTTTAATGTCCCAAGTGGATTTTAAGCTTCATCCATGCAATGATGTAGTGTGGGTAATCGCAGGGGCTCTTGCCACTTGTGCCAAAGTCTATGGAGGTTGAAAAGTTTTACCCTGTCCCCACAAACCACTATCACAGTCAAATGATTAGCAAGTGCCCATCCATCACTGCTTATACAGAGCACAGTAGACAAGGCGTGTTTATCATCGACTGCTGCACTCTGCATAGGCAGTGACTCAAATCTCAAAGTTCAGTTTAAACAACTAATCTCCAACATCTTAGTCGCTGCCTAAATAGTTGCTGCCTCATTTCAAAGAGACAGACCTTGATACTTTTTCTAACCCTTAAGGTACCGTCACATTAAGCGACGCTGCAGCGATATAGGCAACGATGCCGATCGCTGCAGCGTCGCTGTTTCGACGCTGTGTGGTCGCTGGAGAGCTGTCACACAGACAGCTCTCCAGCGACCAATGATGCCGAAGTCCCCTGGTAACCAGGGTAAACATCGGGTTACTAAGCGCAGGGCCGTTCATATGAGTTTATGCCAGCAGGGAGCACATCACCGCAAGTCTACGATTCTACGTTCCCCTGCATTCCATTGATTCCCCAGTTTTTACAACCAGGAGCAACAGCTGCATTAGCAGGCTCCTGGTTGTAAATGTATTTAACCCTTTCAGATGGATTTACAGTGTGGGACATAACTGAACGCCGGCGAGATATGGGATATTGTTGCTTTTTTATGTTTTTTTTTTTTACAGAACGAGGGTCTTCAGGTGGATGAAGCATACAGTAAAGATTTTAAAACACCATGTGTATTTATTTCATTAAAATACTTTATTCTTAATGTGTGTGTGTATTACTAACACTTTACTACTATTGGATTAATAAAGGATAGGTGTCTTATTCACATCTCTCCATTATTAACCTGGCTTAATATCTCCTTACATTAGCAAGGTGACATTATTACCCCATATCCCACCGCTACAAGGGAGTGGGAAGAGAGTGGCCAAGTGCCAGAATAGGTGCATCTTACAGATGTGCCTTTTCTGGGGTGGCTGGGGGCAGATGTTTTTAGCCGGGGGGAAGAGGCAATAACCATGGTCCCTCTCTAGGCTATTAATATCTGCCCTCAGTGACTGGCTTTCCCACTCTAATGGAGAAAATTGCGCTGGAGCCCGCGCAACTTTTTTCTGGGATTTAACCCTTTATTTTAACACCTAGAACCACCAAAATTTGCACACACACTCTACTAACATTATTAGTGGGGAATATGTAAAAAAAATATAGGATATGAAGTGGTTTACTGTATGTAAGCTATGTGTCATATCCTGTTGGGTTTGATAAGGAGATAGCAAAAGCTGGCAATTGAATTACCGGCTTTTAACCCCTTTCTGACATGGGACGTACTATCCCGTCGAGGTGGGGTGGGCCCCCATGACCATGGACGGGATAGTACGTCCAGCGCGATCGGCGGCGCTCACGGGGGGAGCGCCGCCGATCGCGGCCGGGTGTCAGCTGTTTATCGCAGCTGACATCCGGCACTATGTGCCAGGAGCGGTCACGGACCGCCCCCTGCACATTAACCCCTGGCACACCGCGATCAAAGATGATCGCGATGTGCCGGCGGTATAGGGAAGCTTCCCGCAGGGAGGGGGCTCTCTGCGGGCTTCCCTGAGCCCCCCGCAGCAACGCGATGTGATCGCGTTGCTGCGAGGGTCTCACCTCCCTCACTGCTCCCTCCAGCCCCGGATCCAAGATGGCCGCGGATCCGGGTCCTGCTTCACAGAGCCTGCTCAGAGCAGGCACTGTGAAGGCTGCAGCGCTGCATGTCAGATCAGTGATCTGACAGAGTGCTGTGCACACTGTCATATCACTGATCTGTGATGTCCCCCCCTGGGACAATGTAAAAAAGTAAAAAAAAAAAATTCAAAATGTGTAAAAAAAAATAAAAAAAATTATTCCTAAATAATGAAAAAAAAAAAAAAATATTATTCCCCTAAATACATTTCTTTATCTAAATAAAAAAAAAACAATAAAAGTACACATATTTAGTATCGCCGCGTCCGTAACGGCCCAACCTATAAACCTGGCCCACTAGCTAACCCCTTCAGTAAACACCGTAAGAAAAAAAAAAAAAAAAACGAGGCAAAAAACAACGCTTTATTATCATACCGCCGAACAAAAAGTGGAATAACACGCGATCAAAAAGACAGATATAAATAACCATGATAGTTTTTATCGTATAAAAGCACCAAAACATAAAAAAATGATATAAATGAGGTGTCGCTGTAATCGTACTGACCCGAAGAATAAAACTGATTTATCAATTTTACCAAACGCGGAACGGTATAAACGCCTCCCCCAAAAGAAATTCATGAATAGCTGGTTTTTGGTCATTCTGCCTCGCAAAAATCGGAATAAAAAGCGATCAAAAAATGTAACGTGCCCGAAAATGTTACCAATAAAAACGTCAACTCGTCCCGCAAAAAACAAGACCTTACATGACTCTGTGAACCAAAATAAGGAAAAATTATAGCTCTCACAATGTGGTAACGCAAAAAATATTTTTTGCAATAAAAAGCGTCTTTCAGTGTGTGACGGCTGCCAATCATAAAAACCCGCTAAATAACCCGCTATAAAAGTAAATCAAACCACCCTTCATCACCCCCTTAGTTAGGGAAAAATTAAAAAAATGTATTTATTTCCATTTTTCCATTAGGGCTAGGGTTAGGGCTAGGGCTAGGGTTAGGGTTTGGGCTAGGGCTAGGGTTAGGGCTAGGGTTAGGGCTAGGGTTAGGGCTAGGGTTAGGGCTAGGGTTAGGGCTAGGGTTAAGGCTACAGTTAGGGTTGGGGCTAAAGTTAGGGTTAGGGCTATGGTTAGGGCTAGGGTTAAGGCTACAGTTAGGGTTGGGGCTAAAGTTACGGTTAGGGTTTAGATTACATTTACAGTTGGGAATAGGGTTGGGATTAGGGTTAGGTGTGTGTCAGGGTTAGAGGTGTGGTTAGGGTTACTGTTGGGATTAGGGTTAGGGGTGTGTTTGGATTAGGGTTTGTTATAATTGGGGGGTTTCCACTGTTTCGGCACATCAGGGGCTCTCCAAACGCGACATGGCGTCCGATCTCAATTCCAGCCAATTCTGCGTTGAAAAAGTAAAACAGTGCTTCTTCCCTTCCGAGCTCTCCCGTGTGCCCAAACAGGGGTTTACCCCAACATATGGGGTATCAGCGTACTCAGGACAAATTGGACAACAACTTTAGGGGTCCAATTTCTCCTGTTACCCTTGGGAAAATACAAAACTGGGGGCTAAAAAATAATTTTTGTGGAAAAAAAAAGATTTTTTATTTTCACGGCTCTGCGTTATAAACTGTAGTGAAACACTTGGGGGTTCAAGGTTCTCACAACACATCTAGATAAGTTCCATGGGGGTCTAGTTTCCAATATGGGGTCACTTGTAGGGGATTTCTACTGTTTAGGTACATTAGGGGTTCTGCAAACGCAATGTGACGCCTGCAGACCATTCCATCTAAGTCTGCATTCCAAATGGCACTCCTTCCCTTCCGAGCCCTCCCATGTGCCCAAACGGTGATTCCCCCCAACATATGGGGTATCAGCGTACTCAGGACAAATTGGACAACAACTTTTGGGGTCAAATTTCTCCTCTTACCCTCGGGAAAATACAAAACTGGGGGCTAAAAAATAATTTTTGGGGGAAAGATTTTTTTTTTCAATTTTCACGGCTCTGCGTTACAAACTGTAGTGAAACACTTGGGGGTTCAAAGCTCTCACAACACATCTAGATGAGTTCCTTAGGGGGTCTAATTTCCAAAATGGTGTCACTTGTGGGGGGTTTCTACTGTTTCGGTACATTAGGGGCTCTGCAAATGCAATGTGACACCTGCAGACCATTCCATCTAAGCCTGCATTCCAAATGGAGCTCCTTCCCTTCCGAGCCCTCCCATGCGCCCAAACAGTGGTTCCCCCCCACATATGGGGTATCAGTGCACTCAGAACAAATTGGACAACAATTTTTGGGGTCCAATTTCTCCTGTTACCCTCGGGAAAATACAAAACTGGGGGCTAAAAAATAATTTTTGTGGGAAAAAATTTTTGTTTTATTTTTACGGCTCTCCATTATAAACTTCTGTGAAGCCCTTGGTGTGTCAAAGTGCTCACCACACATGTAGATAAGTTCCTTAGGGGGTCTACTTTCCAAAATGGTGTCACTTGTGGGTGGTTTCTACTGTTTAGGTACATTAGGGGCTCTGCAAACGCAATGTGACACCTGCAGACCATTCCATCTAAGTCTGCATTCAAATGGCACTCCTTCCCTTCCGAACCCTCCCATGCGCCCAAACAGTGGTTCCCCCCACATATGGTGTATCATCGCACTCAGGACAAATTGGGCAAAAAATTTTGGGGTCCACTTTCTCCTGTTACCCTCGGGAAAATACAAAACTGGGGGCTAAAAAAATAATTTTTGTGGGAAAAATTTTTTGTTTTATTTTTACGGCTCTGCATTATAAACTTCTGTGAAGCACTTGGTGGGTCAAAGTGCACACCACACCTCTAGATTAGTTCCTTAGGGGGTCTACTTTCCAAAATGGTGTCACTTGTGGGGGGTTTCAATGTTTAGGCACATCAGTGGCTCTCCAAACGCAACATGGCGTCCCATCTCAATTCCTGTCAATTTTGCATTGAAAAGTAAAACAGCGCTCCTTCCCTTCCGAGCTCTCCCATCCGCCCAAACAGTGGTTTACCCCCACATATGGGGTATCAGCGTACTCAGGACAAATTGTACAACAATGTTTGGGGTCTATTTTCTCCTGTTACCCTTGGTAAAATTAAACAAACTGGAGCTGAATTAAATTTTTTGTGAAAAAAAGTTAAATGTTCATTTTTATTTAAACATTCAAAAAATTCCTGTGAAGCACCAGAAGGGTTAATAAACTTCTTGAATATGGTTTTGAGCACCTTGAGGGGTGTAGTTTTTAGAATGGTGTCACACTTGGGTATTTTCTATCATATAGACCCCTCAAAATGACTTCAAATGAGATGTGGTCCCTAAAAAAAATGGTGTTGTAGAAATGAGAAATTGCTGGTCAACTTTTAACCCTTATAACTCCCTAACAAAAAAAAATTTTGGTTCCAAAATTGTGCTGATGTAAAGTAGACATGTGGGAAATGTTACTTATTAAGTATTTTGTGTGACATATCTCTGTGATTTAATTGCATAAAAATTCAAAGTTGGGAAATTGCGAAATTTTCATAATTTTCGCCAAATTTCCGTTTTTTTCACAAATAAACGCAGGTACTATCAAAGAATTTTTACCATTGTCATGAAGTGCAATATGTCACGAGAAAACAATGTCAGAATCACTGGGATCCGTTGAAGCGTTCCAGAGTTATAACCTCACAAAGGGACAGTGGTCAGAATTGTAAAAATTGGCCCGGTCATTAACGTGCAAACCACCCTTGGGGGTAAAGGGGTTAAGCTATCTAGTGCTGTATGAAATATAAATATATATATATATATGTGTATATATATATATATAAATATATATATATATATGTTTTCACAAATATTTGAGCCAATGGATCCATTCTTTGTCCATTTTGCAAGGCGGCGAGAGAATCTCGGATGACACACGGATAATTTTTAGAGAAAAAATCGCATCCTCGCATTGAATACGGATCACTGTTCAGGAACTTTTCTGCGTATTAAGGGCTTGTTTCCACTTGCGAGATATACGTCCGTGTCTCGCATGTGGAAACGAAGCTCTGGCGCCGGCACTCCAGAGCGGAGCGTGCGGCTCCATGTGTTGCTATGCGGCTGCACGCTCCGCTCTGGAGTGCCGGCGCCAGAGCTTCGTTTCCACATGCGAGACAAGTGGAAACAAGCCCTAAGCCTGTAAAAAACGGACCGTATGTCCCTTCGCTAATTGTGACGCCGGCCTTACTGTGATTAGGGCTAAGGTTTAGGGATATGCTTATGGTTAGATTATGTGATTATGGATAGGGCTAGGTTAATACAATTATTATAGAAAACAAAAATATAATATAAAAAGTAAAAAATATAACAACCCATCACTTTTTACTTTGAAAATGTTATGTTTAATTTCAGAAAAAAACAAACATAAAAAAAACATAAAATCTAGAAGGTCAAAGCTCAAATTATAAATTTATGTACGGTAGCTTGGGGGGTAAGGGCAAAAATATTTGAAAAGTGGAAGGAAATCAGTTAGTGTTAGGCCACGTGCACACGATGCGGAAAGTGGTGCGTATTTTTCCAGACTGATTTTGGTAAATCCGCAGGTAAACCGCACTGCAAATTACCTGGGAATTACCGTGGATTTACCTAGTTTTTTGCGGATTTTGTGCAGATTCCACCTGTGGATTCCTATTTTGGGGCAGGTGTAACCAGTGCGGAATCCGCACAAAGAATTGACATGCTGCGGAATAAACAACACTACGTTTCCGCGTGTTTTTTTTCCGCAGCATCTGCGCTGCAGATTTTGTTTTCCATAGGTATAGAAAGATGGAATATAAACCAGCTCACCCGTGATGCATAAATCAAACCTCGGGAGCACGGACCCGCTGTGTCCAGGCGTATAAAGTCCAAAAAAGAAGAGAATGTCCAGCTTCACCAAATCCGTAAAAAAAGAGTTTTCTTTATTCACAAACTTTAATCATGACTCATGATTAAAGGAACCTAGCCTCCAGAAACGCGTTGAGATTCTTACCCATACGGTTCGTGCTGAAGTCTGTATCCTCCATGTTTAAAGTTTGTGAGTAAAGAAAACTCTTTTTTACGGATTCGGTGAAGCTGGACATTCTCTTCTTTTTTTCCATAGGTTTACATGGTACTGTAAACTCAGGGAAAACTGCTACGAATCTGCAGCGGCCAATCCGCTGCGGATCCGCAGCAAAATCTGCAACGTGTGCACATACCCTTAATGGTTCACTAAGTTAGGGGGCAGAAAAAAACTTGCCTTGCTCCAGGAATTGGCAACCCACGTTACTCCACAGGTTCCATGTGTTTTTTGTAGCAATAATTTATTTTTGGGAAGTTTTCTGACATAAGTGTTAAAATATGAGACTAGTGTTCAATGTTACATGAGATTCAAACGGACTGAGCAGTGATTTTAAATGAAAGTCATGAAAGAAGAGATAAAGTGCTCTCATCGGCAGGACAATTGCAGATAATGGATGTATAGAAGGGGTTTAAAGTGCACTCACCTAGACCTGTATGCTATTAAGCATAACATTTTATATCTTTGTGTATCTGTGTGTATTCAGCAGCAACCAGCCTCTCCGATCCGGTAGAATACAAGTGATTACAATTTATCTTGTATAGGAGAAGGAGATGCTTCAATTGTGTCTTCCCCCAAAAAAAGTGTCGATAAATGATGGCTTCTTTAAAACTTTTTTTTAACTGCTTACATGTAAGAAAAGCAATGCTGTGCAGACACTTGTTTGGTGAGGGTGCCGCACAAAGCTCGACTTCTAATGGACAAATTCAGCCCAATTCCAGCATTGTGTTAATTCACTTTCAAGGATGGTCCCTTGAACCAGGTATTGTCAGGTCATTGGTCATTACAGTTCAGCTTTTTGCTCAAGCCTTGTGCATTATATCTGTTTGTACCATATTGACTTATTATTTCTCATTATATGAGAAATGCAACAAACTGCAGCATGGTGCAGTCCTAATATCTGGAGCAGTAACACTCATCACTGGAAAATCATATCATTTTCAAATCTTCAGAGAGTTGCCCAAGTGTAGCGGAAAGTTTAGTCCAGCCACGTCTTCCCACAAGTATTGGTAACTCTCCCAGAACCATGTTTGGTTTTCAGAAATCCCACGATTAGTGTAATGGTGTTCTCCCTGACAAGTGAGACGTCACAGAAGCTGACTTTGCAACACTTGAAACCTAGGATCTTATTTTATGTGCAGGCCAAGGTCACTTTAAAACTGTAGACTGATCTGGGCAGGAAACTTCAGTTTTTTAATGTACGGTATATAACATAGTAACATAGTTAGTAAGGCCGAAAAAAGACATTTGTCCATCCAGTTCAGCCTATATTCCATCATAATAAATACCCAGATCTACGTCCTTCTACAGAACCTAATAATTGTATGATACAATATTGTTCTGCTCCAGGAAGACATCCAGGCCTCTCTTGAACCCCTCGACTGAGTTCGCCATCACCACCTCCTCAGGCAAGCAATTCCAGATTCTCACTGCCCTAACAGTAAAGAATCCTCTTCTATGTTGGTGGAAAAACCTTCTCTCCTCCAGACGCAAAGAATGCCCCCTTGTGCCCGTCACCTTCCTTGGTATAAACAGATCCTCAGCGAGATATTTGTATTGTCCCCTTATATACTTATACATGGTTATTAGATCGCCCCTCAGTCGTCTTTTTTCTAGACTAAATAATCCTAATTTCGCTAATCTATCTGGGTATTGTAGTTCTCCCATCCCCTTTATTAATTTTGTTGCCCTCCTTTGTACTCTCTCTAGTTCCATTATATCCTTCCTGAGCACCGGTGCCCAAAACTGGACACAGTACTCCATGTGCGGTCTAACTAGGGATTTGTACAGAGGCAGTATAATGCTCTCATCATGTGTATCCAGACCTCTTTTAATGCACCCCATGATCCTGTTTGCCTTGGCAGCTGCTGCCTGGCACTGGCTGCTCCAGGTAAGTTTATCATTAACTAGGATCCCCAAGTCCTTCTCCCTGTCAGATTTACCCAGTGGTTTCCCGTTCAGTGTGTAATGGTGATATTGATTCCCTCTTCCCATGTGTATAACCTTACATTTATCATTGTTAAACCTCATCTGCCACCTTTCAGCCCAAGTTTCCAACTTATCCAGATCCATCTGTAGCAGAATACTATCTTCTCTTGTATTAACTGCTTTACATAGTTTTGTATCATCTGCAAATATCGATATTTTACTGTGTAAACCTTCTACCAGATCATTAATGAATATGTTGAAGAGAACAGGTCCCAATACTGACCCCTGCGGTACCCCACTGGTCACAGCGACCCAGTTAGAGACTATACCATTTATAACCACCCTCTGCTTTCTATCACTAAGCCAGTTACTAACCCATTTACACACATTTTCCCCCAGACCAAGCATTCTCATTTTGTGTACCAACCTCTTGTGCGGCACGGTATCAAACGCTTTGGAAAAATCGAGATATACCACGTCCAATGACTCACCGTGGTCCAGTCTATAGCTTACCTCTTCATAAAAACTGATTAGATTGGTTTGACAGGAGCGATTTCTCATAAACCCATGCTGATATGGAGTTAAACAGTTATTCTCATTGAGATAATCCAGAATAACATCCCTCAGAAACCCTTCAAATATTTTACCAACAATAGAGGTTAGACTTACTGGCCTATAATTTCCAGGTTCACTTTTAGAGCCCTTTTTGAATATTGGCACCACATTTGCTATGCGCCAGTCCTGCGGAACAGACCCTGTCGCTATAGAGTCACTAAAAATAAGAAATAATGGTTTATCTATTACATTACTTAGTTCTCTTAGTACTCGTGGGTGTATGCCATCCGGACCCGGAGATTTATCTATTTTAATCTTATTTAGCCGGTTTCGCACCTCTTCTTGGGTTAGATTGGTGACCCTTAATATAGGGTTTTCATTGTTTCTTGGGATTTCACCTAGCATTTCATTTTCCACCGTGAATACCGTGGAGAAGAAGGTGTTTAATATGTTAGCTTTTTCCTCGTCATCTACAACCATTCTTTCCTCACTATTTTTTAAGGGGCCTACATTTTCAGTTTTTATTCTTTTACTATTGATATAGTTGAAGAACAGTTTGGGATTAGTTTTACTCTCCTTAGCAATGTGCTTCTCTGTTTCCTTTTTGGCAGCTTTAATTAGTTTTTTAGATAAAGTATTTTTCTCCCTATAGTTTTTTAGAGCTTCAATGGTGCCATCCTGCTTTAGTAGTGCAAATGCTTTCTTTTTACTGTTAATTGCCTGTCTTACTTCTTTGTTTAGCCACATTGGGTTTTTCCTATTTCTAGTCCTTTTATTCCCACAAGGTATAAACCGCTTACACTGCCTATTTAGGATGTTCTTAAACATTTCCCATTTATTATCTGTATTCTCATTTCTGAGGATATTGTCCCAGTCTACCAGATTAAGGGCATCTCTAAGCTGGTCAAACTTTGCCTTCCTAAAGTTCAGTGTTTTTGTGACTCCCTGACAAGTCCCCCTAGTGAAAGACAGGTGAAACTGCACAATATTGTGGTCGCTATTTCCTAAATGCCCAACCACCTGCAGATTTGTTATTCTGTCAGGTCTATTAGATAGTATTAGGTCTAAAAGTGCTGCTCCTCTGGTTGGATTCTGCACCAATTGTGAAAGATAATTTTTCTTGGTTATTAGCAGAAACCTGTTGCCTTTATGGGTTTCACAGGTTTCTGTTTCCCAGTTAATATCCGGGTAGTTAAAGTCCCCCATAACCAGGACCTCATTATGGGTTGCAGCTTCATCTATCTGCTTTAGAAGTAGACTTTCCATGCTTTCTGTTATATTTGGGGGTTTGTAACAGACCCCAATGAGAATTTTGTTACCATTTTTCCCTCCATGAATATCAACCCATATGGACTCGACATCCTCATTCCCTTCGCTAATATCCTCCCTTAAAGTGGACTTTAGACAAGACTTTACATAGAGACAAACCCCTCCTCCTCTCCGATTTTTACGATCCTTGCTAAACAGACTGTAACCCTGTAAGTTAACTGCCCAGTCATAGCTTTCATCTAACCATGTCTCGGTTATTCCCACTATGTCAAAGTTACCTGTAGATATTTCTGCTTCTAGTTCTTCCATCTTGTTTGTCAGGCTTCTGGCGTTTGCGAGCATGCAGTTTAGAGGATTTTGTTTTGTTCCAATCTCCTCACTGTGGATTGTTTTAGAAATGTTCTTACCTCCCTTCTGAGTATGTTTTCCTGGGTCGTCTTTGTTCGAGTCTAATGTTTTTCTTCCCGTCCCCTCTTCTTCTAGTTTAACGCCCTCCTGATGAGTGTAGCGAGTCTTCTGGCGAATGTGTGTTTCCCAGGTTTGTTGAGGTGTAGTCCGTCTCTGGCGAGGAGTCCATCATACCAGTAATTCACACCGTGGTCCAGGAATCCAAATCCTTGCTGTCTGCACCATCGTCTTAGCCAGTTGTTTGCATCAAGGATCCTGTTCCATCTCCTGGTGCCATGCCCGTCTACTGGAAGGATAGAAGAATAAACTACCTGTGCATCCAGTTCCTTTACTTTCTTCCCCAACTCTTCAAAGTCCTTGCAGATTGTCGGTAGGTCCTTCCTTGCCGTGTCATTGGTGCCAACATGTATCAGAAGAAATGGGTGGACGTCCTTGGAGCTGAAGAGGTTTGGTATCCTATCGGTCACATCCTTGATCATCGCACCTGGAAGGCAGCATACTTCTCTTGCAGTTATGTCCGGTCTGCAGATGGCTGCTTCGGTGCCTCTCAGTAGTGAGTCTCCCACCACCACCACTCTTCGTTGCTTCTTGGCTGTACTTTTTGCTGTCACTTGTTGCTGTGTGCCCTTTTCTTTTTTGCTTGCTGGTATTGCTTCATTCTTAGGTGTGCCATCTTCATCCTCTACAAAGATTTGATATCGGTTCTTCAGTTGTGTGGTTGGTGATTTCTCCATGGTCTTCTTGCTTCTTTTGGTCACATGCTTCCACTCATCTGCTTTTGGAGGTTCTCTGACACTTTTTGCACCTTCTGTGACCAGTAGAGATGCTTCTGTTCTGTCTAGAAAGTCTTCATTCTCTTTGATGAGTTTCAAAGTTGCTATTCTTTCTTCCAGACCCCGCACCTTTTCTTCTAAAAGGGCCACTAGTCTACACTTCTGACAGGTGAAATTGGATTCTTCTTCTGGTCGATCTGTGAACATGTAGCACATGCTGCAGCTCACCATGTAGGTTGTCACATCTGCCATGTTGCTCCTAGATCCTGCTGACTTGCTGTGTGTTTTCCTTCTTGTGTAATCTACTCAGCCAAGCTCTCTTGCAATAATGTCCTACAGGCAAAAATTCGCGCGCCGTAAGGCGCGCGGTTTGGTGATGCTTTCGAAGCAGCTGGTCCCGGCTGTACCCAACGATCTTCTAGCTTAGGGAGACTTCGCTTCTCCCAGAAGGCACCTGGAATATGCAAATTAGCCTCCTGAAGCTTGAATCCCTGGTTTGAAGCTTGAATCCCTGGTTTGAAGCTTGAATCCCTGGTTTGAAGCTTGAATCCCTGGTTATATATCATAACTTCTCAAAGAAAAGGGCAAAGCTAGAAGGGTATATAAGGCTATTCAAAATTTGGTTAAAAAAGTGCACTTTTGGAGAACATATAACACTTAGCATGAGTCTAACAAAGATAAAGGATCTATAGCATAAAACAACAATACCGTACAGACACAACAAGCACAATACATTACATGCAACCCAAATATTTGCCTTCCTTAATTATGTTCCCTGTGACCTATTTCCAGCAATTTGTATTTAACTTAACACATGTACTAATTGTGTAGCGATTGTTGTCCTTTTATATGATGACGGGTGATTCATATATGTTTTTCTTCCACTTCCCTTTTCCTTCAGATAAACAGGAGATAATCAAGAATGCACAAGTGAGCAAGTAGCATGTAATTAGAAGATAGGATATGTAGGGGATGAGTGACGAGGAGGCCACTATTCAATGGACTCATTTGGGTCTATACTCAGGAAGGGTCATATGGGCTGAGACCAGAAGACATTAATTTCTTCCCAAAACAATCTAATTGTTTCTTTCTTCAAGCAAATGCCTTATCTGCAAATGGTTTGTACTGTTACACACAAGGAAGAGGCCAGAAAAGGCTATGTTAATTACCTCTCCTTGTATACACCAGACACTCTGCTCTAACAATATGTTTTCACCACATGATCTGCAGCCCAGGTTGCTGGTCTCTTTATTGCTTTCTGAGTTACCCACAAGTAATGGTGCTGGGTCTAAAGGAGTGCAAGCACTCTGTGGCCAATATTTTATCCAGTATATTGGGGAAAGAATTAACCTTGCGCAAACAGACCAAAAAAAAAAAATGCAATTTGGTGCTTTGTTGAAAAGAGTAGTATATTGTAAAAAAAAAAACTTAGTACAGAATGTTCAGAAGTGTTCTAAGGCCAGAGTCACACTACAGCGAGATACGGCCGAGTCTCGCAGGTTAAAACCAAGCTCTGGCACCGGCACTCCGGAGCGGAGCGTGCAGCTCCATGTATTGCTGTGTGGCCGCACGCTCCGCTCCGGAGTGCCGGTGCCAGAGCTTGGTTTTAACCTGCGAGACTCGGCCGTATCTCGCTGTGTGATCCCGGCCTGATTGCGATACTCTGATCAGGGATTAAGTACCTTGTGTCCTCAAAGAGAAGAGTCAACCCCCCCATATATGTTAGACTATTGGCCAAACTAGAGGAAAATGTAATCTAATGTGTATGGGAGTCCTGGACAATTGATTGGGGAATTAAGGATCTAACATGTCTGATGTCGGACAGCCAATTTTTTGTTCTCCATAAGATAAGCGGCCACCTGACATGTCTGGCAAAATTTCTCTCATAGAAAAAAAAGGAGCGACTGACAGCCATCTAATGTGTATTGGGGGCTTTACAAGTAACCACACTCTAAGGCTACAGTCACACTATGGCCACGTGCACACATTGCAAAAAGTGCTGCAGATTTTTCCAGACTGATATTGGTAAATCCGCAGGTAAACCGCCCTGCAGAATTACCGGAGATTTACCGGCATTTTTTTGCGGATTTTGTGCGGATTCCACCTGCGCTTTTACACCTGCGAATTCCTATTATGGAGCAGGTGTAAACCGCTGCGGAATCCACACAAAGAATTGACATGCTGCGTTTTTTTTCGCAGCATGTGCACTGTGGATTTGGTTTTCTATAGATTAAAATGGTACTATAAACTCAGGGAAAACTGCTGTGAATCCGCAGCATCAAAACCACAACATGTGCACATACCCTAACAGTATTTGGTCAGTATTTCACATCAGTATTTGTTGGCCAAAACCAGTAGTGGGTCAAAAATACAGACTTGGTGACATGTATCTATTATAGCTTTCCCCTCTGTTTGTTCCACTCCTGGTTTTGGCTTACAAATACTGATGTAAAATACTGACCACATACTGATAGTGTGACCGTAGCCTAAGGCTGTGTACCCACGCTGCGTTTTTTATGCTTTTCTGCCACATTTTTTGCCACAGCGGAAACGCATAAAAATGCTTAAAAAACACATTCCCATGTAATCCTATGAGATTCCGCAGTTGCTGTGCCTATGCTGCGGATTTTCCCACTGCGGAATCGCATGCAGGCACAACCTTTTTTCCATTTAAAAAAAAAACTTTCAGCTGGATCCTTTTTTAACATTGAAGTCTATAGACAACAGATCCGTTAATTAGCCATCCATTGTTCTTTCATTTGAAAAAGATCCATTTTGTTTGCATACTGGATGGGAGAACAACTGATGGCTAATTAACGGACCTGTTGTCCATGGACTTCAATGTTAAAAAAACGGATCCAGATTAATTTTTTTTTTTTAAAACTGACAAAAAACTTGTGCCTACACAACTTCTTTGCCAACAGATTGCTGCTTGATCTGTTCTAATGGAAAATTCCTGGACATGTGAACATAGCCTAAGCAGACACAATCTTATCTTTAATTTTGCCAAGCCATTCTCCACCTTATCACTCTCATCAATGATATGCATTCAAGATAGATTTCAGGCCTGCAGCCATATCTCTGGTCATTTTCTTTGTCATCAGTGAACAGTTTCACCATTCATATATCCTCACAGAGTTAACTCTACTTAGGGTGTGATCTTGATCAATCGTTAGTTCATGTCTGCAGGCTACCCAGTGCTGCCAGTCAATATCTAGCTGTGTCTTGGAAAAAAAAAACTGATTCAGACAAATAAAATCTCTCTAAATTTCTTTACTACAGTGTACGGTATTTTTCCAAAAGCAAACCAACACTTCAACAAATTAGTACCACAGATTTGCATTCAGTCTGCAGTTCACTTCTCTAGTATGTAGAAGTATCTGGGCAAATAGCGAGCGGCAAACCCTATCTAGCGCCTTGGGTGTTCCTGTCCGGCCATTGGACCATGACAGCCAAAGAGCTGGAAATAGGCATGAACCGCCAGTGAGTTGGGGGAGTCTTGTGCTGAATGACCCCCTACCCCATCACCCCCTCCTCTGGGACCTGGATATTTATTGTATGCTCATCCTCTTCATTGAATACAATGGTGAAAGAGGGTGTTGTTTGTTTCCTATCCAACCATTTAGCCTGTGCTTCTGAGTCTCAGGCTATGTGCACACGTTGCGGATTTTGCTGCAGATCTGCAGTGGAATTGACACTGCGGATTTGCAGCTGTTTTCCATGCATTGTACAGTACCATGTAAACGTATGGAAAACAAAATTCACAGTGTACATGCTGCGGAAAAAAAAGTGCGGAAACGCAGCGGTGTTTTTTCTGCAGCATGTCAATTCTTTGTGTGCATTTCGCTGCGGCTTACACCTGCTCCATAATAGGAATCCGCAGGTGTAAAACCGCAGGTGGAATCCACACAAACTGCGGTAAATCTGAGGCAAATCCGCGGGAAATCCACAGTGCGGTCTACCTGCGAAATTTGCAAAAACAGTGCGGAAAATCCGCACGCCAATCCGCATCATGTGCACATAGCCTTAGCGCAGCAAGCATGAGGAAGTCCCCAGATCACGCCTGCTGCATGGAGCCTCAGTCCACATGCTGTACACAGTGAAGCAACACATCATGGGAGTAGGGCTAGTTGAGTAGTTTTTGTTTTTTATTGACAGTTAAGCCAGAGAGCCATCATATTGTGCAGGATCGGAAGCTGTTGAGGCTATCACATTTGCGTGAGGGGAGGCTGTGAAGGCCAATGCACTGTGCGTGATGTGAGGCTGTGGGGGCGCTCATACTGAGTGTGGGGTGAAGCAGTGGGAGCATCATATTGTGATACTGCGTGTGTGAGGAAGCTGTCAGGGCATGAAACTGTGTGTGGGGGCTGTAGGGATCATCCTGTGTGAGGAGCTGTGGTGCATAATACTGTGTGAAGAGCTGTGATGCCATTATGCGATGTTGGGTCGCTGTGTTGACATCAAACTGTGTGAATGTGGGACTGTGGTGTCATCAAACTATCTATTGAGGCTGTGTGTGAGGGATATCATACTGTATGGGGGCATGATACCATCATTGGGGGGCTGTGGGGACATCATGTCTATGGAGGGACATAATACTGTATGTAGGATGTGCGGGGATAATATTGTGTGCGAATTCTGTAGGGACGTCATACTATGTCTGGGGACTGTGTAAGTATCATACTGTGTGTGTGGAGAAGCTGCTGATCAAGGTACATCTATACTTATATGCTCAAGGCTGAATAACAGGAACAATATGAATTATACATTTTATAAAAAGGCAGTAAATTATATGGCTTGGAGTATATGTTACAGGTAAGATTACAAGTTACAATATGCTCTATAGTAACATGCATTAGCAGTAGTAACTAGACAACGTCCTGTACTTAAATTAAAAGGATGTTCCTATCCAAAGGATAGGGGATAACTTTTTGATCGTAGGGGTTCCAACCACCATAGCCCCCACAAATCCCAAAAACTGGGGCTCTGAAGAGCCCAGCTGAATGGAGCAGAGGTTGATCATGAACACTTCCTCTCCATTCAAACTAATAGGAGTGCCAAAGTTCAGCTGAGAGCTGCGATCAGCAACCTCCAGAGCTCCCATTAAGAATGAATTGAGAAGTAGTGTGCATTTTCGACCTCCACTCCATGCAACCAGGTCTTTCAGATTGGTGGGGTCCACAAAGGTCAGACTCACAGCAGGGATAGGCGATACATTTTAAACTTGAAAACACCACTTTAGGCAACAAAAACAGATGTGTTGGGGGTACGATTTTGTCTAAATTCACTATTATATAAGTATGACAGGTTCTTCTGCTGCACTTATTAGTGAAGCTTTTGTCATAGCTCTCCTGCCATGTAATGGCTGCTGGTGGAATAACCTGGGACCAGTCAATCAGACTCATCCAATTGTAAAACACTTCTGTCAGAGGAGACTGATGTGCTGGAGAGGTCAACTGCTCCTCCACCAGCAGACACTTTATGGACAGGATAGAACATATAGATCCTATTGTAGTTAGCCATATTCGGATCAAGAAGTGTTTCTAAACCACAATATTTAAAACAATAAGTTTATTTATTCAACATCAATATATTGCAAGACAAGTAAAACAGATTGGTGCTTCAAACCAAACAAACAGAGGCCAGCAAAATGTAGGACAATGCAAACTTACTGGGTGAAAAAATCTATCCACTAAAACAATTGAGATCTTTTGATAATGTTGGAGTACATATATAATCAACAGAGATGTTGCATATTTTCAATTAGGAAGTAATAATCCAATGTTTGCAACTACTGTATATCTGTCTGTATTACTGGTATGACACATGTTGGAGGCATGGATACATATCCTCAATTCCAAAGCAAGTACTGGGGGCAAGGTTCAGCCATTAGTAGAAAAACCCATAGGGAAGGTGTAACTGCAAAACGCGCGTCGGGGTCCAGAGGCTCAGCCTAACACTTGGCAGTGAATTCTTTGGTGGACATGTATTTAGGTAATATGTGGAGGAATGGGTACTGTCTAGTTTTTGTGTGTGTGGGTTTCTGAAGGGACGATGCAATTGCATTGACTATGGGTTTTTCTACTAATGGCTGAACCGTGCCCCTAGTACTTGCTTTGGAATTGTGAATATGTTTCCATGTCTTCCACATGTGTCATACCAGTAATACAGACAGATCTAGTTGCAAACATTGGATTATTACTTCCTAATTGAAAATATTCAACATCTCTGTTGATTATCTATGTACTCCAACATTACCAAAAGATCTCAATTGTTTTAGTGGATAGATTTTTTTCAGCCAGTAATTTTGCATTATCCTACATTTTGCTGGCCTCTGTTTGTTTGCTTTGAGGCACCAATCTATTTTACTTGTCTTGCAATATATTGATGTTGAATAAATAAACTTATTGTTTTAAATATTGTGGTTTAGAAACACTTCTTGATCCGAATATGGCTAACTACAATAGGATCTATATGTTCTATACCTGTTATGGAATGTGGCCTATCCTTGTGTGCGTTTTATGGGCATGGGTAGTGTGCTTATTTTATGGACAGGAGTCTGAAGCCATGCAGACAGTGAGCAAAGCCGCACTAGCAAACGAAGAAATACCTGTCATATCTATATGATAGTAAATATATCTAACAAAACTGTTAAATTAAAGATGGCCAACCCATTTAATATATAAAATAATGAGCAAATTTAAGTTCTGCTTGTTGGCTTAGTCCTCCATAACCGTCACGGTCTCTCATGTGGCCCCCCTGGGAAAATGAATGGCCCACCCCTGCCTTAGGCTGTGTTCACACACTGCGACCACTTTGCTGATTTCTACAGAATTTATTCTTTCATTCTAAAAAAACAAACAAAAAACAAAACTGAAACTATACCGACTCCATATAAATCAATGGAGCTTCTCTGCTTCTTTTGGAAACAAGAATGCACCAGATGTTCATTTTGTTTATTTGTTCCATTTGTCTGTTCCAAAAGAAACAGACAAACTAAAAGAAAAACTGGACATGTGTAAAGTAGTGGCCAAAGGTTTTCAGACTGACACACATTTTGGTGTTCGCAAAGTTTGGTGCGTCATTGTTTTTAGATCTCTAAGGCAGATGCCTTTTTGGTTACTGAAGAACAGTTTAACCAAACTACAAAGCACCAGAAAATAAAAAATAATATACAAAAGCCAGCTAAGTAAAATCCTATAATAAAATGCCTTTATTAAGATGGCAAATGGTGGTATCATACCAATAGAATGCCTACATTAGGACATACATAATATAATAACAATCATTTATACAAGAATCACAGTATATATATATATATATATATATATATATATATCATTGCCTAGAATACTACTTCCTGCAATTTGTGCCAACTTCCGTGGCTTTGTCCGGAGCTAATGTCCGGAGCTAATGTCCGGAGATTAATTGCCTAGAATACTACTTCCTGCAATTTGTGCCAACTTCCGTGGCTTTGTCCGGAGCTAATGTCCGGAGCTAATGTTCGGAGCTAATGTGCGGAGATAATGTCCGGAGCTAATGTCCGGAGCTAATGTCCGGAGCTAATGTCCGGAGATAAGTGACGTCAACAGTGTCCAGTGTCTGATTGGTTGCCGCCTGCTGCGAGCGACCAATCAGAAACGTGCCGTACTGTGACACACTCCGCCCGCCATTTTGGTGTGATTTTTGAATTTTTACCTCACAGCAAGTTTCTACTGCGTGGAGGTGGGCCCAGTGATGTTTGTTGTGAATTCTGTGGCTGAATTCACTCCTGTGGTCACAAGTGGTACTGCAGCTTCTGAGCTTCTTCCCTCAGGTGTTCTGGTGAGCTCGTTAACTGCTTCATTACTTAACTCCGCCTGATGCTGCTATCCTTGCTCCTTGTCAATGTTTCAGTGTTGGATCTGAGCTTCTCCTGATTGTTCCTGTGACCTGCTGCTCTGTATAGCTAAGTGCTTTTTGTTTTTTTGTTGCTTTTTTTCTGTCCAGCTTGTCTTTTGTTTTGCTGGAAGCTCTGAGACGCAAAGGGTGTACCGCCGTGCCGTTAGTTCGGCACGGTGGGTTTTTTTTGCCCCCTTTGCGTGGTTTTGCTTTAGGGTTTTTTGTAGACTGCAAAGTTCGCTTTACTGTCCTCGCTCTGTCCTAGAATATCGGGCCCCACTTTGCTGAATCTATTTCATCCCTACGTTTTGTCTTTTCATCTTACTCACAGTCATTATATGTGGGGGGCTGCCTTTTCCTTTGGGGAATTTCTCTGGGGCAAGTCAGGCCTATTTTTCTATCTTCAGGCTAGCTAGTTTCTTAGGCTGTGCCGAGTTGCCTAGGTAGTTGTTAGGCGCAATCCACAGCCGCTTTTAGTTGTGTTTAGGATAGGATCAGGTGTGCAGTCTACAGAGTTTCCACGTCTCAGAGCTCGTTCTTGTATTTTTGGGTATTTGTCAGATCACTGTGTGCGCTCTGATCGCTAAGCACACTGTGTTTCTGGATTGCCTTCATAACACCTGTCATTAGCAAACATAACAGTACAAGGAGCCCAACTAATGATTCTCAATAGAGGGAAAGAAAAAGTTCTGACATCATTTTTTTTTTGTTTTCTGCTCTGTGTTCACTTTTTTTTTTCTCCCCTAGACATTTGGGTGATTCTGGACACAGGTGTGGACATGGATATTCAGGGTCTGTGCTCTTCAATGGATAATCTCGTTATAAATGTACAAAAAATTCAAGATACTATTGATCAGAAATCTATGTTAGAACCAAGAATTCCTATTCCTGATTTGTTTTTTGGAGATAGAACTAAGTTTCTAAGTTTCAAAAATAATTGTAAGCTATTTCTGGCCTTGAAACCTCATTCTTCTGGTAATCCTATTCAACAGGTTTTGATTATTATTTCTTTTTTGTGCAGCGACCCTCAAGACTGGGCATTTTCTCTTGCGCCAGGAGACCCTGCATTGAGTAGTGTCGATGCGTTTTTCCTGGCGCTCGGATTGCTGTACGATGAGCCTAATTCAGTGGATCAGGCTGAGAAAAATTTGCTGGCTTTGTGCCAGGGTCAGGATGATATAGAAGTATATTGTCAGAAATTTAGGAAATGGTCAGTACTCACTCAGTGGAATGAATCTGCGCTGGCAGCTTTGTTCAGAAAGGGTCTCTCTGAGGCTCTTAAGGATGTCATGGTGGGATTTCCTATGCCTGCTGGTTTGAATGAGTCTTTGTCTTTGGCCATTCAGATCGGTCGACGCTTGCGCGAGCGTAAATCTGTGCACCATTTGGCGGTACTGCCTGAGGTTAAACCTGAGCCTATGCAGTGCGATAGGACTATGACTAGAGTTGAACGGCAGGAATACAGACGTCTGAATGGTCTGTGTTTCTACTGTGGTGATTCCACTCATGCTATTTCTGATTGTCCTAAGCGCACTAAGCGGTCCGCTAGGTCTGCCGTCATTGGTACTGTACAGTCCAAATTCCTTCTGTCCATTACCTTGATATGCTCTTTGTCGTCGTTTTCTGTCATGGCGTTTGTGGATTCGGGCGCTGCCCTGAATCTGATGGATTTGGATTATGCTAAACGTTGTGGGTTTTTCTTGGAGCCTTTGCGGTGTCCTATTCCATTGAGAGGAATTGATGCTACACCTTTGGCCAAGAATAAACCTCAATACTGGGCCCAGCTGACCATGTGCATGGCTCCTGCACATCAGGAAGTTATTCGCTTTCTGGTGTTGCATAATCTGCATGATGTGGTCGTGTTGGGGTTGCCATGGCTACAAACCCATAATCCAGTATTGGATTGGAATTCCATGTCGGTATCCAGCTGGGGTTGTCAGGGGGTACATGGTGATGTTCCATTTTTGTCGATTTCGTCATCCACCCCTTCTGAGGTCCCAGAGTTCTTGTCTGATTATCAGGATGTATTTGAAGAGCCCAAGTCCGATGCTCTACCTCCGCATAGGGATTGTGATTGTGCTATCAATTTGATTCCTGGTAGTAAATTCCCTAAAGGTCGATTATTTAATTTATCCGTGCCCGAACACGCCGCTATGCGCAGTTATGTGAAGGAATCCCTGGAGAAGGGACATATTCGCCCATCGTCATCACCACTGGGAGCAGGGTTCTTCTTTGTAGCCAAGAAGGATGGTTCGCTGAGACCGTGTATTGATTACCGCCTTCTTAATAAGATCACTGTTAAATTTCAGTATCCCTTGCTATTGTTATCTGACTTGTTTGCTCGGATTAAGGGGGCTAGTTGGTTCACTAAGATAGATCTTCGTGGTGCCCTGCTGTTCTCGTGCCAGTGGGTTGCTTTTGCCCTTGCCGGTCCCAAAGAGGCCTTGGACACATATTTCGATGGATTTCATTTCTGACCTTCCCGTTTCTCAAAAGATGTCAGTCATTTGGGTGGTCTGTGATCGCTTTTCTAAAATGGTCCATCTGGTGCCCTTGGCTAAATTGCCTTCCTCCTCTGATTTGGTACCTTTGTTCTTTCAGCATGTGGTTCGGTTGCATGGCATTCCTGAGAATATTGTTTCTGACAGAGGTTCCCAGTTTGTTTCAAGGTTTTGGCGAGCCTTTTGTGGTAGGATGGGCATTGACCTATCCTTTTCCTCGGCTTTCCATCCTCAGACTAATGGCCAGACCGAACGAACCAATCAGACCTTGGAAACATATCTGAGATGTTTTGTTTCTGCAGACCAGGATGATTGGGTGTCCTTTTTGCCGTTGGCTGAGTTCGCCCTTAATAATCGGGCCAGCTCGGCTACCTTGGTTTCTCCATTTTTTTGCAATTCTGGGTTCCATCCTCGTTTCTCTTCAGGACAGGTTGAGTCTTCGGACTGTCCTGGTGTGGATTCTGTGGTGGATAGGTTGCAGCAGATCTGGACTCAGGTAGTGGACAATTTGATCTTGTCCCAGGAGAAAGCTCAACTTTTCGCTAATCGCAGACGCCGTGTGGGTCCCCGACTTCGTGTTGGGGATCTGGTTTGGTTATCTTCTCGTCATATTCCTATGAAGGTTTCCTCTCCTAAATTTAAACCTCGTTTTATTGGTCCGTATAGGATTTCTGAGGTTCTCAATCCTGTGTCTTTTCGTTTGACCCTCCCAGACTCCTTTTCCATACATAATGTATTCCATAGGTCGTTGTTGCGGAGATACGTGGCACCTATGGTTCCATCTGTTGAGCCTCCTGCCCCGGTTTTGGTGGAGGGGGAATTGGAGTATATTGTGGAGAAGATTTTGGATTCTCGTGTTTCTAGACGGAAACTCCAGTATCTGGTTAAATGGAAGGGTTATGCTCAGGAAGATAATTCCTGGGTTTTTGCCTCTGATGTTCATGCTTCCGATCTTGTTCGTGCCTTTCATGCGGCTCATCCTGGTCGGCCTGGGGGCTCTGGTGAGGGTTCGGTGACCCCTCCTCAAGGGGGGGTACTGTTGTGAATTCTGTGGCTGAATTCACTCCTGTGGTCACAAGTGGTACTGCAGCTTCTGAGCTTCTTCCCTCAGGTGTTCTGGTGAGCTCGTTAACTGCTTCATTACTTAACTCCGCCTGATGCTGCTATCCTTGCTCCTTGTCAATGTTTCAGTGTTGGATCTGAGCTTCTCCTGATTGTTCCTGTGACCTGCTGCTCTGTATAGCTAAGTGCTTTTTGTTTTTTTGTTGCTTTTTTTCTGTCCAGCTTGTCTTTTGTTTTGCTGGAAGCTCTGAGACGCAAAGGGTGTACCGCCGTGCCGTTAGTTCGGCACGGTGGGTTTTTTTTGCCCCCTTTGCGTGGTTTTGCTTTAGGGTTTTTTGTAGACTGCAAAGTTCGCTTTACTGTCCTCGCTCTGTCCTAGAATATCGGGCCCCACTTTGCTGAATCTATTTCATCCCTACGTTTTGTCTTTTCATCTTACTCACAGTCATTATATGTGGGGGGCTGCCTTTTCCTTTGGGGAATTTCTCTGGGGCAAGTCAGGCCTATTTTTCTATCTTCAGGCTAGCTAGTTTCTTAGGCTGTGCCGAGTTGCCTAGGTAGTTGTTAGGCGCAATCCACAGCCGCTTTTAGTTGTGTTTAGGATAGGATCAGGTGTGCAGTCTACAGAGTTTCCACGTCTCAGAGCTCGTTCTTGTATTTTTGGGTATTTGTCAGATCACTGTGTGCGCTCTGATCGCTAAGCACACTGTGTTTCTGGATTGCCTTCATAACACCTGTCATTAGCAAACATAACAGACGTTGCTCTTCAAGCTCCTGCCGAATTTCGTCAAAAAAATGATAATACCATTTACAAAAACTATATATATTTAGTTGTGAAGTGGTTCAGTGACATTTTCACACCAATTTTGAACTTTTGTTTGGTGTTTTCTCCATATACTGCCTATTATTTTTGTTCTTTCTTACTATTATTTATTAATTGTATTATTCTTACATTTGAATAAATAAAGTATATATGGATTCTAGACTCCCGATTCTTTAGAATCGGGCTGCCATCTAGTCTAATATATAATTGCCTAGAATACTACTTCCTGCAATTTGTGCCAACTTCCGTGGCTTTGTCCGGAGCTAATGTCCGGAGCTAATGTCCGGAGCTAATGTCCGGAGATAAGTGACGTCAACAGTGTCCAGTGTCTGATTGGTTGCCGCCTGCTGCGAGCGACCAATCAGAAACGTGCCGTACTGTGACACACTCCGCCCGCCATTTTGGTGTGATTTTTGAATTTTTACCTCACAGCAAGTTTCTACTGCGTGGAGGCGGGCCCAGTGACGTTGCTCTTCAAGCTCCTGCCGAATTTCGGCAAAAAAATGATAATACCATTTACCAAAACTATATATATTTAGTTGTGAAGTGGTTCAGTGACATTTTCACACCAATTTTGAACTTTTGTTTGGTGTTTTCTCCATATACTGCCTATTATTTTTGTTCTTTCTTACTATTATTTATTAATTGTATTATTCTTACATTTGAATAAATAAAGTATATATGGATTCTAGACTCCCGATTCTTTAGAATCGGGCTGCCATCTAGTAATATATAATTGCCTAGAATACTACTTCCTGCAATTTGTGCCAACTTCCGTGGCTTTGTCCGGAGCTAATGTCCGGAGCTAATGTCCGGAGCTAATGTCCGGAGATAATGTCCGGAGCTAATGTCCGGAGCTAATGTCCGGAGCTAATGTCCGGAGATAAGTGACGTCAACAGTGTCCAGTGTCTGATTGGTTGCCGCCTGCTGCGAGCGACCAATCAGAAACGTGCCGTACTGTGACACACTCCGCCCGCCATTTTGGTGTGATTTTTGAATTTTTACCTCACAGCAAGTTTCTACTGCATGGAGGCGGGCCCAGTGACGTTGCTCTTCAAGCTCCTGCCGAATTTCTTCAAAAAAATGATAATACCATTTACCAAAACTATATATATTTAGTTGTGAAGTGGTTCAGTGACATTTTCACACCAATTTTGAACTTTTGTTTGGTGTTTTCTCCATATACTGCCTATTATTCACTGACTGTTATACTGATAGACTGCCGTTTATTAACCTCTTCTTTGCCACATTGGGTATATTGCTCTATTATTTGCCACATAAGGACATTGTCCATTATTGCCCAGCAATTTCTCTGCAATATAAACTGCCTATTTATTAATATCTGCATTCCTGCAAAGAACTATTTTGTGCAGCCATTTTTTGTTCTTTCTTACTATTATTTATTAATTGTATTATTCTTACATTTGAATAAATAAAGTATATATGGATTCTAGACTCCCGATTCTTTAGAATCGGGCTGCCATCTAGTCTAATATATAATTGCCTAGAATACTACTTCCTGCAATTTGTGCCAACTTCCGTGGCTTTGTCCGGAGCTAATGTCCGGAGCTAATGTCCGGAGCTAATGTCCGGAGATAAGTGACGTCAACAGTGTCCAGTGTCTGATTGGTTGCCGCCTGCTGCGAGCGACCAATCAGAAACGTGCCGTACTGTGACACACTCTGCCCGCCATTTTGGTGTGATTTTTGAATTTTTACCTCACAGCAAGTTTCTACTGCGTGGAGGCGGGCCCAGTGACGTTGCTCTTCAAGCTCCTGTCGAATTTCGTCAAAAAAATGATAATACCATTTACCAAAACTATATATATTTAGTTGTGAAGTGGTTCAGTGACATTTTCACACCAATTTTGAACTTTTGTTTGGTGTTTTCTCTATATACTGCCTATTATTTTTGTTCTTTCTTACTATTATTTATTAATTGTATTATTCTTACATTTGAATAAATAAAGTATATATGGATTCTAGACTCCCGATTCTTTAGAATCGGGCTGCCATCTAGTAATATATAATTGCCTAGAATACTACTTCCTGCAATTTGTGCCAACTTCCGTGGCTTTGTCCGGAGCTAATGTCCGGAGCTAATGTCCGGAGATTAATTGCCTAGAATACTACTTCCTGCAATTTGTGCCAACTTCCGTGGCTTTGTCCGGAGCTAATGTCCGGAGCTAATGTCCGGAGCTAATGTGCGGAGATAATGTCCGGAGCTAATGTCCGGAGCTAATGTCCGGAGCTAATGTCCGGAGCTAATGTCCGGAGATAAGTGACGTCAACAGTGTCCAGTGTCTGATTGGTTGCCGCCTGCTGCGAGCGACCAATCAGAAACGTGCCGTACTGTGACACACTCCGCCCGCCATTTTGGTGTGATTTTTGAATTTTTACCTCACAGCAAGTTTCTACTGCGTGGAGGCGGGCCCAGTGACGTTGCTCTTCAAGCTCCTGCCGAATTTCGTCAAAAAAATGATAATACCATTTACCAAAACTATATATATTTAGTTGTGAAGTGGTTCAGTGACATTTTCACACCAATTTTGAACTTTTGTTTGGTGTTTTCTCCATATACTGCCTATTATTTTTGTTCTTTCTTACTATTATTTATTAATTGTATTATTCTTACATTTGAATAAATAAAGTATATATGGATTCTAGACTCCCGATTCTTTAGAATCGGGCTGCCATCTAGTATATATATAATTAAAAAAAGAACTGAAGAACAGTTAGAAGCATTTCATAAGGTTTTAAATATTTATTGACAAATACATCAGGATTATGAAAATACTTAATAATTACAGAGTTGACCCTTATTTTTCAAGACCTATTCTTGCCTAATCAGAGCTTTCAGCTAATCACAATTTCTGTATTTTGATTTGTCCACTTGCTTTTTGAGGATTAACCACAGGTTCTCAATGGGATTGAGAGCTGGGGAGTTTTGGTCCATGGACACACAATTTCAATGTTTTGTTCACCGAGCCATTTAGATACCACTTTTGAGTTATGACATGTTGAACCATCATGCTGGAAACAGCACTGTTCATCACCAGATTGCTCCTGCACAGTTGGGAGAAGCTTTTGGAGGATGAGTACATGCCATTCTGTATTCATGGCAGATTTCTTAGACATATTTGTGAATGAGCCCACTGCTTTGGATGAAAAGCAACTGCACACATGAATGGTCTCAGGATGCTGTACTGTTGGTATGAGACAGGACTTAAGGTACCGTCACATTTAGCGACGCTGCAGCGATCTAGACGATGCCAATCGCTGCAGTGTCGCTGTGTGGTCGCTGGTGAGCTGTCACACAGACAGCTCTCCAGCGACCAACTATGCGAAGTCCCCCGGTAACCAGGGTAAACATCAGGTTAATAAGCGCAGGGCCGCGCTTAGTAACCCGATGTTTACCCTGGTTACCAGTGTAAATGTAAAAAAAAACAAACACTACATACTTACATTCCGGTGTCTGTCCCCCGGCGCTCTGCTTCCTGCACTGACTGTGAGCGCCGGCTGGCCGTAAAGCACAGCGGTGACGTCACCGCTGTGCTTTAAGGCCGGCCGGCGCTGACAGTGCAGGGAAGCAGAGCGCCAAGGGACAGACACCAGAATGTAAGTATGTAGTGTTTGGTTTTTTTTACATTTACACTGGTAACCAGGGTAAACATCGGGTAACTAAGCACGGCCCTGCGCTTAGTAACCCGATGTTTACCCTGGTTACCAGTGAAGACATCGCTGAATCGGCGTCACGCCGATTGAGTGATGTCTGCGAGAGATCCAGTGACAAAATAAGGTGCTGGCCTTTCTGCTCCGACCAACGATGTCACAGCGGGATCTGTTATGACCTGGTGGGTAGGAGCACCCGACCTGATAGTTAAACTCATACAGGACGAGCTCTGGGATGTGGGAGCTCTGCTGACCGCAAGCCCTAATCCTATCACACACACTAAAAATAGCCGTGGAGCGCTCCTGACGCTCCCTAGGCGCCTTGTCACAGCCGCAGAGCTAGCTAGCCCTAGAGATAGAAAATAAAGCCTACCTTGCCTCAGAGAAATTCCCCAAAGGAATATGCAGCCCCCCACATATAATGACTGTGAGAAAAGATGAAAGTGACAAACGCAGAAATGAAATAGGTTTCAGCAAAGAGAGGCCAGGCTTACTAAATAGACAGAGGATAGGAAAGGAATCTTTGCGGTCAGCACAAAAACCTACAAAAGACCATGCAGAGTATGCAAAAAAGACCTCCGCACCGACTCACGGTGCGGGGGGGGGGGGCACGCTGCATCCCAGAGCTTCCAGCTAGCAAGACAAAATCAGGATAACCAGCTGGACAAAGAAACAATGAGCAAAAATAACAATTAGGAACTTAGCTTCTGCAGGAGAAGACAGGTCACCAGGCAGATCCAGGAGCGAACTGAACCAATGCTAAAACATTGACAGCTGGCATGGAGTAATGATCTGAGTGGAGTTAAATAGAGAAGCCAACCAAAGGATAAACCACGTCACCTGTGTAAGGAACCTCAGAAGCAGCAGCTTCACTCATAGCCACCAGAGGGAGCCTATAGACAGAACTCACCGAAGTACCATTCACAACCACAGGAGGGAGTTCGACAACAGAATTCACAACAGTACCCCCCCTTGAGGAGGGGTCACCGAACCCTCACCAGAGCCCCCAGGCCGATCAGGATGAGCCAAATGAAAGGCACGAACAAGATCGGCAGCATGAACATCAGAGGCAAAAACCCAGGAATTATCTTCTTGACCATAACCCTTCCACTTGACCAGGTACTGGAGTTTCCGTCTCGAAACACGAGAATCCAAAATCTTCTCCACCACATACTCCAACTCCCCCTCATCCAACACCGGGGCAGGAGGAACAATGGATTGAACCATAGGCGCCACGTATCTCCGCAACAACGACCTATGGAACACATTATGGATGGCAAAAGAAGCTGGAAGGTCCAAACGAAATGACACAGGATTAAGAACCTCAGAAATCTTATATGGTCCAATGAAACGAGGCTTAAACTTAGGAGAGGAAACCTTCATAGGAACGTGACGAGATGACAACCAAACCAAATCCCCAACACGAAGCCGGGGACCAACACAACGCCGGCGGTTAGCGAAACATTGAGCCTTCTCCTGGGACAATGTCAAATTGTCCACCACATGAGTCCAAATCTGCTGCAACCTGTCCACCACCGCATCCACACCAGGACAGTCCGAAGGCTCAACCTGCCCTGAAGAGAAACGAGGATGGAAACCAGAATTGCAGAAAAAAGGAGAAACTAAAGTAGCCGAGCTGGCCCGATTATTAAGGGCGAACTCAGCCAAAGGCAAGAAGGACACCCAATCATCCTGATCAGCAGAAACAAAGCATCTCAGATATGTCTCCAAAGTCTGATTAGTTCGTTCGGTTTGGCCATTAGTCTGAGGATGGAAAGCCGCAGAAAAAGACAAATCAATGCCCATCTTAGCGCAAAAGGCTCGCCAAAACCTCGAAATAAACTGGGAACCTCTGTCCGAGACGATGTTCTCTGGAATGCCATGCAAACGAACCACATGCTGGAAAAACAATGGCACCAAATCAGAGGAGGAAGGCAGTTTAGATAAGGGTACCAAAAGGACCATCTTAGAGAAGCGATCACAAACCACCCAAATGACCGACATCTTTTGAGAAACAGGGAGATCAGAAATAAAATCCATGGAAATATGCGTCCAGGGCCTCTTCGGAATCGGCAAGGGCAAAAGCAACCCACTGGCACAAGAACAGCAGGGCTTAGCCCGAGCACAAATCCCACAGGACTGCACAAAAGAACGCACATCCCGTGACAAAGAAGGCCACCAAAAAGATCTAGCCACCAAATCTCTGGTACCAAAGATTCCAGGATGACCATCCAATACTGAACAATGAATCTCCGAGATAACTCTACCAGTCCATCTATCAGGGACAAACAGTTTCTCCGTAGGACAACGGTCAGGTCTATCAGCCTGAAACTTTTGCAGCACACGCCGCAAATCAGGGGAAATGGCAGACAAAATTACCCCCTCTTTAAGAATACCCGCTGGCTCCGGAACACCCGGAGAGTCAGGCACAAAACTCCTTGACAGGGCATCAGCCCTCACATTCTTAGATCCCGGAAGGTATGAAACCACAAAATCAAAACGGGAGAAAAAGAGCGACCATCGAGTCTTTCTAGGATTCAACCGTTTGGCAGACTCGAGATAAGTCAAATTATTGTGATCCGTCAAGACCACCAAGCGATGTTTAGCTCCTTCAAGCCAATGTCGCCACTCCTCGAATGCCCACTTCATGGCCAACAACTCCCGATTGCCCACATCATAATTGCGCTCAGCAGGCGAGAATTTTCTAGAAAAGAAGGCACAGGGTTTCATCACCGAGCCATCAGAACTTCTTTGCGACAAAACAGCCCCTGCTCCAATTTCAGAAGCATCAACCTCCACCTGAAAAGGGAGCGAAACATCTGGCTGGCACAACACAGGCGCAGAAGCAAAACGACGCTTCAACTCCTGAAAAGCCGCTACAGCCGCAGAGGACCAACTGACCACATCAGCACCTTTCTTGGTCAAATCAGTCAACGGTTTAGCAATACTGGAAAAGTTAGCGATGAAGCGACGATAAAAATTAGCAAAGCCCAGGAACTTCTGCAAGCTCTTAACATATGTCGGCTGAGTCCAATCGTAAATGGCCTGAACTTTAACAGGGTCCATCTCGATAGTAGAAGGGGAAAAAATGAAACCCAAAAAAGAAACCTTCTGAACTCCAAAGAGACACTTTGACCCCTTCACAAACAAGGAATTCGCACGAAGGACCTGGAACACCATTCTGACCTGCTTCACATGAGACTCCCAATCATCCGAAAAGACCAAAATGTCATCCAAATATACAATCATAAATCTATCCAGGTACTCTCGGAAGATGTCATGCATAAAGGACTGAAACACAGATGGAGCATTAGAAAGCCCGAATGGCATAACCAGTTACTCAAAATTGCCCTCGGGCGTATTAAATGCTGTTTTGCATTCATCACCCTGTTTAATTCGCACAAGATTATACGCCCCTCGAAGATCTATCTTGGTGAACCAACTAGCCCCCTTAATCCGAGCAAATAAATCAGACAGCAGCGGCAAAGGATACTGAAATTTGACTGTGATCTTATTAAGAAGGCGGTAATCAATACAAGGTCTCAAAGAACCATCCTTCTTGGCCACAAAAAAGAACCCTGCTCCCAATGGTGACGACGACGGACGAATATGACCCTTCTCCAAGGATTCCTTTATATAACTCCGCATAGCGGCGTGCTCTGGCACAGATAAATTAAACAGACGGCCCTTAGGAAACTTACTACCAGGAATCAAATTAATAGCACAGTCGCAATCCCTATGAGGAGGTAGGGCACCAGATTTGGGCTCTTCAAATACATCCCGGTAATCTGATAAAAACTCAGGGACTTCAGAAGGAGTGGAAGGCGAAATTGACAGCAATGGAACATCACCATGTACCCCCTGACAACCCCAGCCGGACACAGACATAGATTTCCAATCCAATACTGGATTATGGACCTGTAGCCATGGCAGCCCCAAAACGACCACATCATGCAGATTATGCAACACCAAAAAGCGAATATCCTCCTGATGTGCAGGAGCCATGCACATGGTCAATTGAGTCCAGTACTGAGGCTTATTCTTGGCCAAAGGCGTAGCATCAATTCCTCTCAATGGAATAGGATACTGCAAGGGCTTCAAGAAAAAACCACAGCGCCAGGCAAACTCCAAATCCATCAAATTCAGGGCAGCGCCTGAATCCACAAATGCCATTACAGAATAGGATGACAGAGAGCAAATCAGAGTAACGGACAAAAGAAATTTAGACTGTACCGTACCAATGGTGGCAGACCTAGCGAACCGCTTAGTGCGCTTAGGACAATTGGAGATAGCATGAGTGGATTCACCACAGTAAAAACACAGCCCATTCCGACGTCTGTGTTCTTGCCATCCAGCTCTAGTCAAAGTCCTATCACATTGCATAGGCTCAGGCCTATGCTCAGAGAATACCGACAGATGGTGCACAGCTTTGCGCTCACGCATGCGCCAATCGATCTGAATGGCCAAGGACATAGACTCATTCAGACCAGCAGGCGTGGGAAATCCCACCATGACATTCTTAAGGGCTTCAGAAAGACCCTTTCTGAAAATTGCCGCCAGGGCACATTCATTCCACTGAGTAAGCACAGACCACTTTCTAAACTTCTGACAGTACACCTCCGCTTCATCTTGACCCTGACACAAAGCCAGCAAGATTTTCTGTGCCTGATCCACTGAATTTGGTTCATCATAAAGCAATCCAAGCGCCAGAAAAAACGCATCTACATCTTGCAATGCAGGATCTCCTGGCGCAAGGGAAAATGCCCAGTCTTGAGGGTCACCACGCAACAAAGAAATTATGATTTTTACTTGTTGAACGGGGTCACCAGAGGAGCGGGGTTTCAAAGCTAGAAACAGTTTACAATTATTTTTGAAATTCAAGAATCTAGATCTATCCCCAGAAAATAAATCAGGAATAGGAATTCTAGGCTCTAACATAGGATTCTGAACCACAAAATCTTGAATGTTTTGTACCCTTGCAGTGAGATGATCCACACAAGAGGATAAACCCTGAATGTCCATCTCTACACCTGTGTCCTGAACCACCCAAAGGTCTAGGGGAAAAGAAAGACAAAACACAATGCAAAGAAAAAAACATGGTCTCAGAAGTCCTCTTATCCCTCTATTGAGATGCATTAATACTTTGGGCCAGCTGTACTGTTATGACCTGGTGGTTAGGAGCACCCGACCTGATAGTTAAACTCATACAGGACGAGCTCTGGGATGTGGGAGCTCTGCTGACCGCAAGCCCTAATCCTATCACACACACTAAAAATAGCCGTGGAGCGCTCCTGACGCTCCCTAGGCGCCTCATCACAGCCTCAGAGCTAGCTAGCCCTAGAGATAGAAAATAAAGCCTACCTTGCCTCAGAGAAATTCCCCAAAGGAATAGGTAGCCCCCCACATATAATGACTGTGAGAAAAGATGAAAGTGACAAACGCAGAAATTAAATAGGTTTCAGCAAAGAGAGGCCAGGCTTACTAAATAGACAGAGGATAGGAAAGGAATCTTTGCGGTCAGCACAAAAACCTACAAAAGACCACGCAGAGTGTGCAAAAAAGACCTCCGCACCGACTCACGGTGCGGGGGGGCCATCTGCATCCCAGAGCTTCCAGCTAGCAAGACAAAATCAGGATAACCAGCTGGACAAAGAAACAATGAGCAAAAATAACAATTAGGAACTTAGCTTCTGCAGGAGAAGACAGGTCACCAGGCAGATCCAGGAGCGAACTGAACCAGTGCTAAAACATTGACAGCTGGCATGGAGTAGCGATCTGAGTGGAGTTAAATAGAGAAGCCAACCAAAGGATAAACCACGTCACCTGTGTAAGGAACCTCAGAAGCAGCAGCTTCACTCATAGCCACCAGAGGGAGCCCATAGACAGAACTCGCCGAAGTACCATTCACGACCACAAGAGGGAGTTCGACAACAGAATTCACAACAGGGATCCTGATCGCTGCTGCATGTCAAACACAACGATATCGCTATCCAGGACGCTACAACGTCACGGATCGCTAGCGATATTGTTGTTAAATTGTTCAGTGTGAAGATACCTTTATGGTAGCACTCAGCTTTTTTTTTACGTGAAATCAATCTTCCAGATTTACCAATCATTGAAGGGGGATTCATCAGAGAAAATAACTTTATCCCAGTCTTCTGGAGTCCAATCCCTGTACTTTCTGCAAAGTTATTTTATTAGATAAGACTCCTTTCAGACTGTTCGGCACAAGTCTACAGCCAGCAGCGATCCCCAACCTACTGAACCGCCGCACAACCAGCTCTACCCTCTCCTAGTGTATCCTCACCCATCCCCTGCAGACTGTGAGCCCTGGCGGGCAGGGTCCTCTCTCCTTGTGTACCTGTTAGTGCCTTGTCTTTTGCTCATCTACAATATAATTGTCTTTAGGGTCACTTCCGTCTGTCTGTCCCGGATATTCATTGGTCGCGGCCAGTCAGTGGGCATACACAAAAGGGCAGGGGAGGCAAGGAAGTATGCAGAGCCGGCCAGAAGCGCTGCAAAGGGGGCGGAGTCGCCATGAGTAGGGTGGAGACGGCCGGGACCATGGACGCTGTTGGGCCTACTGTTGTGAATTCCGTTCTTGGTTGTAAGTAGTATTTTTGTGAGTTCTGCTCTTGGGCTCCTCCTGTGGTCTTTAGTGGTATGACTGCTTCTTGGATTTAGCTTCTCAGCTGTTTCCTTTGATTGTCTTTTGGGCTCGGCTATATTAGTCTGGCCTTAGCCCTCATTCAATGCCAGTTGTCAATTGTCTCTGCCTGGAGTCATTGCTCTTTGGATTGTCCTGACACTCTGACCAAGTTCTGCAAAGCTAAGTCCTTCCATGTCCTTTGCAGTTCACTTATTGTGGACTTGTTGTTTTGTACTGTCTTGTTTTCTGCTCATTTGTCCAGTTTATCAGTATGGATCTATTTAGCTAAACTGGAAGCTCTGGGCAGCAGAGTTTGCCCTCCACACCTTTAGTTAGGTGTGGAGATTTTTGCATTTCTCTGCGGTGGACTTTTTCTAGTTTTTTCTACTGACCGCACAGAGCTCTTTTCTGTACTTTCCTTTTTAGCTAGAAGTGGCCTCCTCTGCTCAATCTTGTTTCATACTACGTATGTCATTTCCTTCTCCTCTCACAGTCATTACATGTGGGGGGCTGTCTTTCCTTTGGGGATTTTCTCTGAGGCAAGATAGTTTTCCTGCTTCTATCTTTAGGGGTAGCTAGCTCTTAGGCTGTGACGAGTTGCCTAGGGAGCGTTAGGAGCAATCCACGGCTGCTTCTAGTTGTGTGTTCAACTTAGGGTCTGCGGTCAGTATAGATACCACCTGCTCAGAGCTAGTCCCATGTCGCTCCATAATCACCAGACCATAACAGCCAACCTCGCCAAAAAGCCAGGGACTAAATTACCGGCCGCGGGTCATGGCCAGCCAGTACAGGCCAGGCCAGAAGCGCTGCAAAGGGGGCGGAGTCGCCATGAGGAGGGCGGAAGCGGCCGGGACCATGGACGCTGTTGGGCCTACCTTGCCAAAGAGTCGGGGACTAAATTACCGGCCGCGGGTCGCGGCCAGCCAGTACAGGCCCGGCCAGAAGCACTGCAAAGGAGGCGGAGTCGCCATGAGGAAGGCGAAGCCGCCCGGGACCATGGGCGCTGTTGGGCCTACCCCCGCCAAAAGCCAGGGACTAAATTTGCGGCCACAGTCAGTGATGATGGCCGCGGTTATTGATGACAGCTGCGACAGCAGCAAACGGCGCAGCACATGCAGCGGTGACAGCTGCGGACGGAAAGTGAGTATATACTATGTGGGCTGTGCTATATACTCTGGCTGTATTATATATACTCTGTGGCTGTGCTATATAAGGAAAAATAGTGAAAAACCAGCTCACCTATTAGGCATTTGTTGTGGGGAAGCCCGGATACCGTGCAGTCATCACGTGGAACGATAAGGCAAACAGGAAAAGAAATCCAGCTTCCAAAAATATCAAGATTTATTGAGGATGCTACGCTAGGCTTTGAAAAAGAACTCATTGTTCGAAACGCGTAGCCTGCTGCTACTCATTCTCCTGTGAACCATGTCATTGGACTTTGGATTTTATCCTCAATAAATCTTGATATTTTTGGAAGCTGGATTTCTTTTCCTGTTTGCTGTGCTATATACTCTGTGGCTGTTCAATATACTACGTGGCTGTTCAATATACTATGTGGCTGTGCAATATACTACGTGACTGGGCAATATACTACGTGGCTGTGCAATATACTGCGTGACTGGGCAATATACGTGATTGTGTTATATACTACGTGGCTTTGCAAAATATTACGTGGCTGTGCTATATACTACGTGGCTGTGCAATACACTAAATGGCTGTGCAATATACTACGTGGACATGCATATTCTAGAATACTTGATGCGTTGGAATCGGGCCACCATCTAGTGTTTATTATATTTGTCTATATTTGCCCCTTTCTCACATGTAAAGCGCCATAGAATAAATGGCGCTATAAAAATGTATAATAATAATAATCTGGAAGAATAATTGCTGAGAAGAAAAAGTGAGCACTACAGAGTCCTGTGTGATAGCAATAAGCATCCTGAGACTGTTCATGTGCAGGGTTACTCTTCATCCAAGGTAGTGGGCTCACTCACAATTTTGCCTAGGAACACTGCCATGAATGAAAAATGGTATCTAAACAACCTCCAAGAGAAAACTCTAAGCTATCCATGAGCAATTTGCTAGTAAATGGCTCAGTGAACAAAACTATGACATTTTGAGTCCATGGCCAGCAAACTCCTCAATCTCATTGAGGACCTGTGGCCAATCCTTACAAAGACAGTAGACAAACAGAAACACAGAAATTCTGATAAGTTCCAAGCTCTGATCAGGCAAGAACTGGTTATCATCAGTCTGGAATTGACCCAGAAGCTGCTATCCAGCATGTCAGTGCAAATTGCAGAAGTCTTGAAATACAAGGGTCAACAAAGTAAATATTGAGTCTTTGCAGAATCTTAATGTATTTGTCAATTAAAGTGTAAAAACTTATGAAAAGTTTATAATTGTATATCAATAACCATAGAAACATCTAAAAGATCTAAAACTACTTAAAGTGAACCTGTCAGCAGGATTGTGCACAGTAACCTACCAACAGTGTCAAGTTGGCTCCATTATACTGATTACAATGTTACCTGGGTGATGAAATCCGTCTTGTGGTTGTTGTTTAATTTTCATTTTCAGTTTTGAGTTAATTATATTCTCACGCTCTGGGGTGGTCTTTGGGGGATGCGGGGATCTGCATGTGGTGCTCTGATCAGGTATTCATCTGTATGGCTTCTGATAGGTCACTGATCCCTCACTGACCTGCACCTAGTTTGCATAATGAATAATATGTAAAAAATCACCTTCTGCAGGCAGGCAGCTGCACCTGCACTGTAACATGATCGCATCTATTAGGTGTATTTATTTATTTTGCATAATGAATATTATATACAGGTGCTTCTCACAAAATTAGAACATCATCAAAAAGTTAATTTATTTCAGTTCTTCAATGCAAAAAGTGAAGCTCTTTAATTATATAGAATCATTACAAACAGAGTGATCTATTTCATGTTTATTTCTGTTAATGTTGATGATTATGGCTTACAGAACTGAAATAAATTAACTTTTTGATGATATTCTAGTTTTGTGAGAAGCACTTGTATATAAATTTTTTTTAAAAATCACATTCTGCAGGCAGGCCCCTGCGCTGCAGCATGATCGCATCTATAATGTGTATTTAGTTATTTTTTTGATGGTATACATAAATTCTTTAAAAAACAAATCAGTCTGAATAGTTGCTGCTGCGCAGTTGGTGCCATCTTGCTAGAGAAAAAGAAATTGTCTCCAAGATGGTGCAGGTATCGGCGATCCAGTAGATGCTACTGCGCAGGAGCCAGTGGCGCCATCTTGGAGGAGGCCATATTTTTTTTTCTCCAGCAAGATGGTGCCGACGGCGCTTGAGCAGTAGCAGCTATCGGATCGCCGATAGCTGATACTGTGCAGGCGCAGGCGGCACGATTTTCAGACTGATTTTTTTAAAGAATTTAGATATACCATGCAAAAAAATAAATAAGTACACATTGTAGATGCGATCATGCTGCAGTGCAGGTGCAGCCGCCTGACTGCAGAAGGTGATTTTTTATATATTATTCATTATGTAAAAAAAAGGGGACAGGTCAGTGAAGGATCAATGACCTGTCAGAAGCCATACAGATGAATACCTAATCAGAGCACCGCATTCAGACCCCCCTCCGTCCCCCCCCCACAGGCTGCCCCAGGGCAGGAGCATATTATTAACTCAAAACTGGAAATAAAGATTACACAACAACCACAAGACAGATTTCATCACCCAGATATCATTTTAATTAGTATAACAGCGCTGACCTGACACTGTGTGTAGGTTACTGTGCACAATCCAAATGACAGGTTCCCTTTAAGGTGCAAACTTAGTGAAAATCAACATTTGTGTCAGTCTCAGAACTTTTGGTCACAGCTGTACAAAGCCCAGGTTGAGAGATGAGACCTGCATAAATCAGACATTTTTACAGTACTTCTCACAGGTGCTTGTCAGCTTTAAATGTGGGGAATTAGAAACACCGTAATGGTACTGTGTCAGGACAAATTGGCTGCTGAAACCACGTACAGGCACTCGGTGCAAACTTGGAATGGCTAAAAGAATTCAGTACACCTTCCCACCTACTTGTTTTCTATCTATTTCTGCCCCGTTTTCTTTGATTGATAACTCTGGCATTATAGGATCCAGAAATAGACGAGACCAAGGAGGTGGGAGAGCGCCCAGAACTGTTTGGCCATCTCAAGGGTGCATTGAGTGCACATCTTGATTTGAACAGTCATTTTGTGATAACACAACTCTGTTATGTTCCTACACTTTTTGCAGTATGGCATAGCACATAAATCTGCTGATATCATTATGGAATACTGGCACCATTCAAGGGTGTACTTTGTCTACAATAATGTTTAGGTAGGTGGCACATGTCACACAACCACATAGTGTACATGCCAGGACTCAAGGCTTTGCAGCCAAAGGTATCATGCTGACTCCGCTGGCTTCCCTGTTTCCCAAAGTACACTTCTGTCCATCTTTTATTCTCAGGAAAGCAAAACAACCCTCGCATATTATAGAAATCATGATACAACAGACCAGGCCACTTACTCACAATTGATGCCTTCTCTGATAGGGCTCAGCATGGGCTCACTTACCAGTATATGGCCACTCAATCCCATGCACAGCATACTAATGCACTGTGTTCTGACACATTTCTTAGCCAGCATTAAACCTTTCTGTAATCTCTGCTGTACAACTGCTCTGTGGCACAGGACCAGAGTGGCTATTCTTCCCTGCCTGTGCACATCAATGAGCATTAGAGGCCCATTACTGTTACCAGTTCACCAGTTGTCACTTCTTTACCCAGGTTTGGTAGGTATTAACCACTACAACTGGAAATAACTCACAAAACCAACCAGTTTGAAGATCCTCTGAGCCAGTAATTTAGAAACGAAAATGTAGCTAAAGGTTCTTTAGACCCTTATAGTTGCCAGTTTTTCCCAATGTAACACATCAATGTCAAGATCTGACCCTCCATCTTCTGCCTAATATATCCCATTCCTTGACAGATGACAATATCCATGCCAGTTGTTTTCATGTTATTGCTCTGCGTAGGTTGTAGTTACATGACATAATGCAGGTGAGGAAATACACATTTACTATTTAGTTTATTCACATTAAATGCTTAGCCCTTCCATGCTTTATACTGTTTCAGAAGTTTACCAATACCTTGATCCCCAAGATGTCCATTTTATTCTTTTAATGGTAAGATATTTGTTGCACTGCCACTTCTATACAAATATTTTCCGTGGTGGCAAAAATAACATAAGCCTATAACAGAGAAAATACACAGCAAATGCGGCTACTAACATGAAGATACCGGAATCCAGCAGTAGCTGCTTAATAATTCTACTTTGTTCGAGGCAGCAGGGAAGTAATAAAGTCTTGCCATGTTAAGTGTTCCCTAAGGACTGGTTTTAAAAGTATTACTGAAGACATATTATTAGAAGTCGAATGAAAAAGAATAACCGGCTAAATTGGCATAGATTATATATGCTACAGTTAGGAATTTGCAGGGAACTTAATGGAGACTAAAGGTTTTCTTAAAATATTTTTTAAAATTAGGTTTAAAACAACTTTTATCAATTACCTTTAGCTATATGTAAAAGAAAAGCCTAGCTTTTACCCTTTTACTTTAGAAATAATGGAGCATGGTACTGTTTCAAAGGGAATCTGTCAGGTTTTTGCTATATGATCTGAGAACAGCATGATATAGGGCAGTGTTCCCCAAGTCCGGTCCTCAAGAGCCACCAACAGGTCCTGTTTTCAGGATTTCCTTAGTATTGCCCAAGTGATGGAATTATTGCCTGTGCAGGTGAAGCAATTATCACTGGGGAAATACTAAGGAAATCCTGAAAACATGTCCTGTTGGTGGCTCTTGAGGACCGGACTTGGGGAACACTGATGTAGGGCAACAAATCCTAATTCCAGATGTATCACTTAGGCCGGAGTCACACTTACGAGTGCAATACTGCCACCGGCCCTCGGGACGGGAGCATTCCGTTGCATAGAAATACATGCAGCCGCACACTCCAGTCCCGAGTGCCAGTGCCGAGTATTGATGTGAGAGGCTCGGGTGAGTTTCTCGCATTGTACTTGAAAGTGTGACCCCGGCCTTACTGGACTGCTTGGTGCTTCCATTGATGTCTTTCTTTGAAACACTGCAGCGTTTCCGACTTAAATATATGACAGAAAATATACAGCCAGTATCTGGTACACAACTGCTCATTGATCAGGAACCATGTATCAGCTGTCAGGTTCCCTTTCATAAAACACAATATGGCTACAGTACAGCACATCCAGGAACCATGCTACTGATTTAGGTGGTCACTCATATTTTCTTTTTCTTAAAAGAATAGAAATAAATTGTCTTTTATAGTTCTGTTGTAAAAAAGCTGTAAAAAATGTATAGTTTTTTGAACACTTAAAATGACATTAACAAGTAAAAAAATGTTTAGAAAGATATTCTAGTAGGTTCTAAATGACTGAACACAGCAAAAACAACTCTACTAGGAAATGATCACAGCAGGAGTTCTCTAACAACAGTAATTTATGATATCTTGCAAGGTGGTGGGTCGCTGGGACTGGCACCAATGCCTGGAACAAGGGGGCTGGCTCTTCTAGTAATTTACATGCTAAAATGTATCAAACTACATTCACTCTAGTCAGAGCCTGATGTTGGAAAAAAAAACCGTGAAAACCTTTCCAAAACCAGTAATTCTTGCTTTCCGAGAAAACGTTCCCAGCAGCCCCATATATTGTACTATGCAAAACAAAGCAATCAAACTCTTACAGCTTCTCTGCCTTATTCGGAATAACACAAACATATAACCGCACATACATGTAGTCTGCTCTCTTCTACAGGCTTTCTATTATTCAACTTAATCCATTTCAGATAGTTAGAGGGAAAAGGCGTGCACTCTGTAGAATGAAGCTGGTGCTGGCTGAACCTGGACTGGATCCAGTTCAATCATAGATTCGGGCAAACAACCGCACTCAGACAATATTTTGCATCAGAGGTGTGAAGTATTTATTAAGTAACACCACAGTGGTCAAAAGAGTTCTGAGGTAACGTTTCGACCCGTAAGGTCTTTCTCAAACCTCACTTAGTGAACAGTGATGGAAGAAAGAGGAGGAGGACGACACTTGTCCGATGAATGGAGACAGAGGCTCCACAAATGGTCCTGAGGAGTAAAGAGGTACGAGGGTCCGGAACGGCACGGACAGGGCGCAGTGTCCCTAGAAGCACTGTGGGTCCAGCAGGGAGGAAGGAGGCGCCTTCCTCCCTGCTGGACCCACAGTGCTTCTAGGGACACTGCGCCCTGTCCGTGCCGTTCCGGACCCTCGTACCGCTTTACTCCTCAGGACCATTTGTGGAGCCTCTGTCTCCATTCATCGGACAAGTGTCGTCCTCCTCCTCTTTCTTCCATCACTGTTCACTAAGTGAGGTTTGAGAAAGACCTTACGGGTCGAAACGTTACCTCAGAACTCTTTTGACCACTGTGGTGTTACTTAATAAATACTTCACACCTCTGATGCAAAATATTGTCTGAGTGCGGTTGTTTGCCCGAATCTAATCCATTTCTGAAGCAGTGCTTTTTAATTCACGAACAAAGATTATCTTGCAATTTACACATAGTATTATTAGGGCAGAAAAAAAAATCTGATGCGGATTTTGCAACAATTTCTGCTGCAAATTTCACTCACTCAGGAATGCATAGAAACATACAAGGGATATAAAAATGTATTTTCACCAAAATTAAAATCTCATCTACTTTGCTGCAGTTGTAATCCACGTGATATTTTTCCTTGCAAAACCGGTTAAAAAATCTGCAGTATATCTGCAACATGTGAACGTAGCCATTTTCTCACCATCTTTTGCTTTATATTAAAATTAGAGATAAGCAAATTTTAAGATTTGTTTCCCCGTGTCTCAGGACCTCAGATACAATCCTCCTACTCACTGTTATGGGTGTGCCTGTAAAGGACACCATAATCATTAGATGGATGTTGGCCAAACCCACTGACCACCTGATGTGTATTGAGGCTTCTCGATAGAAGAGAATCGGGCAATTTTAACCCCTTGGTGACGGAGCCAAATTTTTGAAATCTGACCAGTGTCACTTTATGTGGCAATAACTCTACAATGCATCAACAAATCCCAGTGATTTTGAGACTGTTTTTTCGTGACACATTATACTTTATGATAATGGTAAATTTAGGTCAATATGTTTTGTTTATTTATAAAAAATATCAAAAATTTGAGAAAAATGTAAAAAAATTAGCAATTTTCAAACTTTGAATGATTATTCCTTTAATCCAGATGGTCATACCACAGCAGACCATGAATAAATAACATTTCCCTCATGTCGGCTTTATATCAGCATCATTTGTAAAATGTTCTTTTATTTTGTTAGCATTTTAGGAGGTTTAAAAATGTAGCAGCAATTTTTCCTTTTTTTTTAAGTGACTTTAGGGGTCTCATATATTGGGAAACCCCCAAATGTGATACCATTTTAACAACAGAACCCCTAGACATATTGAAAACTGCTTTCCGGTAGTTTATTAACCCTTCAGGTGCTTTACAGGAATTAATGCAAAGTGGTATGACAGAAATGAAAATGTGTATTTTTACCACCTAAATGTCGGTAACTTCTGAACAGGTTACAACAGCCGGCAGATTCTAAGGCCGCTCTTTGGTCGTGAATAACCATCGCAAACATCAGGACCACACAATCATGATCTGAGGGCACCAATTGAGATAAAGAGGGAACCCCCACACTCTGTTAACCATTTATAATGATGTAGTCACTATTGACAGCAGCATCTAAAGGGTTAAACAGATATAGACTGTGCCAACATTGATCGTGGCTGATGCAGCAAGTTGTCAGCTATAGTGGACAGCCGACAGCTGCTGGATTGTCACCTGTATGGGGAGGCTATTCTCTTATATTGCAGGTCAGTTAAAAGACGTATTGGCTGTCACTAAGGGGTTAAAGCCAGATCCTTGTGTTTTCATAGGAAGCAAGTTGCTTCCAGATGAATTATGCAAAGGCTTTGTACCCTCTAGCAGTTGAAAATATGTGAATGTTTCGGCGATCTCGTATGTATGTCCAGTTTAAAGAGAATGTACTAGTAAGATCAACCATCCTAAATCATCTATATGGGCATGTAGGTCATGAATAAAGTGATACCCTGATATCTGATGTTTTATTCCAGAAAAATACACGTTTATCTTATAACTAGTGTTGAGCATTCCGATACCGCAAGTATCGGGTATCGGCCGATACTTGCGGTATCGGAATTCCGATACCGAGATCCGATATTTTTGTGATATCGGGTATCGGTATCGGAAGTGTAAAATAAAGAATTAAAATAAAAAATATTGTTATATTCACCTCTCCGGCGGCCCCTGGACATCAGCGGGAGGATCCGGCGTCCGGCACGGCTTCTTTCTTCAAAATGCGCGCCTTCAGGACCTGTGGAATGACGTCCCGGCTTCTGATTGGTCGCGTGCCGCCCATGTGACCGCCACGCGACCAATCAGAAGCCGCGACGTCATTCCTCAGCTAAAGTCCTAGAATGAGCGCCTTCTAGGACCTGAGGAATGACGTCGCGGCTTCTGATTGGTCGCGTGGCGGTCACATGGGCGGCACGCGACCAATCAGAAGCCGGGACGTCATTCCACAGGTCCTGAAGGCGCGCATTTTGAAGAAAGAAGCCGTGCCGGACGCCGGATCCTCCCGCTGATGTCCAGGGGCCGCCGGAGAGGTGAATATAACAATATTTTTTATTTTAATTCTTTATTTTACACTTTAATATGGATCCCAGGGCCTGAAGGAGAGTTTCCTCTCCTTCAGACCCTGGGATCCATGAGGATACATTCCGATACTTGATGTCCCATTGACTTGTATTGGTATCGGATATCGGTATCGGCGATATCCGATATTTTTCGGGTATCGGCCGATACTATCCGATACCGATACTTTCAAGTATCAGACGGTATCGCTCAACACTACTTATAACAAATGATCTATTAAGATCTATAAGCCGGATACAGATCTCCCTGAGAAGCTGCCTCAAGAACTTATTTTACATGAAAGGGGGTATTACCAGAGTGAGTCATGTAGATCATGAGAGCAGACTGTCAGTCATTAAATGTCTCACACTGGTAATGCCTCCTTTCATTGAAAATAAACTCTGGAGGCCAATTCTCATGCAGATCAGTGTCCAACCCATAGCCTGGAATAGCTCACACCGTATATACTTGAGTATAAGCCGAGTTTTTCAGCACATTTTTTTTATGCTGAAAACGCTCCCCTTGGCTTATACACAAGTCATTGTCCCAGAAAGACGGTGGGGAGGGGGAGTGGTGGGGCAGCGGGTCACAGAGGCAGGAGCCGGCGGCTGTGGCTAAAGCCTGTACCGGCTGCTAAAGAGAAATGAATATTCACTGCGCTGACAGTGAATATTCATTTCTTACAGCGCGCAGTTACAGCGTGCATTTACAGCCACAGCGTGCATTTACAGCCGCAGCCTCCGGCTTCCAGCACACATCCTACTTACCTTCTGTGCGCGCCCTCGCTGCATCTCGTTCTGGTGCCAGCAGCTCTTCCGGCCGAGCAATCACGTGTCCACCGCTCATTATAGTAATGAATATTCACTTCTCTCCACTCCCATAGGCGCGGAGTGAATATTCATTACCTTGATGAGCCGGGACACGTGATCGCACAGCCGGAAGAGCTGCTGGCATAGAACGAGATGCAGCAATGGCGCGCAGTGAATTTAAGTAGGATGTTTTTTATAGGAATCATGCATACATGGACAGGGATGGGGGACCATGCATACAAGGATAGGGGATAAGGAGCCATGCAAACAGGGATGGGGAGCCATGGATAGAAAGACAGGGATGGACGGCCATGCATACAAGGACAGGGATGGGGAGCCATGCATAGAAGAACAGGGATGGGGAGCCATGTATAACAGGACAGGGATGGGGAGCCATGTATACCAGGATAGGCATGAGGGGACAATGCATACCCGGCTTATAACCGAGTTAGTAAGTTTTCCCAGTTTTTCGTGGCAAAATTAGGTGCCTCGGCTTATACTTGGGTCGACTTATACATGAGTATATACGGTATATGTAATAAAAGCATGGATTTCTCTGGAATAAGACATAAAGGTATATTTTTATTCAGCTTCCTATGACCTTCATGTCCATATATAGTGGCTTACAAAACTATTCCATCCCCCAACCCCATGGCTTTTTACCTATTTTGTTACATTACAATCTGTGTTTAAATACTTTTGAAATATGATTTGTGTGCGACGAATCAGCACTAAATAGTCTAAGCTGGTGAAGTGAACAAATATAGGCATAAATTACATTTATCAGATCAAATAACTACAAATTGGCATGCACATATGTATTCACCACTTTTGTGATGAAGCCCCTAAAAATTTCTGAGGCAAGCAATAACCTTCATAAGTCACATGCTTAATGAAAGGAAGTCCACATGTGTGCAATCTAAGTGTCACATGGTCTGTCAGTATATACATCTTTTATGAAAGGCCACAGAGGCTACAATAACACTAAGCAAGATGAAGTAACAAAGCTGTTGAGAAGTCCAAGTCAGGGTTGGATTATACAAAAAAATTTCCAATCTCTGATAATTTCCCAAAGCACCATCAAATGCAGTATCATCAAATGGACATGACATTGTACCACAACAAACCTGCCTAGAGAGGGCCCACCAAAACTTTCAGCCTGGGCAAGGGGAGGGGGGCATTATTCAGAGGCAGCCTACAGACGAAAGGTATCCCTGAATGAGCTACAGTGTTCCCAAAGACTGGAGTCTCCATACCACCACAATAAGCTGTGCACGCCACAGAGATAGCCTTTATGGAAGCATGGGAAGAAAAAAACTTTCACTTACACACAAAAATGTAAGGCTCTTTTTGAGTTTGCCAAAACATGTGGAAGTCTCATCAAATGTATGGAGGAAAGCACTGTGATCATTGGAGACAAATATGTATTTTTTTGGCCACCAAGGTAAACGCTATGTCTGCCGCCAAACCAACATATCTCATCACGCCAAGAACACCAACATGGTGGCAGCATCATGCTGTGGGGATGTTTTTTGGCAGCAGGGACAGGGAAAATGGTTCAAGTCAAGGGGAAGATGGATGGTGGGAAATACAGGGATATTCTTGAGCAAAACCGGTTTTAGTCTATCAGTGATTTGAGACTGGGACAGAGGTTCACCTTCTACCAAGAAAACGACCCAAAGCATACTGCTAAAGCAACTCTTGAGCGGTTTAAGGGGAAATGTGTAAATGCTTTGGAGTGGCCCAGTCAAAGCTCAGACCTAAATCCAATCGAGAATCTGTGGTCAAACTTGAAGATTGCTGTTCACCAAAAGAAACCATCTAACTTGAAGGAGCTGGAGTAGTATTGCCTTGAGGAATGGGCAAAAATCCCAGTGAATAGGTGAATAGTTATGCACACTGAGGTTTTCCGTTATTTTGTCCTATTTGTTGCTTGCTTCACAAAAAAAGGTTGTGAGGTAATAAAACTCGAAAAATCCCAAAGTGGGGATGGGGTTGTGTTAATACTTTCGCAAGCCACTGTAGTCTGCTTGGCAAGAGTCAGATAGGTAGAGCCTAATGTAGGTAGTGAATAACATTAAAGGGACTCTTGTAAACACGACTGTTCAAACTAAATACCGTAGCTCAGTGCTGCCAATTATTTAAATACACCATCCCGCCTACTTGTTTTCCCTTAATTCCTTAGTTTCCACTCGTCTTCTTTGATTGACAGCTCAAGCTTTAGAGCCAGAGAAGGGTGGAGATGGATGGAAACCAAGCTGTCGTATTCGGGTGAGTCCTTTCTGCTATCCGTATCTGTCAGCATCCAGTCTAAGTCTCGTGGTGTCACATGATCCTCAGCATCACGCTAGGTCCTGCTCCTATCACCGCTTACAGAGAGGATGCAGTTACCGATCTCAGCGACCAGGTTCCCCCAAAGACCGTCGGAGACAACTGCTGCCTGTATCCAAACGGTGAACCAGCGGTCACAACCATCACACCGGCTCTACGCAAGGTAAACTGCACTAAGTGAGCAGGTTTGTGACAGGGTGATTCTGCTTACGGCGTACCGCTACAGTTCTCTAATAGAAGTACTGCCACCGGCCGTGGCAACTTCTTTGCGCCAATTCCAGTTTTTACATGCATGTTCCGCAACTGACTTTAAGACTGTCCCTCTCATGGCCTAAAGGGGCCCGAAATACACTGGATTCTGGACTATTTCATTGGGACTTTATACATTATTGTGAAGCCAACTGCTTGCTCCTGGCATACAACCACTAATCATTATTTTCTTGCACGTATTTGCACTCTTGCATCCCAGAAACAGGAATTACACCTATGTGGTTATTAACCCTTGCTCTGTTATATATCATTATTACTTTTTTCCTCCACAGTTGGGCCAAGTGCAATTACCGAGGTGGGCTAAGTGCAATTTGTATCATATTTCCCTTTCTCCTCTGGCATTGTACGTTCACTTATTATTCACAGTAAACATCCTATTTTCCCCAGGTTTTCCTTAGCGCAAATTTACTATATTTTAATACATACCTAATTGACAAACCTGTGGTTATTGTCTAGATTTGCAGCATCGAAAAACCATTTACTACTAGTGCCGCTGAATCATATACCATATTTTAAATCTGAACGGTTGTTCTAGTTTCATCTTTGGGAATACACCACCTCAGCCTCTTGTTTGCTGAATGATAGTTTGGATCAGTTACATCGCTGCTCTAAACTGTATATGCTCTAGTCCTGCAGCATCATAGAAGCACAGGAACACTAAAGCTGGCCAGATCTTGTGTAACATCGATCCAGCCAGCTTTCGATAAATGATTACAAGTTCCACTAAGACAAAAAATATAAAAAAAATCTTTTAAAGCACTGAGCATGCTCACCCACACTGCTAGCTTACAGCAGTGGCAGGTGACCTAGACAACAGGCATTAAAGGGGTTTTCTATCATTTCACCTCTTTTCCTTTTGTATGTCCTAACTGTTCATAATCGCATTTATAATACGATTTTTTTTATTATTTCATATAATAAACACTAAAAAAAGGAAGAACACTCATGGTTACAAATCTCAGCTTACAATAACATATAGTTGCATATTTTCAATGACTTACAAATATATCCGGGGACATAGTGAAAGGAAGAATGGGTAGTTTGACCTGCATCTTAAAGTATCGGTAGTGAATTGAATCACACGTGAGAGAATTACAAATTAATCAAATACATATTTTGCCAGCAATAGTCACAGTCCGATCAAGTATTATAGAAGGTATGTAAGAAGTTAGAATTTATAAATTTGTTCCAGAAGTTGCAACTCTTGGATCTGTGCATCTGTGTGGGTCACGCAATGCTTTATTGATATGCAGGCACTACAACCTGTCTTATGTCCTTCCCACGCCTCATTTGGGCACAGGATCTGAGCATGAGTGGAGTAGAGCTGCCTTTACATGAGTAGCAGGGTATCTCAGCACGCAATTCCATTAATACAAGCACAATGAAGCATGTCATTTGAACAGTCCAGTGCTTGCGCTCCAAAGCACTGACCGTCAGACTGCACCATGCATCGGCAAGCTCAGATGGCAGACTTTACAGTCTCCAGCACCAATCGGTGTTGGGAGAACCAGAGCCAGCCCCTTCATATGATGAGTGCTGCAGTTTGCTTTCTAATCGCAAGATCATGGCAAAGCTAGTCAACTGAAGGTGCAGAACGCCAAAGAATTGACGGGATCAGTGCAAATGATTGTCTTTACTATCATTTAACAGTAGCTAGCACCCATCAGGAGCAGTGATGCACTCTATTCAGAGAGATACACTTGTGCATCCAGTTATGTAGCATACATGATTGTGTGCCTCTGTGGTTTGACATATGTAGGGGAAACTACCATGGAAGTGAGGGCTCGTATCAGCAAACACAAGAGGACTTACGGAGTTGCCAGTCCCGAAACATTTCATTGAGAGCAGACATTTGGTAAACCAATTAAGATTTAGAGTCATTGACAGTGTCCCGACATAAAGGAGAGGAGGTGACAGGCTACAGATGAAAAAAAGGAGTTGAGATGGATCTACACACTGGGGTCTTTACGACCCAAGGGTTTAAATATAGAATTCAATTTACAGGTGTGCTCCTCTTAGATTAACCTTCCCCTCTCCTGATTTTAATTTTTGGTTTTGTCATCGGTTGTTTAGATTTTTTTTCAGATATATTTTTTTATTGTTTTTCTGTGGTGAATATAATTTTGTTGATATTTATTTTTTTCTTTAAATATGTGTTCGGACAGTCGGCAGACATAGGGAATGGAGTACTGGAGAATATGGACAATGATTGTGAAGGAATTCATTAGAAATATGGATATACAGTTAAGTCCATATATATTTGGACAGAGACATTTTTCTAATTTTGGTTATAGACATTGCCACAATGAATTTTAAACAAAACAATTCAGGTGGAGTTGAAGTTCAGACTTTCAGCTTTCATTTGAGGGTATCCACATTAAAATTGGATGATGGGTTTAGGAGTTTCAGCTCCTTAATATGTGCCACCCCGTTTTTAAAGGGACCAAATGTAATTGGACAATTGACTCCAAGGCTATTTCATGGACAGGTGTGGGCAATCCCTTCGTTATGTCATTCTCAATTAAGCAGATAAAAGGCCTGGAGTTATTATGGATCTACCTCCCCTTGCCCCCCAAGTGTCTATATATACAGGGGTTGGACAAAATAATGGAAACACCTAACGTTTTGGCATCATAATCTTTGAACATGTGATAAACATGCAAACCGTGACATATTGTAATGTTTTGTAGTTGATTATTTGTGCTATGTGATATGTGTATGTAAATTAACTGTTTGTTTTGCATAATTGTAAGAATATTGATGAGAACCTGATATCAATGGCAGACCTCTCGGATTTTCAAAGAGGCCAAATTGTTGGTGCTCATATGGCAGGCGCTAGTGTAACAAAAAGTGGCTGAATGCTTGGCGTGTCAAGAGGTACTGTCTCCAAAGTAATGACTGCGTTTGAAAGAGAAGGAAAAACATCCCCAGCAAAGCACAGGTCCGGCCGAAAGTCCAAGTTGACTGAGAGAGACCGTCGGACTCTAAAGCGAATTGTGAGAGAGGATCGCAAGACCACGGCTCCGCAAATCACTGCTGAGCTCAATGAACACCTACAGAACCCAGTTTCCAAGAAAACTGTTCATCGGGAGCTGCACAAATCTGGATTCCACGGAACAGCTGCAATTATAAAACCGCTGCTCTCAATGACAAATGTTTCCAAGTATTTAGAGTGGTGTAGAAACCTCCAGAATTGGTCCCTCGAGCAGTGGAAACGTGATATTCTCAGACGAATCATCGTTTACCCTCTTTCCGACCTCTGGCCGAGTGTACTCTTGGAGACAGCCGAATGAAGCATTCCATCCAGACTGCCTTCTCCCAACCGTAAAACATGTTGGAGGTTCTGTGATGATCTGGGGTGCTATTTCGTGGAGATCCGCCGGGCCAATGATATCCCTTCATTGAAGAATTAACAGCTGAGATTATTTAGGCATTTTGAGCGACAAAGTGCATCCAGTGGTTCAACCACTGTTCCCGGAGGGGAACGCCATCTTTCAGGATGATAATGCACCAATTCATACAGCTAGAATCGTTAAAGCAGGGCACGAGGAACATTCTAATGAAGTTGAGCATCTCATCTGGCCCCCACAATCCCCAGACCTCAACATTATTGAGCATTTATGGTCGATTTTAGAGATTCAAGTTAGATGTCAATTTCCATCGCCATCGTCACTCAAAGAACTGAAGGGTGTTTTACCTGCAGAATGGGCTAAAATTCCTTTGGAAACAATTCACACCTTGTATGAATCCATACCTCGGAGAAATGAGGCTGTAATCGCCGCAAAAGGTGGACCTACTCCATATTAAACTAACTTTTGTTGATGTTTCTATTATTTTGTCCAACCCCTGTAAATATATCTATAATATAACGCTGGGAGCGTCACTCTGTCCGAAGCCTTTATAGACTGCGCAAGCGCCAGCGCAGTCTGGGCCTCACAGAGTGACGCTCCCAGGAGATCGCGGTATGCGTAAACACTGAATGCACACCGCGATCTCCAACAGAGAAGCAGGGACCGCCAGGAGGGTAAGTATGAGCTATATTCACCTGGCCCCGTTCCACCGCTGCGCGCCGCCATCTTCCTGGTCCTCACTGCAGCGCTAAAACATGTAAACTTGAAAACACGAAATTTGAACTGTATTACTGCACTAGAAATATGAAAAATTAGAGCTTCTAGCGCATAAAAATGGCCATTTCCATGTGTACCTGGTAGCCCCTCCACGGCATCTCTTATACCAGGTCCTAAACTTGCCTTACCTCGCTGAGAATGAACGTCTCCATCTGAATGGGTACATGTGAAACCTCTTCTTAGACTAAAATTCTCTCTCTCTGTGGAGGGGTATTGGACCTGCTGTAATTAAAACACCTGAAGCTAGGAGGCGGAGTGCACGATCAGAAGGCTAAAGACTACATTTCAAAAACCTGACCGGCACATCCAAACATAGACTAAGTGTGAACAGGTGCTGAACCTAGAGTCGCCAACTCGTGTATAGTTAAGTAAATAAGGCAGCACACTGCAGCGCTAAAACATGTAAACTTGAAAACACGAAATTTGAACTGCATTACTGCACTAGAAATATGAAAAATGAGAGCTTCTAGCGCATAAAAATGGCCAATTCCATGTGTACCTGGTAGCCCCTCTACGGCATCTCTCTTATACCAGGTCCTAAACTTGCCTTACCTCGCTGAGAATAAACGTCTCCATGTGAATGGGTACATGTGAAACCTCTTCTTAGACTAAAATTCTCTCTCTCTGTGGAGGGGTATTGGACCTGCTGTAATTAAACACCTGAAGCTAGGAGGCGGAGTGCACGATCAGAAGGCTAAAGAATACATTTCAAAAACCTGACCGGCACATCCAAACATAGACTAAGTGTGAACAGGTGCTGAACCTAGAGTCGCCAACTCGTATATAGTTAAGTAAATAAGGCAGCACACTGCAGCGCTAAAACATGTAAACTTGAAAACACGAAATTTGAACTGCATTACTGCACTAGAAATATGAAAAATCAGAGCTTCTAGCGCATAAAAATGGCCAATTCCATGTGTACCTGGTAGCCCCTCTACGGCATCTCTCTTATACCAGGTCCTAAACTTGCCTTACCTCGCTGAGAATAAACGTCTCCATGTGAATGGGTACATGTGAAACCTCTTCTTAGACTAAAATTCTCTCTCTCTGTGGAGGGGTATTGGACCTGCTGTAATTAAAACACCTGAAGCTAGGAGGCGGAGTGCACGATCAGAAGGCTAAAGAATACATTTCAAAAACCTGACCGGCACATCCAAACATAGACTAAGTGTGAACAGGTGCTGAACCTAGAGTCGCCAACTCGTATATAGTTAAGTAAATAAGGCAGCACACTGCAGCGCTAAAACATGTAAACTCCGCCTCCTAGCTTCAGGTGTATTAATTACAGCAGGTCCAATGCCCCTCCACAGAGAGAGAGAATTTTAGTCTAAGAAGAGGTTTCACATGTACCCATTCACATGGAGACGTTTATTCTCAGCGAGGTAAGGCAAGTTTAGGACCTGGTATAACAGAGATGCCGTGGAGGGGCTACCAGGTACACATGGAATTGGCCATTTTATGCACTAGAAGCTCTCATTTTTCATATTTCTAGTGCAGTAATGCAGTTCAAATTTCGTGTTTTCAAGTTTACATGTTTTAGCGCTGCAGTGTGCTGCCTTATTTACTTAACTATATACGAGTTGGCGACTCTAGGTTCAGCACCTGTTCACACTTAGTCTATGTTTGGATGTGCCGGTCAGGTTTTTGAAATGTATTCTTTAGCCTTCTGATCGTGCACTCCGCCTCCTAGCTTCAGGTGTTTTAATTACAGCAGGTCCAATACCCCTCCACAGAGAGAATTTTAGTCTAAGAGGTTTCACATGTACCCATTCAGATGGAGACGTTTATTCTCAGCGAGGTAAGGCAAGTTTAGGACCTGGTATAAGAGAGATGCCGTGGAGGGGCTACCAGGTACACATGGAATTGGCCATTTTTATGCACTAGAAGCTCTCATTTTTCATATTTCTAGTGCAGTAATGCAGTTCAAATTTCGTGTTTTCAAGTTTACATGTTTTAGCGCTGCAGTGTGCTGCCTTATTTACTTAATTATATACGAGTTGGCGACTCTAGGTTCAGCACCTGTTCACACTTAGTCTATGTTTGGATGTGCCGGTCAGGTTTTTGAAAAATATCTTCCTGGTCCTCGGCCTGTGACCTTCAGTTCAGAGGGCGCGATGACGCGCTTAATGCGCGCCGACACCGCCCTCTGACTGACCAGTCACAGCCAGAGGACTGGGAAGATGGCGCGCGGTGGTGGAACGGGGCCAGGTGAATATAGTAAGTGCTGGGGGGCCTGAGCTGGCGGCGATACCGGCACCTGACCCCCACAGCGCGCCGGTGTCCCCGCCTGCTCAGGCCCCCCAGCACTCGGCGCCCAGTGACCATAGGTGAGTATGGCATTTTTTTTTATATATTGCAGCAGCATTCTTGGCATATACAATGGAGCATCTTATGGGGCCATAAACCATAATGGAGCATCTTATGGGGCCATAAACCATAATGGAGCAGTGTACGGGGGCATATAGAATGGAGCATCTTATGGGGTCATAAACCATAATGGAGCAGTGTACGGGGGCATATACCATGGAGCATCTTATGGGGGCCATAAACCTTTATGGAACAGCGTACGGGGCATACACTATGGAGCATCTTATGGGGGCCATAAACCTTTAAGGAGCAGTGTACGGGGGCATATACTACGGAGCATCTTATGGGGGCAATAAACCTTTATGGAGCAGTGTACGGGGGCATATACTATGGAGCATCTTATGGGGGCCATCAACCTTTATGGAGTAGTGTACGGGGCATATACTATGGAGCATTTTATGGGGGCCATAAACCTTTATGGAGCAGCGTATGGGGCATATGGATGGGAGCAGCAAATTAAAGAACGGTGGCGCAGGATGGCAGCAGCACATGACAGAACGGGGGCGCAGGATGGGAGCAGCACATGACAGAATAGGGCAGCACATGACAGAACGGGGGCGCAGGATGGGAGCAGCACATGTCAGAATGGGGGCGCAGGATGGGAGCAGCACATGACAGGATGGGGACGCAGGATGGGAGAAGCACATGACAGGATGGGGACGCAGGATGGGTCCAGCACATGTCAGAATGGAGGCGCAGGATGGGAGCAGCACATGTCAGAATGGGGGCGCAGGATGGGAGCAGCACATGTCAGAATGGGGGCGCAGGATGGGAGCAACACATGACAGGATGGGGACGCAGCACATGACAGGATGGGGCACAGGATGGGTGCAGCACATGACAGGATGGGGGCACAGGATGGAGCAGCACATGACAGGATGGAGACCATATACCAACATAAATGCTCGCCACCCGGGCGTAGAACGGGTTCGATAGCTAGTATATACAGGTCCTTCTCAAAAAATTAGCATATAGTGTTAAATTTCATTATTTACCATAATGTAATGATTACAATTAAACTTTCATATATTATAGATTCATTATCCACCAACTGAAATTTGTCACGTCTTTTATTGTTTTAATACTGATGATTTTGGCATACAACTCCTGATAACCCAAAAAACCTGTCTCAATAAATTAGCATATTTCACCCATCCAATCAAATAAGTGTTTTTTAATACCAAACAAAAAAACCAACAAATAATAATGTTCAGTTATGCACTCAATACTTGGTCGGGAATCCTTTGGCAGAAATGACTGCTTCAATGCGGCGTGGCATGGAGGCAATCAGCCTGTGACACTGCTGAGATGTTATGGAGGCCCAGGATGCTTCAATAGCGGCCTTAAGCTCATCCAGAGTGTTGGGTCTTGCGTCTCTCAACTTTCTCTTCACAATATCCCACAGATTCTCTATGGGGTTCAGGTCAGGAGAGTTGGCAGGCCAATTGAGCACAGTAATACCATGGTCAGTAAACCATTTACCAGTGGTTTTGGCACTGTGAGCAGGTGCCAGGTCGTGCTGAAAAATGAAATCTTCATCTCCATAAAGCATTTCAGCCGATGGAAGCATGAAGTGCTCCAAAATCTCCTGATAGCTAGCTGCATTGACCCTGCCCTTGATGAAACACAGTGGACCAACACCAGCAGCTGACATGGCACCCCACACCATCACTGACTGTGGGTACTTGACACTGGACTTCAGGCATTTTGGCATTTCCTTCTCCCCAGTCTTCCTCCAGACTCTGGCACCTTGATTTCCGAATGACATGCAAAATTTGCTTTCATCAGAAAAAAGTACTTGGGACCACTTAGCAACAGTCCAGTGCTGCTTCTCTGTAGCCCATTTCGGCACCTGTAGCCCATTTCCTGCACAAGCCTGTGCACGGTGGCTCTGGATGTTTCCACACCAGACTCAGTCCACTGCTTCCTCAGGTTCCCCAAGGTCTGGAATCGGTCCTTCTCCACAATCTTCCTCAGGGTCCGGTCTCCTCTTCTCGTTGTACAGCGTTTTCTGCCACATTGTTTCCTTCCAACAGACTTACCATTGAGGTGCCTTGATACAGCACTCTGGGAACAGCCTATTTGTTGAGAAATTTCTTTCTGGGTCTTACCCTCTTGCTTGAGGGTGTCAATGATGGCCTTCTTGACATCTGTCAGGTCGCTAGTCTTACCCATGATGGGGGTTTTGAGTAATGAACCAGGCAGGGAGTTTATAAAAGCCTCAGGTATCTTTTGCATGTGTTTAGAGTTAATTAGTTGATTCAGAAGATTAGGGTAATAGGTCGTTTAGAGAACCTTTTCTTGATATGCTAATTTATTGAGACAGGTTTTTTGGGTTATCAGGAGTTGTATGCCAAAATCATCAGTATTAAAACAATAAAAGACGTGACAAATTTCAGTTGGTGGATAATGAATCTATAATATATGAAAGTTTAATTGTAATCATTAAATTATGGTAAATAATGAAATTTAACACTATATGCTAATTTTTTGAGAAGGACCTGTATATATAATTTTTTTCTATTAGACTTTTGATGAATAAAGATGGAGATGAAGTTATTGGTGTCATGGATTTAAATTGAGATGTGAATGGCTCCCCTCTCCTTTGTGCTTTCATGTCCTGGTCTTCTATGCTGGATTTCATGTGAATAGTTAAATCCCTTATCTGCGGGGTTATTATATTGGTCTTAGCTGCGGCTGCATGGCTTGACTACTTGACTACATTTCCTGGGTGATTTAGTCTGCCTGCGGTCATGTGTTGTTGCTAACATGTGGCGTGTGATGTTGCTAGGCGGGGACTTGTTCCAATCATGTGACGATGCCGCTTCTGATTATGAACCTGCGCTCTTGTGGTGCAGCTCCAGCGTGGCTTGCGGTCTGGCTTTGGTCCCTGGTGGGAGGCGCTGTCGGGTGACGTATGCGCAATATAAGTATGACAGGGTGAACACTATTGGTTAGTCTACAGGCGCCAAGTTGAGAAAAGATGATGGATAGGGAATTTGACGCTTTGGCGCTCTTTTCTATAATAAATCTTATTGGTTTACTCACCATGACGCTTTGGAGTAATTAACATAGGATGCCATTGATTGGATGAAGGTTTCCATGGGTACTAGTATGCACTTAACTGTCAACAGAATGGTAAATATGATGGTTTTTTGATATGAGATTTTTTAGATTACATGTATTGTAAATATGTATATGATAGAAGATATTGATAATATATGATGTGTTATATCTTGTATTTTAACTGTGGGCTGTTGCTTAATGATGATTGGTGCACTGTGTTGCATTCACACTATTTAAGCTGGTCCTTGACACTATATCTTATGCTTGACAAAGGCCTAGTGATGGTCGAAACGTCGCTTCACATTATGGCAGAATAAAGTTCTTTTTTCTACTACACCTGGATGGAGCACTGTTCCTCTACTTGGTTGAGCGCTCTATTCATTTTGTCTGAATCCTGCGGATTGCATTTGAGACAGGAAGTAGTGCCAGCATGTCAACAAAGGCTTACGTGATGCTCATAGAAGCGGCAAAGGGAATGAAATTTGATTGCTTCTAAGAGTGTTTTCAAAAATTGGATATGGACTAATTACTTTGTAGACCATAGGAAAAATTTAGAAAGTTTTATTCTTTTACACCACATAATATGCATACAAAGGGGCAACGTTTTGCTCTTTAGCACTCGTTTTTCTTTTTAAATAAAATCCATCAAAATATTTATAAATAGTACAAAATTCGGTTTTTTTTAAGCAACTTTCTTACACTATAAAGACCATCCTTAAAATGGTGGCCAATAAGAAGTTAGGACCTTCTGACACTGGATCCACATCCATCATTTTCTAGGTGACTGACTTGTGGTAGTTGTCATTTTCTTGCACTAAATGCTTAAAATTAGTACCAGTGTGTTGATTAATTTTGGGTAGAATCAAAGATGCTATTTATTTATTTTTACTTTTTTTTGGTGTTAAATTAGAACCAAAAATTAACATGATCACTTAAAATGTAGCATGATTGTCTTCAACTGCACAAAAAAATAATTTAAAATTAGACGGAATTTAGTTAGGTACAGGTGTAGATTCGCATAAATATTGTGACATTTCAAAAAGTCACAAATGATAAATTAAGCTACAAAAATCTGTATCAAGGATACCAGACTCACTTTATCGGGGAAAAACAAAAAGACGGAACCAAGTAAAGTGAACTTAAAAATGGTGCAGATTAAATAAGGAAACAAATTAAAAAAAAAAAAAATATTTAGAACCATTTTTACTCAAAGAAAATTACAAAGACAATAATGAATTGGGGCCTTCACATCTTTAAATACTAGGGATAGACCTTTCTGTAAATCCCGTCTATGAAGAAATCCTGAGTAAAGGCAGACAACTGCCTGCAAAAACAGCAAACATGGGATAAGAGATGGCTTTCTAATTGCTGGGGATCTGAGAACTGATGCTCTTTAACCCCTTAATCCCATATGACGTACTATCCCGTCCAGGTGACCTGGGACTTAATTCCCATGGACGGGATAGTACGTCATATGCGATCGGCCGCGCTCACGGGGGGAGCGCGGCCGATCGCGGCCGGGTGTCAGCTGCCTATCGGACCGCTCCCGGCACATTAACCCCCGGCACACCGCGATCAAAGATGATCGCGGTGTGCCGGCGGTGCAGGGAAGCATCGCGCAGGGAGGGGGCTCCCTGCGGGCTTCCCTGAGACGATCGGTACACGGTGATGTGCTCACCGTGTACCGAGCGTCTTCTCCCTGCAGTCCCCGGATCCAAAATGGCCGCCGGGCTGCATCCGGGTCCTGCAGGGAGCACTTCCGGGTCAGGATCAGGCTGCAGCTGCAGCTCTAATCCTGCCCGGCTGTATGTCAGATCACCGATCTGATAGAGTGCTGTGCACACTGTCAGATCGGTGATCTGTGATGTCCCCCCCTGGGACAAAGTGAAAAAGTAAAAAAAAAAATTTCCACACTTGTAAAAAAAAAAATAAAAAAAAAATTCCTAAATAAAGCAGAAAAAAAAAAATATTCCCATAAATACATTTCTTTACATAAAAAAAAAACAAAAAAACAATAAAAGTACACATATTTAGTATCGCCGCGTCCGTAACGACCCGACCTATAAAACTGGCCCACTAGTTAACCCCTTCAGTGAACACCGTAAGAAAAAAAAAAAAAAACGAGCCAAAAAACAACGCTTTATTATCATAACGCTGAACAAAAAGTGGAATAACACGCGATCAAAAAGACGGATATAAATAACCATGTTACCTCTGAAAACGTCATCTTGTCCCGCAAAAAACGAGCCGCCATATAGCATCATAACCAAAAAAATAAAAAAGTTATAGTCCTCTGAATAAAGCGATGCCAAAATAATTATTTTTTCTATAAAATAGCTTTTATCGTATAAAAGCGCCAAAACATAAAAAAAATGATATAAATGAGGTGTCGCTGTAATCGTACTGACCCGAAGAATAAAACTGCTTCATCAATTTTACCAAACGCGGAACGGTATAAACGCCTCCCCCAAAAGAAATTCATGAATAGCTGGTTTTTGGTCATTCTGCCTCACAAAAAAATCGGAATACAAAGCGATCAAAAACTGTCACGTGTCCGAAAATGTAACCGATAAAAACGTCAACTCGTCCCGCAAAAAACAAGACCTCACATGACTCTGTGGACCAAAATATGGAAAAATTATAGGTCTCAAAATGTGGAGACGCAAAAACTTTTTTGCTATAAAAAGCGTCTTTTAGTGTGTGACGGCTGCCAATCATAAAAATCCGCTAAAAAACTCGCTATAAAAGTAAATCAAACCCCCCTTCATCACCCCCTTAGTTAGGCTAGGTTCACATTGCGTTAATGGGTTAACGCTAACGGACAGCGTTGCACGGCGAAAATGTCACAATTAACGCCGTGCAACGGGTCCGTTAGCACAACCATTGACAGCAATGTGATTTTCAGGTGTAGCGCATCGCTAGAGCGTGCCATTTTCGGCTCGCGCTAGCAAGGTGCCATTCTTTTGTGGCGCGCCTCAGACGCTGCTTGCAGCGTCCGCGGCGCGCCCGAGGTCCGATCCCCGATCTTCCAGAGCGGGGACGTTAACGCGACCACTAAACACGACACCTAAAAAGACATTGTGTTAGCGCAATCCGCTAGTGCTAAACGGATTTCCCTAACGCAATGTGAACCTAGCCTTAGGGAAAAATAATAAAATTAAAAAAAATGTATTTATTTCCATTTTCCGGTTAGGGTTAGGGCTAGGGTTGGGGCTAGGGTTAGGGTTTGGATTACATTTACGGTTGGGATTAGGGTTGGGATTAGAATTAGGGGTGTGTCTGGGTTAGGTGTGTGGTTAGGGTTACAGTTGGGATTAGGGTTAGTGGTGCGTTTGGATTAGGGTTTCATTTATAATTGGGGGGTTTCCACTGTTTAGACACATCAGGGGCTCTCCAAACGCGACATGGCGTCCGATCTCAATTCCAGCCAATTCTGCATTGAAAAAGTAAAACAGTGCTCCTTCACTTCCGAGCTCTCCCGTGCGCCCAAACAGGGGTTTACCCCAACATATGGGGTATCAGCGTACTCAGGACAAATTGAACAACAACTTTTGGGGTCCAATTTATTCTGTTACCCTTGTAAAAATACAAAGCTGGGGGCTAAAAAATCATTTTTGTGAAAAAAAAAAAGAATTTTTATTTTCACGGGTCTGCGTTATAAACTGTAGTGAAACACTTAGGGGTTCAAAGTTCTCACAACACATCTAGATAAGTTCCATGGGAGGTCTAGTTTCTAATATGGGGTCACTTGTGGGGGGTTTGTACTGTTTGGGTACATCAGGGGCTCTGCAAATGCAACGTGACTCCTGCAGACCAATCCATCTAAGTCTGCATTCCAAATGGCGCTCCTTCCCTTCCGAGCTCTGCCATGCGCCCAAACAGTGGTTCCCCCCCACATATGGGGTATCGGCGTACTCAGGACAAATTGGACAACAACTTTTGGGGTCCAATTTATTATGTTACCCTTGTGAAAATACAAAACTGGGGGCTAAAAAATTTTTGCGAAAAAAAAATAAATTTATTTTAACGGCTCTGCGTTATAAACTGTAGTGAAACACTTGGGGGTTCAAAGCTCTCAAAACACATCTAGATAAGTTCCTTAGAGGGTCTAGTTTCCAAAATGGTGTCACTTGTGGGGGTTTTTAATGTTTAGGCACATCAGGGGCTCTCCAAACCAACATGGCGTCCCATCTTAATTCCAGTCAATTTTGCATTGAAAAGTCAAATGGCGCTCCTTTCCTTCCGAGCTCTGCCATGCGCCCAAACAGTGGTTTACCCCCACATATGGGGTATCGTCGCACTCAGGACAAATTGCACAACAACTTTTGTGGTCTAATTTCTTCTCTTACCCTTGGGAAAATAAAAAATTGGTGGCGAAAAGATTATTTTTGTGAAAAAATATGATTTTTTATTTTTACGGCTCTGCATTATAAACTTCTGTGAAGCACTTGTTGGGTCAAAGTGCTCACCACACCTCTAGATAAGTTCCTTAAGGGGTCTACTTTCCAAAATGGTGTCACTTGTGGGGATTTCAATGTTTAGGCACATCAGGGGCTCTCCAAACGCAACATGGCATCCCATCTCAATTCCAGTCAATTTTGCATTGAAAAGTAAAATGGCGCTCCTTCCCTTCCGAGCTCTGCCATACGCCCAAACAATGGTTTACACCCATATACGGGGTATCAGCGTACTCAGGACAAATTGGCCAACAATTTTTGAGGTTCAATTTCTTCTCTTACTCTTGGAAAAATAAAAAATTGGGGGCGAAAAGATCATTTTTGTGAAAAAATATGATTTTTTATTTTTACGGCTCTGCATTATAAACTTCTGTGAAGCAATTGGTGGGTCAAAGTGGTCACCACACATCTAGATAAGTTCCTTAGGGTGTCTACTTTCCAAAATGGTGTCACTTGTGGGGGGTTTCAATGTTTAGGCACATCAGTGGCTCTCCAAACGCAACATGGTGTCCCATCTCAATTCCTGTCAATTTTGCATTTAAAAGTCAAATGGCGCTCCTTCCCTTCCGAGCTCTGCCATGCGCCCAAACAGTGGTTTACCCCCACATATGGGGTATCAGCGTACTCAGTACAGATTGTACAACAATGTTTGGCATCCATTTTATCCTGTTACCCTTGGTAAAATAAAACAAATTGGAGCTGAAATAAATTTTGTGTGAAAAAAAGTTAAATATTCATTTTTATTTAAACATTCCAAAAATTCCTGTGAAACCCCTGAAGGGTTAATAAACTTCTTGAATGTGGTTTTGAGCACCTTGAGGGGTGCAGTTTTTAGAATGGTGTCACACTTGGGTATTTTCTATCATATAGACCCCTCAAAATGACATCAAATGAGATGTGGTCCCTAAAAAAAAATGGTGTTGTAAAAATGAGAAATTGCTGGTCAACTTTGAACCCTTATAACTCCCTAACAAAAAAAAATTTTGGTTCCAAAATTGTGCTGATGTAAAGGAGACATGTGGGAAATGTTACTTATTAAGTATTTTGCGTGACATATCTCTGTGATTTAAGGGCATAAAAATTTAAAGTTGGAAAATTGCGAAATTTTCAAAATTTTCGCCAAATTTCCGTTTTTTTCACAAATAAACGCAAGTTATATCGAATAAATGTTACTACTAAAATGAAGTACAATATGTCACGAGAAAACAATGTCAGAATCGCCAAGATCCGTTGAAGCGTTCCAGAGTTATAACCTCATAAAGGGACAGTGGTCAGAATTGTAAAAATTGGCCCGGTCATTAACGTGCAAACCACCCTCGGGGCTTAAGGGGTTCAAGATGTGTGTGAATGAAGCAGTAGTCAATCATGTGTACAGGCGCTCCAGTCACTTAATGAGAACACTGAAGATTGCAGAGTGCCAAGGTGTCTAGTCTTTGTTACTCCTATTAGAAGGAATGGTGCAGCAGTGCTCCTGATCGACCTCTGCTCCATTCACACAGAGCTCTTCAAAGCCACAGTTCTAGGGGTTGTTGGGAACCACAGCAGCCGGAACCCTTTAGTGATCAGAAAGTTATCTTCTATCCCTTGGAAAAGGAATGACTTTCAGACGTAAGAATATCCCTTTAAGGGCTCATACTCACCTGCGAGAAATTCAAATGAGTCTCGCATGCTTCACTTCTGGCACTAATGCTGACACGGCTACATGTACGTCTCACTGATTAATTTCTAGGATAAGACCTGAAGCACTGTCACTTTAGTTAAAGGGAACCTGTCACCTGAATTTGGCGGGACAGGTTTGTGGTCATCCTTATGTACTCGTGTGCCTTGTTATCTGCTCATGTTTAATGTATTTGTCTATATTTGCCCCGTATTCACATGTAAAGCGCCATGGAATAACTGGCGCTATAAAAATGTATAATAATAATAATATGGGCGGGGTTTTCGGGTGTTTGATTCACCCTTTCCTTGCGGGATTTTTGCTGCACCCGACTCCTTGTCTTCTATAGCTCTGTAATGATATGGTTTTAAATGTCTTTTCTGGTGTTTTCTATACAATCAGTTTAATAAAATTACTTTGCTTTTACTTTCTTTTGGTGGACTGTTTTACTCCATTCCGGCATGTATACAGATTGGTGGGAGTAATTTCCATGGCTATTGCCTTTGGTGGTCTGGTTACATAGGCCTTTGGTCACCTATTACAGAATGTGTTTTGTCCTAAAGATTTTGTATCATTTGATATCTTGATGGCCTGCCCTTATGATTGCTCATTAATATCAGTTGGGGGGGGGGGGGTCAGACACCCAACACCCCACTGATCAGCTGTCTGTACACTTGTACATTTGGTTGCTATGTAAAGTTAGAACACCACAGCTCCCTATAGTGATTATGGTGAGCCCTAAGATACTTCATTCTGGGCCCCATTAACTTTAATAGGAGCCGATCAGCAGTACCCAAGAACAGCCACTAAAATACTATAAATATATATGCACACTGTACATTCTCCTGCACTGGGAGCTGCAAACAGGTCATCAATATCCCTTTACAATCCTTTAAAGCCTTTATCAATATAAGTATTGCAGCCTGTAAGTCATTAATATTGGTAATTTAGAGATGTAAATTAATTTAGAAAATGAATGTATGGCCTCAAACCGGTGGCCTATAGGTGTATGTTATTTATTGAAATTATACAGCACCATCATATTTCACAGCGCTTTATAAACATCTGTCCCCATTGGGGCTCACAATCTAAAATTCCTGTCAGTATGTCTTTGGAGTGAGAGGAAACTGGAGAACCCAGGGAGGACATAGAAACTCCTTACAATTGAGGGATTTAAGCCCAGAACCCCAGCGCTGCAAGGCCGTAATGCTAACCACTGAGCAACCATGTAGATTACACCCTAGAGTATAACACCACCAAAACATAATTCTGCATACAGCAAACATACAAATGGAGTAGTAGGAGATTGGACATAAAGGGAACATTTTTAGCTGTAACGTTATGTAAAAGAAAGACTCTTTCCTCACAAAAAGGGTGCAGGGTTTGTCCTTTATTGTAAACTAATGCCCATGTACTTTGCAGGTCTCCAGGGAAAGAACACTGAAAGTAAATCCTTTCTGCGGAAATTATCACAATCCAGAGGTTTATAAAAAAAAAAAAAAAAAACATTGCAGTATCATGAGGAAGGAAAAAAAAACCTAATTGTTGAACATTTGCATTCAGGGGCTTGTCGCATTATAGCTTCTCCAATGTCTGCTCTTCAACATTTGTAGGATGAGAAATACGGTTTCTATTGAAGATGATGAATTTCCTTGATTGCTACCGCATGCATTTTTATGTTATAATTAGAAAGTGTTAGGTATTCAGGCATTTATCGGAGGCAGTTAAGCCAACCAGCTGTTAAAACGTGATACGGCATCTGTAATATGGTACTCAGCAGCACAAACAGGAAAAAAATCTCAAGCCTCACTACAAAAATACAGGGGCCAAAGATTTCAGATGAACCAACTAAAATCCCCTTTAAACAGTCACAAAATAGATGATGAACATGAGGCAGTTAAGACTTTATTCAGCAAACGGACGTATTTACACTGTGGAAAAGCTGATGGGGTTGCATCAATGTAGTTAAAAACAATGGTGTACTGACAATACTGAACTAGGTAACCTTTAAGAGGAATCTGTTTACTATCTGTATCCTTACCTGTACCGGGACATCAAGTGCAAGTGGAACAGCGTCATGGGGACACTGGTGTTACAATACAGTACAGAGTACCAACAATACTGTGGCAATTCATGGATGCGAACAGTCAATGCTTGGTAAAAGACCGGACCCAACAACCTTTTTTCTGTGAAAAATATAGCACTGGGGGGGGGGGGGGGGGGAGGGGTAGGGGGTTAAATCCTTGCCAGATCATGGAAAGCAGACTAAAGGGAAACCTAGTCCTTCTCTACATGGTCAGAAAAATTATGAAACATTATGTAAAACTAATAATCTGATAAGGATTTAACTAAAATCGAATTGTTATCCCTATGTATAAAAAAATAAAATAAAAAAAAATAAATGAAACAATATGGAATTGAGAGCACAGCCCCTTTGAGAAATGATATTTGATATTCCAGACTTTAAAAAAAGAAAAAAAAAAAAAGACACTTCAACATGAAGCTACCATACATAGTCTTAGTTTGGTTAGGACAACGTTCAAACGCCAAGATCATTCTGTGCTTTTTAGTGAGAAAGATAATTTCGGCCTTGACTTTCCCTTGCCCAGTATAATTTTTTGCTCTTCCTTTTGTTGCCGCTGTCTCTCTTGTTCGAGTTTCATCCTTTCCTCATGTATTTTCCTTTGTTCTTCAACAATTTTCAATTGCTCCTCAGCCTGGAGTTAGAGAAGAAAAAAAAAAAATCATTAAAAACCTATGGATCTTCAGAGTACAGAACTCAGCTATTATGGGCACAACGAATGGAGCGACAGGCGAGCATCTCCGCTCCTTCAGGACAGGGCTTTACAGCCATTCTCAGGAGATGGGAATACTGGAGGTCTCGAGTAATCCCTTACATTATGGATACAGGAACAACTACTTAAAAAAAAAAAAAATGGAAGTATACCAGGCACAATTTGGAAAAGTGATAAAAGGTCAGACTTTTACTGAAATAATTAAGCAGGGATTGTCCAGTAGTGGACAACCTTCTAAGTGGCAGACTCATTTCTTACCAATTTAGCTTGTGCGTCAGCAATTTTACGGTTATTCTCTTCAAGTATTCGCTCCAGTTCCTCACGTTTTTCCTTTTCTTCTTCCTATATGGAGGATACAGTAAAATGTTAGAGTGTTGCAGGAGTCAAGTGCACGTCTTATTCTAATTTGCCTCATCTCCATCGGGACTTTAAGGGGCAGCGCTACAGCCGCCATGTTTTCCGTTTCAACATCAAACAGTGCAGTCACTACACGCATTTTTCTAGCACTAGGTTCAGCTCAACCCTCCCAATCCAGACAATCAAATAAACCCTCCCTAACCTGTCCTAGCAATTAAATGGTATCTTTATTATAGCCAGTCATATCAACAAGGACAACTACAAAACTGGGTAATGTACATGAAATTATAAAGGAAAACGGAAATATAAAGATAAAGGGAATAGTGGTTCTCACCAATAACGTATACCTACGGATTCTTTACCTATACTCCTTTAATCAGCATTAAAAGTTGAATATTTACTGTCTTGTCCAGTGTCCTGCAGCGTGTGCTCCTCAGCTGCCATACGCGCCAGCTTCCTCTTTAAAATGATTTGTACTGTTAGCTTGGCAACACCTGCCATCAGCAGCTCAACCAATTTTAAGAAACATACAAGGAAGGCTGAGCTGAGGAATGCAGATGTTTATTGTAAGAGGGAACAAAAATATGTAATTCATCATTCCTAAGGCAAACAATTCAGAACAAACATACAGTTTATAGTTAGTCAAGTACAATCCGCTGCCGAGGATCTGGGGAAAGTGTCAAATGCAGAGCGGTGCCAGTTTAAAGGTGCAATCCATCTAAGGTCCAATAACAAAAAAAAAATTTTTAGTGGCTTCTTTCACGGTTAATGCATAGACTTCCATTGTGAATGGGGCTGCACATTTTCAAGAATGCAACAAAGAAAACAGCTAATATTTCCATTTCCACAGCAGAAATGCACCTTTAAATTAGTTAAGAAATTAAACGTGTGGATGTGAGACATTGTGTGTAAATGCACACAGACTTGAGTACAGGACGCAAAACGGAAATATTCAGAAAAATTAAAAAATACTAAAAGCGTACCAAATGAGAAAAAAAACAAACAGGTTATAGAAAATTAGGACAAGTAACAGGCTACTGCCTATTGTTTTAGGGCTGCGGAGAAGTCATAGTTACGTCATGTCCTGTCCTTAATACAGAGGGGACTAAGTGGGAAAAGATATTCATTCTTGTAAACTTTCGGTCACCATGAACTTTCACTCCCATGAACAGTAGCATGGCTTGAGACAGACTAAAAGGGAGAAATATGGTCCAAGCCAACATTTGCCTGCCTGTTCTGTGCTCAATTTCGGCCACGGCTGTGACACCGGTGTCATAACAATGCCCCTAAGACAGCGGTCCAGGGAGATAATGGGCTCACTGCTAATTTCACTTTATACCAAGGCACTCTGCAATATATTAGGGCTGGACGCCAGACCTGGCAATGCTCAGAGCCCTTTGGGACACCCTACGCCTGGCTATGTACACCAGACCAGAGATGTCATGTCACCAATAACTTACGTCCTATGAAGTACAAGTATCGACTGAGAAGTGCAGCGAGACCATGTTGGCAGTGTCGTGCCATCCTTCACACTGTCCTATGTTTTTGTAAGTTTTACAAAGAAGGCATCAAGGCCTTCACATTAAAGGGAATATGTCACCAGGTTTTTGCCACCTAATCTGAGATCCCTGATTCTTGTGATTTATGTTTTAAAGGGCTACTTGTAGTTTTGGAAACAAAAAAAAAATGTTTTATCAATATATGACTAGAGGACTAGTAAACCTGCTGCCAGGTAGTCCTCCATAGTCACGCGCGCTATATAATCCCACCAATTGGCTGCTTTCTGTGTACGTAGACAGAAAGCTGCCAATTATTGGTGGGGTGGAGATATACTGAGCTCAACATTCAGAGAACGGGTAGCTCTCCGACAGATAAAATGCCATGTCAGTAGAATCAGGGTCTCTGCCCTACATTATACTACTCTCAGATGGGATAGAAAAAAACCTGCTGAGATTCCCTTTAAAGTATGACAAGAGACGTTCATGCAGGGGAAAAAAAAAAAAAAAAAAAAAGGAATATATAGATATATCTTCCGTTACAAGTCACATTTAAAGGGGTTTTCCAAAACTAACTAAATTCAACCTTATCTATTAAAAAATTAAGTACTTTTGCTATTCACTTGCTGTCCAAGCAGGGGTGACGCCATTTAGCTCATCTTAGCAAAGGCAACGTGATTCTGCTCCTAAAACTAGTTAGCACCTCTTAGATATGATAGGATGTGTTTTTTTCACTGCAAGGTGCTGGTAGGAGTGGACAAGGTTTGAAACAATGATTGAGCTAGCATAGGCGGGACCTCCAACACTAGGCATGTAGGGAAAGCTAGTGAAGGCTGGACCGCCAGAACTAGGCATGTAGGGAAAGCTAGTGAAGGCTGGACCGCCAGAACTAGGCATGTAGGGAAATCTAGCGAAGGATGGACTGCCAGAACTAGGCATGTAGGGAAATCTAGCGAAGGATGGACTGCCAGAACTAGGCATGTAGGGAAATCTAGCGAAGGATGGCGCGCCAACACTAGGCATGTAGGGAAAGCTAGCAAAGGCTGGACTGCCAGAACTAGGCATGTAGGGAAATCTAGCGAAGGATGGAGCGCCAGAACTAGACATGTGGGAAAAGCTAGCAAAGGCTGGACTGCCAGAACTAGGCATGTAGGGAAATCTAGCGAAGGATGGAGCGCCAGAACTAGACATGTGGGAAAAGCTAGCAAAGGCTGGACCGCCAGAACTAGGCATGTAGGGAAATCTAGCGAAGGATGGAGCACCAGAACTGGGCATGTAGGGAAAGCTAGCAAAGGCTGGACCGCCAGAACTGGGCAGGGGAGATGGAAATTGAAGTGGCCTGATACAGTGGAAAACAGCTGGTAAGTAAGCAAGATATTAGGCAGGGGATATCAAGATAGCAAATAAAAGCTTATTGGAATTAAAATTGGATAACCCCTTTAATTCATGTGTCTAAATGATGCAAAAAAAATACATTTATGGCATGTATCAATGGGTTTTTGCACTGTGAAGTGAACAACTATAAGAAGTTTACTTTTCTGAAACCAGGCTCCAATGCACAGAAAACAATAGCATTCAGTAGCCCATTACTGCCTCAAATACATAGTCTAATGCTGGTCCACCTGTTGAAAAGCGACAGATTGAAACTTATATGAAGGCAGCTTCATTCCTTTAAGGAAGTCTATGAGGAGGAAAGGATGGTATGACTAGTTACTCAACGTGTATTAGTGATCATCTGGACAGACAGGAAGAAAATAATGGTTATTTTGTGGGTAGTAAGCTCAGTAAAAAGGTTAGTGCTTAAGTAAATGAAAACATCACTACCCTTGATGCAGGAGAAAGGATGTACATCACTGGGCAAATATCAGCCCTTTTTAATTTTGGACCTGCTCAACGGCACCTTAGCTGGCAATAGCTAGTTTGTTTTTCAATTGAAACAGGATTAAATGTATAAAAGACTACAGCCATGGCAAAAGTTTCATGTACATCGCCAACAACTTTAAAAAAAAGCCGACTGGCACCTTTGAGGAACCAAAGCAAATAGTTAACATACTGCAGTCCTCTCCATGCCAAAAGGTAAAAACAGAACAGTTTAGATGCTTCCGAGACATCCAAGTAATGGACCAAGAATGCAGGAACAACAACTATGTACTACAATAAAATAAGAAGAAAGTGAGAAAGTTTTGCCATGGACTGTCACTACTTTCCAAACGACCAAGCGTTACCTCTCTGGCTTTTTGTGCAGCAAGCTCGGCCTGCCTCTGTCGCTCGAGTTCCTCGAGCAACTGCTTTTCCATGATGCGTTTAGCTTCCTCGACCCGTCGAAGAACCTCACGTTCAATTTCATCTTTCCTTTTCTCTAACTCTTCCTCCACACGCTTGGCAACCAACTCTTCCACCCGTCGGGCTGTTTCCTCCTCTATAAGTTTTTCTTCAATTTCTTGCTGCCTACTGGAATAGCAGTTAAAAGCCATGTTATTTTAATAATCCCATACTCAATGTATAAAATCATCATTCGCACCTTGTAGTCTTTATTGTAGTTGTGTGAAAAGTGTTTACCCCCTTTCTGATTTCCTATTCTTTGGCATGTTTGTCACACTTAAATGTTTCAGATCACCAAACAAATTTAAATATTAGACAAACACAAGTAAACATAAAATGCTGTTTTTAAATGAAGCTTTTTATTGTTAATGTAAAGAGAAATCCAAACCTACAAGGCACTGTGTGAAACAGTGATGGCATCCCCCTTTAATTTGTTTTAACTGTAGTTTCACATCTTTGTGGAAGGAGTTAAATTTCCCTAACCACACCGAGGCCTGATTACTGCCAAACTTGTTCTCAATCAAGAAATCACTTAAATAGAACTTGCCTGACAGTGAAATAGACTAAAACCATCAAAAGCTAGAAATTCTGGAACAAATGAGAAACAAGGCATGTGAGATGCATCAGTCTGGAAAGTGTTATAAAGCCATTTCTAAAGCTATTACTCTAAGGCTATATTCACACTTAGCGGTTTTTACCGCGGAACCGCCGCGATTTTGATGCTGCGGGTCCGCAGCAGTTTCCATAGCGTTTACAGTAACATGTAAACCCTATGGAAACCGCAAACCGCTGTGCACATGCTGCGGGAAAAACCGCGCGGGAACGCAGCGGTTTACAACCCGCAGCATGTCACTTCTTTGTGCAGAATCGCTGCGATTCTGCACCCATAGGAATACATTGAACCGCTTACTTCCCGCATGGGGCTGTGCCCACGTTGCGGGAAGTAAGCGGATAATGTGCGGGTGGTACCCGGGGTGGAGGAGAGGAGACTCTCCTCCAGGCCCTGGGAACCATATTTGGGGTTAAAAAATAAAAAATCTGATTATACTCACCCTCTGATGTCCGGAGCTCCTGGGCGCTGCACGCGGCCGTCCGGTCAGAGTTGCTGTGCGACCAGGACCTGCGGTGACGTCGCGGTCACATGACCGTGACGTCACGAAGGGTCCTTCTCCCACAGCATCTTAGGAACCGGACCGCCGGGTGCAGCGCCCAGGAGATCCGGACATCAGAGGGTGAGTATAACCAATTTTTATTATTTTTAACATTGCTATTGATGCTGCATATTGCTGCATATGCAGCATCAATAGTATAGGCGGAAACCCGCAGCGGAAAACGCGGAACAAACCGCGATAAATCTGCAGGGAGAACCGCAGTTGTTTTGCCCTGCAGATTTATCAAATCCGCTGCGGGAGAACCCGCAGGGACCCGACGCAAGGTGTGAACATAGCCTAACAAACCACAGTGAGAGTTCATCATCCACAATGAGCAAAAACATTGAATATTTGTGAACCTTCCCCAGGAGTGGCTGGCTGACCAAAATTACTCTAGGAGCGCAGGGACAACTCATCCAAGAGATCACCAAAGACCCCACAACAACATTTAAAGAATTGCAGGTCTCACTTGCCTCAGTTAAGGTCAGTGTTAATGATTCCACCATAATAAAGAGACTGGACATAAATCGCCTGAGCGGCAAAGAAAGTTCCAAGATGAAAACCACTGCTGAGCAATAAGAACATAAAGGCTTGTCTCAGTTTTGTCAGAAAACATATTTAGGCTATGTGCACACGTTGCGGATTAGGCTTAGGAATTTCTGGTGCAGATTCTGCCTCTACTGGCAGAAAACGCACCTGCGGATTTGTTACGTTTTTTGTGCGGTTCCGCAGCGTTTTTTGTGCGGTTTTCTTGCGGATTTGCTGCGTTTTTTACCCCTGCGGTTTTCTATAATGGAACGGGTACAAAAACGCTGCAGATCACAAAAAAGAAGTGACATGCTAACCGCAGCGTTTCCGCAGCGGATTTTCCACAAAGTGTGCACAGCATTTTTTTTTCTCATTGATTTACATTGTACTGTAAATCAATTGCGGATCTGCAGCGTTTCTGCACTGCAAAAAACGCTGCGGATCCGCAGACAATCCGCAACGTGTGCACATACCCTTATGATTGCCAAGACTTTTGGGAGAATACTCTGTAGACTGAAGAGACAAAAGTTGAACTTTTTGGAAGTTGTATATCTCATTACATCTGGTGTAGAAGTAACAGCATTTCAGAAAAGGAATATTATACCAACAGTAAAATATGGAGGTGGCAGTGTGATGGTCTGGGGCTGTTTTGCCGATTCAGGACCTGGAAGATTTTCTGTAGTAAATGGAACCATGAATACTACAGTCCACCAAAATTCCTGAAGGAAAATGTCCAGCCATCTGTTTGTGACCTCAAGTTGAAGGGCACTTGGGTTATGCAGCAGGACAATGATCCAAAAACACCAGCAAGTCCACTTCTGAATGTCTTAAGAACAAAAGCCTTTGGAGTAGTCTGGTCAAAGTCCTGACCATAACCTGACTAAGATGCTGTGGCATCATCTTAAAAAAGGCGATTCAAGCTCGGAAACCCTCTATTGTGGCTGAATTATAACAGTTCTGCAAAGATGAGTGGGCCAAATTTCCTGCAGAGCATTGTAAAAGACTCACTGACCATGATCGCAAACGCCTGATTGCAGTTGATAAGAGTGGCCTAACCAGTTTTTAGGTTTAGGGAGCGATCACTTTCACACAGGGCCCTGTAGGTTCTGAATTATTTTTCTCTTAATGATAAAGACCTTCACGGAAAAACTGCATTTTGTGTTAATTTTGTCCAATATTTAAATTTGTTTGGTGATCTAAAACATTAAGGTGACAAACATGCAAGAGAATAGGAAATCAGGAAGGGGGCAAACACTGTAATACTACTGTATACAGTGCTTTGCGAAAGTATTCGGCTCCCTGGAACTTTTCAACCTTTTCCCACATATGCTTCAAACAAAGATACCAAATGTAAATTCTTGGTGAAGAATGAACAACAAGTGGATCACAATTGTGAAGTTGAATGAAATTTATTGGTCATTTTAAATTTTTGTGGAAATTCAAAAACTGAAAAGTGGGGCGTGCAATATTATTCGGCCCCTTTACTTTCAGTGCAGCAAACTCACTCCAGAAGTTCATTGTGGATCTCTGAATGATCCAATGTTGTCCTAAATGCCTAATGATGACAAATATAATCCATCTGTGTGTAATCAAGTCTCCGTATAAATGCACCTGCTCTGTGATAGTCTCAGGGTTCTGTTTGAAGCACAGAGAGCATCTTGAAGACCAAGGAACACAACAGGCAGGTCCGTGATACTGTTGGGGAGAAGTTTAAAGCTGGATTTGGACACAAAAGGATTTCCAAAACTTTAAACATCCCAAGGAGCACTGTTCAAGTGATCATATTGAAATGGAAGGAGTATCATACCACTGCAAATCTACCAAGACCCGGCCCTCCCTCTTAATTTTCATCTCAAACAAGGAGAAGACTGATCAGAGATGCAGCCAAGAGGCCCATGATCACTGTGGATGAACTGCAGAGATCTACAGCTGAGGTGGGACAGTCTGTCCATAGGGCAACAATCAGTGGTACACTGCACAAATCTGGCTTTTATGGAAGATTGGCAAGAAGAAAGCCATTTCTCAAAGATATCCATAAAAAGTGTTGTTTAAAGTTTGCAACAAGCCCCCTGGGAGACACACCAAACATGTGGAAGAAGGTGCTCTTGTCAGATGAAGCCAAAAATCGAACTTTTTGGCAACAATACCAAACGATATGTTTGGCGTAAAGGCAACACAGCTCATCACCTTGAACACACCATCCCCACTGTCAAACATGGTGGTGGCAGCATCATGGTTTGGGCCTGCTTTTCTTCAGCAGGGACAGGGAAGATGGTTAAAATTGATGGTAAGATGGATGGAGCCAAATACAGGACCATTCTTGAAGAAAAGCTGTTGGAGTCTGCAAAAGACCTGAGACTGGGACGGAGATTTGTCTTTTAACAAGACGATGATACCAAACAAAGCAAAATCTACAATGGAATGGTTCACAAATAAACATATCCAGGTGTTAGAGTGGCCAAGTCAAAGTCCAGACGTCAATCCAATCGAGAATGTGTGGAAAGAGCTGAAAACTGCTGTTCACAAACAATCTCCATCAAACCTCATGGAGCTCGAGCTGTTTGCTACGGAAGAATGGGCAAGAATTTCAGTCTCTCGATGTACAAAACTGATAGACATACCCCAAGCGACTTGCAGCTAAAATCGCAGCAAAAGGTGGCGCAATAAAGTTAAAGGGGCCGAATAATATTGCACGCCCCACTTTTCAGTTTTTGAATCTCCACAAAAATTTTAAATAACCAATAAATTTTGTTCAACTTCACAATTGTGTTCCACTTATTGATTCTTCACCAAAAATTTACATTTGGTATCTATGTTTGAAGCATGATATGTGGGAAAAGGCTGGAAAGTTCCAGGTGGCCAAATACTTTCACAAGACACTGTATACATTTAAAAATAAACATATTGTAAATGTTGTGCTCCTCTCTTAGGCTAGGGTCACATTGCGTTAGTGCAACCCGTTTAGCGCAATGTTTTTAATGTGGCCGCGTCCCGGGGTCGCGGTAACGTCCCCGCTCTCGCAGATCCCCGATCTGCGAGAGCGGGGAACGGACCGCGGGCGCGCCTCGGACGCTGCAAGCAGCGTCCGCGGCGCGCCAGGAAACACCGGCGCGTCGCTAGCGCGTGCCGAACATGGCACGCGCTAGTGCTGCGCGTTCCCATTGCCGTGAATGGGCGCGCTAACGGACGCGTTGCACGGCGTTAATTTTGCCGTGCAACGCTGTCCGTTAGCGCGTTCCCATTAACGCAATGGGAACCAAGCCTTAGGACTCTTTCACACTTCCGTCGTTTGACATCTGTCGCAATCCGTCGTGTTGGGCAAAAAACGGATCCTGCAAATGTGCTCGCAGGATGCGTTTTTTGCCCATAGACGTGTATTAGCGACGGATCGCGATGGATGGCCATACGTCGCGTCCGTCGTGCGACAGATCCGTCGTGTTTTGGCGGACCGTCGTCACAAAAAAAGTTCAATGTAACGCTTTTTTGTCCGTCGTGTCCGCCATCTTCTACCGCGCATGTGCGGCCGAAACTCCACCCCTCCTCCCCGGACTGCAAAACTTTCACAACGTCCGTCGGTACGACGCATTGCGACGGACCCGTACCGACGGAAGTGTGAAAGAGGCCTAAGGGTATGTTTCCACGTTCAGGAAATGCTGTGTTTTTTTACGCTGCATAGAGACGCAGCGTCAAACATGCAGCGTCCAGATGTTACAGCATAGTGGAGGGGATTTAATGAAATCCCGTCTCCACTATGCGTGGTAACACATATCCGGCGGCCCTGCGATTCCGGACATGCGGCGCGTCTTTTTAGATTGCAGCATGTCCGTTTACCTAGCAGCGAAGCTGCGCCGCCGCAAGGTATAACACAGGGCCCTATGTGTGGGGTGCGATGATTCCAGATGTGAAATGAACACATCCGGCATCATCGCGTCCCCAGAAGGGGGCGGAGCGATTTTGTCGCTCCGTCCAAACCGCCAGCAATCCTGAACGTGGACACGTACCCTTACTCGGACACACTCCAAAGCTGAAACTAAAAGGACCAAGTAGGGTGGACAATCCACTTCCTCCCGCAGGACATTCAATTGGGCCGATTTAGTAAGCTACCAGAGTTATAGCAAAATTTGCACCAAAAATGGTCTTACATTTGTTGAGTTTTTACAAGTTTTTCAACAAGTGTGGCAAGGGTTGTGGATTATCAAAAAAGGTGCATGATCTAAAATGTGATCCCTTGCATCAAATGTACCAAAGTAAGCTTATAAGGAGTGTAAATGGAGCAAAAGAAGTAAAATGCGACCTCATTCATTTGTATTGTACTGATTTAAAGGTAACAGCTAACTATGCAACTTGTCAAAAACCTGACCGGCACATCCAAACATAGACTAAGTGTGAACAGGTGCTGAACCTAGAGTCGCCAACTCGTATATAGTTAAGTACTTATCTATGCAACTTGTGTCATGACTAGGGATGAGCGAATAGCTTAGAATAACTCCTTATCCAAATAGCTATATCGTTTACCAAGTAGCTGCAGAGGGAACCCGGATACCTGGAGCGCTCTCGATAATCAGCTGTTCGGCACCGCAGCTGCATGTGTCACACCACATGCGCAGATAGCCCATGGGCCACTTAAAGGGAACCTGTCAGCAGGATTGCGCACAGTACCCTAGGTCAATGCCGTTACACTGACTAAAATGATACCTACGTCGATGAAATCCATCTTGTGGTTCTTTTTTTTTTTTTCAGTTTTGAGTTAATGATATGCCCGTGCTCCGGGGCGGCCTGTGGGAGAATCTTCATGTGGTGCTCTGATTAGGTATTCATAATGCAGCCTGCTGACTGGTCACCAATCCATCACTGACCTGCCCCCTAGCTTACATAATGAATATATGTACATACTGAAAAAACCCTTCTGCAGGCAGGTGCCAGCCACGACACCTGCTCTGCAGCATAATCTCATGTGTAATGTCCCAATAATAAATGTGGCTGAGGCTATTCAGATAGAAAAAAATAGTTTAAAATGGCGCATGCGCAGTAGCAGCTATCGGTGTATATAGGAGATCCGATAGCTGCAACTGCACCGGCGGCGCCATCTTGCTCGACAAGGAAAAAAAAAAAAAAAGTCCTCCTCCAAGATGGCGCCGCTGGCGCATGCAGAGTAGCAACTATGGGATCACCTTAATTAAGGGTATGTGCACACGTTGTGGGTTTGGCTGCGGATTCGCAGCAGTTTTCCAATGCGGTTTACAGTACCATGTAAACCTATGGAAAACCAAACCCGCAGTGTACATGCTGTGGAAAATTCTGTAAGGAAACGCTGCGGTTTATTTTCTGCAGCATGTCAATTCTTTGTGCGGATTCTGCAGCTTTTTACACCTATTTCTTACTTACAATGTATCCTTCTAATCAGTGTAAGGGCTCCTTCTCACTTGTGAGAAATACGTCAGTCTCGCAGGTTAAAACCCTGTTCTGGCGCCGGCACTCCAGAGCGGAGCGTGCAGCCGCACACAATACATGGAGCCGCACGCTCCGCTCTGGAGTGCCGGCTCCAGAGCAGGGTTTTAACCTGCGAGACTCGGACGTATTTCTCACAAGTGAGAAGGAGCCCTAACGGCGCTGACCTGACACTGTCTGTAGGTTACTGTGCACAATCCTGCCAACAGGCTCTCTTTAGGCTATGTGCACACGCTGCGGATTTTACTGCGGATCCGCAACGGCGGCTTCACAGAAGTTTTCCATGCGTTTACAGTACCATGTAAACCTATGGAAAACAAAATCAGCAGTGCATATGCTGTGAAAAAAACGCACGGAAATGCTGCGTTTATTCCGCAGCATGTCAATTCTTTGTGCGGATTCCGCAGTGGTTTACATCTGCTCCATAATAGGAATCAGAAGGTGTAAAACTGCAGGTGGAATCCGCACAAAAACCGTGGTAAATCCGCAGTGCGGTTTACTTACAGATTTACAAAAACAGGTGCGGAAAAATCCGCAGAGATCCAACCTACGTGTGCGCATAGCCTTAAAGTGTTGCTAGCATGAAAACAATGGAGGTAAGGCTAGTAACACTGCTTTTGCACAGCCATCATTTACCGACACTGCCGTGTATGTGCTGACCAAGGTGGATGACAAGTGTCCTTTTGGCACCTGTAAGGTACTATACAAAGAGCACACTACATACATGTATATCATGACCTGTATCATGACATAATTGGAGCACGTACATCACTTTGTCTGCCCAGAACAAGTCGCTTACATCATAGATTTCAGAGGCATATGTCGGGGGCGGTATAGCAGGACAGTGAGGCCGGTCGGCAGAGGCATATGTGGGGGGCGGTATAGCAGGACAGTGAGGCAGAGGCATATGTCGGGGGCGGTATAGCAGGACAGTGAGGCCGGTCGGCAGAGGCATATGTGGGGGGCGGCATAGCAGGACAGTGAGGCCGGTCGGCAGAGGCATATGTGGGGGGCGGTATAGCAGGACAGTGAGGCCGGTCGGCAGAGGAATATGTCGGGGGCGGCATAGCAGGACAGTGAGGCCGGTCGGCAGAGGAATATGTGGGGGGCGGCATAGCAGGACAGTGAGGCCGGTCGGCAGAGGAATATGTCGGGGGCGGTATAGCAGGACAGTGAGGCCGGTCGGCAGAGGAATATGTCGGGGGCGGCATAGCAGGACAGTGAGGCAGAGGCATATGTCGGGGGCGGTATAGCAGGACAGTGAGGCCGGTCGGCAGAGGAATATGTCGGGGGCGGCATAGCAGGACAGTGAGGCAGAGGAATATGTGGGGGGCGGTATAGCAGGACAGCATTGAGGGTGGCAGGACTTAGTGTCCCTCCTTTTTAGCACTCTATCTCCATGCACAAGAAAGTCCCCTGAAGATTCTGCTCAGATGAAACGCGTCGGGACGGACCATACAGGGAGAGTGCAGGGCATGTTTGGACAGGGGTAGCTGTGGTCTGCCCTTGTAAGGGCAGGAGCTGTGGGGATAGTCTATCGATAGCCCCATAGGTACTGACACAGGGACTGTCGTCTCCGGTATCTTTCCGGACTTTCTTCTGACCAGAAAATTATCCGGTGCTCCTGGGCCCTCATCTTGGAACCGGTGAGATTGTTCCTTTTTATATTACTTACAGCCATCAATGGCACTGTGTACATGCGGTTATTGATGGCTTTTATTGCTTGTTCATGCAACTAGTTTGACGTTTTGTGCTGTTTGACGTTATTTTACTCCAGCTCTTATGTCAATTTCTAGTTTTTATGATATCTCCAATATACTGTGGAGTATATCATTCTGTCCTTTCTGGGGATAATCAATCTCTGTGGTAACTACACTACTGCCTGAGACTCAGCCCCAGTATTTTTATCCACTTGGGTGTTTGGTTTAAGTTTTTTTTGTGTGTGACTTTAGTCAAAATAAAAGTTACGTTTTATTTTTTCCACTTTTGCTTTGTTAGATTTATGATTTATAGTGGTATTGTCTATGTGACTTGCAGTCAACATATAGACTTTGCTTTGTCTCGGGCGGTATAGCAGGACAGTGAGGCCGGTCCGCAGAGGCATATGTGGGGGGCGGTATAGCAGGACAGTGAGGCCGGTCCGCAGAGGCATATGTGGGGGGCGGTATAGCAGGACAGTGAGGCCGGTCCGCAGAGGCATATGTGGGGGGCGGTATAGCAGGACAGTGAGGCCGGTCCGCAGAGGCATATGTGGGGGGCGGTATAGCAGGACAGTGAGGCCGGTCCGCAGAGGCATATGTCGGGGGCGGTATAGCAGGACAGTGAGGCCGGTCCGCAGAGGAATATGTGGGGGGCGGTATAGCAGGACAGTGAGGCCGGTCCGCAGAGGCATATGTCGGGGCGGTATAGCAGGACAGTGAGGCCGGTCCGCAGAGGCATATGTCGGAGCGGTATAGCAGGACAGTGAGGCAGAGGCATATGTGGGGGGCGGTATAGCAGGACAGTGAGGCAGAGGCATATGTCGGGGCGGTATAGCAGGACAGTGAGGCAGAGGCATATGTGGGGGGCGGTATAGCAGGACAGTGAGGCAGAGGCATATGTCGGGGCGGTATAGCAGGACACTGAGGCCGGTCGGCAGAGGCATATGTGGGGGGCGGTATAGCAGGACAGTGAGGCCGGTCCGCAGAGGAATATGTCGGGGGCAGTATAGCAGGACAGTGAGGCCGGTCCGCAGAGGCATATGTGGGGGGCGGTATAGCAGGACAGTGAGGCCGGTCCGCAGAGGCATATGTCGGGGGCGGTATAGCAGGACAGTGAGGCCGGTCCGCAGAGGCATATGTGGGGGGCGGTATAGCAGGACAGTGAGGCCGGTCGGCAGAGGCATATGTGGGGGGCGGTATAGCAGGACAGTGAGGCCGGTCGGCAGAGGCATATGTGGGGGGCGGTATAGCAGGACAGTGAGGCCGGTCGGCAGAGGAATATGTCGGGGGCGGCATAGCAGGACAGTGAGGCCGGTCGGCAGAGGAATATGTGGGGGGCGGTATAGCAGGACAGTGAGGCAGAGGCATATGTCGGGGGCGGTATAGCAGGACAGTGAGGCCGGTCGGCAGAGGCATATGTGGGGGGCGGTATAGCAGGACAGTGAGGCCGGTCGGCAGAGGCATATGTGGGGGGCGGTATAGCAGGACAGTGAGGCCGGTCGGCAGAGGCATATGTGGGGGGCGGTATAGCAGGACAGTGAGGCCGGTCGGCAGAGGCATATGTGGGGGGCGGTATAGCAGGACAGTGAGGCCAGTCGGCAGAGGAATATGTCGGGGGCGGCATAGCAGGACAGTGAGGCCGGTCGGCAGAGGAATATGTGGGGGGCGGTATAGCAGGACAGTGAGGCAGAGGCATATGTCGGGGGCGGTATAGCAGGACAGTGAGGCCGGTCGGCAGAGGCATATGTGGGGGGCGGCATAGCAGGACAGTGAGGCCGGTCGGCAGAGGCATATGTGGGGGGCGGTATAGCAGGACAGTGAGGCCGGTCGGCAGAGGAATATGTCGGGGGCGGCATAGCAGGACAGTGAGGCCGGTCGGCAGAGGAATATGTGGGGGGCGGCATAGCAGGACAGTGAGGCCGGTCGGCAGAGGAATATGTCGGGGGCGGTATAGCAGGACAGTGAGGCCGGTCGGCAGAGGAATATGTCGGGGGCGGCATAGCAGGACAGTGAGGCAGAGGCATATGTCGGGGGCGGTATAGCAGGACAGTGAGGCCGGTCGGCAGAGGAATATGTCGGGGGCGGCATAGCAGGACAGTGAGGCAGAGGAATATGTGGGGGGCGGTATAGCAGGACAGTGAGGCCGGTCGGCAGAGGAATATGTCGGGGGCGGCATAGCAGGACAGTGAGGCAGAGGCATATGTGGGGGGCGGTATAGCAGGACAGTGAGGCCGGTCGGCAGAGGAATATGTCGGGGGCGGTATAGCAGGACAGTGAGGCCGGTCGGCAGAGGAATATGTCGGGGGCGGCATAGCAGGACAGTGAGGCAGAGGCATATGTCGGGGGCGGTATAGCAGGACAGTGAGGCCGGTCGGCAGAGGAATATGTCGGGGGCGGCATAGCAGGACAGTGAGGCAGAGGCATATGTCGGGGGCGGTATAGCAGGACAGTGAGGCCGGTCGGCAGAGGAATATGTCGGGGGCGGCATAGCAGGACAGTGAGGCAGAGGCATATGTCGGGGGCGGTATAGCAGGACAGTGAGGCCGGTCGGCAGAGGAATATGTCGGGGGCGGCATAGCAGGACAGTGAGGCAGAGGCATATGTCGGGGGCGGTATAGCAGGACAGTGAGGCAGAGGCATATGTCGGGGGCGGTATAGCAGGACAGTGAGGCAGAGGAATATGTCGGGGGCGGTATAGCAGGACAGTGAGGCCGGTCGGCAGAGGCATATGTCGGGGGCGGTATAGCAGGACAGTGAGGCAGAGGCATATGTCGGGGGCGGTATAGCAGGACAGTGAGGCAGAGGCATATGTCGGGGGCGGTATAGCAGGACAGTGAGGCAGAGGAATATGTCGGGGGCGGTATAGCAGGACAGTGAGGCCGGTCGGCAGAGGCATATGTCGGGGGCGGTATAGCAGGACAGTGAGGCAGAGGCATATGTCGGGGGCGGTATAGCAGGACAGTGAGGCCGGTCGGCAGAGGAATATGTCGGGGGCGGCATAGCAGGACAGTGAGGCAGAGGCATATGTCGGGGGCGGTATAGCAGGACAGTGAGGCCGGTCGGCAGAGGAATATGTCGGGGGCGGTATAGCAGGACAGTGAGGCAGAGGCATATGTCGGGGGCGGTATAGCAGGACAGTGAGGCCGGTCGGCAGAGGAATATGTCGGGGGCGGTATAGCAGGACAGTGAGGCAGAGGAATATGTCAGGGGCGGTATAGCAGGACAGTGAGGCAGAGGAATATGTCGGGGGCGGTATAGCAGGACAGTGAGGCAGAGGCATATGTCGGGGGCGGTATAGCAGGACAGTGAGGCCGGTCGGCAGAGGAATATGTCGGGGGCGGTATAGCAGGACAGTGAGGCAGAGGAATATGTCGGGGGCGGTATAGCAGGACAGTGAGGCAGAGGCATATGTCGGGGGCGGTATAGCAGGACAGTGAGGCAGAGGCATATGTCGGGGGCGGTATAGCAGGACAGTGAGGCCGGTCGGCAGAGGAATATGTCGGGGGCGGTATAGCAGGACAGTGAGGCAGAGGAATATGTCGGGGGCGGTATAGCAGGACAGTGAGGCAGAGGAATATGTCGGGGGCGGTATAGCAGGACAGTGAGGCAGAGGCATATGTCGGGGGCGGTATAGCAGGACAGTGAGGCAGAGGAATATGTCGGGGGCGGTATAGCAGGACAGTGAGGCAGAGGCATATGTCGGGGGCGGTATAGCAGGACAGTGAGGCAGAGGCATATGTCGGGGGCGGTATAGCAGGACAGTGAGGCAGAGGCATATGTCGGGGGCGGTATAGCAGGACAGTGAGGCCGGTCGGCAGAGGAATATGTCGGGGGCGGTATAGCAGGACAGTGAGGCAGAGGCATATGTCGGGGGCGGTATAGCAGGACAGTGAGGCAGAGGAATATGTCGGGGGCGGTATAGCAGGACAGTGAGGCCGGTCGGCAGAGGCATATGTCGGGGGCGGTATAGCAGGACAGTGAGGCAGAGGCATATGTCGGGGGCGGTATAGCAGGACAGTGAGGCAGAGGCATATGTCGGGGGCGGTATAGCAGGACAGTGAGGCAGAGGAATATGTCGGGGGCGGTATAGCAGGACAGTGAGGCCGGTCGGCAGAGGCATATGTCGGGGGCGGTATAGCAGGACAGTGAGGCAGAGGCATATGTCGGGGGCGGTATAGCAGGACAGTGAGGCCGGTCGGCAGAGGAATATGTCGGGGGCGGCATAGCAGGACAGTGAGGCAGAGGCATATGTCGGGGGCGGTATAGCAGGACAGTGAGGCCGGTCGGCAGAGGAATATGTCGGGGGCGGTATAGCAGGACAGTGAGGCAGAGGCATATGTCGGGGGCGGTATAGCAGGACAGTGAGGCCGGTCGGCAGAGGAATATGTCGGGGGCGGTATAGCAGGACAGTGAGGCAGAGGAATATGTCAAGGGCGGTATAGCAGGACAGTGAGGCAGAGGAATATGTCGGGGGCGGTATAGCAGGACAGTGAGGCAGAGGCATATGTCGGGGGCGGTATAGCAGGACAGTGAGGCCGGTCGGCAGAGGAATATGTCGGGGGCGGTATAGCAGGACAGTGAGGCAGAGGAATATGTCGGGGGCGGTATAGCAGGACAGTGAGGCAGAGGCATATGTCGGGGGCGGTATAGCAGGACAGTGAGGCAGAGGCATATGTCGGGGGCGGTATAGCAGGACAGTGAGGCCGGTCGGCAGAGGAATATGTCGGGGGCGGTATAGCAGGACAGTGAGGCAGAGGAATATGTCGGGGGCGGTATAGCAGGACAGTGAGGCAGAGGAATATGTCGGGGGCGGTATAGCAGGACAGTGAGGCAGAGGCATATGTCGGGGGCGGTATAGCAGGACAGTGAGGCAGAGGAATATGTCGGGGGCGGTATAGCAGGACAGTGAGGCAGAGGCATATGTCGGGGGCGGTATAGCAGGACAGTGAGGCAGAGGCATATGTCGGGGGCGGTATAGCAGGACAGTGAGGCAGAGGCATATGTCGGGGGCGGTATAGCAGGACAGTGAGGCCGGTCGGCAGAGGAATATGTCGGGGGCGGTATAGCAGGACAGTGAGGCAGAGGAATATGTCGGGGGCGGTATAGCAGGACAGTGAGGCAGAGGAATATGTCGGGGGCGGTATAGCAGGACAGTGAGGCAGAGGCATATGTCGGGGGCGGTATAGCAGGACAGTGAGGCCGGTCGGCAGAGGAATATGTCGGGGGCGGTATAGCAGGACAGTGAGGCAGAGGAATATGTCGGGGCGGTATAGCAGGACAGTGAGGCCGGTCCGCAGATGTCTCCCTCACGCCCGCTGCACTCACATCCGCCGCTGCCGCTCGTACTCGATCTTCTTCTCCTCCTCCTCCCGCTTCTGCTTCTCGTCCAGGCTGCTCCTCTTGCTCACCGTGCGCCCAAAGATATCGATGCGGTCAGGCGGAGTCGCTGGTCTCTCCCGCTCCCTGCGGGCCGCGGTGTTGGAGCGGGACCGGGACCTGGACTCCCGCCTCCGGTTTCTCTTGCCCTCCCGGGACTTGGAGCGCTTCCTGACTCGCTCCTTCTCCCGGGAGCGGCTGCGTTTCTTGTTATGCTTGCCGCTCTTAGTATGCTTAGAACGGGATGAGCTTCGACTACGTGACCGCCCCATATCTCCGCGCACCGGCAGCTGAGCGATTATGCAACCAGAGGCCTGGACACACAGAAATGGCCGAGGACAAGATGGCGGCAGCTCCAACCCTGCGCCACTATACGGGCTCCAACGTATGGGCTCCGAGGAGGTCACATGACCGAGGCGGAAGGGGAGGGGCCTGCAGATGTAATGCCGCGCTATGGAAGGGTGAGAAGTGGACCGGAAGAGGAAGCTGCTGCTGGTGACGGTGTGCTCGTGCTGCTGTGTGCAGCTTCTCCCGGGGCCACACACACCAGGAGCAGAGACATGAAGGAGTGCCGGTCTCTCCTGTGCAGGGGGTGCCAGGCTGGCACCAGCAGGATAGCCTCCAGTGTGACCGACTGCCGGGTGTGCGGGATGTTTCTGCCTCTCGCTCATCCCCCGTCCTCGCAACATTATTTTCATGTGTACTATTGATTTATGAAATACTCCTTAACCCCTTCCCAGCGTGTGCCCTATGTGTACGGCGCCGCGGTAGGGATTCCTTGGCTCACCCCTGTGATTGGTACTGGCGCTGATGCCGCTGTCAGCAGACGGTGACATGGAGGCCATCACAGAGGGAGTGCGCTCCCTGTCTGCTCCCATCAGCATGATGCCATCACATTGTGTTGGTGGTCTCCATGGTGCTCTGATTCCCTGCAGCACAGAAGCATTGCAGAGCATCATCAGTGTACAGATGATGTAAAACAGAAAAAAATATTCACATAAATATATTTATGTTGTAAAAAAAAAGAGTATACATATTTGGTATTGCTAAAGCAAGGAGAAAAATAAGGAGCATATAGTAAAGGTATCAGTAAAAAATCTTTATTACTACAAAAAAGTAAAAACAGTCATTGAACATCAGTAATTGTACACGATAACCCACAACATAGCACATGAAAGGGGGAAGAAAACCCCCCCACAACTAACAACCCCAACCCACAGTACAAAATACTGTCAATATAAAAAGCGTCACACAATATGTATACTGAGAGTAAAGGGAAAAACAACCAAAACGGCCTAGAAAATGAATGAAAAATCTATAATGTCAGCTGGAGTAACCTCTGTGACCAAAATGTCACCCCACCCAGAACGTATGCAGGACCTAGTCAGCAAAAATGGAGCGGATCAAGAGTGACAGCCATAGTGGCCCCTATATACCCCAATAAAATATGCAGCATATCAGGAACCCAACAGGATGGGGGAACAATGGGGAGATGAGAAAGTCACAGCGGGACCAATGTCCAACACAGAGGTATAGGCCAGCATGCGGTGTTAGCTGGGATCACCCCAGCGACCATAGTGGGGCCCAGAAATGATTGCTTACCCGTATAAGCGGAGGGGAGGAAGATGAGGGGGGATCCCACTGGTGGAAACGCCCCGACGCGCGTTTCGCGGCGTACACACGCCGCTTCCTGCAACGAGAAATTACTGAAAGTGCGGGGGATTGATGTACTCCATTTGGGAGTTAGAGGTGGGGACAACAAAAAAAGATTAGCCCAGATTGAAACGAAGTGGATTGTCACGCTCGACACGGTAACTCCTAAGGGTCTCAATGAGTCCCTTAGTTTTGCTCCCTATCTCTAATTCCGTCTACACATCGTTAATTAGGTTGTGTCCCATCCCTTTTGTTCTATCGTATCCCATCGGTGGATTCTTTGTTGTTTTTAACTGTTTTTAATTGATTCATTGTTTTTTTCATTATCAGTAGGTACCTCTGGTGAGCCCTGTTCTGTGGCCCTCCTGGCTCTCGGCCGCGTCCCATACTGTTACCTTCTGCCAAAATCATCCGTGCCAGCCATATGTGTGGATATCACTGGAAGGACTTCCTTTTTTCTCATATGTCTCTCTGCAATATCTATGGAGCGACCCACAGGACACGTTGCACGATTCTGATTGCATGATGGACTAACCTACGATATTTTATTGGTGCAGAGATACTTATGTATATCTTTTTTCAGTTTCTTTAGTGTAACTGTGTGCATATGTTTTTTATATATGATACGCATATTTGTGGATTGCTCCCGTTTATTATATATCCCCCTTTTCCATTGTTTGCCTTCCGGTCACCTGATTCTCTGGCACGCCTCCTTATGGCCGTGCGCATCGCCTTGTGTGCGGTTGGCTTCGGCGTGTGGACAGGTGCCCTTTACGTCCGGTGCGGTGTGCCTCTTCGGCCCCCGTACTCGGCTGGGCGCCGGGTCTTCCTGTCGGGCTTTACCGCCGCAATGCGCATGTGCCGATAGCGCTATTCGGATTGGCAGTTCCCGGACATGTGACCGGGGTCAGGGAGGTTATAAACAGGTCCTATCTCACTGCACTACACTTCCCCTTGAGGAAGCGACGTGTGTACGCCGCGAAACGCGCGTCGGGGCGTTTCCACCGGTGGGATCCCCCCTCATCTTCCTCCCCTCCGCTTATACGGGTAAGCAATCATTTCTGGGCCCCACTATGGTCGCTGGGGTGATCCCAGCTAACACCGCATGCTGGCCTATACCTCTGTGTTGGACATTGGTCCCGCTGTGACTTTCTCATCTCCCCATTGTCCCCCCATCCTGTTGGGTTCCTGATATGCTGCATATTTTATTGGGGTATATAGGGGCCACTATGGCTGTCACTCTTGATCCGCTCCATTTTTGCTGACTAGGTCCTGCATACGTTCTGGGTGGGGTGACATTTTGGTCACAGAGGTTACTCCAGCTGACATTATAGATTTTTCATTCATTTTCTGGGCCCTGTTTTGGTTGTTTTTCCCTTTACTCTCAGTATACATATTGTGTGACGCTTTTTATATTGACAGTATTTTGTACTGTGGGTTGGGGTTGTTAGTTGAGGGGGGGTTTTCTTCCCCCTTTCATGTGCTATGTTGTGGGTTATCGTGTACAATTACTGATGTTCAATGACTGTTTTTACTTTTTTGTAGTAATAAAGATTTTTTACTGATACCTTTACTATATGCTCCTTATTTTTCTCCTTGCTTTATTATTAGTTTTTGGAGCGGATATATAATCTGGGTGGTTACTATAGAGACTATTTCTCCTCTTTCCCAGATTTTTGTTAATATGCATTCGGAATTTTGGTCTATATTTGGTATTGCGCATCCAATAGGTCGAATCGACCTATAAAACTGCTCCACTAGTTAACCCCTTCAGTGAACACCATCAAAAATGAAAACTGCTTTATCATCTTACCACTGAACAAAAAGTGCAATAACACGCGATCAAAAGACGAATGTAAATAAAAATGGTATCCCTGAAAACGTCATCTTGTCCCGCGAAAAACGAGCCGCCATACAGCTCCATCCGCGGAAAAATTAAAAAGTTATAGCTCTCAGAATAAAGCGATACAAAAAAATTTTTTCTATAAAATAGTTTTTATTGTGTAAGGCTGTGTGCACACGTTCAGGATTTTCGCGTTTTTTTTTCACAGTTTTTCGCTATAAAAACGCATACATTAAGCATCCTATTATTAGAATGCATTCCGTATTTTTTGTGCACATGTTGCGTTTTTTTCCGCCGCGGAATCGCATTCCGGAAAAAAGCGCAGCATGTTCATTCTTTGAGCGGAATCGCGGGGATTCCGCACACATAGGAATGCATTGATCCGCTTACTTTCTGCATGTGGCTATGCCCTCCATGTGGGAAGTAAGCGGATCATATGCAGTTGGTACCCAGGGTGGGGGAGAGGAGACTCTCCTCCAGGCCCTGGGAACCATATAATTGTTAAAAAAAAAAAAAAATCATGATATTCTCACCTTCCGGCATCCCCCGCAGCGTTCCCGCTCCTCGCGATGCTCCCGTTCCCAATAATGCATTGTGAAAATGACCTGTGATGACGTAGCCGTCTTGCGAGACCGCTACGTCATCTGAGGTCATTGCCGCAATGCATTATTGGGAACGGGAGCATCGCGAGGAGCGGGAACGCTGCGGTGGACGTCGGAAGGTGAGAATATCATGATTATTTTTTTTTAATTATTTTTAACGTTCTATCTTTTTACTATTGATGCTGCATAGGCAGCATCAATAGTAAAAAGTTAGTCACACTTGTCAAGCACTATGTTTGACAAGTGTGACCAACCTGTCAATCAGTTTTCCAAGCGATGCTGCAGATCGCTTGGAAAACGCTAGCATTCTGCAAGCTAAAAACACTTCTAAAACGCTAGTGTTTAGTGGTCATACGAATGCCAATTCTGCATGCGATATACCCGCGACAGGAGTTGCGGAATTGCCGTGGAAATTTCCGAGGCAATTCTGCAACGTGTGCACACGTTGCAGATTATTTGCGGTTTTCTAGCGTTTTTGCGCTATAAAAACGCTATAAAACCGCAAATAATCTGCATACATTAAGCATCCTATCATTTTTAATGAAATCCGCAATTTCTGTGCACATGATGTGCGTTTTTCCGCATGAAAAACGCATTGCGGAAAAATAATGAACCTGCTCATTAATTTTGCGTTTTTTTCGCGGTTTTCCCACTGTCTAATGCATTGGGAAATGTCCGGAAAAAAAACGCGCAAAAACCACGTCAAAAACGCATGCGGATTTCATGCGGAAATCTGCCAAAAATGTCCGGATTTTCACAGGAATTTTCTGCACGAATTCCTGAACGTGTGCACATAGCCTGAGAATTCCGGACATTTTCTGCAAGAAATCCGCAAGAAAACCGCATGCGTTTTTGCCGCGGTTTTGATGCGTTTTTGCCGCGGTTTTGATGCGTTTTTGCCGCGGTTTTTTCCGGACACTTCCCAATGCATTTTGGAGTGGGAAATCCGCAAAAAAACCGGAAAATTAATGAACATGCTGCGTTTTTTACCACGATGCGTTTTTTTCGCGGAAAAAAACGCATCATGTGCACAAAACATGCAGAATTCATTCTAAATGATGGGATGCTTATTGTATGCGTTTTTTTTGCGGTTTTATAGCGTTTTTATCGTGAAAAACCGCGAAAAAAATGCGAAAAAACCGCAACGTGTGCACACAGCCTAAAAGTGCCAAAATATAACAAAAATTATATACATGAGATATCACTGGCTATGTGCACACGTTCAGGATTTCTCGCAGAAAATTCCTGAGAATTCCGGACATTTTCTGCAAGAAATCCGCAAGAAAACCGCATGCGTTTTTGCCGCGGTTTTGATGCGTTTTTGCCGCGGTTTTTTCCGGACACTTCTGCATTTTGGAGTGGGAAATCCGCAAAAAAAACCGGAAAATTAATGAACATGCTGCGGTTTTTACCGCGATGTGTTTTTTTCGCGGAAAAAAACGCATCATGTGCACAAAACATGCAAAATTCATTCTAAATGATGGGATGCTTATTGTATGCGTTTTTTTGCGGTTTTATAGCGTTTTTATCGGGAAAAACCGCAACGTGTGCACACAGCCTAATAGTACTGACCCGAAGAATAAAACTTCCTCATGAATTTTAACGAGGAACCCCCAAAATTTCCTTAATTGCTGGTTTTTGTTCATTCTGCTTCCCAAAAATCGGAATAGAAAGCGATCAAAAAATGTCATGTGTCTGAAAATGGTACCAATAAAAACGTCAACTCGTCCCGCAAAAAACAAGACATAGAACAAATGAGGTGGGCACCGCAAAGATGTATAGCTAGAACATAATACAACCGGGTGCAACTTATGCGCTAAGAAGTATGCATACGAGGAAAAAGTAACGCAAATGACAGCGCGCATACAGTACAATTATAACAATATGGTTTTAGGCTATGTGCACACGTTGCGGATTCTCTGTGGAACCGCAGCATTTTTTGCAGTGCAGAAACGCTGCAGATCCGCAATTGATTTACAGTACAATGTAAATCAATGAGAAAAAAAAAGCTGTGCACATTTTGCGGAAACGCTGCGGTTTAAAAGAAGTATCATGTCACTTCTTTTTTGCAAATCTGCAGCGTTTTTGTACCCATTCCATTATAGAAATCCGCAGGGGTAAAAAACGCAGCAAATCCGCAAAAAAAACGCAGAAAAACCACAGCAAAATGCACAAAAAACGCTGCGGATCCGCACAAAATCCGAAACTGCGTTTTCTGCAATGAGAGGCAGAATCCGCACCAGAAATTCCGAAGGCTAATCCGCAACGTGTGCACATAGCCTTAAGGTACCTTCACACACAATGATATCGTTAAGGATATCGTTGCAACGTCACGCTTTTTGTGACGTAGCAACGATCCCGCTAACGATATCTTTATGTGTGACAGCGACCAATGATCAGGCCCCTGCTGGGAGATCGTTGGTCGTGGGGAATGATCAGGACCTTTTTTTGGTCACTGATCACCCCGCTGTCATCGCTGGATCGGCGTGTGTGACGCCGATCTAGCGATGTGTTCACCTGTAACCAGGGTAAATATCGGGTTACTAAGCGCAGGGCCGTGCTTAGTAACCCGATATTTACCCTGGTTACAATTGTAAAAGTAAAAAAAAAAATAGTACATACTCACATTCTGATCTCTGTCACGTCCCCCGGCGTCAGCGCCGGCCGGCCGTAAAGCAGAGCACAGCGGTGACGTCACCGCTCTGCTTTACGGCCGGCGCTTACACAGTACAGGGAATCTGACACCGGGGGATGTGACAGACATCGGAATGTGAGTATGTAGTGTTTGTTTTTTTTTTTTACTTTTACAATGGTAACCAGGGTAAATATCGGGTTACTAAGCGCGGCCCTGCGCTTAGTAACCTGATGTTTACCCTGGTTACCCGGGGACTTCGGCATCGTTGAAGACAGTTTCAACGATGCCAAAGTCTTTCCCCGGATCGTTGGTCGCTGGAGAGAGCTGTCTGTGTGACAGCTCCCCAGCGACCACACAACGACTTACCAACGATCACAGCCAGGTCGTATCGCTGGTCGTGATCGTTGGTAAATCGTTTAGTGTAACCGTACCTTTAGACAGCAGTACACATTAAAAACATGCAAAAGAAATAAGCAGGCATATGAAGTAAAGGTATCCTTTATAAAATCTATTATAGATACAATGGATAATCTCAATGATACCAACACCCAATTGTGGTAAATAATCAACAATAGTAAATATACCAGATTATCAGGAGGAGTTTTGCAGTTATGACCCAATCATAAATACAACAGACATCTACTATATACAGTATAATTGTCTAAGGGTCACTTCTGTCTTTCTGTGTCCTTCTGTCTGTCACGGACATTCATTGGTCGCGGCCTCTGTCTGTCATGGAATCAAGTCACTGATTGGTCTCGCCAGCTGCCTGTCATGGCTGCCGCAACCAATCAGCTACGGCCACAGTCTGATTAGTCCCTCCTTACTCCCCTGCAGTCAGCGCCCGGCGCCCGCTCCATACTCCCTGCAGTCACCGCTCACACAGGGTTAATGCCAGCGGTAACGGATCGCGTTATGCCGCAGGTAACACACTCCGTTACCGCCGCTATTAGGCTACGTTCACATTAGCGTTGCGCGCCGCTGCGTTTTGCGACGCGTGCGTCGTTTTTTGACGAAAATCGGACGCACGAAAAACGCAACAAAAAAACGCACGCGTCCCCCATGTTAAACATAGGGGCGCGTCGCCGCTGCGTCGCCGACGCAACAGCGACGCACATTAGCGGAACTCTAATGTGAACGTAGCCTTAACCCTGTGTGACCAAGTTTTTACTATTGATGCTGCCTATGCAGCGTCAATAGTAAAAACATCTAATGTTAAAAATAATAAAAAAATCATTAAATACTCACCTTTCGCGACGCTCTAGTGACCGCTCCATGCAAGCGGCAGGTTCCGGTGGCAAGGATGGTATGGGAGAAGGACCTGCCATGACGTCACGGTCATGTGACCGCGACGTCATCACGGGTCCTGCGTGCCTGCGCGAGAAGGACCTGCCATGACGTCACGGTCATGTGACCGAACTACAAGGGGCCCTCGGAAGGTGAGTATATGTTTATTTTTTAACCTGTGACATATGTGGCTGGCCAATATGCAAATAAATTTATATAATTTATACAATGTGATTTTCCGGATTTTATTTTTGATATTCTATCTCTCAATGGTAAAATTAACCTACCCTTAAAATTCTAGACTGTTCATATCTTTGTCAGTTGGCAAAATTACAAAATCAGCAAGGGATCAAATACTTATATCCATAATTTGCATAGTTTTAGGCGCTCGCTCAAAACACATTTGTTCAGAGCGGCCTATCACGTTCACTAATCAAAGTTATGTTATGTTTGTGTGTGTGTAGCCCATTCACTATCCCCATCTATTCCCCAACCCCTGAAGATGGCTGGACCATGATTGTAAATACATCATTGTAAATACACACCTGTACTTTGCATCTCCCCCACCTCATTGTAGATTGTAAGCTCTCACGAGCAGGGTCGTCTTATTTTGCTTTAATTATTGTATTGTTAACGTTGTTACTTATGACTTTTGTGTTTGAAACTGTTAAACTGTAAAGCGCTGCGGAATATGTTGGCGCTATATAAATAAAGATTATTATTATTACTTATTTCCCCCACTGTGTTTATATACAGTGTGTCCGTAAAGTCATGGTGCACTTTTGAGCAGTCACTGGAAAGCAACAAAAAACAATAGAAATGTGAAATCTGCTCCAAATAAAAGAAAACTCTCACTTTCATACCTATCACCTTATCATGCATCAGGCCACACCACACGTTCACTTTAGGGGTGTTACGTTCGCACTCAACGTAACATGAGGATGTTCAGCTCATATTCGGACATTATGGTGATGAACATGCCCACAGATATGGAAGGTCGCCTCATCGCTAAACACAATCTTCTGCAAATATCTTGCATCATTGTTGATGTCATGACGCAATCGTTTGGGTCTATCCACCGGTTTGATAGCGTGCAACAGCTGCAATTTGTACCCCATAAAACAGAGACGTTTCTTTAACACCTTATGAACTGTAGTTTTGCTTAGGAGTAATTGTCGAGCACACACAGATTTTTTAGGGCTCCTTAGGTAGCTATCCCGTACAGCCTCTACTGACTGATGGCCTACCAGAATGGGGTTTCTCCACCAAACTGCCGGATTCCTTCAACTGCTTATCCCACCAAGTAATGTTATTCCTATGTGGTGGCGTTTCGTTACGCACCGATATTCATGTAGAACTTTGGTCACACATTCGAATTTAGCGAGCCACAGAACACACTGAACTTTCCGCTGTACCGTCCACATCTCGATTGGCATGGAAAACCACACAGCTGGCATAAGCTTGTGGCTGCATGATGCCACAGACCTGGCAGTATATTAATCAGTTCAGTTTGTCAGGGGTTAATCTGACTGGGGGCTGAGCAACAGCTTATATGAGTTTGTGTTGTTTGACTGGTTCTTGTTATCTCTCCTCATGAACAGGTCTGATATGATTGGGCAAAAGAAAGGGCGCCAAAATGTAAACTATAAATAGATCCTGTGACTGGTCAAAAGTGCACCATGACTTTACGGACGCACTGTATATATGTATATATATATATATATATATATATATATATGTGTGTGTGTTTTTATGAATATTTCCTTTGAAAACGACGTGTAAATGACTTAGAGAATTGCTCTATGTAAAAGCTGATGTTAAAATTGCATTGCAGTCGGATGTAAATCGGATGCTAGGTGAGAAAATTCGGAATGTACTCACATGGACAACGCATGACACTCGCACGACACTTGCATTATACTCGTCCGACTCTCCGGCATCAAAATCTGACGGATTTTAAAATCGCCAGTGTGTCTACAGCCTAAGACTTCTAAACTGAGGAGCTTGTTTCCTCCACAGAACACATGCACTGCTCCAGAGTGCAGTGGTAGTGCGCTTTACATCACCCCGTCCGATGCTTCACATTGTGCCGGGTGATGCAAGGCTTGCCTGCCTTTGCTCGGCTATGGAAACCCATGCTCTGAAGCTTCAGGTCCAGTTTTGTTGCTGAGCTTCATGCCAGAGGAGGTCTGGAGTGTCTCAGTTCTTGAGTCAGTAGAGCATTGGCGACTTTTATTCACCACGCTGTGCATCCTTATGTGGGGAGATACTTTGTGGCTTTGTTGCTGTGATCCCTAAATGCTTCCACTTTTCAAACATAACTCTCAGTTGAACTTTTCAGAGACATTTTATGAAGTGACTTGTTACAACTGATATAACCACACTAGAATTCTGTGATCTCTATAGAGCAACCCATTCTTTCACAAATGGAAGTAAAGGCAGACTGCATGGCTAGGGGCTGGATTTTGTTCACGTGCGTCAATGAGATTTACTGAAAAACTTGAATTCATTGATTAAAAGGTGTCCAAATACTTTTCTTCATAAAGTCGCTCTTCATCTTTTCCCTGCGCAGACGCTAACGATGATGTAACACCAACGAGCTGCTGGAATCACTGATAGCACTACGGGTCTATTCTTATGTGTCTTTTGTGCATCGAGCAGCAACTTCTATGCTTAACCCCTTACCAACCTTGGACGTATAATAATAATCTTTATTTATATAGCACGAACATATTCCGCAGCGCTTTACAATTCAACAGTTCATGTACAGTATACGTCATAAGTAACAACATTCAAAGTAATACAATAAAGCAAAATAATGACAACCCTGCCCGTAAGAACTTACAATCTACAATGACTTATGGATATGACATATGTTTAATGCGGCACCGCATTAAAGTTCCGGTGCCATCTTGGATCTGAGCACATGGAGTGGTCCCAAAGGGTGGTGACACCCCCCCCCTGCAACTACGATTGCTGTGATTGGCTGTTCAATTCTGAACAGCCAATCACAACGTTTCTCAATGTTTTTGGCAATCAGATTGCCTGAAGCAATGATGTCCTGCCTACGATCGATGCTGGAGCTTAGCAATGCCAGGATCAACATGGCCAGCTCTTGTGTGATCGACGATGACATCGATCCCACCAATCAGTGCGCACAGAGGCAGTGACCGCCATGTACTTCCTCATTCTAGCGCAGATTTGTACATGGTGGTCACTCTGTCCCTCTGTACGCCGTGCTGGATCTTGTGGGTGCCACAGAAATCGGTGACATAATTACTGCTGCTGCTGCCTTTGCATCTCTGCTCCTGCTGAAAAGAAGAAAGAAGAGTTCCTGATCCGTGATCCTTGCCTGATCTCTTCTAACTCACCCCAATCCCCCTTAGCTCCACACAGCAGAGGATACAGAATCAGGAATCTGAACTCCAGAGAAGTGGCAAATAAACTGCAGGCACCAGAGAGCTCCAAACTCCTAGGCTGGTCATCATAAAATAACTCTATTACCAATAGTCAGCTGAAACGTCATTTGACTATTTAAAGGATGGAGGGAGTGGTCACCACATACATCAGCTGACCAGCAACAAATCAAGCAAGGAAACTGGCATTAACCCTTGCTGGGCCAAAAAGGAAAAAAAAACACTTAAATTATAGCAAAGCCAGAGCTGCCACGAAACCATAAATGAATCGTGACAGTGAGCCCTTTTCAAGGAGAAACTCAAATTCCAGCAATGCCTGCCCAGTAAAAGGGCCAGGTATTGAATTAAGCAGTACAAACTATGTGACAGTACCTCAGGGTACACCCAAAATTTTAAGGTTTATGAAGGGAAGGACACCTGGATTGAACCCCCTGAATGCCCCCCCTGTCCTGGGAGTTAGTGGGAAAATTGTGTGGCATTTGGTGCACCCACTGCTGGATCAAGGTTATTGCCTCTATGTAGATAACATTTATACCAGCAACCCACTCTTCAAGTCCCTCTCTGCACAAGCTGCCGCAATCAGCAGTACTGTATGCAAAAAACAGAGAGGCCTCCCTAAGACGCTAATTGGGCAGCTGCTCAGAAAGGGTGAAAGCAGAGCCCAATGTAGCTACAACATGTGGTGGTCAAGTACAAGGACTATAGGGGATGTCATTTTCTTGACCAATGTACATGGTGATCTCAGCACCCCTAGCACTATCCAAAGTACCTCTGCACAGATCACCAAACCAGACTGTGTACTGGGCTACAACAAAAACATGGGGGGAGTTGATCTCTCTGATCAAGTCCTCTAGCCATACAATGCCATAAGAAAAACTAAGGTGTGGTACAAGAAACTGGCCATGCACATCGTTCAGATGGCAATGCTCAATGCTTTCCTGCTGTCACATTGTGCAGACTATGGTTAAGCGAAATGGGTCGGCCATTTTCAGAAGTCGCCGACTTTTGGCAAAGTCGGGTTTCATGAAACCCGACCCGACCCCTGTGTGGGGTCGGCCATGAAGTCTGCGATCTTCTGAATCTGGTATCGGAATTCCGATCCCGAGTTCCGATATGTTTGCAATATCGGAAATCGGTATCGAAATCCATATTTAAGTGCAAAATAAAGAATTAAAATAAAAAATATTGCTATACACACCCTCGGACGCGCCCTGGTACTAACCGGGAACCTTCCTTCCTTCGAATCAGCGCTTGCAGGACCTTGCGGTGACGTCGCGGTTTGTGATTGGTCGCGCGACCGCCCATGTGACCGCTCGCGCGACCAATCACAAGCCGCGACGTCACCGCAAGGTCCTGCAAGCGCTGATTCTTAGGAAGGAAGGCTGCCGGAAAGAAGCAGGGCGCGTCCGAGGGTGAGTATATACCTAATAGGAATATACTCACCCTCGGACGCTCCCTGCTTCTTTCCGGCAGCCTTCCTTCCTAAGAATCAGCGCTTGCAGGACCTTGCGGTGACGTCGCGGCTTGTGATTGGTCGCGCGAGCGGTCACATGGGCGGTCGCGCGACCAATCACAAGCCGCGACGTCACCGCAAGGTCCTGCAAGCGCTAATTCGAAGGAAGGAAGGTTCCCGGTTAGTACCAGGGCGCGTCCGAGGGTGAGTATAGCAATATTTTTTATTTTAATTCTTTATTTTACACTTAAATATGGATCGCAGAGCCTGAAGGAGAGTTTCCTCTCCTTCAGACCCTGGGAACCATTGGAAACCCAATGCACTGCATTGGGTTTCGAGTTTCGGCCGACCCCGACTTTTATAGGATCGGCCGATTTCACTCGACCCGACTTTTGAAAAAATCGGGTTTCGTGAAACCCGACCCGATCCTATAAAAGTAAAAGTCGCTCAACCCTAGTGCAGACCAGACCAGTATGTTGTACCTTCAGTTACAGTAGGTAGTGATCAAGTCCCTAATCTCTGGAGATCAGAAAAGAGGGGGCCCCAGTATTTCCGAAGCAGAAGGTGCTTGCATTATACCAGGCCAACATTTCCCCGGTGATGTCCCTCAAAGCACATAAAAAGAAAGGTCGCAAAAGTAGTGCCGAGTGTGTTGCAGAAGGGGGATACGCATGGCCACCATTTATCAATGCGACACCTGCTCCAACAATGCTGGTGTGTGTATAAAAGAATGCTTTAGACCAGGGGTGTCAAACTGCATTCCTCGAGGGCTGCAAACAGGTCATGTTTTCAGGATTTCCTTGTACTGCACAGGTGATAATTTAATCACCTACACAAATAATGAGTTGGTGATTAAATTATCACCTGTGCAGTACAAGGAAATCCTGAAAACATGACCTGTTTGCAGCCCTTGAGGAATGCAGTTTGACACCCCTGCTTCAGACAGTACCACACACCCATGGACTGCTAAATTAATTTCTGACTCATGTACGCCAACCTGATGTACACTTCACAACTTACAAATGCCAACCTGACGTACACTACCCAACTCACGTAACCCAAACTGATGCACCCTACACAATTTCCGTATATGTCAGCACATTATAAAATTCATATACCAGGAAAACACTAGTTTATTTCCAACATAGGGTCACTTGTGGTGGATTTCCACTGTTTAGACACATCAGAGGCTCTGCAAATGTGACATGACCCCCGCAGACCATTTGATCAAAGTCTGCATTACAAAACATCACTCCTTCCTTTCCGAGCCCTGACGTGCACCAAAACAGTGGTTTTCTCCCACATATGAGGTATCAGTGTACTCAGAATAAGTATTTTTCGGGGTCCATTTTCTCTTGCTACCCTTGTGAAAATGAAAAAAATTGGAGCTCAAAGATTATTTTTGTGGAAAAAATATGATGTTTAATTTTCACTGCTCAACATTATAAACTTCTGTGAAGCACTTGGGGGTTCAAAGTGCTCACCACACATCTAGATAAGTTCCTTGAGGGGTCTAGTTTCCACAATGGTGTCACATTTTGGGGGGTTTCTACTGTTTAGGCACATCAGGGGCTTTCCAAACGCAACATGAAGTCCACTCTCGATTCCAGAAAATTTTTCTTTCAAATAGTCAAATGGCGCTCCTTTCCTTCTTAGCCCTGCCTTGCGCCCAAACAGTGGTTTTCCCCCACATGTTGGTTATCTGCATACTCAGGAGAAATTGCACAACAATATTTTGGGTTCATTTTCTCCTTTTATTAAAAAAATTGAAATGTTCATTTTTACCTTCCACATTCCATTAATTCATGTGAAGCACCTAAAGCAGGGGTCCCCAACTCCAGTCCTCAAGGCCCACCAACAGGTCATGTTTTCAGGATTTCCTTTGCATTGCACAGGTGATGCAATTATTACCTGGGCAAGACTAAGGAAATCCTGAAAACATGACATGTTGGTGGGCCTTGAGGACTGGAGTTGGGGACCCCTGACCTAAAGGGATAATACACTTTTTGGATGTGGTTTTGAGCACTTTGAGAGGTGCAGTTTTTAGAATGGTGTAACTTTTGTGTATCTTCTGTCGTATAGGCCTTTCAAAGTCACTTCAAATGTGATGCGGTCCCTAAAAAAATGGTTTTGTTAATTTTGTTGGAATTAAAAATTGCAGGTCAACTTTTAACCCTTTTTACTTCCAAAAAAAATTGTTTCCAAAATTATGTTCATGTAAAGTAGACATGTGGGAAATACTATCTATTAACTATTTTTTGTGATATAACTATTTGATTTAAGATCATAAAAATTAAAAGTTTGAAAATTGACAAATTTTCAAAATTTTTGCCAAATTTTTTTTGATAAATAAATGCGAGTCATATCGAAGAACTTTCACCACTACCATGAAGCACAATATGTCTCGAAAAACAGTCTCAGAATTAGTGGGATACATTCAAGCTTTCCAGAGTCATTACCACTAGTGATGAGCGAATATACTCGGTACTCGAGATTTCTCGAGCACGCTCGGGTGTCCTCTGAGTATTTGTAAGTACTTGGAGAATTAGTTTTCAAGTTTTCAGTGCCACAGCTTAAATGATTTTCATCTGTTAGCCAGCATAAGTACATGTGGGGGTTGCCTGGTTGCTAGGGAATCCCCACATGTAATCAAGCTGGCTAACAGATGTAAATCATTCAGCCGTGGCAAGGAAAACTAAATCTCCGAGTGCTTACAAATACTTGGAGGACGCCCGAGCATGCTCAGGAAATCTCGAGTACTGAGTATATTTGCTCATCACTAATTACCACATAAAGTGACATTTTTTTAGAATTGTAAAATTTCGCCTGGCCATGAAGGTGAAAACAGGCTTGGGGGCTGAAAAGGTTTATTCCAGAATTAAAAAACTTATGATTATCCTTGTGATAGATCATCAGTATCAGGTCGATGGGGGTCTGTTTACAGTTCCTGAGACATCTAGGTGTAAACTGTACAACTCCAGAACAGCACAGCTCTGTTCACTGTGTAACAACTGTTCTCAGGAACTGCAGCTTATCGCTCAGAATGTTTACTACATGGTTTAGGATACGTTCACATTTGCGTTGCGTCGGGCGCAGCCGCGGCGACGCATGCGTCATGCGCCCCTACATTTAACATGGGCGCATGGACATGTGTTGCACTTGCGTTTTGTGACGCATGCGTCACTGTGGCGCATGCGTCAGGGTGCAGAGGACGCTGCATGATGCAGTTTTTTCTGCGCCAAAAACCATGCAAAAGTGGACGCATGCATCACAAAACGCTGCGTTGTGCATGCGTTTACATTTGCATTGTGCGTTGCGTCGCCGACGCTGCACCGCACAACGCAAATGTGAACTTAGAGAGCTGTGCTTTTTTGGCTTTGTACACTGTGAAAATTGACCTATCTAAGGAGCTGCAGTTTGCTGAATGGAGACGGTGCAGAGTATCGGAGCCCCAGCTAATATTGATCTATCTTAAGGATAGTCATCAGTATTATAATCCTGGAAAACCCCTATAAATGTCTGAGTTGCTGCTCTGTGCACCGCAGTTTAGAAGTTTGCTTTACTGCAGACATAAAAATAGAAAACTGGTGTTTGAAGGTGCAAGGAGTGGGGGAATGTTAGCTGTGACTATCACTTCTTGTCAAGGTGTGATCCTCCGTTATCTGCATCCAGCATTACAGTCCTTACAAATGTTCAGAAATTGCTGAGAATTTCTGTTGGCACATATTAAAGCTTTGCTAACATTCCACCTCCAATACACGTGATAGCCCATTTAGATGAGCCGAATTTGGCCTGTTGAGGAGCATCAATTCACTGTATACAAGTTGGACAGCTCTCATTTACTGGCTTATTTACAGAGGCCAACAAGTACTGATGGGGACCGGACGATAGTATACTTGTTCTGTCCCCATATACTGTAGTATCATGCTGACGACGATGATTTTTATGCCCATATACACGATCCCACCACCCACTGGACAAGCATTTTGGTTTTTATTGAATACACAGGCAATAGTCAGTGGCCTTAGATCTCCGCTACAGAGTCTCTTATAAACAAACACCCAATTTATGACAGAAGTGTTACCTTCCATTGTAATCCTGTTTGCTAGGGTAATAAAGTGTCAGCCTAAATGGTAATAGCTAATAATGACTACCAACAGGGTGTGACATCAAATGTCACTACACTGTGCAGAAATTCTGGAAGAAGCTCAGGGAAGTGGTTGGATCTGACAAAGGACATGCAGAAACATGGTTGGACGAGCCATATTTTGAACTGTCGCATAAGGACATAAGCAAAGCAACTAGACATTATCCCTCTTCCTTTAGGGTTCCCATGATTATTAAATAAATATTCCCACTTTAAACTTTTGATATATCTTAGGCTACTTTCACACTAGCGTCGTTTTGGTGAAAAAACGCATCCTGCAAAGTTGGCTGCAGGATGCGTTTTTTTCCCCATAGACTAACATTAGCGACGCATTGCCACACGTCGCAACCGCCGTGCGACGGTTGCGTCGTGTTGTGGCGGACCGTCGGAACAAAAAAAGTTACATGTAACATATTTTTGTGCGTCGTGTCCGCCATTTCCGACCGCGCATGCGCGGCCAGAACTCTGCCCCCTCCTCCTCGCAACTCACAATGGTGCAGCGGATGCGTTGTAATAATTCATCCGCTGCCCCCGTTGTGCTGCGTTGTCACAGGATGCGTCGGTACGTCGGCCCGACGCACTGCGACGGGCCGACGCTAGTGTGAAAGTAGCCTTAGCGCTAAAACAGCAATCCTCAAAATAAGAGTCTTCAGACACCTTTCTCCCACATTTATGGGTCTTTATTTACTTTGGGAGTTACAGAAACAGCAAGTCAGAATGTAAGCATCTTCGACTGTTTCCGTGACACTCACAGAAGTAAATGGAGGGTATCACGATATGTGAAGCGACTTCTCAATTCATTCACCACCAGATGAGGCAGAGTTCAGGGATCCCCCGTTCTGAGACATATGTTGGTCCAAACTCTTGAGCATATTCTGTATGCCAAAAATGTTCAAAGTGGGAAAACCCTATTAATTTTAAAGAGTCAATATTGACTTTTAGGATTGTTGTTTCCAATAGGTGTTTAATAGTGAAAGGGTGGGTTTCTAGACAGGTCACCTTCAATACCATAACTGGATGAGGGAAAATCCTGAGCACAACATGCTTTAAAGAGCCAAGTCCCTTTAAGTACGGATAGGAGTGACTGCTTTTATATCAGTTTATTTATTGTTATGATCTTAAATTGCATTATTTTCTTACTTGGCGTCGAACAACAATTTCTGCTTTCTATAATTGCACAATAAAACTGTAATGTCTTTATTTAGAAATTAATGATCTCGTCCTAATTTTTGTAATATACTACCAGGAAGTTTGCCTTGATATTAAAATGTAATCACAGTATTTCTGGTCATTTGCAGGTCAAAATGAAAAGTTGATGTAATGTGAAATTTAATAACAAAATGAAGGCTATATATCATTATCCACCTCCTCCGTCTCTTTCAAATAATGAAATGAGGATTACTGCACAGTCCATTATAAAACAATTTACATTCCTTCAAGTGTTTACTGTACATTGCTCTGTACATCAATATTGGACCCATTAACCTCACTTCTAAAGAGGAGTTCCTAAAATGTATTCCTGGCAGCTGGGCAGGCAGAGATTGCTTGCAGGGTGCTGTACAGTGCTTACGTTTTGTGTATAAAGGTATTTATTACAAGCTATTGTCCATTTGTTTTTTCTCACTCATATACACGTCAGCTGTAAAGCCTTAGGCTACGTTCGCATGCAGTTTTTTACTACGTATTTTTTTTTAAAAAGCTGGTTTTTACAGTACTATCAAAAGCTATGAGAGTTCATAAATCTCATGACATGATAATGGGCAAGATCAAGCACCCTATGCCTATAGGGCCCTGGTTCTAGAAATTGCTCTATTACTTCCTCCCTCAGTTTAGTAACCCGATATAGCAAGTCCTCATTTACCGAAAATATGGAAACCTGGTATTGGCACTCCGCTCTTGAGCCACCCCATTTATCACAGTAACATTGTAAAATGCCCCTTTTAATGTAAAGTTTTTCATTTCATTTCATTTGGCAAATCCGCATTTCGCCATTAGTCCCAGATCAAGCTAAAGTCCTGCCCTATTATAACTGGGTGCAGCAGGATTTTAACTACTCTGACCTAATGGGACTCGGTGCCACAGTGACTCTGGGAATGGGGTAGTCCTTGGCGTCCACGTTAATACAGTGGATGTCCACAGGCTTTATGGGGATAAACTCAAGGTCCAGACACCAGTACCCTATTTTATAATACGAACAGAGCCTCCCTATGCTGTAGTCTATCTGTTTGTTGGACATAGGACAATGGACGGCTATATGCCCAAGACCTTGATATCTCCAACAATTTAAGTCCTTACCAGCGGCCTTTGGCAACCCTTCAGTGATCCCTTGAGACCTTGGACTTACCCCCACTTGTGGCTTTATCACCCTTCTTTTGAGAGTCAGGTTCCATTTGGGTGCCCCAGTACAGGCATGTGACAAGGCCTGGTCCCCTTAAGGACTTCTTGACCACCTGGTACCTTTCCAAAAGGCTAACCATGTTGTCCGCATTCTGGGGGTCCGTGCCAAATATAAATATTATATAGGAGAGATAACACTAATGGTTATTTTTCATGGGTTGCCTAGGCCCCTCTCTTCCAGTGAAGGGAGATCTTCACTGGTCAACATACCAAGACATTTTAAATATCTTCATGCTTAGATTTTTTTTTTAATTTTGGAAGGTCTTTTTTTTTTTATTTCACCATAACTGTGCCCCAAATGCATAATGCAAGGTCCATAGAGACATGGTCAGGCAAGTTTGGTGTGGAAGATCTTGCCTCACCACACAACACTCCAACCTCAACCCCCATTGAACACCTTTAGAATGAACTAAAATGGATTCTGTGGGCCAGACAAATTCTTCTGGATAAATGTGGAAAAAATGTCCACAGACACATTTCAAAATCTTATAGAAAATCTTCACAGAAAAGTAGAAACAGCTGTTGGGGTCGGACATCGTATTAATGACTACGGATTAACAATGGGATGTAATAAAAGCTCCTGTATAAGGCTACTTTCACACTAGCGTCGGGCCGAGGTTACCGACGCTAGCGTTGTTTGCGCCGCACAACGGGTGCAGCGGATGCAGATTTTCATCGCATCCGCTGCCCCATTGTGAGGTGCGGGGAGGTGGGGGAGGAGCTCCAGCCGCGCATGCGCAGTTGGAAAAAGCAGTCCGTCGGCAGCAAAAAAGTTACATGTAGCGTTTTTTGCTCCCGGCGGTCTGCAACAACACGGCGCAACCTTCGCACGACGGTTGCGACGTGTGGCAATGCGTCGCTAATGTTAATCTATGGGGCAAAAACGCATCCTGCAAACTTTGCAGGATGCGTTTTTTCCCATAAAAGACGCATTGCGACGTATTGCAAAAAACGCTAGTGTGAAAGTAGCCTAATGCGGAGGTGTCCCAATACTTGTATCCCGATAGTATATCTTGGGAACATGGATATTTATTTTAAACACGAGAAATAAAAAAAAAAAAGGAATATTTATATCTTCTCTACAGCAAACGCTGCTGCAGGGAAGATATGAATCGCAGCTTCAGCACCAGTGGGGGGGACAGCGCTTACTGTAACGCTGTCTCCTGCACGGCACACAGACTGCACACGGACAACGTCCGTGTGCGGTACGTGTTTTACACGGACCCATTGACTTTAATGGGTCCGTGTAATCCGTGCGCTGCCACGAACACTGACATGCCTCCGTGTTTGGCACACAGAGACACGGTCCGCAAAAAATCAATGACATCTGCACAGATGCATTGATTTCAATGTGTCTACGTGTGTCAGTGGCTCCGGTACGTGAGGAAACTGCCACCTCACGTACCGGAGCCACTGACGTGTGAAACCGGCCTAAAGCAGGGCAACCTGAGATTTGTGCACCGTCTGTACAAGTCCCATGTCAGCTCTGCTAGCTGGCTTCATGATGTGCATAATCTGGAACCTTTTTTTTTTCATGAGGACATTTTAAGGTTTTCTTACTGTAATCTTTGTTTGCAGGCACAAATTCAACAATGAAAGCCTGTTATATCAGTTAAGAAGCAAGCTGGAAAATGTCTTCCTTTAGGAGCTAGCGCTGATTGAAATTGGTGCTGGCAGGTGGCTGGTTGCTGAAACAATTCTTTCACTGACCAAATATTTGCACATAAATGTACACAGATAACAGACCCGGATCAGGTATGACTATGAGCAAGAGAGAAAAAGCTGCAAGTATCCAGTGATTGGAAAAATCACATAACTACAGGTGTAACTTGTAACTTCAGGACCCGTGTTCAAACCTGTGACTATAAGGCCATGTTCACTCTTTCAATATTTGGTCAGAATTTTACCTCAGTATTTGCAAGCCAAACCCAGGAGTAGAACAATCAGAGGAAAAGTATAATAGAAACCTATGCACCACTTCTGTATTTATCACCCACTCCTGGTTTTGGCTTACAAATACTGAGGTAAAATACTGACCAAATACTGCGAGTGTGAATGTGGCCTTACTCCAAATGTAGGTGTGTAATGTGACAGAGGGGCTTGGGGCTCCATTAGGTTCCAGGTACTTGGTGCGACTGCAACTTCTGCATGTCCTATAGGTCTGCTGCTGATTATAATGATGACTCAGTGAAAGGTCACGCAACCTTTATTGCATTTTTATACCTATCAATAAGCAGATTTTAGTGAAAAATAAACTAAAAATGGAGAAAAAAATGGAGAATAAACTGTTAGTGTTCTTCTTGCACTGAAAAAAAAGATCATTTTAGCTCGCACCTTCAATTTGTGCCTATTTGTCTGTCATTACATAGAAGCTTGAATTATTCCGCACTCTGGCGATTCATTTTGAAATATTTAATCACATTTTAATTGCATCAGTTCTAATCTTGGTTGTCTTGGTTTCTTTTGTATTGAGTTTTCATTTCCATTTGAAGATTTTCAACTGTTACCATAGCTTGGCAGGTAATGTTTTTTTTTCTGAATATTTAATTTCATGTACAATCATATTAAAATTAAAAAATAAAATTGTTCATGTCAGCTCAACTCGATAAACTGCTATTATGCATCTGAAATAAAAAAAGGATAGCAGAAGCAGTAAACTTTGTGAATTCTACTTTATCCCTGCCTGTATAATTAGCTGTGTAATGCCAGTCAAGCAAGTGATTAGTACAATGAAGGGGCTGCTGTTCCCTTCAGGAAATATTGTGCCCTGTACTGTTCTCATCACAGAAGATAGACACGTAGTGGAGGAAAGCTGTTTTTATCTAGTAACTGACTGAATTTCTAGTTCTTAGCTTTAGATTCATATGTACATATTTGTATAAGTGCCAGAAGAAACAAATCACTGCTGCCAGCATCTTTATCATTATGGTTTTTCTGCTGCTGCTCAGAGCCATGTGCTCTGGTCCTGAACATAACATTATTCCAGGATTGGTGCCTGCTCAATACTATGCCCTGCACCTGACCAAAAAAGGTGTGGGACTCTTCTGACGTTTTCTTTGACTAGATTTTCCAGCTTTTGTCACTCATCTGCACTTTGATTTCCTTCAGACCCAGGTGGCACAAGAGGAGTCTTGCAGTTTTTTTTCCGCTCTCACCCTATTGATTTAATACATACACTTGGTCAACCTGAACATGTTTGGGGAAGGCAGTTGATGGTCGGTAGCTAGGATAAGTAAACTGACTGCATTTGCCATTGTAGCACTGATAACAGTCAGGATAACAGTCCTGTCTGCTGTCAAGTTGGAGACATACAACCAGGGCCTGGATAAAAGGTAGGCAGGGTAGGCACCCGCCTATGATGCTACCTCGTGCTTCACTGAGGGGGGCACACTTTGAAAAAAAAAATTACACTCCCTGCACTCAATTATATTCGCATCTACTATATAATTGTCTAAGGGTCACTTGCGTCTGTCTGTCTGTCCTTCTGTCACAGTTATTCATTCGCTGATTGGTCTCGGCAGCTGCCTGTCACGGCTGCCGCGACCAATCAGCGACGGGTACATTCCGGAAGAAAATGGCCGCTCCTTACTCCCCGCAGTCAGTGCCTGTTGCCCGCATACTCCCCTCCGGTCACCGCTAGCACAGGGTTAATGCCGGCGGTAACGGACAGCGTTATGCCGCGGGTAACGCACTCCGTTACCGCCGCTTTTAACCCTGTGTGTCCCCAACTTTTTACTATTGATTCTGCGCATGCTGGGCAATATACTACGTGGCTGGGCAATATAGTACGTGGCTGGGCAATATAGTACGTGGCTGGGCAATATGCTACGTGACTGGGCAATATACTACGTGGCTGGGCAATATAGTACGTGGCTGGGCAATATAGTACGTGGCTGGGCAATATAGTACGTGGCTGGGCAATATAGTACGTGGCTGGGCAATATAGTATGTGGCTGGGCAATATACTATGTGACTGGGCAATATACTACGAGGACATGCATATTCTAGAATACCCGATGCGTTAGAATCGGGCCACCATCTAGTTTATTATAAGCGTATACTAATGATTTAAGTCCTGCCCGGGACAGACGCAGAGGAGCTGTAATCAGCTTCCTGCTTCCCCATGAACTCCCTCAGAACAAAGGCTACCTTTGGCTTGTGCCGTGTTGGAGACGGCGCATGCAGGGGACATCGGGCGCATGCAGGGGACATCGGGCGCATGCAGGGGACATCGGGCGCCACGTTGACATGACTGCATTGCTTTGTCCAGCACCCATTGCTGTACCAAATAGAAGAGATACAGAGGCTGCGCTAGACAGGGAGCTTGGATTAGCTGAGTATTATCTTTTTTTTTCTTACAATATTTTGCCACTGAATGTGTGATATCACAAGAGGGTCAGTGGGGTTATCACAAAAGGGGCTGTGGGGAACATCACAAAAGGAGCTGTGGTGGTTATTACAAAAAAGGGGCTGTGGGGAACATCACAAAAGGTGCTATGGGGGATGTCACAAAAGGGGCTCTGGGGGACATCACAAAACAAAAGGATTTGTGGAGGACATAATAAAAGGAGTTGTTGGGGAAAAACAAGTGGGGCTGTGGAGGAAATTATACTATGGCTGTTCGGACATCAAGTTATATGGGAGACTGTAAGGGACATTATACTGGGGTCTGTGGGGGATATCATATATGGGGGCCCGAGAGGGACATTACAACTGGGCTTTGGAGGGTATCATATAGTATAGGGGGCTTTGGTGGACATCATACTGTGGGCTGTGGAGACATAATACTTTATAAGGGACTGTGGGGGGCATCATACTGTATAGAGGTCTGTGGGGGAAATTATACTGGGAGCTTTGGAGACATACTATAAAGGGGGCTACAGTAACTATGCTGTATAGGGATCTGTAGGGGACATACTGATGTCTGTGGTGACCATACAGTATTGAAGGCTGTCGGGTGTCCTTATATTGTGACCTGTGGTGAGCATACTGTATAGGACACTGTGGGAGACATTATACTGTGTAGGGGGCTTTGGTGACCATATTGTATAGGGGGCCTGTGGGGGCCATTATAGTGTATATTAGGAGCTATGATTGACAACACAACACTATATGATGGAGATCATAATGCACGGGGGGCTGTGGTGGACATCATAGTGTATATTGGGGAACTGTTGTTTATATACAGTATGGACAGCTGTGATGACCATCTTACTGTGTAGTGGGATAGTGTGAGGTGGGGGTACAGTTTGGCGAGAAGTGCATGTTGGGCAGTATGAGGACATAATGCGAAGAGGGGGAACAGATTGGAAATGAAGTGGGGCAGCATGAAATCAGGGCACAGTATGGAGAGATGTTAGCATTGTGGGGGACAGTTGACCAATATAAAGAGTGTAAGGGAAAACAGTGGATAGGGGATACACATGGTACAGGCCGTGGTTCATAAGGGCGGATGGTGTGGCAGCTATAGCTGATAGTAAGGCAGTTATAGTTCATTAAGTCAGACAGACCACATACTGTAGGAGGCTTAGGCTAGGTTCACATTAGCGTTTCGGCGCGCAGCGTATCATCTGCACGCGCAAGCGCATGCAAAAGCATGCTTACGCCTGCGCATCAATATTTGATGCCTCAAAAATTGCAACATGTTAAAACAACGCATGCGTACGCATCCACATGCGGACGCATGCAAAAACATGTCCCTGCGTACACAATGATAAAGACATGTACGCATGACACATGCGGATGTATGCGGATCATACGCTGCGCACAGAAATGCTAATGTGAACCCGGCCTTATTTAGGTAATAGTATGGACAGATATTTTTATGCAGAGGGCATTTTAATAACGCTTTGTGGGGATGCACTGCAGAAGATCATAAAGGGCATACTAGGAGTTGTAGGTTCATATGATACAAATGTATATGGGGTTTACCAGAAAGACCATCATTTTTATGGCAAACTGTATTTGTCACATGACAGACACCAAAACCATAATATGTATCCCCTTATCAAATGCTGGACATCTTAATTGAAACCAAATGGCCCCCATTGAGCTATCTTACTTTCCATGACTTTCCTTGGGTCTGACATTTAAAATATAGTATGTCAGGGATGAGTATCGCTATTTGTCCCTGATATTGTCTAAATGGTCCACAAACAATGAATGATTCTATACCTAAGGCTAGTTCCACATTTGCGGACGAGGGCTTTGCGGAGAACTGCGCAGTTCCTCTGTTAAGCCCCGCACACTGTTGCGCCTCTTCCTTCAGCCCCACCTACGTCGGCATGCGTCCTGCGTACCCTATCTTTAATATTGGGTATGCAGGCCATGCGGATGTATGCGGATGCCTCCGCATGCGTCATTTTCACGCTCCACCAACCGCAACAAAATGCAACATGTTGCGTTTGACGTAGGTCGGCGCAGCGTGAAAGCGACGCATGCTATTGTTCCAACTAGATGCCTTGATGCACCAGCATTTCTTGTCTCTGCTGGATTAGAACTCCTCATCTGGACCCAGGGCTTTTGAGGATCCACCTCTCCAGGTGAGATGTAACAATGCCCTCATAAATGCCTTTCCTTTAGGGGAGAATGCCACTGATTAGTCAGCATCTGATTGAATACTTCTGCTACATATGATTGACACGAGTCACGACTATCAAAAGTTGTGATTAGACGGGGATTGCTCACAGTTTTCTCTAGGACGTGTTTTTAGGCTGCTCTGCATGATTATCAAGTGCGCAAATCCTCCTTGGTAAAGTCCATAAATATTAACATATAGGCTGCCATCACACTAGCAGTATTTGGTCAGTATTTTACCTCAGTATTTGTAAGCCAAAACCAGGAGTGGGTGATAAATACAGAAGTGGTGCATATGTTTCTATTATACTTTTCCTCTGATTGTTCCACTCCTGGTTTTGGCTTAGAAATACTGATGTAAAATACTGACCAAATACTGCTAGTGTGACGGCAGCCATACTGTGAGCAAAAAAAAGCCCCATATGTCTGGAACTATAAGGTGGATTTAAAATAAAAATGTTAAAAAAATACTCAGGGAAGCAATGGGAATAAAATAAGAGCAATACCTGGAAACATTATAGAAGATATGTGAGTTCTGGTACAGGTCCTTATAAGCCATAACACTGTGAATGGGAGAGACAGCTGAATGAGCGGCCGACTGGGGCGTAGGGTGTATGGCCTTAGGCTTTTATTATAAAACTAGATGGTGGCCCAAATCTAACGCATTGGGTATTCTAGAATATGCATGTCCACGTAGTATATTGCCCAGCCACGTAGTATATTGCCCAGCCACGTAGTATATTGCCCAGCCACGTAGTATATTGGCCAGCCACGTAGTATATTGCCCTGTGACATAGTATATTGCCCAGTCACGTAGTATATTGCCCAGCCACGTAGTATATTGCCCAGTTATGTAGTATATTGCCTAGTGACGTAGTATATTGCCCAGTCACGTAGTATATTACCCAGCCACATAGTATATTGCCCAGTCACGTAGTATATTGCGCAGCCACATAGTATATTGCCCAGTTACGTAGTACAGTGGGGCAAAAAAGTATTTAGTCAGTCAGCAATAGTGCAAGTTCCACCACTTAAAAAGATGAGAGGCGTCTGTAATTTACATCATAGGTAGACCTCAACTATGGGAGACAAACTGAGAAAAAAAATCCAGAAAATCACATTGTCTGTTTTTTTATCATTTTTTTTGCATATTATGGTGGAAAATAAGTATTTGGTCAGAAACAAACAATCAAGATTTCTGGCTCTCACAGACCTGTAACTTCTTCTTTAAGAGTCTCCTCTTTCCTCCACTCATTACCTGTAGTAATGGCACCTGTTTAAACTTGTTATCAGTATAAAAAGACACCTGTGCACACCCTCAAACAGTCTGACTCCAAACTCCACTATGGTGAAGACCAAAGAGCTGTCAAAGGACACCAGAAACAAAATTGTAGCCCTGCACCAGGCTGGGAAGACTGAATCTGCAATAGCCAACCAGCTTGGAGTGAAGAAATCAACAGTGGGAGCAATAATTAGAAAATGGAAGACATACAAGACCACTGATAATCTCCCTCGATCTGGGGCTCCCACCCCGTGGGGTCAGAATGATCACAAGAGCGGTGAGCAAAAATCCCAGAACCACGCGGGGGGACCTAGTGAATGAACTGCAGAGAGCTGGGACCAATGTAACAAGGCCTACCATAAGTAACACACTATGCCACCATGGACTCAGATCCTGCAGTGCCAGACGTGTCCCACTGCTTAAGCCAGTACATGTCTGGGCCCGTCTGAAGTTTGCTAGAGAGCATTTGGATGATCCAGAGGAGTTTTGGGAGAATGTCCTATGGTCTGATGAAACCAAACTGGAACTATTTGGTAGAAACACAACTTGTCGTGTTTGGAGGAAAAAGAATACTGAGTTGCATCCATCAAACACCATACCTACTGTAAAGCATGGTGGTGGAAACATCATGCTTTGGGGCTGTTTCTCTGCAAAGGGGCCAGGACGACTGATCCGGGTACATGAAAGAATGAATGGGGCCATGTATCGTGAGATTTTGAGTGCAAACCTCCTTCCATCAGCAAGGGCATTGAAGATGAAACGTTGCTGGGTCTTTCAACATGACAATGATTCAAAGCACACTGCCAGGGCAACGAAAGAGTGGCTTTGTAAGAAGCATTTCAAGGTCCTGGAGTGGCCTAGCCAGTCTCCAGATCTCAACCCTATAGAAAACCTTTGGAGGGAGTTGAAAGTCCGTGTTGCCAAGCGAAAAGCCAAAAACATCACTGCTCTAGAGGAGATCTGCATGGAGGAATGGGCCAACATACCAACAACAGTGTGTGGCAACCTTGTGAAGACTTACAGAAAACGTTTGACCTCTGTCATTGCCAACAAAGGATATATTACAAAGTATTGAGATGAAATTTTGTTTTTGACCAAATACTTATTTTCCACCATAATATGCAAATAAAATGTTAAAAAAACAGACAATGTGATTTTCTGGATTTTTTTTTCTCAGTTTGTCTCCCATAGTTGAGGTCTACCTATGATGTAAATTACAGACGCCTCTCATCTTTTTAAGTGGTGGAACTTGCACTATTGCTGACTGACTAAATACTTTTTTGCCCCACTGTATATTGCCAAGCTACGTAGTATATTGCACAGCCCACATAGTATATTGCCCAGTGACGTAATATATTGGCCAGCCACGTAGTATATTGCCCAGCCACATAGTATATTGCCCAGCCACGTAGTATATTGCCCAGTGACGTAGTATATTGCACAGCGAAGTAGTATACAGCACAGAGCCACGTAGCATACAGAACAGAGCCACGTAGTATATTGCCCAGTGACGTAGTATATTGCCCAGTGACGTCGTATATTGCACAGCGAAGTAGTATACAGCACAGAGCCACGTAGTATACAGCACAGAGTCACGTAGTATATTGCCCAGCCACGTAGTATATTGCACAGCGAAGTAGTATACAGCACAGAGCCACGTAGTATTTTGGCCAGTCAAGTAGTATATTGCCCAGCTACGTAGTATATTGCCCAGCCAGGTTTGTCACAGGTGAAAAAATAAAAAGTAAACATATACTCTCCTTTCTGAAGGGAGCCCTTGTAGTCCACGGCAGGTTCCGGTCCCAGGGTTGGTATTAGTGCAGGACCTTTGATGACGTCGCGGTCACATGACTGTGATGTCATGGCAGGTCTTTGTAGTGCAGGCACGTAGGGCCTGTGATGATGTCGTGGTCATATGACCGTGACGTCATGGCAGGTCCTTGTCGCGCAGGCGCGCAGGGCCTGTGGTGACGTCGCGGTCACATGACCGTGACGTCATGGCAGGTCCTTCTGCCACCGGAACCTGCAACAGAAGATGGTGGCCGGCGCGAGCTGCAATGGAGGGTGAGTATAGCAGGTTTTTTTTTATTATTATTATTTTTAACATTACATTTTTTTTCTATTGATGCCGCATAGGCAGCGTCAATAGTAAAAAGTTGGGGACACACAGGGTTAATAGCGGCGGTAACGGAGTGCGTTACCCGTGGCATAACGCGGTCCGTTACCGCCAGCATTAACCCAGTGTTAGTGGTGACCGGAGGGGAGTATGCGGGCGACAGGCACTGACTGCGGGGAGTAAAGAGTGGCCATTTTCTTCCGGACTGTACCCGTCGCTGATTGGTCGCGGCAGCCATGACAGGCAGCTGGCGAGACCAATCAGCGAATGAATAACCGTGACAGAAAGACAGAAGGACAGACGGAAGTGACCCTTTGACAATTATATAGTAGATGATGTCGTATTACTGCTTTTCAACTATTGCTTCCAGTGGTATGTGCACTCTCTATACCAGCGTATCTCGAGATAGCCGAGTGTGAACTCATTTCCAGATAATTGTTACAAAGGTTATATGTTTCCCTTCTCATCAACAGATTTATTTCAGTTAAATTTACACCATGCAAAGCTGGCATACTAAAATAAACCACTATCATGGCTGAGTTAACATCCAATGTACATTTAAATGAAAAGCCCTTTAATTACCTATGTAATTGTCAGTTGCGAGTGTCAATTTGCTTAACTCCTATCTAATATCTGGCATTGTCAGTAGCAAATTCATGACTTCCTATACTGTTTAATTATTTCCTGGAGATACAATTTCCTCTCACTGATCATGGGTGTCACCCAGCAGTACATTGTGTTTTTTTTCCTAAATGCATTCATCAGAAAATTGAGGCAGATTTATTTTAGACTTTGGAATATGATGCTACTGAAGGGTTTGAACTGGGATTTGCCACAGTGCATTTCATGTTTGAATTCCTAGAGCAAAGTGCTGCATAATTTTGACTTTCTTACAATTAGCGACAGATCTATCAGTCTCCGTTGTGACAATCCCTAATTATGTGGAGGGGCTGTGACACAGAATATATAGTAACAGCTTTCTGTGCTCTCTTTGAACCCTAACCATTCAAGCAAATGATAATGCTTTTTTGAGCATGCCAAATTATGCTTGTAAGCTATTGCTTTATGCCAGAATTAATAATCTTGGCCAACATATATTCTGCTAATTAAAACAGATACTCATCATTACATTTTGTAGCTTACTCTTTTATGTAGACCGTGGCTTTCAAGTAAAATATCAACATTTTGATGGAAAAACCTTTTCCTAAACTGCATTGACGCTTCCTGAGGACCTTATTTCCACAATCAGAAATCATCCAGATGCAAACCTCTGAAGCACACTTCGAGGTCGATTCATCAAAACTGGCATAGCACACAGTCTCGCTGAAAAAGAAGGTGCCAAATTCATTGGAGGAGCATGCACGCCACTTAATGAATTTGGTGCTTCTTGTAAGTGGCGTGTGACTCCTTGCGCTGCGACAAAAACGCCACTCCAGCTACTTTAACATTATCTTTTACACTTCATAATAAGCATAGACTCAAGAAAATATCTTCACAATGAGAGTGCTAATATAAAGAGAGGGAAATACACTATAGGGAACCCAGTTAAACGGGTATTCTCAAGTTTGCCAGTGCTGCTCTGTTATTTCTAATGGGAGTGCTGCAGACCAGTCAAGGACAGCGCTCAACTATCTGCAGAGGTCCCATGAAAGACGTTGCCCACTACTTGGATAATGCCATCTCATTTGCTATATATTCCTTACAAAATAAAAGCAACCTAGACTCACTTTAAATGCCAGTGCCAATGAGGGGGGATCGAGTGAGTTTGTTATGCCTTCCACATGAGCCCTGCAGCCAATCAGTATGAAACTGACACATGGAAGAAGTGAGAGCTGCAGCTGCTCTCCCACCATCTCCGTATGTCAATTACATCGAAAGGAAGTGAGAGTGAAGCAGACACTGATGGGCTGCAGAGCTCACATGGCATAACAATGTCACGTGAGCTCCGGGACACCTGACGTCTCTGCAACGGCATTGGCACCAGAGGTGAGTATAGGTTTTTTTTATTTTATCTGAGAGAATATAGCAATTGAGAGGTGGTTGTCTGAGTAGTGCACTACCCCTTAAGAATGAATGGTGTGGCTGTGTGCATGATTGACCCCTGCTTCATTCAAACTGAGTGAAGGGCTCCAGTTCATAGAACTGGTGGGGGTCCCAACGGTCAGACCCACAGCGATCGAGAAGTAATTCCCTATGCCAAGGATAAGGGATAACTTCCAAACTTGAGAATGCCCCTTTAAATTTGCCCCAAGTTATCTGTGAATATGAAAGCTACCAGACAAATGTATTAAGAGAAGAGATGAGCGAACCCGAACTTAAAAGTTTGATATTTGTATAGGACTTTTAGAGCCAAGTGCTAAATGCCCAAAAAGAGGGACTTCTCCCAGAAGTCTGTTTGCAGTGGTAGGAGGTCCGGGGGAGGGGAGAGAGAAAGAGAGAGAGATAAACTCCCAGCTCAAAGGTTCTGGTCCTCACTATTTTCAATGGGGTTCAGGTTCTGGTTCAAGTTCATATAAAGTTCGGGTACCAGAACCAAACTTTGCAATGAAGTTCAAGTAGGGTGTCAGAACCCGAACTTCTACTGGTCCACTAATCCGTAAGTAAGAGCCATGAGATGTCTGGAACATAAGCTGCTGAGCATTCAAGAGAACACATGCACACAGTTACTACACGTATGGATTTAGTATTAAGTTGTAATTTTTGGCCAGAGGCACTCTAAATCAGATATCGCTTTTGTGCATTTTTGTTAGTCTCTGTTAGATCTCTTAGACTTTGATTGTATTCTGTCTACACATAGAGTTGTCTGTTATGTTTTGGCTAGATGTCTAGATGACATGCAGGAGGATGACATCAGAAAAAGTAAAAAAGATCCTGAGAACGATAGTAAAAGCTAATAGACAAAAAGCTAAGCTAAGAGCACTAGACAAAAAGAATACTAATCTATATTTCTATAGCTCCAATATAGTCTTCGGCATGACATAGGTTGGAGGGAACTTGCACAACCAACATCAAACATTACATAGTAACAAAAATAAAAACTTCAAAAAGAGAAATGAAGGGCTTGCTCGGAAAAGTTACAATCTATGAGGAAATAGGGGCAGAAAAGATAAAAAGTGATTGTAATGTATGGTGTATGGTTATTAAAATATTGAGTAGTCCACTTACAGCTGCATTTGCCAGTATCTGTGTATGCACAGACATAAAGTCATGGAGCAGGGGCAATAAGGTAGAAGTGTTATAGGAAATTGAGTCAGATATCAGGTTATGATCAACCTGCCTGAAAATATGTGTTTTTAGTGCACACATATAGGGAATGCATAAGTAGAAAATCACCAATCTTTAAATCAGGTTTTTGAGTTACCATAAATATTATTTTTTTAAATACAGTATTTGGTCATTTTCTTTTATATCACGATCTGTAATAAGAACCTAAATTGGAAATCTTGCCGTTTTCATACAGGCCACTGGGGCTATTTTAGACTCATAAGTCCTGTCCTTTCAGGAAGAGTTTACAGCAATATCATTATCAACCAAGGCAGGATTACAATGACCTCATTACATGCTAATGTAGAATAGCCCTATTGGGGCGGTATGAAAATGGCAAGATTTAATTTTTCATACATATTGTGATACGGAAAAAAAAGTTAAATTTTTTTTAAAACTACAAATTTACGCCAAAAACTTGAGTTAAACAACAGGTGGTTTTCTAAGGGCACATTCCAACTAAAATGTGTTCTACTACTATTTCTCCTGGCTTTGCCGTGACTCCTTCTAAGGCCGGCGTCACACTAGCGAGTTTTACAGACGTATGAGTGCAGAAAATACGTCCAGAAAGTACGCATTGCACACGGCCCAATGATTCTCAATGGGGCAGCTCCTATCTGCCGTATATTATGCATCCGTAATATACGGTATGTTACGGGCTTAGAAAATTGCAGCATCCTGCGTTTGTCAGCGTATTGCGCAAAAAATACACCAATGAAAGTCTATGGGGCGAGAAAATTACGGATTACACACAGACCATGCGTATGACTTGCGAGAAATACGCAGCGGTGTTCTATAGAAAAGCCGGCAATTCAGCGCGGTGTACAGTAAAATCACACTGACAGAATAGAATAGGTAGAATAAATGTGTACACATAGTAAAGGTATATATATATTTATATTTAATTCAGCGCTAGATGGCAGAAAAGCCGGTAATTCAATTGCCGGCTTTTGCTATCTCCTTCACAAACCCGACAGGATATGAGACATGGTTTACATACAGTAAACCATCTCATATCCCTTCTTTTATTACATATTCCTCTTTAGTAATGTAAGAAGTGTATTTGTGTCAAATTTGGGGTCTCTAGCTATTAAATTAAAGGGTTAAATCCCTTTATTAACCATTAATTCATTATTAACCATTTCGTACTATTGGATTAATAATGGATGGGTGTAATAATTGATGCCTCTCCATTATTAACCTGGCTTAATGTCACCTTACAATAGCAAGGTGACATTAACCCTCATTATCCCATATCCCACCACTACAGTGGAGTGGGAAGAGAGAGGCTAAGTGCCAGAATAGGCGTATCTTACAGATGTGCCTTTTCTGGGGTGGCTGGGGGCAGAAGTTTGTAGCCGGGGGGGTCCTATAACCATGGTCCCTTTCCAGGCTATTGGGGGACCCATTTGCTGCACATACCAGGTATGACATGCTGTTTACATTAATCTAAGTACTGGATATCAGGCCTTTATTATTATTATTATTATTATTTATTGTAGCATACTTATTTGTTCTTATGGTTTGATATCCGAGTGGATTCTAATATGGTGTGTGTTGGCTATGGGTGGTACCTTAGGCCCTTTGCTGTACAGTGTACTGTTAATTAGTGCTTCACCATCCCTACCGTTGTCCTTTGTACCTGTTTATATGTACTGATTTTAGTCTGTTATTAATAAAAGTGATATTTTATGGGATTTATCTGCGTTTTGTGGTGATTAGGATATCTATTGAAGCTCATCAAGAGAATGCCAAGAGTGGGCAAAGCAGTCATCAAAGCAAAAGGTGGCTACTTTGAAGAACCTAGAATATAAGACATATTTTCAGTTGTTTCACACTTTTTTGTTAAGTATGTAATTCCACATATGTTAATTCACAGTTTTGATGCCTTCAGTGTGAATGTACAATTTTCATAGTCATGAAAAAACAGAAAAATCTTTAAATGAGAAGGTGTGTCCAAACTTTTGGTCTGTACTATATATATATATATATATATATATATATATATATATACACACTAGATGGTGGCCCAATTCTAACGCATTGGGTATTCTAGAATATGCATGTCCACGTAGTATATTGCCCAGCCACGTAGTATATTGCCCAGCCACGTAGTATATTGCCCAGCCACATAGTATATTGCCCAGCTATGTAGTATATTGCACAGCCCACGTAGTATATTGCCCAGCCACATAGTATATTGCCCAGCTACGTAGTATATTACACAGCCCACATAGTATATTGCCCAGCCACATAGTATATTGCCTAGCTACATAGTATATTGCACAGCCCACGTAGTATGTTGCCCAGTCACGTAGTATATTGCCCAGCCATGTAGTATATTGCCCAGCCACGTAGTATATTGCCCAGTGACGTAGTATATTGCCCAGCCACGTAGTATATTGCACAGCGATGTAGTATAGCACAGAGCCATGTAGTATATTGCCCAGTTACGTAGTATACAGCACAGAACCACGTAGTATATTGCTCAGCCACGTAGTATATTGCCCAGCTACGTAGTATATTGCCCAGCCACATAGTATATTGCCCAGCCACATATGTCACAGGTTAAAAAATAAAAAATAAACATACTCAGCTTCTGGTCCCAGGGTGTGATGACGTCGTGGTCACATGACCGTGACGTCATGACAGGTCCTTCTCGCGCAGGCGCGCAGAACCTGTGATGACGTCGCTGTCACATGACCGTGATGTCATGGCAGGTCCTTGTCGCATACCATCATTGCCACCGGAACCTGCCGGTTGCATGGAGCGGTCACCGGAGCGTCGCGAGGAGCGGGAAAGGCGGCGGAGGGTGAGTATATAATGATTTTTTATTTATTTTAATATTTTTAACATTAGATGTTTTTACTATTGACGCTGCATAGGCAGCATCCATAGTAAAAACTTGGTCATACAGGGTTAATAGCGGCGGTAACAGAGTGAGTTACCCGCGGCATAACGCGGTCTATTACCACCGGCATTAACCCTATAGATATAGACTGTATATATGTTTTTAAGAATATTTGAGCCGATGGATCCATGATATGTCCATTTTGCAAGCCTGCGAGAAAAAATTGCCGTACGGAAGCCATACGGATGACACACGGATAAATTTGTGCGTAAAAATCGCATCCTCGCATTGAATACGGAACAGTGTTTTGGAACAATTACTGCGTATTACGGCCGTAAAAAACGGACTGTATTTACTTACGCCTAAGGCTGCCGTCACACTAGCAGTATTTGGTCAGTATTTTACATCAGTATTTGTAAGCCAAAACCAGGAGTGGAACAAATAGAGGAAAAGTATAAGGCCGGCGTCACACACAGCGTAAAACAATACGGTCCGTATATTACGGCCGTAATACACTGAAAAGTCCCGAAAAAAGTGGTCCGTAGCTCCTCCGTAGGCAGGGTGTGTCAGCGTTTTTTGCGCATGGCATCCTCCGTATGTAATCCGTATGGCATCCGTACTGCGTGGTTTTCTCGCAGGCTAGCAAAACCAACATACCGCTATAGAAGTGATCCATGTGTCCCAAAAAGAAAAGAAAATATATATATACTGTCTATATATATATATATATATATGTCAGTAGACACATATATTAGAGAGAAAAGCCGGTAATTCAGTGCGGTGTACAGTAAAATCACACTGACAGCTTACAGTAGAATAGGTAGAATAAATGTGTACACGTAGAATAGGTATATATATATATATATATGTCAGTGAGACACATATATGTATATATATTAATATTTTTTCCAGCGCTATACAGCTTGAAAGCCGGTAATTCAATTACCGGCTTTTTCTTTCTCCTTCCTAAAACCCGACATGATTTGAGACATGGTTTACATACAGTAAACCATGTCTTCTCTCCATTTTTTTTGCAGATTCCACACTACTAATGTCAGTAGTGTGTATCTGCAAAATTTGGCCGTTCTAGCTCTTAAAATAAAGGGTTAAATGGCGGAAAAAATTGGCGTGGGCTCCCGCGCAATTTTCTCCGCCAGAGTAGTAAAGCCAGTGACTGAGGGCAGATATTAATAGCCTGGAGAGGGTCCACGGTTATTGGCCCCCCCCTGGCTAAAAATATCTGCCCCCAGCCACCCCAGAACAGGCACATCTGGAAGATGCGCCTATTCTGGCACTTGGCCACTCTCTTCCCATTCCCGTGTAGCGGTGGGATATGGGGTAATGAAGGGTTAATGCCACCTTGCTATTGTAAGGTGACATTAAGCCTAATTAATAATGGAGAGGCGTCAATTATGACACCTATCCATTATTAATCCAATTGTAGTGAAGGGTTAAATAAAACACAAACACATTATTTAAAATTATTTTAATGAAATAAAAACAATGGTTGTTGCAGTATTTTATTCAACGCCCAATCCAGTCACTGAAGACCCTCGTTCTGTGAGTAAAAAAACATAATAAACCAACAATATACTTACCCTCCGCAGATCTGTAACGTCCAACGATGTAAATCCTTCTGAAGGGGTTAAAACATTTTGCAGCAAGGAGCTGTGCTAATGCAGGCTGCTCCTCACTGCAAAACCCCAGGGAATGAGGCTAAAAATAGATCAATGATCTATATTTAGCTTTATTTGCGGTGAGGCGCCCTCTGCTGGCTGTTCATAGATCGTGGGAAATTACCTAGAAAGCCAGGGAGCTTTTAACCCTTTATTTTAAGAGCTAGAACGGCCAAATTTTGCAGATACACACTACTGACATTAGTAGTGTGGAATCTGCAAAAAAAATGGAGAGAAGACATGGTTTACTGTATGTAAACCATGTCTCAAATCATGTCGGGTTTTAGGAAGGAGAAAGAAAAAGCCGGTAATTGAATTACCGGCTTTCAAGCTGTATAGCGCTGGAAAAAATATTAATATATATACATATATGTGTCTCACTGACATATATATATATATATATATACCTATTCTACGTGTACACATTTATTCTACCTATTCTACTGTAAGCTGTCAGTGTGATTTTACTGTACACCGCACTGAATTACCGGCTTTTCTCTCTAATAGCGCTGCGTATTTCTCGCAAGTCACACTGCTTGTCCGTGTGTAATCCGTATTTTTCACGCTTCCATAGACTTTCATTGGCGTATTTATTGCGCAGTACGGTGACAAACGCAGCATGCTGCGATTTTGTACGGCCGTAGAAAGCCGTATAATACTGATCAGTAAAATACGGCAAATAGGAGCAGGGGCATAGAGAATAATTGTGCCGTATTTTTTGCGAGTTTTACGGACGTAGATTCTGCGCTCTTACGTCCGTAAAACTCGCAAGTGTGACGCCGGCCTAATAGAAACATATGCACCACTTCTGAATTTATCACCCACTCCTGGTTTTAGCTCACAAATACTGATGTAAAATACTGACCAAATACTGCTAGTGTGATGGCAGCCTAAGGCTATGTTCACATGTCCAGTACTGATCCATTAGAACGGATCCAGCAACAATTGGTTGGCAAAAATTTTGTGCAGACACCAATTTTTTGTTTGCTTTAAAAAAATTATTTTAGCTGGATCCATTTTTTTTTACATTGGAGTCATATTTATTAGTCATCCATTTTTCTTTCATTTGAAAAGGATCCATTTTTTGCTTACTGGATCCATTTTAAATGGAAGAAAATGGATTTCTCATTAAGGGTGGTTTCACACTTGCATTTTTGTCTGCAGCGTTTTTTTTCCCTATATTTAACATTGAAAACGCATGCGTTTTTTGTGTACGCGTTTGGTCGCGTTTTGTGACACATGCGTTTTTTTACTGCATGCGTTCATTTTCTGAAATGCTACTTGTAGTATTTTTAGAAGCGTTTTTTGGACCAAAAAAAAACGCATGCGTTTTCATGCGGTTTTTTGGGGTCAAAAAATACATTGGAGTCAATGGGGACGCATGCGTTTTTTGGTGCATGCGTTTTTTGCGGTAAAAAACGCATGCGTTTTTTTATTAAAAAAACAGAAAACACACTGATATGCCACCCCCCAACAAAAAGGTGATAAAGGGAACCTAACCCAACCCCTAACCCTACCCCTAACCCTAACCCTACCCCTAACCCTACCCCTAACCGTAACCCTAAGGGATCCTAACCCTACCCCTAACCCTAACCCTACCCCTACCCCTAACCCTAAGGGATCCTAACCCTAACCCTAATCCCTTTACGGTTAGAGTTAGGGGTAGGGTTAGGGGTAGGGTTAGGGTTAGGATCCCTTAGGGTTAGGGGCAGGGTTAGGGGTAGGGTTAGGATCCGTTAGGGTTAGGGGTAGGGTTAGGGTTAGGAGTAGGGTTAGGGGTAGGGTTAGGATCCCTTAGGGTTAGGGGTAGGGTTAGGGGTAGGGTTAGGGTTAGGATCCCTTAGGGGTAGGGGTAGGGTTAGGGGTAGGATCCCTTTAGGGTTAGGGTTAGGGTTATGATCCCTACCCCTACCCCTACCCCTAACCCTAACTATTTCTGTTTATAGTGGGTTTTTAACTTTATTTTGATGATTGGCAGCTGTCACACATTTCTCAGCATGCGTTTAAAAAGCGCAAACGCATGTAAAAACACATGTAAACGCGTCAAAACGCGCGTTTTTTTCACCACATGCAAAAACGTATGCGTCAAAAAAACACAGCGTTTACACGCGTTTACATGCGTTTTTTCACCATGCGTTTTTTTGCGTTTTTTACCGCAAAAACGCACCCCAAAAACGCCAATGTGAAACCAGCCTAACAGATCTATTGTCCATAGATTTAAATGTTAAAAAACTAGATGAAGCTGAAAATATTTTTTTTAAAATGGACAAAAAAGTTGTGTCTGCACAATACTTTTGCCATCGGGTTGCTGCTGGATCAGTGTTAACGGATCAATACTGGACGTATGAACGCTTGTTTCATGATTACGGTATCTTGTTATGTAAACAGGGTGCTGATTATCTAATAAATGAGCAAAATGGTCCTTTGTTCAGCATAAAAGAGCATCGTTCACGATGAAACATTGTCCTGTGTAAACAGGAGTTGGGCTGCCGAGAACCATGTCAGCCTATGTGCACAGAGCGTTCTTATATAGATCGTCCAGTCTACATTGATTACTATGGTCTGGCTGTGTATACAAGCATTAAAACGACCTCCAATCAGTAAAAGTTCACCGATCGGTTGTCATATGTTGCCTTTGAATTGTTCATATATATGGACCCTAAGTCACTGTAGAAAGTGCTTGTAATGACTTATCCCCCAGATAAAAAAATGGTAACGATGTTTAAAGAAGTTGTCCGCTACTTTAATCACACAAAATGGTTCTGAAATAAAATGGTGCCTCATGGAAAATTAAAACAAATTATGCCTTCCTCCCGGACTCTCGCCTTTCTAGCGATGTCAGTGCTGCATCTGCCAATGCTCGAATGGACAAACCCTTTAAATTTAAATTTCCTAGTCCTGATCTCCACCAACATGATCGGAGGAGGAGAGCTGGAAGGCTCCTTACGCACAAGGCGGCTTCTCAATACCATTCAAAACAGCAGGTTCATCTAATTTTGACCTAAAGGCTATAGACAGGATCGGAAGTGCAGACAATCAAAATTAAAACAGAAGCTGAAAACGACTGAAAATTTTCAGATGGATTACTTTAAGTTTCAGTTTGGTTTAAAACAATTGTTTTTATCTGGAAAAAAAATTAGGTTTTATATGTGCAATGCTAACTTTTGTGGTCTTCATTGTTCATACAGCTTGTATGCTAATAGTCTACCCTGAACAGTGCTTTTTTTCTATAAACGCATACTGAAAATAACTCTCACTCATAGGATCCCCAGTGATCAAATGCAACAAGTGCGTAATATTCCCGAAGGAACCAATATACAATATTCCTTTGAAACCACGACGCGTCTGTATAGTAGTCCGTTATTCTGTTCATATATATTTATATATAGTATAGACCAAATGTTTGGACACACCTTCTCATTTAAAGATTTTTCTGTATTTTCATGACTATGAAAATTGTACATTCACACTGAAGGCATCAAAACTATAAATTAACACATGTGGAATTATATACTTATCAAAAAAGTTTGAAACAACTGGAAATATGTCTTATATTCTAGGTTCCTCAAAGTAGCCACCTTTTGCTTTGATAACTGCTTTGCACACTCTTGGCATTCTCTTGATGAGGTTCAAGAGGTAGTCACCAGTAATGATTTTCAATTCACAGGTGTGCCCTGTCAGGTTTAATAAGTGGGATTTCTTGCCTTATAAATGGGGTTGGGACCATCAGTTGTGTTGTGCAGAAGTCTGGTGGATACACAGCTGATAGTCCTATTGAATAGACTGTTAAAATTTGTATTATGGCAAGAAAAAAGCAGCTAAGTAAAGAAAAACGAGTGGCCATCATTACTTTAAGAAATGAAGGTCAGACAGTCTGAAAAATTGGGCAAACTTTGAAAGTGTCCCCAAGTGCAGTGGCAAAAACCATCAAGCGCTACAAAGAAACTGGCTCACATGAGGACTGCCCCAGGAAAGGAAGACCAAGAGACACCTCTGCTTCTGAGGATAAGTTTATCTTAGTCACCAGCCTCAGAAATCGCAGGTTACCAGCAGCTCAGATTAGAGAACAGGTTAATGCCACACAGAGTTCTAGCAGCAGACACATCTGTACAGCAACTGTTAAGAGGAGACTTTGTGCAGCAGACCTTCATGGTAAAATAGCTGCTTGGAAACCACTGCTAAGGACAGGCAACAAGCAGAAGAGACTTGTTTGGGCTAAAGAACGCAAGGAATGGACATTAGACCCGTGGAAATCTGTGCTTTGGTCTGATGAGTCCAAATTTGAGATCTTTTGTTCCAACCACCGTGTCTTTGTGCGACGCAGAAAAGGTGAACGGATGGACTCTACATGCCTGGTTCCCATCGTGAAGCATGGAAGAGGAGGTGTGATGATGTGGAGGTGCTTTGCTGGTGACACTGTTGGGGATTTATTAAAAAATGAATGCATACTGAACCAGCATAGCTACCACAGCATCTTGCAGCGGCATGCTATTCCATCCGGTTTGCATTTAGGTGGACCATCATTAATTTTTCAACAGGACAATGACCCCAAACACACCCCCAGGCTGTGTAAGGGCTATTTGACCAAGAAGGAGAGTGTTGGGGTGCTACGCCAGATGACCTGGCCTCCACAGTCACCAGACCTGAACCCAATCGAGATGGTTTGGGGTGAGCTGGACCGCAGAGTGAAGGCAAAAGGGCCAACAAGTGCTAAGCATCTCTGGGAACTCCTTCAAGATTGTTGGAAGACCATTCCCGGTGACTAGCTCTTGAAGCTCATCAAGAGAATGCAAAGAGTTTGCAAAGCAGTCATTAAAGCAAAAGGTGGCTACTTTGAAGAACCTAGAATACAAGACATAATTTCAGCTGTTTCACACTATTTTGTTAAGTATATAATTCCACATGTGTTAATTCATAGTTTTGAAGCCTTCAGTGTGAATGTACAATTTTCATAGTCATGAAAATACAGAAAAATCTTTCAATGAGAAGGTGTGTCCAATCTTTTGGTCTGTACTGTATATCATCTATATATATAATTGTCTAAGGGTTTTTCCATCTGTCTGTCTGTCTGTCGGTCCTGGAAATCTCACGTCTCTGATTGGTCTGGCGGCCTCGACCAATCAGCGACGGACACAGTATCGACGTAGAAATCCTGCGCCTCTGATTGGTCGAGGCCGCCAGGGCACAGCGACGATGATGTCATAAAGGACATAGACATCCCGCGTCTCTGATTGGTCGAGGTCGCCAGGCCTCGACCAATCAGCAATGGGCACAGCGACGATGATGTCATAATGGTTGCCATGGCGATGATGATGTCATAAAGGTTGCCTTGACCAATCAGCGACAGGCACAGTCTGCCGCGAATTCTGGAATCATCATTGTCCATATACTACGGGGACATGCATATTCTAGAATACCCGATGCATTAGAATCGGGCCACAGTCTAGTATATATATATATATATCTATATATATAATTGTCTAAGGGTTTTTCCGTCTGTCTGTCTGTCTGTCTGTCTTTCTGTCTGTCTGTCTGTCCTGGAAATCCTGCGTCCCGCTGACCAATCAGCGACGGGCACAGTATCAACGTAGAAATCCCGCGTCTCTGATTGGTCGAGGCCGCCAGGCCTCGACCAATCAGCGACGGGCACAGCGACGATGATGTCATAAAGGACGTAGACATCCCGCGTCTCTGATTGGCACAGCGATGATGATGTCATAAAGGACGTAGACATCCCGAGTCTCTGATTGGTCGAGGCCGCTAGGCCTCAACCAATCAGCAATGGGCACAGCGACGATGATGTCATAATGGTTGCCATGGTGACAATGATGTCATAAAGGTTGCCTCGACCAATCAGCGACGGGCACAGCGACGATGATGTCATAATGGTTGCCATGGCGACGATGATGTCATAAAGGTTGCCTCAACCAATCAGCAATGGACACAGCGACGGTGATGTCATAATGGTTGCCATGGCGATGATGATGTCATAAAGGTTGCCTTGACCAATCAGCGACAGGCACAGTCTGCCGCGAATTCTGGAATCATCATTGTCCATATACTATGGGGACATGCATATTCAAGAATACCCGATGCGTTAGAATATCGGAATCAGAAACCCGATGCGTTTTTCTGTCTGTCTGTCTGTCCTGGAAATCCCGCATCTCTGATTGGTCGAGGCCGCCAGGCACAACATGGCGACGATGATATCATAAAGGTTGCCTCGACCAATCAGCGACGGGCACAGTCTGCCACGAATTCGCCTCGACCAATCAGCAACGGGCACAGCGACGATGATGTCATAAAGGACGTAGACATCCCGCGTCTCTGATTGGTCGAGGCCGCCAGACCTCGACCAATCAGCAACGGGCACAGCGACGATGATGTCATAAAGGACGTAGAAATCCCACGTTTCTGATTCAGCGATGGGCACAGTATCGACGTAGATGTCATAATGGTTGTCATGGCGACGATGATGTCATAAAGGTTGCCTCGACCAATCGGCGACGGGCACAATCTGCCGCGAATTCTGGAATCATCATTGTCCATATACTACGGGGACATGCATATTCTAGAATACCCGATGCGTTAGAATCGGGCCACAATCTAGTATATATATATATACAGGTCCTTCTCAAAAAATTAGCATATAGTGTTAAATTTCATTATTTACCATAATGTAATGATTACAATTAAACTTTCATATATTATAGATTCATTATCCACCAACTGAAATTTGTCAGGTCTTTTATTGTTTTAATACTGATGATTTTGGCATACAACTCCTGATAACCCAAAAAACCTGTCTCAATAAATTAGCATATTTCACCCATCCAATCAAATAAAAGTGTTTTTTAATAACAAACAAAAAAACCAACAAATAATAATGTTCAGTTATGCACTCAATACTTGGTCGGGAATCCTTTGGCAGAAATGACTGCTTCAATGCGGCGTGGCATGGAGGCAATCAGCCTGTGACACTGCTGAGATGTTATGGAGGCCCAGGATGCTTCAATAGCGGCCTTAAGGTCATCCAGAGTGTTGGGTCTTGCGTCTCTCAACTTTCTCTTCACAATATCCCACAGATTCTCTATGGGGTTCAGGTCAGGAGAGTTGGCAGGCCAATTGAGCACAGTAATACCATGGTCAGTAAACCATTTACCAGTGGTTTTGGCACTGTGAGCAGGTGCCAGGTCGTGCTGAAAAATGAAATCTTCATCTCCATAAAGCATTTCAGCCGATGGAAGCATGAAGTGCTCCAAAATCTCCTGATAGCTAGCTGCATTGACCCTGCCCTTGATGAAACACAGTGGACCAACACCAGCAGCTGACATGGCACCCCACACCATCACTGACTGTGGGTACTTGACACTGGACTTCAGGCATTTTGGCATTTCCTTCTCCCCAGTCTTCCTCCAGACTCTGGCACCTTGATTTCCGAATGACATGCAAAATTTGCTTTCATCAGAAAAAAGTACTTGGGACCACTTAGCAACAGTCCAGTGCTGCTTCTCTGTAGCCCAGGTCAGGCGCCTCTGCCGCTGTTTATGGTTCAAAAGTGGCTTTACCTGGGGAATGCGGCACCTGTAGCCCATTTCCTGCACACGCCTGTGCACGGTGGCTCTGGATGTTTCCACACCAGACTCAGTCCACTGCTTCCTCAGGTTCCCCAAGGTCTGGAATCGGTCCTTCTCCACAATCTTCCTCAGGGTCCGGTCTCCTCTTCTCATTGTACAGCGTTTTCTGCCACATTGTTTCCTTCCAACAGACTTACCATTGAGGTGCCTTGATACAGCACTCTGGGAACAGCCTATTTGTTGAGAAATTTCTTTCTGGGTCTTACCCTCTTGCTTGAGGGTGTCAATGATGGCCTTCTTGACATCTGTCAGGTCGCTAGTCTTACCCATGATGGGGGTTTTGAGTAATGAACCAGGCAGGGAGTTTATAAAAGCCTCAGGTATCTTTTGCATGTGTTTAGAGTTAATTAGTTGATTCAGAAGATTAGGGTAATAGGTCGTTTAGAGAACCTTTTCTTGATATGCTAATTTATTGAGACAGGTTTTTTGGGTTATCAGGAGTTGTATGCCAAAATCATCAGTATTAAAACAATAAAAGACCTGACAAATTTCAGTTGGTGGATAATGAATCTATAATATATGAAAGTTTAATTGTAATCATTACATTATGGTAAATAATGAAATTTAACACTATATGCTAATTTTTTGAGAAGGACCTGTATATATATATATATATATATATATATATATATATATATATAGAATTAGATCAGTGGGCAATATTGTCATTATTTGTTTTTCTTATAAGAGCTAGCAGCAAATGGACAGCATGAATGTAGGCTCAACAACTCTCATTATAGTATTAACATCTTTCTCTATCTACCTGTCGACATGCCTGTATGTCGCTTGTCATCATTTTAATCTGCTCATCTAGACGAAACTCCATTTACAGACTGGACAGGAGTAGGAATGTGCATTATCAGATCATCACCGTGGAAGCTATATGTATTGTCTTCTCAATAATCTCTGTTTTCTCTGAGAATCCCAAAGCAAACCAGCAGAGTCTATGATATTGTTACAGAAAGTCAATATATGTAAATATAATGTAACTGAAACTGCTTTTAGGGAACAATTTATAGTAAAAACCCCACTATGAAGTCTAAAGTCAAGTCTTTAACCCCTTCCTGACTTGCAACGTACTGCTCTGTGGGAGCTGCGTTCCCGCAAACAGCAGTACAAGTAGGGTGCATCAATCGCCTGGCCTCACACTGCACCGCTGGGATCGGGTGCAGGTGAGAGCTCTGTGTTAGAGCTGACACCCTGCAGTAATGCCTATGATCTGTTCTAGCAACTATCGTGGGCATTTAACATGTCTCATGCCGCTGTCAGTAGTGACAGCGGTATAGATGAGCATCTTGCAGGGAATGAGTTCCTTACACACTTCCGTTAGGACAATGTGATACGATCGCATTGTCCTGATGGTCTCCATGGAGACCCCAGCCACAAGCCGTGGCGTCCTTCAGGATCCTGCAGGGAAGGTGGCTTATGACATGCCTACTTCCTTGCCTGTCAGATGCTCACGTTATGTTCTGCAGTGTAGAGTATCAGATCAACGATCTGTCACCATACAGTGATATCCCAGGATGGGACAATGTAAAAAAGAAAACAAAAAATTAGAAAATGTAAAAATATTTTTTTTAAAAATCCCCAAATTAAGAAATTTTTTTTTTCCAATAAACACATTTATTTATGTAAATAAAAAAATAAACAATGAAAGCACACATATTTGGTATCACTGCATCCGTAATGACCTCTCTATAAATCTGTCCCATTAGTTAACCCGTTCAGTGAACACCGTTAAAAAATAAAAAAAGGGGCAAAAAACAATGCTTGATCATCATACCCCCGAACAAAAAGTGCAATAAAATGTGATCAAAAAGACAAATGTACCATATTTTCAGACGTATAAGACGACTTTTTAATCCCTGAAAATCGTCTCAAAACTCAGGGGTCATCTTATACACCAGGTACGGCGTGTGCAGGGAGTGATCCTGGATGGTTCCCAGGGTCTGGAGGAGAGGAGACTTTCCTTCCGGCCCTGGGATCCATATTCATATAAAAAAAAAGAATAAAAATAAAAAATATGGATATACTTACCCTCCGACGGCCCCCGGCTCTCAGCGGTGCAAGCGGCGGCCTCCGTTCCTAAGGATGCATTGAGCGGAGGACCTGCGATGACGTCACGCTCGCGTGACCGCAAAGTCATCGTAGGTCCTACACTCAATGCATCCTTAGGAACGGAGGCCGCCGCTTGCACCGCTGAGAGCCGGGGGCCGTCGGAGGGTAAGTATATCCATATTTTTTATTTTTGTTCTTTTTTTTTTACATGAATATGGATCCCAGGGCCGGAAGGAGAGTCTCCTCTCCTCCAGACTCTGAGAACCATCTACACCGCACACGCCGTATAAGACGATTGGGTGTATAAGATGACCCCCGTCTTATATGGCGAGTATATCCCAAACTCCATATTTTATATGGAAAAGTTGGGGGTCGTCTTATACGCCCAGCCGTCCTATACACCAGAAAATATGGTAAATAAAAATGGTATCACTGATAATGTCATCTTGTCCAGCAAAAAACAAGCTGCCATACAGTATATATACAGAGCATGTTGAGAGAGGTTAAGTCTGATTTTGTTATCACTTGTGCAATCAAATTTAAAAATATCAGTTATCAGTGAATTCCATGTAAAAACTCTACGAGATAGAATAAAACGGTCTAGACATGATTTTGTTACCCTAATATATGATGATCAGCCTTTTTTAGGAAAACAACTCAAAACGGGTGGACCTTTGTGGGCGGGCAATCACAGGGAACTCACTGGTGCTCTGCCAAATTTCTATAGACAGAAACAAATTTGAGCAGCATTCCATAGTGATGGTTTTGCGACAAGTGATTTTATTAATCTAGGTTATTTCAGCTACATTTTTTAACGCCTGATGTGTTTTTTCTGTTTTTTTTGTAAGCAGTGTTACTAATGAAGGGTTTTAATTGACTGAAACATTGGTAAAAAATATAAACCCATAAGCTTTAAAATAATAAACTTTGAGAATTATTTGACCATAATTGTGGAGAACTGTTCAACCTTGTTTTTTTTGAAGATCAGCCTTTGATACAATTATCATACTTAGAGGTTGGAATGAGTGCAGCTGCCTTTCTGCGCAAGGTCAAGTGTCCACGATTAGCTATTAAATTGCAGGCTATTTGGACAATTTAATGTTAGCCATAGTTAGATTGACCTTCTTAGCCCTCCGTCACATACAATATTCGGACTAACGAGTTCACATACAATGTGCCTGTCAGGCGCCTGCTGGAAAAATACCTATAATATCTAATGTTTGCAATTTCAGTGCTCTAAAAGTGATCAGTGACCTTCATAGGGATGTAATAAAAGAGACTACACATAATCAGTTGCAAAAAAAAACATTTACTTAACATAAAACTAATAACTATGAAATACAAACTTTTCAAAACTCCCGCCAAATAGTCCCCAGTTCGACTCTCTCAAAAAAATGTACAAAGAAAATTTTTGAACTCAAACTTCATTTTAAGGTACCTTAAGTACTATTAAAAACATATTCAATCAGAAGTAGATGCTGAGGTTTCCCCAGAAAAGTCACACTTGCAGAGCAAATAGCAAGAATTACACACCATTTTTGCATGTGTCAGGCAAATTGCTTTATGACATTTGAGACATTCATAATTTGAAAGCCTTCTGGTTCCGCTTTCCGTTTGGCAGGTGGTGCATCTCCCTCTTTTGTGAGGTGGTGCAGATGGTGACTTTTCACCATCATCTTCTGGGCGGAACCTTTTGAGCTGAACTTGAAGGCGAGAGGGGATACCGATTGTTTTCACGCTTCTCCTGCGTAGCTCTCCAAGTACTAGTTCATGGGCCAATTTTTTCAGATACAATCGTCTACGGAGTGGTTCAAGCTTGTTTTCAAGATAAATTACTTGTGAATTTATACCACCCAAATTCAACATAGCAAAAAATATGACCATTGGCCAGCGTTTGATGTTTCTGCTGACGTTGAAAGTGGAGCACATCTGATCTGCTGTATCCACACCCCCTTTGGTGGCATTGTAAAATGTAATTATCTCCGGGTTTTTTTCTGCCTCAGTCCCAGGATCGATGGCAGCATCATCATGAAGTGTTGATAGAAGAAGTACGATTTTTTTGGCATGTGGTACATAGGAAACTAAAGCCTTTCCATTATGGAATGCAAACATACTGCTGTACTGTTGTCTCTCTTTCACACTTACAAACTGTGGCGGCAATTCCCTTTTGTTTTTTCTTACAGTTCCCACATATGACAGCTTCTGAATTTTCAGATAATCAGATCACAACTTGTAAACCAATTGTCAGCTGTAATATTGTGACCCGATCCAAATAAGGGTTCAGCCAGTCTTTTTACAACATCAATGGGTTTGTTGCTCACACAGTAAGGACCTTCTGGTTGTTTTCCTGCATAAACTTCCAGGTTGTAAGTGTAGGTCTTACTGGCATCAACAAGGGCATACATTTTTATTCCATATTTGTTTGGCTTTGATGGAATATATTGACGAAAGGCACATCTACCACGAAAACCAGGGAGCATTTCGTCAACAGTGAGATTCTCTCCAGGGTAATAACTTTGTTTACAGTTTACAACAAATCTTTGAAATATATCACGAATTGGAGCAAGTCGGTCATGTGTTTTGCGTTCGGTTCGGGTAGTTCTGTCGTCAAACTGAAGGCAACGAATTAGAATCTTGAATCTGTTTATGGACATAAGGCAACATTTTTCAACTCCATCCCCATCTTTACCCCAAAGTTCCTCCAAACTTTGTCTATTTGCCCTATAAGCTCCTGCAAGGTACAGTAATCCAAAAAAAGCACGCAGTTCTATTTCATCTGTGGGCTTGATGGTTCTGTTGCAGATGTTCTTGTCCTTTATAATGTCTATATATTGGTTGGTATATGTGACAATAGAGTCCAGAATGCCATCTGTAAATATACTGTTCCAGCATTCAACTGCAGTTTTTGCATTACGTGCAGTTCCTATTACTGCAGGAAGGTGAGTAATAATGTTTAAAGGTTAACTACGTTTTTTCTGGAATGGCTTCTTGTTCCATTTAGTATTTTTATCTTTTCCAATATAATATGATCCAACTTCTTCATCCTCACCACTGTCACCATCTTGCTCTGTTTCAGAATCCAGGACACATTCTTCCACCTCATCATGAGAATCAATCTCACTTTCCTCTCCTAAATCCTCATTCAGTGTGAGGTCTCTATCATCTAACAGCATGTTTGTTACTTCCTCAACATCAAGTTGTTTGGATAAATTGTACATTTTCCTCTCCATTTCAGCAGATAATCTGAAGCAAGAGAAGGAATATGTTAGGGAACTACTGTATATGCCTGAGCAGCACACTTTCTTTTATAAAATCTCCCTTATTTCTATGAAATATCCTCACATTTTGTGCTATACATTCATAAAACAAGCTAAATAAACTATTGTGATGAATAAAAACATAAAATACCAACCTTACTGAATGTGACGTATTCACATACAATGAGCCTGAGAGATCTGTGCAGCTATATCCTCTCCCCTGAAGCTCTGAAATCAAACTGTGATATCAGGTTTCACAGACCTTCAAGAGACAGGAGACTACCTGGAGGGAGGGGGTTTCCTCACAATCTGGTGAGGAAGGAGAAATGAAAGTAAAAGAGAAGCGCCTGTCAGATCAGTTGTATGTGACGGAGGGTTAATGTCAAAAGTACATCATTCTATCTAAGCAAATATAAACAAAGAAGATCCAGGAAAACATACTCAGAAGGGAGGTAAGAACATTTCTAAAACAATCCACAGCGAGGAGATTGGAACAAAACAAAATCCTCTAAACTGCATGCTCACAAACGCCAGAAGCCTGACAAACAAGATGGAAGAACTAGAAGCAGAAATATCTACAGGTAACTTTGACATAGTGGGAATAACTGAGACATGGTTAGATGAAAGCTATGACTGGGCAGTTAACTTACAGGGTTACAGTCTGTTTAGAAAGGATTGTAAAAATCGGAGAGGAGGAGGGGTTTGTCTCTATGTAAAGTCTTGTCTAAAGTCCACTTTAAGGGAGGATATTAGCGAAGGAAATGAGGATGTCGAGTCCATATGGGTCGAAATTCATGGAGGGAAAAATGGTAACAAAATTCTCATTGGGGTCTGTTACAAACCCCCAAATATAACAGAAACCATGGAAAGTCTACTTCTAAAGCAGATAGATGAAGCTGCAACCCATAATGAGGTCCTGGTTATGGGGGACTTTAACTACCCGGATATTAACTGGGAAACAGAAACCTGTGAAACCCATAAAGGCAACAGGTTTCTGCTAATAACCAAGAAAAATTATCTTTCACAATTGGTGCAGAATCCAACCAGAGGAGCAGCACTTTTAGACCTAATACTATCTAATAGACCTGACAGAATAACAAATCTGCAGGTGGTCGGGCATCTTGGAAATAGCGACCACAATATTGTACAGTTTCACCTGTCTTTCACTAGGGGGACTTGTCAGGGAGTCACAAAAACACTAAACTTTAGGAAGGCAAAGTTTGACCAGCTTAGAGATGCCCTTAATCTGGTAGACTGGGACAATATCCTCAGAAATAAGAATACAGATAATAAATGGGAAATGTTTAAGAACATCCTAAATAGGCAGTGTAAGCGGTTTATACCTTGTGGGAATAAAAGGACTAGAAATAGGAAAAACCCAATGTGGCTAAACAAAGAAGTAAGACAGGCAATTAACAGTAAAAAGAAAGCATTTGCACTACTAAAGCAGGATGGCACCATTGAAGCTCTAAAAACTATAGGGAGAAAAATACTTTATCTAAAAAACTAATTAAAGCTGCCAAAAAGGAAACAGAGAAGCACATTGCTAAGGAGAGTAAAACTAATCCCAAACTGTTCTTCAACTATATCAATAGTAAAAGAATAAAAACTGAAAATGTAGGCCCCTTAAAAAATAGTGAGGAAAGAATGGTTGTAGATGACGAGGAAAAAGCTAACATATTAAACACCTTCTTCTCCACGGTATTCACGGTGGAAAATAAAATGCTAGGTGAAATCCCAAGAAACAATGAAAACCCTATATTAAGGGTCACCAATCTAACCCAAGAAGAGGTGCGAAACCGGCTAAATAAGATTAAAATAGATAAATCTCCGGGTCCGGATGGCATACACCCACGAGTACTAAGAGAACTAAGTAATGTAATAGATAAACCATTATTTCTTATTTTTAGGGACTCTATAGCGACGGGGTCTGTTCCGCAGGATTGGCGCATAGCAAATGTGGTGCCAATATTCAAAAAGGGCTCTAAAAGTGAACCTGGAAATTATAGGCCAGTAAGTCTAACCTCTATTGTTGGTAAAATATTTGAAGGGTTTCTGAGGGATGTTATTCTGGATTATCTCAATGAGAATAACTGTTTAACTCCATATCAGCATGGGTTTATGAGAAATCGCTCCTGTCAAACCAATCTAATCAGTTTTTATGAAGAGGTAAGCTATAGGCTGGACCACGGTGAGTCATTGGACGTGGTATATCTCGATTTTTCCAAAGCGTTTGATACCGTGCCGCACAAGAGGTTGGTACGCAAAATGAGAATGCTTGGTCTGGGGGAAAATGTGTGTAAATGGGTTAGTAACTGGCTTAGTGATAGAAAGCAGAGGGTGGTTATAAATGGTATAGTCTCTAACTGGGTCGCTGTGACCAATGGGGTACCGCAGGGGTCAGTATTGGGACCTGTTCTCTTCAACATATTCATTAATGATCTGGTAGAAGGTTTACACAGTAAAATATCGATATTTGCAGATGATACAAAACTATGTAAAGCAGTTAATACAAGAGAAGATAGTATTCTGCTACAGATGGATCTGGATAAGTTGGAAACTTGGGCTGAAAGGTGGCAGATGAGGTTTAACAATGATAAATGTAAGGTTATACACATGGGAAGAAGGAATCAATGTCACCATTACACACTGAATGGGAAACCACTGGGTAAATCTGACAGGGAGAAGGACTTGGGGATCCTAGTTAATGATAAACTTACCTGGAGCAGCCAGTGCCAGGCAGCAGCTGCCAAGGCAAACAGGATCATGGGGTGCATTAAAAGAGGTCTGGATACACATGATGAGAGCATTATACTGCCTCTGTACAAATCCCTAGTTAGACCGCACATGGAGTACTGTGTCCAGTTTTGGGCACCGGTGCTCAGGAAGGATATAATGGAACTAGAGAGAGTACAAAGGAGGGCAACAAAATTAATAAAGGGGATGGGAGAACTACAATACCCAGATAGATTAGCGAAATTAGGATTATTTAGTCTAGAAAAAAGACGACTGAGGGGCGATCTAATAACCATGTATAAGTATATAAGGGGACAATACAAATATCTCGCTGAGGATCTGTTTATACCAAGGAAGGTGACGGGCACAAGGGGGCATTCTTTGCGTCTGGAGGAGAGAAGGTTTTTCCACCAACATAGAAGAGGATTCTTTACTGTTAGGGCAGTGAGAATCTGGAATTGCTTGCCTGAGGAGGTGGTGATGGCGAACTCAGTCAAGGGGTTCAAGAGAGGCCTGGATGTCTTCCTGGAGCAGAACAATATTGTATCATACAATTAGGTTCTGTAGAAGGACGTAGATCTGGGGATTTATTATGATGGAATATAGGCTGAACTGGATGGACAAATGTCTTTTTTCGGCCTTACTAACTATGTTACTATGTTACTATGTAAATGCTGAATCACAGGCCTATCTAGCAAAATAAACATTTAGGGGGCTGATTCAATATGTTTACTCCAGATTTCTAGCATGAAACAGTTTTTGCAAAAATGTAGTGCAATTTAAAATTGTGCAAAAATTTGGTAACTTTTGCCAATTTGATGCCGATTCCTATAAGCTCTGCAAAAGTGGGTGGAGCTTTGTTGGGACGGGGCAGGACAGCGTCTGCCAAATTCATCATAAGTTACATTGCTGCTTGTTTTGTTATCTAAAGGTATGTTTTCAAATCAATTTTTATTATCATTTGGCCTTATTTTCCCATCAGACTTTTATTATTTACTGTGTACAGTTCTTTTTGACAAACGGGCTTGCCATTGCTGCTGTCTAAGTGCAGCAGTGACCAAACATGAGCAGTGCCTACAAGTTCTTGACTACTGAGCTTGGAAGCACTGAAACTGGCCAGGATCACTGTAGCACTACTTTAGCTGCTAGGCCGGTGTCCCACTTGTGACTTCAATGTGAGAAACTCGCACCTCAATACCCGACACTGCCGCCGGCGGTTTGGACCGGAGCATTCAGCTGCATAGAAATATATGCAGCCGCACACTCCAGTCCCGAGTGTCGGCGGCAGTACCGAGTATTGGCGCGCGCAAGTTTCTCGTACTGCAGTTGCAAGTGGAACACCAGCCATACGCTCGCACCCAGATTGGTTAGCGTGAGCCTGGATCACGGCCACACTGTGCCACGGGCCAGACTTACCCTGGAGGGGAGTGACTAAGCTTCGTGTTGGAGCCTCTAGTGGTGAGCTCAGGCTTGTGCAGCAGGTAACTGCCAGGTACCACTCCAGGGTGGCATCCGGCAGTAGCAGCTGACACCCAAGGGGACAGGACACTGTAACAACAGGTGCAGGCAGGTATTGTAGGTATACTGACTGGCTCAGCCGATCCATAGACAGACAGGTACCGGCAGCCACGGTATGCGCAGACAGGTGCTTGTGGATACGGGTGATTTACAAGCAGACATGGCTGGTATAAAGGCAGTTTGGTGCAGGCGGGCATGGCTGATAGGCAGGCAGGCACGGTTGCTACATTGGCAGGCAGGCGGGCACAGTTTATATACTGGCAGGCAGGTGGTACGGCTGATACACTGGCAGAGATAGAAGCCAGTTCAGACTGGATGGACAGGAACAGTTTCAGGAAGGACTGGATCACTGGCAGGTTCAACTGGAATACAGGAACGGGTAGTACCCAGTTCAGACAGGATGGACAGGAACAGTTTCAGGAAGGACTGAGTCACTGGCAGGTACAACTGGAATACATGAACTAGTAGAACCCATTTCAGACTGAACAGACAAGGAACCACAGATATAGACAGGTACGGACAAACTGGAAACTGTAGATGCGGTCTAGCGGGGAACTGCAGTTGTGGTCAAGCGGGTGGCCGCAGGTGCCCTCAGTAAAGACAGGACATGATTCATATGGAACAAACAGGATCAGGAAAGCACAGGACAATTACAAGGACAAGTACACACAGGACAGACAGGATTAACCCCTTACAGACCTCCGCCGTACTATTACAGCGGAGGTCGGATCCCCTGCTTTGATGTGGGCTCTGGCGCTGAGCCCACTTCAAGCCGGGACATGTCAGCTGTTTTGAACAGCTGACATGTGCCCACAATAGTGGTGGGTGAAATCGCGATTCACCTGCCGCTATTAACTAGTTAAATGCCGATATTTAACTGGCACTTCGGGTCAGCGATGCGTCGGCATAGCAACCAGAGGTCTCCTTGAGACCTCTATGGTTGCTGATGCCAGATCGCTGTAAGCGCCACCCTGTGGACGGCGCTCATAGCAGGCCTGCAATTCAGCTTCATAGGAGCGATCTGATGATCGCTGCTATGTAGCAGAGCCGATCAGGCTATGCCAGGTTCTAGCCACCCATGAAGGCTATTGAAGCATGGCAAAAGTAAAAAAAAAGTTTAACCCATTAATTGCCAAATTAAAATTTTTACAAGTACGGATTTTTCAGAAAAGGGCGTCCCAATATTCAATTAAAAAGGACAATGACATGATTTCCTATTTTGAAAACATTCATTTTACAAACACAGCACAAAAAATTGGACCTAATTATAAAAATTATAAAATCTTAGTTGCTTGCAGCTAAAGATTAGGCGTCCCAAAAAAAGGACATTGGTACATAATGGGTTAAAAAAAAATCTGAAAAAAAAATATATATAAAAGTTTAAATCACCCCCTTTCGCCCCATTCAAAATAAAACAATAAAAAAAAAATCAAACCTACACATATATGGTATCGCCGCGTTCAGGGTCGCCCGATCTATCAATAAATAAAAAAGGATTAACCTGATCACTAAACAGCCTAGTGAGAAAAAAATTTGAAACGACAGAATTATGTTTTTTTGGTTGCCGCGACATTGCATTAAAATGTAATAACGGGCGATCAAAAGAACGTATCTGCACCAAAATGGTATCATTAAAAACGCCAGCTCGGCATGCAAAAAAATAAGCCCTCAACTGCCCCCAGATCACAAAAAACAGAGACGCTACAGGTATTGGAATATTGCACCATTTATTTTTTTTTAGCAAAGTTTGGAATTTTTTTTACCACTTAGACAAAACGTAACCTGGACATGTTTGGCGTCTATGAACTTGCAATGACCTGGAGAATCAAAATAGCAGGTCAGTTTTAGCATTTAGTGAACCTAGCAAAAAAGCCAAACAAAAACCTGTGGGGGATTGCACTTTTTGCAATTTCATCGCACTTGGAATTTTCTGTTTTCTAGTACACGACATGCTAAAACCAATGATGTTGTTGAAAAGTGCCACTTGTCTCGCAAAAAACAAGCCCTCACATGGCCATATTGACGGAAAAATTAAAAAGTTATGGCTCTGGGAAGGAGGGGAGCAAAACACGAGAACGCAAAAACGTAAAAAGGCAAGGTCGTGATGGGGTTAAGTTCACACAAGGACTATACAAGGACAGATACACCCAGGACAGAAAGGATCACATTCACACAGGGTACTTACAATGAAGTAGCAAGTGTACACACAGATAAGTAATGTTGCACAGCAGCAATGGAATAGAGGTAGGTACTGGTTCAGACACTGCAGGTTTTTGGAGAAAGCGATCGGTTCAGACACTGTAGATTTAGAGAAAGATTCCCCACGTGACACCGATCACATACCACAACGCGCTGTCCTAAGCCGGTTCCAGCATCCAGTTCATCCAGTGCTGATGAAGGCCCGAGTGTGGACTGAAAACGTTTAATTACGTAACTATTGGATGCATCATAAAAGGAATTTTCTCATTCGCGCCATTTTTCTCTCTGACTGCCAAGTTTCTTCTACATTACACAATATATTAGTGGTTGCTGAGTGGAATAAAACATTTTTGTTATTTTTTTAATTTTGTCTATGTTTTGTGGAGATGTTACCAAATATTTGGCACCTAATAACTATCTTTTTTAAAGTCCAAGTGGGTGTGATCGTATAGTTTTCACTGGGGGCATGTATTTCTTCTCTCAATATGATGCAGACTAATCATAAGTGTTACACCTGGTCCAGTCTCTGTACCTTTGCGAGGTCCCCGTCGGGACTCCTGCTCTGTGCTGGCTCCACGCTGTCAGGATGCAGCTTCTGTCTCTCCTTCCTCTCCTGCTTCCTGGCATTCTGCCAGCAGGTTCTCAGGCAGAGTGCTTAGGCCACGTGTGCGCTCGCTCATGGTCTGTTAAAGAGAGAGCGCGCATTTTTAAAAATATGCTTCTGGCCAATGGTGTGTTGTTCATTGCTATTTCTAGCTCCTCCACCATAGGGAGGGCGCCGGAGCAACAAGTATCTATGATTGCTTCTTCCGCTTCCTGTCAGCATGTGCTTCTGTTTCTGAAAGTTCTCTGCCAGTGCTCTGCTAATACTCTCTGTTTCCACAGATCATCAGCTATCAGTTACCCGGCTATCTTGGACGACGTTCGCTCTTTCTACGCCAGTTCCGTCTCATCCCGCCAATCTGCCATCCTCATCTCCGGACAACGCCAGTACGGCTGGAACCAGCTTCTACCTGTACACCTGGTTCCACCTGGTTAGCTCCACGTCTCCCGCTAACCCCGCTTGTCCGTTTGTCCCGCTGGGACAGCTACCATGAGCCCGGGGTCTAACTGGAGGTAGCACCCGTGTCCCCCAGGCATTCCATTCTGACCCTGTTCGAGGGGACTTACCACGGGTGTCTGGGACTCACATAGTCACGCCCCCTTCAGAGCCCCTCGGACCGTGGCCCAGAGGTTCCACTTTCAACCTTAATAAAAACGAATGTGAACTTCAACTTCTGTGCCTCCGTTTCCATTTGTTACAATAAGCAGGCATATATTTGTATTTAAGTTAATTATTTGTTAGAATATCACATTACTTTCTGTGGGCGACAAAACTTTTGTCTTGCCTAAATCTGACCATTCTGTGTCCATTAACTGATCAATATTTCTGCATTGATGCCAATTGCCAATTTATTTTCTTAACCTAAACCACATTTCTGAGGGTTTCAGCTTTCAAAAGAATAATTTATACAACCAATGGATGAATTTATCGTCAGGTTATACGCTTTTATTTACACAACATGGATAAGCGTCATAACTTCTGTAAGGGAGTGTAGAGAAAATACAAACTCACACCATGGTTTGGAGCAGGAGTGTGGAAGCTTTTTCTGTCAAGGGCCATTTGGTTGTTTATACCATCCTTCGGAGACTGTTCAAAATTATTAACTTGAAAATTTATCCTACTATATTTGGTCAAACATTTAATTAAATCACAAAATTTTGACAGCTGGAACTGCTTCCCTTTGGTGTGTTGTATGATGTTAGGTATTATTGATAATGTTGCTACTCACAACTGTATTTCTAGGTATCCAAGTCTGGAGTGCAGTCAACACTTTGCCATAAGTTTTGTGAAGAACTCGCATCAGTAAGCTGTACCGAACATAGATACATATTATACTGCAGGTCTGTAGGAAATTCATCACTGCTCATGTTACATTTATATGACATTTATATAACCCAAGCAGTGAGATGTCTGCACTATAAACCATGTAGGGAACACTGAGACAGCTGTATGTATCACAAAGGATGCACAGAGACTACTATGTATGCATCACATATGAGACACTAAGACTGCTGTATATGCATCACATAGAAGACACTGAGATTGCTGTGTATATAACTACATAGGATATACCGGGACTGGTGTATATACACCACATAAGACACACTGAGACTGCTGTATATATCACATAGGATACACTGAGACTGCTTTATATATCACATAGGATAAACACCAAGAGCTCTGTATACATTGCATAGGATACACTGAGACTTCTCTGTATGCATCACATTGGAGACACTGAGATTGCTGTAAATACATAACATAGGATACACTTGGGCTGGTGTATTGTTGTGAATTCTGTTGTCGAACTCCCTCCTGTGGTCGTGAATGGTACTTTGGCGAGTTCTGTCTATGGGATCCCTCTGGTGGCTGTGAGTGAAGCTGCTGCTTCTGAGATTCCTTACACAGGTGACGTGGTTTATCCTTTGGTTGACTGCTCTATTTAACTCCTCTCAGATCGTTACTCCATGCCAGCTGTCAATGTTTTTGCATTGGTTCAGTTCGCTCCTGGATCTCTCTGGTGACCTGCCTTCTCCAGCAGAAGCTAAGTTCCTGATAGTCATTATTTGTTCACGGTTTTCTTGTCCAGCTGGTTTTCATGATTTTGTCTTGCTAGCTGGTAGCTCTGGGATGCAGAGTGGCCCCTCCGCACCGTGAGTCAGTGCGGAGGTCTTTTTTGCACACTCTGCGTGGTCTTTTGTAGGTTTTTGTGCTGATCGCAAAGTTACCTTTCCTATCCTCTGTCTATTTAGTAAGTCTGGCCTCCCTTTGCTGAAACCTGTTTCATTTCTGCGTTTGTGACTTTCTTCTTTACTCACAGTCAATATATGTGAGGGGCTTCCTTTACCTTTGGGGAATTTCTCTGAGGCAAGGTAGGCTTTATTTTCTATCTCTAGGGCTAGATAGTTTTTAGGCTGTGACGAGGCGCCTAGGTCTGGTCAGGAGCGCTCCACGGCTATTTCTAGTGTGTGTGATAGGATTAGGGCTTGCGGTCAGTAGAGCTCCCACATCCCAGATCTCGTCCTGTATGAGGTTTAACTATCAGGTCATTCCGGGTGCTCCTAACCACCAGGTCATAACAGTACAGCTGGCCCAAAGTATTAATGCATCTCAATAGAGGGATAAGAGAACTTCTGAGACCATTTTTTTTTCTTTGCACTGTGTTTTGTCTTTTTTTTCCCCTAGACCTTTGGGTGGTTCAGGACACAGGTGTAGATATGGACATTCAAGGTCTGTCCTCTTGTATGGATCATCTCTCTGCAAGGGTACAAAACATTCAAGATTTTGTGGTTCAGAATCCTGTGTTAGAGCCTAAAATTCCTATTCCTGACTTATTTTCTGGGGATAGATCTAGGTTCTTGAATTTCAAAAATAATTGTAAACTGTTTCTAGCTTTGAAACCCCGCTCCTCTGGTGACCCCGTTCAACAGTTAAAGATCATTATTTCTTTGTTGCGTGGTGACCCTCAAGACTGGGCATTTTCCCTTGCGCCAGGAGATCTGGCATTGCGTGATGTTGATGCGTTTTTTCTGGCGCTTGGATTGCTTTATGATGAACCAAATTCAGTGGATCAGGCAGAGAAAATCTTGCTGGCTTTGTGTCAGGGTAAGGATGAAGCGGAGGTGTACTGTCAGAATTTTAGAAAGTGGTCTGTGCTTACTCAGTGGAATGAATGTGCCCTGGCGGCAATTTTCAGAAAGGGTCTTTCTGAAGCCCTTAAGGATGTCATGGTGGGATTTCCCACGCCTGCTGGCCTGAATGAGTCTATGTCTTTGGCCATTCAGATCGATCGGCGCATGCGTGAGCGCAAAGCTGTGCACCATCTGGCGGTATTCTCTGAGCATAGGCCTGAGCCTATGCAGTGTGATAGGACTTTGACCAGATCTGAACAGCAAGAACACAGACGTCGGAATGGGCTGTGTTTTTACTATGGTAAATCCACTCATGCTATTTCCGATTGTCCTAAGCGCACTAAGCGGTTCACTAGGTCTGCCACCATTGGTACGGTACAGTCTAAATTTCTTTTGTCTGTTACTCTGATTTGTCTGTCGTCCTATTCTGTAATGGCATTTGTGGATTCAGGCGCTGCCCTGAATTTGATGGACTTGGAGTTTGCCAGGCGCTGTGGTTTTTTCTTGGAGCCCTTGCAGTATCCTATTCCATTGAGAGGAATTGATGCTACGCCTTTGGCCAAGAATAAGCCTCAGTACTGGACTCAATTGACCATGTGCATGGCTCCTGCACATCAGGAGAATATTCGCTTTTTGGTGTTGCATAATCTGCATGATGTGGTCGTTTTGGGGTTGCCATGGCTACAGGTCCATAATCCAGTGTTGGATTGGAAATCTATGTCTGTGTCCAGCTGGGGTTGTCAGGGGGTACATGGTGATGTTCCATTGCTCTCAATTTCACCTTCCACTTCTTCTGAAGTCCCTGAGTTTTTATCAGATTACCGGGATGTATTTGAAGAGCCCAAATCTGGTGCCCTACCTCCTCATAGGGATTGCGACTGTGCTTTTAATTTGATTCCTGGTAGTAAGTTTCCTAAGGGCCGTCTGTTTAATTTATCTGTGCCAGAGCACGCCGCTATGCGGAGTTATATAAAGGAATCCTTGGAGAAGGGTCATATTCGTCCGTCGTCGTCACCATTGGGAGCAGGGTTCTTTTTTTGTGGCCAAGAAGGATGATTCTTTGAGACCTTGTATTGATTACCGCCTTCTTAATAAGATCACAGTCAAATTTCAGTATCCTTTGCCGCTGCTGTCTGATTTATTTGCTCGGATTAAGGGGGCTAGCTCTTTCACCAAGATAGATCTTCGTGGTGCGTATAATCTTGTGTGAATTAAACAGGGTGATGAATGGAAGACGGCATTTAATACGCCCGAGGGCCATTTTGAGTACCTGGTTATGCCATTCGGGCTTTCTAATGCTTCATCTGTGTTTCAGTCCTTTATGCATGACATCTTCCGAGAGTACCTGGATAGATTCATGATTGTATATTTGGATGACATTTTGGTCTTTTCGGATGATTGGGAATCTCATGTGAAGCAGGTCAGAATGGTGTTCCAGGTCCTTCGTGCGAATTCCTTGTTTGTGAAGGGGTCAAAGTGTCTCTTTGGAGTTCAGAAGGTTTCATTTTTGGGTTTCATTTTTTCCCCTTCTACTATCGAGATGGACCCTGTTAAAGTTCAGGCCATTTACGATTGGACTCAGCCGACATCTGTGAAGAGCTTGCAGGAGTTCCTGGGCTTTGCTAATTTTTATCGTCGCTTCATCGCTAACTTTTCCAGTATTGCTAAGCCGTTGACTGATTTGACCAAAAAAGGTGCTGATGTGGTCAATTGGTCTTCTGCGACTGTAAAGGCTTTTCAGGAGTTGAAGCGTCGTTTTGCTTCTGCCCCTGTGTTGTGCCAGCCAGATCTTTCGCTCCCTTTTCAGGTGGAGGTTGATGCTTCTGAAATTGGAGCAGGGGCTGTTTTGTCGCAAAGAAGTTCTGATGGCTCGGTGATGAAACCCTGTGCCTTCTTTTCTAGAAAATTCTTGCCTGCTGAGCGCAATTATGATGTGGGCAATCGGGAGTTGTTGGCCATGAAGTGGGCATTCGAGGAGTGGCGACATTGGCTTGAAGGAGCTAAACATCGCGTGGTGGTCTTGACGGATCACAAGAATTTGACTTATCTCGAGTCTGCCAAACGGTTGAATCCTAGACAGGCTCGATGGTCGCTCTTTTTCCCCGTTTTGATTTTGCGGTTTCATACCTTCCGGGATCTAAGAATGTGAAGGCTGACGCCCTGTCAAGGAGTTTTGTGCCTGACTCTCCGGGTGTTCCGGAGCCGGCGGGTATTCTTAAAGAAGGGGTAATTTTGTCTGCCATTTCTCCTGATTTGCGGCGTGTGCTGCAAAAGTTTCAGGCTGATAGACCTGACCGTTGTCCTATGGAGAAACTGTTTGTCCCTGATAGATGGACTAGTAGAGTTATCTCGGAGATTCATTGTTCAGTATTGGCTGGTCATCCTGGAATCTTTGGTACCAGAGATTTGGTGGCTAGATCCTTTTGGTGGCCTTCTTTGTCACGGGATGTGCGTTCTTTTGTGCAGTCCTGTGGGACTTGTGCTCGGGCTAAGCCCTGCTGTTCTAGTGCCAGTGGGTTGCTTTTGCCCTTGCCGATCCCGAAGAGGCCCTGGACGCATATTTCCATGGATTTTATTTCTGATCTCCCTGTTTCTCAAAAGATGTCGGTCATTTGGGTGGTTTGTGATGGCTTCTCTAAGATGGTCCATTTGGTACCCTTATCTAAACTGCCTTCCTCCTCTGATTTGGTGCCATTGTTTTTCCAGCATGTGGTTCGTTTGCATGGCATTCCAGAGAACATCGTCTCGGACAGAGGTTCCCAGTTTGTTTCGAGGTTTTGGCGGTCCTTTTGCGCTAAGATGGGCATTGTTTTGTCTTTTTCTTCGGCTTTCCATCCTCAGACTAATGGCCAAACCGAACGAACTAATCAGACTTTCGAGACATATCTGAGATGCTTTGTTTCTGCTGATCAGGATGATTGGGTGTCTTTCTTGCCTTTGGCTAAGTTCGCCCTTAATAATCGGGCCAGCTCGGCTACTTTAGTTTCTCCTTTTTTCTGTAATTCTGGTTTCCATCCTCGTTTCTCTTCAGGGCAGGTTGAGCCTTCGGACTGTCCTGGTGTGGATGCGGTAGTGGACAGGTTGCAGCAGATTTGGACTCATGTGGTGGACAATTTGACATTGTCCCAGGAGAAGGCTCAACGTTTCGCTAACCGCCGGCGTTGTGTTGGTCCCCGACTTCGTGTTGGGGATTTGGTTTGGTTGTTATCTCGTCACGTTCCTATGAAGGTTTCCTCTCCTAAGTTTAAGCCTCGTTTCATTGGACCATATAAGATTTCTGAAGTTCTTAATCCTGTGTCATTTCGTTTGATTCTCCAGCTTCTTTTGCCATCCATAATGTGTTCCATAGGTCGTTGTTGCGGAGATACATGGCGCCTATGGTTCCCTCCGTTGATCCTCCTGCCCCGGTGTTGGTAGAGGGGGAGTTGGAGTATGTGGTGGAGAAGATTTTGGATTCTCGTGTTTCGAGACGGAAACTCCAGTACCTGGTCAAGTGGAAGGGTTATGGTCAGGAAGATAATTCCTGGGTTTTTGCCTCTGATGTTCATGCTGCCGATCTTGTTCGTGCCTTTCATTTGGCTCATCCTGATCGGCCTGGGGGCTCTGGTGAGTGTTCGGTGACCCCTCCTCAAGGGGGGGGTACTGTTGTGAATTCTGTTGTCGAACTCCCTCCTGTGGTCGTGAATGGTACTTCGGCGAGTTCTGTCTATGGGCTCCCTCAGGTGGCTGTGAGTGAAGCTGCTGCTTCTGAGGTTCCTTACACAGGTGACGTGGTTTATCCTTTGGTTGACTGCTCTATTTAACTCCTCTCAGATCGTTACTCCATGCCAGCTGTCAATGTTTTTGCATTGGTTCAGTTCGCTCCTGGATCTCTCTGGTGACCTGCCTTCTCCAGCAGAAGCTAAGTTCCTGATAGTCATTATTTGTTCACTGTTTTCTTGTCCAGCTGGTTTTCATGATTTTGTCTTGCTAGCTGGTAGCTCTGGGATGCAGAGTGGCCAGTCCGCACCGTGAGTCGGTGCGGAGGTCTTTTTTGCACACTCTGCGTGGTCTTTTGTAGGTTTTTGTGCTGATCGCAAAGTTACCTTTCCTATCCTCTGTCTATTTAGTAAGTCTGGCCTCCCTTTGCTGAAACCTGTTTCATTTCTGCGTTTGTGACTTTCTTCTTTACTCACAGTCAATATATGTGAGGGGCTTCCTTTACCTTTGGGGAATTTCTCTGAGGCAAGGTAGGCTTTATTTTCTATCTCTAGGGCTAGATCGTTCTTAGGCTGTGACGAGGCGCCTAGGTCTGGTCAGGAGCGCTCCACGGCTATTTCTAGTGTGTGTGATAGGATTAGGGCTTGCGGTCAGCAGAGCTCCCACATCCCAGAGCTCGTCCTGTATGAGGTTTAACTATCAGGTCATTTCGGGTGCTCCTAACCACCAGGTCATAACAGTGTATACCTCACAAAGAAGACACTGAGACTACTGCATATACATCACATAGGAGATATTGAAACTGCTGTATATGTCACCTAGCATACACTTAGACTGCTGTATATACAACGCATAGAAGATACTAAGACTGCATACATACAGTTGTGCTCAAAAGTTTACATACCCTGGTAGAAATTTTGTTTTCTTGCCCTTTTTTCAGAGAATATGAATGATTACACCAAAACTTTTTTCTCCACTCATGGTTAATGGTTGGGTGAAGCCATTTATTGTCAAACTACTGTGTTTTCTCTTCTTAAATCATAATGACAATGCAAAACATCCAAATAACCCTGATGAAAAGTTCACATACCCCATTTCTTAATACCGTGCATTGCCCCTTCTAACATCAATGACATCTTAAAGTCTTTTGTTGTAGTTATAGATGAGGTTCTTTATGTTCTCAGATGGTAAAGATGCTCACTCTACTTGGCAAAAAGTCTTCCGTTCCTGTAAATTCCTGGGCTGTCTAGCATGAACTGCCCTCTTGAGATCTCCCCAGATTGGCTCAATGATATTGAGGTCAGGAGACTGAGATGGCCACTCGAGAACCTTCACTTTGTTCGGCTGTAGCCAATGACAGATCGACTTGGCCTTGTGTTTTGGATCATTGTCATGTTGGAACGTCCATGCGCAGCTTCCAGGCTGATGAGTGCAGATTTGCTCCAGTATTTGCTGATAACGTGCTGAATTCATCTTTCCTTCAACTTTGACCAAATTTCCTGTGCCTTTGTAGGTCACACCTCCCCAAAACATCAGCGATCCACCTCCGTGCCTTACAGTAGGGGTGGTGTTCCTTTCATCATGGCCTTGTTGACCTCTTTCCAAATGTAACGTTTATGGTTGTAGCCAAAAAATTCGATTTTGGTCTCATCACTCCAAATTACCTTGTTTCAGAAGTTTTCAGGCTTGTCTCTGTGCTGTTTTGTGTATTGTAGGTGAGATATTTGTGGCGTTTGCACAGTAATGGCTTTCTTCTGGCGACTCGACCATGCAGCCCATTTTTCTTCAAGTGCCTCCTTATTGTGCATCTTGAAACAGCCACACCGCTAGTTTTCAGAGAGTCCTGTATTTCAGCTGATGTTATTTCTGGATTTTTCTTTGCATCCTGAACAATTTTCCTGGCAGTTGTGGATGACATTTTTGTTGGTCTACCTGACCGTGGTTTTGTTTTTACAAAGGCCCCTGAGTTTCCATTTGTTAATCACAGTTTGAACGTGGCTACTGTCATTATCAATTCCTTGAGTATCTTTTTGTATCCCATTCTCGTAGATCCATTAACGATTCTTTTGCTTTCTCTATGACTCACAATCTAGAAACGTCAGTGGCTGGATGAAAGATGCAAGAGTCTGTCTGGATCCAAGAAACTCACTCAGCTTTTTTGCATACACACTGATTACAAGCAAACAGTGTTATGATCCGGTGACCTTGGAGCAGCATGAAAACTTTCACTGGAGTAGGTGGTAACTATACTGACCGCAAACCCTGATCTTAACACCGCAACTAGAAGTTGCCGTGGGGTGTGCCTAACAAAACCTAGATACCTCGTCACAGCCGGAGGACTAAATACCCCTATAGATGGAAATAGGAATACTATCTTGCCTCAGAGCAGAACCCCAAAGGATAGGCAGCCCCCCACAAATATTGACGGTAAGTAGTAGAGGAAAAGACACACGCAGGCAGGAAACAGGATTTAGCAAATGAGGCACACACTAGCTAAATAGGAAAGGATAGGACAGGATACTAAGTGGTCAGTATTAAAAAATCCTTCCAAAAATATCCACCGCAGAAAATACAAAAACTCCACAATCTAACTAAAGATGTGGAGCGTATATCTGCAACTCCAGAGAATCCAACAAGACTGAGAAAAACACTGACACAGTCTAAGCTGGACAAGAGAAAAACAAATGAAAATCACAGAATATAAGCACACTGCATGTGTGCCACAGAAAAAGAAACAGACACTTATCTTTGCTGAATTGGCAGCCAAGCAGGAGAAGCCAGAAAGTGATCCAACACTTCACAAGAAACATTGACAACTGGCAAGGACTAATGAATCCTGCACACCTAAATATCCCAGTCAGAACTGCAATCAGCAGATACACCTGGCCAGGACTGTGACTCAGAGACAACTGCATTCCCACCTTCAACCACTGGAGGGAACCCAAAAGCAGAATTCACAACAAAACAGGTCACAGGTGAGGATGTTACCTTTAGTAGCCATTCAAACCCTTTTGTGTCAACTTCTATGCATGTTATCAGGCCCAAATCACCAGGGTATGTGACCTTTTGATCAGGGTCATTTGGATGTTCTGGGTTGTCATTATGATTTTAAAAGAGAAAGCACGGTTATTTAACAATAAATGGCTTCACCCAACCACTAACTATGAGTGGAGAAAAAGTTTTGCTGTTATCATTCATGTTCTCTGAAAAAAAGCCAAGAAGGAAAAAAATGGGGGTATGTAAACTTGTGAGCACAACTGTACATCACATAGGATACACTGAGACTGTTGTATATGCATCCCATAAGAGACACTGAGACTGCTGTATATGCATCACATAGTAGACACTGCGACTGTTGTGCATAGGGCAGCACGGTGGTTCAGTGATTAGCAGCCCTGGGGTCCTGGTTTCAAATCCCACCAAGGACAACATCTGCAAGGAGTTTGTATGTTCTCCTTGTGTTTGCATGGGTTTCCTCTGGGTACTCCAGTTTCCACCAACATTCTAAAACATACTGATAGGGAATTTAAATTGTGAGCCCCAATGGGGACAGTGATGATAATGTATGTAAAGCGCTGCGGAATTACTGTAGATAGCGCTGTGTAACAAAAGTAAAATAAATAATACATCACATAGGATATACTGGGGTTGGTTTATATATCACATAGGATACACTGAGACTGTTGTATATGCATCACAAAGGATACACTGAGACTGCTGTATATAAAGTTAACTTTTTAGGTGCCAAATACTTTGATTGCTAAAATCTCTACAATTAAGAGGCAAAATTAAAAAACAGCATTTTATTCCACTCTGCAGCCATTATTGCATTCTTTGTTTTTCTCAATGGAAGCTTCTTTGCTCAATTGCCAGTATTTATCATTCTATGAATATTCGATATTGTTTTAATGATACTAATAATGAGAATTACATCTGTATTCATGAATACTATTAAAAATATTCTGAAATCTTAGAAAATGGTGTCTTGTAGAAATATGTGCGGTATAAAAATCTTGGATAATCTAGGTTGATAACCTTTCATGAGTTTGATAACTGCTTTAATAAACAATTTAGCTCAAACACTCTCTCCTCCTATAAGGCTAAATGCACATTGCAGTGATAAATGAGACTGCACTTATTTACAGCACATTAGTATCCTTGTTTATTTGACCCTAACAAATCTCACGTCTAATGCTTCACTTGGCAGCAAACAGGTTAAATGTTGCTTATCTAAACCTTTTACCTCTCCTCCTGTAAGATTCTTTTCCAACCTTTTCCCCTTGCTGTAATCTATCATTATGTTCTAACATTCTCGCATCTAATACCCATTTTACCTTCCTCTCAAATTCTCATTCTGCAAAGGTTCACTGCATTTCACCTCCTCTCATCTTTAAGTCTCATCAGGAAATCAATTGTTTCAATTATTCATTGGTGAAAAAAACATCCTTAAATAAACATTTGTATCTTTTCCTGATACGTGAGTAAACAGATTCTCTAAAAAACGACTGAAGAAGAAATTCATAGTAGATTCTTGTTATGAAAGAATCAAGTGGTAAATAACCACAGGCCACTCGCTCTCATAAAGTCAAGTAGTATTGTCCTGTGGACCCACCCCAGCTCAAATATGGAGGCACCTATAGAACAGAAACACCTTTGTTGTCTTAAAGCGAACCTTCTTATTTTTTGTATTGGGGTTCATAAGGTAAATGTCAATTGCTCTGGCCTCTTCCCCCAAATGAATATGTTAATTGGGGATCCTAAGGCTCCCACATTGTTCTGTCAATGGTCTCTTCTCCATTCTTAGCTAGTTCTTCCAAGGCCTTCACACATATTTTGATTTCATAATGAGTGCTGCACCATGTGACGCCATGAAGTCATGATGTTAGAATGCTTGTCGAAGCCGAGCTGGGGCCAGAAGCACCAACGAAGTGTTAAGAGGAAACCGGTGTTGGGTCAGAATGGACTTCTTAGGGTCGAAATGTCACTACTTATCGCTTTACCTTCTGCTATTTGTCAGAATTTGAATTAATTTTGAAATAAATAAGCATTTCTTAAATCAATTTTATGCAGCTGATTACCTTTTGGATTCTCCAGTTCAGCTGCCACCTGTTCATTGACATCTTTTTTTCTACATACAGAGTGCAGTATGGACAGCTGGTCACAAGTTTGAGTGATGGTTTTAGGGCCAAAATCACCTTGATTTTAGTCTTTGTACCTTTTTTTAATAATATATATGCATTCTATTCTAAGGGATCATGCAAACGTCTGTGGATGACAGTCCGGTCTTGGACCTCAGTGCACGGACTGGCTGTTGCTGTCCTGACCCGAGTGTGATGACCTCATAGACATATATGAAACTGTCACTCTCAGGTTTGGGAGAGCCACGGCTCATCCATCCGTGCATTGTGGTCCGAGATCAGATGTCTGCATGAGCCCATAGCCCCGTATGAAGTAATGATTACTGTTTTTTTCATATGACTGATGTAATATGAAGTAGAGGATTGCAGTCAGAATGCAGACACATCTGCACACACCATCCAAGAGATTGCTTTAGAAGGTCCCAATTACATATCATTTCCTGAGAGATAGCTTGAACTTTGAACGTGTACTATCTAACCCTTGTCAGCACCTGCATGGACGACCTGTATAATTATGTTAGAAGTATGTATCACCCTAATTGTAGTGGAATACTTTGCTAAGGGTATGTGCACACATCATCTTTTTCATTATGGACCCCTCTAGACACTGTTTTATATATAAAATTATTAAGAACAAAAAATGCAAAAATAATTGAAAACACAAGGAAGATACTTCAGGAAATTCACAGCCGGCGTATTATTGCATTATTTGCTGTATTTTTCCACTTCATGTTGATGATTTGAGACTAATGTTTTTGTTTTTTGTCTTTTTTAACAGGCTTCACAGCAAGCTCCGGACTTGACGGTGAGGAGGCCAGTCTAGATATCGACCTCTTCATCGATCTAGTCCGAGAGTGGAACATGGGGGACCGCCACCACACTGATGTTGGTGTGACCCTACGGCTCTGGGAAGAAGTATGTCACAAAGTTGTGGACAGTTGCGAGGACCTTGAAGTTTGGGCCCAGAATCAAGCGCGTAAGTATTCACAGTTCAGTAACTTATGTTGCTGGATGTAATGTGTTGTATACTAACCAATTTGTGCTTTCACTTCACAGGGGACAGAGTTATGAAGCGGTGGAGGTCACTCAGGAATTGCTTCAAGAAGGAGTTCAACAAGGAGATGCAGGCCCCGAGTGGATCGGGAGGACGCAGGAGCAAGTACAAATATGCTACAGCCCTGTCGTTCCTCCGGTCGACTATGGTTAGCAGAAGGTAAATATTCCCCACCCCATTTACTAAAAAATGTTTACATGTGTAACCTTTTTTTGTTTGTTTCAGCCAGGGCCAAGCAATAACAATATATTAATTACATTTTTATTTCTTTGTTCCACAGCACTCGGGAGCCTGCAGAGTTGAAACCTCAGGAGTCCGCCACCGGGGACCACTTTGACAGACCCGTCCCATTAGCACGTTCCCTGCCTTGCCTCACATCTGGTTCCTCGGTTCCATCCACCAGTATTGGAGCATCGTGGCAGACTTCGTTAGGTTACAGGAAGCTGCTGGTGAGGAAGTAGCTTTTCCTTTACCCCACCCCTCTGACACTGCTGCCACCTATAGAACACCTTTGGGTTCTTGGCGGCAGCGCCAGAGGGGTCAGGAAAAGGTATGCGCCCGGATTCTTTCATCTAAATGCATCCTTCCAGAACTCTCTCAAACTGTTGTCAGAGCAAATTACTGCTGGATTCAACCTAATGAACAACAGTTTGCTTGAGTTGAGCACACGTCTAGATAGGATGCATTTAGATGCAAGTAAATTGCCAAATCATTCTTTTTTCCAGGCATTAGTTGAGCGCATAGACAAGCTATCTCCTGACCAGCAGATGCATGTAATGCAAGCCTGCTAGTTTGCTCTAGCGCAGGTTAGCTTCCAAGCCCCTCCACCAGCCCCGGTAGTTCCTCCCGCACCTGCCCCCCCTCCAGCCACTTTCCCTCCTCCCCCTCCTATACAATACCATCAACCTGCTCCGTACCAGCTTCCTGCCCCATACCAGTTCCCAACCACATCATCTGTTACTCCACTCCCTGTCCAATCTGTACTCCCTGCCCAACCTGTATCCCTGCCCACTACCATCAGTCTCCTTTCACACCCATCATTCCCCAAACACAACCCTCTTCTCCACCCACCACCTCTTCTGCCTCCCAATCCCTCCACTCCACCCCTCAAACCTTACCAAATCCCATCCCTAGTCCCGTTTCTTTCCACCCATCCTCTAGCTTTCTCCACCCCTTCATCTATTGTTTCCAATCCGTCACCACGACAATCCTCTCTCCACACTCCCACTGTCGAAGTCGTCCGATCTGTCAGCCCCTCCAGTACTATCTCCACTCTACAATACATAATTTTTTAAAATGTTTAAATAAATGTGTAAATAATAATAAAAAAAATATGAAAAGCTTTGTCTTTCATTGATTTAATTATAAAAAATGGGATATAGATATAGATTCTTCTCTGCGCTGCTCATAAAATTAGAAGCCCAGTCCAGAGTCTCTCACCTAGCCAAATCAGTTCTCATGCTTCGCACTGACGAGGGCCAACAGCCCGAAACACCGTGTCTGCGAATTGAGATATTGATTTGGCTTTTATCCTAAGTCATATTGCACGACTTGTTAAAGGGTTGATTGTGACTTGTAGGATCGCTACTTCCAACAGGTGGCGCTATAGAGTTTGTCCTCTTTTTCTCAGAAGAGGCAATTTGCATATTATATTTCCTAGAGGAGCATTGCACGGCGAATAAGCCTCCTTACCTTGACAAGCCAGAGATGGTATGTCACTCTCCGTAATGAGAAACGATACCCCTTAGACCCCAGTCCAGAGCCTCTCACCTAGCCAAATCAGTTCTCATGCTTCGCACTGACGAGGGCCAACAGCCCGAAACACCGTGTCTGCGAATTGAGATATTGATTTGGCTTTTATCCTAAGTCATATTGCATGACTCGTTAAAGGGTTGATTGTGACTTGCAGGATCGCTACTTCCAACAGGTGGCGCTATAGAGTTTAAGTCCTCTTTTTCTCAGAAGAGGCAATTTGCATATTATATTTCTCAGAGGAGCATTGCACGGCGAATAAGCCTCTTTACCTTGACAAGCCAGAGATGGTATGTCACTCTCCATAAGGAGAAACGATACCCCTTAGACCCCAGTCCAGAGCCTCTCAGCTAGCCAAATCAGTTCTCATGCTTCGCACTGACGAGAGCCAACAGCCCAAAACACCGTGTCTGCGAATTGAGATATTGATTTGGCTTTTATCCTAAGTCATATTGCACGACTCTTTAAAGGGTTGATTGTGACTTGTAGGATCGCTACTTCCAACAGGTGGCACTATAGAGTTTAAGTCCTCTTTTTCTCAGAACAGGATATTTGCATATTATATTTCCCAGTGGAGCATTGCATGGCGAATAAGCCTCTTTACCTTGACAAGCCAAAGATGGTATATCACTCTCCATAAGGAGAAACGATACCCCTTAGACCCAAGTCCAATTGAGCAATCCAATGAAAAGTGTCTTTATTTCAAAGCGTTTGAGGAGCACCATGGCTCCTTCAACAGGATACCACATTAAATATTTGATATTTCATGTGGTATCTTGATGAAGGAGCCGTGGTGCTCCGAAACTCTTTAAAATAAAGCCACTTTTCTTTGCATTACTCAAAATAACTTATATTTTTAATAGCGGCGCAGAGAAGAATCCATCTCTATATCCCATTTTTTTATCTTTGGTGTGGTCACAAGGAGATCGGTGGATCTGCAGCAGCTTAAGTTTCTATAAGCCTTTGTAAGGGCTGGGTCTGGTGAGTAAATTTTATTGGAATTTATCTCTTTATACCCAGATAAGACCCTATTGCGCTCCTTATTTCCTTCTAGCCCTTCACTGATTTATTTAATTATAATGTACAATACTTTGCACAAAACTAGGTCCAATACTTTTGGTAAAACCAGGTCCAATACTTTGGGTAAAACCAGGTCCAATACTTTCGGTAAAACAAGGTCCAATACTTTCGGTAAAGCAAGGTCCTAGACAAAGCTATCAAACTATCTCATCCTTCCAGCCTACTCTTCCTTAAGGTGAAATAAAGTACTCTGCAAATTTGTCCCTCATTCTTGAAACTGACACAGTACTTTAAAAAGTAATATTATGATAATCATTCAAGGTGGTTTCAGCGAAGTTGTTATCCATGGCAATCTCTTCCTTGCATATTATGAAATTGTGCAGGACCACACAAGCTTTCACCATCTCGTCCACAGTGTCAGTCTTCAGGTTTATAGTCAACAGAACTCATTTGGATGTTAGAATCCCAAAAGCGCACTCTACCATTCTTCGTGCTCGTATTAGGCGGTAATTAAGAACTCTTCTAGTTGGCGTCAATCCACTGCCTGAGTATGGCTTCAGCAGGTGTTCCGAAAGTTGGTATGCTTCATCTCCAACACATACAAATGGCATTGGGTGCCAAGAGGTTTCAGGCAGCCGTCTTGTGGGTGAAAATTGGAATGTCTTTCCATAGAGATGACGCCCCATTGCAGACACTTTAAAAACTTGCGAATCATTTGAGCGGCCATAGGCTGCTATAAACTTGTATTCTGCATCTGCGATGGCCATGAGCACAATGGAGAAATTTTTCTTGTAGTTGAAATATTCTAAGCCAGATGCAGCAGGTTTGAAGATGCGGATATGTTTCCCGTCCACTGCACCCAAGCAATTGGGAAACTGAGAAATTTGTTCAAATTTTTCTGCAATATCTAGCCAACTCTCCGTTGTGGGATGTGGGATAAATTCTTCATGCAACCAGTCCCACAATGCATGGCAGGTGTGCTTAACAATCCCCGATATGGCGGAAATCCCGAGTCTAAATTGAAAATAAAGTGAGTGCTTCTCCAGTTGCATGGAATCTGTGAAAAAAGGCAAGGCAATAATTAGTACCAAATGTCAGCAACAACATTACAGTTGTAAGTGTGCTTTAACAGTAGGAGATACAATAAAAATGGCTTACCGAAGAGTCACCATCAGACGCTTTGCCGGTGAAATGGAGAAACCGCAAAATGTGTCATTTCTTTGGATGAGGTGTCCAATCCGTTCCACCAAAAAATCGAAGTTCTTTGTTTGCAATCGAACGTAGCTGAAAAACTTATCAGGGTTTCCTCTTAACTCCATGCATAATGTTGAATACACCCCACGTGTCATTCTCTGTGCTGTGATTGGGTGGATCCAAAAACGTTGTTGGCACTGAAGCATGATGGGCTGTCTTTCTCGCTCCTTCTCCATAACAATCGCTTTCAAACGATTTGCCTCCAAAGTGAAATCCACATAAATCTTCAGAATGTTTGCCATCACACCTTCCATCTTCGCCAGTTGCTCTACAACCTGTCAAAGATGGGCTGTAGAAACACTGTATATTAGGTTTTCAGTAGCCAATAACGTTTGGGAGCCTCGCATGGGCATTTTTAAAAAACGGATCCATCACAAAAACAGATAAAAAAACAGAAGAAACGGATGAAAAACTGATGCAATGGATCTGCTTTTTCACCGGATCCGGCTAGCGGATCTGGCGAAAAAACGGATCCATCGCATCAGTTTTTCACAATTTACGACGGATCCTGTTGTGAGTTCTGTTTTTGGGCTCCCTCTGGTGGTTACTGATGGTACTGGGTGACTTGTGTTCTCTGCGGTCTCTGGTGTCCACCTGGTCCATCAGGTTATGGGAGTTTCCTATTTAACCTGGCTTTTTTGTCATTTCCTCGCCGGCTATCAATGTAATCAGCGTGTCTTTTTACCTCTGCTCCCTGCGTCTGTTATCTTCAGGACAAGCTAAGTTTTGATTTTCCTGTTCCACGTTTTGCTTTATTTTTGTCTTAGTCCAGCTTGCAGATATGTGATTCCTTGCTGCTGGTTGCTCTAGTGGGATGAAATTACTCCTCATGTTCCATGAGTTGGCACATGAGTTCAAGTAATTTCAGGATGGTTTTTTGAAGGGTTTTTCGCTGACCGCGCAGTTCACTTTTGTATCCTCTGCTATCTAGCTTTAGCGGGCCTCATTTTTGCTGATTCTATTTTCATAACTACGTATGTGCTTTCCTCTCATTTCACCGTTATTACATGTGGGGGGCTGCTATTTCTGTGGGGTGTTTCTCTGGAGGCAAGTGAGGTCTGTGTTTCTTCTAATAGGGGAAGTTAATCCTTCGGCTGGCGCGAGACGTCTAGGAATCATCGTAGGCACGTTCCCCGGCTACTGCTAGTTGTGTGTTTAGGTTCAGGATCGCGGTCAGCTCAGGTTCCATCACCCTAGAGCTTGTTTGGTTTTTGTGCTTGTCCTTTTGTGATTCCCTGCCATTGGGATCATGACAGGATCCGTCGATCCGTCAATCCAATAGATTGTGACTGATGGCAAAAAACTGATGTGTGAAAGTGGCCTTACACAGAACGATGCACCGTCGCGTACGATGAAATTTTATAGCACAAAACAGATAATTTTACCAAATGACTGAGCATTTTTCTTGTTCGTCGGGTGATCGTCAGCCTGTTTACATGGGAAGATAATTGTGAAATGAGCATTTTTTACAACGCTCGTTCACAATTATTTTTCAGTATAAATGCCCCCTTTGAAGCCAAATCTGCTTGTCATCAATGAGCACAGATTGCATTATGTTTTGCACTATATCTAAGCTTCATTACAGTGGGGCAAAAAAGTATTTAATCAGCAATAGTGCAAGTTCCACCACTTAAAAAGATGAGAGGCGTCTGTAATTTACATCATAGGTAGACCTCAACTATGGGAGACAAACTGAGAAAAAAAAATCCAGAAAATCACATTGTCTGTTTTTTTAACAATTTATTTGCATATTATGGTGGAAAATAAGTATTTGGTCAGAAATAAAATTTCATCTCAATACTTTGTAATATATCCTTTGTTGGCAATGACAGAGGTCAAACGTTTTCTGTAAGTCTTCACAAGGTTGCCACACACTGTTGTTGGTATGTTGGCCCATTCCTCCATGCAGATCTCCTCTAGAGCAGTGATGTTTTTGGCTTTTCGCTTGGCAACACGGACTTTCAACTCCCTCCAAAGGTTTTCTATAGGGTTGAGATCTGGAGACTGGCTAGGCCACTCCAGGACCTTGAAATGCTTCTTACGAAGCCACTCCTTCGTTGCCCTGGCGGTGTGCTTTGGATCATTGTCATGTTGAAAGACCCAGCCACGTTTCATCTTCAATGCCCTTGCTGATGGAAGGAGGTTTGCACTCAAAATCTCACGATACATGGCCCCATTCATTCTTTCATGTACCCGAATCAGTCGTCCTGGCCCCTTTGCAGAGAAACAGCCCCAAAGCATGATGTTTCCACCACCATGCTTTACAGTAGGTATGGTGTTTGATGGATGCAACTCAGTATTCTTTTTCCTCCAAACACGACAAGTTGTGTTTCTACCAAACAGTTCCAGTTTGGTTTCATCAGACCATAGGACATTCTCCCAAAACTCCTCTGGATCATCCAAATGCTCTCTAGCAAACATCAGACGGGCCCGGACATGTACTGGCTTAAGCAGTGGGACACGTCTGGCACTGCAGGATCTGAGTCCATGGTGGCGTAGTGTGTTACTTATGGTAGGCCTTGTTACATTGGTCCCAGCTCTCTGCAGTTCATTCACTAGGTCCCCCCGCGTGCTTCTGGGATTTTTGCTCACCGTTCTTGTGATCATTCTGACCCCACGGGGTGGGATTTTGCGTGGAGCCCCAGATCGAGGGAGATTATCAGTGGTCTTGTATGTCTTCCATTTTCTAATTATTGCTCCCACTGTTGATTTCTTCACTCCAAGCTGGTTGGCTATTGCAGATTCAGTCTTCCCAGCCTGGTGCAGGGCTACAATTTTGTTTCTGGTGTCCTTTGACAGCTCTTTGGTCTTCACCATAGTGGAGTTTGGAGTCAGACTGTTTGAGGGTGTGCACAGGTGTCTTTTTATACTGATAACAAGTTTAAACAGGTGCCATTACTACAGGTAATGAGTGGAGGAAAGAGGAGACTCTTAAAGAAGAAGTTACAGATCTGTGAGAGCCAGAAATCTTGATTGTTTGTTTCTGACCAAATACTTATTTTCCACCATAATATGCAAATAAATTGCTAAAAAAAACAGACAATGTGATTTTCTGGATTTTTTTTTCTCAGTTTGTCTCCCATAGTTGAGGTCTACCTATGATGTAAATTACAGACGCCTCTCATCTTTTTAAGTGGTGGAACTTGCACTATTGCTGACTGACTAAATACTTTTTTGCCCCACTGTATTTGAAAAGTTATTTATTTCTCTCTTCTTTCAGCTATCATTGTTGTACATTGATGTAATCTGATACACTCCTCACCAAGCAAATGTACACGCACCCTCTGTAAGCAGAGCTGCTTTGATTGGAGAATGTCAGAAGAGGGTTCACTTTGTGTTACACCTTAGTCCACATTTACTATTGCTGTTTCACCTAAAATTTGGCATAAATTCCAAAGTGTAATTTACATTTATTTTTCAATGAGTTGTGAGAAAAAGAACAGATATGTACAACCCACTAGACACTTTTCAAAGTTCTCTAAAAAGCTGATTTTGATTTGGCAAGTCCTAAAAGTGCTCAATTATTGCATACGCTTATTTTTAGGTACAAATTATTAGTTTAAACTCAGCCGACAAGTATTTGATGTAAGTGAAGGAACGTGCCTAACTCCTACCAAGATGCGCCACACAGTGTGCGTCACACGAGTGACGCGTGTGAGCTGAGCAGTCATTCGGTGGACAGCTATCTCTTCCAAACCCGCCATACATTTGAGCGATCAGCTGAGATGAGACGGAGAGGAGTAAGGCTGTGCCAGACCCCTGCTGCAGCGTTTTATCTCTCCAAAAACCAAAAATATCTAAATTTTTACTGCACATCTCCTGTCAGGGGAGAGTTAGAAGGTTCCTCACACAGCAGATGGCAAGTTGGTCATTGTGAAGTTGGTGGGCTTGGCTGACTTTCACCTAAAGCATTTTTGGGCCTTAAAGAGGTGGTCCAATACAGTGTATAAAGCGCCCATTGAGTTAAACCTTTTATATTTGTATATACCTTATGCTGCCATATTTGCATGTGAGTGGCGCTATCACAGCTCGCTCAGTCCCGATCACATGACCCCGTCTGCAGCCGTCACTGACATCTGCTAATGTCAAATCAACTGCACGTCACAACCCAGTATCGCGCGTTTGCGCCACTCAAAGCATAAGAGAGAGGAAAAGTGCGTGCTGGATACTATGCTGTGATGTGCGGTGAAACGCCGCCCACAGTCCGGTCAGTCAGAGGGAGTGCATGTGACTGGGCATGCCTCAGTGATGCAAGGGAGTCCAGAAGTTGACGTGACATCAGCTGTTGTCAGCAATGGCTGCAGACGGGGTCACATGTGAGCGCCTTTCACAGGCAAATATGGCAACATAAGGTATTTTAAAATATACTTATTTAAAAGGTTTAAATCAATGGGCACATTATACATTGTAGTGGACCACCTCTTAAGTTTATACTACCAATTAAGTTAATGAGGCTTTAGGAGCATCGGTCTCTATGCCCTGAAACTGACAGAAACATAAAAGGAGTGTCAAAGCAAGATAATACTTAAAAATATGTTACAAAATCTATCTAAAAAATAATAAACTCAGGCATACTCACCTACTGGATACAACGCAGGCCACTTCATGGTCTATGCGGAGACAGGAGATGGTGATGTCACCATTCTACCAGCTGATTGACTGTTGCGGCCTTTCATTGACTTGAGCAGTGTATCATCAAATGTTTTACAATGTTGTGCTGCTGAAAGTCACCTGGCCAGGGGGCAGGGGTTTTGATGTTCAGCACCGCTCCAGCTCTGAAATAAGAAAAAACACTGGAGTGGTGCTTTAAGTGACTTTCGTCCCTCGCAGTTGAAGCCCATTTTCAGTGATGCTATCTCTATCTTTCAGATGAACATATCTGTCTCTAACTGCACAATAAAAATAACCGTCATAAAAATATCATTACATTTTCTCCTAAAGATAAGCACAAGGGGTCAAATGACATCCCAGTGATTTACTCCACATATAGAAGAGCCGCTATTATTCCTAAATAGAACTTAGGGCAGCATACGTTCTGTAGCTGATGGCTTTCATTTCAGTCCTCCTAACAGCTTCCACCGACTGCTGTGCGCAGCACAGAATTAGTCTGTTCCTGAGATTTGCAATGTAAGGACACAGTCACTATGTGCATATCATAAAGGATCACATATTTCTATATTTTTTCATGAAAATGCTTTTCTTATTTATTGGTCATAAGAGTGTAACCTAAAATAATGACATATTTATGGGATTCTTGGCTTATTTCATATTTTGCACCTATTATATTTTCTCTATATTTGCTCATAAGTGATTATAAAACCAGACCAGGATATGTGCCAGAGGCTGTATTATAAAAGTGCTATGGTTGATGAAAAGTCAGATTTTTCCTAAATGCATCTGATTGAAGCTATAGTCTTCAAAACCTTCACTACAACCCTCCCAGGACCTTTCAGACTGAGATATCACAGTTCAGCAGTTAAAGGGAACCCGACACAGCCTGTACTGGGGCTTTTCAGAGAATAATACACTTTAAATCCACATGTGAGACTAAGCGATCCCTGGTGCTCTGTCCGCCCACTGACCTTGACTGGCAAGTCTCTCCCTATAGATGCAGGGAGAAACCTATCACTCAATGGTAGTAAGTGGGGATAACCTGCCTTTAAAGCATATTTTTCTTTATAATACCACAGCGATTCAGAATCAAACCTGGAATAAATCATGCAGATGGTGTCTGATACATCCTGTCCATGGATTAAGCAGCATGTTTCAGCTGTCAGGTTTGCTTTATGTGATGCTATTAATTTCTCACGGCCAGTGGGGAGTCAGAATGGTCAAGGAGTCCAAGGTCAGAAGCCAGGAGGGTACATCATAAACAGAAGGAAGAGGCAAAAGTGTGGTCAGGTAACATTCCGAGATCAGAATACCAGGAGGATAGCAGATCAGAGCAGAAGGGGTAAAACAGATGGATGGTCAGAACTAGTTACAAGGTCAGGCAATGAAAGATCAACATACAGAACTTGAAGCACAGAGGAAGCAAACCACACTTAGCTGAATGTCAGTCTGGCAGAGGACTGGGAGAAACAGCTCAGTTAAGTAGCATGTCAATCACTTGTGATAATGAACACTTGGACACAGCCGACGCCTCCCAGTCTCAGATTGGATAGTCGAGCTGTCAATAAACACACTGACAGCTCAGCATGCCCCTGTACCTGATTGGGTGGCCAAGCTGTCAAAGTACTGACAGCTTCAGCACACCCCTGTACCGGATTGGATGGCCGAGCTGTCAGTAACTGCATCCCAGACACCCTGAGAGGTGGAACCATGACACTATAATTGTCTATGACAATTAGAAGCCACTATTAAGTAGAGGGTACAAAAATTGAAAGGAACGGATGGCACTCACCGGTTAAAAAACTTCTTCATTCCAATACTTTAAAACATCGGCGTCGGGAGGACGTATATACTGCAATCCAAAGACAATCTATATCTGAATGGATATGAATATATAATCTGTATCTGAATACTGAATACTATACACATATACAGTGGGGGAAATAAGTATTTAATCCCTTGCTGATTTTGTAAGTTTGCCAACTGACAAAGACATGAACAGTCTATAATTTTAATGGTAGGTTAATTTTAACATTGAGAGATAGAATATCAAAAGAAAATCCAGAAAATCACATTGTATAAATTATATAAATGTATTTGCATTTTGCAATGAGAAATAAGTATTTGATCCCTCTGACAAACAAGAATTAATACTTGGTGGCAAAACCCTTGTTGGCAAGCACATCAATCAGAAGTTTTTTGTAGTTGATGATGAGGTTTGCGCACATGTCAGGAGGAATTTTGGTGCACTCCTCTTTGCAGATCATCTTTAAATCATTAAGATTTTGAGACTGTCGCTTGGCAACTCGGAGCTTCATCTCCCTCCATAAGTTTCCTATGGGTTTAAGTTCTGTAGACTGGCTAGGCCACTACATGACCTTAATGTGCTTCTTTTTGAGCCACTCCTTTGTTGCCTTGGCTGTATGTTTTGGGTAATTGTCTTGCTGGAAGACCCAGCCACGACCCATTTGTAATGTCCTGGCGTAGGGAAGGAGACTATCACTCAGGATTTTATGGTACATGGCTCCATTCATTCTCCCACTGATGCGGTGATGTTGGTCTGTGCCCTTAGCAGAGAAACAGCCAAAAACATAGTGTTTCCACCTCCATGCTTGACAGTGGCAACGGTGTTCTTTGGGTCATAGGCAGCATTTCTGTTCCTTCCAACGAGTTGAGCTAATGGCAAAAAGCTCAATTTTTGTCTCATCTGACCACAGTACCTTCTTCCAATCACTCACAGAATCATTCAGGTGTTCACTGGCAAACTTCAGATGGGCCTGCATATGTGCTTCTTGAGCAGGAGAACCTTGTAGGCACTGCAGGATTTTAAACCTTTACGGCGTAATGTGATAGCAATGGATTTCTTGGTGACTGTGGTCCCAGCTGCCTTGAGATCATTAACAAGTTGCCTCCGTGTAGTTTTAGGCTGATATCTCACCTTCCTCATGATCAAGGATACCCCACAAGGTGAGATTTTGCATGGTGCCCCAGATCGATGTCGATTGACAGTCATTTTGTATTTCTTCCATTTTTTTTGCTATTGCACCAACAGTTGTCTCCTTCTCACCCAGCGTCTTACTTATGGTTTTGTAGCCCATTCCAGCTTTGTACAGGTCTATTATCTTGTCCCTGACATCCTTATAGAGCTCTTTGGTCTTGCCCATGTTGTAGAGGTTAGAGATCAAATACTTATTTTCCCCACTGTAGGCATTCTCCTAAGCTCAGGCAGATATTTTGCTGCTTTATTTGAATGGACTTTCTTAAAGCCTCTGTACTGCACAATGTGGAGCTCACAAATTGTAAGCATACTCTTCACATGAGCATTGCTGAAAGGATATTGCAACCAATACGCCCACATTTTAAGCCCACTACCAGGTGCCATCACAACACTATATTCTACCATTGACTGGGGCAGGGGGATGGTTGATATATCTTGACAGCCATCACAACAGATTCTCTTGTGTCTGAATTGACATATTACAGGCACCATATGTGACTTATATATTTCTTTTAAGGCGTAGTGAGTGCAACCACTGGAAATTTTATTTTTTTCTTGGCAGCTGTCCTCTAACACGCAAATGTATTCCTCTCATAATGTAAAAACTGGATATTAGGGAATAGCTGGTGATGCAATTTGCTAATATAGAATTTTAGGGGCTCTTACAATCTTGAATACACATAAGTTAAATACATTTAGTCACTTAGTATGAAGTTCATCCTGTCTTAGACCTAAATCTAGGTTAGACATTTCTTCCCTAAAACATACAAAGAAACTATAGAAGAGAAGAAGCGCACATAGGGTCGTATCCGACAATTTCAGAATCTATTATTCAGAAAACTGCTCATCTGGTGCCCCTTTGATAGGGAATATAAACGTCAGCTTCCGCAGATCCACGGGTTAAAGATTGACCATATCCGGAACCATATGAAGGATTATTGTGGATATTGTCTGCCCTGCTGAACAAATGGAAATCTGGACGTATTGATGAGAAGGAATGGTGGTTTTATTCAACGTGTTTCAAAGTCTTCCTCAGGAAATACCACACACATATGAGTACAAGAGTAAAAAAATACCTCGGCTGGGTATGTTGGCGGTGCTAGCAGAAGGTGAAGCACCTCAACCACCAGCTGTTCAAGTCATAGTACTAACAAACCAGGAGACAATTGGTCCCCTTTGCTTCCAGTAAGCATATTTCGGGCGAGGAAATGCAGAGTGTTCTAGAATACATGGAATATCACTCATCTCAGTCACAGCAGGATGATGTTACCTCTAATATCAGTTTGAACAGCTTTCTTTAGCTGGACCATTTTTTTTTAACCACAACAAATCTTTCAGTTATTGTTATTACATAGGCTGTTTGCTACTACCGTATTACCTGACATTTCTATGGTGAGGTCACTTTGACATTACAAAGCCTGTGTTTACATTAAAAAGATCGAAAGGGTTCGGGTACAGTCCTTCAAGTACTTAGTGTGTTATACATATTTTAGGGAAATTGAAATATCTGCAATTTGTACCAAATTTATTCATTTTTAAACAAATTTTGGGGGGAAAATTTACTGAACCTTTCAAATTTCGAAATATTTTGCCAAATCTAATGCTTATCATTACATATTTCTGTCACAAATTATTCTCTGACTATATAAAAGAAATGATACGGAGAAAAAATGTTTAACCCCTTAGTGACAGAGCCAATTTGGTACTTAATGACCAGGCCAATTTTTGCAATTCTGACCACTGTCACTTTATGAGGTTATAACTCTTGAACGCTTCAACAGATCCCGCTAATTCTGAGATTGTTTTTTCGTGACATATTGTACTTCATGTTAGTGGTAACATTTCTTCGATATTACTTGCGATTATTTATGAAAAAAATGGAAATATGGCGAAAATTTTTAAAATTTAGCAATTTTCAAACTTTGTATTTTTATGCCCTTAAATCAGAGAGATATGTCACGAAAAATAGTTAATAAATAACATTTCCCACATGTCTACTTTACATCAGCACAATTTTGGAAACAAAATTTTTTTTTGTTAGGGAGTTATAAGGGTTAAAAGTTGACCAGCAATTTCTCATTTTTACAACACCATTTTTTTTTAGGGACCACATCACATTTGAAGTCATTTTGAGGGGTCTATATGATAGAAATTAATGAAGTGTGACACCATTCTAAAAACTACACCCCTCAAGATTCTCAAAACCACATTCAAGAAGTTTATTGTCGTGTTTGGAGACCCCCTGATGTACCTAAACAGTGGAATCCCCCAATTCTAGCTCCAACCCTAACCCCAACACACCCCTAACCCTAATCCCAACCTGATCCATAATCCTAATCACTAACCCTAACCATAATCACAACCCTTACCCCAAAACAACCCTAATGTCAACCCTAACCATAACCCTAATCAAAACCCTAAATCCAACACACCCCTAATCCTAATCTCAACCCTAACCTCAAACCTAACCCTAATCCCAATACACCCCTAATCACAACCCTAACCTTAACCCTAATCCCAAACCTAACCCTAATCCCAAGCGTAACCCTAATGCCAACCCTAACCCTAATACCAACCCTAATCCAAACCCTAACCCTAATCCCAGCTCTAACCCTAACTTTAGCCCCAACCCTAGCCCTAACTTTAGCCCCAACCCTAACCCTAGCCCTAAGGCTACTTTCACACTTGCGTCGTTTGGCATTCGTCGCAATCCGTCGTTTTGGACAAGAAACGGATCCTGCAAATGTGCCCGCAGGATGCGTTTTTTGCCCATAGACTTGTATTGCCGACGGATCGTGACGGATGGCCACACGTCGCATCCGTCGTGCACTGGATCAGTTGTGTTTTGGCGGACCGTCGGCACAAAAAAAGTTCAATGAAACGTTTTTTTGTACGTCGCATCCGCCATTTCTGACCGCGCATGCGTGGCCGTAACTCCGCCCCCTCCTCCCCAAGACATAGATTGGGAAGCGGATGCGTTGAAAAACTACAGCTGCTGCCCACGTTGTGCACAATTTTCACAACGTGCGTCGGTATGTCGAGCCGACGCATTGCGACGGCCCCGTACCGACGTAAGTGTGAAAGAAGCCTAACCCTAACTTTAGCCCCAACCCTAACCCTAAATTTAGCCCCAACCCTAACCCTAAATTTAGCCCCAACCCTAGCCCTAACCCTAACCCTAGCCCTAACCCTAGCCCTAGCCCTAACCCTAGCTCTAACCCTAGCCCTAACCCTAGCCCTAACCCTAACCCTACCCCTAACCCTACCCCTACCCCTAACCCTACCCCTAACCCTATTCCTACCCCTAACCCTACCCCTACCCCTAACCCTACCCCTAACCTTACCCCTAACCCTACCCCTAACCCTACCCCTAACCCTTCCCCTAACCCTACCCCTAACCCTGCCCCTAACCCTAACCCTACCCCTAACCCTACCCCTAACCCTACCGCTAACCCTACCCCTAACCCTAATCCTACCCCTAACCCTAACCCTAATTTTAGCCCCAACTGCTGTTCTCCTGCCGGCCGGCAGATGGAGACAGATGGCGGGCGCACTGCGCATGCGCCCGCCACTTTCTTCTGCCGGCGGCCAGGAGGAGCAGCAAGAGGATCCAGGGACACAGGTGAGTATTGTAGGGTCCCCGAATCCCCCTATTTCTCTGTCCTCTGATGTGCGATCACATCAGAGGACAGAGAATTACACTTTCCTTTTTTTTTTTTTTTGCGGTCGCCGGTAAACAGTTAATTACCGGCGATCGCAAAACAGTGGTCGGTAAAACCGACCCCGATCATGCTCTTTGGGGTCTCGGCTACCCCCGGCAGCCGAGACCCCAAAGATTCTCGCGGGGCCGGCCGGCGGGCGCACTGCGCATGCGCCCGCCATTTTGAAGATGGCAGCGCCCACCGGGAGACACGAGGAGCATCGGGGGAGATAGGTGAGTATTGGGGGGCTACCTGGGACCCCCTTTCTCTGTCCTCCGATGTGCGATCACATCAGAGGACAGAGAAATTAAAAAGAGATCGCGTTTTTTTTTTTTCGCGATCGCCGGTAAACGGTTAATTACCGTCGATCGCAAATGCGGGGTGGGTTAAAAAACCCCCGAATCATGTTCTCTGGGGTCTCGGCTACCCTCGGCAGCCGAGACCCTGGAGAAAATCGGCCTCTGGGGGGCGCTATTCACTTTTTCCACAGCGCTGTTAATTAACGGCGCTGTGGTTTAAGTACCCTTAGCGGCCGCCGTTAAAAGGCGTATCGGCGGTCGCTAAGGGGTTAATGGGGTGCTCTGCAGTTACTGGGTCATGCCATCACACCCAATTCTTTAGGGAAAAAAGACTTTAATTAGCTAAATTTGCCGTAATATTGAAAAGGGGTCTGTGCTTTTCTATAATAATAATAATAATTTTTATTTATATAGCGCCAACATAGTCTGCAGCGCTTTACAACTTATAGAGGGGACTTGTACAGACAATAGACATTACAGCATAACAGAGATCACAGTTCAAAACAGATACCAGGAGGAATGAGGGCCCTGCTCGCAAGCTTACAATCTATGAGGAAAAGGGGAGACACGAGAGGTGGATGGTGACAATTGCTTTAGTTATTCGGACCAGCCATAGTGTAAGGCTTGGGTGTTCATATAAAGCTGCATGAACCAGTTAACTGCCTAAGTATGTAGCAGTACAGACACAGAGGGCTATTAACTGCATAAAGTGTATAAGAACATGATGCGAGGAACCTGATTGTTTTTTTTTTTTTTTTTAATAGGCCACACAGGGATAGTTAGGTTAATGCATTGAGGAGGTAGGCCAGTCTGAACAAATGAGTTTTTAGGGCACGCTTAAAACTGTGGGGATTGGGGATTAATCGTATTAAAATAGGTAGTGCATTCCAAAGAATCGGTGCAACACGTGTAAAGTCTTGGAGATGGGAGTGGGAGGTTCTGATTATTGAGGATGCTAACCTGAGGTCATTAGTGGAGCGGAGGGCACGGGTAGGGTGGTAGACTGAGACCAGAGAGGATATGTAGGGTGGTGCTGAGCCATGGAGTGCTTTGTGGATGAGGGTAGTAGTTTTGTACTGGATTCTGGAGTGGATGGGTAACCAGTGTAATGACTGGCACAAGGCAGAGGCATTGGTGTAACGGTTGGTGAGGAATATGATCCTGGCTGCAGCATTCAGGACAGACTGGAGCGGGGAGAGTTTGGTAAGAGGGAGGCCGATTAGTAGAGAGTTACAATAGTCCAGACGAGAATGAATAAGTGAAACAGTAAGAGTTTTTGCAGAGTCGAAAGTAAGAAAAGGGTGAATTCTAGAAATGTTTTTGAGATGCAGGTAAGAAGAGCGAGCCAGTGATCGGATGTGGGGGGTGAATGAAAGCTGGGAATCAAGGATGACCCCAAGGCAGTGGGCATGTTGCTTTGGAGTAATGGTGGAACCGCACACGGAGATGGCAATGTCAGGCAAAGGTAGGTTAGTAGAGGGAGAGAACACGAGGAGTTCAGTTTTTGACAGGTTCAGTTTCAGATAGAGGGAGGACATGATGTTAGAGACAGCGGTAAGACGATCACTGGTGTTTTCTAAAAAGGTCGGCGTGATAACAGAAGAAGAGGTGTATAATTGGGTGTTGTCAGCATAGAGATGGTACTGGAAAACAAATCTACTGATTGTTTGTCCAATAGGGTCAGTATACAACGAGAAGAGGAGGGGGCCTAGGACTGATCCTTGAGGAACCCCAACAGTAAGGGGAAGGTGAGAGGAGGAGGAACCAGCAAAACATACAGTGAAGGATCGGTCAGAGAAATAGGAGGAGAACCAAGAGAGAACGGTGTCCTTGAGGCCGATGGAGCGGAGCATAGTGAGAAGGAGCTGATGATCCACAGTATTGAATGCTGCAGAGATCCAAGAGAATTAGCATGGAGTAGTGACCATTAGATTTAGCTGTTAGTAGGTCATTAGAGACTTTAGTGAGGGCAGTTTCAGTAGAGTGTAAAGAGCGGAAGCCAGATTGAAGAGGGTCGAGAAGAGAGTTATCTGAGAGATAGCGGGTAAGACGGGAGTGGACCAGGCACTCGAGGAGTTTAGAGATGAAGGGAAGATTAGAGACAGGTCTATAATTAGCGGCACAGTTTTGATCGAGGGATGGATTTTTAAGTAATGGATGTATGATGGCATGCTTAAATGAGGAGGGAAAAATACCGGAAGTGAGGGAAAGGTTGAATATTTTTGTTAGGTGAGAGGTGATAGCCAGGGAAAGGGACTGGAGGAGATGTGACGGAATGGGGTCACTGGTGCAAGTGGTCGGGCAAGAAGATGCAAGGAGCCTGCTTACTTCTTCTTCTGTAACTGGTTCAAAGTCAGAGAGTGAACTATATGCAGTGGGGGAGGGAGGACAGTGCATGGTATGAAGAGATTGGGAGATGATTTCCTGTCGAATGTGGTCAAATTTTTCTTTGAAGTAATTGGCCAGATCGTCAGCACGGAGATCTGTGGTTGGGGCCTGCTCTCTTGGGTTGAGTAGGGACTAGAAAGTGTCAAAGAGACGTTTAGGGTTATTTGACAGTGAGGTGATGAGGGTGTTGAAATAGGTTTGTTTGGAGAGGTGAAGGGCAGAGTTGTATGTTTTTAGCATGAACTTATAATGGATGAAATCTTCGGGTAGATTAGATTTTCTCCACAGACGTTCGGCGCACCTGGAGTACCGCTGCAGGAAACGTGTTTGCAGCGTGTGCCACGGTTGTCGCCGTCTGTGCCGAGTTGTTCTATAAATTGTCTCTACTCCTACGGCCTATGTCCACTTCATAAACTATACGAAGCATGTAGTAAATTCATAGACTACAGAGTTTTCCAATATTAGATAAGCACGGGATCGATTTCTCAATGGATTTGATTCTGAATAAAAGTAATTGCTGGTACCATTATGTACAGTTAGGTCCATATATATTTGGACAGAGACAACATTTTTCTAATTTTGGTTATAGACATTACCACTATGAATTTTAAACAAAATAATTCAGATGCAGTTGAAGTTCAGACTTTCAGCTTTCATTTGAGGGTATCCACATTAAAATTGGATGAAGGGTTTAGGAGTTTCAGCTCCTTAACATGTGCCACCCTGTTTTTAAAGGGACCAAAAGTAATTGGACAATTGACTCCAATGCTATTTCATGGACAGGTGTGGGCAATCCCTTCGTTATGTCATTCTCAATTAAGCAGATAAAAGGCCTGGAGTTGATTTGAGGTGTGGTGCTTGCATTTGGAAGGTTTTGCTGTGAAGTAAACATGCCGTCAAGGGAGCTCTCCATGCAGGTGAAACAAGCCATCCTTAAGCTGCAAAAACAGAAAAAGCCCATCTGAGAAATTGCTACAATATTAGGAGTGGCAAAATCTACAGTTTGGTACATCCTGAGAAAGAAAGCAAGCACTGGTGAACTCATCAATGCAAAAAGACCTGGGCGCCCACGGAAGACAACAGTGGTGGATGATCGCAGAATAAACTCCATGGTGAAGAGAAACCCCTTCACAACAAGCCAACCAAGTGAACAACACTCTCCAGGAGGTAGGCGTATCAATATCCAAATCTATCATAAAGAGAAGACTGCATGAAAGTAACTACAGAGGGTTCACTGCACAGTGCAAGCCACTCATAAGCTTCAAGAATAAAAAGGCTAGACTGGACTTTGCTAAAAAACATCTAAAAAAGACAGCACAGTTCTGGAAGAACATTCTTTGGACAGATGAAACCAAGATCAACCTCTACCAGAATGATGGAAAGAGAAAAGTATGGCGAAGGCGTGGTACAGCTCATGATCCAAAGCATACCACATCATCTGTAAAACACGGCGGAGGCAGTGTGATGGCTTGGGCATGCATGGCTGCCAGTGTCACTGGGTCACTAGTGTTTATTGATGATGTGACACAGGACAGAAGCAGCCGAATGAATTCTGAGGTATTCAGAGACATACTGTGTGCTCAGATCCAGCCAAATGCAGCCAAACTGATTGGTCGCCGTTTCATACTACAGATGGACAATGACCCAAAACATAAAGCCAAAGCAACCCAGGAGATTATTAAAGCAAATAAGTGGAATATTCTTGAATGGTCAAGTCAGTCACCTGATCTCAACCCAATTGAGCATGAATTTCACTTGTTAAAGACTAAACTTCAGACAGAAAGGCCCACAAACAAACAGCAACTGAAAACCACCGCAGTGAAGGCCTGGCAGAGCATCAAAAAGGAGAAAACACATTGTCTGGTGATGTCCATGAGTTCAAGACTTCAGGCAGTCATTGCCAACAAAGGGTTTTCAACCAAGTACTAAAAATGAACATTTTATTTAAAATGATTGAACCTGTCCAATTACTTTTGGTCCCTTTAAAAACAGGGTGGCACATGTTAAGGAGCTGAAACTCCTAAACCCTTCATCCAATTTTAATGTGGATACCCTCAAATGAAAGCTGAAAGTCTGAACTTCAAATGCATCTGAATTGTTTTGTTTAAAATTCATTGTGGTAATGTCTATAACCAAAATTAGAAAAATGTTGTCTCTGTCCAAATATATATGGACTTAACTGTATTTTATGTGGATGTTTTCCCATCATAGAGGTTTTTTTTTTTTTTAAATATACGGAAGTTTATAGTTATGAAATAGGGATTTTTTTCCAACCAAGTCCTCATCACTAAAGCAGAAAAGCTTACCCTCATATATACTGTATACTGCATTATAAAGGGGTCAGAAGGTAGGAAATTAGATCTTGCTCATTACTAGTGGAGAACAGAATATGATTAGGTCCTGGCCGTGTGCAGAGTCTGCCTGTAATACTATAACATGCCTCTTTTACAGGCTGGAACAATGTATCACTGTAAGGAAACAAATATAATAAATGCAATCATTTTATTTTTTAATTTATAGCATTCTGGTATCTTTCACAAATTACAGACCTGACTTTTCCATTGCACACAATAGAGTAAAGTATCCTCAAAACTTAATTAGTTTAAGCCCAAATGCCAAGAAAAGGATTTCGTTTTTTTTTTCTAACAAGCTATTAAAAAAAATCAAATAAACACAGGATTATCAGCTAATTTTCTTATTCAACGTGCACATGTTGCATCTAGAAATAGGGAAGGATATTGCCCTTGCCGCAAGCTAATTTTATATCTCTATAGGTTGTCTGTCTGAAAGAAAAACAGTCTGCTGCAGCAGCGTTTGCTTTAGACCAAGGATGAACAGTTAATATCCTAAGATTGATAGTAGTTATTACACTAGACTGCTTCATAAAATTGCTCTTGGAAGCAGCACATTTGATTTTATTGTGAGATGCATGTCATAAGTTCACGTAGATGTGTGCCTGTAATATAATGACTGAGGATATGGTAAGCAGGAAGATAACCTGCTGTGGCTTTTATACGTGAATCTTTAATGAGACCAATCATCGGAAAGAGATTAAACATTTCTATGGAATTTAGTAGAGATAAAAGGAAAATATATCATTTTCTATAATACAGAATCTGAAATACTGCAAATACAAACCTACTGAACCAGATTAGCACAGTTACGATGCTACACTGGGTCCACATCATGTTAGCGCAGCCTCCATGACTTGTCTAGGAGCACACAGTGCTGGTGTCATGGTCTGTCAACAGTTTACATGATGGTGTTACTGTATGGGGTAGTGTGTTCATTTTGGTCCATTTACACAGAAAGACTATTGTGAATGAGCGTTCCTATAACCGCTCATTTCATGATGGTCTTGCTGTTTAAATAGGCTGAAAAAAACCCAAACGTATGAACTGGGACATAAACTGGTATGCATTCAGCGTGTAAGCCCATGTTCACACCGGCCACTGAACAGAAAAAAAACATAATGATCAAATACTCTGCTGTAAATAAATAAATAGCATTGTGCTTTAAAATAATATGCGGTTTTTGATAAAAAAAAAATGTGAAAGCCATGCTGCCTCGTCAAGGCGACCGTAACTGGGACAGTCCTAACTCTTGTATTAAAACTTTACCGTTTCTCAAGTGACATGCATGTAGATATTTGATTATTATGTTTCTGTCTTTGTTTTTTTCTGTTCAGTTGCTAGTGTGAACATGCTCTTACACGCTTCATTCACACCAATTTATGTCCCAGTTCATACCTTTGGGTTTGTTCTGTCTGTCTGCATCATGTGCATATAAGGGTGTGTCCTGTCTTTCTCTTGAGCTGGGCATTATTTATGTCGTCTCCCTCGGCTGTGTGTCCACTAGTCGGGCTCAGTCCGTCTCAACCCTTATCCAGCTAGGACTGCCCCAGTTACGATTGCCTTGATGTGGCAGGATAGCTTTCTCATTTTTTCTCATGTTAACTAAATACTGTATATTATTTTCATGCACTAATCTATTTATTTATTTATTTACTACAGGGTATTTGATCATTATGTTTCTGGCTTTTGTTTAAGTAGGCTGTAAATCACCCAACAAATGAGCAAAATGTTCCATACACTTGCGATAGCTGTTAGCCAAGCATTCATCTCTTACAACTCCCTCATATACATGAGCATTTGTCTTGGCCAAGCATTCATCTGTTACCTACAGGGACAGCAGTTTATGTCCCCTAAAAACAAAATGGTTGGCCCTGAAATTTCAACAGCCTTATGTTCTCTGATAATGATCTGTTGGGTGAGAGTCTAGAGATCTGATCAACATTGGATGATCAGGCCCTTTGACATTTTCTTGTTTCAGCAAGTTTTCTTCTACTGTAATGTGTATGAAGGCCTTTAATCCCTTACCAATGATTGCCCTCCCACATACCTATGGCCAAATAGCACACATTATGGATCCATTTATTGGAAGGGTCGGTTTATTTACCATTAAACCAGTTAAGGTGTCAAGTATATTCATTTGGGTTTTCAAGCAGTATGCTGGCCATCGGATAAACCAAGGAGTAAGTCCACCTTTAACTCCACCATTTCATCTACAGAGTAACCACTGTCAATGGTGCCATAAGGAAGTATTAAAAGAGTGCTGCATTAGGAAACAACCACACAACAGTAAGAGCATATCCAACCAAAAAGATGGAAGTATGAAAAAGACTGATACTCCTAACTTATGTAACCACTTCTCTGGCTCAAAAAACTATATCAAGCGCTGCCTGTGTTTTTCCAGCCCATTGCTCACCAGATCCTTTGGTACACCAGTTTACTCATGTATGGACAGTACTGAATAGTAGTAACTCGAAGAATGACATACTACTGATGCAACCTATGTAGTCAGACAGGGGCCCAGTACCACCTCAAAAGCATATGGAATTGTGCATTATGAATAGCTATTGAACTGCAAAGGGCCTATATATAGGGCCCTCTTCTGTCTGTGTCCAATCCTGTAGTAACCTGATGCTTTAACTCTTGAATCAATGTAAAATATAATACTTGCAAGTAATTTGAAAGAAAATGCATGGAGTACAAGTTTAAGGGCCATAAATACATGACAATAGTACTAATTGAAGTTATCAATTGTTATGAAGTTGATTGATTGATTTATCGATGAAAACATATTTGGTTGCAAATGTATTATTTTTTGGTATTCCTTCAGCTGTAGCATCTCCCAATAATTTCCCCATTGGCACTATGTACATACTAAGGCAGATGTTTGCTGTATTTTTTAGTTAGCTATTTACCTCTTTTTGTGATGTTTCCATAGGTACACAAGTGAACTAGCTGCAGGGCTAGAGTTAGCAGCAGGCAGACCAGGCAGACCCAGCCAGTCACCTGCCACCAGCGCCGACTTACCCCCCACCAGCGCCGCTGCATTCAACTATACCGGCATCTATGATGCCAGTGCAGATCAATTCAATGATGGAGGAGAGAGAGCGTCAGCTGATGCTCCCTCTTCCATCATTCCCCTCTGCATCTGACACTGCAGGTGCGCAATGACGTCACATCATCGCGTAACTGCTGTGTGCTGCCAGGCAGACAGCAGCTGCTGAGACCGGAGCCGAGCCTGGGGCACTGGGAGCAGCGCTGGGCACGAGGAGAGGTGAGGATTGTGTGTGTGTTTTTTAAAATCTATCAATAAGTACTGGACTGTGGGGCCATTCTCGGGGAGGCTACATTATATTCTATGGGGCAGGGCTGTATTATATTCTATGGGGGCTGTATTATATTCTATGGGGGTGGTGGGCTGTATTATATTCTATGGGGGCTGTATTATATCTATGGAGGCTGTATAACATTCTATGGGGGTGCCATATTACATTCTATGGGGGGCTGTATTATAGTATATGGGGAGGTGGGCTGTATTATATTCTATGGGGGGCTGTATTACATTCTATGGGGGGCTGTGCTGTATTATATTCTATTGGATGCTGTATTATATTCTATGGGGGGCTGTATTACATTCTATGGTGGCTGTATTATATTCCATGGGGGAAGTGGGCTGTATTACATTCTATGGGGTGCTCTATAATAATCTATGGTGGGCTGTATTATATTATATCGGGGAGGTGGGCTGTATTACATTCTATGGGGGGCTGTATTATATTCTATGGGGGAGTTGGGCTGTATTATATTCTATGGGGGCTGTATTACATTCTATGGGGGGCTGTATTAGATTCTATGGGGGCTGTATTATATTCTATGGGGAGATGGGCTGTATTACATTCTATGGGGTGCTGTATTGCATTATATGGGGAACTGTATTTTATTCTATGGGGGAGGTGGCCTGTATTCTATTCTATGGGGGAGGTGGGCTGTATTATATTCTGTGTGTGGGGGGTGTATTATATTCTATGGGGGCTGTATTAAATTCTATGGGGGTGATATATTACATTTTATGGGGGGCTGTATTATATTCTATGGGGGAGGTGAGCTGTATTATATTCTATTGGGGGGCTGTATTACATTTTATGGGGGGCTGTATTATATTCTATGGGGGAGGTAGGCTGTATTACATTCTATGGGGTGCTGTATTATATTCTATAGAGGGCTGTATTACATTCTATGGGGGGCTGTATTATCTTCTATGGGAGAGGTGGACTGTATTACATTCCATGGGGTGCTGCATAATCTATGGGGGCTGTATTATATTATATGGGGAGCTGGGCTGTATTATATTCCATGGGGGCTGTATTACAGTCAATGGGGTACTGTATTACATTGTATGGGGCGCTGTATTATATTCTAGGGGGGTGCTGTATTATATTCTATGGGGTGCTGTATTATATTCTAAGAGGGGCTGTATTGCATTCTACGGGTATTGCATTCTACAGGGGGGCTGTATTACTTTCTATGGGGTGCTGTATTGTATTCTATGGGGGGGCTGTATTATATTCTATGGGGGGCTGTGCTGTATTATATTCTATTGGATGCTGTATTATATTCTATGGGGCGCTCTATTACATTCTATGGGGGCTGTATTATATTCCATGGGGGAAGTGAGCTGTATTACATTCTATGGGGTGCTGTATAAAAATCTATGGGGGGCTGTATTATATTATATCGTGGAGGTGGGCTGTATTACATTCTATGGGGGGCTGTATTATATTCTATGGGGGAAGTGGGCTGTAATATATTCTACGGGGGCTGTATTAGATTCTATGGGGGCTGTATTAGATTCTATGGGGGCTGTATTATATTCTATAGGGAGATAGGCTGTATTACATTCTATGGGGTGCTGTATTGCATTATATGGGGAACTGTATTATATTCTATGGGGAGGTGGCCTGTATTCTATTCTATGGGGAGGTGGGCTGTATTATATTCTGTGGGGGGTGTATTATATTCTATAGGGGCTGTATTACATTCTATGGGGGTGCTATGTTACATTTTATGGGGGGCTGTATTATATTCTATGGGGAGGTGAGCTGTATTATATTCTATGGGGGGGCTGTATTACATTTTATGGGGGGCTGTATTATATTCTATAGGGGAGGTGGGCTGTATTACATTCTATGGGATGCTGTATTATATTCTGTAGGGGGCTGTATTACATTCTATGGGGGGCTGTATTATCTTCTATGGGAGAGGTGGACTGTATTACATTCTATGGGGTGCTGTATAATCTATGGGGGCTGTATTATATTCTATGGGGAGGTGGGCTGTATTATATTCTGTGGGGGCTGTATTACAGTCAATGGGGTGCTGTATTACATTGTACGGGGCGCTGTATTATATTCTAGGGGGTGCTGTATTATATTCTATGGGGTGCTGTATTATATTCTAAGAGGGGCTGTATTGCATTCTACGGGTATTGCATTCTACAGGGGGCTGTATTACTTTCTATGGGGTGCTGTATTATATTCTATGGGGGGCTGTATTACAATTTATGGGGTGCTGAATTATATTCTATGTGGGGCTGTATTACTGTTGTGAATTCTGTGGCAGAGCTCCCTCCTGTGGTCACAAGTGGTACTTCGGCTGATTCTCTCTGTGAGCTTCCGTTGGTGGAGGAAAGTGGTACTGCGGCTGCTGAGTTTCCTTCCTCAGGTGATGTGGTGAAGTCGTTAGGTGCTGCTCTATTTAACTCCACCTAGTGCTTTGATCCTGGCCTCCAGTCAATGTTCTAGTATTGGACCTGTTTCCTCCTGGATCGTTCCTGTGGCCTGCTGCTCTGCATAGCTAAGTTCCGCTTTGTTATTTTTTTTGCTGTTTTTTCTGTCCAGCTTGTATATTTGTTTTTTCCTGCTTGCTGGAAGCTCTGGGACGCAGAGGGTGTACCTCCGTGCCATTAGTTTGGTACGGAGGGTCTTTTTGCCCCCTTTGCGTGGTTTTTGTAGGGTTTTGTGTTGACCGCAAAGTCACCTTTCCTATCCTCGCTCTGTTCAGAAAGTCGGGCCTCACTTTGCTAAATCTATTTCATCTCTACGTTTGTTTGTTCATCTTAACTCACAGTCATTATATGTGGGGGCTGCCTTTTCCTTTGGGGTATTTCTCTGAGGCAAGGTAGGCTTATTTTCTATTTTCAGGCTAGCTAGTTTCTCAGGCTGTGCCAAGTTGCATAGGGAGCGTTAGGCGCAATCCACGGCTGCCTCTAGTGTGGTTGGAGAGGATTAGGGATTGCGGTCAGCAGAGTTCCCACGTCTCAGAGCTCGTTCTATGTTTTTGGGTTATTGTCAGGTCACTGTATGTGCTCTGACCTCTATGTCCATTGTGGTACTGAATTACCTTATCATAACAATTACATTCTATGGGGTGCTTTATTATATTCTATGGGGGCTGTATTATATTCTAGGGGGGTGCTTTATTATATTCTATGGGGTGCTGTATTATATTCTATGGGGGCTGTATTACATTCTATGGGGGGCTGTATTATATTCTCTGGGGGCTGTATTATATTCTATGGGCAGCCTGTATTACATTCTATGGGGGGGCTGTATTACATTCTATGGGGGGCCTGTATTTTATTCTATGGGGAGGATTGTATCATACTCTTTGATGAGCTACATTATATTCTATGGAGAGGTGGACTGTGTTATATTCTCTGGGGGGCTACATTATATTTTATGGAGGGCTGTATTATATTCTCTGGGGGCTACATTATTTTCTATGGGGGGATGTATTATATTCTCTGGGGGGCTACATTATATTCTATGGGGAGGTGGGCTGTATTATATTCTCTGGGGTGCTACATTATATTCTATGGGGGGCTGTATTATATTCTCTGGGGGCTACAATATATTCTATGGGGGGCTGTATTATATTCTCTGGGGCTGTTGTTGTGAATTCTGTGGCAGAGTTCACTCCTGTGGTCACAAGTGGTACTGCAGCTTCTGAGTTTCCTCCCTCAGGTGATCTGGTGAGGTCGTTAGCTGCTTCTCTACTTAACTCCACCTGATGCGTTGATCCATGCTTCCTGTCAATGTTCCAGTGTTGGACTTGTGTTTCTCTGGATCATTCCTGTGGCCTGCTGCTCTGCATAGCTAAGTGCTTCTTTGCTATTTGTTGCTATTTTTTCTGTCCAGCTTGTCTATTTGTTTTGCTGGAAGCTCTGGGACGCAAAGGGTGTACCTCCGTGCCGTTAGTTCGGTACGGAGGGTCTTTTTGCCCCCTTTGCGTGGTTTTCTTTAGGGTTTTGTGTAGACCGCAAAGTTATCTTTCCTATCCTCGTCCTGTCTAGAATATCGGGCCTCACTTTGCTGAATCTATTTCATCCCTACGTTTGTCTTTTCATCTTACTCACAGTCATTATATGTGGGGGGCTGCCTTTTCCTTTGGGGTATTTCTCTGAGGCAAGGTAGGCTTATTTTTCTTCTTCAGGCTAGTTACTTTCTCAGGCTGTGCCGAGTTGCATAGGGAGCGTTAGGCGCAATCCACAGCTGCCTCTAGTTGTGTTTGGAGAGGATCAGGAATTGCGGTCTACAGAGTTTCCACGTCTCAGAGCTCGTTCTATTATTTTGGGTTATTGTCAGATCACTGTATGTGCTCTGATCGCTATGTACATTGTGTTACTGAATTGCCTATCACAACAGTACAGGAAGCCAAAAGTACTAATGATTCTCAATAGAGGGAAAAAAGAAGTTCTGAGACCATTTTTTTCCTTTGCACTGTGATTTGTCTTTTTTTTCCCCTAGACATTTGGGTGGTTCAGGACACAGGTGTTACAATGGACATTAAAGGTCTGTCTTCATGTGTAGATCAGCTCACGGCAAGAGTTCAAGATATTCAAAATTTTGTGGTTCAGAATTCTTTGTTAGAACCGAGAATTCCTATTCCAGATTTGTTTTTTGGAGATAGAACTAAATTTCTGAGTTTCAAGAATAATTGTAAACTGTTTCTGGCTTTGAAACCTCGTTCCTCTGGTGACCCAGCGCAACAGGTTAGGATCGTCATTTTTTTTTTGCGTGGCGACCCTCAGGACTGGGCATTTTCTCTTGCGTCAGGAGATCCTGCATTGAGTGATATCGATGCGTTTTTCCTGGCGCTTGGATTGCTGTACGATGAGCCTAATTCAGTAGATCAGGCAGAAAAAAATTTGCTGGCTCTTTGTCAGGCTCAGGATGAGATAGAGCTATATTGCCAGAAATTTAGAAAATGGTCCGTGCTCACTCAATGGAATGAATCTGCGCTTGCAGCCATTTTCAGAAAGGGTCTCTCTGAAGCCATTAAGGATGTCATGGTGGGATTTCCTATGCCCGCTGGTTTGAATGAGTCTATGTCTTTGGCCATTCAGATCGGTCGACGCTTGCGTGAGCGTAAATCTGTGTACCATTTGGTGGTATTACCTGAGATTAAACCTGAGCCTATGCAGTGCGATAGGACTATGACCAGAGTTGAACGGCAAGAACACAGACGTCTGAATGGGCTGTGTTTCTACTGTGGTGATTCCACTCATGCTATCTCTGATTGTCCTAAGCGCACTAAGCGGTTCGCTAGGTCTGCCGCCATTGGTACTGTACAGTCAAAATTTCTTCTGTCCGTTACCTTGATATGCTCCTTGTCGTCGTATTCTGTCATGGCGTTTGTGGATTCAGGCGCTGCCCTGAATTTGATGGACTTGGATTATGCTAAACGTTGTGGGTTTTTATTGGAGCCCTTGCAGTGTCCTATTCCATTGAGAGGAATTGATGCTACACCTTTGGCCAAGAATAAGCCTCAATACTGGACACAGCTGACCATATGCATGGCTCCTGTACATCAGGAGGTTATTCGCTTTCTGGTGTTGCATAATCTGCATGATGTGGTCGTGTTGGGGTTGCCATGGCTACAAGCCCATAATCCAGTATTGGATTGGAATTCCATGTTGGTGTCCAGCTGGGGTTGTCAGGGGGTACATGGTGATGTTCCATTTCTGTCAATTTCATCATCCACCCCTTCTGAGGTTCCAGAGTTCTTGTCTGATTACCGGGATGTATTTGATGAGCCCAAGTCCGATGCCCTGCCTCCGCATAGGGATTGTGATTGTGCTATCAATTTGATTCCTGATAGTAAATTCCCAAAAGGTCGACTGTTTAATTTATCCGTGCCTGAGCACACCGCTATGCGCAGTTATGTGAAGGAGTCTTTGGGGAAGGGGCATATTCGCCCGTCATCGTCGCCATTAGGAGCAGGGTTCTTTTTTGTAGCCAAGAAGGATGGTTCGCTGAGACCGTGTATAGATTACCGCCTTCTTAATAAGATCACTGTTAAATTTCAGTACCCCTTGCCATTGTTATCTGATTTGTTTGCTCGGATTAAGGGGGCTAGTTGGTCCACTAAGATAGATCTTCGTGGTGCGTATAATCTGGTGAGAATCAGGCAAGGTGATGAATGGAAAACTGCATTTAATACGCCCGAGGGTCATTTTGAGTATCTAGTGATGCCGTTCGGGCTTGCCAATGCTCCATCAGTGTTTCAATCCTTTATGCATGACATCTTCCGTGAGTACCTGGATAAATTCCTGATTGTGTACTTGGATGACATTTTGATCTTCTCGGATGATTGGGAGTCTCATGTGAAGCAGGTCAGAACGGTTTTTCAGGTCCTGCGTGCTAATTCTTTGTTTGTGAAGGGATCAAAGTGTCTCTTTGGTGTGCAGAAGGTTTCATTTTTGGGGTTCATCTTTTCCCCTTCTACTATCGAGATGGGTCCGGTTAAGGTCCAAGCCATCCATGATTGGACTCAGCCGACATCTCTGAAAAGTCTGCAAAAGTTCCTGGGCTTTGCTAATTTTTATCGTCGCTTCATCTGCAATTTTTCTAGTGTTGCCAAACCATTGACCGATTTGACCAAGAGGGGTGCTGATTTGGTCAATTGGTCTTCTGCTGCTGTGGAAGCTTTTCAAGAGTTGAAGCGTCGTTTTTCTTCTGCCCCTGTGTTGTGTCAACCAGATGTTTCTCTTCCGTTCCAGGTCGAGGTTGATGCTTCTGAGATTGGAGCAGGGGCTGTTTTGTCACAGAGAGGTTCTGGTTGCTCAGTGATGAAACCATGCGCTTTCTTTTCCAGGAAGTTTTCGCCTGCTGAGCGAAATTATGATGTGGGCAACCGAGAGTTGCTGGCCATGAAGTGGGCATTCGAGGAGTGGCGTCATTGGCTTGAAGGAGCTAAGCATCGCGTGGTGGTATTGACTGATCATAAGAACTTGACTTATCTCGAGTCTGCCAAGCGCTTGAATCCTAGACAAGCTCGTTGGTCGTTGTTTTTTGCCCGTTTTGACTTTGTGATTTCGTACCTTCCGGGCTCTAAAAATGTGAAGGCGGATGCTCTGTCTAGGAGTTTTGTGCCCGACTCTCCGGGTTTATCTGAGCCGGCGGGTATCCTCAAGGAAGGAGTAATTGTGTCTGCCATCTCCCCTGATTTGCGACGGGTGCTGCCAAAATTTCAGGCTAATAAACCTGATCGTTGCCCAGCGGAGAAACTGTTTGTCCCTGATAGGTGGACGAATAGAGTTATCTCTGAACTTCATTGTTCGGTGTTGACTGGTCATCCTGGAATCTTTGGTACCAGAGAGTTAGTGGCTAGATCCTTTTGGTGGCCCTCTCTGTCGCGGGATGTGTGTACTTTTGTGCAGTCCTGTGGGATTTGTGCTCGGGCTAAGCCCTGCTGTTCTCGTGCCAGTGGGTTGCTTTTGCCCTTGCCGGTCCCGAAGAGGCCTTGGACACATATCTCTATGGATTTTATTTCTGACCTTCCCGTTTCTCAAAAGATGTCAGTCATTTGGGTGGTCTGTGATCGCTTTTCTAAGATGGTCCATCTGGTACCCTTGTCTAAATTGCCTTCCTCCTCTGATTTGGTGCCTTTATTCTTCCAGCATGTGGTTCGTTTGCATGGCATTCCAGAGAATATTGTTTCTGACAGAGGTTCCCAGTTTGTTTCGAGGTTTTGGCGAGCCTTTTGTGGTAGGATGGGCATTGACTTGTCTTTTTCCTCGGCTTTCCATCCTCAGACTAATGGCCAGACCGAACGAACCAATCAGACCTTGGAAACATATCTGAGATGCTTTGTTTCTGCTGATCAGGATGACTGGGTGTCCTTTTTGCCTTTGGCTGAGTTCGCCCTTAATAATCGGGCCAGCTCGGCTACCTTGGTTTCGCCGTTTTTCTGCAATTCTGGGTTCCATCCTCGTTTCTCTTCAGGACAGGTTGAGTCTTCGGACTGTCCTGGTGTGGATACTGTGGTGGACAGGTTGCAGCAGATTTGGACTCAGGTAGTGGACAATTTGACCTTGTCCCAGGAGAAGGCTCAACTTTTCGCTAATCGCAGACGCCGTGTGGGTCCCCGACTTCGTGTTGGGGATCTGGTTTGGTTATCTTCTCGTCATATTCCTATGAAGGTTTCCTCTCCTAAGTTTAAACCTCGTTTTATTGGTCCGTATAGGATTTCTGAGGTTCTTAATCCTGTGTCTTTTCGTCTGACCCTTCCAGATTCTTTTTCCATACATAACGTATTCCATAGATCATTGTTGCGGAGATACGTGGCACCTATGGTCCCATCTGTTGAGCCTCCTGCCCCGGTTTTGGTGGAGGGGGAATTGGAGTATATTGTGGAGAAGATTTTGGATTCTCGTGTTTCTAGACGGAAACTCCAGTATCTGGTTAAATGGAAGGGTTATGCTCAGGAAGATAATTCCTGGGTTTTTGCCTCTGATGTCCATACTCCCGATCTTGTTCGTGCCTTTCATGTGGCTCATCCTGGTCGGCCTGGGGGCTCTGGTGAGGGTTCGGTGACCCCTCCTCAAGGGGGGGTACTGTTGTGAATTCTGTGGCAGAGTTCACTCCTGTGGTCACAAGTGGTACTGCAGCTTCTGAGTTTCCTCCCTCAGGTGATCTGGTGAGGTCGTTAGCTGCTTCTCTACTTAACTCCACCTGATGCGTTGATCCATGCTTCCTGTCAATGTTCCAGTGTTGGACTTGTGTTTCTCTGGATCATTCCTGTGGCCTGCTGCTCTGCATAGCTATGTGCTTCTTTGCTATTTGTTGCTATTTTTTCTGTCCAGCTTGTCTATTTGTTTTGCTGGAAGCTCTGGGACGCAAAGGGTGTACCTCCGTGCCGTTAGTTCGGTACGGAGGGTCTTTTTGCCCCCTTTGCGTGGTTTTCTTTAGGGTTTTGTGTAGACCGCAAAGTTATCTTTCCTATCCTTGTTCTGTCTAGAATATCGGGCCTCACTTTGCTGAATCTATTTCATCCCTACGTTTGTCTTTTCATCTTACTCACAGTCATTATATGTGGGGGGCTGCCTTTTCCTTTGGGGTATTTCTCTGAGGCAAGGTAGGCTTATTTTTCTTCTTCAGGCTAGTTACTTTCTCAGGCTGTGCCAAGTTGCATAGGGAGCGTTAGGCGCAATCCACAGCTGCCTCTAGTTGTGTTTGGAGAGGATCAGGAATTGCGGTCTACAGAGTTTCCACGTCTCAGAGCTCGTTCTATTATTTTGGGTTATTGTCAGATCACTGTATGTGCTCTGATCGCTATGTACATTGTGTTACTGAATTGCCTATCACAACAGGCTGTGTTATATTCTCTAGGGGGCTACATTATATTCTATTGGGGGCTGTATTATATTCTTTGAAGGAGGATTGCACCATACTCTTTAATGGAGCTACATTATATTCTATGTGAAGGTGGGCTGTATTGTATTCTATGGGGGGCTACATTATATTCTATGTATTACATTTATTCTATGTATTACATTTATTATATTCTATGAGGGGTGATTGCATCATACTCTATGAGGGGGTTAAATTATATTCTATGGAGGGCTGCATTATACTTTATGAGAAGAGCTACATTGTATTCTATAGAGGGGCTACATTATATTCTATGGGGGCTGCATAATAATCTATGAGGTGGCTTCCATATATTCTATGGAGGGGCTGCCTTATACTAAATGAGGGGGGCTGCATAATATTTTATGGGGGTTACATTATATTCTGTGGGGTGGCTGCATTATACTCTGTGGAGTGTCAGCTTTATACTATACTAGCTGAAGAGCCCGGCGTTGCCTGGGCATAGTAAATATCTGTGGTTTGTTATAGCACCTCACTTCTCTTATTTTCCCATCATGCCTCTCATTTTCTCCCTAACACCTTTCATTTTCTCCCTTACACCTCTCATTTTCCCCCTCACTCCTCTTATTTTCCCCCTCACTCCTTTCATTCCCCCCTAACACTTGTCATTTCGACCTCACATCTGTCATTTTCCGATCACTCCACTATTTTCCCTCACTCCTATCATTTTGCACTCACACCTTTTCATTTTCACCTCACACCCCTCATTTTCACCTCAGTATATACATGTTTGTCATCTCCCTTATATAAAGTATACACCTGTATGTCTTCTCTTGTATATAGTATATACCTGTATGTCATCTCCCCTGTAAATAGTATATACCTGCTGTATGTCATCTCCTCCTGTATATTGTATATACCCATGTGTCATCTCCTCCTGCATATAGTATATACCTGTTTGTCATCTCTTCTGTATATACTATATACCTGTATGTCATCTCCTCCTATATATAGTATATACCTGTATGTCATCTCCTGTATATAGTATATACCTGTATGTCATCTCCCCTGTATATAGTATATATCTGCTGTATGTTATCTCCTCCTCTATATACCTATGTGTCATCTCTTTTATATAGTATACACTTGTATGTCATCTCCTCCTGTATATAGTATATACGTGTCATCTCCTCCTGTATAAAGTATGTACCTGTAAGTCATCTCCTCCTGTATATAGTATATACCTGTGTATCATCTGCTCCTGTTTATAGTATATACCTGTGTCATCTCCTCCTGTATATAGTATATACCTGTATGTCATCTCCACCTGTATATAGTATATACAGTGCCTACAAGTAGTATTCAACCCCCTGCAGATTTAGCAGGTTTAATAAGATGCAAATAAGTTAGAGCCTTCAAACTTCAAACAAGAGCAGGATTTATTAACAGATGCATAAATCTTACAAACCAAAAAGTTTTGTTGCTCAGTTAAATTTTTATAAATTTTAAACATAAAAGTGTGGGTCAATTATTATTCAACCCCTAGGTTTAATATTTTGTGGAATAACCTTTGTTTGCAATTACAGCTAATAATCGTCTTTTATAAGACCTGATCAGGCCGGCACAGGTCTTATAAAAGTTATCTTGGCCCACTCCTCCATGCAGATCTTCTCCAAGTTATCTAGGTTCTTTGGGTGTCTCATGTGAACTTTAATCTTGAGCTCCTTCCACAAGTTTTCAATTGGGTTAAGGTCAGGAGACTGACTAGGCCACTGCAACACCTTGATATTTTGCCTCTTGAACCAGGCCTTGGTTTTCTTGGCTGTGTGCTTTGGGTCGTTGTCTTGTTGGAAGATGAAATGACGACCCATCTTAAGATCCTTGATGGAGGAGCGGAGGTTCTTGGCCAAAATCTCCAGGTAGGCCGTGCTATCCATCTTCCCATGGATGCGGACCAGATGGCCAGGCCCCTTGGCTGAGAAACAGCCCCACAGCATGATGCTGCCACCACCATGCTTGACTGTAGGGATGGTATTCTTGGGGTTGTATGCAGTGCCATCCAGTCTCCAAATGTCACGTTTGTGGTTGGCACCAAAGATCTCGATCTTGGTCTCATCAGACCAGAGAACCTTGAAGCAGTCAGTCTCAGAGTCCTCCAAGTGATCATGAGCAAACTGTAGACGAGCCTTGACATGATGCTTTGAAAGTAAAGGTACCTTTACAGGCTCGTCTGGAATGGAGACCATTGCGGTGGAGTACGTTACTTATGGTATTGACTGAAACCAATGTCCCCACTGCCATGAGATCTTCCCGGAGCTCCTTCCTTGTTGTCCTTGGGTTAGCCTTGACTCTTTGGACAAGCCTGGCCTCGGCACGGGAGGAAACTTTCAAAGGCTGTCCAGGCCGTGGAAGGCTAACAGTAGTTCCATAAGCCTTCCACTTCCGGATGATGCTCCCAACAGTGGAGACAGGTAGGCCCAACTCCTTGGAAAGGGTTTTGTACCCCTTGCCAGCCTTGTGACCCTCCACGATCTTGTCTCTGATGGCCTTGGAATGCTCCTTTGTCTTTCCTATGTTGACCATGTTTGAGTGCTGTTCACAAGTTTGAGGAGGGTCTTAAATAGTCAGAAAAGGCTGGTAAAAGAGATAATTCAAACATGTGAAGCTCATTGTTCTTTGTGCCTGAACTACTTCTTAATACTTTAGGGGAACCAAACAGAATTCTGGTGGGTTGAGGGGTTGAATAATAAATGACCCTCTGAAAAGACTTTTCACAATTTAAAAAAACAAACAAACAAAGAAATAACATTTTTTTTGCTGCAGTGCATTTCACACTTCCAGGCTGATCTACAGTCCAAATGTCACAATGCCAAGTTAATTCCAAATGTGTAAACCTGCTAAATCTGCAGGGGGTTGAATACTACTTGTAGGCACTGTAGCTGTGTGTCATCTCCACTGTATATAGTATATACCTGTGTGTCATCGCCCCTGTATATAGTATGTACCTGTATGTCATCTCCCCTGTATATAGTATACACCAGGTTGTCATCTCCTCCTGTATATAGTATATACCTGTATGTCATCTCCTCCTGTATATAGTGTATATACCTGTGTGTCATGTCCTCCTGTATATAGTATATACCTGTATGTCATCTCCTCCTGTATATAGTATATACCTGTGTGTCATCTCCCCTGTATATAGTATATATGTGTGTGTCATCTCCTCCTGTATATAGTATATACCTGTGTCTCATCTCCTCCTGTATATAGTATATACCTGTGTCATCTCCTCCTGTATATAGTATATACCTGTATGTCATCTCCTCCTGTATATAGTATATACCTGTGTGTCATCTGCTCCTGTATATATATACCTGTGTGTCATCTTCTCCTGTATATAGTATATACCTGTGTGTCATCTCCTACTGTATATAGTATATACCTGTGTGTCATCTCCTCCTGTATATAGTATATATCTGTGTGTCATCTCCTCCTGTATTAGACCGCGTTCACACGTTATTTGGTCAGCATTTTTACCTCAGTATTTGTAAGCTAAATTGGCAGCCTGATAAATCCCCAGCCAACAGGAATCCCTCCCCCCTGGCAGTATATATTAGCTCACACATACACATAATAGACAGGTCATGTGACTGACAGCTGCCGTATTTCCTATATGGTACATTTGTTGCTCTTGTAGTTTTGTCTGCTTATTAATCAGATTTTTATTTTTGAAGGATAATACCAGACTTGTGTGTGTTTTAGGGCGAGTTTCATGTGTCAAGTTGTGTGTGTTGAGTTCCATGTGGCGACATGCATGTAGCGACTTTTGTGAGATGAGTTTTGTGTGGCGACATGCGTGTAGCAACTTTTTGTGTGTCGAGTTGCATGTGACAGGTTAGTGTACGTGTGCACGTGTGGCGAGTTTTGCGTGAGCCTAGTTTTGCATGTGGCGAGTTTTGCGAATGGCGAGTTTTGAGCGGCGACTTTTGTGTTTCGACTTTTATGTGGCGAGGTTGGTGTATGTGTTGTGAAATGTGTGCTGAGGGTTTTATATGTGTTCAAGCACGTGGTAGTGTGTGGCGCATTTTGTGTGTGTGTTCATATCCCCGTGTGTGGTGAGTATCCTATGTCGGGGCCCCACCTTAGCAACTGTACGGTATATATTATTTGGCGCCATCGCTCCCACTCTTTAAGTCCCCCTTGTTCACATCTGGCAGCTGTCAATTTGCCTCCAACACTTTTCCTTTCACTGTTTCCCCATTATGTAGATAGGGGCAAAATTTTTTGGTGAATTAGAAAGCGCGGGGTTAAAATTTCACCTCACAACATAGACTATGACGCTCTCGGGGTCCAGACGTGTAACTGTGCAAAATTTTGTGGCTGTAGCTGCGACGCCTCCAACACTTTTCCTTTCACTTTTTCCCCATTATGTAGATAGGGGCAAAATTGTTTGGTGAATTGGAACGCGCGGGGTTAATATTTCGCCTCACAACATAGCCTATGACGCTCTCGGGGTCCAGACGTGTGACTGTGCAAAGTTTTGTGGCTGTAGCTGCGACGGTGCAGATGCCAATCCCGGACATACATACATACATACACACATACACACATACACACACACATTCAGCTTTATATATTAGATGTGGGCTGCCTTATACTGTATTGAGGACTATGGGGAATACATTATACTATATGAAGAACTATGGGGTGCATTATACTTTGGGAAGTGGATTGTACTACATGGATGACTATGGCAGTGCATTATACTATATGGAGCACTATGAGGAGTGTATTATACTATATGGAGGACTGAGCAATGTATTTTAATATATAAAGAACTATGAGGAGTGTATTATACTATATGGAGGAAAGGAGAGTGTATTATACTATATGGAGGACTGAGGAATGTATTTTGCTATATGGAGAACTGAGGGGTGTATTTTAATATATGGAGGACTATGAGGAGTGTATTATACTATATGGAGGACTGAGTAGTGTGTTACACTATATGGAGGACTGATGAGTGTATTTTAATATATGGAGGACTATGAGGAGTGTATTATACTATATGGTGAACTGAGGAGAGTATTATACTGTATGGAGGACTGAGGACTGTATTTTAATATATGGAGACTTATGGGTTGTGTATAATACTATATGGAGGACTGAGGAGTGTATTTTAATATATGGAGGACTATAGGGAGTGTATTATACTATATTGAGGACTATGGGGAGTGTATTATACTATATTGAGGACTATGGGGCACATTATATTATATGGAGGACTAGGGGATGGGGTGTGCATTTTTCAATATGGAGGACTGTGGTGCACAGTATACTATGAGGAGGACTATGTGGTGTATTATTCTAAACAAGCAAAATGCTGCATATTCATCAAGTGTTTGGAATGTTTATGTGGGAAAAAATCATTGTTCTCAGCAGCACATCACTGGTGTAAACTGTAGACATGCTGCTGATAACATGAAACTGTATGGGGGCAGATTGATCTAATAGTGATTGTTCTGTTCCCATGATTCTTTCTCAGTTGGTGTAAAGAGGCCAGGTAACAAGTGAACGACTTCAATATTGTCGATCAGGCTCGTTTAGTGGCCTGAGATCAGCGCATGTAAATACAACAGAAATGCTTCTGTGTGATATGCAATATATTAGCATTTGGGGCCCCGTTTTAAACTTTGCCTAGCGCCCCACTTTGCCTAAAACCGGCCCTGACTGGTTGCTAAGGTTGTTAATCATAGTCAGAGGTCAAAAAGTCAAAAATTAGGACATTTTTGGATAAGAGAAACATTTATATCTCCAACTAGCCTAGAAATACAGAAATTCAGCTTAGGGAGAAGACTGCTTATTTTGAAGACAATGGTGGCATCTAATAGGATCTAACTTCTAACCATTGAATATATTATATTAAACTCAACAGAATGTGTCCAAATTATTTCCTGTGGCTGAATAATAATGTTCTTTGGTTTCCTGGGGGGTGTCCAGGTTTGCATTTTGTTCTGATTCTGTCAATTTTTTTACTGTTTTTGTATTTAACTAAAAACACCAAAATATTTCAAGCCTAGGGCGCAATATTTCTGACCTCCAACTGTCCCAATACTGCTATGATTGACTATGACTTTGGCTAAGAACTTGTTGCCTTGGTACTTCTGTGTTCTATTTGCTGTCAGCTATATAAGGGATCATTGGAAATGTTTAATCACATACCGCAGTTTAATTACATTCTAAACTATGTGCAGTTAGGGCTGCAGAAGCTGTTATTTGGATATGGTGAAACATTGTGGGGGAACCTTAGGGTCTTAAGTTTTCTGGATAGTCATGCATTATGGAGCTGGTAGCAAGTATCTCATTTTTTTCTCTTTCCCCCCGATTATAATACAATATTTGTGTTTCATGTTTAAAATTTTGACCTTGCCAAGCTTATAAGTGACCACAACTATTTTAAGGTGGTAAAAAATGAGCTTAGGTTTCCAGTAGCAATTTGCCCACACAAGTTGATTGTTTACTTGCTATAAAGTAACCCTTTTACTATTGAGTCCATGGTTGAATTGAATAACTAGACTAGATGAAAAAGGTCAAGGTGTATGAGTATTTAGGAATGCTTGAGCGGCTTCTGGGGGCTTCTGTATACATTCATCTTATTGAGTACATTTAGACCACTGTTGTATTTCCATTGAGCCTGAGCTCACTGGTTGTGACAAGATGTTTAGTATAGTGGCGTAATCGTGATTGTAGGCCGCTCTGTCCTTCTTCACCATGTGTCTGGCTCCTGGTGGTAATGTAGCATTGCCTTTCTGCTGCGGAGTCATCTGTCTCCAGTTACTGCTGGAGTTTCTTCCTGTCTGACTGGATCACGGGGTTAAGGTCATTACTTCTTTTTTTTGTTTGCATCTCAATAGGTCTACATGTGAAACATGTAACTAATTACCAACAGCATCTCTTTAAAAATGACAAAAAAGAATTCAAAGCTATGTTGTAGGCATCCTAAAGGTATAGATCACAGGTTCAGTCCCACTCCACCGGCGATGACAAATGTGCTCTAGGTTTGTCCGAATGCTTAGGCTTCTCCTAAAGAGAGTACTTAATGTGTTAAATTTCCGCTTAATTAAATTAGAGTAAAGAAGTGGTCTGTTATGGTTGGTCACTTATATGATGTTTTCCAGAATCCATGAAATTAGCGTATGTGAATGGGATGTTGATAACACAAATTCAATCGCCGAGGCTGGGAGCAATGGATTTCATTATATGCAAAGACTGTATGGGAAAGAAAAAGTTTTATAATTACCTTGAAATTTCCCTTTGCTCCATCATGAATATTATAGGATTAACAAAAACAGGTCAAACCTTAGATGATAGATGGCCCTTATACGTTAAAGAGAGGCTGGCAGAGCAATTTTGCTACTGACGCTAATGGCATGGCTGTATAATAAAAAAAAACTATACTTTTTTTGTAGTATTCCGATGTGCAAGTGATGAGAAATCAAGCTTTGAAACCCTATGTAAATTAACCTTGACGTACAATGACTCAGACCCTCTTAGGCTACCGTAATTTGCAAACCTGGAACATTGTTTTACTGCAAAACGGGTCCATTTTTTATTGTTTTACTAGGATCTATTCAGCCGTACTGCTAGGTAGTATGATTAGTATGATTGTCCTGACAGGTTCCCATTGGTGGTAATAATTGTAGTACACTCATCGGATACATGATTATAAATCAAGGCTGAACTTATGTAAGGCCATTGTTAAAGGGGTTTTTCCTTTTCAATTAAGTTCCTTCCCTTGCTGTAGTTTGTTATAAAAAAACAAACCCTGCTGTACTTACCGTACTTTCTATGGGTCCACCGCAAGTCTCCCCTGCTGTTCACTGTGACTGGCAGTATCCCTGGGCTACCATCATCTCGGCAGTTCAGCAGTTAATCAGCGCCTCTGCCAGTGTTGACAGAATGCCCCTTTTTGAGTCACTGTCATCATGGCGTCGAATAAGGAAAGAGAGAAAGGAAGACGCAAGTAACGGTGCACACCACTAAATAAAGTGTAAAAAAACAGCTTTATTAGGTAGCAAACCGTGCAAATATTAAAAACATTTAAAATACACACAAGCGTGATGCATGGTATTGACTAACAATCGGGCATATGTAAAGTTACAAAAATACTAAGAAGTAAGTAACTATACTTACCCAAGCCGGTGCGAGATGAAATATGCCGCCTCCCTACACGTATCGCTATGCAGTATAGCTACGTCATCATGGCGTCAGTACCAGAGCCAATGCGTTTCACCATGATCAGTAGAGCGGCAAAGACTTGTTGGTAGACTAGGGGAAGGTAGGTACGGTGTGGTTTATTGTTATAGAACAAACTGCAGCCAGAGTAGAAATTTAATTGAAAGGGAACAACCCCTTTAATGCAATCTAACTGCAAAAAAATAGAGATGAGCAAAAACATTTCCAGTACCTTGGTCTGGCAGACACGACTATTGTCACCAGATCACAGCCCTGCTCGTATCTGCCGATAGTCACAGGACTTTTTACTAGTTTACTAATCAGGAGAGGCACCCATGGAAAATCAATGTGGTCATTGGACCAAGGTTCTGCGACATTGTTTGCCCAACTCTAACAAAAGTCTGCTAATAGCAACACAATACGACCGATATCTGAAGCCACCATTGCCAAGAGAAGGACTAGGTAGTGAATTCCCACCTCATCAACACTGGGCTTCAGCATTGATGACATGCACTCTGACCTATTATCTTCAAGTTTCCTGTATGGGCCATGTCATGGATGCAGGAGTCATCACCTTCCCTTCACCCTCCTCTCAGCTGTCAGCAGTACCTCAGCACTTCTTGTTAACAGTGACATGTGTCAGTACGTGTTTGGTTCCTTGATACTGGAACTTTCTTACTGACAGTTCCCGGTCCACATGACCAAAGAGACTGACTGCAGGATAATGAAGACTTTTTTTGTAATCAAGACATATTAGAAAATATCTTAGTTTCTAAACTTGACTTTGGGCAACAGTTTTCCAAAAGTGTAGCTTAATTATAAAAGGGTGTCCCATCTCCAAATCTGATTGCATAGTGCTAGAGATATGCAGTCACTTTATCATTATGATGATTTCTGCCATTACCCCCTACTATATCTGGGACTGACGGGGCTGTAGTACCGGTGTAGCATCTCCTTCACGGTGTTTCCCAGCGCAGCAGAACTTACTGCCACCTATTGTGTAGTGAATTACAAGACTGTCCATGCAAGTGATGATGGACCCTCACAATCTGGAATGTGATTAGATAACTTAGCATTACGTCAGCACTCTTTATGATGAGGAAAACACCTTTGAAGGGTTACTCCTATTTCTGTCTTTCATGGCTGAGGTGGAAATTACTACTTCTAGGTCCCAGCCACTAGGGCCAGGATCAGGAGAACAGCTGAGCTCAGTACACTAAGATGCTTGTGAATCTCTCATTCATTTCCATGGGAGTTATTCAAATAACACAGCGCAGCTGCACTCAGATGTTTCTGTAACCCTGATTCTAAAGGCCAGAACCTAGAAACAGCTATAGATATCTTTGCCATGAAGGCAGGTATGGGAATAACCCTTTCAAGGAAGATGTCTGAAAAAGAAGTCATTGATGTGCTGAAAACATGAGCAATAACATGACATATAACTGAGCTTTCTCTTGACAAGGAAGAAAGCACAGTATCGCAAGCTGCCAGAGGGGAAAGGAGACTGATTCTGCACAGCGCTTGCCCCTGCAGCCCAGTTCAACAGCAGCACCACAGAGGACACATTTATTTTACTCATTTATATGGCGCCATTAATTCCACAGCGCTTTACAGACATTATCGACCCTGTCCCCCGATGGGGCTCACAATCTAATTTCCCTATCAGTATGTCTTGGAGTGTAGGAGGAAACCGGATTACCTGGCGGAAACCCACGCAAACACGGGGAGAAGATACAAACTCCTTGCTGATGTCGTCCTTGGTTGGATTTGAACCCAGTACCCCAGTGCTGCAAGGCTGAAGTGCTAACCACTGAGCCACCGTGTTGCCCTACACATGAAAGAAATGCTAAAAAACACTGAACATTACTCTAAATCAGCTCTAAACAGTCATTTTGGCATTAAAACTGTCTCATGGAGTAGTCTCTTTGATGCCGTTACAATTGATAACTTGGACTGGATGGCCAATTGCCTTTACTTCAATCCTTTTAATGCTCTTTGTAAGATGGAGTCCAAAAATTATCCTGAAAGAAAAATAAAATTACACAGCTGTTACCGCTTCGTGTCCTTAATTCACTGGGATTGTATAGAGAGTGAAACCTGTACATGTACATATTGTAGCAATATGTTTTATGTTCATGTGGCCTCTAGGGGTCTCACTACTTTTATGTGTGTTCTATATTCTTTGTTTGGAACTTGTTGGATGTTGTTGTACTCGGAATTCATGTAATGGAGGTTGAGACATGATGTGAATAAAGAGCCTGGAGATACTCACATAGTGTGATTTATGACGGGATTCATCAAACAGAACACATATAATCAGATGAAAAGGAATATCCTGAGCTTCTCCTTTCTGTACAGGGTGCATGTTTTTTGCTCAGTCATGGAAGCTGCAGTCTTGTACATCCCTGTGGATTTTGACTTTTAGAACACAGAAAAATATATTGAAGGAGCGCTGATATCTTAGAAATGTATTTGGTGTACTTAAGGGGTTAACAAACATCGTGTAATAGTGTGTCCTATGTGAAAAGTAAAGGTATAAAGGCAGTGACTGGATTGTACACAATTATTTCTCCTTCCTAGAGAACAAGCTGCTTAACGTAATAGTTTCCAGGCTGCGTATATTCCCGCAGTAAAGAGGCGCAGGCCGTGTATTCCCCAATTCCAGCCTTTGCTTGATGTTGTGCAGTATGTGCGGTTCACAAAAGATTGTGGTATCAATAATAATCCTTTGCTAATGCTATTATTGTTCTAAGACATATGTTTGTAATCTTTCGCCTGAAGCCAGAACGATGGCAGGAGATTTGCTTGTATGCACAACAGTCCATTGACAGCTCATCTGTCGTGTTAATAAATATGGATTACCATTGCTTTACTCTACCGCATTATGCTTCAGCCTCCAAGATATGATTTAGCCTTAGAAAACATTGGATATTAGAATAAAGAAATCCTGAGTACATATAAGTCCTTGTGTTGTCTTCTTCTGAAAAGTAGTTAACCATTTATTTTATCATAAATCTACCTAGTTTTATTATTCGGTGCAGCACAGATGAACGCAGAAGACTTATTGGCTTACGGTGACCAATCATGTGCCTGACATGTGCGACTTTTCAGTATATTATACAGGACGGGTTTCAGGTCTGGTGAGTCCTGTTTTTTTATTTTAGTGTGAAGTGATGCGGAATATGTTGGCGCCATAGAAATAAAATAATTCTTATTATTCAGAAGAATGGTGGTCATTCTCCCTTATACAAGGTATCTGCGCTTTATTCATCTCAGAATTGTTTTTACAGTAGTTGCATTTTTACTCATGTGTTGGAGGAATTTGCTAATATTGTATATATCATGAATTATGTAATATTCTTCATGTACAATGTCACATTTTATGAGATCATTGCTAATGATGTAATCTTGGTGTCACTTTGTTATTTAGCCCCCTCTGTTATATTATAGGACTACTTGACATGGGTCCCAGGTGGACATTAAGCGCTGCTGTAAGTCATGGGTTGGATAAAAGCATTTTCCCTCTTTATGTACCTTGATCTTGGAATGCTGCCTATTTATACTCTATATTTATTGGGGACTTGGTTGAGGCCCTGGGACTTCGCCCATCACTATTATGGTAACGTTTTCTACATAGCTATGTGGCGATGAGTCTCTTGTTTCCCTATCACTGCTGGGAATGTTTTTTAAGTTGACCATAAATGGTGGAATGTTTAGGCTCAGTGTGATGTCCATATAATTATGCAATCCATACATAAATATTCATACCATTATGCAGATTCCTAGGTTGCTAGTAGGGGAATTGGCTGGGAAGTAGAAGATTTCTAACCTTTCCCAGGTCACCATTTATGTATAGTTATGGAAGTAAAAATATATAATGATCATCATTAAAATCATGCTTACCATGAAAGTAGCCCCCCGCATGAATTTTTTATTTTGTATGTAATGTAGTGTGTTAATACACTCACTGATCACTGTCTGCTCTGATATCAGTGCCGCTCCGCTCCTCTTCGGAGTGACGTCACCACTCTTCAGACTTTTCAGGTCACACTGCGCCCTGTGTGTGAGTCAGAGGTGACTTTTACTGCGTAAGTCTATGACGCGTCAGAATTTTGGTTCATGAATAAAGCATAGAGTAAGCTGGATAGTCTGAAGAATGAAAAGGAAAAGAAGAGTGCTCGATACCAGAGATGGCGACGGTAGGTGAGTACTGGATATTAACACTCTCCTACTACACTACATATATAAATGCACAGATTTAGAGAAAATAAAATCTTCATAGGAGGCTTCCTTAACATCATTCATATCATTCTTTTTATTTCACGTGGGCTTGTCTAGCATTGAATTGGCTTTCACAATGGCCATTTCTCATATTCCCTAACGGGGCACATAGAGCTTAGAGCATAGTGCTTTATCTTGCCTAATGACCCACCCACCGTGTCACAACAGAGAGTCACTCTGTAATACCTCTCACTCTTCTGGACCTAGTGCGTCTATCCATTACTTCTCATTCAGACATCCGTGTTGCACGTGTGACGCCCGAGAGACCGGGGTACCCAGCACCGGACCAATGGGGTCTGTCTCTTGAGGGGGATGTCACGGGTGGCTTGACCCGGTGCTGTGGCCTCAGGCAATGCACAGTGTAAAGGGTATCGTGAGGGAACAGGCACTTACTTGATCAGCAGCAGGTTCTCCCAGCGGTGATGATCCCAATCCTGGATAGATGGCTATTGTCCAAATGAAAGACTGAGGCACTGAAACGTTTAACCAGTTTACTTTAACAAAAAAAGGATTTACAACCAGTCCTGTCACCGGAGTCTGTATGGGAACTCTGAGTTACTTTGACCCTGCCGGGGTCTTCGCCTCTTATTGTACGCAATATCTGTGTGGCCCTGCTGCTGCATGTGAACTGGCTGCCGGCCCAATCTGTCCCCTCCGGGTCCTGGTTCGACGGGCAACCCGAGTCCTTTTATCGGCTTCCCCCTCCGGGAGTACCGCTGAACTCTGTGTCTGTTGCTGCGTCCGACCCTAGTGAAGCTGATATCACCTCACGTTTTTCCGGTTGCTGTATTATATGTAATGAATACAGCCATGGATCCGGTATCCGTCTTTGCACCTGTTCTGGGTAGTGATTAATGCTACCCGGTTCTCACAATGTCCATTTTCTCTATCCCTCTTCTCCTCAGGCCGGTGATTTGGGCCTGGAAACCGTCATAGGGCTGTTAGAAATTCAGCTGTATGACCTCTCACTTTCAGCTCCTTAGCCCAACTGCCCAACTGCCAGTTCTTCTCTCAGACCAGAATGGATCAAGGGGAGTCTCTGGAGCTCCCCCTTCTGGCCGGAGGAGGTAGTGCAGTCTTGCTATTTTAGTATTTGTATTCAGTGTCAGTAACTATATTTGTGGCAAATACCTCTAGGGGTGCCACACACGTATGTGTTATATCTGTTTGGTCATGAATACAAAACATGCCTATTATAATTTACTAGATTGTGGCCCGATTCTAACGCATCGGGTATTCTAGAATATACATGTCCCCGTAGTATATGGCCAATGATGATTTGTGCATATTTGTGTATGGTTGTCTGTTGTGCGACCTTTATGACATCATCGTCGCCATGGCAACCATTATGACATCATCGTCGCTGTGCCCGTTGCTGATTGGTCGAGGCCTGGCGGATTTCTACATCGATTTCTACATCGACGCAGGATTTCTACATCGATGCTGTGCCGGTCTCTGATTGGTCGAGGCCGCCAGGCCTCGACCAATCAGCGACGGGCACAGCTACGATGATGTCATAAAGGACGTAGATATCCCGCGTCTGATTGGTCGAGGCCGCCGGGCCAGATTGTGGCCCGATTCTAACGCATCGGGTATTCTAGAATATGCATGTCCCCGTAGTATATGGACAATGATGATTCCAGAATTCGCGGCAGACTGTGCCCGTCGCTGATTGGTCGAGGCAACCTTTATGACATCATCGTCGCCATGGCAACCATTATGACATCTACGTCGATACTGTGCCCGTCGCTGAATCAGAAACGTGAGATGTCTACGTCCTTTATGACATCATCGTCGCTGTGCCCGTTGCTGATTGGTCGAGGCCTTGCGGCCTCGACCAATCAGAGACGCGGGATTTCTACGTCGATGCTGTGCCGGTCTCTGAGAGCCGGGATTTCCAGGACAGACAGACAGACAGACAGACAGACAGACGGAAAAACCCTTAGACAATTATATATATAGATGGCGCTATGCAGATGTCCACATTTTTTTTACAACTTGTCCGTCCATGCAAAACATATGGAGACATATCAGCTTTTTTAGGTAGCACAGATGAAATGGGCCAATCAAAAACACATACAGCACATAGACAGCATCTGTGTGCACACTGATGGCAAAAACGGACACACACGGATGACACACTGATGGAAGAATGGACACACGGTGACACACTGATGGTAAAAATGGCCACACGGATGACACACTGGTGGTAAAAATGGCCACACATATGACACACTGATGGTAAAAATGGCCACACGGATGACACACTGGTGGTAAAAATGGCCACACATATGACACACTGATGGTAAAAATGGCCACACGGATGACACACTGGTGGTAAAAATGGACACACGGATGACACAGTGATGGTAAAAATGGACACACGGATGACACACTTATGGTAAAAAAAGAGGACACACCGATGACACACTGAAGGTAAAAACGGACACATGGATGACACACTGATGGTAAAAATGGACACACGGATGACACACTGATGGTAAAAATGGACACACGGATGACACACTGATGGTAAAAATGGACACACATGGATGACACACTGATGGTAAAAAAGAGGACACACCGAAGGTAAAAACGGACACATTGACCATGCACTGATGGTAAAAATGGACACACGGATGACACACTGATGGTAAAAATGGACACACCGATGACACACTGATGGTAAAAAAGGACACATGGATGACACACTGATGGTAAAAAAGAGGACACACCTATGACACACTGATGGTAAAAAGGACACATGGATGACACACTGATGGTGTAAAAAGGATACATGGTGACAGTGATGGTAAAAAAGGACACACGGATAACACACTGATGGTACAAAAGAGTACACATGGATGACACACTTATGGCAAAAATGGACACACAGATGACACACTGATGGAAAACACGGACACACTGATAGTGAAAATGGACACATGGATGACACACTGATGGTAAAAAAGAAGACACACTGATGACACACTGATGGTAAAAAAGGACACATAGATGACACACTGATGGTGCAAAAAGGATACATGGGTGACACTGATGGTAAAAATGGACACACGGATGACACACTGATGGTAAAAATGGACACACGGATAACACACTGATGGTAAAAATGGACACACATGGATGACACACTGATGGTAAAAAAAAAGGGACACACCGATGACACACTGATGATAAAATAGTGACACATTGATGGTGAAAATGGACACACGGATGACACACTGATGGTAAAAATGGACACACAGATGACACACTGATGGTAAAAATGGACACGCGGATGACACACTGGTGGTAAAAAAGGACACATGGATGACACACTGATGGTGCAAAAAGGATACATGGGTGACACTGATGGTAAAAAATGACACATAGATGACACACTGATGGTACAAAAGAGGACACATGTATGACACACTGATGGTGCAAAAGAGGACACATGGATGACACACTTATGGTAAAAATTGACACATGGATGACACATTGATGGTAAACACGGACACGCTGATGGTAAAAAAGAACACACTAATGACACACTGATGGTTAAAAAAGACATCCGGATAACACATTTATGCAAAACACTGACGACACTGGTGCCATTTCTTTCATGTATGTGTTTAAATCTGGATGTGTGAATGATGCCTTATATGAATGGCCAATCAGCGACGGGCATAGTCCGGCCGCGAATGGACCCCTCCCTCCTCCCCTGCAGTCAGTGCCCCCTCCCTACTCCCCCCCAGTCAGCTCCCACATAGCGTTAACCAGACTGCTTTACACCGCGGCACAACGCGGTGTAAGGCAGTCCGTTAATACTGCCATTAACCCTCTGTGTGACCAACTTTTTACTATTGTTTGTAAAATCAATTGATGTAAAAACATATAATGTTAAAAATAATAAAAAAACTAAAAAATCATTATATACTCACCCTCCGACGGCCCCCTTGATCCAGTCCAGGCCTTTCCCGCTCCTCGCGCGCCGCTCCGGTCCCCAAAATGCATTGCGGCAATGACCGGAGATGTCTCGTGAGACTGCTACATCATCACGTGTTATTGCCGCTTGGGAGCAGAGCGGTGCACGAGGAGCTGGAAAGGCCTGGGCTGGATCCAGGGGCTGTCGGAGGGTGAGTATATAATGATTTTTTATTTTAATTCTTTTTTTAAACAGGGATATGGTGCACACATTGCTATATACTGCGTGGGCTGTGTTATATACTGTGTGGGCTGTGTTATATACTGCGTGGGCTGTGCTATATACTACATCAGCTGTGCAATATAATACGTGGCTGTGCTATATACTATGTGGGCTGTGTAATATACTACGTGGCTGTGTAATATACTGCGTGGGCTGTGCTATATACTACGTGGGCTGTTTTTTATACTGTGTCGGCTATGCAATATACTGCGTTGGCTGTGCAATATACTACATGGCTGTGCTATATACTACGTGGACTGTGCTATATACTACATGGCTGTGCTATATACTACGTGGCTGTGCAATATACTACGTGTCTGTGCAATATACTTCGTGGCTGTGCAATATACTACTTGGCTGTGCTATATACTACGTGGGACTACGTGGGCTGTGTTATATACTGCATGTGCTGTGTTATATACTACGTCGCTGTGCTATATACTACGTGGGCTGTGTAATATATTACGTGGCTGTAATATACTAAGTGGGCTGTGTAATATACTACGTGGCTGTGTTATATACTACGTGGGCTGTGCTATATACTACGTGGACTGTGCAATATACTACGTGGCTGTGCAAACTATGTGGCTGTGCAATATACTACGTGGCTGTGCTATATACTACTTGGCTGTGCTGTATACTATGTGGGACTACGTGGCTCTGTTATATATTGCATGGGCTTTGTTATATACTATGTTTCTGTGCTATATACTACGTGGGCTGTGTAATATACTGCGTGGGCTGTGCAATATACTACATGGCTGTGCTATATACTACGTGGCTGTGCTATATACTATGTGGGCTGTGCAATATACTGCGTGGGCTGTGCAATATACTACGTGGCTGTGCAATATACTACGTGGCTGTCCAATATACTACGTGGCTGTGCTATAAACTATGTAGCTGTGCAATACACTACGTGGCTGTGTAATATACTATGTGGGCTGTGCAATATACTATGTGGGCTGTGCAATATACTATGTGGGCTGTGCTACATACTACGTGGCTGTGCAATATACTACGTGAGCTGTGCTACATACTACGTGGCTGTGCAATATACTATGCGGGCTGTTTTATACACTACGTGGCTGTGTAATACAATACGTGGGCTATGTTATATACTGCACGGGCTGTGTTATATACTACGTGGCTATGTTATATGCTATGTGGGTTGTTATATGCTACGTGAGCTGTGTTATATACTACGTGGCTGTGCTATATACTACGTGGCTGTGCTATATACTACGTGGCCGGCCGCAAACAATCAGTGACAGGCGCACTCTGGCCGTGAATTGGAGCGGGATTTTAACCATGCTTCGCTAATTGGTCGCGCCCGGCCAGCTGAGTTCTGTGTATGAATTGCATTATTCTAAAATCTTCATAATCAAACTGCATACATATTCTAGAATACCCAATGTGTAAGGGTACCGTCACACAGTGAAATTTTGATCGCTACGACGGCACGATTCGTGACGTTCGAGCGATATATCTGTGACGCTCGAGCGATATCGCAATGTCTGACACGCTCCTGCGATCAGGGACCCTGCTGAGAATCGTACGTCGTAGCAGATCGTTTGAAACTTTCTTTCGTCGTCTAGTGTCCCGCTGTGGCGGCATGATTGCATGGTGTAACATATATCGTATACGATGTGCGCATAGTAACCAACGGCTTCTACATCGCACATACGTCATGAAATTATCGCTCCAGCGTCGTAGATTGCAAAGTGTGACAGCAGTCTACGACGCTGGAGCGATATTGTTACGACGCTGGAGCGTCACGGATCGTACCGTCGTAGCGATGAAAATTGCACTGTGTGACGGTACCCTTAGAATCGGCCACCATCTAGTAATGCTATATTTCCAGCGGGCTGCAATATGCACAGCTAAATGAGAGCCCCCCATGACTGTGGTGCCGAGGGGAGTGGGAACGTTTAAAGGCAGTGCAGTGGGATTGGTTGAAAGGGGACAAAGGAGGGGGCGGGTGTTTAGGCTGAGGAGGGTGTGGGTATAAAGAAAAATGTGTGGTTAGGGACAGTACATGTGGCATTAGCAGGGAAAGAAGAAAGAAAGCACATGTGCTTACCATTGCCTATGTAGATTTCATGCTGTCGCGGCTGCGGAACATGGCCCAGTCGAGAAGGGGTGGCTGGCTGGAGGACCAGCTGGCGATGCTTATTGGAGCACAAGGAACCCAGGGCACCAGGACAAGGAGAACTCGGCCACCGGAACGTCTATAGCCTGAGGCAGGTACGCGCGGTAGACGCCGGCCTCGGAGCCCCTCTGGGGACCCTGCAGAGGGTACAGGCCGCGGTGATGTTATCTGGCCTGACCCGCCCTCTGGCAAGAATCCATCAGCCGGCGCTGCTGGCGTGGGTAGGCGGCCTAGGGCTGCAGCGGTGCAGGCATACCCTGAAGCGATGGCTGCACATGGTGTGGCCATGGAGGTGGGACACGTGGCAGCAGTGAGGAGAGGCGGCAATCAGAGGCGGGGTGCGGCACTGATGGTGGCTCCGGCACCGAGGAGGAGGAGGAGGAGCAGGAATGGAGCGTGGGGTCAGCAGAGGCCCGGAGATGTGTGCACTGCGGCGGGTGACCCTGGAACAGACGCTGCGGGGGTACCTGGCAGGTCTGGTGCACTGAGCAGCAGATCGGCGGGCAGGTGGATTCCTGGCCCTCAGCCTGGCCCTGTGCGGCCGGGGCGTACTGTGACGGCGGCGGCGCGCAGACGACATACAGGCGGCGGGCAGGTCGAGGTCGGCAAGGAGATCAAGAAATAGATCATCTTCTCCTGCTTCGGTCCCCCCGGTGACGAGGAGGCCGGGGGCGCGGGCCTGGAGCAACAGAGCAGCGTGGAGGATTCCAGATCCTGCAGTGACCTACGTGGCTATCGAGAACCGCTGGATTCTGGAAGCACAGCTGCTGGGAACACAGCACCTACGCAGCCTCGTGTGTGTGAGTATAGTCATTGTACGCCTATTAGTGGGGTTCGGTCTGGAGAATTAGGGGAGAACTGTGGTGAGGCTGGTAATTTTGGGATTCCCGGGGTGAGAGAGCTTTTGTCAAGTATGTCACAGATTTTGAGGAGGCTGGATGGGGGGGCGCAGATAGTTTACGGGCATCCCCTGTGGGAGCGTAGTTACCTGCTTTGGGTCAGGGTTCAGTAGGGCCTTTGGGTTCAGACATGTTGAGTGGGGGGAAGCAGTCAGCGTCGGGTGGGGTGTCAGTGGCTATACAAACTGGAAAGGATAAGGCTGATACGGTTAAATTGGTAGGGCAAGAGGGGAGGTTTACGTTTGTTTTGACGGGCCTTTAGGCGCTCATTTAAAACAAGAAGTAAAGGAAAAAATTTGGAAGGATGAATATGTGGAGATTTTCTTCCTCCTTCCTTTGGAAAAATTTAATCTAGAAAAGGGGAATAAGGATGATAGCAGAAAAGAGGAGGAGGAAAAGCGTAGATGGCGTTTGAGTCCGCAGACATTCGTTAATTGGCAGCAGGCGTTTGCTATTCTGGCGAGTGTTATTGGTGAAAAGTTTCTGGAAAATTGTTCGGGTCTTTTTTGTTACTTGGATGCTATTGGTGAAGCATATAGGGCGTAAGGTGGCCTGGCGTGGCTGCGGTACGATGAGCAATTTAGGCAAAGGAAGGCGGTTAGGCCTGAGATAAAATGGGACCAGAAAGATATAGGGTTGTGGTTGAAAGTTATGGTACCAACAAGGTTTGGGCAGTCCTTTCACGGGGGGCGGAGGGAGTGTTGGGCAGCATCCGGGATAGGGAGGTGGGGGTCAAGGGACTCAGGGGCCGAAAGACAAAACAGGGATGTGTTGGCAGTTTAATGACGGCCAATGCAAGTACGGTAGCACTTGTAAATTCAAGCATGTATGTTCCCACTGCAATGGGGCCTCACATGGAGCGGCCAAATGTTTTAGAAAAGGGAGGGGTAGACCTGCAGTGGGTTTTGGTCAAAGGGGTGACACCAGTTTCCGATTGCTTCCGGTTCACCCCGATAGCATTCCTCTCTTGGGTTGCTTTTGGAATGGTTTTTTTTATTTGGATAGGTGTTTACCCATGGGCTGTTCGATTTCTTGCTCACTATTTGAGTCTTTTAGTACTTTTTTAGAGTGGGTTGTGCGCGATGTTTCGCAGGTTCCTTCAGTCATCCACTACCTGGATGATTTTTTGTTTGTTGGACCGCCAGATTCATTAGTGTGTAGGAATTTGTTGGCTGCCATGAAATAGGTGTCGGGAAACTTTGGTGTTCCATTAGCGCAGGAAAAGACAGAGGTGTTGAGTTTTTTGGGAATTCTTATCGATTCTGAGAGGATGGAGTGCAGGTTGGCCAAAGATAAGTTGTTATCTCTCCAGCAGGAGGTGCTGAGAGTTAAAAAATTGCGCAAGGTTACATTGAAGGAGTTACAGTCGCTGTTAGAGATTATCCAGAGCGACTTCTGGAGTGCGGTCGGTGCATCATTTCATTCGATCGAATAAAGAGCAAAGAGATGATTTAATTGTGTGGAGGCATTTTTTAGAAAAATATAATGGAAGGTTTTTGATTCTACAGGCAGGAGGAACTTAATGATTTTGATTGTGAGATTTTTACGGATGCGGCGGGCAGTGTTGGTTACGGCGCCTATTGTGGAGGTTAATGGAGCGTTGGCGTTTGGCCCGATTGGTGGTGTAAAAATGGATTTACAAAAAATTTGGTCTTGCTGGAATTGTTTCCAATCATTGTATCTGTATCTGGGGCAACATGTTTAAAGATAGGCAGGTGCGTTTCCATTGCAATAATGCGAGTGTGGTGGCGGTGATTAATAGTCTTTCTTCTTCCTCTTACCCGGTGATTAGATTGGTGCGGGAGTTAGTGTTGCGGTGCCTGGAGTTGAATACATGGATTTCAGCTGTTCATGTACCTGGCGTTCAAAATTCTATTGCGGATGCTTTGTCTTGTTTGCAGTGGGAGCGTTTCCGGGAGTTGGCACCATACGCAGAGTAGGCAGGAACAGGATGCCCTTCACATTTGTGGCAGATTGTTGTGGACGAGGTGGTCCTTTGATACACGCTTCGGTGTCGGGACGGACTTGGTCAGGTTACGAATCGTTGTGGCATACATGGGAGCAGTGGTTAGATCAGTTGGGTACGGTTGTGTCTGACAGTGATAAGATAATGGCGCTTTTGTTATTGATAGGGTCAGCGGAGGAATGGGGTTGGTCAGTGTCAAAGTTGAACAAATTTATAGCTGGTGTGGCTTTTGGTCTCAAGCTTCAGGGTTCTATGGATGTTATGAAAGACTTTTTGATACGACAGACATTAAGAGGTTTTCGTAAAGGATCCTCGATTTGCGACAAGCGCAGGCCCATAACTTTTGGGATGTTGGAACGTTTGGGGGGGCTTTGGGGAAGATTTGTAGTTCTCATTTTGAGACCGTTCTGTTTTGCTTGGCTTTTTCTTTGGCCTTTTTTGGGGCATTGAGACTTGGGGAGCTAGTGTCCCCTACAAAGGATTTGGCCGGGGGCTTGTTAACCGAGGGCCGAGGATGTAGATTTTTGGGAAGGGGGTATTACCTTTTGGATTAGACGTTTGAAGACTGATCAGCTGGGGAAGGGAAAATGGGTGGTGTTAGGGAAGGTGGTGGGTGGTTTGATGTGTCCACATCGTTGTTTGGAGGATTATTGGGGATTGTGGTATGGTAGGTCCGGTCCACTGTTGAGGCACCGTCAAGGGGAGTTTTTGTCGCGGTTTCAATTTACGGCGGTGTTAAAAAAGTCTTAGTGTTGTTAGGTCTTGACCCCTTTTTCTTCGGCTCACACTCATTTAGAATTGGGGCAGCGTCGGAGGCGGATGGCTTGGGTTTGGGTGCGGATGTAATAAGGCGTATAGGACGATGGACGTCTAATCGATATTTGTCTTACGTTCGGCGTTGAAGGGAGTATCTTGATCGAGGGTGGACATTTGTTATTTTGGTATTAACCCCTTAAGCCCCGAGGGTGGTTTGGACGTTAATGACCGGGCCAATTTTTACAATTCTGACCACTGTCCCTTTATGAGGTTATAACTCTGGAACGCTTTAACGGATCACGGTGATTCTGACACTGTTTTCTCGTGACATACTGTACTTCATGGTAGTGGTAAAATTTATTCGATATAACTTGCGTTTATTTGTGAAAAAACCGGAAATTTGGCGAAAATTTAGAAACTTTCGCAATTTTCCGACTTTAAATTTTTATGCCCTTAAATCACAGAGATATGTCACGCAAAATACTTAATAGGTAACATTTCCCACATGTCTACTTTACATCAGCACAATTTTGGAACCAAAATTTTTTTTTGTTAGGGAGTTATAAGGGTTAAAAGTTGACCAGCAATTTCTCATTTTTACAACACCATTTTTTTTTTAGGGACCACATCTCATTTGAAGTCATTTTGAGGGGTCTATATGATAGAAAATACCCAAGTGTGACACCATTCTAAAACTGCACCCCTCAAGGTGCTCAAAACCACATTCAAGAAGTTTATTAACCCTTCAGGGGTTTCACAGGAATTTTTGGAATGTTTAAATAAAAATGAATATTTAACTTTTTTTCACACAAAATTTATTTCAGCTCCAATTTGTTTTATTTTACCAAGGGTAACAGGATAAAATGGATGCCAAACGTTGTTGTACAATCTGTGCTGAGTACGGGGGGTAAACCACTGTTTGGGCGCATGGCAGAGCTTGGAAGGAAAGGAGCGCCATTTGACTTTTCAATGCAAAATTGACAGGAATTGAGATGGGACGCCATGTTGCGTTTGGAGAGCCCCTCATGTGCCTAAACATTGAAACCCCCCACAAGTGACACCATTTTGGAAAGTAGACACCCTAAGGAACTTATCTAGATGTGTGGTGACCACTTTGACCCACCAATTGCTTCACAGAAGTTTATAATGCAGAGCCGTAAAAATAAAAAATCATATTTTTTCACAAAAATGATCTTTTCGCCCCCAATATTTTATTTTCCCATGTGTAAGAGAAGAAATTGGACCTCAAAAATTGTTGTCCAATTTGTCCTGAGTATGCTGATACCCCATATATGGGTGTAAACCATTGTTTGGGCGTATGGCAGAGCTCGGAAGGGAAGGAGCGCCATTTTACTTTTCAATGCAAAATTGACTGGAATTGAGATGGGATGCCATGTTGCGTTTGGAGAGCCCCTGATGTGCCTAAACATTGAAATCCCCACAAGTGACACCATTTTGGAAAGTAGACCCCCTAAGGAACTCATCTAGATGTGTTGTGAGCACTTTGACCCAACAAGTGCTTTACAGAAGTTTATAATGCAGAGCCGTAAAAATAAAAAATCATATTTTTTCACAAAAATGATTTTTGGCCCCCAATTTTTTATTTTCCCAAGGGTAAGAGAAGAAATTAGACCACAAAAGTTGTTGTGCAATTTGTCCTGAGTGCGACGATACCCCATATGTGGGGGTAAACCACTGTTTGGGCGCATGGCAGAGCTCAGAAGGAAAGGAGCGCCATTTGACTTTTCAATGCAAAATTGACTGGAATTGAGATGGGACACCATGTTGCGTTTGGAGAGCCCCTGATGTGCCTAAACATTGGAACCCCTCACAAGTGACACCATTTTGGAAAATAGACCCCTTAAGGAACTTATCTAGATGTGTGGTGACCACTTTGACCCAACAAGTGCTTCACAGAAGTTTATAATGCAGAGCCGTAAAAATAAAAAATCTTATTTTTTCACAAAAATGATCTTTTCGCCCCCAATTTTTTATTTTCCCAAGGGTAAGAGAAGAAATTAGACCACAAAAGTTGTTGTGCAATTTGTCCTGAGTGCGACGATACCCCATATGTGGGGGTAAACCACTTTTTAGGCGCATAGCAGAGCTCGGAAGGGAAGGAGCGCCATTTGACTTTTCAATGCAAAATTGACTGGAATTAAGATGGGACGCCATGTTGGTTTGGAGAGCCCCTGATGTGCCTAAACATTAAAACCCCCCCACAAGTGACACCATTTTGGAAACTAGACCCCCTAAGGAACTTATCTACATGTGTTTTGAGAGCTTTGAACCCCCAAGTGTTTCACTACAGTTTATAACGCAGAGCCGTGAAAATAATTTATTTTTTTTTTTGCAAAAATTATTTTTTAGCCCCCAGTTTTGTAACAGAATAAATTGGACCCCAAAAGTTGTTATCCAATTTGTCCTGAGTACGCTGATACCCAATATGTGGGGGGGAACCACTGTTTGGGCGCATGGCAGAGCTCGGAAGGGAAGGAGCGCCATTTGGAATGCAGACTTAGATGGATTGGTCTGCAGGAGTCACGTTGCATTTGCAGAGCCCCTGATGTACCCAAACAGTACAAACCCCCCACAAGTGACCCCATATTAGAAACTAGAGCTCCCAAGGAACTTATCTAGATGTGTTGTGAGAACTTTGAACCCCTAAGTGTTTCACTACAGTTTATAACGCAGAGCTGTGAAAATAAAAATTCTTTTTTTTTTTCACAAAAATGATTTTTTAACCCCCAGCTTTGTATTTTTCCAAGGGTAACAGAAGAAATTGGACCCCATAAGTTGTTGTCCAATTTGTCCTGAGTACGCTGATACCCCATATGTGGGGGGGAACCACTGTTTGGGCGCATGGCAGAGCTCGGAAGGGAAGGAGCGCCATTTGGAATGCAGACTTAGATGGATTGGTCTGCAGGCGTCACGTTGCATTTGCAGAGCCCCTGATGTACCCAAACAGTACAAACCCCCCACAAGTGACATCATATTGGAAACTAGACTTCCCAAGGAACTTATCTAGATGTGTTGTGAAAACTTTGAACCCCCAAGTGTTTCACTACAGTTTACAACGCAGAGCCGTGAAAATAAAAAATCCTTTTTTTTTCCTACAAAAATGATTTTTAGTCCCCCAAATTTTTATTTTCCCAAGGATAACAAGAGAACTTGGACCCAAAAAGTTGTTGTCCAATTTGTCTCGAGTACGCTGATACCCCATATGTTGGGGTAAACCCCTGTTTGGGCGCACGGGAGAGCTCGGAAGTGAAGGAGCACTGTTTTACTTTTTCAGTGCTGAATTGGCTGGAATTGAGATCGGACGCCATGTCGCGTTTGGAGAGCCCCTGATGTGCCTAAACAGTGGAAACCCCCCAATTATAACTGAAACCCTAATCCAAACGCACCCCTAACCCTAATCCCAACTGTAACCCTAACCACACACCTAACCCTGACACACCCCTAATTCTAATCCCAACCGTAAATGTAATCCAAACCCTAACCCTAGCCCTAGCCCTAACCCTAACCCTAATGGGAAAATGGAAATAAATAATTTTTTTTAAATTTTATTATTTTTCCCTAAGGCTAGGTTCACATTGTGTTAGGGAAATCCGTTTAGTGCTAGCGCTAGCGGATTGCGCTAACGCAATGTCTTTTTAGGTGTCGCGTTTAGTGGTCGCGTTAACGTCCCCACTCTGGAAGATCGGGGATCGGACCTCGGGCACGCCGCGGACGCTGCAAGCAGCGTCCGAGGCGCGCCACAAAAGAACGGCACCTTGCTAGCGCGAGCCGAAAATGGCACGCTCTAGTGATGCGCTACACCCGAAAATCACATTGCTGTCAATGGGTGTGCTAACGGACCCGTTGCACGGCGTTAATTGTGACATTTTCGCCGTGCAACGCTGTCTGTTAGCGTTAACCCATTAATGCAATGTGAACCTAGCCTAACTAAGGGGGTGATGAAGGGGGGTTTGATTTACTTTTATAGCGTTTTTTATATCGGATTTTTATGATTGGCAGCCGTCACACACTAAAAGACGCTTTTTATAGCAAAAAAGATTTTGCGTCTCCACATTTTGAGACCTATAATTTTTCCATATTTTGGTCCACAGAGTCATGTGAGGTCTTGTTTTTTTGCGGGACGAGTTGACGTTTTTATTGGTAACATTTTCGAACATGTGACAGTTTTTGATCGCTTTTTATTCCGATTTTTTGTGAGGCAGAATGACCAAAAACCAGCTATTCATGAATTTCTTTTGGGGGAGGCGTTTATACCGTTCCGCGTTTGGTAAAATTGATAAAGCAGTTTTATTCGTCATGTCAGTACGATTACAGCAATACCTCATTTATATCATTTTTTTATGTTTGGCGCTTTTATACGATAAAAGCTATTTTATAGAAAAAATAATTATTTTGGCATCGCTTTATTCTGAGGACTATAACTTTTTTATTTTTTTGGTTATGATGCTATATGGTGGCTCGTTTTTTGTGGGACAAGATGACGTTTTCAGAAGTACCATGGTTATTTATATCCGTCTTTTTGATCGCGTGTTATTCCACTTTTTGTTCAGCGTTATGATAATAAAGCGTTGTTTTTTGGCTCGTTTTTTTTTTTTTCTTACGGTGTTCACTGAAGGGGTTAACTAGTCGGCCAGTTTTATAGGTTGGGTCGTTACGGACGCGGCGATACTAAATATGTGTACTTTTATTGTTTTTTTTTTTTTTTTTTTTAGATAAAGAAATGTATTTATGGGATTAATATTTTTTTTTTCTTCTTTATTTAGGGATTTTTTTTTTAATTTTTTTTTACACGTGTGGAAGTTTTTTATTTTACTTTTTCACTTTGTCCCAGGGGTAGGACATCACAGATCACCGATCTGACAGTGTGCACAGCACTCTGTCAGATCGGTGATCTGACATACAGCCGGGCAGGATTAGAGCTGCAGCTGCAGCCTGATCCTGACCCGGAAGTGCTCCCTGCAGGACCCGGATGCAGCCCCGCGGCCATTTTGGATCCGGGGCCTGCAGGGAGAAGATGCTCGGTACACGGTGAGTATATCACCGTGTACCGATCGTCTCAGGGAAGCCCGCAGGGAGCCCCCTCCCTGCGCGATGCTTCCCTGCACCGCCGGCACATCGCGATCATCTTTGATCGCGGTGTGCCGGGGGTTAATGTGCCGGGAGCGGTCCGTGACCGCTCCTGGCACATAGTGCCGGATGTCAGCTGCGATAGGCAGCTGACACCCGGCCGCGATCGGCCGCGCTCCCCCCGTGAGCGCGGCCGATCGCATATGACGTACTATCCCGTCACTGGGAATTAAGTCCCAGGTCACCTTGACGGGATAGTACGTCATATGGGATTAAGGGGTTAATTGTTGTTGTATCTTGCAGGTCGGACTCATCTGTTGGCTTGGATACTTGGACATTCCTTCGTTCATTGGGGAGCGATTCGGGCTGACGTTAGGCAAAATGAGACGCAACTGGGTTTTTGCAGAGATACAGTGGTTGCTCGTTGGTTGGGATTTCAGGGCATGTTGTGGTGCAGATTGTTGTATGAATTTGCCTGCGCTGCTCGGTTGGATCGCGCGCCGGATATAGTGGTGGTACATTTGGAAGGGTCGGTGAGGGAGTTGATTCAGGATATCCGCTTTGACTTTCTGAGATTGTGGGTATCTTTTCCTGGGATGGTGACGGTTTGGTCTGATATCGTGCCGAGGAAGACTTGGAAGGCGGCACATTCTCATAAGGGTATTAATAGGGCACGGGTCAAGCTGAACAGGGCTGTAGGAAGTTTTGTTTCCCGGAATGGGGGTTTGGCGGTTCAGCATTTGGAATTGGAAGATGGGGTGGGGAACTTTTGGAGGAATGACGGTGTTCATTTAAACGATATAGGTTTGGACTTGTGGGCGTTAGCCATACAGGAAGGAGTTGAGAGAGCAGTGGCGGTGGTGGGGCACTCGCGAGCCTGAGGTTGTCAGGGCTGCTCGTGGTTGGCAGGGGGTTGGGTTCTTGGAGTTGATGTTTTATGGGGTTGAACTGGCTTCGGTTTACGGGCTGTGGACGGGGTGTTTACCTCAGGAGCTTTTGGAGTTGGTTTGCCCGGAAACAGGTTAAATGGTGCCCTCGAGCTGGTGGTTACGGCTGAGGGTAAAGAAGGTTAGGTTAAAAAAGTTTGTGCGGGGGCTTTTGCCCTTGGAGTGCCAGTTTTGTTAGCTCCAAGAACCCTCCCCTCAAGTTTTTTACACAATTATATAAATAGTGTTATGTTTGTTTTGTTAACAAAGAAAAAATGGTCATGTGTTAATTTGTTCAGTAATAAGTTTTGGTTTTATGGAGAATTTGGTATGGTGGGATTATGATGTCATGAGAGAGAAGGACCAATCTTGGCGATACACAGTCATGTACATTGCCTGCTGTATGGAGAGTATTTGCTTAGTGTCAGCGTGCTGCACAAGATAGATTCTTTAGTAAAACATAACTTAATGTCCACTTATTGCATTGTCATTTCAATGGCATTTTGCTAGGTGAAGGTAGTGTATGGGCAAGATTGCTACAGTATGTCTTGGATAAATTACTTTGCAGTTATAAAATCCTCTTCACAAGGCTCCAGTGTATTACATTCTAATGCTCTGTGCACGAATAAACAATTTGACGGTATTCTGCCTACATGGAAACATCTATATGTAATATATCCTCTTCTCTCATCATAGGAGGTTGCAACATTTAGAGGTAGAAATGTAGGGAAGGTTGATATGATTGAATGTGACTACATGAATACATAATGGAATTGACTTACGGTAATTTGTCCAAAAGTTCTTACAACAATAAAGACAATACAACCAAAGTAATCCGTACCTCTAACACCGTTATCTTGTGTGACCCCATAAGTACAAGCCACAAGCTCTATAATATCTAACTCATTAAGGCAGAGAACGGCAATAAATTAATGCAATGGATAGGACACAATTTCCTGCTGTGTATTAAAGGTAATTGACCCAAATCTTCTGAAAATAGGTTGCTGAGAAAGAAGAAGAAGTCTTAGGTTGCTCATTAAAACTATTTACTAATTGTAATCGAAATAACCTCTTAACTGTGGAAGGAAAGAGAGTATAAACTGAATTATTTCATTGACCCCCCAAATGACAGCTACATTTTTTTGTTCCGGCAGCTCTGCATTTCACTGGTCATCATTTTTTTTTAAATTGAAGTGTCTGTGTGAGACTTTTTATTTGGGTTAGGTTGTAACTTCCTTTTTTCCTGTTAAGGAGAGAATATATAAATCCCTATGTTATTTAAATTTTTGCTACCCAAATATAAAAAAACAGAATTTTTAGCATCTGAATTTGCAGACTTTTGTATTGTTCCTTTGTACCCTGTGAATGTCCTATAGCTTAGTGTGTCTAAACAGCATTCAAGGAAAACAGACAATCCGGGGGTCATTTCTAGGATCTCAGGTCAGTTTGCACACAGTTCCCCCAGTCCATAATTGGTACCCAATTGTCACAGTCACTCTCGATCGCAGGCCCAACCATGGGTGCAGGAGCTCAGCTGTCATTAGTCTGTAGTGCTTTCTCGTCTTCTCTACAGAGCATCATGGGACTTACTTGCAGGATTTATTTTAAGACACTGTAAAAATAACCATTGTAAGGCTATGTTCACACGTTGCGTTTTTGCAGTGTTTTTTAATGGGAATTTTCATCTGCGTTTCACTGTACCAGCAAAGTCTTGATTTCAGAAATCTCATGCACACACCTTGTTTTTTTTCCTGTTTTGTCAAAATGCTGTATTTTTGCAAAATGCAGCATTTCACTTCTTTTAGCATTTTTTCAGCATTTTTCACCCATTGAAGAAAATGGGTAGTGCAAAAACCGCTGCAAAAAACGTATATCAGGTTTTGCTGTGTTTTTTATGCCAAAACCTTTTTATGCACTAAACCTTATCAGCATGTACAAGCGACAAATGTTCCCGGAAAAAAACGCAGCAATAAAAACGCAGCAAAAACTAAGCAAAACCTACTTTTTATGAGTAGTTTAGGCCGGTCTCACATTTGCGGTTGAGTCTGCAGCGTTTCTTCTGCAATTATCCGCATGCGTTATCCCCTGTGCAGGCGTGTACTACGGAGGACAGAGAATGAACTTCAATCCAATATTGCAGCCAGCATGTAGCCAGTGGGTAAGGAAAGGGTGAATCAAACACCCGAAAACCCCGCCCCTATGTCTGAAGATTGTTCCCTCCAAATTCAGGTGACAGAGTCCCTTTAAACGCTGCTTAAACTTTGCATTAAAAAATGCAGCAAAAACGCAACATATGACTATAGCCTAAAAGTATGTTCGCACATTGTATTTTTCACTTTGTTTTCTCCTAATGTTTTTTTGCCACAAAAACACCCATAGTATTTTACTGTACCAATAGAGTTATTAAGATTTCTGAAATCTCATGGACACGCTGATGATTTTTTCCTTTCAGATTTGAAACAGTTTTTAGCCCTAGCTGTGTTGAAGTTAGTGGATACTGGCAATTTCCAAGTACTCAGGCCATCAAATCGAGTGTGAATGCCAATAGGGCTGCAGTGCCAGCAACCCAAAAAACAGGTCCTTATACAAAAACCTAATTACCATCAGTACACAACTGTACTGCAAGGTTTCTAAATCTATTTCCATGCGCCATGTATTGTTTAAGGCAGTTTTCAATGGAATTATTAGGCCACATTCACACGTTGCGTCCTGTCCTGCGGGTTCTCCCGCAGCGGATTTGATAAATCTGCAGGGCAAACCCGCTGCAGTTATCCCTGCAGATTTATCGCGGTTTGTCCTGCGGGTTCTGCTGCGGGTTCCGCTGCAGGATTTTACCCCTACTATTGATGCTGCACATGCAGCAATATGCAGCATCAATAGTAATGTTAAAAATAATAAAATAATGATATACTCACCCTCTGACGTCCCGATCTCCTCGGCGCTGCAGGCGGCGGTCCGGTTCCAAAGATGCTATGCGACCAGGACCTTCGTGACGTCACGGTCATGTGACCGCGACGTCACCGCAGGTCCTGGTCACATAGCAAATCTGAGACCGGACGGCCGCGTGCAGCGCTGAGACTTCAGAGGTGAGGATAGCATTATTTTTTATTTTAATTATTTTTTTTTTTACTCAAATATGGTTCCCGGGGCCTGGAGGAGAGTCTCCTCTCCTCCACCCCGGGTATAACCCGCACATTATCCGCTTACTCCCGCATGGTGTGCACAGCCCCATGTGGGAAGTAAGCAGATCAATGCATTTCTATGGGTGCAGAATCGCTGCGATTCTGCACAAAGAAGTGACATGCTCCTTCTTTTTTTCCGCAGCAATTCCGCGCGGTTTTTTCCGTAATTTTCCGCAATGTGGGCACAGCGGTTTTTGTTTTCCATAGGGTAACATTGTACTGTACCCTGCATGGAAAACTGCTGCGGACCCGCAGCGGCAAAATCGCGGCGGTTCCGCTGTAAAAACCGCATAGTGTGAACATAGCCTTAAAGTTTTATTATTTGTTTGGTACTTTTCTGGATAATTTTAATAAACTTTTTTTTATGACCCACAACATTTCCAACATTTCCTTTTACCATAGTCTCTATTGAAGTTCAGATCTCTAAATGAAAATCAGCCTAATTTATACTTTTGCTTAGATGACAGCTAAATACATTTCCATAGCCCAAATTCAATTTATATGCTAAGATGTGTTGTCAAGATTTATATTTATGCCGTATAGCATGCATTGTATTTTCTGAAAAAATAATAATATTTAGTTTTCCTTCCGTTTCCCTCACCCTGTACTATGTTTCCATGTTTAGTTGGAAAATGGTAATGATCTTGTGAGTGCGGGGTCATGTATTGAAATGTTGAAAGAGGCATTTAAATCACCTAAAACAGATCAAAAGAATCACTAAAATGTGTCTAGTACCTACAAACTTTATTTTCCAGAAATACAATGTAAACTTTATAATGATGTGATGCTTTGGGGTCAGGGAGAGAGTGTATGTATATTTATTACACCACACACAGAGAAATTAGAGTATGTCTAGTCCCTGATTCATTGAAAGAACATCCAGCAGATGGACTATATCTCCCATCCCCTCGCTTTATTCACGGTGAGTGCAAATTGTTAGTGATGTGGAATGGGGGACATCTTTTTTCCATTGATATCCATCCTAGTTCTTATTGCCTAACTGCTTAAAATATCCCATGAGATCCTGGAGCAGAGATCATCAACCTTCAGTATTCCAGCTGTTGAGAAGCTACAACTCCTAGCATTGCTTGTCATCCACAAGCTGCCAGACAGTTGTCATGTCATGTTGGGAGTTGTAGCTTGCCAAAACTAAAAGTGTCCCGTCCAAGATTGCTTTATCTGTCTTCAAAAGACAACAGTAGTTTGTCTACCCATGGGGATTCATGGCACATTTAAAAGGACCATGTTATCTGATTCTTGCAGCCCAAACCACCAAGGAGTCCTGCTGTGCAAATGCAGCCATGTATGTAGTACTTTCAAGCACTGTATTGATTCAGAGAAAGCATGCCTTCAAAAGCCGGCCAGGGACCAAGTGTCTTGGCCAACTAGTCCAAGGATGGTCTCCGGTGGCTTCTACACATCTTGATCCCTTTAACATGACAGACCTCACCCTATGCATAAAAATGGATGGTCCCATCAGACTAAAGGAGTGAGGCCGGAATAATCCCTCCAGGGCCTGCAAAAGTGATGGGACTGGCGTAAGTTCTTCAAATATCTGAAATGTTACTTTTATTTTGCCCTAAATCAGGGATAAAAAACTCAGAATGATTCCCTCTAAATGCTGAAATAATTCATATGTGACCTGGCATGAGGAACCAAGAATCAGTTTTCAGTGACAATCTGGGACTAGCGTGATCAAACTCCTTATAGCCTGTAACATTTCTAGGAATCCACTTACGCCAAAAGGAGAAGTCATAGACAGACTGTGTCTTCATTACTGCAGCACTCACAGAATGCAGATTTTGTAATATAAGAGATAGGTCTTTTGGGCACTTGTGGAGTCATTACTTCTCTAAAATACGTCCATTTCTTCTACATGACTTCTTTCAAATGTCATTCGCAAAGGTGATCTCATCATCCAGTATGCTCCCCCTATGGCAAGTTCTATTATTTGCTATGTATGTCAGGAGAATTATATTACTATATTACATTTATCCTGAATAGCGTGTTAATGCAGTGTCGGGAACACTTACACCTGTTGGGAATCGAAAGTGGTAAAGAGAAAAGCATTTTTCTGTTTCAGGAAGGGATATTTGGAGATAACATTTGAATTCCTTTCTTTCATTTGAAGAGCATTGAACTATGGCTACAAGCACATTATTTGCTACAAGATGAACCGGTGTAATGGGCTTCTACGTATCACTTTAACATTTCACTGCCAGGGGATCTTTTACTGGTTGCGCATTGCAGTGTGTTGATGGTCAGTCTGGCAGTGACGAGCTTATATCACTTTATCTTCTCACCCATGCAGCACTTTCATGAGTGATGGTTGTGTCCCATCTAGAAATGCTCATGTAGGGAGACTAAGGTTACTTTTAATGTTGCAAGCCTAATATTCACAACAGCATTAAACTGTCAGAGAAAGCTGATTGATACTGTTATAACTGGCAAAGCAGGAACATTTTCTTTCCATTGTTTTCTGAATGATGAATTACGGTTATTTTATAGAGTGTGTAGTCAGAGCTGTTTCCTTGGTTCAATTGCATTAACTTCCTTGCCATATTGTCTGAGGCCTCCAGACATTGGGTTGTAGTGTAACGGTTTCCCTAGCATATGGGAAGCTGTAAACTCTCAGAGCATTTTGTAAATAGCATTAGCTAAAGACTCTTTGGTCGTTTCCCACAGATTGGTGTTTTTGCTTATTTTCCTGTTAATGTGGAATAACACAAAAGTTGCCCATTCTTAGGTTTTATCGTGTTAGGTCAGCCATGAGAGACAACCTGAGTAAGTGGTTTGCTTCAATCAAACCCTTGGCCAATTTCACCCAAGTCATTTAACTAAGAAAGTTTTGTCTACTTCACTGTTTGTTTAACCTTCCAGCAAAACTAATTTGCCAAACAGCATCATATTTCTGTCTGACAAGTGGATCGTTGTGCTGGAACAGGTGGATTGTCCATAACAGGCAGGTCATGTCTTCTTTAACAGTTGTCATCTCGTTGAATTAAGAGACAAAGCCTGAAATTCATGGCATAGCCATATACTTGTATGGCAGCATACAGAGGCCATACAACTTATTTCAGAGCCTCTGTGTGATGCCAGAAAGGCTCTAGCAGTAACTTGCAAAAATGAATATTTTTCTCTAAAAGTATTGGTAAAAAATATATTTCACTTGATTAGAACATGCCATGATGTTTGAGCGATTCAGACGTAAATCTCCATACATCTCCGTAAGAAATCTCAGGCATACTGTGGCACACACAGGTCACAGGTATCTCTATCGGAGAAAGTACAAAATTGAGCTCTAAAACAGCCAACGGTATAAAATATTCAGAAATGACATTCAATTTAGAAATGTAGAACCATCCTACAAGTATTAAAGTAATTATCCATTGAAAACAAGTTATCAACTATTTGCAAGTGATAACTTACTGATGGTAGAGGTCCTACCACTGGCAATTGCAAAAACAGAGATTTTTTTAACCCTTCTGGGGAATCTTTAGTCCCTTTACAAAATGGAGCAGCAGGTTGGTCTAACGACTGCCAATCCATTCATTGCCTATGGGGGCTTCCGGAAAAGGCTAAACTCAGCACTTGCCAGTATGACAGGGAATCAATGGAGCAGCAGTCGCACATGCACACTGCAGCTCCATTCTAATGAGGATGAAAGTTCCTTATTTTTCCAGTGAGTGGGAGTCCTAGCAGTTGGGTCCCTACTGATTAACAAGTTATTACCTATACTATTGAAAGGTAATAACATGTTTTCACCAGACATCCCCTTTAAGTCTAATTGAAAGTGAGCATTTTCTATATATCAGGTATTTCTCACGTAAAACTCCACCCAGAAACTTAAGAAGTTGACATAATTTAGTAAGTTATGATCTATCCAGAGAATAGATTATCTGATTGATGGCGGTCCATCTCTGGGGTCTCTCCAATCTCAAGCATAAGCATTTGAAAAGTGTGATTTGAAAAGAATGATGGCTTTGAATTCGACCTCCCTATGTTCATTGTCTATGGGACTGCCCAAAATTGCATCACTGAAATGGGGCGTTTCAGAGTGTAATTCTCAATGTTAAATGGACACCCATCAGCAGAGTGCATTATCCTGTGTGCATAATTGGGACAGCCCATTTAAAGTTCTTGTTCCATGAAGGACCTCCACTGGCCAATGGAATTGGGTTTCTGGCCCCCTATTCTTTTCACTGTAAGGAGAAGTTTGTGTTGAGTGCCGGTCACGCCGGCACCATTCTGATCCTTTTAATGTCTGTAGAGTTGCCAAAACAGAGGTATCCAAAAAAACTCCCAATATGTTTGTGAATAATTAAAAAATTGTTAGCAATATTTGGCCACTGCACTAACTTCTGATTTGCCAAAAAATTGTCAATATCACTGCTGGTCCTGATATCAGAGTCCAACCAGAAACTAACCTGCCCGGCCCCTGCACATAGCCGAACGCTGCGGGGAGAAAATTAACTTTATTCTTCCCGGCGGCGTTCGGTTTCAGTCATGGGGGCTCTGACTGACACTGGCTCTGCGTTGGGGCCATCTGTCAGTAAGTGCTGGGGCGCGGCTACAGCTTTCACTCTGTATTTTCAGAACGGTGACTGAACCAGCTGTGACTGAATCTGGATGCTGCAAGGCAGAATAAAGTTAATTTTCTCATCACAGTGTTCCACTCCGTACAGGCACCAGGTAGGTTAGTAACGCTATTAACCTTCAGATAAACTCCATATTTGCAGGATAATAGCATTTTTGCTGGTGGCAGATTCCCTTTAAAATGTGCACAAGTAACATTACCTACTGTATCCTCACCAATCCCTTGTAGATTGTGAGCCCTCGCGGGCAGGGTCCTCTCTCCTCCTGTACCAGTTGTGACTTGTATTGTTAAAGATTATTGTACTTGTTTTATTATGCATACCCCTCCTCACATGTAAAGCGCCATGGAATAAATGGCGCTATAATAATAAATAATAATAATAATAATAAAGTAATACGGTATCACTAAGATCTTACCAGTAGACCTATGTATCCATTTGTAGTCTTCACCTGCATGCGGCATAGTGTGGCCTTACTCCAATATTTTGCAGAAGTAGGGTGCAATACAAGTTTGTAAAGTGCTCTTTGCATGAAAGGTCAAGAACTGACATAGCATTGGTGCAACCTGTGCATCCACACAGTGGCCCACGAGGTAAAGGGGCCACATCTGATTCCAAAACAGGTGGAATTGTGCATTATAAAGAGCTATTGGACTGAAAAGAGCCCATATATTGTCTGTATCCACTCGTGTGACAACTGCGCTATACAGTAAATACTATACTTAGTAAAGTTTTTAGGTCTTGTCTAATAAATTACAATACTTTCTTACTTTAGAAATATACAGTATATGTAAAGCAGGGATTGGTCTGTTTAGAATAAATTGAAACGTGTATCTAAAAAGAAGGTGTCTCATAACTATAGCAGCGAGGGAGAGATAATGGCTTTCCATTGAAAGTAATTGGTGCTTCAGATCACTGAGCTGGCTGCAAAAATGCCACTGATGAGGTCTATAGCAGTTAACACTGTCTTCTATAATGCCCAATTAAACACAACACTCTCAGAAAGGGAAAAAAATGACCACCATCAACTAGTTTGCACTTTCCAAATGAAAAAGGATTTACACATTTCTCTCTAACAAGTCTTCCACTGGGTTTAAATATGTAGAAACACTCATGTTAAGATAAACTGTACAAGTGCTATGTATGTATATATATATATATATATATATATATATATATATATATATATACTGTATACATTCTACTCAGTGTAAAAATATAAGTGGTAGGTGACAGATGAGTTAAAAAATCAGAGGGTAAGTTTGAAATTACTTTCATTAAGCTAAATCAATAATTCAGATTATATCAGTCCAATAATCAAGAAATTGCAATAGGTCACTATCTACATTGTTCAAATTGGAGAATTTACCGTGCCTTTATGAAGTGGTTATCATATCCTTTTTTTCAGTCAAGCATCATTTTAATAAACCTTTGTGAAACTTTTAATGATACTTAAGAATGTGTAGGAAAAACGGTTGTACACCTGATTTTTTGAAGAGTTTTTTTTAGGTACGCGCCAAAAAAACACCTAAAAGGCATTCAAAAATGCTTAAAAAAACTTTCTATTCATATATATTGTATAACCACTTTGCTGGTCAAAGGTTCAGACTTAAGAGTGTTTTTTTTTCCACTTCAGTTTAAAAAAAATGCTTTTTAGGAAAAAAAGAAAAGTGTCAGTCACTTATTTGAAGCGGCTCCTGATGGAATCTGCTCCAAGCCGCACACTGTTCAATGAAAAGGATGCAAAAAATGATTCAAGGAAAAAATCTCTTCCAAAATGCTTCAATATCTCTTTGAAACCATTTCAGGAGATACTTCAGAAATTAAAAACTCCTTCAAAAACTTTACAAATAATCTTTTCAGTTGAACATTCATCTGAAAAAAAAAATGTCTTTCTATGAATGATCTGTCTTTGCAAGAATCTGCTCAGAAAAATTGTTCATTTGTCACCCATTATTATTGAAAATGTAAAATTACTACTTTCATGTAAACCAATTTTGGGTTTGGCTAAAGAAAACAAAACCCTGTAGTGACATGTTTTTCCAAAAGATAATACATGGAAAACTACTTGGGTGCACTCTTTTATGAGCATTTTCCATCCTGGCTGCCTTAGGGTCAGTTTACATGGATCAACCGGCGGCACGATAATATTGCCGATTAGTAAACCTTTAGAAATTAGCGGGTGTTTGATAGCCTGTTTACACAGACTGACCAAAGAAAATGATGCATAGTAAGCGATGAATAACAGATTGCTCTAAGAATGATGATCTTTTGCACTGTGCAAAAGATTATTTCATTCAAAGAATGAGCCCTTTGCTCGTTCATCAAGTGATCGACACTGACAGCTCGTTTACACAATAAATTAATACAGAAATGAGTGTTTTTAAGAATATTTGTTCACGATTATCTTTAAGTGTATATGCAGCTTTAGTCTTCCGTGTGCTTTAAAGTGCCATTACACAAGATTATTTATTTGTTTAACCTTTACACTAATTTATTCATAAAACTGGTCAAAATGCAATTTAAACAAATAAATCTTCTTAATTGAAGAATATTTGTACACCAAGACATTCTTCAGCTATTTCCTTTGTACATAATAAAAACAATAGGTGTTTTATGTAAAATAAAATAAATTGTCAGCCCACACAAGCCTACACAAGCTTTAAATTAAGTTGATAGGCAGTCAATATACTCAGTGACTTATGCTTTTGTGATCAGCCGTACGTGAACTTTGCTTGATTCCTGTGTTAGTATTTCATTTCTATTATTTAGCATTTTATTCACATTCTGTTAAAGATAAAACGGTCATAGATTTCACCGTGCACAAAAGGTTTATCTTTCTCTTAGCAAATACAAGTTTAATAATATTTCCTTGTTCTTGCTTGTTTTTGAAATCACACTTCCAAACTTTAATGCGATCTGAAGAAATATTTATTATAAACTCATGTTTGTGCATAATAAATAAGTGATTCAAGGATAATGGATTTGGGAAGAATTAGAGCATTAGAAACAAAATTCTAAATGTTGAAATAACTATACATGTATGTAAGTGTATTTATGAGGTTATACAGTATATAATAACAGCAGTACATGAACACGTGGCAAAGCAGATAAACCATCTGCTAGAAGCAGGCCACCACCCAGTTTGGCTAACACAAGGAAGAACAATGCTGATCATGAGTGGATCCTCACAAAAGAACAGTTCCATCCAACTACCGCCCAATAACCTGCCTTACAACAACATGGAAACTCCTGTCAGGCATCATAGCCACAAAACTACAGAACCATTTGACCTAGTACATGAATCCAACTCAGAAAGGAATTGGGTTCAACACCAGAGGCTCTAAGCACCAGCTCATAATAGATAGAGCAGTCACTCAAGAGTCAAGATCCAGACAGAATAATATCAGCACAGCCATAAATGACTACAGGAAAACCTATGACTCCATGCCACACACATGGATCTGTGAATGGTTGGCTCTCTACAATGTCAACAGGAAATTAAGAAACTTCCCCAGAAACTCAATGGAGCTATGGACAACAGTATTGGAAGTCAACTCAAGACAATTAGCACATGTGACCATCAAATGCGACATATACCAAGGTGATGCACTTTGCCCATTGCTGTTCTGCATAGGCTTGAACCCCCTCAGTCAGATAATTACAGAGTCTGGCTATGGATACAAGTTCGAGAGTGGAAGCACCATCAGTCACCTCCTCTACATGGTTGACATCAAGCTGTACGTGAAAAATGAGCGAGACATCAATTCACTGATGCACCTGACAAGGATATACAGCGAAGACATCGGGATGTCCTTTGGACTGTAGAAGGACAGCCGTTGGTAATAAAGAGAGGCAAGGTAGTCAAGACTGATGGAGTGGAATTACTAGCAGGGCACATAGCAGATGTACAGACATGCTACAAATACCTCAGCATCCCACAGGGATACGGTAACCATGATGAGGAGGCAATAAAAGCAGCAACATCCAAATACAATCAAAGGGTAAGACAGGTCCTGAAGAGCCAGCTCAATGGGAAGAATAAAATCCATGCCATCAATACATATGCCCTGCCAGTTATCAGATACCCTGTTGGCATAGTGTGCTGGACAAAAGAAGAGATGGAAGCTGCAGATGTGAATACATGAAATCTCCTCACAATGCATGGAGGTTTCCACCCTAAGTCTAACACCCAAAGATTGTATACCAACAGAAAGGAGGGTGGTCGAATGTTGATAAGCATCCAAGCTACCTTCATGGATGACACAAAGAGTATCCAGGAATACATCAGAAAAATGGCACAAAAGATGAGATTCTGAGAGAAAGCCTAAAGCAGCGGCAACAACAGATCTGGAAGGAAGAACAGGATCATGAAGCGCCATGGCAAGACAAGCAGCTGCATGGGATGTACCATCGACAGATGATGCAAATGGTTGACATGAAGAAATACTACCAATGGCTGGAGAACGCTGGACTCTGAGACAGCACAGAGGCGCAAGAGCAAGCACTAAGTACCAGATCCATAGAAGCTGGAATCTACCACACAAGACAAGACCCAAAGTGCAGACTATGCAAGAAACCTCAGAAACAATCCAACACATAGTGGCTAGATGCAAAATACAAGCAGGAACAGCGTATACCGAACGCCACAATCAATTAGCAGGAATTGTGTACAGGAACATCTGCACAGCATATGGGCTAAGTTCCCCTAAGTCCAAGTGGGAGACCTCAGAAAAAGTGGTGGAGAATGAAAGGGCATAAATCCTGTGGGACTTCAAGAACCAGATGGATAAGCAGGTGTTGGCTAATCAACCAGACATTGTGACAGTAGACAAGGATCAGAAGACAGAAGTTATGATACATGTGGCAGTGCTAAGTGACAGCAACATCAGAAAGAAGGAATATGAGAAGCTGGAGAAATATCAGGGCCTCAAATGAGAAATGGAGAAGATGTGGAAGGTGTAGGCAACAGTGATTCCAGTGGTGATAGGAGAACTTGGAGCAGTGACACCTAAGTTGGGAATATGGCTACAACTGATCCCAGAAGCAACATCTGAACTCTCTGTCCAGAAAAGCGCAATGCTAGGAACAACTAAGAACCTGTGCAGAACCCTCAAACTCCCAGGCCTCTGGTAGAGGACCTGAGAATGAGAAAGAACAACAAAGACCACCCCTATTGGGGAGTGAGAAGGAAGTTTTATATATATAGCCAAATATTTACACACACATTGCTTAAATATATAAAAAGAAACAAATATTTGAATAATTAGATGCAATAGAATTGATTGAATTTTAATTGAATTCAAGTTGAGTCTTATGAAATTAGTAGGTCCTGGTAAATTGAAGCAAATCTCCTGGTCCACATGAATTACATCCTAGGGTACTGAAAGAGATAGCAAAGGAAATTGCAGAACCACTAGCCAGAATCTTTGAAAACTCATGGAGGACAGGAGAAGTTGCAGAAGATTGGAGAAGGGTAAATATTGTACCTGTCTTCAAAAAAGGAAAGAAGATAGAGTTGGGAAATTACAGGCCAGTGAGTCTTACTTCATTTTTTTCCCCCTAATTTTTTTTATTAATTAAATACATATGCAGTAAGCAGGACATGCACTGTACTAACTGTATTTGTCACTGACATCTGTATATCTATCTATTCTATTTAAATTTACTGTATGTAATCCATTTCTTCTATCCTATCGGCTCCTGCAGTGATTGTACTGTACACTGCAGATGAATTGCCGGCTTTTCTTCTATCTATGTAATATATACAGTACAGACCAAAAGTTTGGACACACCTTCTCATTTAAAGAGTTTTCTGTATTTTCATGACTATGAAAATTGTACATTCACACTGAAGGCTTCAAAACTATGAATTAACACATGTGGAATTATATACTTAACAAAAAAGTGTGAAACAACTGAAATTATGTCTTATATTCTAGGGTCTTCAAAGTTGCCACCTTTTGCTTTGATGACTGCTTTGCACACTCTTAGCATTCTCTTGATGAGCTTCAAGAGGTAGCCGTCGGGAATGGTCTTCCAACAATCTTGAAGGAGTTCCCAGAGATGCTTAGCTTGTTGGCCTTTTTGCCTTCACTCTGCAGTCCAGCTCACCCCAAACCATCTCAATTGGGTTCAGGTCTGGTGACTGTGGAGGCCAGGTCATCTGGCGTAGCACCCCATCACTCTCTTTCTTGGTCAATAGCCCTTATACAGCCTGGAGGTGTGTTTGGGGTCATTGTCCTGTTGAAAAATAAATGATGGTCCAACTAAACGCAAACCGGATGGAATAGCATGCCGCTGCAAGATGCTGTGGTAGCTATGCTGGTTCAGTATGCCTTCAATTTTGAATAAATCCCCAACAGTGTCACCAGCAAAGCACCCCCACACCATAACACCTCCTCCTCCATGCTTCACCGTGGGAACTAGGCATGTAGAGTCCATCCGTTCACCTTTTCTGCGTCGCACAAAGACACGGTGGTTGGAACCAAAGATCTCAAATTTGGACTCAACAGTTGTTGTAGAGATGTGCCTGCTGCTAGAACTCTGTGTGACATTGACCTGGTCTCTAATCTGAGCTGCTGTTAACCTTCGATTTCTGAGGCTGGTGACTTGGATAAACTTATCCTCGGAAGCAGAGGTGACTCTTCGAATTCCTTTCCTGGGGCAGTCCTCATGTGAGCCAGTTTCTTTGTAGCACTTGATGGTTTTTGCCACTGCACTTGGGGACACTTTCAAAGTTTTCCTAACTTTTCGGACCTTCATTTCTTAAAGTAATGATATCCACTCGTTTTTCTTTACTTAGAATTTGTATTATGGCTAGAAAAAAGCAGCTAACAGTCTATTCAGTAAGACCATCAGCTGTATATCCATCAGACTTCTGCACAACACAACTGATGGTCCCAACCCCATTTATAAGGCAAGAATTCCACTTATTAAACCTGACAGGGCACACCTGTCATTGTCCTGTTGAAAAATAAATGATGGTTCAACTAAACGCAAACCGGGTGGAATAGCATGCCGCTGTAAGATGCTGTGGTAGCCATGCTGGTTCAGTATGCCTTCAATGTTGAATAAATCCCAAAAGTGTCACCAGCAAAGCATCCCCACACCATCACACCTCCTCCATGCTTCACGGTGGGAATCAGGCATGTAGAGTCCATCCGTTCACCTTTTCTGCATCGCACAAAGACAATGTGGTTGGAACCAAAGACCTCAAATTTGGACTCATCAGACCAAAGCACAGATTTCCACTGGTTTAATGTCCATTCCTTGTGTTCTTTAGCCCAAAAAAGTCTCTTCTGCGTGTTGCCTGTCCTTAGCAGTGGTTTCCTAGCAGCCATGAAGGCCTACTGCACAAAGTCTCCTCTTAACAGTTGTTGTAGTGATGTGTGTGCAGCTAGAACTCTGTGGGGCATTGACCTGGTCTCTAATATGAGCTGCTGTTAACCTGCGATTTCTGAGGCTGGTGACTTGGATAAACTTATCCTCAGAAGCAGAGGTGACTCTTGGTCTTCCTTTCCTGGAGCAGTCCTCATGTGAGCCAGTTCCTTTGTAGTGCTTGATGGTTTTTGCCACTGCACTCAGGGACACTTTCAAAGTTTTCCCAATTTTTCAGAATGACTAACCTTCATTTCTTAAAGTAATGATGGCCACTCATTTTTCTTTACTTAGCTGCTTTTATCTTGTCATAATACAAATTCTAACAGTCTATTCAGTAGGACTATCAGCTGTGTATCCACCAGACTTCTGCACAACACAACTGATGGTCCCAACACCATTTATAAGGCAAGAAATCCCACTTATTAAACCTGACAGGGCACACCTGTGAAGTGAAAACCATTCCCGGTGACTACCTCTTGCAGCTCATCAAGAGAATGCCAAGAGTGTGCAAAGCAGTCATCAAAGCAAAAGGTGGCTACTTTGAAGAACCTAGAATATAAGACATAATTTCAGTAGTTTCACACCTTTTTGATAAGTATATAATTCCACATGTGTTAATTCATAGTTTTGATGCCTTTAGTGTGAATGTACAAATTGGCGGGTGGCAGATGAGGTTTAACAATGATAAATGTAAGGTTATACACATGGGAAGAAGGAATCAATATCACCATTACACACTGAATGGGAAACCACTGGGTAAATCTGACAGGGAGAAGGACTTGGGGATCCTAGTTAATGATAAACTTACCTGGAGCAGCCAGTGCCAGGCAGCAGCTGCCAAGGCAAACAGGATCATGGGGTGCATTAAAAGAGGTCTGGATACACATGATGAGAGCATTATACTGCCTCTGTACAAATCCCTAGTTAGACCGCACATGGAGTACTGTGTCCAGTTTTGGGCACCGGTGCTCAGGAAGGATATAATGGAACTAGAGAGAGTACAAAGGAGGGCAACAAAATTAATAAAGGGGATGGGAGAACTACAATACCCAGATAGATTAGCGAAATTAGGATTATTTAGTCTAGAAAAAAGACGACTGAGGGGCGATGTAATAACCATGTATAAGTATATAAGGGGACAATACAAATATCTAGCTGAGGATCTCTTTATACCAAGGAAGGTGACGGGCACAAGGGGGCATTCTTTGCGTCTGGAGGAGAGAAGGTTTTTCCACCAACATAGAAGAGGATTCTTTACTGTTAGGGCAGTGAGAATCTGGAATTGCTTGCCTGAGGAGGTGGTGATGGCGAACTCAGTCGAGGGGTTCAAGAGAGGCCTGGATGTCTTCCTGGAGCAGAACAATATTGTATCATACAATTATTAGGTTCTGTAGAAGGACGTAGATCTGGGGATTTATTATGATGGAATATAGGCTGAACTGGATGGACAAATGTCTTTTTTCGGCCTTACTAACTATGTTACTATGTTACTATGTTACTAAAATACAGAAAAACCTTTAAATGAGAAGGTGTGTCCAAACGTTTGGTCTGTACTGTGTATATATATATATATATATATATATATATATATTCTATGTGTATATATCTATTCAATCTATCCTATTCTATTCTAACCTGTCAGTGTGATTTTACTGTATGCGGCACATGAATTGCCAGCTTTTCAAAGTACATTGGTGCATTTAAATCAGAAATCACTCGCATGGTCCAAGTACTGTGTGATTTTTTTCTCACACCCATAGGCTTGCATTGGTGAGTGTCGGCCAAGTCTCGGTGACAGTCGCAGCATGCTGCGATTTTACACGCATGCCGAATATGGCTGAAAAAATTAACGCTGATGTGAGCTGCCCCATAGATTAATACTTGGCTGGGTGCTATGGAATGTCTTCTCGCATTGCCCTGTAGTGGCAAGTGGGGTTCATATTTGTGAGGTTGGTGTCACCTTTGTATTGTCAGGTGACATCAAGCCCACGGATTACTAATGGAGAGGCATCTATAAGACACCTAACCATTACTAATCCTATAGTTAAATGGTAAATAAAGACTCTGCCAGAATAAAGTCCTTTATTAGAAATAAAGGTACCGTTACACTAAACGACTTACCAACGATCACGACCAGCGATACGACCTTGCTGTGATCATTGGTAAGTTGTTGCGTGGTCGCTGGGGAGCTGTCACACAGACAGCTCTCTCCAGCGACCAACGATCAGGGGAAAGACTTCGGCATAATTGAAATTGTCTTCAATGATGCTGAAGTCCCCGGGTAACCAGGGTAAATATCGGGTTACTAAGCGCAGGGCCGCGCTTAGTAACCCGATATTTACCTTGGTTACCACTGTAAAAGTTTAAAAAAAGCATAACAAAATAGTACATACATTCCGTTGTCTGTCACGTCCCCCGGCGTGAGTATGTACTGTTTTTTTTTTTTTACTTTTACAATGGTAACCAGGGTAAATATTGGGTTACTAAGCGCGGCCCTGCGCTTAGTAACCCGATATTTACCCTGGTTACCATTGAACACATCGCTGGATCAGCATCACACACGCCAATTCAGCGATGACAGCGGGTGATCAGCGACCAAAAAAAAGGTCCTGATCACTCCCAGCGACCAACAATCTCCCAGCAGGGGCCTGATCGTTGGTTGCTGTCACGCATAATGATTTTGTTAACGATATTGTTGCTACTAGGGTTGAGCGAAACGGGTCGAACATTTTCAAAAGTCGCCGACTTTTGGCTAAGTCGGGGTTTCATGAAACCCGATCCGACCCCTGTGCGGGGTCGGCCATGTGGTACGCGACTTTCGCGCCAAAGTCGCGTTTCAATGACGCGAAAAGCGCCATTTCTCAGCCAATGAAGGTAAACGCAGAGTGTGGGCAGCGTGATGACATAGGTCCTGGTCCCCACCATCTTAGAGAAGGGCATTGCAGTGATTGGCTTGCTGTCTGCAACGTCACAGGGGCTATAAAGAGGCGTTCCCGCCGACCGCCATCTTACTGCTGCTGATCTGAGCTTAGGGAGAGGTTGCTGCCGCTTTGTCAGAAGCAGGGATAGCGTTAGGCAGGGTCCATTAACCACAAAACCGCTTGTGCTGCAGCGATTTGCACTGTCCAACACCACCCTCGGTGTGCAGGGACAGTGGAAGTTTTTTTTTTTTTTTTTTTCCCTCAGCGCTGTAGCTCATTGGGCTGCCCTAGAAGGCTCCCTGATAGCTGCATTGCTGTGTGTACGCCGCTGTGCAAACCAACTGCTTTTTTCAAAGCACAAATCCTCTTGTTCCTTCCTTTCTGCACAGCTATCTTTTTTGTTTGTCCACACTTTTTATTTCATTTGTGCATCAGTCCACTCCTTATTGCTGCCTGCCATACCTGGCTGAGATTACTGCAGGCAGGGAGATAGTAGCTGCCTGCCATACCTGGCTGAGATTACTGCAGGCAGGGAGATAGTAATTGTAGGACATTCCCTGTTTTTTTTTTTTTTTTTTTTTTGGTGGGAGATTAAGATTGGCAATTTGGCATTTCTGCTAGAGTGCCATCCCTGTGTGTGCCATCTCTCTCACATAGTGGGCCATAGAAAGCCTTTTCATTTTTCTGTATTTTTTTTTGTGGGGTGTATAAATTCTCCCTGATAAAAATACAGTGGGAGATTAATATTGGCCTTTGGGCTTGTGTGCCAGTCCTGAGTGTGCCATCTCTCTCACAAATAGTGGGCCATAGAAAGCCTATTTTATTTTTTTTTGGGTTTTATAAATTCTCCCTGAAAAAAAGGGAGATTAATATTGGCCTCTGGGCTTCTGTGCCAGTCCTGAGCGTGCCATCTGTGCCAGTCCTGAGCGTCCCATCTCTCTCACAAATAGTGGGCCATAGAAAGCCTATTTAATTTTTTTTTTGGTTTTATAAATTTTCCCTGAAAAAAGGGAGATTAATATTGGCCTCTGGGCTTGTGTGCCAGTTGTGAGCGTGCCATCTGTGCCAGTCCTGAGCGTGTCATCTCTCTCACAAATAGTGGGCCATAGAAAGCCTATTTAATTTTTTTTTTGGTTTTATAAATTTTCCCTGAAAAAAGGGAGATTAATATTGGCCTCTGGGCTTGTGTGCCAGTTGTGAGCGTGCCATCTGTGCCAGTCCTGAGCGTGCCATCTCTCTCACAAATAGTGGGCCATAGAAAGCCTATTTAATTTTTTTTTTGGTTTTATAAATTTTCCCTGAAAAAAGGGAGATTAATATTGGCCTCTGGGCTTGTGTGCCAGTTGTGAGCGTGCCATCTGTGCCAGTCCTGAGCGTGCCATCTCTCTCACAAATAGTGGGCCATAGAAAGCCTATTTAAATATTTTTTTGGTTTTATAAATTCTCCCAGAAAAAAAGGGAGATTAATATTGGCCTCTGGGCTTCTGTGCCAGTCCTGAGCGTGCCATCTGTGCCAGTCCTGAGCGTCCCATCTCTCTCACAAATAGTGGGCCATAGAAAGCCTATTTAATTTTTTTTTTGGTTTTATAAATTTTCCCTGAAAAAAGGGAGATTAATATTGGCCTCTGGGCTTGTGTGCCAGTTGTGAGCGTGCCATCTGTGCCAGTCCTGAGCGTGCCATCTCTCTCACAAATAGTGGGCCATAGAAAGCCTATTTAATTTTTTTTTTGGTTTTATAAATTTTCCCTGAAAAAAGGGAGATTAATATTGGCCTCTGGGCTTGTGTGCCAGTTGTGAGCGTGCCATCTGTGCCAGTCCTGAGCGTGCCATCTCTCTCACAAATAGTGGGCCATAGAAAGCCTATTTAAATATTTTTTTGGTTTTATAAATTCTCCCAGAAAAAAAGGGAGATTAATATTGGCCTCTGGGCTTCTGTGCCAGTCCTGAGCGTGCCATCTGTGCCAGTCCTGAGCGTCCCATCTCTCTCACAAATAGTGGGCCATAGAAAGCCTATTTAATTTTTTTTTTGGTTTTATAAATTTTCCCTGAAAAAAGGGAGATTAATATTGGCCTCTGGGCTTGTGTGCCAGTTGTGAGCGTGCCATCTGTGCCAGTCCTGAGCGTGCCATCTCTCTCACAAATAGTGGGCCATAGAAAGCCTATTTAATTTTTTTTTTGGTTTTATAAATTTTCCCTGAAAAAAGGGAGATTAATATTGGCCTCTGGGCTTGTGTGCCAGTTGTGAGCGTGCCATCTGTGCCAGTCCTGAGCGTGCCATCTCTCTCACAAATAGTGGGCCATAGAAAGCCTATTTAAATATTTTTTTGGTTTTATAAATTCTCCCAGAAAAAAAGGGAGATTAATATTGGCCTCTGGGCTTCTGTGCCAGTCCTGAGCGTGCCATCTGTGCCAGTCCTGAGCGTCCCATCTCTCTCACAAATAGTGGGCCATAGAAAGCCTATTTTTTTTTGGGGGGGGGTTTTAGAAATTCTCCCTGGAAAAAAAAAGGGAGATTAATATTGCCCTTTGGGCTTGTGTGCCAGTACTAAGCGTTCCATCTCTCTCTCTCTCTCTTAGTCAGTGGGCCATAGAACGCCTATTTTTGGTTTTATTTGTTTTCTAAATTCTCCCTGAAAAAATCATTTTATTTTATTTGGTTTCTAAATTCTTCCTGATAAAATCATATTTTTTTTATTTTTTTTTTTTCTAAAGTCTCCCTGAAAAAAAAAAAAAAAAAAAAAAACAGTGGGAGATTAATATTGGCCTTTCTGCTTGTGTGCCAGTCTTGACTCCTGGGTGTGCCATCTCTCTCTCTCTCTCTCTCTCTCTCTCTCTCTCCAATTGTGGTCCATAGAAAGCCTATATTTTTTTTCCTTGATTTGGGTTCCAAAATCTACCAGAGAAAATAACTCCATCAATCATTGGTAGAAAAATATTGGCCTCTGGGCTTGTGTGCCACTCCTGATTCCTGTGTGCGTCATCTCTCAGTCAGTGGGCCATAGAACGCCTATTTTTGGTTTTATTTGTTTTCTAAATTCTCCCTGAAAAAATCATTTTATTTTATTTGGTTTCTAAATTCTTCCTGATAAAATCATATTTTTTTTATTATTTTTTTTTCTAAAGTCTCCCTGAAAAAAAAAAAAAAAAAAAAAAAACAGTGGGAGATTAATATTGGCCTTTCTGCTTGTGTGCCAGTCTTGACTCCTGGGTGTGCCATCTCTCTCTCTCTCTCTCTCTCTCTCTCCAATTGTGGTCCATAGAAAGCCTATATTTTTTTTCCTTGATTTGGGTTCCAAAATCTACCAGAGAAAATAACTCCATCAATCATTGGTAGAAAAATATTGGCCTCTGGGCTTGTGTGCCACTCCTGATTCCTGTGTGCGTCATCTCTCAGTCAGTGGGCCATAGAACGCCTATTTTTGGTTTTATTTGTTTTCTAAATTCTCCCTGAAAAAATCATTTTATTGTATTTGGTTTCTAAATTCTTCCTGATAAAATCATATTTTTTTTATTATTTTTTTTTCTAAAGTCTCCCTGAAAAAAAAAAAAAAAAAAAAAAAACAGTGGGAGATTAATATTGGCCTTTCTGCTTGTGTGCCAGTCTTGACTCCTGGGTGTGCCATCTCTCTCTCTCTCTCTCTCTCTCTCTCCAATTGTGGTCCATAGAAAGCCTATATTTTTTTTCCTTGATTTGGGTTCCAAAATCTACCAGAGAAAATAACTCCATCAATCATTGGTAGAAAAATATTGGCCTCTGGGCTTGTGTGCCACTCCTGATTCCTGTGTGCGTCATCTCTCAGTCAGTGGGCCATAGAACGCCTATTTTTGGTTTTATTTGTTTTCTAAATTCTCCCTGAAAAAATCATTTTATTTTATTTGGTTTCTAAATTCTTCCTGATAAAATCATATTTTTTTTATTATTTTTTTTTCTAAAGTCTCCCTGAAAAAAAAAAAAAAAAAAAAAAAACAGTGGGAGATTAATATTGGCCTTTCTGCTTGTGTGCCAGTCTTGACTCCTGGGTGTGCCATCTCTCTCTCTCTCTCTCTCTCTCTCCAATTGTGGTCCATAGAAAGCCTATATTTTTTTTCCTTGATTTGGGTTCCAAAATCTACCAGAGAAAATAACTCCATCAATCATTGGTAGAAAAATATTGGCCTCTGGGCTTGTGTGCCACTCCTGATTCCTGTGTGCGTCATCTCTCAGTCAGTGGGCCATAGAACGCCTATTTTTGGTTTTATTTGTTTTCTAAATTCTCCCTGAAAAAATCATTTTATTTTATTTGGTTTCTAAATTCTTCCTGATAAAATCATATTTTTTTTATTATTTTTTTTTCTAAAGTCTCCCTGAAAAAAAAAAAAAAAAACAGTGGGAGATTAATATTGGCCTTTCTGCTTGTGTGCCAGTCTTGACTCCTGGGTGTGCCATCTCTCTCTCTCTCTCTCTCTCTCTCTCCAATTGTGGTCCATAGAAAGCCTATATTTTTTTTCCTTGATTTGGGTTCCAAAATCTACCAGAGAAAATAACTCCATCAATCATTGGTAGAAAAATATTGGCCTCTGGGCTTGTGTGCCACTCCTGATTCCTGTGTGCGTCATCTCTCAGTCAGTGGGCCATAGAACGCCTATTTTTGGTTTTATTTGTTTTCTAAATTCTCCCTGAAAAAATCATTTTATTTTATTTGGTTTCTAAATTCTTCCTGATAAAATCATATTTTTTTTTTTTTTTTTTTTTCTAAAGTCTCCCTGAAAAAAAAAAAAAAAAAAAAAAAACAGTGGGAGATTAATATTGGCCTTTCTGCTTGTGTGCCAGTCTTGACTCCTGGGTGTGCCATCTCTCTCTCTCTCTCTCTCTCTCTCTCTCCAATTGTGGTCCATAGAAAGCCTATATTTTTTTTCCTTGATTTGGGTTCCAAAATCTACCAGAGAAAATAACTCCATCAATCATTGGTAGAAAAATATTGGCCTCTGGGCTTGTGTGCCACTCCTGATTCCTGTGTGCGTCATCTCTCACTCAGTGGCCCATAGAAAGCATATAGTTTGTTACATTTGTTTTCTAAATTCTCCCTGCAAAAATCAATTTTTTTTTTTTGGGGGGGTTTCTAAAGTGTTCCTGAAAAAAATAAAAATAAAAAACAAATAATAGTGTGACATTAATATTAACATTTGTGCTTCAGTGACAGTCCTGCGTGTGGGGCATCTCTCTAATTTGCAGCCACCAAAAAAAGAGTGTGTAACATTGTGCCTGATTTTCGCGGTGGTCTCACCAACCTGTAAAGGGGTAGCTAAATCATACTGAAGTTATAGCTCACCGTGTAAGTTGTGTGACTGCAACAAATAACGTTAGTTTGGTTACGTTTTTAAAACAATGAGGAAGTCTAGTGGAAGAGGTCGTGGCCGGGGGCGTTCATTGTCAGCTGGTAATGAGGGTAGTGGTAGTGGTGGAGCATCAGGTGGTCGTGGGGAAAAAAATATTGCACCTAAGTCTGGAGCTGTGGAGCCAGGTTCGTCGTCCGGCTACACAAGGCCTCGAACGCTCCCTTTTCTGGGATTAGGAAAACCGCTTTTAAAGCCGGAGCAGCAAGAGCAAGTTTTGGCTTATCTTGCTGACTCAGCCTCTAGCTCTTTTGCCTCCTCTCGTGAAACTGGTAAAAGTAAAAGCAGCGCGTCGTTAGTGGATGTTCACGGTCAGGGACAAGTCACTTCCTTGTCCTCTTCAGCAAAAACAACAACAGAGAAGAATGCAGCAGGCGACACAACGGGTTACTCCATGGAGCTCTTTACACATACCGTCCCTGGCTTAGAAAGTGAAGCAGTTAACAGTCCATGCCCATTACAAATTGAATCTGACATGGAGTGCACTGACGCACAGCCACAGCCAGACTACTATGCTGGTCCTTTGACTCATACCACAACATTGCCCTCGCAGGGTGCTGATCAAGAATCAGACCCTGATGAGACTATGTTGCCCCATCACGAACGCTATACCACCGAACGACACGGTGACACAGACGAAGTTGCGCAGGAGGTACAAGAAGAGTTATTAGATGACCCAGTTCTTGACCCCGATTGGCAGCCATTGGGGGAACAGGGTGCAGGCGGCAGCAGTTCTGAAGCGGAGGAGGAGGAGGGGCCGCAGCAGGCATCAACATCGCCACAGGTTCCATCTGCCGGGCCCGTATCTTGCCCAAAACGCGTGGCAAAGCCAAAACCTGGTGGAGGACAGCGTGGCCATCCGGTTAAAGCTCAGTCTGCAATGCCTGAAAAGGTATCCAATGCTAGAAAGAGTGCAGTCTGGCATTTTTTTAAACAACATCCAATTGATCAGCGCAAAGTCATCTGTCAAAAATGTTCTACTTCCTTAAGCAGAGGTCAGAATCTGAAAAGTCTCAATACTAGTTGCATGCATAGACATTTAACCACCATGCATTTGAAAGCTTGGACTAACTACCAAACGTCCCTTAAGGTTGTTGCACCCTCGGCCAATGAAGCTAGTCATCAACGCAACATCCCTTCCGGCAGTGTAGGACCACCATTTAGCGCACCACCTGCTGTATCTGTGCAGGTATCTTTGCCAGGCCAAAGCAGTCAGGGTCAGGGAATCACCAGTTTCGTAGTAGGAAACACTGCATCTAGGGCACCGGCGGCAACAATACCATCTCCCACCGTCTCTCAGTCTGCCATGTCCACCGGCACCCCCGCTAGTTCCACGATCTCCATCTCTCCAGTCCAGCTCACCCTACATGAGACTATGGTTAGAAAAAGGAAGTACTTAGCCTCGCATCCGCGTACACAGGGTTTGAACGCCCACATAGCTAGACTAATCTCGTTAGAGATGATGCCCTACCGGTTAGTTGAAAGCGAAGCTTTCAAAGACCTGATGGACTACGCTGTACCACGCTACGAGCTACCCAGTCGACACTTTTTTTCCAGAAAAGCCATCCCAGCCCTCCACCAGCATGTTAAAGAGCGCATCGTCCATGCACTCAGGCAATCTGTGAGCACAAAGGTGCACCTGACAACAGATGCATGGACCAGTAGGCATGGCCAGGGACGTTACGTGTCCATCACGGCACACTGGGTAAATGTGGTGGATTCAGGGTCCACAGGGGACAGCAAGTTTGGGACAGTTCTGCCTAGCCCACGGTCTAGTAAACAGTTGTCTGTAGCCGTTCGCACCCCCTCCTCCTCCTCCTCCTCCTCGTCCTCCTGCAGAAGCAAGAGCTCGTCCACAGACCGCAGTCGCACAAACACTCCATCCGCACCTGCCACTGTTGCACACCAGGTCTCCCATTATGGGGCAGCTACTGGCATACGTCAGCAGGCTGTATTGGCTATGAAGTGTTTGGGCGACAATAGACACACCGCGGAAGTTCTGTCCGAGTTCTTGCAGCAAGAAACGCAGTCGTGGCTGGGCACTGTAGATCTTGAGGCAGGCAAGGTAGTGAGTGATAACGGAAGGAATTTCATGGCTGCCATCTCCCTTTCCCAACTGAAACACATTCCTTGCCTGGCTCACACCTTAAACCTGGTGGTGCAGTGCTTCCTGAAAAGTTATCCGGGGTTATCCGACCTGCTCCTCAAAGTGCGTGGACTTTGCGCACATATCCGCCGTTCGCCTGTACACTCCAGCCGTATGCAGACCTATCAGCGTTCTTTGAACCTTCCCCAGCATCGCCTAATCATAGACGTTGCAACAAGGTGGAACTCAACACTGCACATGCTTCAGAGACTGTGCGAACAGAGGCGGGCTGTTATGTTTTTGTGGGAGGATACACATACACGGGCAGGCAGTAGGATGGCAGACATGGAGTTGTCAGGTGTGCAGTGGTCGAAGATTCAAGACATGTGTCAAGTCCTTCAGTGTTTTGAGGAATGCACACGGCTGGTTAGTGCAGACAACGCCATAATAAGCATGAGCATCCCCCTAATGCGTCTGCTGATGCAAAGTTTGACGCACATAAAGGATCAGGCGTCTGCACCAGAGGAAGAGGAAAGCCTTGATGACAGTCAGCGATTGTCTGGTCAGGGCAGTGTACATGACGAGGTACCGGGCGAAGAGGAGGTGGAGGATGAGGAGGATGATGGGGATGAGTATATTTTTAATGAGGAAGCTTTCCCGGGGGCACGGGAAATTGGTGGCGTGGCAAGGCCGGGTTCTGGTTTTTTGAGGGACACAAGTGACGTAGATTTGCCTGCAACTGCCCCTCAACCAAGCACAACCGCAGATTTGACAATGGGAACTTTGGCCCACATGGCGGATTATGCCTTGCGTATCCTCAAAAGGGACACACGCATTACAAAAATGATGAACGATGACGATTACTGGTTGGCCTGCCTCCTTGATCCTCGCTATAAAGGCAAATTGCAAAATATTATGCCACATGAGAACTTGGAACTAATATTAGCAACAAAACAATCAACTCTTGTTGACCGTTTGCTTCTGGCATTCCCTGCACACAGCGCCCGTGATCGTTCTCACACGAGCTCCAGGGGCCAGCAGACCAGAGGTGTTAGAGGGGCAGAAATCAGAAGTGGCGTTGGCCAGAGGGGTTTTCTGACCAGGTTGTGGAGTGATTTTTCTATGACCGCAGACAGGACAGGTACTGCAGCATCAATTCAAAGTGACAGGAGACAACATTTGTCCAGTATGGTTACAAACTATTTTTCATCCCTTATCGACGTTCTCCCTCAACCGTCATTCCCATTTGATTACTGGGCATCCAAATTAGACACCTGGCCAGAATTGGCAGAATATGCATTGCAGGAGCTTGCTTGCCCGGCAGCTAGTGTCCTATCAGAAAGAGTATTCAGTGCTGCAGGTTCAATACTAACAGAAAAAAGGACTCGTCTGGCTACCCAAAATGTAGATGATCTAACCTTCATTAAAATGAACCACAACTGGATTTCAAAATCTTTTGCCCCACCCTGCCCGGCTGACACCTAGCTTTCCTATGAAAAGGTCTTGCCTGTGGACTATTCTGAATGACTTTTCCAATCTCGTAATTTTCTTCACCTGATTGTCCAGCATACGACATGTTTCCACCTCACGAAATGGCCAAACTCCCCACACGGGGTCGTGCTATCGCCACTTTGCGCTTGGACCCTTGAGAGTGCTGTTTGTCTGAAGAGGTGGGTGTGGCCGCTTTTGGTCGACGGCACTGCCACTGGGTCCCTCATAGTACAATAAAGTGTCTCTGGCGGTGGTGGTGCGCACCCAACGTCAGACTCACCGTTGTAATATGAGGGGCCCTGTGCCTGTACCGCCGGCCACAAGCCAGTTCCCCCCCCCCCAGCTCAAACAGTGCTCTACCACTAGCAAAATTATCTCTCACAGCTTCACCAATGTGTAGTCTAGGCGCTGACATCCTTCAATGCCTGGCACTGACAATACCATTGTTTTGACATTTTTGTTATGTTAGGCCTTCGAAGCCTGTCTGCGGTCACTCCTTCCACTAGACTTCCACTGACCAGACCACTGCTGCCCGTGTACCCCTGGAACCAATTTAAAATTGCCTACAGCCATGTGTTAATATTTTAGGCCTTCGATGCCTGTCTGTGGTCACTCCTTCCACTAGGCCTCCACTGACCACACCACTGCTGCCCGTGTACCCCTGGAACCAATTTAAAATTGCCTACAGCCATGTGTGATTATTTTAGGCCTTCGATGCCTGTCTGCGGTCACTCCTTCCACTAGGCCTCCACTGACCACACCACTGCTGCCCGTGTAACCCTGGAACCAATTTAAAATTGCCTACAGCCAGCCCAATTTTTTTATTTTAGGCCTTCGATGCCTGTCTGCGGTCCATTCTTTCAACTACTACTACACTGACCAGGGCACTGCTGCCCAAGTACCCCTGGAACCAATTTAAAATTGCCTACAGCCATGTGTTAATATTTTAGGCCTTCGATGCCTGTCTGTGGTCACTCCTTCCACTAGGCCTCCACTGACCACACCACTGCTGCCCGTGTACCCCTGGAACCAATTTAAAATTGCCTACAGCCATGTGTGATTATTTTAGGCCTTCGATGCCTGTCTGCGGTCACTCCTTCCACTAGGCCTCCACTGACCACACCACTGCTGCCCGTGTAACCCTGGAACCAATTTAAAATTGCCTACAGCCATGTGTTATTATTTTAGGCCTTCGATGCCTGTCTGCGGTCACTCCTTCCACTAGGCCTCCACTGACCACACCACTGCTGCCCGTGTACCCCTGGAACCAATTTAAAATTGCCTACAGCCAGCCCAATTTTTTTATTTTAGGCCTTCGATGCCTGTCTGCGGTCCATTCTTTCAACTACTACTACACTGACCAGGGCACTGCTGCCCAAGTACCCCTGGAACCAATTTAAAATTGCCTACAGCCATGTGTTAATATTTTAGGCCTTCGATGCCTGTCTGTGGTCACTCCTTCCACTAGGCCTCCACTGACCACACCACTGCTGCCCGTGTACCCCTGGAACCAATTTAAAATTGCCTACAGCCATGTGTGATTATTTTAGGCCTTCGATGCCTGTCTGCGGTCACTCCTTCCACTAGGCCTCCACTGACCACACCACTGCTGCCCGTGTACCCCTGGAACCAATTTAAAATTGCCTACAGCCATGTGTGATTATTTTAGGCCTTCGATGCCTGTCTGCGGTCACTCCTTCCACTAGGCCTCCACTGACCACACCACTGCTGCCCGTGTAACCCTGGAACCAATTTAAAATTGCCTACAGCCATGTGTTATTATTTTAGGCCTTCGATGCCTGTCTGCGGTCACTCCTTCCACTAGGCCTCCACTGACCACACCACTGCTGCCCGTGTACCCCTGGAACCAATTTAAAATTGCCTACAGCCAGCCCAATTTTTTTATTTTAGGCCTTCGATGCCTGTCTGCGGTCCATTCTTTCAACTACTACTACACTGACCAGGGCACTGCTGCCCAAGTACCCCTGGAACCAATTTAAAATTGCCTACAGCCATGTGTTAATATTTTAGGCCTTCGATGCCTGTCTGTGGTCACTCCTTCCACTAGGCCTCCACTGACCACACCACTGCTGCCCGTGTACCCCTGGAACCAATTTAAAATTGCCTACAGCCATGTGTGATTATTTTAGGCCTTCGATGCCTGTCTGCGGTCACTCCTTCCACTAGGCCTCCACTGACCACACCACTGCTGCCCGTGTACCCCTGGAACCAATTTAAAATTGCCTACAGCCATGTGTGATTATTTTAGGCCTTCGATGCCTGTCTGCGGTCACTCCTTCCACTAGGCCTCCACTGACCACACCACTGCTGCCCGTGTAACCCTGGAACCAATTTAAAATTGCCTACAGCCATGTGTTATTATTTTAGGCCTTCGATGCCTGTCTGCGGTCACTCCTTCCACTAGGCCTCCACTGACCACACCACTGCTGCCCGTGTACCCCTGGAACCAATTTAAAATTGCCTACAGCCAGCCCAATTTTTTTATTTTAGGCCTTCGATGCCTGTCTGCGGTCCATTCTTTCAACTACTACTACACTGACCAGGGCACTGCTGCCCAAGTACCCCTGGAACCAATTTAAAATTGCCTACAGCCATGTGTTAATATTTTAGGCCTTCGATGCCTGTCTGTGGTCACTCCTTCCACTAGGCCTCCACTGACCACACCACTGCTGCCCGTGTACCCCTGGAACCAATTTAAAATTGCCTACAGCCATGTGTGATTATTTTAGGCCTTCGATGCCTGTCTGCGGTCACTCCTTCCACTAGGCCTCCACTGACCTGTCTACTGCGGCCCGTGTACCCCTTGAACCAACCTAATAAAATATTTAAAAAATTAATTTGATTATAAAAAATAAGATCGTGTTGAGATCTCAAATGCAGACATTTTAACAATCAAAACAAACACACAACAAATATCTGGAACTGTACTACAAAGGTCCAACAGCTACAATTTCTTTCTCCTGCAAGAAGTTAACTGAAAGTTTTTTGGAGTTGTTAACACAGATATGGCATCCACCGAGTGTTGTCCTGTCGCGTCTCCTTTAAATTATTTCCAATAAGATGTTAAACTATTAATTTAATAAAATCAATAATTAAAAAAATAATTGAGTAAGTCAAAAGCACATTGCAAATAAACATTAATTACAAATCAAGAAGCATGGCGCGTCCGAGGGTGAGTAGATACCGAATAAGAATATAATCACCCTCGGGCGCGCAATGCTTATTTACAACAGCCTTCCTTCCTAAGAATCAGCCCTTCCGTGGTGTAGAGAGAGGTTGTTGTTACACTCCAAGGTGTTCCCCAGGTTGCCTTTCCTGAGCTTCGATCTTCCGGCTCTCGTTTAGTAGCTGTTGGAAACTACGCTGCATTAGGCCTACTAATTGTGTATGGGTGAAACAGTGGCGCATCTGCGGTCCCTCCTTCCACTAGGCCTCCACTGACCTGTCTACTGCGGCCCGTGTACCCCTTGAACCAACCTAATAAAATATTTAAAAAATTAATTTGATTATAAAAAATAAGATCGTGTTGAGATCTCAAATGCAGACATTTTAACAATCAAAACAAACACACAACAAATATCTGGAACTGTACTACAAAGGTCCAACAGCTACAATTTCTTTCTCCTGCAAGAAGTTAACTGAAAGTTTTTTGGAGTTGTTAACACAGATATGGCATCCACCGAGTGTTGTCCTGTCGCGTCTCCTTTAAATTATTTCCAATAAGATGTTAAACTATTAATTTAATAAAATCAATAATTAAAAAAATAATTGAGTAAGTCAAAAGCACATTGCAAATAAACATTAATTACAAATCAAGAAGCATGGCGCGTCCGAGGGTGAGTAGATACCGAATAAGAATATAATCACCCTCGGACGCGCAATGCTTATTTACAACAGCCTTCCTTCCTAAGAATCAGCCCTTCCGTGGTGTAGAGAGAGGTTGTTGTTACACTCCAAGGTGTTCCCCAGGTTGCCTTTCCTGAGCTTCGATCTTCATGCTCTCGTTTAGTAGGTGTCGGAAAGTAGGCTGCATTAGGCCTAAAAAATGGGGAATGGGGTGGAGAGAGATGGTGTGTTACACTCCAAGGTGTTCTCCAGGTTTCCTCGCCATTGCTTCGATCTTCCGACTCTCGTTTAGTAGTTGTAGAAAACTACACTGCATTAGGCCTACAAAATGGGTATCGGGTGGAGAGAGATGGTGTGTTACACTCCAAGGTGTTCCCCAGGTTTCCTTGCCATTGCTTCGGTCTTCCGACTCTCGTTTAGTAGTTGTAGAAAAGTACACAGCATTAGGCCTACAAAATGGGTATGGGGTGGAGAGAGATGGTGTGTTACACTCCAAGGTGTTCCCCAGGTTGCCTTTCCTGAGCTTCTATCTTCAGGCTCTCATTAAATTGTGGTTAAATGGAACAACTGCATTTGGCGTACTAGTTGGTTTGGGGCCTACTATCGGTGTCTGCCACTCCTTGCTGTTCTCCTGGTTTCCTGTCCTGAAATTCCATTTTCAGCCTCTCGTTAAGTAGTTGTTAATGTTAGACTGCATTTGGCCTACTAGTTGGGTTGGGGCCTACTATCGGTGTCTGCCACTCCTTGCTGTTCTCCTCCACTGAACAAAGCTGTGCCGCCTGTTTACTACGGTTGCCAATTTTGAACTGCATTTCGACTACTTACTGATTTGGCCCTACTCTCTGTGTCAGCCTCTCATTCCAGTTGTCCTCCACTGCAATGCCCCCTGGTTATTCCTGTGTTACCAATTTTGAACTGCATTTAGCCCACTTTATTCTTTGGGCCTATATCTGTGTTTCCACTTCATCGTGCCCATTGCCCAGCCAGTGATAGATGAGTCTGCTGGTACATTGACCCATAACGCAACATTCCCCGTGCACGCTACACAACAACATTGTGACCCTGCTGAAAGTCAGGTTGCTCTTCCCGCATACCATACCACCTTACACGGGGACAAAGAGGAAGGTGCAGATGAAAGTGCAGGTTCCTTCATCAGGTGGGGGGAGGAATACTAGTTGGCGACGTCACTGGCACAGGGCCTCTCATAGTACGCAAAAGTGTTGCTGCCGGTGGGAGGCGCCCCCGCCGTGCAAACACACCGCTGTACTTTTAGGGGCCCTGTGCCAGTGCCAATGCCAACGAGTGGGCCCCCCCCTGCTTGCTCAGGATCACAGCACTTGCAAAGTTGAAATACTTACCTCTCCCTGCTCCACTGCCGTGACGTGGTCCAGATTTACTGGGCCCACTAATTACTTGAACCAGCCCTACCCCCCACAACTTTAGCCAAATGACCCCCAATTTCAAATGCCTTCCAATTATTTTAAGGTAAATTACGCTTGACAAGCTTCATTAAGAAGAATGGATGGTTTTGACATTAAAATGGGCACTCTAGGTGTTTTCCTGGCCCCCACTCACTGCCGACTATGCTGCCCCATTGACTTGCATTGGGTTTCGTGTTTCGGTCGATCCCGACTTTACGTCATAATCGGCCGATTTCACTCGACCCGACTTTGGACATAGTCGGGTTTCGCAAAACCCGGCTCGACTCTAAAAAGGTCAAGGTCGCTCAACTCTAGTTGCTACGTCACAAAAAGCAACGATATCGTTAACAAAATCGTTATGTGTGAAGGTACCTTAAGTCTAAACACAGTTTCCATTTTATTTAAAAATAACAAACACAGTTTTACTCACCTAACGCCTAATTTCACCGAAGTCCTCGTTCTCCTGTAATAAAACTAAAATAAAAACAACAATATACCATAGCTGTCTGTCATTCTGTCCCACGCCGTAGTCCATGTCTGTGGGATTAATAGTTTTCAACCTAGACGGTGCCAAGATGCAACCGTCCAGACTGAGAACCACTGGTGAATGAGCTGCTGCTAGCACGGCCTGTGTATCCTAGCTATCATGCACTTTCCAAAACACAATGCTTATATCCTTGATATGTTCCCCAGATATCAGGTATGTAAGTCTAGGTAGACTATACCAAGCTTTATCCTTCCCTGAGGAAAAGATAAAAAGTGTATAAGTGTGTTCTATACAAAGAATGGGAGATGTAAATAGGATTCAAATTAGACTATGCAGGGTTTACCACAGGCCAGACAGCCCCCATGGGCTAATATGACCCAGCTTGTGTATCTCAAAAAAGTTCCATGACTTCTACACTCTGATAATTAGCAACAGGCTGAACATTTAGGTCCCTGTTCTCAGCATATTACCAGATTTCTCTGTCGCCTTGAGCAACACTGTAATAAATGTTTCAACTCCAAATCCAAAGGAAGTACAAAAATTCACGTAGGTTCTCTGTAAGAAGTATGTATGGACAGCAGGAGCTGTAATCTGAGATGAATTCCTGCTGATACTGCAAACTGTACAGCTATATTTTTTCACCATCAATTAACACCATTCGTTAAACTGATGTACTGTTTCCTTCTTTGATAAGTGAGCTTCCACGGAATAGTGAAAGGACTTATGGTTCTTGGTCAGATACATCTAAGCATTCCAGAAGTAAGAGTCAAATGAAGGCTATAATTTGTTTTTGTAATTATCAGAATTAATAACAATGTAAACATAACTGAGAAGAACATGACCTGATTTTCAACAGCCGTCACTCTTATACATATAAAGCCCCAAAGTAAAATTCAGCTTGAGCGTCTGAATGTCATCTCCTTTCATTTGAAAGCCCCGGTAAAGATATTTCTGCAATGTTAATTGACCTCTTGCTTTTAGAATAAATATTGTGTGATGTGATCTACGGTCAGAGTTGACCTAATAGCGAGGAGTAGGACTTCACAGGCGGGGAAGGTTACACTTCTACAAAAGCTAAGGGAATTAAATAAAGATGTGAATGTTAAACTAATAGTTTATTGTCTTGGCTGTCTGATGATGGAAGAAAAAGCACAAGGAATTTTACACAGCCATTGGCAGAACAAGCAGTTTTGGCACTAAAGATTTAATGTTTCCTCGGCACAGGAGAGCCATCCTGCCAGTAAAATGCTGTATTAAACATAGACCTTCAAAAAACAGTATTTCCATATTGCATTCTGCATGCTGGAATTAGTACACGGTCAGTGGGTGGTTCAGTGTTTAAAGGGAACCTATCAGCTGATACATGCTGCCCAAACCGTGAGCAGCATGTATGAGCCACTGGCTGTGGCCATAAATGTTTGTCTCTGAAAATCAGTGGTGTTTCAGGAAAAAACATACTTTTAAAAGCCACTGAGGACAGAGCCTCACTGTACACTGGTCGGACAGGGAGTCCCAGATGGCTTCTCCCTGCCCACTGACAGTAACTGACAAGCCTCTCTATGCAGAAAGAGAACATGGCACTCGCCGTCCCAAATGAATGTCCTTTTATTATGGATACATGTAAAACAGAGGCAGGGAGGTGTTCAAGTGGAAAACGCACCCCTCTCGAGAGGGGATACCATGAAAGGGTGTTAGATGCAACTTTCGAGAGGGCTAATGTCATGACTCTGACAGGTTGGTTCCGCCTCCATCCTGGTCAGGTCAGGGTTAATTCTAGTCTGCCTCTCTTTGGTTCTGGGGCAGCTATTTAATGTTGGTAGTTCCTGGGTTTGTTGTCGGTGATACTTCCGTATACTCGGTTTGCGGTTGCTGACCCAGGTTACTCGTCTGTAATTGTTGTGCCTCTGTGCATGTGAGCTTTTGCTGTGTATGACCCGGTTTGTCCCCTGACTTTTGCCTCTGTATCCTACATTGTACTGCCCTGTCCTTCCTGGTTATCTGATCCCTTGGCTCATCTCGGTTTACTCTGTCTTATCCCTAGATAACTCGCTCTCATCTGGTTTTTGACCCTTGGCTCTCCATTGACTATGTTTACGTTCTGTGCCCTGTACTCTGCACTCCCAGGTGCCTTCCCTGGCCGCACGCGTGGTGACTCCGCCCCTTGTCATTAGGTGACTGCTTTGTTCCAGGTCCTGTGGTCACTGTTTAGTCTCAGGTCCTTGTGCACTGCGTGCCTTGTTCCCCCACTCCCTGCGTTCATTCCCATACCATCTGATAGCGCCCCCTAGGCTGCGCCAGTGACACCATTGGTGTCATTACAGCTAATGTGTCTAATGATGATGACCTTATGGTGAGAAAGAAAAATCGGGCAACATGCAATAAAAAAGGTAAAAGATTTATTTTCAACTTTGCATTTGGCCCTGTGGATAGACAAATTAGGACAGTGATTAAAAAAAACTGGCACTTAAGGAAAAAGATGTGGAAATTGCAGATATAGTAGCAAGAGGATCGCTGGTGACAAATAGAGGGACTAAAAATTTAAAGGATCTAGTAGTCCAGGATAGAATTAAAAGAGAGTCTAATAATTGGTTAAAGAGTAGCATACCAGTTGGTAACCATAAGTGTAGGAATTGTTTGTTCTCTTCTTTTCATCTGACAACTAGACATTTGAATATAGGCAGCATTACACATATAGTGTGAGACTTTATTACATGCCGCATCTGTTATTTCATTTATGTAATCTTTTGGCCCTGTGGTTTTCACTATATAGAAAAACTATTCGCCCCCTGTTTGTTCGTTTCAGAGAGAATTTTAACTCAATTCTATCTGGTAAGGGGGGAAACTAGGTTACTCAATCACATCAGGGATTCCCATGCTGGTAACCCTGAAGCCTTGCGATTTGCAGGGATTGAGACAGTTAAATTGACTGCAAGCAGGTGAGATCTCCATAGAATAATATTGAGAAAAGAAGCTCGGTGGATTCTATGTACTCGAGCACAAGGTGCCATAGGATTTAAAGATAAGATAGATATGTCTGTTTTCTTGAAACTCTGATACAATTTTAATTGCACTTTATATGTGATTTTAATTTATTTATTTGGTTTTACTTTGTTGCTGTTCACTGAGTTTTGTACGGGTGAGGGGGTCTTTCATTGATTTGAATGACGTAGGAGTTGACGTGACTTTGCACTTGCATATGTCATCACAAGTCAGCGCGAAACGGCCGTTGTCCGGTATGTTTTCCACTTGAAAGCCTCCCTGCCTCTGTTTTACATGCATCCATAGTAAAAGGACATTCATTTGGGACAGTAAGTGCCATGCTCTCTTTTTGTACATGGTGAATTTGGACATATGCTTGACTTTTTCTGATTGGCACCCATGTCCCTGGAGTTTTAATAAGCCTCGTGTCCTCGGAGTTGTGAAGCTGTGCCGTTCATCTCTCTTTTTCTGCATTTTACTGACAAGCCTCTGTCGATACGCGCAGCTAGGTAGAGACCAAAATATATGGCTGTGATTGCACAGGTAGTGGCTGATACATCCTGCCCACATTGGGCAGCATGTGTCAGCTGACAGGTTTCCATTAAGGAACCAGGGGCCAGATTAATCATTTGCAGTTCTTTTAAGTCACTTATTTTTTTTTTTTTGATCTTGTGGTAATCACTGATTTTTATGGCACCAAATTCGTAAAAATTTCATACACAAATAAAGAATTTTGCGCAATATCAAAAATTGTCCTTTTTTGGTCTTTAACCATTTTTGTTGATCCAGGTATAATGTGTCTGTACCTGCGCAGCTGATGGAAATTGCAGGCTACAGAGATTTCCTTTAAAAAACTTTTATTTTAACAGGTTTTTAACGTCAATGCGTTTCGAAGTCATGCAGGACCTCTTCCTCAGGACAAAACCTAACCTTTTTGTGAGGAAGAGGTCCTGCATGATTTCATCAGCAGCACAGGTTACAGACACATTATACATGGATCAACAAATTTTTTCCGGTCTCTGGACCCGTGTCCTGCAGCGGCCGACTTATGCATTGAACATGTTGCAAAGGTGCAACTTCATCAGCTGAGCGTAATGCTCTCCTGTTTTATGGAAACCTAATTTTTCCCCATTAAAAATAATACATACAAAACATATTTGGTATTGCCAGACTGAGTTATCAAAATCGCTTCCTTCAGAGGCTCTGCTCCAGCAATTTTGGCATTGTTGGGACGTAACTTGTTGTATCACATGCATAAAGCAGATGTCCATCTTTACGGGATATTGATGAACCGCAGCCCAACAGTGGCAGTAGCCTTCATATGACCCAACAATGTCACATCACTCTCCGGGAACAGCGGTAGAAATGTGACAGTGGGGTGACACTGCAGGAAGTGAGTATAGACTGATTTTATTTTAATCAGCATCCTGAAATAATTAACTGGGTTTTCGCCAGGATTTCTCCAGTACTGGACAACCCTTTTGTCCTGTTAGGTGAACACTGTAAATTTTTTAAAAATCTAAACTTTAGAATTGTCTTTTTTTCTGGCATCACAACATCACAACATCACATGTAAAATGTGAACTCCATATGCAAAAAAAAGGACTTTGTACTGCCGAGCTGTAAAGCACCAATGAAGTCTTGGTAAGATGAATTGCACATCAGAGTTATTAGAGAGATCTTCTACAATAAATGTGATTAGTGAGATGCTGAGTAAATTACTACAGAGGTGATGTACTATGTTTTACAAAGGGATAGGGAAGTGTGTTATTATGAAGAGATGTGAGTTTGGATTTCTTTTTCCCTTAATAATAAAGACCTCCATTTAAAAACTGCATTTTGGGTTTATATTTAAACTTGTTTGGTGATCTTAAACAATTAAGTGTGACAAACAAGCAAAAGAATAGGAAATCAGGAAGAGGGCAGACCCTTTTTTCACACAACTTTATACCCAAATTTTTCAAAAATATGCAATTGCCAAAATACGGATATTTTTGTAACTCACTTGTTCCCAGTGTGAGGCTGTGGCCTCTGATACAGCTAGTGGGCGCTGTTTGTTCTCCCCAGAATGTGCATGCAGACGGATGAAGTCCATAGGTGTGCATGAGAGTCATGGATTTCCGGTCCGGGTTTTCCATGTGGCTGAAGACAACAGGTTTGTGTGTGTTTAAAAGCCCTGCAGTAAGGGCTATGTGTGTGTCAGGTGTCTGGCCAGGTCAGGCCAGGTGTGCGAGGTGCACGTCAGAGTCAGTCTGGTGTGTGCTGGTCTGCAGAGTGCATGGAGGCCAGCAGAGCCAGCACCCAGGGCAGCTGAATAGCCTGGCAACCGCAGCGTACACAGAGATGCAAGTCGTCCATGGTACTGGTCTCGGATGTTGCCAGTCCTGTGCCTGGAGGTGGATATCCTGTGCCCGTAGGAGTCCGATGTGGATAGTCCTGTGCCCGGAGGTGGATGTCCTGTACCCGAAAGAGGACTAGCATGTGCAACGATTGCAAACAGGTGGATATGGTGCCCGGCTGCTATCCGGAGGATATCCTGAACTGTGTACGACTGTGTGAGTAATGAGTCTGTAAGAGACTGTGATACAGAGATGCAGGACACTCACGAGAACTAGTCAGAGGAGGGCTGGCGTGTGTAGTGTCTGCAACATATGAGGCTGTGTGTATGGAGACGTATAGAAACTGTGAGATGGCGTGCGGTCGCCCAGGGAAACTGGACAAGGGAAGTCTGGCCTGTTTAGGGACCGCAAATCTAAAGCCATGTGATATGCATTACTTTGAACTGGTGTAAACTGATCACTGAAGTTATATGCATTTATGTGAAGTGGACTTTAATGCTGTGAAGAAACACATTAAAAGAGACTTTTGTGTTTGAATTTGTGGGTCACTGCTTCTTCACTGCGTACGAAGCTGCTGCAACTTTACACCAGATTAAGCAAAGTGCCAGCCTTTGGCCACCATTTTTCTGAACAGTAAAAGGCCACTAAAGTGTAGCAAAAAAAATCCATGTACTTACCGTTCACCTCTCCGACCTCTTTGCTCCTAACTGTCATGCGTAAGATCCTCATTGCATTTTCAGATTGCTGCTGTTTGCATTGAATTCCCTGATGTTATGACATGACCTTTTGGCTCAGTGCCGCAAGTGACGACAATCTGAAGATTTGATGAAACAGGTGACAGTAAGAAGTGGAGGGGCCGGAGAGGTGAGTGGTGAGGTGAGTAAAAGTATTTTTTCATTTTCTACATACTACTTATTGCTCTGGGGTCTGGAGAGACCTCCTTTATCCTATGTAACATGTATGTGGGCTGGTCTGTGGGCTATATAAGGCAGCTCACACTTGATGGAGACCCGGTAAGTTTCTCGTGTGGAAAAGCTCAAAGTCTCATCTCTGTCATACACTGGAATTAATTGTTATGAAAATGGCAACACTGAAATTGCAGTTGATTGTAACTTGCCCGATTTCACCTCCTTGCACCCCTTATCCCCAATCATGACCAGTCATATTTTAGTGTTGCCATATCTATTTTAATCATGGAATAAAGGATTTGATTTTATGGATTGAACCTGGACTCACTTCCTTCACAAATAATACCCCTTATAACAAGTGCTTTTTTGTGGCAATATATTGGATTCAGTATTTTGCCTTCTGTTGTATGTCATTAGGACTGTCAGTTCGTAGTGTACACACCTCTATGTGTTTAAGCCATTTTTTGTCATTTGTGTGTATTTGTAGCTCGGCAGTATCTCATTTCTTTGTTTATATAAGTTTTTTTTATTGTCTACATATTACATTTATTTTGTTCTGGGGTCTTGAGAGACTTCAAAGCATAACAACTGACATTATTCACGAAAAAAAAACTCCTCTGCAAATTGAATTTTCCAAGAAAATCTGCTCGAACAGACAAATTCAAATTTTGACTGATCTGCTCCTCTGTAATAGATGGCACTATGATGAATCAATGCCAGTATAATAAAGAATATGTACTGTCCAACAATATCGGAAGATATTGGTCTTCTAATCTGAAAGTCTGCACATACCTTTCCAAAGTGTCTTCGCAACACTCTAAATTCTACAAAATTAACTCCACTCAAGAAACTTGCATTGCAGTCTATCCGATAAATCCCAGGCATGTGAATTAGGAGACGGGAACGTTGACATTTAGCCTTTTTAATCTTGTGAATGATTATGTGGAACCAAGTTAAAAATAATGGAAATAAAAAAGGGAAAATCAAATATATTGAGCGTTAAATGCAATAAACCCCTGGATTGTTCCTTTATAGCACTCCTGTGCAATGTGAGAACCCTCTCATTGTTCCTATGGTGAGCTACTTCGATTTGACAAATTCCAGCTGTCGAGTCTAATAGCGATTACTTGAGTCATTACATATCTGTAATAATGACTGATTTTCTGGCACCTTTTGTTTTGCACCAGTGCAGAATTTGTCACATGATGCACGGTAACAAGTGGGAACATTTGTAAAGCGTGTAATTTGTGATAGCACGATTTGTCTGCCATACTTAATGCAAGGAATTAAAAAGTCGCGTTATTAGTCTGTTTATTGTGAATCTGATTATTAGTAAAAAGGTATTAGTTCTTGAGATCTGGAAAGCTGCAGTCCTATATTAAAACCAGATACACGCTGTGTGCTTTCTGCATAAGGAAACTGGAATAAATGGAATATCAGGTTTCCAAGGTCTGTTAGAATTCACAGTCATATAATGAGTGATGGTGTTCTTAAAAATCTATGTCAGGAGGTAAAGTTTAATCAAAAATAATTTTTGCTATGTCCAACTTGTTTATCTCACTTATTCCCAGAGGTAAAAGCGGGCTCTGTTTAACCATTCAGTGCCAAAGGGGCTTACATATTATTATGCTTAAAAAGCCAAAGAATATAAGAACCATTTTGGGGGGATTTTGACAGAAGGATTGTGGACTATGCAGACCATTGTTGCCATCTGTTTTTGTTGATAAGACTAAAATAATGCTTGTTACCCTGCAATATATGTGGTTATGTGAGAATCATTGTTCTCCGTTCCAAGGACTCTGGGAAATTTCAAAATATGCCACTTTATTGATAGAGAGCCGAGATTTGGGGAGAGAAAATTAGGAAGTCAGTCTCTACACAGGAAGCATGTGTGTGCTGGAATATGCTGAGAATGGAACTGTGTATGTATTGCGCGTCAGTATGAGTATTAATTCTATTATCATTTACGGATCAGAGAAGTAACTTGGGGAGGAGAGCGTGATTAGCAAACATAAATTTGTACTTATCGTGCTTTAGTAGAAGGAATCACGTGGTAGAAATGAAATGTTGTATATCGTCAAGGTCATTATATACGGTTCATTTTGCTACGGTTCAGTTTTAAATGTCCTACTGAAGTGATAATTTGTGTGATTTTATTAACAAAGAATTTATTACAGTCCTCATGCATTGACCAGTACTTTGCATCAGCTTTTTTAGGCCAAAACCAGTATAAATCTTTCTTCTATACCTATGCTTGAAAATACTGACCAAAATACAACTGTGAAAGAACTAATATAACAAGTGGTTTCTTCAAATTCAACTGAAAATTGCTGCAGTCTCAGTATTATTCAGCTCCTTCATGACAAGTATATTTAGTGCTAAATGAAGCACCTTCACTGTTATGACCTGTTGTTAACAGGATGTATAGCCAAACACCAGCTTCTTCATGAGGAATACCGTAATATCCCATTCCTTACTGGTAATGGCCTTCAGTTCACTATTATTTTGGGGTTTGCATGCTGTAACTGCTTTCTTCAAATCTTAATCAAAATTTGTAATGAACTTCAAGTCAGGTGAATGAGATGACTACTCAAGAATCTTCTAGGACATGTTCGGAAACCAAGCTTTGGTGGAGTTTGAGACATGCTTAGCAGCATTGTCATGTTGGAAGGTCTAATGTCACCAAAAATTCAACTTTTACAGAGCAGGCATGTCATTTTTACCTAGGATTCTTCACATCTCGTCTTAATCCTGTTCACACCTTGCCTCTGTATTCCAGGTAAAGGCCCCTTCACATTAAGCGACGCTGCAGCGATACCGACAACGATCCGGATCGCTGCAGCGTCGCTGTTTGGTCGCTGGAGAGCTGTCACACAGACCGCTCTCCAGCGACCAACGATGCCGGTAACCAGGGTAAACATCGGGTAACTAAGCGCAGGGCCGCGCTTAGTAACCCGATGTTTACCCTGGTTACCATCCTAAAAGTAAAAAAAAACAAACACTACATACTTACCTACAGCCGTCTGTCCTCCAGTGCTGTGCTCTGCACTCCTCCTGTACTGTCTGTGAGCACAGCGCCCGGAAAGCAGAGCGGTGACGTCACCGCTCTGCTTTCCGGCTGACCGACGCTCACAGCCAGTACAGGAGGAGAGCAGAGCACAGCGCCGGGGACAGACGGCTGTAGGTAAGTATGTAGTGTTTGTTTTTTTTTACTTTTAGGATGGTAACCAGGGTAAACATCGGGTTACTAAGCGCGGCCCTGCGCTTAGTTACCCGATGTTTACCCTGGTTACCAGTGAAGACATCGCTGGATCGGTGTCACACACGCCGAACCAGCGATGTCTCCAGGGAGTCCAGCGACGAAATAAAGTTCTGGACTTTATTCAGCGACCAACGATCTCCCAGCAGGGGCCTGATCGTTGGTCGCTGTCACACATAATGATTTCATTAACGATATCGTTGCTACGTCACAAAAAGCAACGATATCGTTAACAATATCGTTATGTGTGAAGGTACCTTAACTTCTCTTCAATTATCCTCTAAAGGTACCTTCACACTAAACGAGGCTGCAGCGATCCAGACAACGATCCGGATCGCTGCAGCGTCGCTGTTTGGTCGCTGGAGAGCTGTCACACAGACAGCTCTCCAGCGACCAACGATCCCGAGGTCCCCGGGTAACCAGGGTAAACATCGGGTTACTAAGCAGAGGGCCGCGCTTAGTAACCCGATGTTTACCCTGGATACAATCCTAAAAGTAAAAAAAACCAAACGCTTCATACTTACCTACCGCTGTCTGTCCCCGGCGCTCTGCTTCTCTGTACTGGCTGTGAGCACAGCGGCCGGAAAGCAGAGCGGTGATGTCACCGCTGTGCTTTCCGGCTGCTGTGCTCACAGTGAGTGCAGGAAAGCACAGCGCCGGGGACAGACAGCGGTAGGTAAGTATGAAGCATTTGTTTTTTTTACTTTTAGGATGGTATCCAGGGTAAACATCGGGTTACTAAGCGCGGCCCTGCGCTTAGTAACCCGATGTTTACCCTGGTTACCAGCGAAGACATCGCTGAATCGGTGTCACACACGCCGATTCAGCGATGTCAGCGGGAGAGCCAGCGACCAAAGAAAGTGCTGGCCCTCTAGCCCCGACCAACGACATCACAGCAGGATTCTGATCGCTGCTGCGTGTCAAACTGAACGATATCGCTAGCGAGGACGCTGCAACGTCACGGATCGCTAGCGATATCGTTTAGTGTGAAGGTACCTTTACCTATACTTAACTGCTTTCCTGGGGTTTACCATTTCTGTGCTACAAGTGCCATGGCCCATTTCATTATTGCATTTCCAACTTTTTTTGACTATTTTTTTTGTGTTTTCTGCCTATTTTTCATTTTATTCTAATTCTTTTCTTAATTTGTGCCATTTTTATAGTATTTTGTAAGTGTTTTATTTTTCTGCTCACTATTTTGCAATTGATTCAGGATTTGCGACTTATCTAAAAAGTCCAAAAATTTGCCTCAAATGTACTCTATACCCCCCTAGAGTGATATTATGCATGTGAAAATATGTTTTTGCAATTAATATATCGTTATGCAAAGCATTTTATGATCATTGCCTTCTGACTTTGCAGTTTTCTGTTTGGCAACAAGGCCATATGATACTTTCACACTAGAATCCACCATTGACAATAGATGGTGTTCACAACTCACTTCTTCCCCTTCCATGCATAATTGCCTCTGCACAGATCTCAACCATGTCCAGAACACCCTTACGTATGCTGTAAAACATATTCCTTAATGCAATGGTTATGGAAAGCTCTCCTATAAATAAGTGCATGGTAACAGAGATTCTTCTCAGAGAGGCATTCAATTTTTCCCCCTCTATCATGCTGCCCAATCATAAGCGGCAGCAATACAGAGGGGGGAAAAGCAAACACCTATTGAGAGAAAGTCAAAACATCAACTCTCATCAGAGAACGCTAAAAATGGCTGTGTCTCACTTGAATATGCTGAGAACTCTTCACTGCTTGATGTCATTACAGCATTAGATGAGGAGGAAAGTTGTAGTTTGGAAGCGCCGTTGAAGTTGTGATGATTGTAGTAGTAGTGTTTATCACATAGAGTGCTTTTGAACTACTACACGCTTTGAGAAATAAGGAGATAGATGTATGGAGCATTGTAGGTGACAAAAGCTGCTCCCAGTGTGATGTTCACTGCCTGATGCACCCACACTGCAGCTCTCCTAACTCAGTGCTGTAAAGAAAGAAACTGCTCACCAGTTTCACTCATCACAGTGAGAAGTTCAGAGAAGGTTGAAGTGAGACATATTAAGTCTCGCCACATTATGCTGAAAATATCTTTTTTTAACTTTCTCTGCGGGCATTCTCCTTTTCCCCCTCTATGATGCTGCCTTCTTATGAATGGGCAATGTCATATAGGGGAAAAAGTAAGCATCTCCAGACAAGAATCTCTGGTAAACTTCATATGCAAATTGCCTCTTCTGAGAAAAAGAGGACTTAAACTCTATAGCGCCACCTGTTGGTAAACTTCAAAAATCCATATCTCTGCAGAGAAGAAAAATATTTTAATCAGTACTTCAACCCATTTTAAATGAACTGTGCAGTTTAAAATAAAAAAAAATGCTTTGAAAGGTCATCATTAACAGCAACTATAGCATGCATGATAACTGTGCCAATAATTTTGTAAATAATTTGCATTAAAAAAGTCAACAATCCATTTAGATTGGACCAATTACATCAAAAGAATGTTTCACTCTCTAGATCTAATTGCTAAAAATAAAAAAACGGCTTGCGAGCAGGGAATAATAGCTAAGTCTCATAGACACATCTGCTGCTGCAAAGCTAGGACTTCATGACTCTCAATAAAAAATTCTTTGTCCATAGGAATACATAAGACTAGCGCTACACTCAAACTTTTTATTTCTACAAAAAATTCCTGTGATGCAAGAATGCTACGAGTAGTTTGTAAAACCTCTCTAAATTCACTTCAGTTCAATAGCTCTGAAATTTCTTTAAGGAAATGGCCAGCAAATCAATTCACTAGAGCAATTTTTAAGACATTTTTGCCTACTCGGTGCATTCGTATAAACAGTGATATTAGCAATTATCAGCATTTTTTTTTGTAGTGAATAAAAGTCTGCATGTAGCCCTACCCTAATATTTTTCTCTGGTCAGTAATTTTAGTATTGAGCGACAAGAAGACTATGATCCCAATTCAACAAGTCCAGCGATTTTCTCGCTTGTATTGATGGGGGTGTCGTGAAGTCAGATGCATGCCTCTTCGTGAACCTAGGGCATCTGACGATTGTGTACACACCTCTGTGTGCCACGCCAGGGAATGCCACAGCTTGTCATGAATTACCACTGTGTCCCCCTGCTGTCCATCTCCCTCTGTGCAGTACATTTTGGTGGAGCCAGGAGAAACCGATGGAAACGAACTCGGTGTTGCACTGCAATTTTGCTACTTTTCAAAGCCTATATGCCACTTTTTGGTAAAATCTTTGATGAATTGGAGCCTAGCTGTCGCTGTTAGCTTACGGATTCCATCCGGCTCCATCTTTAACTGATTATTGGTGGTTTAGACCTGTGATAGATTCTTCCTCTCCACTGGCAGAAACATATTAGCAAACTAGAAAGAGAGGAATAGCCGTTGCATCATATTCCATTTCCTACATACACATAATGGACATGAACCGTAATAAGTATTAAATGTGATATAAGTAAAAATCTGTTTTCGTTTTATTTTGTTCTCACCAAGTTTTGTTTATAAAAAACCCTCAATATTATCTACACTATGGGAAGCCTAAAATTGTATTAAACAATGTGTTAGTTGTGTAACATAATAGAACACAAGTAAAAGACATAACAATGCCATTAAATCAATATATCTAAGTCACAGAAAATAGAAAGAATGAAGAAAGAAGAAACGAAAGAAAAATCTTCTTATTAAAAAAAACATAGAACCCATGATCTTTTGTGTACGCTATATAAAGTAAAATCAGCAAGGCACAAATACAAATCTGGCCAGAGACCAGAGTTTTGGTTTTATGTCTCAGATTGCTTCGTATTTTCTATTTTGATTTGCTACATCATTTATTCTTAGATGAAAGTGCTTTACATCTAAATAGTAGAAAAAATTTAATGTAGAAATTATTAAGCAAGTATTGTAAACATGTCTCACTGTGAGATGAGCTCAAGCTGCCCCTTAGCGATAATCCACATTTTTGGGGGCTTTTACTTGAATACAAAGTACTTGTTGCTTGTTGATATAAACGCATCTCGTATTTAGTAATTCATTTCTGTGGTGATGTTAAGACCAAGGTTTCTTGAATTATTTGGGCAAATACTCAATTACTGAAAACCAAATGCCCTCTTTGGATTTTCAAAATATAATCTATTTACTATACAGCACAACGATATCAGTGATGTATCACCTGAGATATTTGGGAAAGGCAAATTAAGAGAATTTTATATAAAAGTTACTCACAATCTATAATATTTACTGAATGTTCACCAAATGTTGAGCATTGTACCTTTATTTCATCTAAGTGACAATGTATGAAGTCTCCGGTAGCAGCTGAAATTCTATCAGTAGTGTCCAAACATATTGAGCAATTCTTTATCTTGAAAAAGTTGGCCCTATGAACACACCTAATTTATCACTTTTTCTATACAAAATGTTAGGTGTTGAGTTCCCGCCTCTGCACAGGTGGAATCTCGAACCATCTCCGCTGCGGTCTCCCATTCTTCTCCAGCCACAGTGGAGCCTGCTCAGCCGAGATGTTGGTCCCAGCGGCTGACTCAGGCTGATACTGGGTGACTGCTTACTACTGTTCTTCCAGCCTCTGCCTTTGAAGCCAGCGCTGATCAGCAGCGAACAGATCTTTCTGGGACTAAGTCCTGCTTTTCCCATACTGGGCATGCCCACGGGATGACCTCCCATTGGAGGTCAGGGGTCACATGTGCCGGTCCTGAAGTGGTTCCTGTTGGACCACTAGGAAGGTCCTTGAGTGCTAAACCTATAAAAGGTTCGCATGGCCGCACGGTCATGCGCTAGTATCAAACCTATGTTATGAGCTCAGCGTCAGAGTGGTCATGGTTGTATGTGGTCAGGGTTTGGCTGAAATAATCCCCTAAAATCCCAGCACCTCTGGTGAGGAGTTTTATGTGTGTGGATTCAGGGCTGGCGTATAGCCATTAGAATTCCGGCTCCACTGGAGAGGAGTTGCTTGTGTGCTATTCTGGCTGCATGACCACTGTTGGCTCTATTAGGTAGCTGTGATCTCCTGTGAGGATAACAGGGCACGGCGTTCTCTTTTCTTAGTGAATCTGTGAAGTAACAGAGTTTGCTTATACCGCCATATAGTACCGACTGTTACTAGCAGCAGGTTTCTCTCCTGCACGGTTGACCCTGGGTTGTGAACGCACCTACTGTCTCATATATATATTCTGCGCATTCTGCCAACCCTAACACAATATTTGCAAAAATACCATAAAAGTCACTTCAGAAACTATAAGTGCATGTAGGCAGAGACCTGTGACTGCAGGGCATTGGGCGGGTAGAATCCACCGACTCATCTATCCAACTAGTCTACAGCGCAGCTCAATACCCTGTGGCTTAAAATTTGTTGTTCTCTGTCGTACATACATGGATGAGATCATATGTTGATTGGGCAACCTGTATCAGCTGTCAGGTTCAATTTAAAGGTACTTATATCATTAATAGATGGTAATTAAAAGGATTTATATGGATTACAGTCATGTCTTAAACATAAGATTGGTCATTAATGTTTTATTGATATAGTCCAAATGCTAAGTTCAAGAGTATAATGATTGCCATAGTCCTACCAATGTCGGCAGAGAAGATTGTCTGCACTGGGCGTTGTACCCAGTATTTATTTTAACCTCACACACGAAAGCCCCTGCACACATTTGATAGCTTTTAGCTGAGCCATCATTTGGCTGACAGCTATCTCTCTTGAGTTCCCCATCCACACAAAATGGTAGCATGGCTGAACACTACTGTGTTCTCTATGAGAGAGCTGCTCCTGGAAATGGTTTATTTCCCAGAGAACAAAAGGATCGGTTGTTAGAAGTCTACCATGCTGGATCATTCACTCTCCTGACATCATCTGTCAGGTGAATGTCGGGAAGTCACATACATATTAGACTGTTAGCTGATCTCACAAATATCAGTGTATACAGGTAACTTTAGTCTGTGGTTTAGAGGGGCCTTTAGACCAGCTTAAGTGCACAGAACTGAGCTGCAGTGCCAGGAACAGCTAAACTTTTGTGTGCTGTGTCTTTGTAAAAAATGGATAGCCTGTGGCTCATGAAGAAGAGCCACAACAATTAGGCATTGATAGGCTCAATTAATAATAGGCCATCAATTCTGGAAAATCCTTTTTAGGTTGCTTTCAAATGAACTGTTATTAGGGTATCACCCGACAATATCCCTAGTATATAATTCTGCCAATGTCTTTCCCTCTCTGGTACTGACCCAGTTACCTTTTTATTCACTCTACCAGTAAGAAGCTAATCCATGAATGCTAACCATCAAAGGCCATATCATTGTATAAGTGTGGAAATGTACAATTTGATTGTCTTAACGCCTCTATAGGAGCATTGCTTGCACCAAGCCATAGAAAGACCTTTTTCAGTTCAAAATCAGGGACATCCACCAATTTTTCTAGCATCAAAACTGTTCTCAAGTCTTTTAGGGATCTCATCTAGGAAAACAATTGGATTGTGTCATTTAAGGTAACTATCATATCTATATGATATGATAAACGATCAAGAAGATCTGAATGTCTTGAAATGCCACCATACACATGTGATATGAATCGACTCATTCAACCATCTCCTAACTCCTTCATACACATAATTGTCTGGCTTAGCCAAAAATTCATGTGTTTTTAAAAAGGAGAGTGGAGAAAGCCGCTGTCAGACAGATCAGGCGATAGCTTATCTCTGGAATACCAAAAGGACAGGGTGTTGAAATTCAAACTGCCCCGCCCTTATCTCCCTCATCGGTCAGGGGAGAGTTGGGAGATCCCCATACACATTAGACTAGCTTCCATTTTTATCAGATTCGAACAACTTCAATCTAATATTCTTGTAGGATTTAAGAATAATGCAACAGATCAAACACCGTTCATGCCATAATTTTTTGATATGCAAATCACCTTTTATGATTGCTTATATACCGATATTTAATTCTCCACTGAACCTAAGTGAAGTGACCTTTCACTCCAGAGACGTTGGGAGATGATCGTATCACCTATATCTCTTACATCATTTTTTCAAGTTCCGCAATCCAGTTAGAAGAAGGTAGGATTATGCCATATATTTTTTCATATCTACATGAATACACAGCTGTACGCAATTATTCATAAACTACAATGTATTTTCTTCAGTGGATTTCTCTGCTCTATGCTCCGTTGTTACGTATATTTCCATGTGGTAGATAAGTGGATTTATTTTCATTTTCTATATAAACATTTATTGCTTGCATGCTTCATTAATTTTTTTTAATGGTATATTACTTTGGTTATATATGTTGTACTTCCTTTTTGGAAAACAGCACATTATGTTTTTTTTTTCCTACATGTACAATAAAATAGTGGTCACTATATCAGTTTCATCTCCACCGAAATAATTATGTTTAGAAGAGGATTTTGCATGTAAAACAATAATTCTCTGTCATAGGCTTAAGAGGTCCCATATGTTTTTTAGCAATCGCGGCTGGCAGTGAAATGAATTACTAAAGTGTTGACATACAGTATTCTTTTATATTAAACTTATATATATGGGAAAATCTCATGAGAACCTAAGAGCCAGGAAGTAAACCATGTCAGCAAGTGAAAAGTAGAATACTATCATACAGACTGGGCGGCCTGACACAATAGAGGCTTCCTGGTTCCACCAGGCATAACAAATACAGAAGAAAAATGGGAAGAGGCATTGTTGTGCAAGTTCTGTTTTCTCAAGGAAACCGTGGGTACAAGTCGCATTTCTTGTCAAGATTTAGTCTAGTAAGGAAGATAAGCAGTGACTAATGCCCCGAGATGGTTGGGATTCCGAGCCGTATGTGCCAATGAATAAACAATGATAACAAATATAATCGAGTTATGCTTTGGCGGCCAGAAATCTAATAACAATTACGCGTTGATTTCCCATTTTTTTAAGTCTTGGTTCTCCATTACTCCTACTTTATTCCGACTTCAGCGCACAGCTGCTGGAATGCTAGATTGTGTGAGCAGGACTCCATTGTGCTCCGCAGCTGTGGAGTTCCCAGGTCTACAATAACCAGCAAGGACAATTAGAAAAGTTTATTGTTTTACATATTGCCTATACAATTTTTAACAAATGCCATATTAATTGTTTCATGTTATATGTGTCAGGGTCAGAGTTAGTAAAGCAAGTCCCATGGAGGAAAATAGAGGACAGCTGTGTCTTGAGTCATCATGCTGAAGAAAGTGGACAGTGTCGAATAGAGGAGGCTGCCTCCACCTGCCCTCCATTAGTCACACTCTTGTGGGCAGTTAGCACATCTCTCGCCATTTGTTCCTAAATGTCACCATACCTACATAGGCTCAAGGTGATGGATGCCCAGAAGAGAAGCGTAACTACACCTTATTTCATTGCCATGCTCTGAATAAGTTATGAGAGAAATGTAATTAACGTGCAATTATTACAGCACATCTAAGCATCGCATATTTCAGCGAAAATCCATTAAAAACACTAACAACTTTTCATCTCTATTTCCCCGATTGCATTTTAAACATGAATATTACATTTAAAGCAATTTGGCTTCTTGCCTCTGGAATTAGAAGACATTTTTCCATTCCTTGTTCTGGAAAAGTCATTGCAATACTTTTTGTCATCACTTGGTAGAATCAGACATTTCATTCATGTATTATGTGATGTCCCATTGTTTCTAAGTGGAGAAGATAATCCACAGCAAATATACACATGTTATAGTCACTCATATCATTATCTGAAAAATGGCTGTAGTTTTACATTAAAGACAATTGACCTAGAAATATATTTCTGGAGCGTAGGTGAAAATCCATACAGAAACAGGGAAAACATAAAATCTTCATGAAGACATTTTTACTAATTTTTTAATTTCTCTCTACTTTTTTTTTAACATAATGTATGCATGGGTACAAGAAAACAATGAAGTAATAGACCACAATAATTAATCAGGCTAGTTCTGACCTAAACGAGTTGTCCAGGCTTGGGGTTCATGTCTGTAGTCCCTTTATGTGACTGCAGACTTGTGAATTCTCACTGCATGTTATCAGGATTTTCTGGTGCTGGCAATAGGAGCAAGTGGTCATGTGATCGCAAATATGTGATTTGCATATTTCCAACCGCATTTCGACTAGACTGTGTCTGGCCTCACTCAATTCACTTATTACTTATATTGAGTTAGGACGAGCATGTCTAGTTGACATACTTGCATTCACACTCTCAACATTTCCTGACTCCAGCACCGGAAAATCCTGACAATGTGCACACTGCACGCTAAAAGGATTCAAAAGTTTGCAATAACATAGATTGACTCAAGACTTGAACCCCAAGCCTGGGCAACCCCTTTAACTTTATAATAAATGCTGAATTTCCATATGAAACAAACATCAATAACAGTCATAACAGCACCCAATATACAATTCGGCATTGTTGTGAGAACTTACATTTTTTAAATGTACCTTTCAGCTTGCTTTTCCTTAACTCTCTAATGTTGTACACATAAACGAGATAGCGTAGGTGTCACGGGGTTACTGCGACATTGTGGAGCTAGAAGACCACAGCATCTGATTGCTCCTACTCCAGCTCTCAGAAGAAGTACTTCTCCTTCAATTTAAATGTGTCTATTCCATCTGGCAGAACAGGGTTTAATCGGCCATGTTAGCAATCCCTGTGTTCACAGTTGAGCTCGGTTAGCCACTCTTTTCCCCTTTAAAATCTGGACTCTGATACAAATCCTTGTCAGAGCTACCATTTGCTGCATGGCTAATGGAGGGAGAAGAATTCATATGAGAAGAAGAGTTGGAGGAGTTATCAGTGACTGTTGCTTGGTTTGTATGTGTTATAATTCCCTAACCTTCTCTATTTTGGTTTATTCCCCTACCTCCACGCCCCGGTGCATTCCTCTGTTATATGTAAGTGAATATTTTGTATGCCTGGAGTTTTCTGCTAACCCTTGTTTGAGTTGCCCTTTTTTTCGAGTTGGTTTACAACGGTGTACGGTAGCGCCCCTCTTCCCTGGGTGGGGAAAGAGAACAGATGGAGGGCTAACTCAGGAGATAAGGCAAGGGTGGAGGCACCGGGATCTACACATTCAGAAGTATCCCAGGGAGTACGGCTAGCTAGGGTGCCCCCTAGTGTTAGGGACATGAAAGGATCTCCTGGTCTCGGGTCACCCGACAGCTGTGTCGTGACTTTAGGTATCACCCAACTGCATAACCATATACACTTGTTGTGACCCCTTTGACAGTGGGAAATAAGGATCAGGCATATTCAAATCCAACATGTCCTTCCACCTTCCCTCCAAAATTTGCCCTATATGGAGAGTTGGAAGTCTCCAAGACATATTAGTCACTGGTTTCCTTTGAAATAAGCAGCTTCACATGTGTGTCTAATGTGTATAACCCGAAGACCTGTAATTGTTTTAGGTTTGTAGTTCTGATTGCAATTCTCATAATTTAGGAAGCTTAAGATGAGAAGAGTTATAAAATCCTTTGTAAAAATATACTGTAATGTATTGCAGGAGGGAATAAAAAAATAGTAAGATGAACACAGTTTGATTTTAAAAGCAAAAGATGATTATAATGCCAAATAATAATAAAAAAATCATACATTTTTTTGATTTTTATAAATATAAATTATTTGCATAAGAGCATTATATACAAACATAAAGTTCAAACAAAAAATTATGAGCAGCCCATTCAGCACCCCTGGTATCTCCAGTGGTATTAGGAAAGCACATCTTCTTAAGTATGAAGGGGCAGAAGAAAAGCTTCTACTACACATGCTCACAAGCAGGCTTGGACTGGCCCATCCGAGAACAGGAGAATCCTCCTATAGGCCCCTGTGAAGAAATGCTAATGAGTAGTGCAGAAAAAAATATTATCTTATCATTCATTAAGCAAGGTAGTCAAATTAATATTACATAGAAGAAAAAAATAAATTGGTTTACTAGGGTGAGGTTATTTGTGCATGTAGCTGAACAGTGTGTCCAAAGAATTACTGTTACTGGTTGGTCTTTGCCTTTGTCCGACACTGCTCACAAGCACCTGTCCTAACATTAAGGACAGGTTAATGTCAGTGTAACAGAATAGCAGCTATTTTAATTCTATAGTGATTACCTCCCTAGACAAAAGGAGTGTGATTTGCTAATTAAATGTATTGCATGTAGGAATTTATTTAATAATGATATTTTTTCTTTCTTTCTTTCTTTCTTTCTTTCTTTTTTTCCTTCTCTCTTAAGTTTCTTTAAGGAAGCCATTTGGCTCATATGAGAAAACCAACACTATTAATGACCTGTCATAGTTGGGGGCCTTAGATTATAAGATTATACATTTTGGTCCACAAACTTCAAGTTATACCACTGCACATATGTAACTAAGATCTAATCAGGCTGTCTAGAAAAAAGGTAATTTAGGCCCTTTTCACACATCACTTTATTGCCGTCAGTCGCAATCCGTCAAGTTTTTAAAAAAATGGATCAGGCGACTGATGCCGCTGGATCAGTTTTTTTCTCATAGACATCCGTCCTTCACTGGATCCGTTGAAAATTGTTTATCCGGTGGCTGGAGATGATGGAGACATTAGTTTTTTGTGTCCGTCGAAAAAACGGACAGTGACGGATCCGTCGCTGTTCGTCATTTGCTAGAATGGAAGCCCATGTGCGCCGGATCCATCAAATGACAGAATCCGGCGAGGGATTCCGTTTTTTTAAACTGAGCATGCTCCGATTTTTTTAGGATCCAATTAGCCGGATCAGCTAGTCGGATCCGGCGAAAAAACAGATCCGTCGCATCAGTTTTTCACAATCTGAGATGGGTCCATCGATCCGTCTAGCCAACGGATTGTGACTGATGGCAAAAAACTGATGTGTGAAAGGGGTCTTGGGAAGAAAGACATTGCTGCTACCACATATTGGGATAGTATAGGCTAACTGGAATTTTGAATTTTGCAAGAAGTTTATTTTGCATGTTTGTCACACGTAAATGTTTCAGATCACAAGGCAAATTTAAATATTAGGCAAAGATAACACAGATAACTACAATCTTCCGTTTTTAAATGAAGGTCTTTATTAGTAAATGAAAAAGAAATCCAAACCTACAGGGCCCTGTGTGAAAAATTGTTTGCACCTGTTTAACTGTGGTTTGTCACATCTTTGGTAAGATGAGTTCAATTTCCCTAGCCACACACAGGCCTGATTACTGCCACACCAGTTCTCAATCAAGAAATCACTTAATCACCGCAGCATTGTATTAAAATGCAATAAGGGACGATCAAAACATTGTATCTATTCCAAAATGGTATCAATAAAAATGTCAGTTTTTGCATATTTGTCACGTTTCAGATCACAAAACAAATTTGCGGTGACCAAAAAACATAATTCTGGCGTTTTGATTTTTTTTTCTCTTTCCGTTTGCCGTTCAGATTAATTCTTTTTATATATTGATAGATTGGGTGATTCTGAATGTGATGATATCAAATATGTGTATTTTAAAAATTGTTAAATTGTTTTATTTTGAATGAGGGATGATTTAAACTTTTATATATTTTTAAAAACATTTTTTTCTTTACTTTTTACTAGCTTCAATAGTCTCCTTGGATGACTTGAAGCTACGATCATACAATCGCCTGTGCTACACAGAACAGGGCTTCAGCCCTGCTCTGTGTAGCATAAATGCTCACTTGCTATGAGCCCGGACAGCTGCACGGCGCTAATAGCAATCTGACTATGACAAGCACAGGGGTCTCCTGCAGACCCCGGGTTGTCATGCCAACCCATCGGCAATCCGGGAGGTCATGTGACACGGGCACTGATGTGCGGAATTAGTGATGCACTTATGACATAAGTTAAATGCCACTGTGATAGATTGACAGTGGCATTTAACATGTTAACAGCCGCAGTTGTATCGTGATTCCACCCACGACTGTTAGAGGCACATGTTAGCTAATGAAATCAAATGACATGTGCCTGGAAAGATGTGGGCTCAGCGCTAGAGCCCACATCAAAGGGGGGACCTGGTAGGCGCCGTACATGTATGGCACATATGGTGAAGGGGATAAAAACAGTATTTTGTGTTTAATTGGGTTATCTTTCTAATATTTAAATTTGTTTGGTGATCTGAAACATTTACGTGTGACAAACATGCAAGAGAATAGGAAATCAGGAAGGAGCATACACTTTTTCACACAACTATATGCATGGTAGATTCAGTTGTATAAACAGTTCAGCTGTTAATCGTATCTTCATATCCTCTGTTACCTTTGTGTTTCAGTAGGGCTTTACTTCTGTACTTATTATATAACTGTACTGTACGTGGACCGAGGCACAGCTACTTAACATGATAGTCGCACATTAAGGTAATTGAGTGATGCAGTGATTATTCCGCCATTGGAATAAAAAATACTTGATTTCTGTTTTGCGTTTTTATGCAATCACTTATACGTAGCCTCATCTTTGACTAGGTGGTGCGCCATCTTTGACTTGGTGGTGCGCCAAGGAAAAACTTCAAGCTGCTTTTTTTTTATACAACCCAGGGCTGTTAACACAACGGGATTTTGCGCTTTAATTCTTGTAAGCAATAAGCATGAATTACATTGGAATAATAATGGAAGAATCCCGCCTTGTCTCAGAACTGTAGAATATGTACAGAATACTTGATTTAAACTGCCCCATAGACAGCTTCAAATATAAATGAGTTATCTGTCAAGCTAAAATAACAGCAGTTTTTGGCAGCTGGAATGAAGCCAAGGAGTGTATTTTGATCATGCAGACCTCATATTCCTTGTATTCCTTTGACTGTACTTTTCTGTGCCAAGCAAAAGCCCTTACAAAATAAAAACACAAAGGGGCTGAATCTACAATGTGCAAAGCCCAAAATATAATTCATTAGAGTGGATTCATTGCAGAGCAATAATGGCGCATTGTTCTGTCTACAATATATACTGCAAAGAATGAATCTTTAATGATTGGTGTCGCGTAGGGATGGAAAGGATGTTATTTATCTCTTTCTTACATAATTAGACCTAAAACATTAATAATATGCATGTTGCACCAGCCCTCTGGTCAAGATCTCGTGGAAGAAGAATCTGATATAATGACTCACTTTTTATACAGAAAGGGCTTATCTGAAATAGGACAGGCATCTTATCACTGAATCCATTCTATGTGTCTAAATGCATTTTTTAGCAGGAAGTCTGAAATTGCAAAGTAAGGTTTCGCTTTAGTGTTCTGCTTCAGCCTTATGCAGCAGGACGATACGTGACTGAGATATACTTTGCTTATGAGCTGCTTGTTGATTATGGTGAAGAACAAACCATTAATGGAAATGTTTGTGCTTCTCTGATCAAGGGGGAATTGGGCAGATCGGTGGGTTCAGCATAGGTTTGAACAAATACATTATGTAGGTACACTGTTGTCTGGATTTGTCAAGTATGTTTTTTCCAGTAGGAATTTACAGTAGCATCAAAGAGCAAAGCTGGTCAGAGACATTCTAGGTAGCTGCCAGACATAATACCTCTATACAAGTACATTTTTTAGTCTTATGAAATGTTATAGTTTGAAGCTACACACTAGATCCTGATGTGAAATTAGTGCCAGGGCCCTGTTAGTCTTAAAGTGCCGCTCCAGCATTTTTTTTATTGCTGCTCTGGAGTGCAGAAACTAACCTAAGTTTCCTGCCCCTAGTCTTATTCCTACCAGCCACCATCTTCATCTTTTATCAGCGCCACTCCGGTGGGTCTCCAGCAGTTTGTGACCTACCGAATCACTTCAATGATCTGGAAGTCATCACTCAATGTAAGACTATGAGAGCCAGAACAAGGCTGGAACAAGACTCTCATAGACCTACATTGAACAATTTTGACAATTACCTCTGACTTCCATTCAGTCGGAATTTGCAGTCATAAGTAGTGTTGAGCGATACCGTCCGATACTTGAAAGTATCGGTATCGGATAGTATCGGCCGATACCCGAAAAATATCGGATATCGCCGATACCGATATCCGATACCAATACAAGTCAATGGGACATCAAGTATCGGAATGTATCCTCATGGATCCCAGGGTCTGAAGGAGAGGAAACTCTCCTTCAGGCCCTGGGATCCATATTAAAGTGTAAAATAAAGAATTAAAATAAAAAATATTGTTATATTCACCTCTCCGGCGGCCCCTGGACATCAGCGGGAGGATCCGGCGTCCGGCACGGCTTCTTTCTTCAAAATGCGCGCCTTCAGGACCTGTGGAATGACGTCCCGGCTTCTGATTGGTCGCGTGCCGCCCATGTGACCGCCACGCGACCAATCAGAAGCCGCGACGTCATTCCTCAGGTCCTAAAAGGCGCTCATTCTAGGACTTTAGCTGAGGAATGACGTCGCGGCTTCTGATTGGTCGCGTGGCGGTCACATGGGCGGCACGCGACCAATCAGAAGCCGGGACGTCATACCACAGGTCCTGAAGGCGCGCATTTTGAAGAAAGAAGCCGTGCCGGACGCCGGATCCTCCCGCTGATGTCCAGGGGCCGCCGGAGAGGTGAATATAACAATATTTTTTATTTTAATTCTTTATTTTACACTTCCGATACCGATACCCGATATCACAAAAATATCGGATCTCGGTATCGGAATTCCGATACCGCAAGTATCGGCCGATACCCGATACTTGCGGTATCGGAATGCTCAACACTAGTCATAAGATGACAGTGCAGGACCAGAGTGGCACTGATAAAAGATGGAGATGGTGGCTGGTAAGTACAAGAAGAGGGGCAGAGAACTTAGATTAATGATATCACTCCAGCACTGAGCTAAAAAAAATTCTGGAGTAGTGCTGTGATAGTTAATATTACTGCCATGAGGATGTAAAGGGGTTTTCTCAAATTGGTATCTTCAGGAGAAATCACTCATGGCCATGGATCTACTAGAGGCAGTGTGTTCCTAAGGATTGATAGTTGGGCTGGCAATATGGTCGATCATGCTGCTTGTCCGAACTGTGAAGTCTCCCAGACTGCTAGCAGATGCAACTTTGCCTCTCAGGCTTGGGAAAAGATCAGGAGGGACTAAATCTGGCCCATTTCAGTGATCCAACTACAGAGCTCTATGAGCAGGCAGCAGAGGCTTAGCTAGGAATTTAGTTCAGGGGGGCGAAGCTTCTGAGTGGTCCCCTAACAGGTAACCTTGATTACAACTCGATCACACCCCCTAATAGTGGAGGAGAACCTCAGCAGATGACCGCTCTGTTACTGAAGATAATCTCTCTACAAAGACCAACATGGATATTACTGCCATATGGTCAGTGGTAAATACCAGTCCTACAGAACATATAAGAGATCACAGCACAGTTACAGATAATGACTTACCGCTGACGTTCTTTCTGATGGAATCGTTCATTTTTCCCATCTTTTCAATCTGGCCCAGACCGACATGACAACTTCTTCCACCCATGACTCGGCTGCAGAGAGCACAACAAAGACACGTTTCACTTCTCACATTCCAGCCCCATCACCATCTTTTCCCAACATGCACAAACTCCTCATCCTGTTGATACCCCAATACTGAGCCGTTGCTGCCGTATGTGACCCTATTACTGCTCCTGCTGTGTGGTTCTCTGTGCCCTCTAAATTCGAAAGCACCCCTCTATAATATAGTATTGCTGGGCTCAAGTGCCCTAGACAACACTGCCCATATTTTGCCCCCTAGAAAATAATAATGCCCTGTGTGCCCCTTTGACAGTCACAGTAACCTGAGTTCCCCTAAAACAATAAGTGCCCACTTTACATTTAATAAAGTCCCGAGTCTGCCCCCTGTACAGCTCCCCTATACACAGTATAATGCCCCCTCACTGTACAGTACCACCCACAAAGTATACTGACACCTTAGTAGCCTCAAAACTGTTTGACTGCTCCAACACTGTATGATGGCCCCTTCACTTTAATCCCCATACTGTATGATGGCGCCATAGATAACCTCCATATAGTATAATGTGCCAGATAGTTCTCAATATAGCAAAAGGCAGCACCCCCGTAGGCATATCCTGTAATATAAAGCAGCACCCCCATAGGCAGACCCTGTAGAATAAGACAGTACCCCTATTGGCAGACCCGTAGAATAAGACAGTACCCCTATAGGCAAACCCTGTAGTATAAGGCAGCACCCGCATATGCAGACCTTGTATAAGACAGCAGCCCTATAGCCAGACCTTGTAGCATAAGGCAGCACCCCTATAGGCAGACCTTGTAGTATAAGGCAGCACCCTTATAGGTAGACCCTGTAGTATAAGACAGTACCCCCACAGGCATATCCTGTAGTATAAAGCAGCACCCCCATAGGCAGACCCTGTAGAATAAGACAGTACCCCTATAGGCAGACCCTGTAGAATAAGTCAGTACCCCTATAGGCAGACCCTGTAGTATAAGGCAGAACCCAATAGGCAGACCCTGTAGTATAAGGCAGTACCCCTATAAGCAGATCCTGTAGTATAAGACAGTACCCCCATAGGCAGACCCTGTAGAATAAGGCAGCCCCCATAAAAAGCACAATAAATACTCCCCTCTCTTCCTACTTTTTCCAGCAGTGCTCCGAGCTCCCAGGAGTCAGACAGTGACGTCGTGCTGCGCCTGCTGTCAGTGTCGATGTGTTGCCAGATGCTGATAGGGGGATGATGGGAGATGGAGCATAACGCTCCTTCCCTCATCAATGCGGTGAGCTGTATTGGCTAGATGCAGATACAGTTCACCTTGTGATACCAGGCGGGTGGCTCACTGCTGGCATCGGGCCCCCCGACTTCTCAGGGGCCCCATAGCAGCAGAGCAGGGAGATCGATTCTACTTGCTCTGACGCAGAATGTAACTGCGCGCCAATGCAATTACAATAGCATAGCTCCAGGTGGGCCCCCTCAGAGCTCCGGGCCCGGGGCGAAGGCCCCCTCTGCCCCCCGGTAGCTACGCTACTGGCAGGCAGTAAAGCATAGAGCCTGCCCGTATTGAGCACTCGTTGCCTGTGATCAGACTGGGGCTCCATGGTGGCTGATAATGTACGCAATGAGCTGTAGACTATGATTTAAAAAAATTCCTCAGTTTTTGAAACTAGACAAGATTTTGTTATAATAGGTAAATTGCAAACCCGTTTGTTTTATAAGCACTGTCCAATTTTACTCATTTATGAACTTTTGATCCCTTTAAAGAGTACCTACAAATGAGCATGAATATACATTTTTGAGAATCTACCACAGGGGTATGAATGTATATTTTATTGCAAAATTCAAATCTTTGAAATAAACACTTTAAAAATGTAAATATAAAAACATTTAAATGAAAATGAACCTAAACTTTTTTTTATTGAGTTTGTCTATGCAGTGTGCCCTGTAAAAGAATTATTCTTATTGTATTTTTCTACTTTTTTCATAGTTATATTTTTGGGAAATATTTTTTTAAGGTTGTTAATTTTTGTACTTAAACACAGAGCCATACCCCCATGACAGGCCGGTTTCAGACAGGCGGATTTCTACCTGTAAATGCCTAGACTGATCGCGGGTCTCCCAACCTTAGCTTACAGCCTCATAAACAAAAAAAAAATGGAGTAAAAAGTAAAGCCATTAAACAATGGCAATTTTTTTTTTCACCAATTAACCCCACTTGAATTTTGATTCCCACTTTTCAGGACACTAAACAGTAAAATGAATTGTGTCACTAAAACTGCAACTTGTCTCACAAAAACCAGCCCTTGTACTGCCATGTGGTGTAAAGGAAAAATGTTATGACTCTTGAAACGAGGAGAAATGCAAAAGTGCAAAAACAAAAAAATAGCTGGTACTTTTGGGGTTAAGTTGAAAAAATACCATTTGAATAGGTTTATATTATGGAAGGTAATACCATAATCACTTTTGCTATTTTGCATAGATAGGACTGGTATGGGGTTAATGTATGAGAAATTGTCTGATGTCAACATTTTGACAGCGGGGCAAGCTGAAGCCTCAAAACTGGGCAGGTAGGAGTTGACGTACAGATTCCTACGTACAACAGGCTCCTACTGCTCTATTCACATGCAGAAGTCATGCTCCTGCCATTTTTCCACTTTTTCCATGCGCTATCATTTAGTCAAGATCACGTGGCTGATCAGAAAGGCCTTGTGGTTGGCAGTTCAAACAGATTAAAAGAAATCTGTCACCAATTCTTTGATACCCCATCTGAGATCAGCATAATAAAGGGGTAAAGACCCAGATTCCAGCCATGTGTCACTTACTTGGGTGCTGGTTGTCATTTTGATTAAATCCCTGGTTTATCTGCTGAATGTAGATCTCTGTATAACCCCGCCCACACCACTGATTGGCAGCATTATGCCCATGTACAGTGTTCATCAGAAAGCTGCCAATCGGTGGTGTGGGCGGGGTTATACAGAGCATATGAATATGCTTGACTACATGACAGCAGGTTTACTAGTCCTCTAGTAATAATCTCCCGCTGATGAAACAGTGATGTTATCAAAACTACAGCAAGCATCCCAGTAGGTGACTCATCGCTGGAATCTGTGTCTCTACCACTACAGCCTAATAGTAGCAAGCCTAATGAGTACACACACCAGAAGGCAGATTTCAGTTTACCAATGTTTTGGTTTTTTAAGCTACAGTTTAAACTTTGTAGGAAATAAAATTAGTATCAAGAAAACTTTAGAACTTGCCGAAAGCATGCTTGAAGAGGATTGCATCTGGATGTATGTGGGTTCTGCAGTAATTGCTATAGTTTTATGAATGTGATTAATGATTTGAAAAATGTTTAAGATTCTAAATAGATGTAAATATTTAGTCTTCCTTTCTACAAGGTTACCGGATTGTTCCTATAATTGCAGACACATTTGCTTATATGTGTAACTGGATACAATCTGTATGTCACCTGCATTAGATTAGCCACTCAAAATGTGTAAATTACAAGAGTCGATAATTAAGGGGATGAGTTGAAGACCCTGCTAGCACTTTTCACTTCAATTCGTCATCACCACGTATGGTCTTGTCCTCCTACGATCAAGTTTGATTTTTGTTAGGCTACAAGTATATGGACTGTGATTGTGGTTCTATGATGTCCAACCATGTAGATAATTCTGGCCAGAATGGTCAATAATGTCTATCTAAGGCATCAATGCCATATCGTAGACACAAAGGAGGCTGGCAGAAATGCCGCAGAGCCTTTGTCTGTTGTGCATTAATAACTTTCTCCTCTTGACACATGAAGCAAAATGTTTTATCTGCAGATACTTTTTATCAAGTTGATTTACATGTCAGGCACCTGACACTGCAGCAGAGATTGATGAGCAGTGTATTGTAATAACCTTATTGGCTAGAAAACAACTTCCTTTAATTCCAGTAAAGTAGACAACTCATAAAACAAGAGCACACTTTAAATCCACCCTTAATCTACCTTTTGATATGTGATGAAAAGATCAATGCCTGGGATGGCAGAAACAATATTGGAATTGATTTTATATTATACACCTTTCCTTCTGTTCTCAATAATAGTTTTTCTGGAACAATGTCCAGTTACACGAACAGCTGTCATTTACTGCCCTCCATCGCCAACCACCACCTTCTTCGACCACTTCACTATCTGGCTATTTAATTTCTTCTCTTCTGACTTCCCCACTATCATCATCGGCAACTTCAACATCTCCATTGACACTTCCCTCTCAGCTGCCACTAAACTTCTATCTCTCAATTCCTCCTTCAGCCTCGCTCAATGGTCTTGTGCAGCCACTCACAAAGATGGCCACACATTGGAACTCATCTTCATCCACTTCTGCTCCCTAGCTAACCTCTCTCTGACCACAACCTACTTACATTGTCTTCCCTCTCCTCTCCTTGTCCACAATCCCCACTCCACAAACTTGTACACCTTCGCTGAAACCTTAAACACCTCGATCTACAATCACCCTCTGAATCCCTCTTTCCTCTTACAGAAATAAGTTCCTTACTCAATGCGGACGCTGCTGCTGCTTTACATAACATCACAATAGCTGCAGCTCTGAAATCAGTTGCCCCTCTCACACATACCAAAGTTCGCAAAACCAACAGACAACCCTGGCACACCAATTTGACCAAAGAACTGAAGGAGGCTTCTAGGGTTGCTGAGCGGAGATGGAAAAGATCCCACTTCAAGGAGCACTTCATTGCATTCAAACAGTCCCTCACTACTTTCAAGGCCACACTCCCTGCAACAAAACAAACCTACTTCTTATCTCTCATATCCTCCCTATCTAACAACCCTAAACAGCTATTCAACACTATCAATTCTCTCCAACATCCCCCAGCACTTCCTTCCTTTCCACTCATCTCAACTGAAGACTTTGCCTCATTGTTCAAGCAGAAGATTGATAACATCAGATAAAGCTTTAGCCTGCAGTCCTCACAGACCCTCCTCATAAGTGCTCAGCCCTCCTCCTCCTCCAAAACCAACTTCTCCACCATTACAGAAGATCGACTCTTCACTCTACTGTCAAGATCACAACTCACCACTTGTGAACTTGACCCGATCCCAACCCACTTCATCCCAAACCTCACCAGTTTTCATCCCAACCATAACACATCTATCAACACTCATATGAACTCGAGCGTGGGAAAATATTCTGAAAAGTTCCCAGGCTCAAGTTCATATGAGTTCATCCAGCAGAGGGCGCATCACCGCGACTCGAGGTAACTACAGTACATTCCCCTGCATTCCATTCATTCACCAAGTTTTACAGTCAGGAGCACAGCTGCATTAGCAGAGCTCCTGGGTGTAAAATGATTTAACCCCTTCAGATGGATTTACAGTGTGGGACAAGACTGTAACAACGGAAAGTATGGAATGTTGTTGTTTGTTTTTTTTAACTTTGTTTCAGGTGACAAGGGTCTTCAGGTGGATTAAGAGTATAATAAAATATTAAAACACCATGTGTCTTTATTTCATTAAAAGACTTTGTAATAATGTGTGTGTGTTTTATTAACCATTTCATACTATTGGATTAATAATGGATAGGTGTCATAATTGACGCCTCTCCATTATTAACCTGGCTTAATGTCACCTTACAATAGCAAGGTGACATTAACCCTTCATTACCCCATATCCCACCGCTACAGGGGAGTGGGAAGACAGAGGCTAAGTGCCAGAATATGCGCATCTTACAGATGTGCCTTTTCTGGGGTGGCTGGGGGCAGATATTTTTAGCCGGGGGGGGGGGGGGCAATAACCATGGTCCCTCTCTATGCTATTAATATCTGCCCTCAGTCAAAATTGTGATTTAAAATTGTGCACATACACATTACTAACATTAGTAGTGATGAATATGCAAAAAAAAAGGGATATGAAAAGGTTTACTGTATGTAAACCATGTCTCATATCATGTCGGGTTTGGGAAGGAGATAGCAAAAGCCAGCAATTGAATTACCAGCTTTTCTGCTATCTAGCGCTGTATGAAATATATATATATATATATATATATATATATATATATATATAATATATATATATATATATATATATATCTGTATATAAGTTTTAACGAATATTTGAGCCCATGGATCCATTGTATGTCCGTTTTGCAAGCCGGCGAGAAAATCTCGCAGTACAGATGCCATACGGATTACATACGGAGGATGCCATGCTCAAAATATGCTGCCACACCCTGCCTAAGGATGACGTACGGATCACTTTTTTGGGAACCTTTCTGCATATTACGACCGTAAATTACGGACCGTATTTTCGTACGCCTAGTGTGACGCCGGCCTAAGAGAGAATCTGAGATGCCAAAACAGCAGAACCCCCTCACAAGTGGCTTCATTAGGAACACTACACCCTTTACGTATTCCATTTAGAAGTGTGTAGAGCATCTTGAACCCACAATGCTTCACATAATCTTAATATCTTAATTAGAGAAAATGAAAATTTTTTTTTTTTTTGCTACTAAATATTTCTTTAGCGCTCTATTTTTAATTTTTAAAATCTGTCATTCAATTTCTCCTAAGTATGGAAAAACAATATATGTGACCAGAAACCAGTGTTTGGGCACACATTTTGGGTTCACATTTATCTTGAAAGCTTATATCGATGCTTCCATTTAAATCTGTAAAATACGTAGTTCAGACAAAACATTCACTGAGTAAGGCTACTTTCACACTAGCGTCGTACTCGGCCTGTCGCAGTGCATCGGGCCGACGTACCGACGCATACTGTGGAAGCGCTGCACAACGGGGCAGCGGAGGCATTTTTCCAATGCATCCGCTGCCCCATTGTGAGTTGCGGGGAGGTGGGGGCGGGAAATGGCGGGCACGATGCTCAAAAAAATGCTGCAGACAACGTTTTTTTGTTCGGACGGTCCGCCACAACATGACGCAACCGTCGCACGACGGTTGCAACGTGTGGCAATGCGTTGCTAATGTTAGTCTATGGGGAAAAAACGCATCCTGCAGACAACTTTGCAGGATGCGTTTTTTCCCAAAAACTACGCATTTCGACGTATCCAAAACAACGCTAGTGTGAAAGTAGCCTAAGATGTAGTCTAAAGTCTTTCCGTCAGACTCATTATAGTGAATGGCATAAGCGATAAGACAACTTTTTTCTTCAGATAAGTATGATTACAGCTATACCAGATTTTTATAATTTTCTTATTTATATTTTGCTATTTTTATACACTATAAACATTTTCTGCAAAATTTTTTTTTTTTGCACTGCCATATTTTTTTTATTTCTAATAAAGCTTGGTGAGGGCTTGTTTTTTGGGGGAATGACTTAAAAAATTATTATTTACCTCAATATGGTACAATAAAAAACTTTATCCCTTTGTATTCTGATTGTGGGAGGCAAAATGAATAAACAAAATAGCATTTCCAATTGTTTTTAATATTTTTTACACCATTCACTATGTGTTAAAACAGTCATTGGGTGAGTACAATTACAATATCATTTTAATCTATTTTTTTATGTTTTGCTAATTTTGCACACTAATAATTTTATTGAAAAAATCTTTTAATTTGGCATTGCCAAATTTCTGTGAGCTATAGCTTTTTATTTTTCTGCCAACTGAGCCATTGCAGGCTTTGATTTTTGCAGGTGAGAGCCAGTGATTTTATTTTTACTGCCATGTGACTTTTTGATTGCATTTTACTATATTTTTTGCACTGTGGTAGAGAGCGGTTAATCGGCCATATTAAGGGCTAGGTTTGTGTGAACAGTGAAGAGAAGATGGGAGGCTGTTCATCATATCTCCATCCTAGGGTATGGTCCAGAAGGTAAATATGGAGACTTTGGATTTATTTAGTGTTCAGGGTCACTGGAGATGAGATCTCCAGCAGGTGGATCACTACAGCCACCCAGACTGTACTGTATGCTATTTTGTTTGTCCTTTTATGCCAGAAGGGCTGTGTTTGTTTACCTAATTTTGGACTGGTCCATGTAGTTTTAATAAACCAGTTGAAAACTTAAATGGAAACCATTCCTGTGACTGCTTCAAGTATTTGATACAATAGAAAGACATAACTTAATATTTGGTGCAGAAACCTTTATTTGCAATTACAGAGGTCAGATGTTTCCTATAGTTATTGACCAAGTCTGATGATCTAGCAAGAAAAAGTGAGCGGGCACCACTTAAGGTAATACAGGTCCTTCTCAAAAAATTAGCATATAGTGTTAAATTTCATTATTTACCATAATGTAATGATTACAATTAAACTTTCATATATTATAGATTCATTATCCACCAACTGAAATTTGTCAGGTCTTTTATTGTTTTAATACTGATGATTTTGGCATACAACTCCTGATAACCCAAAAAACCTGTCTCAATAAATTAGCATATCAAGAAAAGGTTCTCTAAACGACCTATTACCCTAATCTTCTGAATCAACTAATTAACTCTAAACACATGCAAAAGATACCTGAGGCTTTTATAAACTCCCTGCCTGGTTCATTACTCAAAACCCCCATCATGGGTAAGACTAGCGACCTGACAGATGTCAAGAAGGCCATCATTGACACCCTCAAGCAAGAGGGTAAGACCCAGAAAGAAATTTCTCAACAAATAGGCTGTTCCCAGAGTGCTGTATCAAGGCACCTCAATGGTAAGTCTGTTGGAAGGAAACAATGTGGCAGAAAACGCTGTACAACGAGAAGAGGAGACCGGACCCTGAGGAAGATTGTGGAGAAGTGGAAACATCCAGAGCCACCGTGCACAGGCGTGTGCAGGAAATGGGCTACAGGTGCCGCATTCCCCAGGTAAAGCCACTTTTGAACCATAAACAGCGGCAGAGGCGCCTGACCTGGGCTACAGAGAAGCAGCACTGGACTGTTGCTAAGTGGTCCCAAGTACTTTTTTCTGATGAAAGCAAATTTTGCATGTCATTCGGAAATCAAGGTGCCAGAGTCTGGAGGAAGACTGGGGAGAAGGAAATGCCAAAATGCCTGAAGTCCAGTGTCAAGTACCCACAGTCAGTGATGGTGTGGGGTGCCATGTCAGCTGCTGGTGTTGGTCCACTGTGTTTCATCAAGGGCAGGGTCAATGCAGCTAGCTATCAGGAGATTTTGGAGCACTTCATGCTTCCATCGGCTGAAATGCTTTACGGAGATGAAGATTTCATTTTTCAGCACGACCTGGCACCTGCTCACAGTGCCAAAACCACTGGTAAATGGTTTACTGACCATGGTATTACTGTGCTCAATTGGCCTGCCAACTCTCCTGACCTGAACCCCATAGAGAATCTGTGGGATATTGTGAAGAGAAAGTTGAGAGACGCAAGACCCAACACTCTGGATGAGCTTAAGGCCGCTATTGAAGCATCCTGGGCCTCCATAACATCTCAGCAGTGTCACAGGCTGATTGCCTCCATGCCACGCCGCATTGAAGCAGTCATTTCTGCCAAAGGATTCCCGACCAAGTATTGAGTGCATAACTGAACATTATTATTTGATGGTTTTTTTTGTTTGTTATTAAAAAACACTTTTATTTGATTGGATGGGTGAAATATGCTAATTTATTGAGACAGGTTTTTTGGGTTATCAGGAGTTGTATGCCAAAATCATCAGTATTAAAACAATAAAAGACCTGACAAATTTCAGTTGGTGGATAATGAATCTATAATATATGAAAGTTTAATTGTAATCATTACATTATGGTAAATAATGAAATTTAACACTATATGCTAATTTTTTGAGAAGGACCTGTATATAGGGGTGCTACCATAGCGTCTTACAAATGCATGCTGGAGAAGAAAAAGGAGATGCCAAGAGAGGTGCACACACCTGATATATATGTGAAAAACAGCTTTATTGAAGCAACAACAGGTGCACATACAAATATAAAACATATTTAAAAACATTTAAAACACATACAAATCATGGCTCAATTGGGTCATAATGGCTAGGTATAAACAATGGTTCGATGAATAAGGTGTTTATGGCTTGCTAATATCATAGCTGTTAAAACTAGGAATAGTATGCAAGCTATATCTAGAAAAGTTCCTGTATCATAGGCATAATAATAAATAATGTAAGACTAAAAAGTAGACCATATATTTGATATAATTAAATATGTGCAAATTCACTGGTACAGCAAAGTTCCGCTTGATAAGCATACATGTGATCCAATAAAAAGCAATGTCTAAATACAATCATGAGGACCAAATACATAACAGATAGTCATTATATAGCCATATGAAACAACCCATATCACATAAGTGGGCTTGCATAAAAGCAACAATGCATACTTGCCACAAGAGCAATGTATAGCCATGTAGGGCATCCCAAGTCTGCTCACATTGTAGCAGGGATTTTGACCCACTCCTCCCTAGAGATCTTCTCCAGATCTTTCAGGTTTCAGGGCTGTCACTGAGCCACGTTCAATTTCAGCTCTCTCAAAAGATTTTCTTTTGGGTTTAGATCTGGAGACTGCCTAGGCCACTCTAGAACCTTGAAATGCTTCTTATGGAGCCAATCCTTAGTTGCTCTGGCTGTGTGTTACGGGTCATTGTCATGCTGGAAGACCCATCCATGACCCATCCTCAATGCGCTTACTGAGGTTGTTGGCCAAAATATTGTGATACTTGACCCCATCCATCCTCCCTTTAATACGAGGCAGTCGTCCTGTCCCCTGTGCAGAAAGCACCCCCAAAGTATGATGTTTCCCCTGCTATGCTTTATGGTGGGGACCGTGTTCTTGGAGTTGTACTCATCCTTCTTCTTCCTTCAAACACAGCAAGTGGAGTTGATACCAATACATTCTATTTTGGTCTCATTTGACCACATAACCTTCTCCCATACCTTCTCTGGATCATCCAGATGATCATTGGCAAACTTCAAACGGGTCTGGACAGGTACTGGCGTGAGCACGGAACCTTGTGTGCCCTGCAGGATTTTAATCCATGATGGCGTAGTGTGTTACTAACGGTAATGTTTGAGAATGTGGTTCCAGCTCTCTTCAGGTCATTAACTAGGTCCTTCTGTGTAGTTCTGAGCTGATTCCTGACCTTTCTCAGAATGATCCTAACCCCACAAGGCAACAACTTGAATGGAGCCCCAGACTGAGGAAGATTGACAGTCATCTTGTGTTTCTTCCATTTTCTAATAATTCTGCCAACAGTTGTTGGCTTTTCACCAACCTGCTTGCCTATTGTCCTGTAGGAAAAACTAAGCGCAACACGAAGGAATAAGGGAAAGGGAACCCTAGGCATATCTAACATCACCCTGTGTTAGGGGTTGAATTCCTGCACAGGGGAAATCTCGAACCATCTCCGCTGCAATCTTCCATTCTTCTCCAGCCGCAGTGGAACCTGCTCAGCGGAGACGTCGGTCCCAGCGTCTGGCTCAGCCTGACATGGTGCGGATGATTACTGCTGCCTTTCCAGGCTCAGCCATTGTAGCCAGTACTGGTCAGCGGCGAGCAGACGTCTATGGGACTAAGCCCTGCTTTTCCTCTTCTCAGAAGGCCCAGGGTAAGACCTCTCATTGGAGGTCGAGGGTCGCATGCTCAGGTACTGCAGCAGCTCCCATTGGTTCTCTAGGAAGGTCCTGAAGTTGGTCAGGTACTGTAGCAGCTCCCATTGGTCCTCTAGGAAGGTCCTGAAGTTGTTGCAGCTATAAAAGGTTTGCATTGCCACATGGCCTTGCGCTAGTATTAACCTAAGTTATGAGCTCAGCGCCAGTGTGGTCATGCTTGCATGTGGTCAGGGTTTGGCTGAAATAAGCCCATAGAATACCGGCACCTCCGGTGAGGAGTTTTGTGTGTGCTATGCTGACTGCATGACCACTGTTGGCTCTATTAGGTAGCTGTTCCCCTGTCAGGTTAACAGGGCACAGCGTTCTTTCTCAAGTGAATCTGTGAAGTAACAGAGTTCGCTTATACCGCCGTATAGTACTGTCTACTTACTAGCAGCAGGTTCTCTCCTGCGCGGTGGACCCCGGGTTGGGAACGTACCTATTACTCCTTTGCCCTAAGCGTCCCTATATAGGTTCCAGAACTATCGCCAAGCAGGATACCTAACGCCTGCCTGACTCTGGCGATAAGCTCTGCATAGGGAAGACAAATGGTATAGACAAACAAGGGGAACACTTAGCTTTAGGAGACTCAGAGAGAAACACAGACATCCTCCAAACACCAAAGAGGAAGATAGTCAACTGCTAAAGCTCCAAACCTCAACAGGGAAATGGTAATGGAAATATCACCGGCAACTCCCAGTAGCAAACTGGGAGTTATAAACACCCTAGTCTAGAGGTACCTTCATACTGAACGATATCGCTAGCGATCCGTGACGTTGCAGCATCCTGGCTAGCGATATCGTTGAGTTTGACAGGCAGCAGCGATCTGGATCCTACTGTGACATCATTGGTCAGAGCAGAAAGTCCAGAACTTTATTTTGTCGCTGGACTCGTGTGTGACGCCGATTCAGCGATGTCTTCACTGGTAACCAGGGTAAACATCGGGTTACTAAGCGCAGGGCCGCGCTTAGTAACCTGATGTTTACCCTGGTTACCAGCGTAAACGTAAAAAAACCAAACACTACATACTTACATTCCGGTGTCTGTCCCCCGGCGCTGTGCTTCTCTGCACTGTGTAAGCGCCGGCCGGAAAGCAGAGCACAGCGGTGACGTCACCGCTGTGCTTTCCGGCTGGCGCTCACAGTCAGTGCAGAGAAGCACAGCGCCGGGGGACAGACACCGGAATGTAAGTGTGTAGTGTTTTTTTTTTTTTTGCGTTTACGCTGGTAACCAGGCCCTGCGCTTAGTAACCCAATGTTTACCCTGGTTACCAGGGGACTTCGCATAGTTGGTCGCTGGAGAGCTGTCTGTGTGACAGCTCTCCAGTGACCACACAGCGACGCTGCAGCGATCAGGATCATTGTCTAGATCGCTGCAGCGTCACTAAATGTGACGGTACCTTAGGTGTCTCAACTAGAGCTGGGGAAGGTTGCCACTGGGTCCTAAAGTCAGAAGGACTAGGAAGGAATTTGCAAAGTCAACCACTGAGACCTTCTGCAGCTAGATGCAGTGTGACTGTGTGCAGCATCTGACACACCCGTGACAGTACCCCACCTTCTGCGAGTAGCCTCCCGACACTCAGAACCAGGCTTCTGGGGACAAGAGGTTTGAAATGAACTAACTAGAATGGGGGAACTCACCTCTTCCAGTGCACCATGTATTGTAGGAAACGATGTTGGAGATGAGAATCTACAATCCTCCAAATATGAAACTCCAGATTTTCATCAACCATTACTGGGGGCAGCGGTAAAGGTGAGAGGTCAAGAGGTTCCACATATTTCTTGAGTAAAGACCTGTGGAAGACATTGTGGATATTAAGAGCCTGAGGTAGCTCAAGACAAAACGATGCTGGATTAATGGATTGGTTAGTTTATAGGGACCAATGAATCTAGGTCCCAACTTCCAGGATATTCCTGGTAGACAACCACACAAAGTCATTCACATTCAGGTCCAAAGATGGCACGCGTTTCCTGTCAGCCATACGTTTATACCTGTGTCCCATAATCTTCTAATTACTCACAACCCCCCCCCCCCGCCACACTGAGGAAATTGAAGATGCAAATCGTTACTCTTCAGGAACTCCCGAAACCCTTCCCTTCTCTAAAAGTACCAAACTTAGGATGGTACCCGTATGCACCAAAGAACGGTGACCTGCCGGTAGATTCCTGCTGGTGATTATTGATAGCAAATTCTGCCAGCGGTAAGTAGGATGCTCAATCCTCCTTATTTTCGGTGACAAAACACCTAAGGTTGGTCTCCAAATTCTGGTTAATGTGCTTGGCCTGCCTATTCAACTGGAGATGGAAGGGAGAGGAAAAGGACAGCTGTGCCCACAGTCGAGAACAGAAAGCCCTCCAGAACTTGGAAACAAATTAGGTTCCCCGATCTGACACAAGTGTCGGTAATATAACCAAATGGACCATTTTACTGAACCTATCTACAACCACAAAAACCACAGTCTTGCCTGCAGACACCATTAGGTCAGTAATAAAATCCATGGACTAGTGTGTCCATGGTCTGCTGGGAATAGGTAGTGGAAGAAGAGTATGCGATACTTTGGAACATGCGCAGACACTACAAGCACATACTTGTTCAACCACATACCAATGCAACCCCAGCCACCAAAAACGATGAGAAAGGAGGAGTTGTGATGTTCCTTTATTACTTTGTGGCACAGATTTAGTGGTACAAATAACCTAGTAAAAAAACAGGTACCATCTACCCTGCCTAGGGTTGATATGACAAGTTTTTATGGCCGGTGATAATGTCACGCACAGTGTAGGAAAGACTATGTGCAACACAAAGGGATAAGGGGAAGGGAAACCAACACTAGGGAAGGGGGAGTGGAGACCCCTAGGCAGATCTAACATCACCCTGTCTGTCCTAATCATCCCTATATAGGTTCCACACTTATTGCTGAGAAGGATACCTAACCCCTGCCTGACCCTGTTGTTAAGCCCTGCATAAGGAAGTACAAGATGTCACTAGTCAATTCCCACTACCACTAAAGACAGATGGGATACACAAACAAGGGGAACACTTAGCTTGTTAAGGCTCTATTCCTCCAAACACGAAAGAGAAATATAGCCATCTGCTATAGCTCCAAGCCTCAACAAGGAAATTGAAATGTTATTACCTGCAACTCCAAGCAGCAAACTGGGAGTTATAAACACCCCGGTCCAGGTATATCAACTAGAGCCAGGGGAGGTTGCCACTGGGTCCTAAAGTCAGAAGGACTAGGAAGGAGACTGCAAAGCCAACCTTCTGCAGCTACAATTTTGTCCCTGGTGTCCTTAGACAGGTCTTTGGTCTTGGCCATGGTGGAGAGGTTGGAGTGTGATTTATTGATTGTGTGGCCAGGTGCAATTAATACAGGTAATGAGTACAGAGTAGGAAGGCTTCTTTAATGAAAACTAACAGGTCTGTGTGAGCCAAAATGATTGGTTGTTGGTTGTGCGATGCAGTGACCCCTGTTACAGACAGGGGCTCTGCATGTGATATAGAAGATGCTAAGCACAGCCTAAATAGGGGAGGTGCACAGTCATAGGTGCCCAAACCTGAATGTATACAATATAAAGTGACTAGCACACTCCAGGGTGTTGTGATGCAAAAAAGTGGGGATTTATTACATACAGTAAATCACAAACGTTTCGGTCGATACTGGACCTTCATCAGTGTGCTACAAAAAAGGAATTATATACAGAACAAAAAACAATAAATGTGTTGTACATATGAAAGACAAAAACAAACCCCGTTTTCTCATCTCTAGATGCAAATCCGAGTAGTCTATTGTTTTTTGGGGCCATACAAGTATACAATTATACCTAGGTATGTGTTCACTGTACACCAACTCTCCCCTCGGCATATCACTTCACCGCTCGTGTTCCACAAAGTAGTCCTCTCACACTCCCTCTTGGACCTATGTCCTCAGCGTACCAACGGCTTTTCCATGTTAGAACTTGCAGCCTATGATTTAAAGAATTATGTATGTATATATATATATATATATACACCTGTATCCACGCAAGTTGAATGTCCTCCAGGGTCATTGTTCTCTCTCCTCATTTTATGACCTGTGTCTCCGTGATGTATATACTTTTGTTTCTGTTTTGTTTTTGTCTTTCATATGTACAACACATTTATTGTTTTTTGTTCTGTATATAATTCCTTTTTTGTAGCACACTGATGAAGGTCCAGTATCGACCGAAACGTTTGTGATTTACTGTATGTAATAAATCCCCACTTTTTTGCATCACAACACCCTGGAGTGTGCTAGTCACTTTATATTGTATACATTCAGGTTTGGGCACCTATGACTGTGCACCTCCCCTATTTAGGCTGTGCTTAGCATCTTCTATATCACAGTATCTTCCCATATGCTCAGCACGCCGACATTGTCATGTCAGCTTTAACCTTTTCATATAACCCAGAGGAGACATCCAACATTATCGCGTTGTCCAAAGTTCCTAGCGACTTCCTTAAGATCCCCCCCTGTGAAATACGGGGTAGGGATTGGGAGCGCGAACTCCGACGCTGCACCAATCTCGAACTGCATGGGGCCACTCTAACTGAGTATCTCAAAGCCCAGAGGATTCCCCGGGGCCTAAGGGTTTCACTCCGTCCCACCCTATTTAGCAATTCCACTGAATTCTGTACTAAGTTTGAATTGATTTTAAACAAATGCTCCTATGATCTTATGGTCCTAACATTAGAACACCTTCACAAGGAGATCTCTACCACCCAGGAACAGATCAAGAATCTCGAGAGTCAACTCTCTTCCACCATATCGGTTGACGAATTTAATTCCCTTAAGAAGAAAATCGATTCTAACATCAGTCTACATCGCCGCGACATCGAGCTGAAAAAAAGGACCAAGTTCCAAAGGGACCTTGAGGACTATGAACTAAATAGAGTGTACCAATGGCAGGACAAGTCTACCTCCAGAAAACCTTCCAGGCAGGAAGGCTACCATTCATCAGTAGACTACACTACGTCAGATTCGGATCCAGAGCGACCTGGCAGATACCCGTATCCGGGTCGTTTTTTAGGCCGACAGAAACGACAAGGCAAAAGAAGAGGGCCAGACGGGGGCTTCACAGGACCCAGAAACATGGACTTTGCGAGAGTGACACGATCTCAGGTACACAACCGTTAGTCGTAAATATTTCCTCCAAAACTCTAGGGGTAGCTGAACACAGCGCCTTACAGAAAGGGCTCTCATTTTGTCCGAGTTACAAACACAACACGTTCCAAATGGATATGGATCTGCAGAAGTTCTACAGATCCTTAAGACTCAAGTTACACTTTGCTGATACAGACCATGCAACACCCCCTAACCTACAAGCCATGGCACCTATAGGGATTACTGCAGCTAGCCTTGGGCTACGTGATAAGAGCACATATCAGCCACCAAAAGGGTCACATCCCCTTGAGACCTTCATCCAATTTGTAGACAAATCTTTTCAAAAACTGAGGAACGACACGGATAGAGGTAGGATCCACTACCCTTCAAATCTTTCCGTTACCGAGAGACAGGCCTTAACATCCTTAAAACAAGAGAAGGACATCATTATCAAGCCAGCAGATAAGGGTGGGGCCATAGTGGTAATGGACAAAACCCTTTATAAGAATGAAGTGTACCGCCAACTCAGCAACACTACCACATACAAAAAACTTTCCTATAATCCCACTCAAACCATCCAAGATGTCATCCGCACAACTCTAGATGGGTTTCAAACCCGGGGCATCCTAGATTGCAAAACTCGGGCCTTTTTGACTAAGAAACATCCGATTACACCAGTAATTTACATCCTACCCAAGATCCACAAGTGTTTACATAATCCACCTGGTAGACCCATTGTGGCATCTACTGATTCGATCTTGGCTCCCATTTCTATCTACTTAGAAAAGATCTTGACACCCCTCATTAGGAACACCACTTCCTTCCTTCTTGACACGGGTGCCTTTCTGGAAACTGTTAGGAACATATCCCCTGTCCCTCCTGACGCCTATCTAGTATCCTTTGACGTGAAGGACTTGTACACGTCCATACCCCATACAAATGGCATACAATCTGTCCGCTGGCTACTCACCACTAATCACATGAACCCCGATCTTTCTGACCTGTGTTGTGAGCTCCTGTCTATCGTTCTGAATAATAACTTTTTCTTGTTCGAAGACACCTACTATCTCCAAATAAAGGGCTCGGCCATGGGCTCGAACGTGGCACCTCCATATGCCAATGCCTACATGGCCCATTACGAAGACACATCTATATACACTCAAGATCTCTTTCGTAGCCATGCATTGACATGGAAGCGCTATATAGATGATGTCTTCTGTGTCTGGGGGGGTGATCTTAGAACCCTACAAGCCTTTTTTCAAGTTCTTAGGACCTCGTGGCCCGGATTGGATTTCACGATGACGTATGACACTCACCAAATCAGTTTCCTCGATACATTGGTCATCAAAGATGATAATGGGAATTTGTCAACAGATTTATACTCAAAACCTACGGACCGCAACAGTCTGTTGCATTACAGTAGTTTCCACCCCAAAAACATGATAAAATCTATTCCCAAATCACAACTAAACAGGGTATCAAAAATAGTCTCAGACCCTGCCACCAAAGACCTTAGAACAACTGAGATGAGGTCAAAATTCCGTGAAAGGGGTTATCCACCACGTATCCTTGATACCGCCCAGGCCAACAGTACTACCAGAGACAGGATATCCGCTACGTCACGGATCCCATTTGTACACCAGTACCATCCTGCAGCTTATAAACTACACAGAACCATTCGCCAACATTGGCATATTCTTCAAGAAGCATACCCCACGATCCAAGAATTTCAACATCCTTTTCTCCCATGCTTTAAAAGACCGCGTAATATCAAGGATAACCTAGTCCGTGCAGACATTGGCCCCACACACTCTGGCCCAACTCAGCGTTTTCTAGCCAACCCCAAAACGGGTACCTTCCCGTGCCTGAGTTGCAATCAGTGCAACAACGTACTGCGGGGCAATACCATACATCACCCACACACAGGAAAGAGATACCCAATCAACAACTTTTTTACCTGTGATACTAATTACGCAGTCTATTTGATCAAATGCCCCTGTGGTCTTTTATATGTGGGCGAGACCACTCAGTCAGTAAAATCACGTATATCTAAACATAAGTCCACCATTCGGTGCAAAAATCTCATGCTCCCATTACCGTCTCATTTTATAGAGAAAGGCCACAACCTGTCCCAACTCAGATTTCAAATAATCGAACAGGTCACACCACCTCGCCGCGGGGGAGACAGAGTTACTATACTGAAGCGTAGGGAGGCTTATTGGATACACGAGCTTAACACCTTAAGTCCCAAAGGTCTCAACAGGGATTACGAACTAATGTCCTTCATTTGAAATTAAAAATCCAATTTCTGATCATCTGTAACATCAATGTGCTATTGTTGCCTTATGATTCTACATTTTGTTATCATATTATTTATAACCTGCAGTTCTGTTTCCTTGACAGGAGTACCTCTATCTTTAGTGGCCCCATATGGTTTCTTTCATCAGGTTTATACCTAAGTGCACCTTTTTTTATCATGCAACCATTATGCTATGGTATAGTATCTTTGGGTCTTGTATATCCCATAATTAAGGGGTTGTCCTTTTCACCCTCGCAACTCACTGTGAGTTTTTTGCTAACAATAATTATTGTTATTCCTATTCTCCAGGTCTGTAATATAACCCAGTTTTTTTACCTGTATAACCCCTTGGTTTGCATCTATATCGGTATCAATATTGCACGTTTGGTATATTCCAATGTAGTTATCATGTCTGCTGCTTAATGTGTTCAATATAGCATAGTAATTATCTTTGCTCTTTTTCACAGAATCGCCCACTCTGACTTCACTTCTCCACTGCCGTTTTGTGACACCTTTCGGCCACCACTAATGCACGGCTATTCACTGCTCCTCTCAACTGGAATGCACCTCCATTTGTGGAACGCTCACATCACCGCCCTCTGCGGTCAGCTAACACCTCATCCCAGCAGCTGGAATACACCTCTAATATTTTTTTTTTTTTGTCAGTGGAGCGCTCAGATCACCGCCCCCATTAGTCAGCTGACTCCCATGTCATCACCGCCCCACCCCTTCCTGTGTCTTGCCAGCTCACACAGCACACTATGTGCTCTGCCCCACTATATAAAGGGCCATGCCGGCAATCCCTGCACACACTCTATTAGCGGTGGATACCGCATTTATCCCTAGTGTCCTGGCGTACTGGTAAGTCTCTCAGCGTCACTCTGCAACTTATGGCGGTACAATTTACATGGTCTCTGTAGTAGTACATTAACAATAGATTTTTACCCTCCTCCTACAGACAGCTCTTTTGAGCCTCAGCGCCACCCATTATTCTGACTCACCGTCAGTTGGTATGTACCCCTCCTTATTACTCTCCATGTACACATAATAGCATCTTGTCTTACATTTCCATTATTATTTCACCATTACTCCACAGACCAGCCTGGTTCTGTTTCTTCCCGGCTTGTTGTTTTTTTTTTTTTTTTTTTTTTTTCCAGCATGTCTGATTGGTAGGTAGCCTTATTTAGCTCCACACACACTCGGCACCATTAGTGTCTGTGACCGTAACCCCGTTTTCTCATCTCTAGATGCAAATCCGAGTAGTCTATTGTTTTTTGGGGCCATACAAGTATACAATTATACCTAGGTATGTGTTCACTGTACACCAACTCTCCCCTCGGCATATCACTTCACCGCTCGTGTTCCACAAAGTAGTCCTCTCACACTCCCTCTTGGACCTATGTCCTCAGCGTACCAACGGCTTTTCCATGTTAGAACTTGCAGCCTATGATTTAAAGAATTATGTATGTATATATATATATATATATATATATATATATATATATATATACACCTGTATCCACGCAAGTTGAATGTCCTCCAGGGTCATTGTTCTCTCTCCTCATTTTATGACCTGTGTCTCCGTGATGTATATACTTTTGTTTCTGTTTTGTTTTTGTCTTTCATATGTACAACACATTTATTGTTTTTTTGTTCTGTATATAATTCCTTTTTTGTAGCACACTGATGAAGGTCCAGTATCGACCGAAACGTTTGTGATTTACTGTATGTAATAAATCCCCACTTTTTTGCATCACAACACCCTGGAGTGTGCTAGTCACTTTATATTGTATACATTTAGGGGCTCTGCATGGTCTCCCCAGTATACGCATGGAGGCATATTGAGGCCATAGGAATGCATGGCAATCGCAGGCATAGCTGTGGTGATAAGTCAAAGTCCGGCATTATTGTGAATGGCCGGTATGCGTGTCGCAGAGGAAGATACTCTGCACTGTTAGCCTGATGTAAGAATGTTCTAGGACCTGTAGTCCCACAAGTAATTGTGTTGTTTTAGAGGGAGGCTGGCAGGGCTAGTTCTGAGAGCTGGTTGGGTCAAACTAGCCACACGCACACCACCCATCTATGGGAGTGCTTACAGCTTGATAATGTGACCAGGGTTTGGGTCAGATGGTTCGTAGTGGTTCCTGTGTATGGTTCCTGTGGATGGACCTGAATGCTTCTGGGCTGGAAGGGCCTGTGAAAGGAAAGGCCTGGGTGTTGGGAGGTCCAGAGTGGGGACCGGATCCCTGAATAGCACCTGGTGAGGCCATGGTCCTGAAAGGCCTCTGTGTTGGGAGGTCCTGGGAGTAGGACCGGATCCCTGAAGAGCACATGGGGAGGCCTTGGACCTGGGGGCCTGTGTGTTGGATGGTCCCAGGCGGGGACGGACATCCTGAATAGCGCACAGAGAGGCCGTGTGTGCAGAGTCCGTGATGACACTGCATTGGGGGAGCTACAGTCCATCTGAGATCTGGACTGACTGATGTGTACCTGCCAGGCAAGTTGGTGATCCCAGTTTGGCAGTTTCTCTGGAGGAGAGAGGACTGACAGGAGGTACCACCCGGGAAGGGGGCTATCATAACGGCAGAGATGTATCTGCCTGTGGAACAGACTGTTGGTGCTTGTTGTGTTCCACGCACATTGATGAAATGTTCGGCGTATGGTCACCCATGGTAACTGGACGAAGTGAGAAGTCCAGCATGTTTAGTGTCTGCGAGTTGAAGCCGAATATGAAATGTATACAATGAACTGTGCATGTCCCAGTTTATGCTGCATAAAATAAACCGGATAGACTGTTTAAGTGAAAAACTGTGCCTGTCTGAGTGTATCCCGTTGCCAAGCAAGTATTCCCCAATACATGCAGTGAGCGCTATCCCACAGTTGGTAGGTGATCAAATTATTTCATGCAATAAAATGCAAATGAATTGATTAAGAACCATACAGGTCCTTCTCAAAAAATTAGCGTATAGTGTTAAATTTCATTATTTACCATAATGTAATGATTACAATTAAACTTTCATATATTATAGATTCATTATCCACCAACTGAAATTTGTCAGGTCTTTTATTGTTTTAATACTGATGATTTTGGCATACAACTCCTGATAACCCAAAAAACCTGTCTCAATAAATTAGCATATTTCACCCATCCAATCAAATAAAAGTGTTTTTTAATAACAAACAAAAAAACCAACAAATAATAATGTTCAGTTATGCACACGGCGTGGCATGGAGGCAATCAGCCTGTGACACTGCTGAGATGTTATGGAGGCCCAGGATGCTTCAATAGCGGCCTTAAGCTCATCCAGAGTGTTGGGTCTTGCGTCTCTCAACTTTCTCTTCACAATATCCCACAGATTCTCTATGGGGTTCAGGTCAGGAGAGTTGGCAGGCCAATTGAGCACAGTAATACCATGGTCAGTAAACCATTTACCAGTGGTTTTGGCACTGTGAGCAGGTGCCAGGTCGTGCTGAAAAATGAAATCTTCATCTCCATAAAGCATTTCAGCCGATGGAAGCATGAAGTGCTCCAAAATCTCCTGATAGCTAGCTGCATTGACCCTGCCCTTGATGAAACACAGTGGACCAACACCAGCAGTTGACATGGCACCCCACACCATCACTGACTGTGGGTACTTGACACTGGACTTCAGGCATTTTGGCATTTCCTTCTCCCCAGTCTTCCTCCAGACTCTGGCACCTTGATTTCCGAATGACATGCAAAATTTGCTTTCATCAGAAAAAAGTACTTGGGACCACTTAGCAACAATCCAGTGCTGCTTCTCTGTAGCCCAGGTCAGGCGCCTCTGCCGCTGTTTATGGTTCAAAAGTGGCTTTACCTGGGGAATGCGGCACCTGTAGCTCATTTCCTGCACACGCCTGTGCACGGTGGCTCTGGATGTTTCCACACCAGACTCAGTCCACTGCTTCCTCAGGTTCCCCAACGTCTGGAATCGGTCCTTCTCCACAATCTTCCTCAGGGTCCGGTCTCCTCTTCTCGTTGTACAGCGTTTTCTGCCACATTGTTTCCTTCCAACAGACTTACCATTGAGGTGCCTTGATACAGCACTCTGGGAACAGCCTATTTGTTGAGAAATTTCTTTCTGGGTCTTACCCTCTTGCTTGAGGGTGTCAATGATGGCCTTCTTGACATCTGTCAGGTCGCTAGTCTTACCCGTGATGGGGGTTTTGAGTAATGAACCAGGCAGGGAGTTTATAAAAGCCTCAGGTATCTTTTGCATGTGTTTAGAGTTAATTAGTTGATTCAGAAGATTAGGGTAATAGGTCGTTTAGAGAACCTTTTCTTGATATGCTAATTTATTGAGACAGGTTTTTTGGGTTATCAGGAGTTGTATGCCAAAATCATCAGTATTAAAACAATAAAAGACCTGACAAATTTCAGTTGGTGGATAATGAATCTATAATATATGAAAGTTTAATTGTAATCATTACATTATGGTAAATAATGAAATTTAACACTATATGATAATTTTTTGAGAAGGACCTGTACAATGTGATTTTCTGGTTTTTATTTTTAGATTCTGTCTCTCACCGATGAAGTGCACCCACAATAAAATTTACCGAACTCCGCAATCACTGTAGGTGGGAAAACATGCAAAATCGGCAGTGCATCAAATACTTTTTTCCCCACTGTATGTTTACAATTATTTAAACAATTTTTTTTACTTTATCAAATTCCATTGTCTCATCACGGTTTTAATACTCTGCAATAATTAAGCATTGCAGATAAACCGAGCTCCTGTGGAGATTGAGCCAGGCACAGCTCCTGTTTTCTGCTATCAGTGATGTTAGTGATTTCAAGATGTCCAAACATTTGCTCCCTTGAGAGACAGGACACTGCCAGAGATACCTATGATCCGACTGAAAGAAGCATGCACATATGGGTGCTATAAATGTATATGTTTATAGGGAGACAGGGAGATAGTTTTTGGAAACCATTTAGCCAGCAGCTATCTAACATGTATGCCCTAACCAGAATAATGTTTTGTGCAATTAAACATATTCTGAAATATTTTTTACAATTATTTTTTTTTTTAGTTTTCTTTAAGACCAGATTCATTATTGGTTTAGGGCAGTGATTCAGTATGAAGTAACACATTATGTGGTAGCTTATACATTTGTTTATTCCATTTTTATTTGATTGAATGTAACTTTTACTTTTAAAGAAAAATAATAATTGTATTATATGGATCGGAAAATGGTATTTCTATAAATGTCATAATAATTTCCACCCTTGAGGCATTTCTGCCTTTTTTTTTTTCATATTTTAGGGCACCGGGGACCTCATTGTGACTCTGACAGCTCACTGAGATTTCAATAAAATAGTGTTAGTATTAACCGTTGCTATTATGTTTCTGCCATGTGTTAGCCGATGCCTTGCTCCATGTTTTTCAACCTTTAAATTTACAACCTTCCTGTTCTCCTTATGGCAAAAGTATGAAAAAAAAAAAAAATTAAATTAGAAAACAGATGTTTGTAGCCGAGCTCAGTGCAGCTAGTCATCTTACACCCGTTTTCAATATTCCTGGTTTACATAGCTGGATAGTGTTCTGCCTAATTGATCTGATTGCTGTAGGAAGATACAAGAGCTGAGAGTAAATGTTACTTGTATTAACATAGCATGTTTAAGGCTCTTTCATTAAAGGTCCACATCTCCAGCACAGTGATACCATTGAGAAGGCGAGGAGTACAGAAGATTAGAGAGAGAGTGGGATCTCTAACTTAAATAATGCTGGTTTTATGCGTTTATTTTCTATAGAAATCATATGAACATATATTGTGATTTCATTCCTCTTGTATTTGTACAGCTGTTGATCACGTGTTGTAAAGCGGTAAATGTTTATCCTTTCCTCTATCTAATTAGACAACGCAAATGCCGCACCGAAATCTTTGCCGTATATCTGCCATAGTCCATCTCCAAGCACAATTACTGAACTGACTAGAATTCGTGAAATCCCCTCTAGTAATTTAGATTTTTTTATTTTAACCTACCCACATACCAAAATAAATGTCCAAGTAAAATAAATGAATTATAATGGAATTTCCCCAATATCCTGCTGAGTACAACATATATTATGTACATTGTACAAAATATCCATGTTCTCCTTTACTATTACCTATTTATCATTCGATTTTGTCAGACCTCTCTGTTGTATACAAGAATACTATGTACGGAGAATATATTCTCAGGGGTCTCTACAAGCAACGCATCAAGTCAATTCACGATTACCAGCTGATTGTTCTTGTGTGAAGTGTGTCATGGGGTCAGAGTTTGTTTTCCACAGTGAACATATTTAGAATCTGTGAATTCACAGGATACAACATTTTTAACATTTTTTCGTAACCCCATACATATTAAAAATGGCCTGGTTCTATGATACTAAGTGCTCTTTAAATATGCAAATAGCCTCTTCAGAGATCTAGTGTCACCTATTGGGGGTAATAATCTTAAAAGTCTATGTTGACCCTTTAAAGAGCCTTCTCACATGGCTCTATTTGAACATATGTTTTGTTTTTTTTTTGCCCCTCATCAGTGCAAAGCAGGACTACTGCTTGTCTGGGTTAGTGCCCTCTGACAGGGGATCTAAAGGGTTAAAGTTTCTACTTTTTGATTGGGTCAAGACAGTGTAAGAAGTCCTATAGGTAATGCTCCACTGGGAATAAAAATATGCAAATAGTCTCTTTGGAGAGAAAAAAGACAGGAACTCTAGTGTCACAACATAAATGTCAATATTAACCATTTAAAGACACTTGTGAAATCAGTTTTTCTGGAATGTGTGCTATTCATGTTTTTTTGCACATGGATTACACCTATTGTCCACACAAAAAACGAACAAGAAAAAAAGTGCTCTATTTTGATCAATTTTGCACATCAAACTTGCCAAGTCCATGGCCCAATGAAAAAAAACAGATAGTACCCAGTTGTCATCTGTCTGCTGCTCGTTTTTTACTGTTTAATGAATAGGAGAAGCTAAAAAATGTTTTTCTCCATGGTAGAAAAGCAGATGCAACAAAGATCATAAAAACTGATTCATGGACCACAAATGAGAGTAAGAGTAATCTTTATTTTTATATAGCGCTATCATATTCCCAGCACTTTACATACATTACCAGCACTGTCTCCATTGGGGCTCACAATCTAATTTCCCTATCAGTATGTCTTTGGAGTGTGGGAGGAAACTGGAGTACCTGGAGGAAACCAACGTAAACACGGGGAGAACATAAAAAACTCATGAGTGAAATAGACTTAAGAGAGGGTGTGCTCACATGAGTGTATTACACGGCTAAGCGTTATGTGATGTTTTATCGGATAGCACTCGGCCCAGTGTTATACTGTGGAGCAGTGCAGATCTGCGATTATATTCTCATGCCGATTCAGCATGAGAAAACAATAGAAGCATGCTGCAAGTGCATCTGACGATCTGACCACATGCTCCAATACATGTCTATGGGCACTTGTGAAACACTGGACTGCACTTGGATGTCATCCGAGTGCAGTCCGATTATCGAGGACACAAAGAATGGAGAAGATGTAAAAATTAAGTTATCCATTTTCTCCGCACCTGTGATACGATTCTCTCATGTGAGAGAATGGAATCATACTAAAGTGACACTCGGATCTGATTACATTAGCATAATTGGCCCGATTCTCTCGCATGAGAGAACAGATGGCCGTGTGACCCAAACCTAAGAGTGAAACTGAATCACACATTTCACTCATAAGACTCCCTATTTTCCAAATTTTAATTTACAGACTTGTACACAACAGAGAAGAAAAAGGTGCCAGTTATGTACTGAGTTAGTGGTCGTGATTGCAGTCTTCGTGGGGTTTCGTGTGCCCATCGGCACCATGGATGGACGCATGTTTTGTGTTTCATTTGGCACAATCCTATTTATCTGACTCTATAAAAATACACATATGCATGTTTTTCTCAATATCTGACATGAAATCAAAATAAACCTTTCCCATTTTAGGACCACTATTGTGAGAAACTTGTGGAAGGATATCTCAAACATTTTACCCCATTCATTCAGTTTAAGGGCAATGGTACCAAATACTAATGAGATGTATGTAAACTTTTGACTTTGCAGTAATAAAAATGCCTTACACATTCTAATTATTCCGGCATTTGGCAAATATTAATAATTATGGTAATCCTAATTTACCTAAAATGGGAAAGGTTTATTCTGACTTTATGTCAGCTATTGAGAAAAACATGCAGATGTGTCTTTTATATTATATAGTGTATGTAAACTTCTGGTTTCAACTGTATATATGTGATGTTTGACTATGTAATATGTAGTAATGTAAAATGTAGGATGTGATAAGATAAGTAATGCTGTTAAGGTACCGTCACACTAAACGATATCGCTAGCGATCCGTGACGTTGCAGCATCTTGGCTAGCGATATCGTTCAGTTTGACAGGCAGCAGCGATCAGAATCCTGCTGTGATGTCGTTGGTCGCTGCAGAAAGTCCAGCACTTTATTTCGTCGCTGGACTCCCTGCAGACATCGCTGAATCGGCGTGTGTGACGCTGATTCAGCGATGTCTTCGCTGGTAACCAGGGTAAACATCGGGTTACTAAGCGCAGGGCCGCGCTTTGTAACCCGATGTTTACCCTGGTTACCAGCGTAAACGTAAAAAAAACCCAAACACTACATACTTACCTTCCACTGTCTGTCCTCCGGCGCTGTTCTTCTCTGCACTGTGTAAGCACAGCGGCCGGAAAGCAGAGCGGTGACGTCACCGCTGTGCTTTCCGGCCGCTGTGCTTACACAGGGCAGAGAAGCAGAGCGCAGAGGGACAGACAGCGGAAGGTAAGTATGTAGTGTTTTTTTTTTTTTACTTTTACGCTGGTATCCAGGGTAAACATCGGGTTACTAAGCGCGGCCCTGCGCTTAGTAACCCGATGTTTACCCTGGTTACCGGCATAGTTGGTCGCTGGAGAGCTGTCTGTGTGACAGCTCTCCAGCGACCAAACAGTGATGCTGCAGCGATCCGGATCGTTGTCGGTATCGCTGCAGCGTCGCTTAGTGTGACGGTACCTTTAGTCTGCAGTAAAGGATAGCATAAAGTAAGACATAGGTTAGGACTTAGGACATAAGATAGGAAAAATAAGATAGTGACTGTAGTTAGATGGCGACAATAGGGTAAGGATAGTGTAAATGTTCGGGACTAGCCCATAGTGGGAGGAGCTTAGTGTTAGGGCAAGTGACTGCTTCCTGTAATAAGGCAGATAGGGACCAGCTCAAGCTGAAATATGAAGTGTCTGTGAACAGTGCTGCTGTTTGGGTGAACTACTAAGAAAAGGTGTCTCAGGAAAGAAAGGAGAAGTTTGTGGATGATTTCCACACTAGCTGATCAATGATGAGACGTATAACCCAGATTGTCAAATACTTGTGGTCTTTCCTGATGAAGACGTCTTTTGCACTTTTAAACACGTAGCATAAACCACCATCCATTTGACAATCTGGGATATGTCTCATCATTGATCAGCAAGAGCGGAAATCATCTACAAACCTCTCCTTTCTTTCCTGGATATTGTTTGGTCATTTACTGACCCGTAGATCTGCAGCAGCTGATATGCTTTATTACATGCTTTATAGACGCTCATAGAAGGTGAGTGTAATTTTGATTTTGTTGCCTGCCATACTCCTCAGATAAGACCCCATGTTGCGCTGATCTCTCCTACAGCTCTGCAACTAAGAAAAGGTGACTGAGAAACAAGGGAGTTGTGTGACCTGGAACTGACTGAAGACGTGAAAGAGTGGCTTTCCACCTTAAAGGGGATCTTGGATAGGATGACATTTCACAAGAAACCCTGAGCTTGTTAAATACCAAAGGTGACGGACCTAAACAAGACTGGGTTTGTGTGACTAGTGGGGATCCTAAGCAGTAGATCCAGGGCGCTAGTAGCAGAAGAAATATGAAGCCAAACCGTTGAGCAGATAGGGAGACTTGCTGATCAGGACTGTGGTGACAAGCTAGGCTGTGATGAAGCAGGGCAAAACAGTGTGCTTCACCAGTCCTGGAGTAGACTACAGTGGAAAGAAACTATGTGTGTGAAAATGCTATAGTCTGTGAAGGAAAATTCAATAAGACTTTGTACCTCTTGTACATAACCCTTATCAAGTCAACGTTCAGTAAAGACTATGTTTTATATTGGGAGTCTCCTTTATTGATCTCTGAAACCTATGGTTCTGGACGGCCAATTTATCTGCTGCAGGTGGCCTGCATGGGCGGAAGGCCCTCATAGGAACAACACCAACACCTTGCCAGGACCCACTCTCTCATGTAGCTTGCCAAGGCGTGACAGGAGAAGATGAGTGCAGGACCCAGACTACCTCCCCACACCACAATACAGTATCATTTTGTTATGAAGAGACACAGGTATGCCAGCAGATGACACAACATATACGTACAGCAGGATGATAAAGGGGGAGGAAGGCCCTAACAGTAGGGAGAGGGACATGGGACACCTCCTGACACCAACTTTTGTCTGCCCCTAAGCTCCCATAACGCCCTATGCAGATCCTTCCCCCTGCCGCCATCACATGCCTAGTTCCTTGCTGCCACCTCTGCTAGCCCTGGCTAGTGCACTGGCCGGTAAGAATGCTAACCTCAGCACTTCAGGAAGTATTACACAGGGAAAGAGACAAACAAGGGACTGACAGAAAGACTACAACTTAGCTCAGAATCTGCTGCTGCGCTCCACAGCAGTGAAGTAAATGGCACCAGGTAAGGCTACGTTCACATTGGCGTTCCGCCAATGTGCGTCGCTGTTGCGCCGGCGACGCAGCGGCGACGCAGCGGCGACGCGCCCCTATGTTTAACATAGGGGACGCGTGCGTTGTTTTGGTGGCGTTTTTGCCACGTGCGTCGTTTCCGACGCTAGCGTCGGACGCAAGAAAACGCTACATTGTAGCATTTTCTGTGCGTCCGATTTTCGTCAAAAACGACGCACGCGTCGCAAAACGCGCGCGTTTTTGCACGCGTTTGCGCGCGTTTTTACGTGCGTCGCCGACGCAGGGCGGCGCAACGCTAGTGTGAACCTAGCCAAAACTGGACTCCAACAGCAGCAATGCCACAATCACAGGAAAGCTCCATACACCAAGCTGGTCTGCATAGAAGTAATTCTATAATCCACTATCTGCTGATGGGTTATGTGACTATTTAAAGGGAGGTGGGAATGGCCAGCCTAAAAGAAGCTGCCAGTATGAGACTGACATTAACTCTTGCTGGACCAAAGGAAAAAAACTACATTTAAATTCTAGCAGACCCAGAGCTGCCACAAATCTCTTAATGATTCTTAACATATATTCAAGGACAGCTTTTACTAGAGCCACTCCTGTTCCACACCGCTATCTTGTTACTGCAACTTCTGAATGATTTGAAGTCAGAGGTAACGGTCTCAAGCTCTCAGTGTAAGTCTAGGAGAGCCTTGTTCTGGCCTCGTTCTAGTTCTCCTAGACTTACACTGAGTAGTGACTTCCAGATCGCCCAAGGAAACACTGAAGTGATTCAACAAGTCACAACCTGCAGGAGATGAATGTACCTGTGTGGATAAAAGAAGAATATGGCGACTGGTGAGTATAATACCAAGCACAAGGAACTTACATTAGTGGCACCACTCCAGTGGTAAAATAAATAAAAACACTCAAGTGGTGTTTCAACCCCTTAACGACCGCTGACACATCTTTTAATGGTGACAGTTAAGAGTACTTATGCTTCTGCACTGCTTTTTAATGGTGCTTAGAAATATATGGATAGCGCCCCCAAGCATCGGAAGATCTCCGGTGTTTCAGCTACCGAGGGTAGCTGAGACCCCAGAGAACATGATTCGGGTTGGTCCAATTTCCTATTTATTTCTCTCTCCTCTGGTATGATCTAGCACATCAGAGGAGCGAGAAATGGGGTCCCCTGAGCCCCTCAGTACCTCCGGCACCTACTGCATCACCCGATGATGTCCCCCGGCCCTCGGCATCTTCTTACGGGAAGAAAATGGTGGACGCAAGCGCAGTGCGCTCACAGAGATCTGCGGGCCGGCACCTGGCAACAGTAGGAAATTTCTCCTATTGGTTCATTTTGATCACTTTGATAGACCCTATTACAGTGATCAAAATAAAAACAGTAAATCTAACCCCCTTTGTCACCCCTTTTGTTAAGTAAATATAATAAAATAATTTTTTTTATTTATTTCCATATTTACATTAGGGTTGGGGCTAAAGTTGGGGTTAGAGATAGGATTAGGGTTGGGGCTAGTGTTAGTGTTAGGGTTGGGGTTAGAGCTAGGGTTAGGGTTGGGATAGGGTTAGGGTTTGGGCTAGGGTTAGAGCTAGGGTTAGGGTTGGATTAGGGTTTCATAAATAAAAGCACGTCATATCAAATAAATTTTACCACTAACATGAAGTACAATATGTCACATAAAAACAATCTCAAAATCAGTGGGATCCATTGAAGCATTCCAGAGCTATAACCTCATAAGTGACAGTGGCCAGAATTGTAAAAATTGGCTCAGTCATTAAGTACCAAATTGGCTCTTTCACCAAGGGGTTTAGCACACCAGCTCTGAGTGACTGTGATGACTTTTCCTTTGAACTTGGGTGAGATCCCAATGACTTATCTAGAGGACCCTTTTAATGTTATTGAAATTTGAATACACCATATTCCCCGAATTTTGATTTGTGCTAATTTTCTGATACAAAAAGGTGCAGATTTTGCCGCTCTCCTGTTTTGCACCAAAATATTTTTTTACTTTTTTCCACTGCTCTTGTGCATTTTCAGAAAGTGGCTAGGTGTTAGCAGAAGGGAAAAAATAAATAGATTTTTTTGGAAGCCAACTTTTAATACACCCACATAGAAAATGCTTTAATGAGTAAATTTCCCCCACTCTTTATTACCGACACCATTTACTCTTGTGAAAGTTGTATCAAGAATATCTTCATTAATTGAAACAGCATAAAATGGCAGAAACTATTATGTATGACTGCCTGCAGCTGCAAAACCTCATGTGTTGCCAAGACTGTAAGCGGAACCAAATGTCCAAGCATGTTACACAGAAAGATCCCTAATTATCTAGCATTCATCAACTGGCCAGAATTTGTAAGTGGATCATCTCAAGGTTCACTGGTTTGACCATTTACTTGGCTTTGTGTTGTAGCTGTAAAAATCAGTTTATATTGTATGGTCTTTTTAACACAACCCAGAAAGAGACAATAATAGCCATTATCTAGAGATCAAAGACTGGTCTATAAATGCATGTCCTTTAAATGTTTGCAGATGGAATAGATCTGACGTCATTTCTAGATGGCCATCTTTGTAGATGAAGAAAAATAATGATCTTTAAGAAAACTTGGCGTCTAAAATGATCATAAAAATGACAACAATAATAATCTTTAATAATAATCTTTATTTTTATATAGCGCTAACGTATTCCGCAGCGCTTTACAGTTTTGCACACATTATCATCACTGTCCCCGATGGGGCTCACAATCTAGAAATAATGAAAATAACAGTATTTTTAATATTCTTAAATCAACATATTCTGCAGAAGTTTACAAGTCAGAGGGTACATAGATATTACAGAATAAGGGTGCATTTAAGGTGGATGATTATTAAGGCCCCGTCACACATAGCGACGCTAAAGCGATCCTGACAACGATACGACCTGTCAGGGATCGTTGCTGCGTCGCTATGTGGTCGCTGGTGAGATGTCAAACTGTGAGATCTCCCCAACGACGCAGCAGCGATGCGGCGACCTGTAGCGACCTGTACAACGATGTCACATGGCAGCTATTTCATGACGATTAACAGACCTCAATGAGGGACATCCTGTCATGAGGTCGTTGGTAAGGTGTCAAACACAGCGATGTGTGCTACCCAGCGGGACCTCAACGACCAAAAAAAGGTCCAGGCCATTCCGACACGACCAGCGATCTCACAGCAGGGGCCTGGTCGCTGCTACGTGTCACACATAGCGAGATCGCTACTGAGGTCGCTGTTGCGTCACAAAACTTGTGACTCAGCAGCGATCTCGCTAGCGATCTCGCTGTGTGTGACGGGGGCTTAAGACATGAGCATTTCTAAAAGTGCACATTTCTGGTTCATTGGCCTGTCTACACGTGATCACCAATCACCAAACAAGCAAACAGAATGCTCATTTGTCAGGTGAAATGATTTTTAAGCTTTTTAGAAAACCATTTTTCTCGGCAGCACATCAATCATAGTCGCAGTCTATGGGCATATAATGATTGTGCTCGTGACCGTTTTGGGCACATGGAAATATGAGCAGACTAAAAAGTCTATCAAATACTGCTGATTGGCTTTGATTTAGCAGACCGGTGATTGTTTAACAGCCACAATCAGCCAGTGTTAACGTACCCTAATGCATAATTCAACACTCAGAGGCGTAGCTAGGGGTTCAGCTCAGGGGGGGCGAGATATCTGAGTGGGCCCCTAACCCCTGACTACAACTACAGTGTGGCACTGTAATTGCGTGTATAAGAACCTCAGCCGATGATCCCCCTGTAACTAAAAAAAACTCCACAAAGACCATCACTACCAGTCCTACGGAACATAGATCACTGCACAGTTACAGATGGTGACTTACCACTGATGTTCTTTCTGATGGAGTCGTCACTTTTCCCGTCTTTTCCAACTGACCCAGACCGACATGACAACTTCTTCCAGCAACGACTCGGCTACAGAGAATACAACAAAGACACATTTCACTTCTCATATTCCAGCCCCATCACCATCTACTGAGCCGCTGCTGCCGTATGTGTCCCTACTACTGCCCCTGATACCCCAATACTGAGCCACTGCTGCCATATGTGTCCCTATTACTGCACCCGATACCCCAATACTGAGCCTCTGCTGCCATATGTGTCCCTATTACTGCCCCTGATACCCCAATACTGAGCCACTGCTGCCATATGTGTCCCTATTACTGCACCTGATACCCCAATACTGAGCCGCTGCTGCCGTATGTGTCCCTATTACTGCACCTGATGCCCCAATACTGAGCCACTGCTGCCGTATGTGTCCCATTTACTGCACCTGATACCCCAATACTGAGCAGCTGCTGCCGTATGTGTCCCTATTACTGCACCTGATACCCCAATACTGAGCCACTGCTGCCATATGTGTCCCTATTACTGCACCCGATACCCCAATACTGAGCCTCTGCTGCCATATGTGTCCCTATTACTGCCCCTGATACCCCAATACTGAGCCACTGCTGCCATATGTGTCCCTATTACTGCACCTGATACCCCAATACTGAGCCGCTGCTGCCGTATGTGTCCCTATTACTGCACCTGATGCCCCAATACTGAGCCACTGCTGCCGTATGTGTCCCATTTACTGCACCTGATACCCCAATACTCAGCCACTGCTGCCGTATGTGTCCCTATTACTGCACCTGATACCCCAATACTGAGCCTCTGCCGTATGTGTCCCTATTACTGCACCTGATACCCCAATACTGAGCGGCTGCTCCATATAGGTCCCTATTACTGCACCTGCTGTGTGGTACAAAAGCATTGTTCCTCATACTGCTTCACATAGTAATGCCACCATTGTGCTCTTACATACTAAAATGTCTATGTGCCTTCACAGTAGCCCCAAACCCTTTACAGCCCCCACAGTGGTCCCAACACTGTATATACGCCCCTACACTGTATGATGGCCCAACAGCAGCTTCCAAACTGTATAACGGCCCTTGCATTATCTCTCACACTGTATAATGACCCCCGCAGTAGCTCCCATGCTGTATAATGGAACTTGCAATAGCTCCCACTCTTTAGAATCTGGTCACTGTCTGTCCCTGTCTGTGGGCTGCTACTTTTACAGGCCTGATATACTTAACAAAGAGCTAAATAGAAGAAAATAGAAACAGCCAGTGGGTGCGTATAGAGGCCAGTGTATTGGTATAGCTTCCAGAATTTATCCAGGTAAGGCTACTTTCACACTTGTATCGGTACGGGGCCATCGCCATGCGTCAGCCCGATGTACCGCTGGACAGTGTGTTAAATGTAGCACAACGTGGGCAGCGGATGCAGTTTTACAACGCATCCGCTGCCCATTGCGATTAGCGGGAAGGAGGGGGCAGAGTTTCGTCCATGCATGCGAGGTCGAAAATGGTGGTCACGACGCACAAAAAAAGTTACATTGAACTTTTTTTGTGCGTCGCGCCCGCCAAAAACACTACGCATCCGTTGCACGACGGATGCGATGTGTGGCCATACGTCGCAATGCGTTGCTAATGCAAGTCAATAGAGAAAAAACGCATCCTGCGGGCAACTTTGCAGGATGTTTTTTCTCCAAAACGACGCATTGCGATGTGCGCCTAATAACGCAAGTATGAAAGTAGCCTAACCCTAAAAAAATACTGTTGTCTGGACAAGATCCCAAAGAGGGAAAAGGAAAGGAGCCAACCAGAAGAAAGAGGGGGAGGTAGAATATTACTTCTAAAGAGGAAAGTACACCCCCTGGCTCGTCTACTCCCCACTTTTTCCCTTCTCCCCCTTTGGCATCTTGTTGTCTAGATTGAGTATATGTTCAGGGGCCCGCACCCATATGTGATTTTCTATACACTTACTTATGATGCTTTTTTCTTCTGTCTGGCTATTTATCACACTGTATAAACTCACTGAAACTTTTATTTTAATAAAAGGTTTTATAATGGAGGTTTTGTGTTTACAACCTTGGATTTACTGATATGAGATCATACAGACACTGGACTGATAGATCCTGACCCCGGCTATAGGACTGCATTCTATCTATCTATCTATCTATCTATCTATCTATCTATCTATCTATCTATCTATCTATCTATCTATCTATCTATCTATCTATCTATATATACTAGATGGCAGCCCGATTCTAAAGAATCGGGAGTCTAGAATCCATATATACTTTATTTATTCAAATGTAAGAATAATACAATTAATAAATAATAGTAAGAAAGAACAAAAATAATAGGCAGTATATGGAGAAAACACCAAACAAAAGTTCAAAATTGGTGTGAAAATGTCACTGAACCACTTCACAACTAAATATATATAGTTTTGGTAAATGGTATTATCATTTTTTTGACGAAATTCGGCAGGAGCTTGAAGAGCAACGTCACTGGGCCCGCCTCCACGCAGTAGAAACTTGCTGTGAGGTAAAAATTCAAAAATCACACCAAAATGGCGGGCGGAGTGTGTCACAGTACGGCACGTTTCTGATTGGTCGCTCGCAGCAGGCGGCAACCAATCAGACACTGGACACTGTTGACGTCACTTATCTCCGGACATTAGCTCCGGACATTAGCTCCGGACATTAGCTCCGGACAGGAAGTAGGCACAAATTCCAGGAAGTAGTATTCTAGGCAATTATATATTAGATTTGACGAAATTCGGCAGGAGCTTGAAGAGCAACGTCACTGGGCCCGCCTCCACGCAGTAGAAACTTGCTGTGAGGTAAAAATTCAAAAATCACACCAAAATGGCGGGCGGAGTGTGTCACAGTACGGCACGTTTCTGATTGGTCGCTCGCAGCAGGCGGCAACCAATCAGACACTGGACACTGTTGACGTCACTTATCTCCGGACATTAGCTCCGGACATTAGCTCCGGACATTAGCTCCGGACATTAGCTCCGGACAGGAAGTAGGCACAAATTCCAGGAAGTAGTATTCTAGGCAATTATATATTAGATAATGCAGTCCTATAGCCGGGGTCAGGATCTATCAGTCCAGTGTCTGTATGATCTCATATCAGTAAATCCAAGGTATATATACTGACAAGACTGGTCAGTGATGTGCACTGATAGACGTGACCCCGACTGCAGGACCCCGCAGATGAGGATATATGTTTCTTTCCTATATATAAAAAGGAGACGTGTATCCTCATCTGTGGGGTCCTGCAGCCGGGGTCACGTCTATCGGTGCACGTTACTGAACAGTCTTGTCTGAGGAACCATTAGATTCAGCTGCTCTCCAGTGTCTCAGAGAGTGCAGATACAGTATGTGGCTGGGTCTTCTGGAGAGAAGCAGCGTCCTGTCACCTCCTCCCTGCACAGTGCAGACACCTCCGGCCACTACGGACAGAAGTGTGAGCTGTTACTTACAGCACTGTGTCCCCTGTCCTGCTCCTCTCTGGAGGGAAGCCCCAGCGCCATGGTCCTGACTGCTCTGCCACAGACACGTTCACTGAGCGTGCAATGTGGGCCTGTCTGCTGGACACAGGTACAGTGTCAGCACTGGGGGGAGGGGGCAAAGCTTCACTGCCTGTCTCCAGCCCCTGCCCGAGGTAGAGCATTAAGTGCAGCTCCAGGTGGGCCCCTGTGAGCTGTGGGCCCGGGGCGGCCGCACCCCCTGCCCCCCTGGTAGCTACGCTACTGTCAACACTTCAAACAAGAGAAGTGAGAGGCTGAGAGCCCTTCTCGCAAGCGCTAAAGGTACCTTCACACTAAATGACGCTGCAGCGATCCAGACAACGATCCGGATCGCTGCAGCGTCGCTGTTTGGTCGCTGGAGAGCTGTCAGGCTACGTTCACACTAGCGTTGTGCGCCACTGCGTCGGCGACGCGACGCACAACGCACCGAAAAACGCGTGCAAACGCACGCAAAAACGCTGCGTTTTTCGATGCGTGCGTCGTTTTTTGACGAAAATCGGACGCAAGAAAAATGCAACTTGTTGCGTTTTCTTGGTCCGACGCTAGCGTCAAAAAAGACGCACATGTCGGAAAATGCAACAAGCAAAAACGCATGCGTCCCCCATGTTAAACATAGGGGCGTATGACGCGTGCGTCGCCGCTGCGTCGCCCGACGCTAGAGCGACGCACACTAGCCGAACGCTAGTGTGAACGTAGCCTCACACAGACAGCTCTCCAGCGACCAACGATGCCGGTAACCAGGGTAAACATCGGGTTACTAAGCGCAGGGCCGCACTTAGTAACCCGATGTTTACCCTGGTTACCATCCTAAAAGTAAAAAAAACAAACGCTACATACTTACCTACCGCTGTCTGTCCCCGGCGCTTTGCTTCTCTGCTCTGGCTGTGAGCGCCGGGCAGCCGGAAAGCAGAGCGGTGACGTCACCGCTCTGCTTTCCGGCCGCTGTGCTCACAGCCAGAGCAGAGAAGCAAAGCGCCGGGGACAGACAGCGGTAGGTAAGTATGTAGCGTTTGTTTTTTTTACTTTTTGGATGGTAACCAGGGTAAACATCGGGTTACTAAGCGCGGCCCTGCGCTTAGTATACCGATGTTTACCCTGGTTACCAGCGAAGACATCGCTGAATCGGTGTCACACACGCCGATTCAGCGATGTCAGCGGGAGAGCCAGCGACCAAAGAAAGGTCTGGCCCTCTAGCCCCGACCAACGACATCACAACAGGATTCTGATCGCTGCTGCGTGTCAAACTAAACGATATCGCTAGCGAGGACGCTGCAACGTCACGGATTGCTAGCGATATCGTTTAGTGTGAAGGTACCTTTACACTCTATGGGAAAGTAGAGGTGAAACAAAAATGAACCAGTCACTAGCCAGAATCTGTGTTTGCGCAGATATACAGTGCTACTGAGTCCATGGGATGTGTTGGCCAGATGATAAAAGGACTAGTAAATTTAGAGATGAGCGAATTTGATCGGGTCAGGGCTTATTTGTCAAGCTATAGCGCTTACCGAATAAGCTACAAATGGAATCCGGCTTCCTGGATCGCTCTGGCTGATCAGCTGTTCGGCTCCGCAGCTGCATGTGTCTCGGCTGTGTGACAGTCACAACACATGCATGGAGAGCCTGCTTGTTGGGCTCTCCACACGCTGTGACACATGCAGCTGCAGAGCCGAATAGCTGATCAGCCGGTGCGATCCAGGTGTCCTGGTTCCCTCTAAAGCTTATTCAGTAAGCGCTATAGCTTGCCGAATAAGCCCTGACCCAATCAAATTTGCTCATCTATACTAGTGATCAGAGAACGTACAAAGATAGAATAGAGAGCAAGGGTTGGTAAGGCCTTGGGAATGGTCTATCTAAAAGATGGCAGCGCTTTGGACATAGCGAAAATTTGCTGTGTTCAAAGCGCTGCCAGTTTGGGATCGTGGGCGCATACCCTTAGGTTTAGCATTTTCTTCCCTAAGCTTAAATATTTTTGAATGGAGTCACTCTTTAATGCGCATACACCTAGTCTTTGTTAGGGAACTGTATGATATGAAAAGCAATAATGTGACACCCCAGGAGTTCTGGTACCACAGTGGTATTGCCTTCCTCTCGGGGAGGGTAATGCCATGCCTTCAGACAGGAGGAATCCCTTTGGCAGGTAACCTTACATGCAACACATTCTGACTCCAGCACTCACAGGACTCAGCTACACACCCTGGCCTTGCAAAACCCTGACCTGGACTTTGAGCAATTTAAAGACAGGGCCATACGGGTGCCACACGAACCTCAGCCCAGCCGCACAGTGCCCCCTAGGCATCCAGCCCTCACGTATCACCAGGTGGTGGAATCATATCCTCAGGTCCCAGTTGAGGCCGACGCACAGATCCTGGATGATGATCCTTCCACAGGACTACACCTCCAGGTACAGGAACTGACAAAAAAGTATAGCTGCACTAGCCAGGACCGTGCAGTCCCTGCAGGAATCTCTGAAAGAAAAGATCAAGCTGGCTGCCAGCCCTGAGGACGTCCCCTGGCGAAGACCGAAGAGAATTCTGCTGACCAGAGGAAGAGATAACAACCGCTATCATCAGGACGGACGACCCATCTGCTGCCGCTGCATCTAGGCACAGCATATTGCAAGGTACTGTCATTTAAACGAGCGACCCTTGGGGCAGAGGGCCAATCCACACGAATAAGATGACCAGGCCCACAACGTTGGCGAGCCAAGTACGTTGGAGGACGACCGGTCCTCCCCATTGTGATTGATGGAATCCCGATGAAGGCTTTATTGGACACTGGTTCTCAGGTGACGACTATGCCTTACATCCTATAGAAACGTTACTGGGCTGACACAGACATTACCCGTGGCCCAGATAGTGATTTAACAATAGTTACCAGTAATGGTCAGCCTTTGCCACAGGTGGGGTAGAAAGAGGTCACCATTAAGGTGGGGCGGGTAGAATTGAAGGCACAAGAAATGGTGATTGTTGATATTGATCGACGTGAATATAACCCTATGATGACCATTGGTACTAATGTCAATGAAAATTGTCTTGCCTAGGTTATTGTCTTGTTACAACAGGTGGCCGAAACTGCTGGTTCCAGTGAGCAATGTGTCCTACAGAAAGAAATCAGAGCTCTGGTGCAGAGACAACAGGTAGAATTATCTGGTGGAGAAATTGGACATGTCACAGTGAGTGATCCAATCCCCATTGCAATACACCCCAGGAGTGAAATGTTAATATGGTGTCGGGCAGCAATAGGCCTCAGAGGTAAAGACTACCAGGCCCTGGTAGAACCTGTGTATTCAGATAGTAGGCCCACAATCCTGACAGCCAGAGGGGTGGTTGATGTCTGCAAGGAGAGGGTACCAGTACATGTCCTTACCTGTGGAGGGAAAGAGGTCCACTCAACCAGATATGCCACACTTGCCAAACTGTTTACTGTTGATAATAATGCAATGCAGGCAACAGAACCCTTGGTCCCGTCCAACCAGGTGGAGGACAATGGCTCTGCAGGACAATTAGAAGATTGGTGTCAGAAATTGCACGTGGTCACTGACTGTACCCCGATCACACCAAAAACAAGGGGCTTACCGGGTTGTCCATGAGTATGAGCAGATATTCAGCAAACACCCACTAAAAGGGGTTCAACATCATATCCCCAAGGGAAATCATCCGCCCATTAAAGAGAGGTACCGGCCTGTACCTCCAGCTCACTACCAATGTGCCAAAAGTATGTTACGAGAAATGAAGGAGGCTGGGGTAATCAGAGATAGTTGTAGCCCCTGGGCAGCTCTATTAGTCCTCGTCAGGAAGAAGGATGATACAATGAGGATGTGTGTTGATTGCAGGCAGATAAACTGCATTACACATAAGGATGCCTACCCATTACCCAGAATTGAAGAGTCATTAGCTGCTTTAAAATCTGCTAACTATTTCTCTACCTTGGATCTCACTAGTGGGTACTGGCATGTTACTGTAGCAGAGGCGGATAAGGAAAAGACAGCCTTCCCAACACAGATGGGTCTCTCTGAATTTAACTACATGCTGTTCGGACTGTGCAACGCACCAGGAACATTCCAGTGGATCATGGAGTGCTGTCTTGGGCACAAGAATTTCGAAACCATCTTGCTGTACCTGGACGAAGTCATCGTCTTCTCCAAGACATATGAGCACCACCTGAAGCACCTGGCCGAGGTGTTCGATGCTCTGTCCAACTTTGGCCTAAAGGTAAAACCATCCAAATTTCATCTGTTAAAGCCCAAAGTGCAGTACCTGGGCTATGTGGTAAGCACCGAAGGAGTGGCACCAGACCCTGACAATGTCACCATGATCAGAGACTGGCCGAAGCCTAGCAACATCCATGAAGTCTGGCAGTTCCTTGGGTTGGTAGGCTACTACAGAAGATTTATTAAAGACTTCACCAAGATAGCCGCACCACTACAAGACCTGTTAGTGGGCCAATCTAAGAAAACCAAGGGAAAGAACACCCCGTTTGACTGGAATGACAGACTGGAGGGATCCTTTGCTCGGTTGATGTTGGCTCTCACGGGAGATGAGGTACTGGCCAACCCAGAATATGACCAACCATTCGTGCTGTACACGGATGCCAGCAACGTGGGACTGGGAGCCATGTTGTCCCAGGTACAGAAAGGCAAAGAAAGGGTAATTGGCTATGCCAGCAGGAAACTTCGTCCCACCGAAAGGAACCCCGAGAACCACAGTTCCTTTAAGCTGGAGTTCCTCACCATAGTTTGGGTGGTAACAGAGCGGTTCAAACACTACCTGGCCTCCGCAAGATTCACAGTTTTCACAGACAACAATCTTCTGACACACCTGGAGACGGCAAAACTAGGTATTTTGGAGCAGCGATGGATGGCCCGATTTTCCAGTTATGAATTCACCATCAAGTACCGGGCAGGGCACAAGAATGCCGATGCTCTGTCCAGGATGTCTAACTTACCAGAGATGGGAGAAGATTCGGAAGAACTCGAAGAAATAGAGTTACCAGCTTTCCATCGCCCCGGGGCGACTCAGTATTCCCATTATGTGAGGAACGGGCGTAAGTACAAGCAAGAAGCTACGCTGAACCCATTGCCTCATCATGGATGGGCTGAGACACAGGACAGTGACCCAGCAGTCAGTATGGTCAAGGTGCTGCTGACGGAAGCCGATTCGCACCCTAGTCCAGATGCTCCACAAGAGACTTAACAGCTGTGGAAAGAGAAAGGCAAACTGTTTATGTACGACGGTAAGCTGTGTCAGAGGAATATTGACCCACACTCACAAGCTGGTCTGGCAGATAGTGGTCCCAAGACAAGATGCTCCAATGGTTCTGGAAGCATGCCACGATGGAGCAGGACACTTCGGATGGAAGAAGTTAGAGATCCTACTTCGAGGAAGATTTTACTGGATTGGCATGAGAAAAGCCATTGGAAAGTGGTGCCGAGAGTGTGGCTCATGCAACCTGCGCAGAAAGGACCGTGACAGCCAGAGGGTTCCCCTACAGCCCATAGTCACCAAACAGCCACTTGAATTGGTCAAGCTGGATCATGTGAAGTTAACTCCATGTCGGTCAGGCTATGTCTATGCTCTGACCATTGTGGACCATTATTCCAGATTCCGGGTAGTCGTGCCCGTCAAGGATCAGACAGCGAAGACAGCAGCCAAAGTCTTCCAGCAACACTTTTGCTGACCACACGGTTACCCAGAGAAGGTTCTTACCGACCAAGGCCCAGCCTTTGAAGTGGAGGTGTTTCAAGAGTTCTGCAACCTGTATGGATGTAAGAAGATCAGAACAACATCATACCACCCACAAACCAACGGAATGTGTGAAAAGATGAACCAAGTAGTGATTGACTTACTGAAGACCTTGCCTTTACATGAAAGAAACTTGTGGCGAGAGAAGTTGCCTGATTTGGTAGATTTGTACAATCACTTCCCAGCGAATTCCACCAACTGTACTCCAACATACCTGATGAGAGGAAGGTCAAGCAAATTACCTGTTGATCTGGACATGGGAGTCCTAACCCCAGAAATAACCTCACCAGATACAGATTGGGATACCGAGCGACAAATTACCTGATGATCTAGACATGGGAGTCCTAACCCCAGAAACGACCTCACCAGATACAGATTGGGATACCAAGTGACTAGAGAAATACCGCCAAGTACAAGAGTGTGTAGAAAGAAGCTTGTGTCAGGCAAGACAAAAACAAGAGAGAGACTATAACCAACGTGCCCCTGCAATTCCCTTGTCACCAGGTGAACAAGTGTTAAAGCGAAAAAGGAGAATGCACAAACTTAATGATCAGTGGTAAGCAGAACCATATACTGTCTGTCCAACTTTGACAATACTAAAGTCTGTCTAATCAGCAAATATGGAGGAGAAACATTGACTGCATTATCCAGAGATCATCTCAAAGTATGCCTTGACAAATTGAGAGTCAAGGAAACAGACTCCAGTACTTCTCAAGCTGTAGAAGAAGAAAAGAAAATTCATACTGTTCTTGGAGATTTTCCCCCGTCTTGGACTCAAGTACATCAGGCTATAGTGATACCTGTCTTGACTTTTCCCCAGCTGGAAATACCAGAACAAAATGTGATTCAAGACCATCTTGAGCCAGAAGAGACTTTACACCAGCGGGTTCAAGCAGCAAATATCACCCCAGCAATGGAACCAGAGAATCCACCCTATATATCGGTGAATCTGTCAGACTCATGGTGAATATAAGAAGTCGCAGACGTTTCCCCACTTTACCAATACGATGCAGGCCTGCAAGTAGCACAGACACTAGTGGGTTCACAACAGCAGACATGTTAGACCAGGAACTATGCAGATCTACCCGTAGTACCAGAGGTCAGATCCCAGGACGTTACAGGGACTGCTGTCAATAATTGTTATCTGTTTTAAAAATGTTTGCATATGCTTGTTGCAGGTTTAAAATGGACAATGGACAGTGAATTTCCCAAAAGCTGTTTTTGTACATAGTTGGCACCCTCAAGATGCACCCACATTGCCAGCATGGGTTGGGCCCAGGGCCAGACTGGGACTAAAATTCAGCCCTGGCATTTGAAGTTACACAAGCCCACTTGTCACATGGTGACTGTATAATATCTTTGTACACTTGTAGGCAGGGCCGTTTTAGGCACAGTGGGGCCCTATGCCTAGGCAAAGTTTAAAATGGGGCCCCAAATGCTAACATATTGCACATCACACAGAAGCATTTCGGTTGTATTTACAAGCGCTGAGTTCAGGCCGCTAAATGAGTTTGATCAACAATACTGAAGTTGTTCAACACTTGTTTCCCGGCCTCTTTCCACCAGCTGAGGAATAATGATGGAACGATCACTAACAGATCACCATACAGTATCATGTTATCAGCAGCACATCTACAGTTTACGCTGGCGATGTGCTGCTGTGAACAATGATTTTTGTTCCAGCAAAAACAATCTGAATATGCAGCATTTTACTTGTTTAATAAAATACACCCCATAGTCCTCCATATATTATAATGTGCACCACAGTTCTCTATATAGTATAATACACTCCCTATAGTCCTCCATATGTTAAAATACACTGCTCAGTCCTCCATATTGCATAATACACTCCTCGTAGTCCTCCATAGAGCATTACACTCCTCATAGTGCTCCATATAGTATAATGCACCGCCATAGTCATCCATGTAGTACAATTCACTTCCCATAGCATAATGCACCCCATAGTTCTTCATATAGTATAATGTATTCCGCATAATCCTCGATACAGTATAATGCAGCCCACATAGTATAATGCAGCCACTACCCTACAGATTATAATGCAGCCACCCCAGAGTATAATGCAGCCACCCCAGAGTATAATGCAGCCACCCCGAGTATATAATATTGTCCACCTCCCCATAATATATAATGTAGCCCTCATAGAATATAATGCAGCCCCCCATAGTATATAACACGGCCTCCCCCATAGATTATAATATACCCCCCATAGTATATAGCACAGCCTGCATAGCAGATAACACAGGTCACGTAGCAGTATACAGGACAGCCCATGTAGCAGTATACAGCACAGCCCACATAGTAGTATACAGAACTGCCCACATAGTAGTATACAGCACTGCCCACACAGTAGTATAGAGCAGAGCCCGCACAGTAGTATACAGCAGAGCCCACATAGTATTATACAGCACTGCCCACATAGTAGTAAACAGCAGAGCCCACATGGTAGTATATAGCACAGCTCACATAGTAGTATACAGCAGAGCCCACACAGTAGTATATAGCACAGTCCACATAGTAGTATACAGCACTGCTCACATAGTAGTATATAGCACAGCCCACATAGTAGTATACAGCACTGCTCACATAGTAGTGTATAGCACTGCCCACATAGTAGTAAACAGCAGAGCCCACATGGTAGTATATAGCACAGCCCACATAGTAGTATACAGCACTGCTCACATAGTAGTGTATAGCACTGCCCACATAGTAGTAAACAGCAGAGCCCACATGGTAGTATATAGCACAGCTCACATAGTAGTATACAGCAGAGCCCACACAGTAGTATATAGCACAGTCCACATAGTAGTATACAGCACTGCTCACATAGTAGTATATAGCACAGCCCACATAGTAGTATACAGCACTGCTCACATAGTAGTGTATAGCACTGCCCACATAGTAGTAAACAGCAGAGCCCACATGGTAGTATATAGCACAGCCCACATAGTAGTATACAGCACTGCTCACATAGTAGTGTATAGCACAGCCCACATAGTAGTATACAGCAGAGCCCACACGGTAGTGTATAGCACAGCCCACATAGTAGCATATAGCAGAGCCCAGATAGTAGTGTATAGCACAGCCCACATAGTAGTATACAGCAGAGCCCACATAGTAGTGTATAGCACAGCCCACATAGCAGTATACAGCACAGCCCACATAGTAGTGTATAGCACAGCCCACATAGCAGTATACAGCAAAGCCCACAAAGTAGTATATAATATTGCACAGCCCACACAGTAGTATACAGCAGAGCCCACATAGTAATATACAGCACAGCCCACACAGTAGTATATAGCACAGCCCACATAGCAGTATACAGCAGAGCCCACATAGTAGTGTATAGCACAGCCCACATAGCAGTATACAGCATAGCCCACATAGTGTATAGCGCAGCCCACCTAGCAGTATATAGCAGAGCCCACATAGCAGTATACAGCAGAGCCCACATAGTAGTATATAGCACAGCCCACATAGTAGTATACAGCAGAGCACACATAGTGATGTATAGCACAGCCCACATAGCAGTATATAGCACAGCCCACATAGCAGTATACAGCAGAGCCCACGTAGTAGTATGCAGCATAGCCCACATCTCTCCTCCCCCCTAGAATGGCCTCACAGTCCAGTAAAAAAAAAATCACTCCTCACCTCCCCTCGTGCCTGCGGTGCTCCCTGCTCCTGCCTCGGTGGCTGCCGCTGCACTGCCTGGAACACAGTGAGTGCGCGCGCACCCGCAGTGTCAGAGGCAGAGCGAGGAATGATGGGAGAGGGAGCGTCAGGTGACGCTCTCTACTCCATTATTGCATTCAACTGTACCGGCGTCATAGACGCCGGTACAGTTGAATGCAGCAGCGGCGAAACTGAGGGAGGGGAAGGGTGAGTCAGCGCACAGCAGCCCACTAGTGGCCCCGGCCCTTCTGGCATTTGCCAGAACTGCCTGATGGCCAATCCGGCCCTGGTTGAGCCTTGTTTCTCCACAGACCTGAAGCTAAAATCGTCTGGCGTGGCAAACACTGAATCTAGATACGCCTTGTAGCCCGCCAAAGGCCTACGTTGGGGGTTTATGACGGATCCCCAGCATCGGTACTGTTGCTAATGAACAAGGACACCCTGGTATAAGACCAGTTGTACTTTTGTAAATTTGTTTGCAACGTTTAAGCCAAAACTGCATCCCGTAAGGGAAGAATAAGTTTAAACCTGTTTTATGTATTTCAAAATGTTTTACACTTTTGTAACCTGTTGTTTATGTTTCCTTTTTCCAGTCTGGGAGTACTGGATTTAAGAGGGTGGAATGTGGCACCCCAGGAGTTCATGTACCACAGTGGTATTGCCTTTGTCTCGGGGAGGGTAATGCCATAATAAAAAAGACTGGGCTAAAAGCCCAAGCCAGCTCACCGACAACCCAGGTGCGCGGAACTCCATCCGGACTCAGACGTGCAGTGATGAGAATTGTAAGAAAATCCGCGTTCCAGCTCCTCAAAATAATTAGCTTCTTTAATCCATCCATTAAAACTTCTTAGTGAACATACAATCCTTGCACATCCAGGATGCAGACAAGGAAGACAACAAGATAAAGCGACACGTTTCGATCAACAAAGATCTTAATCCATGCTTAGTTTTATATCCGCAAAAGAACATCTTTTTCTAATGTCCATAGACCTATCATGACGACTCGATTGGTCACATGCTACACCGCAGGTCCTGCGTTTGATCAAACCCAATTACGTTGCGGACTCATTATTTATGCAAAAAGACAACAGTGCTAAATACATTAAATTCTAAAAATCCCAAGCTTTAAAACAGTTAACAATTAACGATTAACAATAGTGATACATAATTTAGTTTAATCTTATTAAGGCCATTTGGAAATCTAGTTTGCAGATTGTATATCCAATACGCCTCCCTGGTCCCTGGTTAGAAGTCATCTTTTAATATCACCTCCCCATTGGGGATTCTTTACCACCTCTATACCTTGAATTGTCATAGCTGTTATATGTCCTGCATGGTGGGTAACAAAATGTTTCGCCACCATTGAGATATTCCTATTGCTACTGTTGTAATATCTCTTAGGTGTTCGGAAATTCTTGTTTTTAATTTTCTGGTGGTGCAGCCAACATATGATAATTGACATTCTTCACAGTTTACTTTATAAACTACGCTTTTAGTATGATAATTAATAAATTGTTTTATATGGTGAATCTTAGATTGGTCTGCATTATACAAAGTTTTACATATTAAACTAGACAAACAAGTACTGCAGGCGGTAGTTCCACACTTATAGAAACTTTTACACTCCAGCCAGGTTTTTGACGTGGTTTTTGACACAAAGAGACCCGGGGATATAATGTTGCCTATTGATGGGGCCTTCCTAGCGACTACATTTATGCCTTCCTTTAAAAGTCCTGAAATGGTGTCAGCTTCATGTAAAAGTGGTAAACGCTTAAAAATGATATCTTTTATCTGATTGAATTGTGGACAATATTGGAGACATACATTAGGTTTATTCTTTTTCTTGTTTTTTATTTGTTTATCCACTGGTCTAGGCACTAGAAGACTATCTCTTTCTATACTTTTGGCTATTTCACTTGCTCTTGTGAGAGACCAGTTGGGGTATTTACGTTTCCCCAATTTTCTTTTTAAATTCGCAAATTCTACATTCATATCAGCTTCCTACTGCAATTCGTCTTTAACCTGGTGTATTCTCCTACCGGTATTGATTTTATCGTGTGTTTAGGGTGACTGCTGGCAGTGTGTAAAACAGCATTCCCACTAATGGTGGGAATATGTCTTACTGATAATGGTCTAATTAGCAATTCCAATTAGTTCTAGATCTAAAAAAGATACAGTGGGGCAAAAAAGTATTTAGTCAGTCAGCAATAGTGCAAGTTCCACCACTTAAAAAGATGAGAGGCGTCTGTAATTTACATCATAGGTAGACCTCAACTATGGGAGACAAACTGAGAAAAAAAAATCCAGAAAATCACATTGTCTGTTTTTTTAACATTTTATTTGCATATTATGGTGGAAAATAAGTATTTGGTCAGAAACAAACAATCAAGATTTCTGGCTCTCACAGACCTGTAACTTCTTCTTTAAGAGTCTCCTCTTTCCTCCACTCATTACCTGTAGTAATGGCACCTGTTTAAACTTGTTATCAGTATAAAAAGACACCTGTGCACACCCTCAAACAGTCTGACTCCAAACTCCACTATGGTGAAGACCAAAGAGCTGTCAAAGGACACCAGAAACAAAATTGTAGTCCTGCACCAGGCTGGGAAGACTGAATCTGCAATAGCTAACCAGCTTGAAGTGAAGAAATCAACAGTGGGAGCAATAATTAGAAAATGGAAGACATACAAGACCACTGATAATCTCCCTCGATCTGGGGCTCCACGCAAAATCCCACCCCGTGGGGTCAGAATGATCACAGGAACGGTGAGCAAAAATCCCAGAACCACGCGGGGGGACCTAGTGAATGAACTGCAGAGAGCTGGGACCAATGTAACAAGGCCTACCATAAGTAACACACTACGCCACCATGGACTCAGATCCTGCAGTGCCAGACGTGTCCCACTGCTTAAGCCAGTACATGTCCGGGCCCGTCTGAAGTTTGCTAGAGAGCATTTGGATGATCCAGAGGAGTTTTGGGAGAATGTCCTATGGTCTGATGAAACCAAACTGGAACTGTTTGGTAGAAACACAACTTGTCGTGTTTGGAGGAAAAAGAGTTGCATCCATCAAACACCATACCTACTGTAAAGCATGGTGGTGGAAACATCATGCTTTGGGGCTGTTTCTCTGCAAAGGGGCCAGGACGACTGATCCGGGTACATGAAAGAATGAATGGGGCCATGTATCGTGAGATTTTGAGTGCAAACCTCCTTCCATCAGCAAGGGCATTGAAGATTAAACGTGGCTGGGTCTTTCAACATGACAATGATCCAAAGCACACCGCCAAGGCAACGAAGGAGTGGCTTCGTAAGAAGCATTTCAAGGTCCTGGAGTGGCCTAGCCAGTCTCCAGATCTCAACCCTATAGAAAACCTTTGGAGGGAGTTGAAAGTCCGTGTTGCCAAGCGAAAAGCCAAAAACATTACTGCTCTAGAGGAGATCTGCATGGAGGAATGGGCCAACATACCAACAACAGTGTGTGGCAACCTTGTGAAGACTTACAGAAAACGTTTGACCTCTGTCATTGCCAACAAAGGATATATTACAAAGTATTGAGATGAAATTTTGTTTCTGACCAAATACTTATTTTCCACCATAATATGCAAATAAAATGTTAAAAAAACAGACAATGTGATTTTCTGGATTTTTATTTCTCAGTTTGTCTCCCATAGTTGAGGTCTACCTATGATGTAAATTACAGACGCCTCTCATCTTTTTAAGTGGTGGAACTTGCACTATTGCTGACTGACTAAATACTTTTTTGCCCCACTGTACCTGAGATTCATTGTACAGGGTGGAGCGCGGTAATTTGCTGATTTGGGAATGAAATAAAAAAATTATGATCATTAGAAAAATGTATTTTATATTTTAATTATACTGAACAGTAATGGAATTTTTAAATTACATGGTTTTAAATAGTGTATCTGGCAAATGTCGACCTTCGCTATCCACACACTGCTGCATACGTTTTCTGAAGTTTTCATGAACTCTAACAAGCATGTCCACTGGTATTCTGCCAATTTCAGCTTCAATATTGTTCCTTAGGTCTTCCAAGGTGTTGGGACGGTTGATATACACCTTAGACTTCAGGTAACCCCAAAGGAAAAAATCGCATGGGGCTAAATCTGGTGAGCGTGCTGGCCAGTTCACATCTCCCCTCAAAGAGATAAGCCGTCCAGGAAACATTTGCCTCAAACAATTCATGGTAACCCTCGCTGTGTGTGCAGTGGCACCATCCTGTTGGAACCATGTATCCTCTAGTTCCATTGCCTCAAGAGCCGGCTGAAAATAATCCTGTATCATAGACAAGTACCGTTCGGAGTTCACAGTTATGGCACGACCATTATCCTGAAAAAAGTAAGGACCAATGATGCCTACTCGTGATATGGCGCACCACACAGAGATTTCGGAGATTGCAGTACTGCTGCTCTAACTCTCTCGATGTTTTGTGGTGTTGTAATCCTTCTCTCAGGTCCCCTTCGTACACATGACACATTCCCTGCTGTTCTGAATGCATTCACCCAATTTACAATTGATTGCCGTCCAGGAACACGTCCGCGTGGAGGAACAGCGAATTGTAAACGAAAAGCACGCTGCACTGCAATGATCGAGTGGGCATTTGAAAAATACGCTTCACAAAATGACCTCTCCTCACGTGTCCACTGCATGATGGCAACTGAAAGGCAGAGGAATACAAATCTCCCATCAGCCACTGTAAGCCACACCCACTCTCCCCTCTCTTCGACCGACAGTGCCGCCACAGCATGCAGTGCAAAAAAGCAAATTACCGCGCTCCACCCTGTACTTGTATGTAAACCTAATACCATATTCATTGGAATTTACATAATCTACAAAATTTGGTATGGTAGATACATGACCACCCCAAGTAAAGCCATGCCTGGAGTTAGGAGGAATCCCATTGGCACGTAACCTTACATGCAACACATTCTGACTCCAGGCCAGAAGGGGGAGTTCTACACCCGACTTGAGAGGAGCTGCTCTCTCTGGTTGGGAGGATGAGTCAGTTGCTAGGCAGACAAGCAGACAGTTGACAGTTGGTAGCAGACAGTGAAGGAGCACATAGGTACTTAGGAGCTAGAGAAAGACTGCTACTGGGACTCTCTAAGCTGAGCGCAGAAACCGGGGACCGAGAGCCCGAGGCTGAGGGAGACTGCAAGCCCCACAGCAGAACCGCAGAGCAGGAAACTAAAAGGGACTTGCCCACATAATTTGTGAGGTACAGCAGCAATCAGAGTCCAGAGTCACCGTGAACAGAAACCCAAAAGACACGGCTCAAGTTGCTTACCATGCAGGTACTGTCCCTGGACCAGCGCATAGTTGAAGGCTCCCAAACTAACCTGTGAAAGGGATTTCCACCTGTCTTCAGGCTGCCTGGACTCCAGGTACACGTGTAACCGGTACCCTGGACTGATGCTGAATACCTTCTCAGTAAACCAGCTAAAGACTGCAACCATGTGTCCTCCAACTATTTGCGGCATTCACTATCCCTGCCAAATACATCGGGAGCCCTGGGGACACCGCTTCACCTGTGGGAAGCGACACCTTCTTTGCTGCAGCACCATCGCCCCCAGAGGATTTCTTTAAGCAGCGTCGGTCAACTCTGACCGAGAACCACGGGTGGTGTCACGAACTTTCCTTTTTCCACAACCCCTGTAAAGACCGTCCCTTTTACTTGGGTGCCCAGGGCCATGGACCGAGTCGCTGCCACCATGACCACCACTTTAATTGCGACCGGACTCGGTACAGAGTACCCCACAGCCCTGACGGGCAACTCAGTACTGTGTGTTTGTTACTAGAAGTGTTCCTTAAGCTTAGGCAGTTTGATCCTAAGCTGCACGTACCCCAGCTGGGGGTATGTGAATGTTCTGTTCTCTTTATTACAGATACAGTACATTCCCACTAATGCAGGGTGTAATTCTGAGCGGAATCATCTTCTATTTAATGATAATAGTATGATATTATGAATAACTAGATGGTGGCCCAATTCTAATGCATGGGGTATTCTAGAATCTGCATGTCCACGTAGTATATTGCACAGCCCACGTAGTATATTGCCCAGCCACGTAGTATATTGCCCAACCACGTAGTGTATTGCCCAGTCACGTAGTATATTGCCCAGCCACGTAGTATATTGCCCAGCCACGTAGCATATTGCCCAGCGACGTAGTATATTGCCTAGCCACATAGTATATTTCCCAGTGACGTAGTATACAGCAGAGAGCCATGTAGTATATTGCCCAGTCACATAGTATATTGCCCAGCCACGTAGTATATTGCCTAGCCACATAGTATATTGCCCAGTGACGTAGTATACAGCAAAGAGCCACATAGTATACAGCACAGACATGTAGTATATTGCCCAGACACGTAGTATATTGCCCAACCACATAGTATATTGCCCAACCACGTAGTGTATTGCCCAGCCATGTAGTATATTGCCCAGCCATGTAGTATATTGCCCAGCCACGTAGCATATTGCCCAGCCACATAGTATATTGCCTAGCCACATTGTATATTGCCCAGTGACGTAGTATACAGCACAGAGCCACGTAGTATATCGCCCAGTCACATAGTATATTGCCAAGCCACGTAGTATATTGCCTAGCCACATAGTGTATTGCCCAGTGACATAGTATACAGCACAGAGCCACGTAGTATACAGCACAGACACGTAGTATATTGCCCAGTCACGTAGTATATTGCCCAGCCACGTAGTATATTGCCCAGTCACATAGTATATTGCCCAGCCACATAGTATATTGCCCAGCAACATAGTATATTGCCCAGCAACATAGTATATTGCCCAGCAACATAGTATATTGCCCAGTCACGTAGTATACAGCACAGAGCCACGTAGTATACAGCACAGACACGTAGTCACGTAGTATACTGCCCAGCCACGTAGTATATTGCTCAGCCACATAGTATATTGCCCAGTCACGTAGTATACAGCACAGAGCCATGTAGTATACAGCACAGACACGTAGTCACGTAGTATATTGCCAAGCCACGTAGTATATTGCCCAGCCACATAATATATTGCCCAGCCACATAGTATATTGCCCAGCGACGCAGTATATTGCCCAGTCACATAGTATACAGCACAGAGCCACATAGTATACAGCGCAGTCACATAGTATATTGGCCAGTCACGTAGTATGCACCATATCCCTGTTAAAAAAAAAGAATTAAAATAAAAAATAGTTACATACTCACCTTCCGGAGCCTCCGGATCGAAGCGGCCGGTTACCGATGCTCGTCACGTGCTCCGGTCTAAAGAGTGCATTGCGGTCTCATGAGATGATGACGTAGTGGTCTCGCGAGACCGCACATCATCATCTCGCGAGACCGCAATGCATGGAGCGGTCACCGGGGCGTCGCGAGGAGCATCGGTAACCGGTCACTTCGATCCGGGGGCCAACCGAGGGTGAGTATGTAACTATTTTTTATTTTTTAAATTATTTTTAACATTAGATATTTCTACTATTCATGCTGCATAGGCAGCATGAATAGTAATAAGTTGGTCACACAGGGTTAATAGCAGCGTTAACAGAGTGCATTACACCGCGGTCAACGCTGCCATTAACCCTGTGTGAGCGCTGACTGGAGGGGAGTATGCGGGCGCCCGGGCACTGACTGCGGGGAGGAAGGAGCGGCCATTTTTTTCCGGACTGTGCCCATCGCTGATTGGTCGTGGCTGTTTTGCCGCGACCAATCAGCTACGTGGATTTCCATGACAGACAGAGGCCGCGACCAATGAATATCCGTGACAGACTGAAGGACAGACAGACGGAAGTGACCCTTAGACAATTATATAGTAGATAATTCTGTAATTATTCATCTATTGGTTAATAACATTGCTGCTTGGTACATAAAGAATCTGAACTTGAGGTTTCTTATAAACATGAAAAGCATTCATAGCATTACTGCTGTTTATCATGTGCCGGTTATTCAAAGAGGAATTAAAGAGGCTTCACTTTTCTATCTACTTTTAAGTGCTACAGTCACGTTGTCTTCAAAGCCCTAGAATGAGTTAAATGGCAAACATGATCAGAGAGAATGGAAGTCATACACAAGGCAGTGCAGCAATCCATCATTATCTGTCATTAGACGCAACTGCAGACGTTTCAAATAATAGCAGTGAGCAAGTAGAAATCAATTAGCGCCCATATGCAGCGCTGCAGTGTAAGAGAACGCAGCTCAGTCAATATAATGTTAACCCAATAGGTGGAAAGTATGCTTCAAAATAAAAAAAAATAAAAATAAAGCGGCTTTCTGTGTATGGAAATTTATGGGGATTAGCGTCTACGGTACAGGACAAGAAGGAGAGCCTGAGAACGCTGATCAGCTCTCTGGGAAAGAACACTGGTGTCTGGAAGGAAATTACCAGTCCTCAGGAAGGACATGAGAGGCCGGGCCTGAGTCCTGCATTGTGTCTGTAATAGTAAACTAACATTGTCTTTTGTTTTACTGGCGCTATAATTTTCTATGTCGTGTGGGAGCAAAAGCCTGTTTTTTTTTGTGGAAAATGGAGAGACAGGAACTAGTGATGAGCGAGTATGCTCGTTACTCAGGTTTCTCCGAGCATGCTCGGGTGGTCTCCGAGTATTTCGGCGTGTTTGGAGATTTAGTTTATGTCGACGCAGCTGCATGATTTGTGGCTGCTAGACAGCTTGAATACATGTGGGGTTTCCCTAACAAACAGGCAATCCCCACATGTATTCAAGCTGTCTAGCAGCCGCAAATCATGCAGTTGTGTCTAAATCTCCGAGTACACTGAAATACTCGAAGACCACCCGAGTATGCTCGGAGAAACCCTGGTAACGAGCATACTCGCTCATCACTAACAGGAACGCTTTCTGAGCATAGTAAGTTAAAAATATAAAATCAATTGTGGAAGATATTCCCACCTGGCAAAGTTGTGCTATAGGCATAACTCCAATTGCGTTATAGTGGATTCCAGAGGGTGCAGCCAACCTGGAGTACTGTGAAAATTTCCCAACAGAGCTGATTGACGTAAAACAAACCCGATAACAGGCGCTCCAGTCAACATGAAACCAGTCCAATAAGAGCAGATGAAATAAAAAGATTATATAAAAAGAACTTTTTATTAAAAACCATTATGCGTTACGGCTGCATTGAGCCTTCCTCAGGTGTATCAGGTGTTACCCCTGAGGAAGGCTGGATGCAACCATAAAGCGTAGTGGTTTTTTAATAACAAGTATTTTGTCATATAATACTTTTGTTTTATCCGCTCTTATTGGATCCGTTTGCCGTTTTCATCTCGACAGGCGCGACCTTTATCTGGTTTGTTTCATTTCAATCAAGTCAGTTTTGCTATTTCACACATTCTTTTGCAGAAGAAAGTACATGAAAACAAGATGCGCTGCTGCAGGCTTTGCATACAGATTTGCACAGATAAAATCTGCCATAGGTTAAAATACCAGGCAAATGGATGAAATCATACAAAGAGAAAAACACAACTAATTCTGAGCAAGACGACATAAAACAATGAACAATAGACATGAAATAATAATAAGTAAAATGGAATTTAGATCTATTTACAGATAATATTTAATAAACCCTTTAAACATAGATCAATGAATGTGTTGATATGCATGTAAATGTAAAATGTAAGGTGACCACTTTTATGGGTAGCAGATGGCACGCACTATATCTGCACATGGGCTGTTCTCTCGCTATGCTGATGAATGTTGCTAGCTTCCCTGAAGTTATCTCATTCTTGATATTCATGTAAATAGATGGAAAATAAAGGAAATTAACTGTACCTCCATCATATAACAGTTGCCTAAAGGCAATATATCACCTTAGGACAACAAAGGTTTGTAGAAATACATGCAAATGCTCACCCATGTTATTAGTAGAAGAAAATGAGGAGCATATCTGCCAGTTGTCTTCTGTCCCATACACTGCTATTAGTAACTCTTGTATTCTAAGGTTGATCCATATGGTTACATATAGACCTTTTCTTGGTTTCCTGGTCTGTATATATTTTTTATCTCCTTAATTTTCCTCTTAAAGGGAATTAGTTAACTGTTTTTTTGCTTTGTAATTTGAGAGCAACATGATGTAGGAACCGAGAGCCTGATTCCTGCGATGTGTCACTTAGTAGGCTGTGTGCTGCTGTTTCAATCCAATCAGTGTCTTATCATCAGGAGATTGTCACTAATGGTCTAGTTGTCTCGTGCCTTCTAGTCAACTGCTCTGTGAATCCTCACCCCAGCACTGAGTAGCAGCTTTATGTCAATGTATATTGCCAGAGGTGTATCTAGGTTTTCCAGAACCAGGGGCAAGAATTCAGTTTGGCCTCCCCTCAAGTGGTTTGAGTAGTTGTCATGTGACCTATCATGCATATCCGATTTGTACACTTAGTCACGTGCCAACTAGCTGCTGTTCCTAATTCTCTTAATGTTCAGTGAACAGCTGATGAAGGAAGAAAAGTTCATTGTCACATGACCATTAGTATGAAAACCGCTTATGAGTGACGTGGCCATGTGATGACTGCTGGAAGCAGCAAGCAGAGCTGAATCCTGACAGTGAGTATATTACATGCTGTTAGTCTTGACATGCTTCAATACTTCACTTTATAATGAAGGGCTTATCCACAGTTGAGATGAAAGTGTGCAGTCACTCTAAATGAATGCAGGCTTTTGAATTCTCATAGTACATGCACTGCACACTTTTAGGATTTTCCATTGCCAGTGGCAAGAGTGGACGGCCATGTGAGCACAAGTATGCGATTTGTATATATCTGACCATATTCCGACTAGACGTGTCCAGCCTCGCTCAATTAATTTTCATTGAGCGAGGCCACGCATGTCTAGTTGGCACATGACTGTGAGTAACCCTTAAATTGTCAGACAGCACAACAATTTATTAACATAGCCATGTGTCCCATAATCTTAACACAGAAACACAGCATCACAACCCTCATCAGTACAGAAATAAATCACCAAAAATTCATCATAAGAACCACCAGCAGTACAGAAATTTATCATTAGAGCCACCAGCAGTACAGTAATACATCCATATAATCTCTATCAGTACATAAACATAAAAACCCTCACTAGTGCAGGAATACATCACAAGAACCACCATCATTACATCAACACATCACTGGGAACACCATCAGAACATGAATTTAACACCAGAACCATCAGTACATGGTACATCAATTGTGATGTGAGTTCAGACCCATGTACATTTGTATTGCATGAACCTACAACTTCCAGTACCTCCTTAACGATGGTAAGGAGATACTGGAAGCTGTTGCTATTAGTCATCATTAGACTGGGGACCACACAGGAACTACAGTACTGATGAGAATTAGTCAGTATCACAAATAAATATTTACTTCCAGGTAGCTTATAGATGACGTTATCTCTGATTGGAGTTGTTCAGTTTTTTTTCTTCATCTTGTCCAGACACCATAATGACTTTTCAGAGCCACAGCTCATCACTGCAGACTTCCGTCTTCTCTGGTCTTGTGCAGCACATGCCCACACAATACCCTTAAAAATAGCAGTGTCATTATAATGCTCCTGAATAAAAATATCTGCCCTAGGCTGTGCCCCTGAATAAATAGTTGCTCCTTGTTGTGTTCTTCGCACAAAATATGACCCACGCACTGTCCCTTTTATGGTACAGGCCCTACACACTTCCATCTCCTTTCTATTCTAGGCCGTATCTTGAGGCTATACTCTCACACTGTGTACTCCTATACTGCCCAGTCTTTATACTGTGCTCCCTCATCACACTCCCCCTCCTTGTCAAAGTGTCCCCTCCTGGCTGGGGCCTCACTTTGTCACCGATTCTTCCCCCTCTCCATACTGTCCCCCCACACTACCCAGTTTCTATTCTGTGCCCTCACATTTTTTTCATCTCATACTGTCTCCTCACATTATTTCTTTCAATAGTGTACTGACCCCCCCTGTTCCCCATACTGTTTTCACACTCATCCCTCCCTTGCTCCCCATACTGTGTCCACACCCATCCCCCTTGCACCCCATACTGTGTCCTCAACCCATAAATCTTCATACTGTGTTTGCATACATTCCCCTCCACCCTCTACACTGTAGCTGCACCCATCCCACCCTATTGATGGGAGCCGGCGCACTGCAGATTCTCTGAGCTGGCTGTCAGGTTGACAGCAGACTCAGAGAATGTCCAACTCCCAATAGGGGGGGTGGCAAAATGCAGCCACCAGGTAGACACCTTGGACTTTCACATCAGGCAGCTTGATGGCACCCCCCTGCCAGCTGCAAATGGGGCAACTGTCCACCTTCCCCCCTGCCAATCAGTGGTGTGGCCAGGGTTTTACAAAGCTCAGTTTTCTGAGCACTGCTAGATCTCCTGCAAAGAAAACAATGATTGTATCAGTATGACAGCATGCAGGCCGATAAGTGACACATTACTGGAATCAGGATCTCAGCCCCTACATCATGCTGCTCTCAGCCTACATAGCAAGTAGGGGTAGATCAGATAATGGACCAGGGCAGGAAAGAAGTCAAGCATTGATTATGACATTGAGGGATCAATGAATATATATTATGCCGTTACGTTGAAATAGATTTTTTAGTTTCCCAGTACCTGACTTGCCAGTTATAAATCTAGCTGTCAATTCCTATTCATTGCACTTAAGTAAATGTTTCTTTAATGGCGTATATTGTGCCAAAAAGGCTATCTGTCACCCAGCTTTGTTAAATACCATAAAGAGAACTCTAGTGTGCTGAATTCCTTCTGGACAGTACTGCTTGTGCCATACATAGAGATGTTTGCCCAGGAGCTAAGATTCCCTGGAAGTTTTTTAGTCATGTTGGCAGATCCACAGTATCACATGATGTGGCATGGGATTTTGTATATATTGCCATCGTGAAAATCACTTTACAGATGGTAAGCAGAAAATGTAAACAGCTGCTTGATTAATGGTGGTTTGGTAAATGTGTTCTTCATGTATACCAGAAAAGACTACTAATCCATATTGTACCTACTGGCAACATCACAACTTGGATTCCTGTGCAAGAGGATAATTAAGTGGATCAATTAAAACCTTCCTTACTCAGTTCTTGAGGTTGTGAATCAAACAGTGAAACAGCAGGGTGGACAGCGAAATAGGGCTCGGGAAATACCGCACAAGTGCAGAGAAGGTCATAGAGGTGCACGCTCTGTAATTCAATCAGAAGTAGCTTGCTGAGTTGCAGGGACATTGGGCATTGTTCCAGTACTAACTGTACTTCACTTTATAACTAGTGTCAAGTGCTCATTCTGTTCTATAGGAAGAGCCAGAAAAACTGAGGAGCAGAAAGCCGGAAATAAGTGACTACATACTAGACAGAAGGTTGCAACTCCCACAGAATCTGAATCTTCCAGAAAGAGCTTGGAATCCATACATGTATTCCGTATTTCCATTATTACTTTATGCTATTATGTGATTGATCTTAGAATGAGCTTGGAATCCTAGATTTCAGTTTACAATGTCATATATATTACAATATTGGGTAGAAATGTATTACAATGTCAGTTTGCTCATGGCAGAGAGGTTATCTAAAGAAAAAACAAATACTGTTTGATATTATGATTAGAAATGTGTTGCTAAGATGGAAAAAATATTTTGTAGTGTATATGAGGAATTGAAGCACCACTAGAGTCTTTGAACAATCCCAGAAGATTGAAGGACAAATGGTGTCCCTATCTTCAAAAAAAGAAAGAAGATGGACCCTTGAAATTACAAGCCAGTAAGCCTTACTTCTATACTAGAAAAAAAATCTTTGAACAAATTATTAAACAGCATGTATGGTAGTACTTGGATATAAATACAGTAATTAACCAGAGCCAGCATGGGTTTGTAGCAAAAAAATCATGCCAGACTAAACCAATTTCCTTCTATGATGGAATCGCTGACTGGGTGGGTAAGGGAAATGCGGTAGATATCATATATATTGACTTCAGCAAAGCATTTGATAAAGTATCTCATACTATCCTTATTGAAAAAATGACCAGGTATGGGATGACAAGGCTACAGTTAGGTGGATTTAAAACTGGGCCAGTGATTGTACTCAAAGATTGGTAATAAATGGTTGCACATTCAATTGGAAGAGTGTTACAAGTGGGATACCACATGGTTCTGTCTTGGCCCCAGTGTTGTTCAAAATTTTTATAAATGATCTACAAAAGGGAACTGAATGTAAACTAATCAAATTTGCAGATGGTGTAAAATGATGAGGAATAGCTAAAGGTACCGTCACACTAGACGATATCGCTAGCGATCCGTGACGTTGCAGCGTCCTCGCTAGCGATATCGTCCAGTGTGACAGGCAGCAGCGATCAGGCCCCTGCTGTGATGTCGCTGGTCGGGGAAGAAAGTCCAGAACTTTATTTGGTCGCTGGACTCCCCGCAGACATCGCTGAATCGGCGTGTGTGACACCGATTCAGCGATGTCTTCACTGGTAACCAGGGTAAACATCGGGTAACTAAGCGCAGGGCCGCGTTTAGTAACCCGATGTTTACCCTGGTTACCATCCTAAAAGTAAAAAAAACAAACACTACATACTTACCTACAGCCGTCTGTCCTCCAGCGCTGTGCTCTGCACTCCTCCTGTACTGGCTGTGAGCGTCGGTCAGCCGGAAAGCAGAGCGGTGACGTCACCGCTCTGCTTTCCGGCCACTGTGCTCACAGCCAGTACAGGAGGAGAGCAGAGCACAGCGCTGGAGGACAGACGGCTGTAGGTAAGTATGTACTGTTTGTTTTTTTTACTTTTAGGATGGTAACCAGGGTAAACATCGGGTTACTAAGCGTGGCCCTGTGCTTAGTTACCCGATGTTTACCCTGGTTACCGGCATCGTTGGTCGCTGGAGAGCGGTCTGTGTGACAGCTCTCCAGCGACCAAACAGCGACGCTGCAGCGATCCGGATCATTGTCGGTATCACTGCAGCGTCGCTAAGTGTGACGGTACCTTAACACTAGAGAAAACAAAGGATCTTGATAAGTTTGAACAATGGGCAGTTACTAATAGAATAGTATTTCACGGAGACAGAATGGGAGGAATAGAACTAAGCAAAAGCATGTGTGAAAAAGATTTGTGTATACTAATAGATCATAGACTGCACAGGAGTCAACATTGTGATGCAGCAGCAGAAAAAGGCAAAATACATTTCTAGTATGTATTAAGAGAAGCATAGAGTGTAGATCACGTGAATTATCTCCCTCTACTCCTCCTTGGTCAGACCTCATCTGGAATGCTGTATACAGTTCTAGGCACCACATTTTAAAAAAGACATCGAAAATCTGGAGAAAGTTCAGAGAAGAGTTGCTAGGATGGTGAGCGGACTGCAAACTATGTCCTATGAGGAACAGATAAATGATCTGGGAATGTTAGTTTGCAAAAAAGAAGGCTGAGAGGAGACTTAATAGCTGTCTACAAATATCTGAAGGGATAAAGACTAGCCAATATATATGTGAAGGGATAAGTCCAACTCAAATACAGACACAGACCAGAAGTGACATGGCAGAACTTAGGAAAATGACATGTGCAAGTCCAGCGTGCACTCCTTAAAAAAGGCACACTAGGTGAACAATAGACCCAGTCCACTTTGTCCTCTTAACTGCTGACAGTGGCAGGACCTTACCTTAACTGTTTGAATATGACAAGCCCCTGATAAGCCCGAATGAATAGAAAAACGTTGGGTGAATACTACAAATCTGTGACTGAGGGCCAATACTACAAGCCAATTATTGAACCTGTATGGATCACTTAAGTATACTCTGGTGTTCTTTTTGTCATAGTGGTCGGCCATCTTCTATGGGTGAGATCAATGTGATTTATTCTACCATTGGAGACACATTATGGATTTATTGAATGATATGAATTAATGCAATTTTTTGTTTGTTTAAACATATACCCCATATACTATTTCTAATTGGGTTGCTTCTGATTTTCAATTCAGGTTGTTCCTAATAATGGATAATATTAGCTCCAGTGCAGGTGACACATAAAGAACCATTTACTTACCTTTTCATGACAATCACATACACCTACCCTTTCCACTGACTCATTAATGAGTATTGCGTATCTGACTGGCAATGAGATAACTGAATTCACTATATATCTCGTCTAGTGATGAGCGAACGTGTTCGCCCGAGTATCACTATGCTCACTGTACTCGGTGAGCACCGAGTATTTCTGGGATTATTCGGCGGGAGCTCGGGTCTCCTCATTTTAATTCTGGCTCTTTATAGAGCGCCAATCAGCATGCAGGGATTGTCTGCCATGCACTGTAATACTGCAGCCATCTTTGATGTGGTATTGCAGTGATTGGCTGGCTGCACAGCGTTATCAGGTCTATAAGAGACCTGGTGCCACCCTGCTCGCCGCATTCTGCTCTGGACTCAGCTAGTGTAGGGACTGGGAGAGCTGCTGCTGAGATTGGGTCAGATTCAACCATTTATTAATTAGTCTCGGTCTACTAGTGTTCAATCCACAAATCCTGATAAACCAACAGTCCATTTTAGGGCTATTTCGGGGGGACATAGATTGCAGCGCAAGGTAGGCAGGGGAGTCTATGTGCACATATCCACATCAGTGCAAAGCCTGTAGGCACTGTATGTTCGTATATACATCTCACTACATACCTCAAAAAGCTCCATTCCTGTCTGCAGCTGCGTATTTTATATGTACGTAGCTGCAGGTGTACCTGGCAAGTTTTTTTTTTTGCAGCTTATACCTGCTAATTTTATAAGAAAGAAATCCATAGCCCTCTTTTTTCTACATTTATTTGCTTGGTCACGCTGCAGACTACAGCCAGGTCATTGCAATACAAGAGCGTGAAAATCTAACAATTTAAATTTTTTTTTGTACCAGGCATCAAATGTGAGTGCGCAGAAAAATCTTGCCTTTTTTTTTGTACTGTATTTTTTGGAGTGTCTTACAACATTTGTCCCCAAAATATGTAGCTGGCCGAAAAATATTTAGCTACAGTTCTTATATGTATCACATATGCATCACATATCATTACGCTAAATATTTTACAATTTTCATACTCCAATTTTTTTTGTGTCATAGCCTACTTATTGACACAATTTTGGTTTGCTCAAAAAGATCAAGGCCACATTTTGATCAGTCTGTTATCTCCGTCAGACACCAGGTGTATCTGTGGTGTCAAAATCCTTGCTTTGCAGGCATACACTACATTGTTTTGTCTGCTAGGCAACTCCCACATGTACTTATGCTGGCTAACAGATGTAAATCATTCAGCTGCAGCAAGAAAAACTAAATCTCCGAGCACTAAAAAATACTCGCAGAACCCCCGAGCATGCTCAAGAAATCTTGAGTAATGAGTATATTCGCTCATCACTAATACTGATCACTAATAAGTTTTCTCAAAATTAATCCATTTGTATTGAAATTTCAAATATTTCAGTAGTCCATTTAAAATGGGCAAGGCAAGGGGCAAGGGACAGGGAAGTGGGTGCGATGTTGATGGTGCATACAGAGGACGAGGCCGTGGCCAAGCTAAAAGTGGGCCACAACAAAGACCCACATCTTCTCGCTCGACCTTCCTGTCCCAGTTTCTAGGGGACTGCAGCACACCACTATTGAAGCCACAGCAGTGTAAAGTGGTTGTTGGTTGGATAGCGGATAATGCTTCCAGTCACTTTGCCGTCACCACCACCACCACCTTGTCTTCCACACAGTCAAGTCAAAGTAGCCATGAGTGTGGATAGCATATTACTCACCCTAATCCTCCTTCCTCCCACCATGCCGAGTGCAACTGATCCAACACTTGGACACTCTGAAGAGCTGTTCAGTTTTCCATTTAAAAGATTTCGGACTCTCGGCCGACCAACTTGAAGTGGGGCCAGATGAGATTGAATGCAGCAATGCTCAAAGACTAGAACAGTCACGGTCACACAAAGGCGATGGTGGGAAAAAGTCACAAGAGGTGGACGATGATGAGACACAATTGCCAGAAAGTCAGGAGGAGGAGCAGGGTGTGTATGTGGAAGACAAGGTTGTGGGTGACACAGTAACTGACCCAACCTGGCAGGAGGACATGCAGAGCAAGGACAGCAGCACACATGGGAAAGTAGGCATAGCACCCCAACAGGCAGGATGAAGCAGTGTGGTGGCCACAGACAGAAGGTGTGCCTCCATTCCCTGCAACACCAACATGACGGAAGTTGATATTCCAACTGTTAGATCTTCCCTAGTCTTGTTATTTTTCAAAGACTCTGCCAAAAACCCGAAACAGGCCATATGCAGCACCTGCCGTGCCAGTATCAGCATGGGTAGCAAAACTACCAGCCTGACCACCACCAGCATGATCAGGCACATGGCAGCAAAAGCACTTTGTGGGCTAAACCCCAGGCTCCAGGAACACTGTCTACAGGTGCACCAATGCTTCTCCCCAGTCCACGGTGCATGTGAAGATGCCTCTAGCCCTGCTCCGGTTGTTAACCAAAGTCAACCAGCTCCATCATCAAGCCCATCCACGTCCTTGTCCCAGCGCAGCCTTCAGTTGTCTATACCCCAGTCATTGGAACGCAAGCGGAAATACCCAGCCAACGCCCCACAGGCCACAGTACTAAATTCTAACATTTCTCATCTGCTTGCGCTCGAAATGTTACCTTTTAGGCTCGTTGAGATGGAAGCTTTCTGCAACCTGATGGCGGTGGCCGTCCCAAGGTACTCGGTCCCCAGTCGCCACTATTTCTCCCGGTGTGCCTTACCAGCATTACACCAGCATGTGCCCCACAACATTATCCGCGCCCTCAACAATGCTGTTACTGGGAAAGTCCACCTAACCACGGACATGTGGACAAGTGCTTGTGGGCAGGGATGGTACATCACACTGATGGCACACTGGGTTAGCATAGTGGAAGCTGAGACCCGGTTGGACCTTGGGATGGAACACATCCTCCCCACTCTGAGGTTTGCCAGCCCTACGTCAATCAGGGTTTCCCCCACAGTCTACAGCTCATGCCCCTCCTCCTCCTCCTCTTCAGCCTCCATCTCTGAAATAAGCACATCAGCCAGAAGCACTGCAGCACTGCCTCAGCCAAGCGGCAACAGGCTGTGCTGAAGCTAATCTTCTTAGTTGACAAACCGTACAATGCTGAAGAGTTGTGTGACAGTGCTGAAAGAGCAGTCAGATTTTTGGATGACACCTCTGAACCTACAGCCAGACATGGTCATGTATGGCAATGGCCGGAACCTGGTGGCAGCTCTGAGGCAAGGTGAGCTCACACACGTACCTTGCCTGGCCCATGTGCTTAACCTCATTGTTCAACATTTTCTCAAAAGCTACCTGGAGCTGCCGGATCTGCTAGTAAAAGTATGCCACCTGTCTGCCTATTTTAGAAAGTCAGCTACAGCTTCAGCCACCCTTGCCATGCTTCAGCAGCGTTTGCAGCTTCTGCATCACCGACTTGTGTGTGATGTCCCCACATGTTGGAACTCTACACTGCATATGTTGGAAAGGATTTGTGAGAAGAAGAGGGCAGTTGTTGACTACCAGCATCAACAAGGCCATCCTTATTCAGTTCAGACTCCACACATAAGACCTCAGGAGTGGACATGGATGTCAGACATATGTACCATCCTCCAAAACTTTGAGGACTGCACCAAGATGGCGAGCGGCGATGATGCCACAATTAGCGTCACCATCCCGCTTCACTGCATTCTGAAAACCTCTCTGCTCACAATTAAAGAGGATGTATTGCAGGTGGAGCACGAGGATATGGAGCAAGGAACCATACAGGGTGATTACACTCAGCCCAGCCTCATGTCGTTCCAATGTGGATTGGCAGACAATGACGAAGACGAGGAAGAACAGGAGCTACTTTCGTGCGCTACAGACAGTACTACAAGCACAACTGTCATACTGTCTGTTCAGTGTGGATGGCCTGAGGACAGGGAGGAGGAGGATTAGATGGACAGCATGGTCAGTCATCCTGTTGGTGAGGACACAGAAGTCTTGCCTGTTAGCAGTTTGGTACACATGGCTGACTTTATGTTGCGCTTCGTTTCCCATGACCCTCGCAATATTAAAATTTTTGGTGACACTCATTACTGGTTGGTGACACTTCTAGACCCACTCTACAAGGAGAACTTTCAATCTCTTCTTCCAGAGGCAGAGAGGTGTACTAAAATGTTGCAGTACCAGAGGGCCCTTCTAATGGAATTACTGAAAAAATTCCCATCTGAAAACGCTGGCAGCTGACGTCAGCGTTTGTTGTACAACCAAAGAGTCCAAGCGAAAGAGACAGAAGTACAATCCAACTCAAGCAGGGGAACAATGGCAAAGTTCTGGGACAGTTTTCTTAGACCCTCCCATCATGCTGGAACAGAGGCAAGGTTGTTGTGAATTCCGCTCTTGGGCTCCCTCCGGTGGTTGTAAGTGGCACTTTTGTGAGTTCTGCTCTTGGGCTCCCTCTTGTGGTTTCAAGTGGTATGGCTGCTCCTTGGAGTTAGCTGTCGTCAGCTGCCTCCACTTATCGTCTCTTCTGCTCGGCTATTTAGGCCTAGCTGTTCCTTCAGCCAGTGCCACTTGCAAATGGTTCCTGGTTGGATTCACATCTCTTTGGATTTCCCTGTTATCCTGACCAGTTCAGCAAAGCTAAGTTTTTGCTTGCGCTTTTCTGTTCACAGATTGTGGACTTATCCGTTCTGTGCTTTCTATGTTTGTCCAGCGTTATCAGTATGAATTAAAGGGAACCTGTCACCCCGTTTTTTCAGATTGAGCTATAAATACTGTTAAATAGGGCCTGCGCTGTGCGTTACTATAGTGTATGTAGTGTACCCTGATTCCCCATGTATGCTGAGAAATACATTACCAAAGTCGCCGTTTTCGCCTGTCAATCAGGCTGGTCTGGTCAGGTGGGCGTGTTCACAGCGCTCTTTTCTTCCCCAGCTTTCCGTTGGTGGCGTAGTGGTGTGCGCATGTCCAAGGTCCGAATTCCCTGCGCCCACGTGAAGACACAGCGCGCGATCTGCGCTGTAATCCCTTGCATCGGTGGGGGCGGCCATCTTCCTGGGGCCGCGCGTGCGCAGATGGAGTGCTCTGCTGCACGGGGCTTCAGGAAAATGGCCGCGGGATGCAGCGCGTGCGCATTAGAGATCGCGGCGGCCATTTTCCCAAAGCCGAGATGCAAACTCCTGAAGCCCCGTGCAGCAGAGCACTCCATCTGCACACGCGCGGCCCCAGGAAGATGGCCGCCCCCACCGATGCAAGGGATTACAGCGCAGATCGCGCGCTGTGTCTTCACGTGGGCGCAGGGAATTCAGACCTTGGACATGCGCACACCACTATGCCACCAACGGAAAGCTGGGGAAGAAAAGAGCGCTGTGAACACGCCCACCTGACCAGACCAGCCTGATTGACAGGCGAAAATGGCGACTTTGGTAATGTATTTCTCAGCATACATGGGGAATCAGGGTACACTACATACACTATAGTAACGCACAGCGCAGGCCCTATTTAACAGTATTTATAGCTCAATCTGAAAAAACCGGGTGACAGGTTCCCTTTAATTCTGTCTTGCTGGAAGCTCTGGGAAGCAGATTTACCCTCCACACCTTTAGTCAGGTGTGGAGATTTTTTTGTAAACTCTGTGTGGATTTTTGTAATGTTTTATACTGACCGCACAGTATTCCATCCTGTCCTATCTATCAAGCTAGACTGGCCTCCTGTGCTCATCCTGGTTTCATTCTGTGTATGTCTTTTTCCTCTCACAGTCATTATTTGTGGGGGGCTAATCTATCCTTTGGGGATTTTCTCTGAGGCAAGATAGTTTTCCTGCTTCTGTCTTTAGGGGTAGTTAGCTCTTAGGCTGTGACGAGATGCCTAGGGAGAGTTAGGAGCATTCCACGGCTACTTCTAGTGTTGAGCTTAGGGACTGCGGTCAGTACAGATACCACTTCCCTCAGAGCTCGTTCCATGTTGCTCCTAGACCACCGCATCATAACACCACCCATTGCACGCCAAGTAGTGAGCACATCTGAGCACCATGATACTCGAGTGATAGCTGAGTATCACCAAACACGTTCAATCATCCATAGTGGTGAATTCTCCTTTAATGGAATACTTCAAACAGAGACAGGCTAGACATTTGTCTGAGAGATGGTTTAGTGAATCCTGCATTGAGCAGGATGTTGGAAACTATGACCCTGAAATTCACTTCCAACTCTAGTATGCAATGATTCTGTGATTCTATGAATTAAATACATACTGTACATTAGCAAGTAAAAGTTTGGGCATGCCTGGTCAAAATTACTGCTATTCTAAACAGTAAAGCAAGTTGAAAATCAAATGATCTCCAAAAGGCCTAAATTTAAGGATGACAAATTTCTTTTGTATTTTATGCAAAAAATATACATATAGTCTTGTTTTTTCATTTTGAAAAATACAAAAAGGAAAATGTGCTGATGCAAAAGTTTAGGACTCCCTTGGAGATTTGTGTGCTCAGATAACTTTGTTTAAAGTTTCAACCCTTAATTGGCCTGTTAGGGTTATGGCTTGTTCACTATCATTGTTAGTAAAGACCAAATTATGCAAATTTCCTAGCTTAATAACATGCCATCCTCCTCTAACCTTATGCCAAAAGACACCAGTCATGGGTTCTTCTAAGCAGCTGCCTATCACTCTGTGAATGAAAATGGTAGCTCACAAAGCAGGAGAAGGCTCTTAGGCTACGTTCACATTTGCGTTGTGCGCCGCTGCGTCGGCGACGCAACGCACAACGCAAATAAAAACGCACCAAAACGCACGCAAAAACGCTGCGTTTTGTGACGCATGCGTCCTTTTTTGCCGAAATTTGGACGCAAGAAAAATGCAACTTGTTGCGTTTTCTGCGCCCGACGCTTGTGGCAAAAAAAAACGCATGCGTCGCACAACGCAGCACAACGCATGTCCATGCGTCCCCCATGTTAAATATAGGGGCGCATGACGCATGCGTCGCCGCTGCGTCGCCCGACGCAAACACGCAAAACGCTAATGTGAACGTAGCCTAAGAAGATTAAAAAAAAAGTGTTTTCAATTTGCCCTTTCCTCAGGACAAAATGTAATTAAGAAATGGCAGTTAACAGGAACAGTGGAAGTCAAGATAAGGTCTTGAAGACCAAACAAAATGTCAGTGATAGCTACTTGTAAAGGTACCTTCACACTGAGCGACGCTGCAGAGATACCGACAACCATGCCGATCGCGGCCGGGTGTCAGCTGCCTATCGCAGCTGACACCCGGCACTATGTGCCAGGAGCGGTCACGGACCGCCGCCGGCACATTAACCCCCGGCACACCGCGATCAAACATGATCGCGATGTGCCGGCGGTATAGGGAAGCATCGCGCAGGGAGGGGGCTCCCTGCGAGCTTCCCTGAGCCCCCCGCAGCAACGCGATATGATCGCGTTGCTGCGAGGGTCTCCTACCTCCTTCCTCCTTGCTGGACCCGGATCCAAGATGGCCGTGGCATCCGGGTCCTGCAGGGAGGGAGGTGGCTTCACAGAGCCTGCTCAGAGCAGGCACTGTGAAGCCTGCAGTGCTGCATGTCAGATCGGTGATCTGACAGAGTGCTGTGCAAACTGTCAGATCATCGATCTGTGATGTCCCCCCTGGAATAAAGTAAAAAAAAAAAAAAAAAAAAAATTTCCAAATGTGTAAAAAAAATACAAAAAAATATTCCTAAATAATGAAAAAAAAATATATTATTCCCATAAATACATTTCTTTATCTAAATAATTAAAAAAAACAATAACAGTACACATATTTAGTATCGCCGCATCCGTAACGACCCGACCTATAAAACTGGCCCACTAGTTAACCCCTTCAGTAAACACCGTAAGAAAAAAAAAAAACGAGGCAAAAAACAACGCTTTATTATCATACCGCCGAACAAAAAGTGGAATAACACGCGATCAAAAAGACAGATATAAATAACCATGGTACCGCTGAAAGCATCATCTTGTCCCGCAAAAAATGAGCCTCAATACAGCATCATCAGCGAAAAAATAAAAAAGTTATAGTCCTGAGAATAAAGCGATGCAAAAATAATTATTTTTTCTATAAAATAGTTTTTATCGTATAAAAGCGCCAAAACATAAAAAAATGATTTAAATGAGGTATCGCTGTAATCGTACTGACCCGAAGAATAAAACTGCTTTATCAATTTTACCAAATGCGGAACGGTATAAACGCCTCCCCCAAAAGAAATTCATGAATAGCTGGTTTTTCCTCATTCTGCCTCACAAAAATTGTAATAAAAAGCGATCTAAAAATGTCACGTGCCTGAAAATGTTACCGCAAAAAACAAGACCTCACATGACTCTGTGGACCAAAATATGGAAAAATTATAGCTCTCAAAATGTGGTAACGCAAAAAATATTTTTTGCAATGAAAAGCGTCTTTCAGTGTTTGACGGCTGCCAATCATAAAAATCCGCTAAAAAAAACGCTATAAAAGTAAATCAAACCCCCCTTCATCACCCCCTTAGTTAGGGAAAAATTAAAAAAATGTATTTATTTCCATTTTCCCATTAGGGTTAGGGTTAGGGTTAGGGCTAGGGTTAGGGCTAGGGCTAGGGTTAGGGCTAGGGTTAGGGCTAGGTTTAGGGCTAGGGCTAGGGTTAGGGTTAGGGTTGGGGCCACAGTTAGGGTTGAGGCTAAAGTTAGGGTTAGGGTTGGGGCTAAAGTTACGGTTAGGGTTTAGATTACATTTACAGTTGAGAATAGGGTTGGGATTAGGGTTAGGGGTGTGTCAGGGTTAGAGGTGTGGTTAGGGTTACTGTTGGGATTAGGGTTAGGGGTGTGTTTGGATTAGGGTTTCAGTTATAATTGAGGGGTTTCCACTGTTTAGGCACATCAGGGGCTCTCCAAACGCGACATGGTGTCTGATCTCAATTCCAGCCAATTCTGCGTTGAAAAAGTAAAACAGTGCTCCTTCCCTTCCGAGCTCTCCCGTGTGCCCAAACGGGGGTTTACCCCAACAGATGGGGTATCAGCGTACTCAGGACAAATAGGACAACAACTTTTGAGATCCAATTTCACCTGTTACCCTTGGGAAAATACAAAACTAGGGGCTAAAAATAATTTTTGGGGGAAAATTTTTTTTATGATTTTCACGGCTCTGCGTTACAAACTGTAGTGAAACACTTGGGGGTTCAAAGCTCTCACAACACATCTAGATCAGTTCCTTAGGGGGTCTACTTTCCAAAATGGTGTCACTTGTGGGGGGTTTCTACTGTTTAGGTACATTAGGGGCTCTGCAAACGCAATGTGACACCTGCAGACCATTCCATCTAAGTCTGCATTCCAAATGGCGCTCCTTCCCTTCCGAGCCCTCCCATATGGCCAAACAGTGGTTCCCCCCCACATATGGGATATCAGCACACTCAGGACAAATTGGACAACAACTTTTGGGGTCGAATTTCTCTTCTTACCCTCAGGAAAATACAAAACTGGGGGCTAAAATATAATTTTTGTGGGAAAAAATTTTTGTTTTATTTTTACGGCTCTGCATTATAAACTTCTGTGAAGCCCTTGGTGGGTCAAAGCGCTCAAAACACATCTAGATAAATTCCTTAGGGGGTCTACTTTCCAAAATGATGTCACTTGTGGGGGGTTTCAATGTTAGGCACATCAGTGGCTCTCCAAATGCAACATGGCGTCCCATCTCAATTCCTGTCAATTTTGCATTGAAAAGTCAAACGGCGCTCCTTCCCTTCTGAGCTCCCCCACATATGGGGTATCAGCGTACTCCGGACAAATTGTACAACAACATTTGGGGTCCAATTTCTTCTCTTACCTTTGGGAAAATAAAAAATTGGGGGCGAAAAGATAATTTTTGTGAAAAAATATGATTTTTTATTTTTACGGTTCTGCATTATAAACTTCTGTGAAACACTTGGTGGGTCAAAGTGCTCACCACACCTCCAGATAAGTTTCTTAGGGGGTCTACTTTCCAAAATGGTGTCACTTGTGGGCGGTTTCAATGTTTAGGCACATCAGGGGCTCTCCAAACGCAACATGGTGTCCCATCTCGATTCCAGTCAATTTTGCATTGAAAAGTCAAATGGCGCTCCTTCGCTTCCGAGCTCTGTCATGCGCCCAAACAGTGGTTTACCCCCACATATGGGGTATTGGTGTACTCAGGACAAATTGTACAACAACTTTTGCAGTCAATTTTCTCCTGTTACCCTTGGTAAAATAAAACAAATTTGAGCTGAAGTAAATTTTTTGTGAAAAAAAGGTAAATGTTCATTTTTATTTAAACATTCCAAAAATTCCTGTGAAGCACCAGAAGGGTTAATAAACTTCTTGAATGTGGTTTTGAGCACTATGAGGGGTGCAGTTTTTAGAATGGTGTCACACTTGGGTATTTTCTATCATATAGATCCCTCAAAATGACTTCAAATGAGATGTGGTCCCTAAAAAAAAAAATGGGGTTGTAAAAATGAGAAATTGCTGGTCAACTTTTAACCCTTATAACTCCCTAACCAAAAAAAATTTTGGTTCCAAAATTGTTCTGATGTAAAGTAGACATGTGGGAAATGTTACTTATTAAGTATTTTGTGATATATCTCTGTGATTTAATTGCATAAAAATTCAAAGTTGGAGAATTGCAAAATTTTCATAATTTTTGCCAAATTTCCATTTTTTTACAAACAAACGCAGGTACTATCAAAGAATTTTTACCACTGTCATGAAGTACAATATGTCCCGAGAAAACATTGTCAGAATCACTGGGATCTGTTGAAGCGTTCCAGAGTTATAACCTCATAAAGGGACAGTGGTCAGAATTGTAAAAATTGGCCCGGTCATTAACGTGCAAACCACCCTCGGGGCTTAAGGGGTTAAACACATGCCAAAGTCCACAATAGACTACCTCAAAAGGCGCAAGCTGAAGGTTTTACAATGGCCCTCACAGTCCCCTAATTTGAACGTCATTGAAAATCTGTGGGTAGACCTCAAAATAGTATGCAAGATGACCCAGGAATCTCACAGAACTAAAAGAATTTTCCAAGGAAGAATAGATGAAATTACCTCAAACAAGAACTGAAAGACTCTTGGCTGGCTACATACAGCATTAACAAACTGTGATACTTTCAAAAGGGGGTGTCACTAGGTACTAACCATGCAGGCTGCCCAAACGTTTGTATGAGCGCATTTTTCTTTTTGTAGTTCTTAAAATGTAAATGATGAAAACTAAAAAAAAACTAAAAAAAGTTTTTATATATATATATAAATATATATATATATATATATATATACTAGCTATTGAACCCGTTCTACGCCCGGGTGGCGAGCATTTATATTGGTATATGGTCTCCATCCTGGTATGTGCTGCTCCATCCTGCGCCCCCATCCTGTCATGTGCTGCTCCCATCCTGCGCCCCCGTTCTGTCATGTGCTGCTCCCATCCTGCGTCCCCGTTCTGTCATGTGCTGCTCCCATCCTGCGCCTCCATTCTGTCATTTGCTGCTCCCATCCTGTCATTTGCTGCTCCCATCCTGCGCCTGTTCTGTCATTTGCTGCTCCCATCCTGCGTCCCCGTTCTGTCATTTGCTGCTGCCATCCTGCGCCCGTTCTGTCATGTGCTGCTGCCATCCTGCGCCCGTTCTGTCATGTGCTGCTGCCATCCTGCGCCCGTTCTGTCATGTGCTGCTCCCATCCTGCGCCCATTCTGTCATGTGCTGCTGCCATCCTGCGCCCGTTCTGTCATGTGCTGCTGCCATCCTGCGCCCGTTCTGTCATGTGCTGCTGCCATCCTTCGCCCGTTCTGTCATGTGCTGCTGCCATCCTTCGCCCGTTCTGTCATGTGCTGCTGCCATCCTGCGCCCGTTCTGTCATGTGCTGCTGCCATCCTGCGCCCGTTCTGTCATGTGCTGCGGCCATCCTGCGCCCGTTCTGTCATGTGCTTCTGCCATCCTGCGCCCATTCTGTCATGTGTTGCGGCCATCCTGCGCCCGTTCTGTCATGTGCTGCTGCCATCCTGCGCCCGTTCTGTCATGTGCTGCTGCCATCCTGCGCCCGTTCTGTCATGTGCTGCTGCCATCCTGTGCCCGTTCTGTCATGTGCTGCTGCCATCCTGCGCCCGTTCTGTCATGTGCTGCTGCCATCCTGCGCCCGTTCTGTCATGTGCTGCGGCCATCCTGCGCCCGTTCTGTCATGTGCTGCTGCCATCCTGCACCCGTTCTGTCATGTGCTGCTGCCATCCTGCGCCCGTTCTGTCATGTGCTGCTGCCATCCTGCGCCCGTTCTGTCATGTGCTGCTGCCATCCTGCGCCCGTTCTGTCATGTGCTGCGGCCATCCTGCGCCTGTTCTGTCATGTGCTGCGGCCATCCTGCGCCCGTTCTGTCATGTGCTGCGGCCATCCTGCGCCCGTTCTGTCATGTGCTGCTGCCATCCTGCGCCACCATTGTATTATATGCCCCCCGCTCCAGTGTGTATGCCCCCGAATGCTGCTGCCATATAAAAAAAAAAAAAAATACCATACTCACCTATCGTCCGGCTCCACTGCAGGTATGTCTTCAAGAAAATGGCGCCGGAAAGCGGGGACTGCGCAGGCGCCGATTCCGGCAGCAGGAATCGGCGCCTGCGCAGTCCGCGCTTTCCGGCGCCATTTTCTTGAATACACACCTGCAGTGGAGCCGGAGTGTGTCTTCAAGAAAATGGCGCCGAAAGCGCGGACTGCGCAGGCGCCGATTCCGGCAGCAGGAATCGGCGCCTGCGCAGTCCGCGCCCTCCGGAGCCGGGAGCAGAGGAGCCGGGAGACGGAGCCGCAAGCAGCGCTGGAACCGGGAAAGGTGAGTATACTTACCCTCCCTCCTGGCGGTCCCTGACTCTCCGGTGGAGATGGCGGTATGCGTTCAGTGCTTACGCATACCGCGATCTCCCGGGAGCGTCGCTCTGTGAGGCCCAGACTGCGCCGGCGCTTGCGCTTGCGCAGTCTATAGAGGCTTCGGACAGAGTGACGCTCCCAGCGTTATATTATAGATATATATATATATAGTGAGGTTCCAAGGGGAGAAGTACTAGAAAACAGATATGTTTCTCCCCTGTTGTGAATTCTGTGGCTGAATTCACTCCTGTGGTCACAAGTGGTACTGCAGCTTCTGGGCTTCCTCCCTCAGGTGTTCTGGTGAGCTCGTTGGCTGCCTTGTTATTTAACTCCACCTGATTCTGTCTTCCTTGCTCCTTGTCAATGTTCCAGTGTTGGATCTGAGCTTCTGGATCTTTCCTGTGGCCTGCTGCTCTGCTTAGATAAGTGCTTCTTTGCTTTTGTTGCTGTTTTTTCTGTCCAGCTTGTCTATTCGTTTTTGCTGGAAGCTCTGAGACGCAAAGGGTGTACCGCCGTGCCGTTAGTTCGGCACAGTGGGTCTTTTTGCCCCCTTTGCGTGGTTTTTTGCTTTAGGGTTTTTTGTAGACTGCAAAGTTCTCTTTGCTATCCTCGCTCTATCTAGAATATCGGGCCTCACTTTGCTGAATCTATTTCATCCCTACGTTTTGTCTTTTCATCTTGCTAACAGTCATTATATGTGGGGGGCTGCCTTTTCCTTTGGGGTATTTCTCTGAGGCAAGTCAGGCTTGTATTTCTATCTTCAGGCTAGTCAGTTCCTCAGGCTGTGCCGAGTTGCATAGGTAGTGTCAGGCGCAATCCACAGCTGCCTTTAGTTGTGTTTAGGATAGGTTCAGGTATTGCGGTCTACAGAGATTCCACGTCTCAGAGCTCGTTCTATTGTTTCTGGGTTATTGTCAGATCACTGTATGTGCTCTGATTACTGGCACACTGTGTTACTGGATTGCCTTCATAACACTCCCCGTTTCATTTTATATGTATCACGGTATTTATTGTGAAGCTGTTTATTATACTGTAATCCGGTCCTGGTTTTCTTTAGTGATCAGCCTGAAAGGACTGGTGCTTCCCTTCCACACATTCAATCCAGCTTTTGACTCCTGACTGATTCAGCTGATATAATCAGGAACTGCTGGGATCTCAGTCTCTCATCTGCTGGTCTGGGAAGTTGACACAGTAAGGTTGCACAAACTTCTTTCTTGTTGTGTAGGTTTATTTTGCAGTTAGTATCTTGTTGTTAGTTAGTGGCCAGACGGCCTAAAGGTACCTTCACACTAAACGACGCTGCAGCGATCCAGACAACGATCCGGATCGCTGCAGCGTCGCTGTTTGGTCGCTGGAGAGCTGTCTCACAAACAGCTCTCCAGCGACCAACGATGCCGGTAACCAGGGTAAACATCGGGTTACTAAGCGCAGGGCCGCGCTTAGTAACCCGATGTTTACCCTGGTTACCATCCTAAAAGTAAAAAAAACAAACGCTTCATACTTACCTTCGGCTGTCTGTCCCCAGCGCTGTGCTTCTCTGTACTGGCTGTGAGCACAGCGGCCGGAAAGCAGAGCGGTGACGTCGCCGGGGACAGACAGCCGAAGGTAAGTAAGAAGCGTTTGTTTTTTTTACTTTTAGGATGGTAACCAGGGTAAACATCGGGTTACTAAGCGCGGCCCTGCGCTTAGTAACCCGATGTTTACCCTGGTTACCATCGAAGACATCGCTGAATCGGTGTCACACACGCCGATTCAGCGATGTCAGCAGGAGAGCCAGCGACCAAAGAAAGTTCTGGCCTTCTAGCCCCGACCAACGACATCACAGCAGGATTCTGATCGCTGCTGCGTGTCAAACTAAACGATATCGCTAGCCAGGACGCTGCAACGTCACGGATCGCTAGCAATATCGTTTAGTGTGAAGGTACCATTAGACATTTTATTTCATATTTGGCAAGTGTAACATTGTACGGCAAATGTGTACAATAAATACACCTGACACATACCTGTGTGGAACTCGCTAGCCTGCTATTGTTCGTTGTGACTCCATAGCCACCTGCTTGGGCCAAAGCAGAGATCCCTGATGAGCTATATCTCCACAAATGGTTTTGAGAATGCGGGCATAGTGGCTGTTGGACTGTGACTGCAGATAAAGTGCTCTGTGTATGTCCTGGCTGAAAGCTCCGATGCTTTTGAAGAGCCAAGAGTCCAGTAATATGGAGGAACTAGTGAAACAGTTATTGCAGGCAAATATTCAACAACAGCAGACCAATACTTACTTCCAGCAAGCCCTGGACCAGCAAAACCAGATTCAGCAAGAGCAGTTGGATGCAATAAAGCAGGCTTTGATTCGGCAGCCCCGAGATGAGAGGGATCATGCACAAAGTGTTGCTGGTGCACGGAAAGCCGTACAAAAAACCCTGCTTAAAATGACTGCTGACGATGATGTAGAAGCGTAACTCACCGTATTTGAACGTATTGCAGAATGTGAGCATTTACCGTTGGACATGTGGGCTGAAGTGGTTGCGCCATTTTTGAGCGGGGACCCACAAAAGGCCTATTACGATCTAAGTGGAGTGGATGCTATGGACTATACCAAATTAAAAGGCGAAATCCTGACACGGCTGGGAGTAAACACATATGTACGAGCACAGAGGGTACATTTATGGACTTTTGTGGAAGATCAGCCAGCCCGCTCACAAATGCATGATCTTATCCATCTAGTAAAAAAATGGCTGCAACCAGAGACATTTGACATTTGCAGAGATGGTGGAACGTGTTGTTCTAGACAAGGACCTGCGGTCCTTGCCCCCTAAGATACAGAGATGGGTTGGACAAGGTGACCCATATACAGCCGACCAGTTGGTGAATATGGTCGAACGCTACAATGCTTCCGAAAGCCTACTCCAAGGGACGTTATCACCTCGCTGGGCTCCCAAGAAATCGCCAGAAAATACTGTGAAACCTACTTCATCTTCAAAAGAAGAGAACGTTGCAATAAAGGGTAGCAGACCCACAAAGAACTATGGAGGCGGTACAGTCTCACAGCAATTCAGCAGACCCTATCAGGCGTCTCCGGCGAGGAAGCAAGGACCTATACAATGTTGGCGATGTCGCGGGCTTGGCCATGTAGCAGCTAACTGCCCAATGACTACAGAGCCAATGGACTGTAACGCTATGAGACGCCTTTCGTTATATGTACAGTCGGTCTGTGTTGCAGAGGTCCTCACAGGAAATGAACGACACGTGTGTTGCCTCGAGGTCGACGGCCATAGTGTGAATGCCGTCTTGGATTCCGGCAGTCAAGTAACTCTGGTACATGCCAGTTTGGTGGACCCTAGAGCCCTAAGGAACTCAACCCTAGGCATTAGTTGCATCCATGGCGATATAAAAAAACTACCCCACTGCCTGGGTCACCCTTGCCATGCCAGTAGGAACCAAAAGACATCAAGCGGCAGTCCTAAAGTCTATGGGACATGATGTAATATTGGGGAGAGACTTTCCCTTATTTGGGGACTTGTGGAGCCTTAAAAATGGCATGAGCACTCTAGTTGAGGAGGGTGCCGCGGGGCTAACCCCTGAGCTATTGCAGCAAGAGGGGGGGAGGGGGGAGTCCATCTCAGAGGTAATTCCAGAATCTGTAGACTCACCTCTGGCTGTATATAATAAGCGTGGTGTACTTATCCAAATGAAATTTGATACCGTATTTAGCAACTGGATAAAATTTAACCTTTATTAGGTATATTTTAAAATGCTTATATGGCACATAAATATGAACCACAAAAAAAATATATAAACAAATGGGAACCTAACGTGAAAAGTGCCCTATTACAAGCCGTCCACCTCATGCCTGACCCTGGTGTTAAAATGTATTACTGCAATGCAGCATTCTCCCCTGATGAATCTATGAGGAAGAAACGCGTCTGGAGATGCCGCATGCAGTAATACATTTTAACACCAGGGTCAGGCATGAGGTGGACGGTGAGAGGGAAACGGCTTGTGACGGCAGCATTGAAAATGCGGTGAGATCCACCCAAACATATGGGTTTTCTTCTATTGTTTTTGGGTCTCATATATTGCAGCGTTTCTGAGCTTGTGCTCCACCATCATTTAACCCTGCAACGTGCCACAGCTTTACCCATAGGGAACACTCATGTATATCGCGAAATGAGCTATATGTATCCCAGTTTGATAGATGGGTAGTTGTATTTTCTGTGGTATCTGCAAATGTTTTTTGTATAGGCTGCTACACTGCACTGACGCCAATCTAAATGTGGAGCGTTTACTTGTGTGTTTACACGTGAAGTGTCTTTGGAATATTTGGGACACATAGTATAGATACTTTTTTTGTCCTATCATATTTAAGTCAGTAAGCAAAGGCAAATCATTTTGGGACTGTAAAAACACGGTTGCAAGGAGTTTAACCTAACATAAGGTCACATCCGTTGTCTAATACCCATACCTTGCTTTTTGTTGGCCCACATTTGGTGATCCCAAGGAGACAAATGTTTCTGGGATCATAAGGTAACATATGTAGATTGGCAGTTATTATATATTGTCAGTGCTGTTCAGTGTCTGGTATTTATTGTTAGTCTTGTCTTGTTTTCCCCTTTCTGTGTAGGTAATAGGGGACTTTTCACGTTAGGTTCCCATTTGTTTATATATTTTTTTTGTGGTTCACCTCTGGCTGTATATGCAGGCAACGCAAGTGAACTAGAGGAGGCTATAGAAATGCCAGGTCTTGAGGTGGCCCGTGGTAAGTTCGGGACCGCTCAACACCAGGACCCTACTCTGACAAGGGCATGGGAAAATGTAAAGGTCTCTGAGGGAAGACCATTGTACCCAGGGGCTCAAAATGAGTTCCCACATCTAGCTGTGCAAAAGGGTATGCTGTATCACATAGACAAAGTGCGAGGGGTGGCGGTAGAGCAACTAGTGGTGCCCAAGTCCTTTCGCCAGGTAGTTTTGGAACTGTCACATAAACATCCCTTGGGGGGACACCTGGCCGGAGAAAAAACAAAACACCGTATTCTGCAGCGTTTCTTTTGGCCGGGTCTAGGGGGGGACGTGACCCGGTATTGTCAGTCCTGTCCTACGTGTCAATTGACCACACCTATGTCACATTTTAGAAGCCCCTTTGTGCCCTTACCAATAATAGAGGTGCCCTTCGAGAGGATAGCAATGGATATAGTGGGTCCATTAGTTAAATCTGCCAAGTGACATCAGTACATTTTGGTAGTACTAGATTATGCCACTCGTTACCCTGAAGCAGTGCCTCTGAGGAATGCCAATGCGAAAGCAATTTCAAAGGAGCTTGTTAATATGTTTTCTCGCACCGGCATTCCGAAAGAAATACTAACAGATCAGGGAACCCCCTTTATGTCTCGAATACTTAAGGACTTGTGTAAGCTACTAAAAATCTCCCACTTGCGTACTTCAATATATCACCCTCAGACTGACGGGTTGGTGGAGCGATTTAATAAAACCCTGAAGGGAATGTTGAAAAGGGTAGTAGATAAGGACGGGAGGGATTGGGATGCTCTCCTACCATATCTCCTGTTCGCTCTACGGGAAGTACCCCAATCCTCCACAGGCTTTTCGACTTTTGAGTTAGTTTACGGGCGATGTCCTAGAGGCCTGTTAGATATTGCTGAAGAGACTTGGGAACAAGAGGTGACTCCTTATCGCAGTGTAATTGAACACGTAATGCTTATGCAAGATAGAATTGAGGCGGTCATGCCAATAGTTAAAGAATGTTTAGAACGGGCGCAACAGGCCCAAAGCACGGTATATAACCGAGCGGCTAAAACACGAGTCTTTCAACTCGGAGACAGGGTGTTAGTATTAGTACCTACTGTAGAAAATAAATTTCTTGCGAAGTGGCAGGGCCCATACGAGGTTTTGGAGAGAATAGGTGAAGTGAATTATAAGATATATCAACCAGACAAGAGGAAAACCGAACAAATCTACCACATAAACTTGCTTAACGCCTGGCGGGATAGGGAGAGTCTAATGACAAAAGCCAACCTTAATGATGGACCTCGTAGGGCACCCCCATCTGTGGTAAATGACCCTCAGGTAGCGTTGCCAGAGGTGGGTATTGCAGAGACACTATCCGAAAGTCAAAAAGCGAGAGACCAAGGAATTTATACAGAAAAACGCAGAGGTTTTTTCAGAGCTTCCTGGCCGTACTCACTTAACCCCTTCATGACCCAGCCTATTTTGACCTTAAAGACCTTGCCGTTTTTTGCAATTCTGACCAGTGTCCCTTTATGAGGTAATAACTCAGGAACTCTTCAATGGATCCTAGCGGTTCTGAGATTGTTTTTTCGTGACATATTGGGCTTCGTGTTAGTGGTAAATTTAGGTCAATAAATTCTGTGTTTATTTGTGATAAAAACGGAAATTTGGCGAAAATTTTGAAAATTTTGACATTTTCACATTTTGAATTTTTATTCTGTTAAACCAGAGAGTTATGTGACACAAAATAGTTAATAAATAACATTTCCCACACGTCTACTTTACATCAGCACAATTTTGGAAACAAAATTTTTTTTTGCCAGGAAGTTATAAGGGTTAAAATTTGACCAGCGATTTCTCATTTTTACAACGAAATTTACAAAACCATTTTTTTTAGGGACCACCTCACATTTGAAGTCAGTTTGAGGGGTCTATATGGCTGAAAATACCCAAAAGTGACACCATTCTAAAAACTGCACCCCTCAAGGTGCACAAAACCACATTCCAGAAGTTTATTAACCCTTCAGGTGCTTCACAGCAGCAGAAGCAACATGGAAGGAAAAAATGAACATTTAACTTTTTAGTCACAAAAATGATTTTTCAGCAACAATTTTTTTATTTTCCCAATGGTAAAAGGAGAAACTGAACAACGAAAGTTGTTGTCAAATTTGTTCTGAGTACGCTGATACCTCATATGTGGGGGTAAACCACTGTTTGGGCGCACGGCAGGGCTTGGAAGGGAAGGAGCGCCATTTGACTTTTTGAATGAAAAATTGGCTGCACTCTTTAGCGGACACCATGTCACATTTGGAGAGACCCTGTGTGCCTAAACATTGGAGCTCCCCCACAAGTGACCCCATTTTGGAAACTAGACGCCCCAAGGAACTTATCTAGATGCCTAGTGAGCCCTTTAAACCCCCAGGTGCTTCACAAATTGATCCGTAAAAATGAAAAAGTACTTTTTTTTCACAAAAAATTTCTTTTCGCCTCAATTTTTTCATTTTCACATGGGCAATAGGATAATATGGATCCTAAAATTTGTTGAGCAATTTCTCCCAAGTACGCCGATACCTCATATGTGGGGGTAAACCACTGTTTGGGCACACGGCAGGGTTCGGAAGGGAAGGTGCGCCTTTTGACTTTTTGAATGGAAAATTAGCTCCAATTGTTAGCGGACACCATGTCGCGTTTGGAGAGGCCCTGTGTGCCTAAACATTGGAGCTCCCCCACAAGTGACCCCATTTTGGAAACTAGACCCCCCAAGGAACTTATCTAGATGCATACTGAGCACTTTAAACCCCCAGGTGCTTCACAGAAGTTTATAATGCAGAGCCATGAAAATCAAAAATAATTTTTCTTTTCTCAAAAATGATTTTTTAGCCTGGAATTTCCTATTTTGCCAATGGTAATAGGAGAAATTGGACCACAAATGTTGTTGTCCAGTTTGTCCTGAGTACGCAGATACCCCATATGTGGGGGTAAACCACTGTTTGGGCGCACGGCAGGGCTCAGAAGGGAAGGCACGCCATTTGGCTTTTTAAATGGAAAATTAGCTCCAATCATTAGCGGACACCATGTTGCGTTTGGAGAGCCCCTGTGTGCCTAAACATTGGAGATCCCCCACAAATGACCACATTTTGGAAACTAGACCCCCAAAGGAACTAATCTAGATGTGTGGTGAGCACTTTGAACCCTCAAGTGCTTCACAGAAGTTTATAACGCAGAGCCATGAAAATAAAAAAAAAAAATTATTTTCTCAAAAATGATTTTTTAGCCCGTAATTTTTTTTTCCCAAGGGTAACAGGAGAAATTTGACCCCAAAAGTTGTTGTCCAGTTTCTCCTGAGTACGCTGATACCCCATATGTGGGGGTAAACCACTGTTTAGGCACATGCTGGGGCTCGGAAGTGAAGTAGTGACGTTTTGAAATGCAGACTTTGATGGAATGCTCTGCGGGCGTCACGTTGCGTTTGCAGAGCCCCTGATGTGGCTAAACAGTAGAAACCCCCCACAAGTGACCCCATTTTGGAAACTAGACTCCCCAAGGAACTTATCTAGATGTGAGGTGAGCACTTTGAACCCCCAAGTGCTTCACAGAAGTTTATAACGCAGAGCTGTGAAAATAATAAATACGTTTTCTTTCCTCAAAAATAATTTTTAGCCCAGAATTTTTTATTTTCCCAAGGGTTACAGGAGAAATTGGACCCCAAAAGTTGTTGTCCAGTTTCTCCTGAGTACGCTGATACCCCATATGTGGGGGTAAACCACTGTTTGGGCACACGTCGGGGCTCAGAAGGGAAGTAGTGACTTTTGAAATGCAGACTTTGATGGAATGGTCTGCGGGCGTTATGTTGCGTTTGCAGAGCCCCTGGTGTGCCTAAACAGTAGAAACCCCCCACAAGTGACCCCATTTTGGAAACTAGACCCCAAAGGAACTTATCTAGATATGTGGTGAGAACTTTGAACCCCCAAGTGCTTCACAGACGTTTACAACGCAGAGCCGTGAAAATAAAAAATCATTTTTCTTTCCTCAAAAATGATGTTTTAGCAAGCAATTTTTTATTTTCTCAAGGGTAACAGTAGAAATTGGACCCCAATAATTGTTGGCAGTTTGTCCTGAGTATGCTGGTACCCCATATGTGGGGGTAAACCACTGTTTGGGCGCACGTCGGGGCTCGGAAGTGAGGGAGCACCATTTGACCTTTTGAATACAAGATTGGCTGGAATCAATGGTGGCGCCATGTTGCGTTTGGAGACCCCTGATGTGCCTAAACAGTGGAAACCCCTCAATTCTAACTCCAACACTAACCCCAACACACCCCTAACCCTAATCCCAACTGTAGCCATAACCCTAATCACAACCCTAACCCCAACACACCCCTAACCACAACCCTAACCCCAACACACCCCTAACCCTAACCACAACCCTAATTCCAACCGTAACCCTAAGGCTATGTGCCAATGTTGCGGATTCGTATGAGATTTTTCAGCACCATTTTTGAAAAATCCGCGGGTAAAAGGCACTGCGTTTTACCTGCGGATTTACCGCGGATTGCCAGTGTTTTTTGTGCGGATTTCACCTGCGGATTCCTATTGAGGAACAGGTGTAAAACGCTGCGGAATCCGCACAAAGAATTGACATGCTGCGGAAAATACAACACAGCGTTTCCGCGTGGTATTTTCCGCACCATGGGCACAGCGGATTTGGTTTTCCATGTTTACATGGTACTGTAAACCTGATGGAACACTGCTGCGGATCCGCAGCCAAATCCGCACCATGTGCACATAGCCTAATTCTAAAGGTATGTGCACACGCTGCGGAAAATGCTGCGGATCCGCAGCAGTTTCCCATGAGTTTACAGTTCAACGTAAACCTATGGGAAACAAAAATCGCTGTACACATGCTGCAGAAAAACTGCACGGAAACGCAGCGGTTTACATTCCGCAGCATGTCACTTCTTTCTGCGGATTCCGCAGCGGTTTTAGAATAGAAAATCGCAGTTGTAAAACCGCAGTGAAATGCGCAGAAAAACCGCGGTAAATCCGCGATAAATCCACAGCGGTTTAGCACTGAGGATTTATCAAATCCGCTGCGGAAAAATCCACAGAGGACCAGAATACGTGTGCACATTCCTAACCCTAACCCTACCCCTACCCCTAACCCTAACCCTACCCCTAACCCTAACCCTACCCCTAACCCTAACCCTACCCCTAACCCTAACCCTACCCCTACCCCTAACCCTAACCCTACCCCTACCCCTACCCCTAGTTCTTACCCCAACATTAGTGGAACAAAAAAAAATTCTTTATTTTTTTTTTTTTATTGTCCCTACCTATGGGGGTGACAAGGGGGGGTCATTTACTATTTTTTTATTTTGATCACTGAGATAGGTTATATCTCAGTGATCAAAACTCACTTTGGAACGAATCTGCCGGCCCATTTTGGAAGATGGCGGCGCCCAGGAAAGAAGACGGACGGACCCCGGCAGGATCGGTAAGTATAAGGGGGGGGGAGATCAGGGCACGGGGGGGCGTCGGAGCACGGGGGGGGGGTGGATCGGAACACGGGGGGTGGATTGGAGCACGGGGGGGGTGGATCGGAACACGGGGTGAGGGATTGGAGCACGGGGTGGGGGATCGCTGTGCAGGGGGGTGGATCGGAGCACGGGGGGATCGCTGTGCGGGGGGGGTGATCGGAGTGCGGGGGGGTTGATTGGAGCACGGGGGGTGTGATTGGAGCACGGGGGGAGGGGACAGGAGGACGGGGGAGCGGAGCACAGGACGGAGGGGAGCGGACCACAGATCGGGGGGCTGGGGGGGCGATCGGTGGGGTGGGGGCACATTAGTGTTTCCAGCCATGGCCGATGATGTTGCAGCATCGGCCATGGCTGGATTGTAATATTTCACCAGTTTTTTAGGTGAAATATTACAAATCGCTCTGATTGGCAGTTTCACTTTCAACAGCCAATCAGAGCGATCGTAGCCACGGGGGGGTGAAGCCACCCCCCCTGGGCTAAACTACCACTCCCCCTGTCCCTGCAGATCGGGTGAAATGGGAGTTAACCCTTTCACCCGATCTGCAGGGACGCGATCATCCTGTGACACAGCATATGCGTCACAGGTCGGATTGGCACCGACTTTCATGACGCATACGCTGTGTCACAGGTCGGGAAGGGGTTAATTAAACATGACATTGTTACTGATCCACAGGCCCGTGTACTACTAAAACCATATCGAATTCCGGAGGCTCGGAGACAAGCCATTGCCCAGGAAGTCGAGAAAATGTTAGAACTTGTAGTCATTGAAGAGTCCCGGAGTGATTGGGCTAGCCCAATCGTGCTGGTGCCCAAACCGGATGGGTCTATTCGATTTTGTAATGATTTTCGGAAATTAAATGAGGTATCGAAATTTGATGCCTACCCGATGCCGAGAGTTGATGAACTTATAGAGAGACTGGGTTCGGCCAGGTACATATCCACTATCGACTTAACAAAAGGTTATTGGCAGATTCCCCTCACGGATTCAGCCAAAGAGAAAACGGCCTTTGTAACACCCCAGGGACTGTTCCAGTACCGTGATATGCCATTTGGGTTACATGGTGCTGCAGCCACCTTCCAACTTCTAATGGATATTGTCCTAAAACCTCTCGTCCAGTATGCGTCCGCATACTTGAACGATATCATTGTCTTTAGTGATGACTGGGACACACATTTGTCAAAAGTACAAGCCGTCTTGGACTCAATAAAAGCTTCTGGGTTAACTGCCAATCCTAAGAAATGTACTTTGGGATTGGAAGAAGCTCGCTATCTGGGATATAGCATAGGGCGAGGAGTCGTAAAGCCACAGACCAATAAGGTGGACGCTATTCAGAATTGGCCATGACCGGTCACCAAAAAGCAAGTCGGAGCCTTTTTGGGGATCGTTGGTTATTATAGGCGGTTCATCAAACATTTTGCCACCATTGCGGCCCCTCTCACAGATCTTACTAAGGGCTCAAAATCTATCACAATAAAGTGGAACACAGAAGCAGAGAAGGCCTTTCAGTATTTAAAAACGGTCCTCTGTGACCAACCAGTGTTGGTTGCCCCTGACTTTAAACGGGAGTTTATTGTCCAAACGGACGCCTCTGGTGTCGGCCTCGGTGCAGTATTGTCACAGGAAGTGAATGGCGAGGAACACCCAGTGGTCTATCTAAGCAGAAAGCTTACTAGGGCAGAAAAGAATTATAGCGTGATTGAGCGGGAAGCCCTGGCTATAAAATGGGCCCTATACACCTTACGCTATTATTTGCTAGGTTGCCAATTTAGGGTAGTAACGGACCATTCACCCCTAACATGGATGTCCCGCGCAAAAGAGGGCAATGCGAGGGTGAAACGCTGGTTCTTGGCGTTACAACCTTTTAACTTTTCCGTTGAGCACAGGGCAGGCACAGCGTACGGGAATGCAGATGCATTGTCTAGGACACATTGCTTGGCAGCTCGTTGTGTCCGACCCCACGGGCTCGAACAGAGGAAGGGGGTACGTGAGGTTCCAAGGGGAGAAGTACTAGAAAACAGATATGTTTCTCCCCGTTTCATTTCATATGTATCACGGTATTGATTGTGAAGCTGTTTATTTCACTGTAATCCGGTCCTGGTTTTCTTTAGTGATCAGCCTGAAAGGACTGGTGCTTCCCTTCCACACATTCAATCCAGCTTTTGACTCCTGACTGATTCAGCTGATATAATCAGGAACTGCTGGGATCTCAGTCTCTCATCTGCTGGTCTGGGAAGCTGACACAGTAAGGTTGCACAAACTTCTTTCTTGTTGTGTAGGTTTATTTTGCAGTTAGTATCTTGTTGTTAGTTAGTGGCCAGACGGCCTTAGACATTTTATTTCATGTTTGGCACGTGTAACATTGTACGGCAAATGTGTACAATAAATACACCTGACACATACCTGTGTGGAACTCGCTAGCCTGCTATTGTTCGTTGTGACTCCATAGCCACCTGCTTGGGCCAAAGCAGAGATCCCTGATGAGCTATGAGCTATATCTCCACAATATATATACTAGATGGTGGTCCGATTCTAACGCATCGGGTATTCTAGAATATGTATTTATGTATGTATATAGCAGCCACATAGTATATAGCACAGGCCACGTAGTATATAGGAGCCATGTAGTATATAGCAGACAAAGACTACGTGGCCTGTGCTATGTGGCTGCTATATACATACATATTGTAGAATACCCGATGCGTTAATGCAGTCCACGCAATATATAACAGTGGCCACGCAGTATATAACACAGCCACGTACTATATAACACAGCCCGCGCAGTATATAGCAGCCATGCAGTATATAACACAGGCGACGTAGTATATAACACAGGCCACGCAGTATATAACACTGGCCATGTAATATATAGCACAACCCACACAGTATATAGCAGCCACATAGTATATAACACTGCCCACGCAGTATATTGCAGCCACGTAGTATATAACACTGCCCACGCAGTATATAGCAGCCACGTAGTATATAACACTGCCCACGCAGTATATAGCAGCCACATAGTATATAACACTGCCCACGCAGTATATAGCAGCCACGTAGTATATAACACTGCCCATGCAGTATATAGCAGCCACGTAGTATATAACACTACCCACGCAGTATATAACAGTGGCCATGTAGTATATAGCACGCAGTATAGAACATAGCCCACGTAGTATATAGCACAGCCATGTAGTATATAGCAGCCACACGGTATCTAACACAGCCCACATAGTATACAGCAGTGTGGGCACCATATCCCTGTTAAAAAAATTATTAAAATAAAAAATAGTTATATACTCACCCCTCAGATCCAGCGAAGCTCCGGCGATACGCGCTCAGCTGCCTCCATCTTCCGTTCACAGGATGCATTGCGAAATTACCCAGATGACTTAGCGGTCTCGCAAGACCGCTAAGTCTTCTGGGTAATTTTGCAATGCATCGCCGGGAATGGAGGATGGTGGCAGGCACGTGCAGCTCGGCGGACTACGGAGGGTGAGAATAGCAGATTTTTAGTTTTTTTATTATTTTCAACATTGCATTTTTTTACTATTGATGCCGCATAGGCAGCATCAATAGTAAAATGTTGGGGACACACAGGGTTAATAGCAGTGGTTACGGAGTGCGTTATCCGTGGCATAACGCGGTCTGTTACCGCCGGCATTAACCCTGTGTGAGCGGTGACTGGAGGGGAGTATGCGGGCGCCAGGCACTGACTGCGGGGAGTAAGGAGCAGCCATTTTCTTCCGGACTGTGCCTGTCGCTGATTGGTCGTGGCTGTTTTGCCGCAACACATCAGCGACTTGGATTTCCATGACAGACAGAGGCCGCGACCAATGAATATCCGTGACAGACAGACAGAAGGACAGACGGAAGTGACCCTTAGACAATTATATGGTAGATATATATATATATATATATATATATATATACACATATATATATATATATTTTTTTTTTTTTTTTGCCTAAAATACAAAGGAAATGTGTCATCTTTAACTTCTGGCCTTTTAGAGATAATTTCACCTTCAATTTGCTTAACTGTTCACAATAACTGTAATTTTGACCAGAGGTGTCCAACTTTTATATGCCATTCCATGCATCTCTCCTTACTTCATCTAAACAATTATACTCAATTAATATAAAAGTAGATGGATTTTATGGGGCCGCTGCTTTGGTTGTATTAATACTACTTTAAATGGAACTATAGTTATATCTTCATGCATCCCCTCAAAAATAACACAAAGTGCGCACTTCTGTGACCTCAGTCAAAAGAGAATATTGATGAAGACACAACAGTTGATGCATTACTACTGGATCGGTATGTCATCTGATATGAAGCACTTTACAGTTAAGTCAATGACTTCACCCAACATTCACTGGAAGTTCCATCATGAAATTATTCACATCTGTCAAGATCTTTCATGTGTTCCTGTCTCTAGACAGATGATTTTTGAATAAGGCCAGCTTGACCAAATTATTCCAAATAGATTTTAGGATCATTTGATTAGATGTTATTTTACTGTTGTATTTTTGCTTCTGTTGCTTTTGTAATTCTTCATAACTGAGTCTTTAGAGAGTGAGGGACATCTACCCCCGGTGAATAGATTCCGAGACTAGCCAGAATTTTTTTCTATTTCATTCAATGAGTCAATTAAATTTCCCATCCCCTGCTTAGGAAAGATCTGCGACTTCGTAATTTCTTGTGTAGCCAGTAGAATTATACTGAAGATGAGAACTGCCTTAAGGAAGAACAGTTTTGTAGAAGATCTCTCTCCCAGGTTATAGAAAGCATCATATTTCAGTAGTCTTATCTGAGCTTTATAGTAATTGCACACTTTAATGTTGAGCATATGTAGTGAAATGCAATCTCTGGGCATATCTTTTAATGAAAATCAGTGACTTTATGGTCTAAGCTCTGCATACAGTAGCAATGCTCTTGACTTATCCTGGTTCTGTACATTAGCATGCTCATTGAAATAATGAAGATTTATTAAAGAAAGATTTCTGGAGAAGATTAGACTAATCCTATGTACACCTGGCAGTTAAATCATCCCAATGAAATGTAGAATATGTGAAGGAAATGTGGAGAGCTGTCCACAAAAGATCTTGCATCATATTTTACCAGTCAAAACACTTGTTTTTTTAATGCTCTTAGGAGTAGAATGGAACTCGCATATGAAACCAGTTATTAGGGAAATTCTTGTTTGGGAAGAAATTCTGTTACTAGTAAAATTAGAAACATTCAGCTAAATGTACGATCTACGTTTAAGTCAGAGAGATAAATGGAGGTGTATTGATGAAGCAAGAGTAATGTTACTAGAATATTCTTATATGGCCGGCGTCACACTAAACATATGAAAAATCAGTCTCCCTGCCGAGAGTCGCACAAGTGTTATCTGTATGGTCATCCGTGTGTAATTCGTTTGCAATGTGATGATGACATTTCCTCGCATCTATGTATCCGTATCACATCCGTATGACATCCGTATGGCTTTACATTTCTCACCGACTTTCCCCATTGAATTATATTGCTCAATGGGCTGAAGGAGGAAAATGTGTGCGTATTTGTCGCAAGCTAGACGGATGGTCCGTGTGGTGTCTGAGTTTTTCTTGCACCGATAGGTTTGCATTGTCAAGTCCTGAACGATATACTGCTGCAATTTTACACGCATGTCGAATACGCCGGAAAAAATAAACGGTGATGTGAGCTGCCCCATAGATTAACACTGGTGCGAGTGCTATGCAATGTTTTCTCGCATAGAACTCGCCTGTATTCTACGGTAGTCTGGCTCCGGGCCTTGGGATGAAATCTAGACATAGCTAGGTATAAAGGACTGCTGCTTGCATCCACCAGTAAGATAGCCACCAGTTAAAATGGCCTTAACATGAGAGAAGAGCCAGAGAAATAGCCCACAGGTATACCCCTCTGACGACAGCTTTTCAACCACAGGAACAAAGGGTTAGGTACATTAAAATTTAACATGCTTGATCTCCTTTTTCTCCATGCCATCTGGCATTGGTGGGCTCTTAAAACCCTCATAAACAGGTTACAGCGACTTTTATTTTAAGGCTATGGTAGGTTTAAAATCCTTTCTTGTTGTCTTTTCATAGTGATGAAGCACTGAAGAGCTTACAGGTTGGCTGTAGAAATGCATTAACTGGTATAAAAAACTAGCTATTGAATCCGTTCTATGCCCGGGTGGCGAGCATTTATATTGGTATATGGTCTCCATCCTGGTATGTGCTGCTCCATCCTGCGTCCCCATCCTGTCATGTGCTGCACCCATCCTGCGTCCCCATCCTGTCATGTGCTGCTCCATCCTGCGTCCCCATCCTGTCATGTGCTGCACCCATCCTGCGTCCCCATCCTGTCATGTGCTGCACCCATCCTGCGTCCCCATCCTGTCATGTGCTGCACCCATCCTGCGCCCCCATCCTGTCATGTGCTGCACCCATCCTGTGTCCCCATCCTGTCATGTGCTGCACCCATCCTGCGTCCCCATCCTGTCATGTGCTGCACCCATCCTGCGCCCCCATCCTTTCATGTGCTGCACCCATTCTGCATCCCCATCCTGGTATGTGCTGCACCCATCCTGCGTCCCCATCCTGCGTCCCCATCCTGTCATGTGCTGCATCCATCCTGCGTCCCCATCCAGTCATGTGCTGCGCCCATCCTGCATCCCCATCCTGTCATGTGCTGCACCCATCCTGCGCCCCCATCCTGTCATGTGCTGCACCTATCCTGCGTCCCCATCCTGTCATGTGCTGCACCCATCCTGCGTCCCCATCCTGTCATGTGCTGCACCCATCCTGTGTCCCCATCCTGTGTCCCCATCCTGTCATGTGCTGCACCCATCTTGCGTCCCCATCCTGGTATGTGCTGCACCCATCCTGCGTCCCCATCCTGCATCCCCATCCTGTCATGTGCTGCACCCATCCTGCGTCCCCATCCTGTCATGTGCTGCACCCATCCTGCGCTCCCATCCTGTTATGTGCTGCACCCATCTTGCGTCCCCATCCTGGTATGTGCTGCACCCATCCTGCGTCCCCATCCTGTCATGTGCTGCACCCATCCTGCGTCCCCATCCAGTCATGTGCTGCGCCCATCCTGCATCCCCATCCTGTCATGTGCTGCACCCATCCTGCGCCCCCATCCTGTCATGTGCTGCACCCATCCTGCATCCCCATCCTGTCATGTGCTGCACCCATCCTGCGTCCCCATCCTGTCATGTGCTGCACCCATCCTGCATCCCCATCCTGCGTCCCCATCCTGTCATGTGCTGCACCCATCTTGCGTCCCCATCCTGGTATTTGCTGCACCCATCCTGCGTCCCCATCCTGCATCCCCATCCTGTCATGTGCTGCACCCATCCTGCACCCCCATCCTGTCATGTGCTGTACCCATCCTGCGCCCCCATCCTGTCATGTGCTGCACCCATCCTGCGTCCCCATCCTGTCATGTGCTGCACCCATCCTGCGTCCCCATCCTGTGTCCCCATCCTGTCATGTGCTGCACCCATCTTGCGTCCCCATCCTGGTATGTGCTGCACCCATCCTGCGTCCCCATCCTGCATCCCCATCCTGTCATGTGCTGCACCCATCCTGCGTCCCCATCCTGTAATGTGCTGCACCCATCCTGCGCCCCCATCCTGTTATGTGCTGCACCCATCTTGCGTCCCCATCCTGGTATGTGCTGCACCCATCCTGCGTCCCCATCCTGCGTCCCCATCCTGTCATGTGCTGCACCCATCCTGCGTCCCCATCCAGTCATGTGCTGCGCCCATCCTGCATCCCCATCCTGTCATGTGCTGCACCCATCGTGCGCCCCCATCCTGTCATGTGCTGCACCCATCCTGCGTCCCCATCCTGTCATGTGCTGCACCCATCCTGCGTCCCCATCCTGTCATGTGCTGCACCCATCCTGCATCCCCATCCTGCGTCCCCATCCTGTCATGTGCTGCACCCATCTTGCGTCCCCATCCTGGTATTTGCTGCACCCATCCTGCGTCCTCATCCTGCATCCCCATCCTGTCATGTGCTGCACCCATCCTGCGCCCCCATCCTGTCATGTGCTGCACCCATCCTGCGCCCCCATCCTGTCATGTGCTGCACCCATCCTGCGTCCCCATCCTGTCATGTGCTGCACCCATCCTGCGTCCCCATCCTGTCATGTGCTGCACCCATCCTGCGCCCCCATCCTGTCATGTGCTGCACCCATCCTGCGTCCCCATCCTGGTATGTGCTGCACCCATCCTGCGTCCCCATCCTGTCATGTGCTGCACCCATCCTCCGTCCCCATCATGTCATGTGCTGCACCCATCCTGCGCCCCCATCCTGTCTTGTGCTGCACCCATCCTGCGTCCCCATCCTGTCATGTGCTGCACCCATCCTGCGTCCCCATCCTGCGTCCCCATCCTGTCATGTGCTGCACCAATCCTGCGTCCCCATCCTGGTATGTGCTGCACCCATCCTGCGTCCCCATCCTGCGTCCCCATCCTGGTATGTGCTGCTCCATCCTGCGTCCCCATCCTGTCATGTGCTGCACCCATCCTGCGTCCCCATCCTGTCATGTGCTGCACCCATCCTGCATCCCCATCCTGCATCCCCATCCTGCCATGTGCTGCACCCATCTTGCGTCCCCATCCTGCCATGTGCTGCACCTATCCTGCGTCCCCATCCTGTCATGTGCTGCACCCATCCTGTGTCCCCATCCTGTCATGTGCTGCACCCATCCTGCGCCCCCATCCTGTCATGTGCTGCACCCATCCTTCGTCCCCATCCTGGTATGTGCTGCACCCATCCTGAATCCCCATCCTGTCATGTGCTGCACCAATCCTGTGTCCCCATCCTGTCATGTGCTGCACCCATCCTTCGTCCCCATCCTGGTATGTGCTGCACCCATCCTGCGTCCCCATCCTGCGCCCCCATCCTGTCATGTGCTACACCCATCCTGCGCCCCCATCCTGTCATGTGCTGCACCCATCCTGCGCCCCCATCCTGTCATGTGCTGCACCCATCCTGCGTCCCCATCCTGTCATGTGCTGCACCCATCCTGCATCCCCATCCTGTCATGTGCTGCACCCATACTGCGCCCCCATCCTGTCATGTGCTGCACCCATCCTGCGTCCCCATCCTGGTATGTGCTGCACCCATCCTGAGTCCCCATCCTGTCATGTGCTGCACCCATCCTGCGTCCCCATCTTGTCATGTGCTGCACCCATCCCTCGCCCCCATCCTGTCATGTGCTGCACCCATCCTACGTCCCCATCCTGTCATGTGCTGCACTCATCCTGCATCCCCATCCTGCGTCCCCATCCTGTCATGTGCTGCACCCATCCTGCGTCCCCATCATTGTTTTTGCTGCAACCATCCTGCGTCCCCATCCTGTCATGTGCTGCACCCATCCTGCGTCCCCATCCTGGTATGTGCTGCACTCATCCTGCGTCCCCATCCTGTCATGTGCTGCACCCATCCTGCGTCCCCATCCTGTCATGTGCTGCACCCATCCTGCGTCCCCATCCTGGTATGTGCTGCACCCATCCTGCGTCCCCATCCTGTCATGTGCTGCACCCATCCTGCATCCCCATCCTGGTATGTGCTGCACCCATCCTGCGTCCCCATCCTGTCATGTGCTGCACCCATCCTGCGTCCCCATCCTGGTATGTGCTGCACCCATCCTGCGTCCCCATCCTGCGTCCCCGTCCTGGTATGTGCTGCAACCATCCTGCGTCCCCATCCTGCGTCCCCATCCTGGTATGTGCTGCAACCATCCTGCGTCCCCATCCTGCGTCCCCATCCTGGTATGTGCTGCAACCATCCTGCGTCCCCATCCTGTGTCCCCATCCTGGTATGTGCTGCAACCATCCTGCGTTCCCATCCTGCGTCCCCATCCTGTGTCCCCATCCTGGTATGTGCTGCAACCATCCTGCGTCCCCATCCTGCATCCCCATCCTGCGTCCCCATCCTGGTATGTGCTGCAACCATCCTGCGTCCCCATCCTGCGACCCCATCCTGGTATGTGTTGCAACCATCCTGCCTCTCCATTCTGCGTCCCCATCCTGGTATGTGCTGCAACCATCCTGCGTCCCCATCCTGCGTCCTCATCCTGCGTCCCCATCCTGGTATGTGCTGCAACCATCCTGCGTCCCCATCCTGTGTCCCCATCCTGGTATGTGCTGCAACCATCCTGCGTCCCCATCCTGCGTCCCCATCCTGCGTCCCCATCCTGGTATGTGCTGCAACCATCCTGCGTCCCCATCCTACGTCCCCATCCTGCGTCCCCATCCTGGTATGTGCTGCACCCATCCTGCATCCCCATCCTGTGTCCCCATCCTGTCATGTGCTGCACCCATCTTGCGTCCCCATCCTGTCATGTGCTGCACCCATCCTGCGTCCCCATCCTGGTATGTGCTGCACCCATCCTGCGTCCCCATCCTGCGCCCCCATCCTGTCATGTGCTGCACCCATCCTGCGCCTCCATCCTGTCATGTGCTGCACCCATCCTGCGTCCCCATCCTGGTATGTGCTGCAACCATCCTGCGTCCCCATCCTGGTATGTGCTGCAACCATCCTGCATCCCCATCCTGCGTCCCCATCCTGCGTCCCCATCCTGGTATATGCTGCAACCATCCTGTGTCCCCATCCTGCGTCCCCATCCTGCGTCCCCATCCTGGTATGTGCTGCAACCATCCTGCGTCCCCATCCTGTCATGTGCTGCACCCATCCGGGGGCCTGAGCAGGCGGGGACACCGGCGCGCTGTGGGGGTCAGGTGCCGGTATCGCCGCCAGCTCAGGCCCCCAAGCACTTACTATACTCACCTGTCTGTCCCGTTCCAGCGCTGCGCGCCGCCATCTTCCCGGTCTCCTGGCTGTGACTGGTCAGTCAGAGGGCGGCGCCGGCGCGCATTAAGCACGTCATCGCGCCCTCTGAACTGAAGGTCACAGGCCGAAGACCGGGAAGATGGCGGCGCGCAGCGGTGGAACGCAGGACAGGTGAATATGGCCGATACTCACCCTCCTGGCGGTCCCTGCTTCTCTGTTGGAGATCGCGGTGTGCGTTCACACCGCGGAGCGTCACTCTGTGAGGCCCACACTGCGCCGGCGCTTGCGCCTGCGCAGTCTATAAAGGCTTCGGACAGAGTGACGCTCCCAGCGTTATATTATAGATGAGCCTATACCCTGCTGTAAGTAAAAAAACAATAATGCATATAAATAACATAGGGCACTTAGGTTAGGACCGTCCCGATTGGGTACACCTTGTTGCTGGTTGGATGACTTTTACAATTTTTTAAATCAAAAACAGTGTTTACTATGTTATTTATATGCACTATTACTTTTTACTTGGTTTCAGCAGAATATATGTTCATTGTGTTTCTATAGTAGGTTTTATCTGTTTAATGGTCAGTGTGAACATGCTCCTAGATGTTGCATGCTGTATTCCAACTTATACTGCAATTCATTTCTTTTGGTTTTGCTATAGAGAATGCCAAATATTTTTTAAAGAGTACACCCAAAATACTTCCATTAGTACATACAGCTGACACGTAAAATTCACAATAGTCCTTATGTGCAGACATCTGCCTGTGACTGGTGACAATCTAAATTTAGCAGCACATAGCCAATGGTTTCTTATTCCTCCAATTCAATTTTGACTCATTTACAGATCTCAGCCAATTTTGACAGTTTCCTGTATCAGTAAGGATGTTTCCATTGAAGAATGAGGAAAGCTGATGTTCTTGACTACATGACACCAACTAATAGACACTCATTCTATTAATTATGCTAAAAGTGTTTATCACATTACTTAAATACGAACTATGTACATCCATCAAGTTGATAGTGTAAGGATATTTAGGTTAAGTGAGTATACACGTTGAGTATTTGCTTTGCTTTGCTTGCAGAAATTTCTGCATCTCTTGGCAGCAAAAACGCTGTGGAAAAATCTGCTGCATTTTTGGTGCGTTTTTGCATGCGTTTTTTTCCTGTGCATTCAATGGGTCAAAAATGCAGGCAAAAATGCACAAAGAATTGGCATGCTGCACATTTAGATGCACAGCAAATCCTGAAAGGAAAAATATTGATCATTTACAGCACTTCAGGATTCTCATTGACTTTGCTGGCATAAGGACTCCCTAGCAGTTTTTGGCCAATTCCGCAAGGAAAAAAAAACACATCAAAAACGCACTGTGTGCACATAGGCTTAGGGTAATTTCACATATGGCGGTTTTGCTGCGTTTTTTAAAGCTAATTTTCAGCTCCTTTTTTCAATACCAGCAAAGCCTATGAGATTTAAGAAATCTCATTCACACACATTGGTTTTTTGTGTGATCAGTAGTTTGTGCTTTGCAGCATTTTTTTGACATAGAGCAAAAACAAAAACAGAAAAAAACGCAGCTAAAACCCAGCAAAAACGCAGGTATCGTAATTTGCTGTTTTTTTTCTGCTGAAAATCCAAGGACATTAGCATGGACAAAGAGAAAAAAACGCACCAAAAAAAAAAAAACGCACCAAAAAAGGCACCAAATATGCAACAAAAAAGGCACCAAAAACGCAAATAAACCTGCATTTTTGACGCAGCTTCTTTCCTGCCAAGAAGACCAGGTTTTGCTGCAGAAAAAAAATGCCCTGTGTGAACTTACCCTAAAGTGTAATTGTTGTTTAAAGAGAACTTGTAGCAGAATGTTTCTATCTGTCTGTCTCTAGCTCCTCCCTCCTCATAGAACTTTATGAGCACCAAATGTCTTCTCCTATCTCAGTAATGGGAAAGTCTGAATTCAATGAATATAGATTTTAACAATAAATTGAAAATAAGGAAAAGGAAAGACCAGTCCAGAAGGAGAAATAAGCAGATTTCTCTGATAGGATATACTATATTACAAATGTTCTTATTTTGATGTGTACTTTTAATTTAAAAAGGTTAAATTTTTAGTAAAATGGTGGTGCTTCTTATAATCCATGTGCCTTAGTGCTTACCGGACGTGGTGGCTGCGGAGTCCCAGGGTCGCTGCTAGAGGAGGCAAGAGTGGAGCATTGCTGCAGGTCACAGGCTGGGATGAGGGTGTGTTTGGATGTGCACCACTGCGGGTCTTCGGTAGTGCAGGGGCTCTGCCGACATTTTGTGAAAGCCCAGAGCCCCCGCACTTACATGGCTTACTATATGGTGGACTCTGGGAAAATGGCTGCTGGGGAGGCGCATGCGCAGGTGGAGATCTCAGCACAAAAATCTCGGGAGATGAGATCTCAGCTCTCTTCTCAGCACTACTCTTGTCAACGTATGCCTGCTGTTGCTGATAACAGCGAGAGCGGGCACCGCTAATGGAAGTATTCATCAGCTGGCACCTCTGCTATAAATAAATAAATCATGATAATGCTCCTGTCTCAGTATGAGCTGGCTGGCGTGGCTAGCAGTTGCATCACTGATGTGGCCACTATCCAAGTTATCGGGATCTTCACGTCGGACAGGTGAGGGATATGGTTGTTTATTAGTATTCTTCTTTTACAGGGGACATGGGCGTGGGTGGATTAGACGTGAAGGTGAGCATTATGCTTGCTTATTATTTTCTGTATTTTACATGTGACATGGGCTTCGCTTTTTTTAGCTTCAAATTAAGCAGTCTGTGTCATTATTTCAATTAAAGGATTTTATTCTGGCTGTGTTTTTTTTTTACAATCTAACTATGAGGTTAGTAATGGGGGCATCTTATAGACATCAACCCCACGAATATTACCCCACTTACCACTGCACCAGGGACAGTGGGAAGAGTCAGGCAAAGATCCAGAATTTGCGCATCTAACTGCCATGCACAGTGTGGGAAGACTAAGTGCAACACGAGGGGATAAGGGACGAAGTTTAACCCCTTTCTGAAATCAGACGTAAGAGTAACACATGTTTTGAACAGCTGACATGTGCCCAGAACAGCTGCGAGTGGAATCGCGATCCACCCATGGCTATTAACTCGTTAAATGCCACTGTCAAATGCAGGCAGCGTCATTTAACATATGCTTCTGGCAATCACAGGTCGCCGATGGGTTGGCATGACAACCAGAGGTCTCCTGCAGACCCCTATGGTAGTCAATGCCGGATAGCTATGAGAGCCTCCCGATGGATGACGCTCATAGCAAGTAAGCAATTCTGCTACATACAGGCGATCTGATGATTGTCTGTATGTACCAGAGCCTATCGAGCTATGGCAGCTTCTGGTCTCCCATGGGGACTATTGAAGCATCCCAAGAGTAAAAAAATGTTTTTAAAAATATACAAAAAAAGCATATATATAAAAGTTCAGATCATCCCCCTTTCACCCCGTTCAAAGTAAAACAATAAAAAAAATCAAACACACGCAAATTAGGTATTTCCGCTTTCAGAATCGCACGATATAGCAATTAAAAAAAGATTAACCTGATCGTTAAACGGCAAAGTGAGAAAAAAAGTGAAAGAGCCTGAATGATGTTTTTTTGGTCGCCACGACATTGCATTAAAATGCAATAACAGGCGATCAAAAGATCGTATCTGCACCAAAATGGTATCATTAAAAACAGCAGCTTGGCATGCAAAAAAATAAGCCCTCACTAGGGTTGAGCGAAATGGGTCGTTCATTTTCAAAAGTCGCCGACTTTTGGCAAAGTCGGGTTTCATGAAACCCGATCCGACCCCTGTGCGGGGTCGGCCATGCGGTACGCGACTTTAGCGCCAAAGTCGCGTTTCAATGACGCGAAAAGCGCCATTTCTCAGCCAATGAAGGTAAACGCAGAGTGTGGGCAGCGTGATGACATAGATCCTGGTCCCCACCATCTTAGAGAAGGGCATTGCAGTGATTGGCTTGCTGTCTGCGGCGTCACAGGGGCTATAAAGGGGCGTTCCCGCCGACCGCCATGTTACTGCTGCTGATCTGAGCTTAGGGAGAGGTTGCTGCCGCTTCGTCAGAAGCAGGGATAGCGTTAGGCAGGGTCCATTAACCACCAAACCGCTTGTGCTGTAGCGATTTGCACTGTCCAACACCACCTTCGGTGTGCAGGGACAGTGGAAGCTACATTTTTTTTTTTTCCCTCAGCGCTGTAGCTCATTGGGCTGCCCTAGAAGGCTCCCTGATAGCTGCATTGCTGTGTGTACGCCGCTGTCCAAACCAACTGCTTTTTTCAAAGCACAAATCCTCTTGTTCCTTCCTTTCTGCACAGCTATCTTGTTTGTTTGTCCACACTTTTTATTTAATTTGTGCATCAGTCCACTCCTTATTGCTGCCTGCCATACCTGGCTGAGATTACTGCAGGGAGATAGTAATTGAAGGAAAGTTCCTTTTTTTTTTTTTTTTTTGTGGGAGATTAAGATTGGCATTTCTGCTAGAGTGCCATCCCTGTCTGTGCCATCTCTCACTCAGTGGGCCATAGAAAGCCTATTTATTTTTTTGCTTGATTTGGGTTCTAAAATCTACCTGAAAAAATCACTACATCAATCAGTGGGAGAAAAATATTGCCCTCAGGGCTTGTGTGCCACTCCTGACTCCTGTGTGTGCCATCTCTCAGTCAGTGGGCCATAGAAAGCCTATTTATTTTTTTGCTTGATTTGGGTTCCAAAATCTACCTGAAAAAATCAATAAATCAATCAGTGGGAGATTAATATTGGCCTTTGGGCTTGTGTGCCAGTCCTAAGCGTGCCATCTCTCTCACAAATAGTGGGCCATAGAAAGCCTATTTATTTTTTTTTTTTTTGGTTTTATAAATTCTCCCTGAAAAAAAAAAGGGAGATTAATATTGGCCTTTGGGCTTGTGTGCCAGTCCTAAGCGTGCCATCTCTCTCTCTCAGATAGTGGGCCATAGAAAGCCTATTTATTATTTTTTTTATTGGGTTTATAAATTTTCCCTGAAAAAAAAAAAAAAAAGTGGGAGATTAATATTGGCCTCTGGGCTTGTGTGCCACTCCTGACTCATGTGTGTGCCATCTCTCAGTCAGTGGGCCATAGAAAGCCTATTTTTTGTTTTATTTGTTTTCTAAATTCTCCCTGAAAAAATCATTTTATTTTATTTGGTTTCTAAATTCTTCCTGAAAAAATCATTTTTTTTTAATTATTTTTTTTTTCTAAAGTCTCCCTGAAAAAAAAAAAAAAATCAGTGGGAGATTAATATTGCCCTTTCTGCTTGTGTGCCAGTCTTGACTCCTGGGTGTGCCATCTCTCTCTCTCTCTCTCTCCAATTGTGGGCCATAGAAAGCCTATTATTTTTTTTGCTTGATTTGGGTTCCAAAATCTACCTGAAAAAATCACTACATCAATCAGTGGGAGATAAATATTGGCCTCTGGGCTTGTGTGCCACTCCTGACTCCTGTGTGCGTCATCTCTCACTCAGTGGGCCATAGAAAGCCTATTTTTTGTTTTATTTGTTTTCTAAATTCTCCCTGAAAAAATCATTTTATTTTATTTGGTTTCTAAATTCTTCCTGAAAAAAATCATTTTATTCTATTTTTTTTTTTTCTAAAGTCTCCCTGAAAAAAAAAAAAAAACAACAAATCAGTGGGAGATTAATATTGCCCTTTCTGCTTGTGTGCCAGTCTTGACTCCTGGGTGTGCCATCTCTCTCTCTCTCTCCAATTGTGGGCCATAGAAAACCTATTATTTTTTTAGCTTGATTTGGGTTCCTAAATCTACCTGAAAAAATCACTACATCAATCATTGGGAGAAAAATATTGGCCTCTGGGCTTGTGTGCCACTCCTGACTCCTGTGTGTGGCATCTCTCACTCAGTGGGGCATAGAAAGCCTTTTTTTTTTTTTTTTTTTAATTTCGTTTCTAAATTGTCATTGGAAAAATCATTTTATTTTATTTTGTTTCTAAAGTCTCCCTGAAAAAAATAAAATAAAATAAAAAAAACAGTGGGAGATTAATATTTACATTTGTGCTTCAGTGACAGTCCTGCGTGTGTGGCATCTCTCTCATTTGGTGCCACCAAAAACAGAGTGTGTAACATTGTGGCTGATTTTCGTTGTGGTCTCACCCACCTGTAAAGGGGTAGCTAAATCATACTGAAGTTATAGCTCACCGTGTAAGTTGTGTGACAGCAACAAATACCGTTAGTTTGGTTACGTTTTTAAAACAATGAGGAAGTCTGGTGGAAGAGGTCGTGGCCGGGGGCGTTCATTGTCAGCTGGTAATGAGGGTAGTGGTAGTGGTGGAGCATCAGGTGGTCGTGGGAAAAAAAATATTGCACCTAAGTCTGGAGCTGTGGAGCCAGGTTCGTCGTCTGGCTACACAAGGCCTCGAACGCTCCCTTTTCTGGGAGTAGGAAAACCGCTTTTAAAGCCGGAGCAGCAAGAGCAAGTTTTGGCTTATCTTGCTGACTCAGCCTCTAGCTCTTTTGCCTCCTCTCGTGAAACTGGTAAATGTAAAAGCAGCGCGTCGTTAGTGGATGTTCACGGTCAGGGACAAGTCGCTTCCTTGTCCTCTTCAGCAAAAACAACAACAGAGAAGAATGCAGCAGGCGACACAACGGGTTACTCCATGGAGCTCTTTACACATACCGTCCCTGGCTTAGAAAGTGAAGCAGTTAACATTCCATGCCCATTACAAGTTGAATCTGACATGGAGTGCACTGATGCACAGCCACAGCCAGACTACTATGCTGGTCCTTTGACTCAGACCACAACATTGCCCTCGCAGGGTAATGATCAAGAATCAGACCCTGATGAGACTATGTTGCCCCATCACGAACGCTATACCACCGACCGACACGGTGACACAGACGAAGTTGCACACGAGCTACAAGAAGAGGTAATAGATGACCCAGTTGTTGACCCCGATTGGCAGCCATTGGGGGAACAGGGTGCAGGCGGCAGCAGTTCTGAAGCGGAGGAGGAGGGGCCGCAGCAGGCATCAACATCGCAACAGGTTCCATCTGCCGGGCCCGTATCTTGCCCAAAACGCGTGGCAAAGCCAAAACCTGTTGGAGGACAGCGTGGCCATCTGGTTAAAGCTCAGTCTGCAATGCCTGAAAAGGTATCCGATGCTAGAAAGAGTGCAGTCTGGCATTTTTTTAAACAACATCCAATTGATCAGCGCAAAGTCATCTGTCAAAAATGTTCAACTACCTTAAGCAGAGGGCAGAATCTGAAAAGTCTCAATACAAGTTGCATGCATAGACATTTACCCACCATGCATTTGCAAGCTTGGACTAACTACCAAACGTCCCTTAAGGTTGTAGCACCCTCGGCCAATGAAGCTAGTCATCAACGCAACATCCCTTCCGGCAGTGTAGGGCCACCATTTTCCGCACCACCTGCAGTATCTGTGCAGGTTTCTTTGCCAGGCCAAAGCAGTCAGGGTCAGGGAATCACCAGTTTCGTAGTAGGAAACACTGCATCTAGGGCACCAGCGGCAACAATACCATCTCCCACCGTCTCTCAGTCTGCCATGTCCACCGGCACCCCCGCTAGTTCCACGATCTCCAGCTCTCCAGTCCAGCTCACCCTACATGAGACTATGGTTAGAAAAAGGAAGTACTTAGCCTCGCATCCGCGTACACAGGGTTTGAACGCCCACATAGCTAGACTAATCTCGTTAGAGATGATGCCCTACCGGTTAGTTGAAAGCGAAGCTTTCAAAGCCCTGATGGACTACGCTGTACCACGCTACGAGCTACCCAGTCGACACTTTTTTTCCAGAAAAGCCATCCCAGCCCTCCACCAGCATGTTAAAGAGCGCATCGTCCATGCACTCAGGCAATCTGTGAGCACAAAGGTGCACCTGACAACAGATGCATGGACCAGTAGGCATGGCCAGGGACGTTACGTGTCCATCACGGCACACTGGGTGAATGTTGTGGATGCAGGGTCCACAGGGGACAGCAAGTTCGGGACAGTTGTGCCTAGCCCACGGTCTAGGAAACAATTGGCTGTAGCCGTTCGCACCCCCTCCTCCTCCTCCTCGTCCTCCTGCAGAAGCGAGAGCTCGTCCACAGACCGCAGTCGCACAACCACTCCATCCACAGCTGCCACTGTTGCACACCAGGTCTCCCATTATGGGGCAGCTACTGGCAAACGTCAGCAGGCTGTATTGGCTATGAAGTGTTTGGGCGACAACAGACACACCGCGGAAGTTCTGTCCGAGTTCTTGCAGAAAGAAACGCAGTCGTGGCTGGGCACTGTAGATCTTGAGGCAGGCAAGGTAGTGAGTGATAACGGAAGGAATTTCATGGCTGCCATCTCCCTTTCCCAACTGAAACACATTCCTTGCCTGGCTCACACCTTAAACCTGGTGGTGCAGTGCTTCCTGAAAAGTTATCCGGGGTTATCCGACCTGCTCCTCAAAGTGCGTGGACTTTGCTCACATATCCGCCATTCGCCCGTACACTCCAGCCGTATGCAGACCTATCAGCGTTCTTTGAACCTTCCCCAGCATCGCCTAATCATAGACGTTGCAACAAGGTGGAACTCAACACTGCACATGCTTCAGAGACTGTGCGAACAGAGGCGGGCTGTTACATACACGGGCAGGCAGTAGGATGGCAGACATGGAGTTGTCAGGTGTGCAGTGGTCGAAGATTCAAGACATGTGTCAAGTCCTTCAGTGTTTTGAGGAATGCATACGGCTGGTTAGTGCAGACAACGCCATAATAAGCATGAGCATCCCCCTAATGCGTCTGCTGATGCAAAGTTTGACGCACATAAAGGATCAGGCGTCTGCAGCTGAGGAAGAGGAAAGCCTTGATGACAGTCAGCCATTGTCTGGCCAGGGCAGTGTACAGGACGAGGTAGCGGGCGAAGAGGAGGAGGAGGACGAAGAGGATGATGGGGATGATTATATTTTTAATGAGGAAGCTTTTTCTGGGCCACTGGAAATTGTTGGCGCGGCAAGGCCGGGTTCTGGTTTTTGGAGGGACACAAGTGACGTGGATTTGCCTGAAACTGCCCCTCAACCAAGCACAACCGCAGATTTGAGAACTGGAACTTTGGCCCACATGGCGGATTATGCCTTACGTATCCTCAAAAGGGACACACGCATTACTAAAATGATGAACGATGACGATTACTGGTTGGCCTGCCTCCTTGATCCTCGCTATAAAGGCAAATTGCAAAATATAATGCCACATGACAACTTGGAAATAATATTAGCAACCAAACAATCAACTCTTGTTGACCGTTTGCTTCTGGCATTCCCTGCACACAGCGCCCGTGATCGTTCTCACACGAGCTGCAGGGGCCAGCAGACCAGAGGTGTTAGAGGGGCAGAAATCAGAAGTGGCGTTGGCCAGAGGGGTTTTCTGACCAGGTTGTGGAGTGATTTTGCTATGACCGCAGACAGGACAGGTACTGCAGCATCAATTCAAAGTGACAGGAGACAACATTTGTCCAGTATGGTTACAAACTATTTTTCATCCCTTATCGATGTTCTCCCTCAACCGTCATTCCCATTTGATTACTGGGCATCCAAATTAGACACCTGGCCAGAATTGGCAGAATATGCATTGCAGGAGCTTGCTTGCCCGGCAGCTAGTGTCCTATCAGAAAGAGTATTCAGTGCTGCAGGTTCAATACTAACAGAAAAAAGGACTCGTCTGGCTACCCAAAATGTAGATGATCTAACTTTCATTAAAATGAACCACAACTGGATTTCGAAATCTTTTGCCCCACCTTGCCCAGCTGACACCTAGCTTTCCTATGAAAAGGTCTTGCCTGTGGACTATTCTGAATGACTTTTCCAAACTCGTAATTTTCTGCACCTGATTGTCCAGCATACGACATGTTTACACCTCACTAAATGGCCAAACTCCCCACATGGGGCCGTGGTATCGCCACTTGGCGCCAGCACTGGCACAGGGCCCCTCAAAGTACAGCGGTGTGTTTGCACGGCAGGGGCGCCTCCCACCGGCAGCAACACTTTTGCGTACTATGAGAGGCCCTGTGCCAGTGACGTCGCTTGCTCAGGATCACAGCACTTGCAAAGTTGAAATACTTACCTCTCCCTGCTCCACTGCCATGACGTGGTCCAGATTTACTGGGCCCACTAATTACTTGAACCAGCCCTACCCCCCACAACTTTAGCCAAATGACCCCCAATTTCAAATGCCTTCCAATTATTATAAGCTAAATTACGATTGACAAGCTTCTGTAACAAGAATGGATGTTTTTGCCATTAAAATGGGCAGTGTAGGTGTTTTCCTGGCCTCCACTCACTGCCGACTATGCTCCCCCATTGACTTGCATTGGGTTTCGTGTTTCGGGCGATACCCGACTTTTCGCCATAATCGGCCGATTCCACTCGACTCGACTTCTAAGATAGTTGGGTTTCGCGAAACACGACTCGACTCTAAAAAGGTCAAGGTCGCTCAACCCTAGCCCTCACCCAACCTGAGATCACGAAAAATGGAAACTCTATGGGTATCGGAATATGGCGCAATTTTGGAATTAACAAAGTTTGGAATTTTTTTTCACCACTTAGATAAAAGAGAACCTATACATTAAGGTGTCTATGAACTCGTAATAACCAGGAGAATCATAATGGCAGGTCAGTTTTAGCATTTAGTGAACATAGTAAAAAAGCAAAAGAAAAAACAGCTATGAGATTGCACTTTTTTTTTCAGTTTCACCACACTTACAATTTTTTTCCCATTTTCCAGGACACAATGTGTTAAAACCAATAGTGTCATACAAAAGTACAACTCGTCTCGCAAAAACAAGCCCTCACATGGCCATATTGATGGAAAAATAAAAAAAGTTATGGCTCTGGGAAGAAGGGGAGTAAAAAATGAAAAAGCAAAAATGAAAATACCTCTGGGGGTTAAAATACAGTTTGCAAGCTTCCTTGAACACAATAAACTTGTCCCTACCTCCTGAAAACCTGTCCAGGAGGGCAACTTTGAGTTTCAGCTGGATCGGCCTACCTGCAGAGACCCCAACATCAGCGACCTGCAGCCACTCGTGCTACTGCCGAACCTCATAGCAGAGGTCATTCACCTCCAGAGACAAACAGCGATCTGCAACCGGATCCATAACCAAGGGAGAAAAGAGAAAAAAAAACACCCATGGAAAAAAACACACAAATAAATAAAGCCACACATCAGTTTTTTTTTCTTTAAATATGCATGGCTGGTGATAATGTCACGCACAGTGTAGGAAGACTAAGTGCAACATGAGGGGATGATGGGAAGGAAGCCCAAACTCTAGGGAGAGAGGAGTGGAGACCCCTAGGCATATCTAATAGCACCCTACCATCCCTATATTGGTTCCACACCAATCACCAAGCAGGAAACTTAAGCCCTGTATATCCCTAGAGCTAGGCCCTGAATAGGGAAGGGGGATGGCACTGGTCAGTCCCCACTGTACACTAAAGACAAGAAGGGAGACAAGTAAGGGGGAAGTAACTTAGCTTGAGCATACTCCAGAAAAGTAACTCCAAACATCATTCAAGAGCACCAGAGAGGAAGTAAGCCAGCTGCTATAGCTCCAAGCCTTCACAAGGGAAAATGTGAATATCACAGGCGACTCCCTGAAGCAGATTGAGAGTCTATAAACACCCAGGTCCAGGTGTGTCCATTACAGCCACAGGGAGGTTGCCACTGGGTCCAAAAGTCAGAAGGATTTAGAAGGTGTCTGCAATGCCAAATGCAGAGACCTTCTGCAGCCAGATGCAGAGCGACTGTCTGTTGCCTCTGACACACCTGTGACACTAATAGATGTGCCTTTCAAAGGATGGCTGCTGGCTGCTATCTTTAGGCTGGGGGGCACACATGAGAAGTCCATTTTTGGGGTCTGTGCATGGACATTAAGTGTTCAGTACGGACCCTGAACTTTACAGTTCTGGTTCGCCCATCTCTACTCTTTCACAATAATATTTCAGTGTAAACAGTCTGCTAATGACCTGATGAAAAAGCAAAATGCTCATTCATTGGGTGAAATGATCTTTTGGTTTGTTTTCATTAAAGATCATCATTCTCAATGGTGCATCATCCTGCATAAACAGGACTCTCACTGCCGCAGCCGAGAATAATGGCAGCCTATAGACACTGAACGATCTATGTTGTGAATTCCGCTCTTGGGCTCCCTCCGGTGGTTGTAAGTGGAATGGCTGCTCCTTGGATTTAGCTGTCTGCAGCTGCTTCCACTGATTGTCTTTTCTGCTCGGCTATTTAGCCTGGCTCTTTCCTTCAGCTTGTGCCACTTGTCAATGGTTCCTGGTTGGATTCACATCTCTTTGGATTTCCCTGTTATCCTGACCAGTTCAGCAAAGCTAAGTCCTTGCTTGCTCTTTTCTGTCCACAGGTTGTGGACTTATCCGTTCTGTGCTTTCTTTGTTTGTCCAACTTGTCAGTATGAATTAATTCTGTGATGCTGGAAGCTCTGGGAAGCAGATTTACCCTCCACACCTTTAGTCAGGTGTGGAGATTTTTGTAAACTCTGTGTGGATTTTTTGTACTGTTTTATACTGACCGCACAGTATTCCATCCTGTCCTATCTATCTAGCTAGACTGGCCTCCTATGCTCATCCTAGTTTCATTCTGTGTATGTCTTTTCCCTCTCCACTCACAGTCATTATTTGTGGGGGGCTATCTATCCTTTGGGGATTTTCTCTGAGGCAAGATAGTTTTCCTGTTTCTATCTTTAGGGGTAGTTAGTTCTCATGCTCTGACGAGGTGCCTAGGGAGTGTTAGGAGCATCCCACGGCTACTTCTAGTGTTGTGTTGAGCTTAGGGACTGCGGTCAGTACAGATACCACTTCCTTCAGACCTCGTTCCATGTTGCTCCTAAACCACCAGATCATAACAGTACAAGTGGCCAAAAATGAATTAAATGCATCTCAAAAGAATGAAAAAATTCTGAGCCATTTTTTTTTCTGTGCTCTCTTTTGTCTTTTTTTTCCTCTTGATCTCTGGGTGGTTCAGGATTTATGCTCTGGCATGGATGTTCAGGGTTTGTTTTCTCGTGTGGATCAACTTGCTGCAAGAGTACAGAGTATCCAAGATTATGTTGTCCAGACTCCGGCTTTGGAGCCTAGAATTCCTACTCCTGATTTGTTTTTTGGAGACAGATCCAAGTTTTTGAACTTTAAAAATAACTGCAAATTGTGCTTTGAAACCCCATTCTTCTGGTGATCCCATTCAGCAAGTTAAAATCATCATATCCTTGCTGCGTGGTGACCCTCAAGACTGGGCATTCTCCCTTGAATCAGGGGATCCGGCATTGCTGAATGTAGACGCATTTTTTCAAGCGCTCGGATTATTGTATGACGAACCTAATTCTGTGGATCATGCAGAAAAAACCCTGTTGGCCTTGTGTCAAGGTCAGGAAGCGGCAGAATTACACTGCCAGAAATTTAGGAAATGGTCTGTGCTCACTAAATGGAATGAGGATGCTCTGGCTGCTATTTTCAGAAAAGGTCTTTCTGAAGCCCTTAAAGATGTTATGGTGGGCTTCCCTACGCCTACTGGTTTGAGCGAATCTATGTCTCTAGCCATTCAGATTGATCGGCGTTTGCGCGAGCGCAAAGCTATGCACCATATGGCAGTGTCCTCTGAGCAGAGTCCTGAACCTATGCAATGTGATAGGATTTTGACTAGAACAGAACGGCAGGAATTCAGACGTCAGAATAGGCTGTGTTTTTACTGTGGTGATTCTGCTCATGTTGTTTCTGATTGCCCTAAACGTACTAGGAGGGTCGCTAGGTCTGTTACCATTAGTACTGTACAGCCTAAATTTCTTTTATCTGTGACCCTGATTTGCTCATTGTCCTCCTTTTCTGTCATGGCATTTGTGGATTCAGGCGCTGCCCTGAACTTAATGGACTTAGAATTCGCCAGGCGCTGTGGTTTTTCCTTGCAGCCTTTGCAGAGCCCTATTCCTTTGAGGGGCATTGATGCTACTCCATTGGCCAAGGATAAACCTCAGTACTGGACGCAGATGACCATGTACATGGCTCCTGCACATCAGGAAAATTGCCGTTTTCTGGTGTTGCATAACCTGCATGATGTTGTTGTACTGGGTTTTCCATGGTTACAGGAACATAATCCAGTGCTGGATTGGAAAACTATGTCTGTGACTAGTTGGGGTTGTCAAGGGGTACATAGTGACGTTCCTTTGATGTCAATTTCCTCTTCCCCCTCTTCTGAGGTCCCTGAGTTTTTGTCGGATTTCCAGGATGTATTTGATGAGCCCAAGTCCAGTTCCCTTCCTCCACATAGGGACTGTGATTGTGCTATTAACTTGATTCCTGGTTGTAAGTTCCCTAAGGGCCAACTTTTCAATCTGTCTGTGCCAGAGCATGCCGCCATGCGGAGCTATGTTAAGGAATCTTTGGAGAAAGGGCATATTCAGCCGTCTTCGTCACCATTGGGAGCAGGTTTCTTTTTTGTTGCTAAGAAGGATGGCTCCTTGAGACCCTGTATAGATTATCGTCTTCTTATTAAGATCACGGTCAAATTCCAATACCCCTTGCCTTTGCTTTCTGATTTGTTTGCTCAGATTAAGGGGGCTAGTTGGTTTACTAAGATTGACCTCTGAGGGGTATATAATCTTGTTCATATTAAACAGGGTGACGAATGGAAAACTGCATTTAATACGCCCGAAGGCCATTTTAAATACCTTGTGATGCCATTCGGGCTCTCTAATGCTCCATCTGTGTTCCAATCCTTCATGCATGATATTTTCCGCAATTATCTTGATAAATTCATGGTTGTATATTTGGATGATATTTTGAATTTTTCCGATGATTGGGAGTCTCATGTGAAGCAGGTCAGGATGGTGTTCCAGATCCTTTGTGATAATGCTTTATTTGTGAAGGGGTCTAAGTGCCTATTCGGAGTTCAGAAGGTCTCTTTTTTGGGTTTTATTTTTTCTCTCTTGTCTATGGAAATGGATCCTGTTAAGGTCCAAGCTATTCATGACTGGATTCAACCCACATCTGTGAAGAGCCTTGAAAAAATTTTTGGGCTTTGCTAATTTCTATCGCCGTTTCATTGCCAACTTTTCCAGTGTGGTTAAGCCCCTTACTGATTTGACGAAGAAAGGCGCTGATGTGACAAATTGGTCCTCTGCGGCTGTTGAGGCCTTTCGGGAGCTTAAACGCCGATTTACTTCTGCCCCTGTGTTGCGTCAGCCGGATGTTTCTCTTCCTTTTCAGGTTGAGGTTGATGCTTCTGAGATTGGGGCAGGGGCCGTTTTGTCTCAGAGGGATTCTGATGGTTCTTTGATGAAACCGTGTGCTTTTTTTTCCAGAAAGTTTTCACCTGCGGAACGCAATTATGATGTCGGCAATCGGGAGTTGTTGGCTATGAAGTGGGCGTTTGAGGAGTGGCGACATTGGCTTGAGGGAGCTAAGCACTGCGTTGTGGTCTTGACTGATCATAAGAATCTGATTTACCTCGAGTCGGCCAAGCGGCTGAATCCTAGACAGGCTCGATGGTCCCTGTTTTTCTCCCGTTTTGATTTTGTGGTCTCGTATCTTCCGGGATCTAAGAATGTTAAGGCTGATGCCCTCTCTAGGAGTTTTTTGCCTGATTCTCCTGGAGTCCTTGAGCCGGTTGGCATTCTTAAGGAAGGGGTGATTCTTTCTGCCATCTCCCCTGATTTGCGGCGGGTGCTTTGGGAATTTCAGGCTGATAGGCCTGACCGCTGTCCAGTGGGGAAGCTGTTTGTTCCTGATGGATGGACAAGTAAGGTGATTTCTGAGGTTCATTGTTCAGTGTTGGCTGGTCATCCTGGGATTTTTGGTACCAGAGATTTGGTTGCTAGGTCCTTTTGGTGGCCTTCCTTGTCGCGCGATGTGCGTGCTTTTGTGCAGTCCTGTGGGATTTGCGCCCGAGCCAAGCCTTGCTGTTCCCGCGCTAGTGGGTTGCTTTTGCCTTTGCCGGTCCCTGAGAGGCCCTGGACGCATATTTCCATGGATTTTATTTCGGATCTTCCTGTTTCCCAGAAGATGTCTGTTATCTGGGTTGTTTGTGACCGGTTCTCTAAAACGGTCCATCTGGTACCTTTGCCTAAGTTGCCTTCCTCCTCAGATTTGGTTCCATTGTTTTTTCAGCATGTGGTTCGTTTGCATGGCATTCCGGAGAATATTGTGTCTGACAGAGGTTCTCAGTTTGTCTCTAGGTTTTGGCGGGCCTTTTGTGCTAGGATGGGCATTGATTTGTCTTTTTCTTCGGCGTTTCATCCTCAGACTAGTGGCCAAACTGAGCGAACTAATCAGACCTTGGAGACCTATTTGAGATGCTTTGTGTCTGCTGATCAGGATGATTGGGTGGCTTTCTTGCCGTTGGCCGAGTTTGCTCTTAATAATCGGGCTAGTTCGGCTACTTTGGTTTCACCTTTCTTTTGTAATTTTGGTTTTCATCCTCGTTTTTCTTCTGGGCAGGTTGAGCCTTCTGATTGTCCTGGTGTGGATTCTGTGGTGGACAGGCTGCAGCAGATTTGGAGTCATGTGGTGGACAATTTGACTTTGTCTCAGGAAAGGGCTCAACGTTTTGCTAACCGCCGTCGGTGTGTTGGTCCCCGGCTTCGTGTGGGGGATTTGGTTTGGTTGTCTTCTCGTCATGTTCCTATGAAGGTTTCTTCCCCTAAGTTTAAGCCTCGGTTTATTGGTCCTTATAAAATTTCTGAAATTATTAATCCGGTGTCTTTTCGTTTGGCTCTTCCAGCCTCTTTTGCCATTCATAATGTTTTCCATAGATCTTTGTTGCGGAGATATGTGGTGCCCGTTGTTCCCTCAGTTGATCCTCCTGCCCCGGTGTTGGTTGAGGGAGAGTTAGAATATGAAATTGAGAAAATTTTGGATTCTCGTTTTTTGAGGCGGAGGCTTCAGTATCTTGTCAAGTGGAAGGGTTATGGCCAGGAGGATAATTCTTGGGTTGTTGCCTCCGATGTCCATGCCACCGATTTGGTTTGTGCTTTTCACTTGGCTCGTCCTGATCGGCCTGGGGGCTCTGGTGAGGGTTTGGTGACCCCTCCTCAAGGGGGGGGGTACTGTTGTGAATTCCGCTCTTGGGCTCCCTCCGGTGGTTGTAAGTGGAATGGCTGCTCCTTGGATTTAGCTGTCTGCAGCTGCTTCCACTGATTGTCTTTTCTGCTCGGCTATTTAGCCTGGCTCTTTCCTTCAGCTTGTGCCACTTGTCAATGGTTCCTGGTTGGATTCACATCTCTTTGGATTTCGCTGTTATCCTGACCAGTTCAGCAAAGCTAAGTCCTTGCTTGCTCTTTTCTGTCCACAGGTTGTGGACTTATCCGTTCTGTGCTTTCTTTCTTTGTCCAACTTGTCAGTATGAATTAATTCTGTGATGCTGGAAGCTCTGGGAAGCAGATTTACCCTCCACACCTTTAGTCAGGTGTGGAGATTTTTGTAAACTCTGTGTGGATTTTTTGTAGTGTTTTATACTGACCGCTGTTGTGAATTCTGTGGCTGAGTTCACTTCTGTGGTCACAAGTGGTATTGCAGTCTCTGGGCTTCCTCCCTCAGGTGTTTTGGTGAGCTCGTTGGCTGCCTTGCTATTTAGCTCCACCTGAGTCTGTCTTCCTTGCTCCTTGTCAATGTTCCAGTGTTGGATCTGAGCTACTGCATCTTTCCTTGGGCCTGCTGCTCTGCTAGATAAGTGCTTCTAGTTTGTTTTCTGTTTTTTCTGTCCAGCTTGTTATTATCTTTTGCTGGAAGCTCTGAGAAGCAAAGGGGTGCACCGCCGTGCTGTTAGTTCGGCACGGTGGGTCTTTTTGCCCCTTCTGCGTGGTTTTCGTTTTAGGGTTTTTTGTAGACTGCATAGTTCTCTTTGCTATCCTCGCTCTGTCTAGAATATCGGGCCTCACTTTGCTGAATCTATTTCATTCCTACGTTTGTCTTTTCATCTTGCTCACAGTCATTATATGTGGGGGCTGCCTATTCCTTTGGGGTATTTCTCTGAGGTAAGTCAGGCTTGTATTTCTATCTTCAGGCTAGTCAGCTCCTCAGGCAGTGCCGAGTTGCATAGGTAGTTGATAGGCGCAATCCACTGCTGCTTCCAGTTGTGTGAGGATAGATCAGGTACTGCAGTCTACAGAGATTCCACGTCTCAGAGCTCATCCTATTGTTTTGGGTTATTGCCAGATCTCTGTATGTGCGCTGATTACTGCACGCTGTGTTGCCTGATTGCCAGCCATAACAGTACAAGGAGCCCTTCAATGATTTCCAATAGAGGGAAAAAAGAAATCCTGACATCATTTTTTTTTCTTAGCTCTGTCTTTAGTCTTTTTTTTCCCCTAGACATTAGAGTGCTTCAGGACACAGCTGTGGACATGGATATTCAGGCTCTGTGCTCCTCAATGGATAATCTCGTTGTAAATGTACAAAAGATTCAAGATACTATTGATCAGAAATCGATGCTAGAACCAAGAATTCCGATTCCTGATTTGTTTTTTGGTGATAGAACTAAGTTCCTGAGTTTCAGAAATAATTGTAAGCTATTTTTGGCCTTGAAACCTCATTCTTCTGGTAATCCTATTCAACAGGTTTTGATTATTATTTCTTTTTTGCGCGGCGACCCACAGGACTGGGCGTTTTCTCTTGCACCAGGAGATTCTGCATTGAGTAATGTTGATGCATTTTTCCAGGCGCTGGGATTGCTTTACGATGAGCCTAATTCAGTGGATCAAGCTGAGAAAAATCTGCTGGCTTTATGCCAGGGTCAGGATGATGTAGAAGTATATTGTCAGAAATTTAGAAAATGGTCAGTACTCACTCTGTGGAATGAATCTGCACTAGCGGCCTTGTTCAGAAAGGGTCTCTCTGAAGCTCTTAAGGATGTAATGGTGGGATTTCCTATGCCTGCTGGTTTGAATGAGTCTATGTCCTTGGCCATTCAGATCGGTCGTCGCTTGCGCGAGCGTAAATCTGTGCACCATCTGGCGGTATTGTCTGAGAGTAAGCCTGAGCCTATGCAGTGCGACAGGACTATGACTAAAGTAGAACGGCACGAACACAGACGTCTGAACAGACTGTGTTTCTATTGTGGTGATTCTACTCATGCTATTTCTAATTGTCCTAAACGCACTAGGCGGTTCGATAGCTCTGCCGTTATTGGTACTGTACAGTCCAAATTCCTTTTGTCCATTACCTTAATGTGCTCTTTGTCATCATATTCTGTCATGGCGTTTGTGGATTCAGGCGCTGCCCTGAATCTGATGGATTTGGATTATGCTAAACGTTGTGGATTTTTCTTGGAGCCTTTGCGGTGTCCTATTCCGTTGAGAGGAATTGATGCTACACCTCTGGCCAAGAATAAGCCTCAGTACTGGGCCCAGCTGACCATGTGCATGGCTCCTGCACATCAGGAAGTTATTCGCTTTTTGGTACTGCATAATTTGCATGATGTGGTCGTGTTGGGGTTGCCATGGCTACAAACCCATAATCCAGTATTGGATTGGAACTCTATGTCGGTAACCAGCTGGGGTTGTCAGGGAGTACATGGTGATGTTCCATTTTTGTCTATTTCGTCATCCATTCCTTCTGACATCCCAGAGTTCTTGTCGGACTTTCAGGATGTATTTGAAGAGTCCAAGTCTGATGCCCTTCCTCCGCATAGGAATTGTGATTGTGCTATCGATTTGATTCCTGGTAGTAAATTCCCTAAGGGTCGTTTATTTAATTTGTCCGTACCTGAACACACCGCTATGCGCAGTTATGTGAAGGAGTCCCTGGAGAAGGGACATATTCGCCCATCGTCGTCACCATTGGGAGCAGGGTTCTTTTTTGTAGCCAAGAAGGATGGTTCGCTAAGACCGTGTATTGATTACCGCCTTCTTAATAAGATCACTGTTAAGTTTCAGTATCCCTTGCCATTGATTTCTGACTTGTTTGCTCGGATTAAGGGGGCTAGTTGGTTTACTAAGATTGATCTTCGTGGTGCGTATAATCTGGTGAGAATCAGGCAGGGAGATGAATGGAAAACGGCATTTAATACGCCCGAGGGTCATTTTGAGTATCTGGTGATGCCGTTCGGACTTGCCAATGCTCCATCTGTTTTTCAGTCTTTTATGCATGACATTTTCCGTGAGTATCTGGATAAATTCTTGATTGTTTACTTGGATGACATTTTGATCTTCTCAGATGATTGGGAGTCTCATGTGAAGCAAGTCAGAATGGTTTTCCAGGTACTGCGTGCTAATTCCTTGTTCGTGAAGGGATCAAAGTGTCTCTTCGGTGTGCAGAAAGTTTCATTTTTGGGGTTCATCTTTTCCCCTTCTACTATCGAGATGGATCCGGTTAAGGTTCAGGCCATCCAGGATTGGACTCAGCCGACATCTCTAAAAAGTTTGCAGAAATTCCTGGGCTTTGCTAATTTTTATCGTCGCTTCATCTGTAATTTTTCTAGCATTGCCAGACCATTGACCGATTTGACCAAGAAGGGTGCTGATTTGGTTAATTGGTCTTCTGCTGCCGTGGAAGCTTTTCAGGAGTTGAAGCGTCGTTTTTGCTGTGCCCCTGTGTTGTGTCAACCTGATGTTTCTCTTCCGTTCCAGGTCGAGGTTGATGCTTCTGAGATTGGTGCAGGGGCGGTTTTGTCACAGAGAGGTTCTGGTTGCTCAGTGTTCAAACCATGTGCTTTCTTTTCCAGGAAATTTTCTGCTGCTGAGCGTAATTATGATGTGGGCAACCGAGAGTTGCTGGCCATGAAGTGGGCATTCGAGGAGTGGCGTCATTGGCTTGAGGGTGCTAAGCATCGCGTGGTGGTTTTGACTGATCATAAGAACCTTACTTATCTTGAGTCTGCCAAGCGCTTGAATCCTAGACAGGCCCGTTGGTCGTTGTTTTTTGCTCGTTTTGATTTTGTGATTTCATACCTTCCGGGCTCTAAAAATGTGAAGGCGGATGCTCTGTCTAGGAGTTTTGTGCCCGACTCTCCGGGGTTATCTGAGCCGGCGAGTATCCTCAAGGAAGGAGTCATTGTGTCTGCCATCTCCCCTGATTTGCGGAGAGTGTTGCAGAAATTTCAGGCTAATAAACCTGATCGTTGTCCGGCCGAGAAACTGTTCGTCCCTGATAGGTGGACTAGTAAAGTTATCTCTGAACTTCATTGTTCGGTGCTGGCCGGTCATCCAGGAATCTTTGGTACCAGGGAGTTGGTTGCTAGATCCTTCTGGTGGCCATCTCTGTCACGGGATGTGCGTGCTTTTGTGCAGTCCTGTGGAATTTGTGCTAGGGCTAAGCCCTACTGTTCACGTGCCAGTGGGTTGCTTTTGCCCTTGCCGGTCCCGAAGAGGCCTTGGACACATATTTCGATGGATTTCATTTCTGACCTTCCCGTTTCTCAAAAGATGTCTGTCATTTGGGTGGTCTGTGATCGCTTTTCTAAAATGGTCCATCTGGTGCCCTTGGTTAAATTGCCTTCCTCCTCTGATTTGGTGCCTTTGTTCTTCCAGCATGTGGTTCGTTTACATGGCATTCCTGAGAATATTGTTTCTGACAGAGGTTCCCAGTTTGTCTCGAGGTTCTGGCGAGCCTTTTGTGGTAGGATGGGCATTGACCTATCTTTTTCCTCGGCCTTCCATCCTCAGACTAATGGCCAGACCGAACGAACCAATCAGACCTTGGAAACATATCTGAGATGTTTTGTTTCCGCTGACCAGGATGATTGGGTGTCATTTTTGCCGTTGGCTGAGTTCGCCCTTAATAATCGGGCCAGCTCGGCTACCTTGGTCTCTCCATTTTTCTGCAATTCTGGGTTCCATCCTCGTTTCTCTTCAGGACAGGTTGAGTCTTCGGACTGTCCTGGTGTGGATTATGTGGTGGACAGGTTGCAGCAGATCTGGACTCAGGTAGTGGACAATTTGACCTTGTCCCAGGAGAAGGCTCAGCTTTTCGCTAATCGCAGACGCCGTGTGGGACCCCGACTTCGTGTTGGGGATCTGGTTTGGTTATCTTCTCGTCATATACCTATGAAGGTTTCCTCTCCTAAATTTAAACCTCGTTTTATTGGTCCGTATAGGATTTCTGAGATTCTCAATCCGGTGTCTTTTCGTCTGACCCTCCCAGACTCCTTTTCCATACATAATGTATTCCATAGGTCGTTGTTGAGGAGATACGTGGCACCTATGGTTCCATCTGTGGAGCCTCCTGCCCCTGTTTTGGTGGAGGGGGAATTGGAGTATATTGTGGAGAAGATTTTGGATTCTCGTGTCTCTAGACGGAAACTCCAGTATCTGGTCAAATGGAAGGGTTATGCTCAGGAAGATAATTCCTGGGTTTTTGCCTCTGATGTCCATGCCCCAGATCTTGTTCGTGCCTTTCATGTGGCTCATCCTGGTCGGCCTGGGGGTTCTGGTGAGGGTTCGGTGACCCCTCCTCAAGGGGGGGGTACTGTTGTGAATTCTGTGGCTGAGTTCACTTCTGTGGTCACAAGTGGTATTGCAGTCTCTGGGCTTCCTCCCTCAGGTGTTTTGGTGAGCTCGTTGGCTGCCTTGCTATTTAGCTCCACCTGAGTCTGTCTTCCTTGCTCCTTGTCAATGTTCCAGTGTTGGATCTGAGCTACTGCATCTTTCCTTGGGCCTGCTGCTCTGCTAGATAAGTGCTTCTAGTTTGTTTTCTGTTTTTTCTGTCCAGCTTGTTATTATCTTTTGCTGGAAGCTCTGAGAAGCAAAGGGGTGCACCGCCGTGCTGTTAGTTCGGCACGGTGGGTCTTTTTGCCCCTTCTGCGTGGTTTTCGTTTTAGGGTTTTTTGTAGACTGCATAGTTCTCTTTGCTATCCTCGCTCTGTCTAGAATATCGGGCCTCACTTTGCTGAATCTATTTCATTCCTACGTTTGTCTTTTCATCTTGCTCACAGTCATTATATGTGGGGGCTGCCTATTCCTTTGGGGTATTTCTCTGAGGTAAGTCAGGCTTGTATTTCTATCTTCAGGCTAGTCAGCTCCTCAGGCAGTGCCGAGTTGCATAGGTAGTTGATAGGCGCAATCCACTGCTGCTTCCAGTTGTGTGAGGATAGATCAGGTACTGCAGTCTACAGAGATTCCACGTCTCAGAGCTCGTCCTATTGTTTTGGGTTATTGCCAGATCTCTGTATGTGCGCTGATTACTGCACGCTGTGTTGCCTGATTGCCAGCCATAACAGACCGCACAGTATTCCATCCTGTCCTATGTATCTAGCTAGACTGGCCTCCTATGCTCATCCTAGTTTCATTCTGTGTATGTCTTTTCCCTCTCCACTCACAGTCATTACTTGTGGGGGGCTATCTATCCTTTGGGGATTTTCTCTGAGGCAAGATAGTTTTCCTGTTTCTATCTTTAGGGGTAGTTAGTTCTCAGGCTGTGACGAGGTGCCTAGGGAGTGTTAGGAGCATCCCACGGCTACTTCTAGTGTTGTGTTGAGCTTAGGGACTGCGGTCAGTACAGATACCACTTCCTTCAGAGCTCATTCCATGTTGCTCCTAAACCACCAGATCATAACAGATCTACATTTGTTTGTGCTTCTTCAAAAGTGCTTATATAGCAAACCTTAATACCCCTCCATCTTTTTTTAAATCTTTGCCTGGGAGAGACCTTGCTGATGCAGTATAACTACCTTGTGTCTTGTTGCTGTGCTCAGTCTTGCCATGGTGCATGACCTGTTACAGCCTTACTTTTGTAGCAAAGATTGGCTATTCTTCACCCAGTTTTAAGTCTCCTACACAGTAGTTTTTATTTCAGTTATTACCGTATATACTCGAGTATAAGCCGAGATTTTCAGCCCAAATTTTTGGGCTGAAAGTGCCCCCCTCGGCTTATACTCGAGTCACGGTAGCGGTGGGGTCGGCAGGTGAGGGGCTGAGGGCGTTGGGGTATACTTACCTAGTCCTGGCGATCCTCGCGCTGTCCCCTCCTGTCTTCGGTGCTGCAGTTTCTTCCTCTCTTCAGCGGTCACGTGGGACCGCTCATTACAGAAATGAATAAGCGGCTCCACCTCCCATAGGGGCGGAGCCGCTTATTCATTTCTCTAATCAGCGGTGCCGGTGACCGCTGATAGAGAAAGAAGCTGCGGCACCGAAGACAGGAGGGGACAGCGCGAGGATCGCCAGGACTAGGTGAGTATGTTATATTCACCTGTCCTCGTTCCAGCCGCCGGGCGCCGATCCATCTTCCCGGCCGGCGCCTCCATCTTCCCGGCGTCTCTGCTCTCTGACTGTTCAGGCAGAGGGCGCGATGACGCATACAGTGTGCGCGGCGTCCTCTGCCTGATCAGTCAGAGCAGAGACGCCGGGAAGATGGAGGCGCCGGAACGAGACGCCGGGAGCTGCTATCAAGGGAGGTGAGTATGTGTTTTTTTTTCTTTATTGCGGCAGCGGCGGCACAAATTTATGTGGAACATCTATGGGGCACAGTGAACGGTGCAGAGCACCGTATATGGCACAGCACAGCTATGGGGCACAGTGAACGGTGCAGAGCACCGTATATGGCACAGCACAGCTATGGGGCACAGTGAACGGTGCAGAGCACCGTATATGGCACAGCACAGCTATGGGGCACAGTGAACGGTGCAGAGCACCGTATATGGCACAGCACAGCTATGGGGCACAGTGAACGGTGCAGAGCACCGTATATGGCACAGCACAGCTATGGGGCACAGTGAACGGTGCAGAGCACCGTATATGGCACAGCACAGCTATGTATGGGGCACAGTGAACGGTGCAGAGCACCGTATATGGCACAGCACAGCTATGGGGCACAGTGAACGGTGCAGAGCACCGTATATGGCACAGCACAGCTATGGGGCACAGTGAACGGTGCAGAGCACCGTATATGGCACAGCACAGCTATGGGGCACAGTGAACGGTGCAGAGCACCGTATATGGCACAGCACAGCTATGGGGCACAGTGAACGGTGCAGAGCACCGTATATGGCACAGCACAGCTATGGGGCACAGTGAACGGTGCAGAGCACCGTATATGGCACAGCACAGCTATGGGGCACAGTGAACGGTGCAGAGCACCGTATATGGCACAGCACAGCTATGGGGCACAGTGAACGGTGCAGAGCACCGTATATGGCACAGCACAGCTATAGGGCACAGTGAACGGTGCAGAGCACCGTATATGGCACAGCACAGCTATGTATGGGGCACAGTGAACGGTGCAGAGCACCGTATATGGCACAGCACAGCTATGGGGCACAGTGAACGGTGCAGAGCACCGTATATGGCACAGCTATGGGGCACAGTGAACGGTGCAGAGCACCGTATATGGCACATCTATGGGGCACAATGAACGGTGCAGAGCACCGTATATGGCACAGCTAGGGGGCACAATGAACGGTGCAGAGCACTATATGGTTCACACCTATGGGGAAATATGAACGGTGCAGAGCACTATATGGCACAGCTATGGGGAAATAATGATCTATTTTTATTTTTGAAATTCACCGGTAAATGCTGCATTTCCACCCTAGGCTTATACTCGAGTCAATAAGTTTTCCCAGTTTTTTGTGGCAAAATTAGGGGGGTCGGCTTATACTCGGGTCGGCTTATACTCGAGTATATACGGTAATTGTGTTTTAATCTACATACAGTATGAAAATGATCATTATGACTAGGGTTGAGCGAAACGGGTCGGCCAGATTCAGAAGTCGCCGACTTTTGGCAAAGTCGGGTTTCATGAAACCTGATCCCTGTGTGGGGTCGGCCATGAGGTCGGCGATCTTCTGATCTGGAATCGGAATTCCGATACCGAGTTCCGATATGTTTAAGATATCGGGAATCGGTATCGGAATTCATATTTAAGTGTAAAATAAAGAATAATAAAAAAAAAAATATTGATATACTCACCCTTGGACGTGCCCTGGTTCTCACCGGCAGCCTTCCTTCCTTCCTAAGAATGAGCGCCTGAAGGGCCTTCGATGACGTCGCGGCTTGTGATTGGTCGCGTGAGCGGTCACATGGGCAGTCACGCGACCAATCACAAGCCGCGACGTCATCTAAGGTCCTTCAGGCGCTAATTCTTAGGAAGGAAGCGTCCGAGGGTGAGTATATTCCTAATAGTTATATACTCACCCTCGGACGTGCCCTGGTTCTAACCCGCAGCCTTCCTTCCTAAGAATCAGCACCTGAAGGACCTTAGATGACGTCGCGGCTTGTGATTGGCCGCGTGACGCCCATGTGACCGCTCACGCAACCAATCACAAGCCGCGATGTCATCAAAGGTCCTTCAGGCGCTCATTCTTAGGAAGGAAGGCTGCCGGTGAGAACCAGGGCGCGTCCGAGGGTAAGTATATCAATATTTTTTATTTTGATTCTTTATTTTACACTTAAATATGAATTCCGATACCGATTCCCGATATCTTAGTTTCCTCTCCTTCAGACCCTGGGAACCATTAGAAACCCAATGCACTGCATTGGGTTTCGTGTTTCGGCCGACCCCGACCCCGACTTTTCTATAGGATCGGCCGATTTCACTCGACCCGACTTTTGAAAAAGTCGGGTTTCGTGAAACCCGACCCGATCCTATAAAAAGAAAAGTCGCTCAACCCTAATTATGACATATTTGTTAGGAATATAAACCTAAAAAATCCCTGACTTTGTATGAGTGTACCACACTAAATATTAATTAGATTTAGATTTCTCTTTTCTTCATTCACTCTGCATTTTATTAATTGATAAAAATGAACACTTCTAGTTTTTAAAGCATTTTTAATGTGTCGCATTTTTCCACAACTACTTATAACTTTTGCACAATAGTGTACCATTATGGAGAGAGATCTAGAATCTCAATGTAGACAATGATTGATGCTCAGTGGTTAAATCTGTCTTCTAGTATTTTTTTCCCTATGCGATTAGAAGGAGAAGGAAACATATCACCTGGCCAAACACCGTAACGATCGTTAACAAAAATTGGAATGTTTGGAAATATGTAAAATATACATTTGAATCATTTGGTATTTGCAGGAGTAAGGCATCAGCAGTAAGAATCTAGTGACCAGGTTACAATATGAAATGTAGGAATTATTGGGTATTGGTTACTGTTTATGAGGATGTAATTAATACTACTACAAAGCTTTTCTGTCTACCTCTTCTACATGTATTATTATTATAATGCTCCGTACCTGACATAATCTAAGGTGAGCCTTAGGGGACATCTCTTTTAGTCCAAATTCCACCGGTAATCTAAGTAAACACACAAATTTACTGCTGTATCCCCCTAGTGCCCCTTTATTACAGGAACAATATATGATTAAACACAACATGCATATTCTATTTGTCTTGTTGCGGTTCATTAATTTTAATTTCAGACTGTCAGCACTATAGCAAGAGAGATGCAATTAATTCCACGACTGGGTAAAAGGAATATTTTCAAGCTCTGATACCCACCAATAGCTCAGTTGTTAGATCATGATCCAGGACTTGGTAATAGCATTCTTGACACAAGATATTATCAGGGAGCAGATGTGAAGTATCATTTTAATTTCATATCTGAGGTACTAATTAAACAGAACGCATGTCACAGAACAATTGGAAGCGACTCAGCTGATGATGTTTAGAACTGAGATGTCAGTAGAGGCAAAAAAATTACAGCTGATTGGAAGGTAGTGAAAACGAAAAATGCACACAGAAATAGATACAAAATAGATAGCTTTTTTTTACAGTTCTGTATCTTCCGCATGGCATCTCAATAGGTTTTATCAGTAAAAGTAAAAAATTGTATGGATCAAATAATATATTGGCGTATTTAGAGTATTTTCAACATTTTCCATTCATTTTTTAAAGCAATTTTTTTGCAAATTCATATTTTTCAAATTCTTATGAATACTTCCTTTATTGCCTGACTTTTCGAACCTTTCTCCTGATTTGTACAATAATTTGCCACTGATGTTATTGTTGTCATCAGATATGTAGAAGAATGTGATGAGATGCATAGAGATTTGATTAAAAAAAATGATATAATGGAGGCAAGATTGACTATAGCTTACCAAAACAAACCCCTATTAAAATATAACCTTTATTACATTTGGATACAAATCTCAAAAATGACTTCCTCTAGCTGAAAATGCCTCAATAGACCGGGCTGAGGAGAAAAAGCACCGATGCAACCCGTACATCAGTGGTCCCCAACTCCAGGCCTCGAGGGCCGCCAACAGTGCAGGTTTTCAGGATTTCCTTAGTATTGCACAGGGGTTGGAATCTTCACCTGTGTAGATGATCACATTACCACCGATGCAATACTAAAGAAATCCTGAAAACCTGCACTGTTGGAGGCCCTCGAGGCCTGGAGTTGGGGACCCCTGCCCTACATTCTATAACTGACTGGTAGACAATAGTATTAGGATAATAGAAAACTACCTCCATCAATGATGTATACATATACACAGAGGTACGCCCAGTATTAAACCTCATAGAACAAAGCTAATAGCACCATAAATAGTCATGACTCAAGTAGTGAAGATATAATAGTGCTACTATGTCACAACAGTCTTGCTCAGCGGATGTGTAGAAATGAGTGACCTGTCCCGAGATACCCACTCTAACTGAGCACCTACCTAGGTGCGGAGGTTGGCACCCTATGAAATACGAGAATGGCGCCCCCACTCGTGCGATGGCTGTCCCTTTTCTCCTACTTAACCCTATAAGACGGAAAGTCAGAAAAGAGGGCCAGATGGCCTGTAGTAACTGAAATGATTCAATGATATAATGGTACAAAAGTACAATTTATAACCAGCAGGGGGTAGGATAAATGGATGTAAATAGCAGAGACAGTCCAATCAATCTTAATCACTCATCGCTGATACATTTAAAGTATAATGATCAAAAATTGGTAACTAAGTACCATAACAGCACTATATTTTATACTAGTGATGCCCATCTAATATATTAAACAGGGATACCTTGGTGCTAACACACAATAACTCATATAGATATTCCAGCAGATATCAATAATACCAGCCTGCATGACACTGATAAATCAACAAATGTTACCACAGATGTAGATGCACATACCAGTACCAAAGATTATTAGATGATACACAAGGGGCACAGAAGGAATAAGTCCCCAGAATAGCCTATACTTATCTGCTACAATGTGGCACTGCATGCAGGCGGCTGAAGTGCATAATACTGTGAGGCAGCCTCATTTGTATCATAACTCTTCACTGCCAAGACATCATGAATCTCTCCTGATGAACCCGGTTGGGGGAAACGCGTCGAGAGTTTGCATCCTTCATCTAAGGAGTTGTAGCTTTTTCTCCTCATTTTCTCATAGCCCGATCTATTGAGGCATTTTCAGCTAGGGGAAGTCATTTTTGGGATTTTTATCCATATGTAATCAAGGTTATATTTTAATAGGGGTTTGTTTTGGTAAGATGTCACATATTCACCCTTGTGTATATATTAGTTTGTAACAGGATTGACTATACGCAACTTCCGGAATCATGAATAATTTCTTAAGAAGTCTGCTAATCTCCCCTTCTCATGTACAGCACCATGGAATTAATGGTGCTATATAAATAAATAATAATAATAATAATAATAATCTGACCACTCCTGACATGCCATAAGATAACATCAGTGAGAACACATTGCTCTATTCCATTCATGTGCCCAATTGCCTGCTGCTTTCCCAATCCATTTTAGCTAATCACTGGGTAATCCACTAGATGGAATCCTTGCAATCAGCTCCTCAGGGGGGGAGCTGCATCGTAAAAGGGGTTGTCCTGATGACAATACCTCTATAATGTCATGCACATAAAGTCTTGTGCTTGGTGCATCCACAGCTCCTTAGTATAGTCCTGTGCAACCTTTGTGCACTCTCGTAAACCCATCATTGGATTCTGGGGGGAATGACTTAAAAACAGCACCTGATTGAGCATGACATGATTTATCATTTATAGGTCAAATTCAGTATGAAAAAGGCCATTTTTGCAGCAAAATTAAAAATACACATGTATGACTGTAGAGGTCTCATAGACCTGTGCATCGGCATTCCCTGGCCCAGTGAAAAACAAAGCCATAATACAACCATGCACTCATTCATACACTTGAGTTCTGTATATGTTTAAAAGCATCCTAATAGCATATTCTTCAACCACAGGCAGCATGAATCAGACACTGTTAGTAATTTTATTGCATGAATGCAAGTTTGTCATCAAAAAATGTTTTTTTTCCATCAATTGAAAAAATGTAAAGAATTAATGTTTACATTTTCTTAAAAAATATTATCATTTGTTTATAATTTAGTAAAATATGAAAAATAATTTGAAAAGGTTTGGCATTTCCACTTTTAAACACTAGGGGGAGCAGCTGCTGAAATTTGACACAAACCTAGTGTACAACTAGCTCACATTACAGCACTGCAGTAAATATGGGCGGAGTCTGCTGATGTGTGTGATGTCTCCTCTCCTCCCCTTATGGGTGTTTGCTACGGGATAAGAGAGGATGATATTCCGGAACCCACTGAGCAGCCATTTTGTTGGTGATTGCAAAGTTATACTGACAAGTAGACAGTCACCGAGGATGGCAGGCAGCAAGGATTCTGGGAGATATGCGGTGGAGGGAGCAGGGTGACAGCAGCACAGAGTATTTCAGGAGAGCAGTATGCTGGTCTATGGGGGGCACCCTGTTTGGTGCACTGAGCAGCCAGGGATTGTACATAGAGCGCTGTCTTTTATACACATGGATGGACCGACTGCTTGTGTGCTCCACAGAAATCCAGGAAACATTTCTGTGGATTGATGGCCAGTTCTGATGCAGACTTTGCATGCAAAGACCCCATTCCCCTCCTCAGATACTGTCTTCTCCATCCTGTCCTGGCAATGTGTGAAAGCGAGGCGACAGGCGCAGTCCAGGGTGACGCTGGGAAGGAAATGTAGCCATATAGTAACGATAAAAATGAGACGCCTCTCTTCAGCTGCCTCACCAACCCTCCCCTGACTGCACCTAACTGGAGGTCATGCTGCCCCCTCTATTACCCCAGACCCGCGTGCAGGTGCTCAGCCAGGAACACCCTAGAATGAGTCCCCTTTTTGAAGATAATACTGCCATAGTGTTCTCACAAAATACCGCCATAGTGTTCTCACATAGTGCCGCCATATAGATCACATATAATGCCACCATATAGATCACACAGTGCCACCATATAGATCATACATAGTGCCACCAAATAGATCACACATAATACCGCCATATAGATCACACATAATGCCACCTCATACGTCTCACATAATACCGCCACATACGTCTCACACAATACCACCATATAATTTTCACATAATACTGCCACATATATCATACATAATCGCACAATGTAGTTCTCATATAATACCGTCGTATAGTTTTTACATCATTCCACAATACTGATCAAGCATAATACCTCCATATAGATCACATATAATACAGTCATATAGATCACACCTGATGCCATAATACAGTATGACCCCCGCAGCTCCTGTTATCGCACGCACTGAGCTGTGTGTGCAATGGGGAAAGACATGCAGGGGGGGAGAGGAGTGCATAGGAAAGGGTCAGATACACGGCTCAGTAGTCAGTATCACACAGGATAGAATTAGATACACGGGTCAGCAGTTGGTTTCACACAGTATAGGATTAGATACATGGGTCAGCAGACAGTATCGCACAGTGTAGGATTACATACACAGCTAAGCAGTGAGTATCACACAGGATAGGATTAGATACACAGCTCAGCAGACAGTATCACACAGGAGAGAATTAGATACACGGGCCAGCAGTCAGTATCACACAGGAGAGGATTAGATACACGGCTCAGCAGTCAGTATCACACAGGAGAGGATTAGATACACGGCTCAGCAGCAGGGCCGTATTTAGAGTTTATGCTGCCCTAGGCACTTTTCGTGCTGCCTCCCCCATTGGTGAGTATGACTAATACAGACACTTTTTTACCATTTGCAGCAGATCCGGCAGTTTTTCTGCATCTGCCACGTAACGCATCACTTATGGCAACACTGCTTTCGGCCTCATTCATTCCCTGTGGGACTTGCGAATATGTGCAGCACTTGCGGTTTTGCCGCGATCCGGTAAAAGCGGTACTTGCAGCAACGGAAAAAAAATGCTGCTAGCAGTGGTTTTTTTTGTCTCATCGTAAGTGCAAAACCGCAAGTGCTGCACATGTTCGCAAGTCCCATAGGGAGCTGCCTGTCTCGCCATCTTCCTCTTTTGACACTGCAGTGTGGTGGACAAGAGAGCATTAACTGGTTAACAACAAGAAGTATGGTGTCTGTGTACTAACTGAACTATAAACTCTCCCCATACCATGTCCAGCAGACACTGTAGGATTACTATATGCACTTTATCATTCTATTACTGATACTGTATAATAGCCACATATGATGCTCCATACTGTATAATGGCCACACAGTGCTCCATACTGTATAAAGGCAACGCTTGATGTTCCATACTGTATAATGACCGCACATGATGCCCCATACTGTATAATGGCCACACAGTGCTCCATACTGTATAAAGGCAACGCTTGATGTTCCATACTGTATAATGACCGCACATGATGCCCCATACTGTATAATGGCCACACAGTGCTCCATACTGTATAAAGGCAACACATGATGCTCCATCCTGTATAATGGCCACACATGATGCTCAATACTGTATAATAGCCACACATGATGCTCAATACTGTATAAAGGCAACACATGATGCTCCATACTGTATAATGGCCACACATGATGCTCCATACTGTATAATGGCCGCACATGATGCTCCATACTGTATAATGGCCACACAGTGCTCCATACTGTATAAAGGCAACACATGATGCTCCATACTGTATAATGGCCACACATGATGCTCCATACTGTATAATGGCCACACATGATGCTCCATACTGTATAATGGCCGCACATGATGCTCCATACTGTATAATGGCCACACAGTGCTCCATACAGTATAAAGGCAACACATGATGCTCCATCCTATATAATGGCCACACATGATGCTCAATACTGTATAATAGCCACACATGATGCTCAATACTGTATAATGACCACACATGATGCTACATACTGTATAATGGCCACACATGATGCTCCATACTGTATAATGGCCACACAGTGCTCCATACTGTATAATGGCCACACAGTGTTCCATACTGTATAATGGCCACACAGTGCTCCATACTGTATAATGACCACACATAATGCTCAATCCTGTATAATGGCCACACATGATGCTCAATACTGTATAATGGCCACACATGATGCTCAATACTGTATAATGGCCACACATGATGCTCAATATTGTATAATAGCACACATGATGCTACATACTGTATAATGACCACACGTGATGCTACATACTGTTTAATGGCCACACATAATGCTCCATACTGTATAATGGCCAAACAGTGCTCCATACTGTATAATGGCCACACAGTGCTCCATACTGTATAATGGCCAGTGCCACACATGATGCTCCATACTGTATAATGGCCCCACATGATGCTCCATACTGTATAATAGCCACACATGATGCTCAATACTGTATAATAGCCACACATGATGCTCAATACTGTATAATGTCCACACATGTTGCTACATACTGTAGAATGGCCACACATGATGCTCAATACTGTATAATAGTCACACATGATGCTCAATACTGTATAATAGCCACACATGATGCTCAATACTGTATAATGACCACACATGATGCTACATACTGTATAATGGCCACACATGATGTTCCATACTGTATAATGGCCACACATGATGCTCCATACTGTATAATAGCCACACAAGATGCTCAATACTGTATAATAGCCACACATGATGCTCAATACTGTATAATGGCCATACATGATGCTCCATACTGTATAATGGCCCCATATGATGCTCCATACTGTAAAATAGCTACACATGATGCTCAATACTGTATAATAGCCACACATGATGCTCAATACTGTATAATGACCACACATGATGCTCCATACTGTATAATGGCCACACATGAGGCTCCATACTGTATAATGACCCCACATGATGCTCCATACTGTATAACGGCCACATATGATGCTCCATGCATACTGTATAATGGCCCACCCCCCTCCCATCCTGTATGCTTGGCTCATCTCCCCCATATGCATGGCTCATCAGCTTCCTGCTCCCATCATGCATGGCTCATCTCTCTCCCCCTCCCTGTATGCATGCCTCATCTCCCCCCTCCCATCCTGTATGCATGGCTCATCTCCCCCTCCTCCCTGTATGCATGGCTCATCTCCCCCTCCTCTCTGTATGCATGGCTCATCAGCTCCCTGCTCCCATCATGCATGGCTCATCTCTCCCCCCTCCCTGTATGCATGGCTCATCTCCCCCCTCCCAACCTGTATGCATGGCTTACCTCCCCCTCCTCCATGTATGCATGGCTGATCTCCCCCTCCTCCCTGTATGCATGGATCATCTCCCCCTCCTCCCTGTATGCATGGCTCATTGGCTCCCCGCTCACATCATTGTAACATAGTAACATAGTTATTAAGGTTGAAGGAAGACTTTAAGTCCATCTAGTTCAACCCATAGCCTAACCTAACATGCCCTAACATGTTGATCCAGAGGAAGGCAAAAAAACCCATGTGGCAAATAGTAAGCTCCACTTTGGGGAAAAAATTCCTTCCCGACTCCACATACGGCAATCAGACTTGTTCCCTGGATCAACGCCCTATCAAGGAATCTAGTACATATACCCTGCAACATAGTAACATACATAGTAACATAGTAACATAGTAACATAGTAACATAGTAACATAGTAACATAGTTAGTAAGGCCGAAAAAAGACATTTGTCCATCCAGTTCAGCCTATATTCCATCATAATAAATACCCAGATCTACGTCCTTCTACAGAACCTAATAATTGTATGATACAATATTGTTCTGCTCCAGGAAGACATCCAGGCCTCTCTTGAACCCCTCGACTGAGTTCGCCATCACCACCTCCTCAGGCAAGCAATTCCAGATTCTCACTGCCCTAACAGTAAAGAATCCTCTTCTATGTTGGTGGAAAAACCTTCTCTCCTCCAGACGCAAAGAATGCCCCCTTGTGCCCGTCACCTTCCTTGGTATAAACAGATCCTCAGCGAGATATTTGTATTGTCCCCTTATATACTTATACATGGTTATTAGATCGCCCCTCAGTCGTCTTTTTTCTAGACTAAATAATCCTAATTTCGCTAATCTATCTGGGTATTGTAGTTCTCCCATCCCCTTTATTAATTTTGTTGCCCTCCTTTGTACTCTCTCTAGTTCCATTATATCCTTCCTGAGCACCGGTGCCCAAAACTGGACACAGTACTCCATGTGCGGTCTAACTAGGGATTTGTACAGAGGCAGTATAATGCTCTCATCATGTGTATCCAGACCTCTTTTAATGCACCCCATGATCCTGTTTGCCTTGGCAGCTGCTGCCTGGCACTGGCTGCTCCAGGTAAGTTTATCATTAACTAGGATCCCCAAGTCCTTCTCCCTGTCAGATTTACCCAGTGGTTTCCCGTTCAGTGTGTAATGGTGATATTGATTCCCTCTTCCCATGTGTATAACCTTACATTTATCATTGTTAAACCTCATCTGCCACCTTTCAGCCCAAGTTTCCAACTTATCCAGATCCATCTGTAGCAGAATACTATCTTCTCTTGTATTAACTGCTTTACATAGTTTTGTATCATCTGCAAATATCGATATTTTACTGTGTAAACCTTCTACCAGATCATTAATGAATATGTTGAAGAGAACAGGTCCCAATACTGACCCCTGCGGTACCCCACTGGTCACAGCAACCCAGTTAGAGACTATACCATTTATAACCACCCTCTGCTTTCTATCACTAAGCCAGTTACTAACCCATTTACACACATTTTCCCCCAGACCAAGCATTCTCATTTTGTGTACCAACCTCTTGTGCGGCACGGTATCAAACGCTTTGGAAAAATCGAGATATACCACGTCCAATGACTCACCGTGGTCCAGTCTATAGCTTACCTCTTCATAAAAACTGATTAGATTGGTTTGACAGGAGCGATTTCTCATAAACCCATGCTGATATGAAGTTAAACAGTTATTCTCATTGAGATAATCCAGAATAACATCCCTCAGAAACCCTTCAAATATTTTACCAACAATAGAGGTTAGACTTACTGGCCTATAATTTCCAGGTTCACTTTTAGAGCCCTTTTTGAATATTGGCACCACATTTGCTATGCGCCAGTCCTGCGGAACAGACCCTGTCGCTATAGAGTCACTAAAAATAAGAAATAATGGTTTATCTATTACATTACTTAGTTCTCTTAGTACTCGTGGGTGTATGCCATCCGGACCCGGAGATTTATCTATTTTAATCTTATTTAGCCGGTTTCGCACCTCTTCTTGGGTTAGATTGGTGACCCTTAATATAGGGTTTTCATTGTTTCTTGGGATTTCACCTAGCATTTCATTTTCCACCGTGAATACCGTGGAGAAGAAGGTGTTTAACATGTTAGCTTTTTCCTCGTCATCTACAACCATTCTTTCCTCACTATTTTTTAAGGGGCCTACATTTTCAGTTTTTATTCTTTTACTATTGATATAGTTGAAGAACAGTTTGGGATTAGTTTTACTCTCCTTAGCAATGTGCTTCTCTGTTTCCTTTTTGGCAGCTTTAATTAGTTTTTTAGATAAAGTATTTTTCTCCCTATAGTTTTTTAGAGCTTCAATGGTGCCATCCTGCTTTAGTAGTGCAAATGCTTTCTTTTTACTGTTAATTGCCTGTCTTACTTCTTTGTTTAGCCACATTGGGTTTTTCCTATTTCTAGTCCTTTTATTCCCACAAGGTATAAACCACTTACACTGCCTATTTAGGATGTTCTTAAACATTTCCCATTTATTATCTGTATTCTCATTTCTGAGGATATTGTCCCAGTCTACCAGATTAAGGGCATCTCTAAGCTGTTCAAACTTTGCCTTCCTAAAGTTCAATGTTTTTGTGACTCCCTGACAAGTCCCCCTAGTGAAAGACAGGTGAAACTGCACAATATTGTGGTCGCTATTTCCTAAATGCCCAACCACCTGCAGATTTGTTATTCTGTCAGGTCTATTAGATAGTATTAGGTCTAAAAGTGCTGCTCCTCTGGTTGGATTCTGCACCAATTGTGAAAGATAATTTTTCTTGGTTATTAGCAGAAACCTGTTGCCTTTATGGGTTTCACAGGTTTCTGTTTCCCAGTTAATATCCGGGTAGTTAAAGTCCCCCATAACCAGGACCTCATTATGGGTTGCAGCTTCATCTATCTGCTTTAGAAGTAGACTTTCCATGTTTTCTGTTATATTTGGGGGTTTGTAACAGACCCCAATGAGAATTTTGTTACCATTTTTCCCTCCATGAATTTCAACCCATATGGACTCGACATCCTCATTCCCTTCGCTAATATCCTCCCTTAAAGTGGACTTTAGACAAGACTTTACATAGAGACAAACCCCTCCTCCTCTCCGATTTTTACGATCCTTTCTAAACAGACTGTAACCCTGTAAGTTAACTGCCCAGTCATAGCTTTCATCTAACCATGTCTCGGTTATTCCCACTATGTCAAAGTTACCTGTAGATATTTCTGCTTCTAGTTCTTCCATCTTGTTTGTCAGGCTTCTGGCGTTTGCGAGCATGCAGTTTAGAGGATTTTGTTTTGTTCCAATCTCCTCACTGTGGATTGTTTTAGAAATGTTCTTACCTCCCTTCTGAGTATGTTTTCCTGGGTCGTCTTTGTTCGAGTCTAATGTTTTTCTTCCCGTCCCCTCTTCTTCTAGTTTAACGCCCTCCTGATGAGTGTAGCGAGTCTTCTGGCGAATGTGTGTTTCCCAGGTTTGTTGAGGTGTAGTCCGTCTCTGGCGAGGAGTCCATCATACCAGTAATTCACACCGTGGTCCAGGAATCCAAATCCTTGTTGTCTGCACCATCGTCTTAGCCAGTTGTTTGCATCAAGGATCCTGTTCCATCTCCTGGTGCCATGCCCGTCTACTGGAAGGATAGAAGAAAAAACTACCTGTGCATCCAGTTCCTTTACTTTCTTCCCCAACTCTTCAAAGTCCTTGCAGATTGTCGGTAGGTCCTTCCTTGCCGTGTCATTGGTGCCAACATGTATCAGAAGAAATGGGTGGACGTCCTTGGAGCTGAAGAGCTTTGGTATCCTATCGGTCACATCCTTGATCATCGCACCTGGAAGGCAGCATACTTCTCTTGCAGTTATGTCCGGTCTGCAGATGGCTGCTTCGGTGCCTCTCAGTAGTGAGTCTCCCACCACCACCACTCTTCGTTGCTTCTTGGCTGTACTTTTTGCTGTCACTTGTTGCTGTGTGCCCTTTTCTTTTTTGCTTGCTGGTATTGCTTCATTCTTAGGTGTGCCATCTTCATCCTCTACAAAGATTTGATATCGGTTCTTCAGTTGTGTGGTTGGTGATTTCTCCATGGTCTTCTTGCTTCTTTTGGTCACATGCTTCCACTCATCTGCTTTTGGAGGTTCTCTGACACTTTTTGCACCTTCTGTGACCAGTAGAGATGCTTCTGTTCTGTCTAGAAAGTCTTCATTCTCTTTGATGAGTTTCAAAGTTGCTATTCTTTCTTCCAGACCCCGCACCTTTTCTTCTAAAAGGGCCACTAGTCTACACTTCTGACAGGTGAAATTGGATTCTTCTTCTGGTCGATCTGTGAACATGTAGCACATGCTGCAGCTCACCATGTAGGTTGTCACATCTGCCATGTTGCTCCTAGATCCTGCTGACTTGCTGTGTGTTTTCCTTCTTGTGTAATCTACTCAGCCAAGCTCTCTTGCAATAATGTCCTACAGGCAAAAATTCGCGCGCCGTAAGGCGCGCGGTTTGGTGATGCTTTCGAAGCAGCTGGTCCCGGCTGTACCCAACGATCTTCTAGCTTAGGGAGACTTCGCTTCTCCCAGAAGGCACCTGGAATATGCAAATTAGCCTCCTGAAGCTTGAATCCCTGGTTTGGTGATGCTTTCGAAGCAGCTGGTCCCGGCTGTACCCAACGATCTTCTAGCTTAGGGAGACTTCGCTTCTCCCAGAAGGCACCTGGAATATGCAAATTAGCCTCCTGAAGCTTGAATCCCTGGTTTGGTGATGCTTTCGAAGCAGCTGGTCCCGGCTGTACCCAACGATCTTCTAGCTTAGGGAGACTTCGCTTCTCCCAGAAGGCACCTGGAATATGCAAATTAGCCTCCTGAAGCTTGAATCCCTGGTTTGGTGATGCTTTCGAAGCAGCTGGTCCCGGCTGTACCCAACGATCTTCTAGCTTAGGGAGACTTCGCTTCTCCCAGAAGGCACCTGGAATATGCAAATTAGCCTCCTGAAGCTTGAATCCCTGGTTTGGTGATGCTTTCGAAGCAGCTGGTCCCGGCTGTACCCAACGATCTTCTAGCTTAGGGAGACTTCGCTTCTCCCAGAAGGCACCTGGAATATGCAAATTAGCCTCCTGAAGCTTGAATCCCTGGTTTGGTGATGCTTTCGAAGCAGCTGGTCCCGGCTGTACCCAACGATCTTCTAGCTTAGGGAGACTTCGCTTCTCCCAGAAGGCACCTGGAATATGCAAATTAGCCTCCTGAAGCTTGAATCCCTGGTTTGGTGATGCTTTCGAAGCAGCTGGTCCCGGCTGTACCCAACGATCTTCTAGCTTAGGGAGACTTCGCTTCTCCCAGAAGGCACCTGGAATATGCAAATTAGCCTCCTGAAGCTTGAATCCCTGGTTTGGTGATGCTTTCGAAGCAGCTGGTCCCGGCTGTACCCAACGATCTTCTAGCTTAGGGAGACTTCGCTTCTCCCAGAAGGCACCTGGAATATGCAAATTAGCCTCCTGAAGCTTGAATCCCTGGTTTGGTGATGCTTTCGAAGCAGCTGGTCCCGGCTGTACCCAACGATCTTCTAGCTTAGGGAGACTTCGCTTCTCCCAGAAGGCACCTGGAATATGCAAATTAGCCTCCTGAAGCTTGAATCCCTGGTTTGGTGATGCTTTCGAAGCAGCTGGTCCCGGCTGTACCCAACGATCTTCTAGCTTAGGGAGACTTCGCTTCTCCCAGAAGGCACCTGGAATATGCAAATTAGCCTCCTGAAGCTTGAATCCCTGGTTTGGTGATGCTTTCGAAGCAGCTGGTCCCGGCTGTACCCAACGATCTTCTAGCTTAGGGAGACTTCGCTTCTCCCAGAAGGCACCTGGAATATGCAAATTAGCCTCCTGAAGCTTGAATCCCTGGTTTGGTGATGCTTTCGAAGCAGCTGGTCCCGGCTGTACCCAACGATCTTCTAGCTTAGGGAGACTTCGCTTCTCCCAGAAGGCACCTGGAATATGCAAATTAGCCTCCTGAAGCTTGAATCCCTGGTTTGGTGATGCTTTCGAAGCAGCTGGTCCCGGCTGTACCCAACGATCTTCTAGCTTAGGGAGACTTCGCTTCTCCCAGAAGGCACCTGGAATATGCAAATTAGCCTCCTGAAGCTTGAATCCCTGGTTTGGTGATGCTTTCGAAGCAGCTGGTCCCGGCTGTACCCAACGATCTTCTAGCTTAGGGAGACTTCGCTTCTCCCAGAAGGCACCTGGAATATGCAAATTAGCCTCCTGAAGCTTGAATCCCTGGTTTGGTGATGCTTTCGAAGCAGCTGGTCCCGGCTGTACCCAACGATCTTCTAGCTTAGGGAGACTTCGCTTCTCCCAGAAGGCACCTGGAATATGCAAATTAGCCTCCTGAAGCTTGAATCCCTGGTTTGGTGATGCTTTCGAAGCAGCTGGTCCCGGCTGTATCCAACGATCTTCTAGCTTAGGGAGACTTCGCTTCTCCCAGAAGGCACCTGGAATATGCAAATTAGCCTCCTGAAGCTTGAATCCCTGGTTTGGTGATGCTTTCGAAGCAGCTGGTCCCGGCTGTATCCAACGATCTTCTAGCTTAGGGAGACTTCGCTTCTCCCAGAAGGCACCTGGAATATGCAAATTAGCCTCCTGAAGCTTGAATCCCTGGTTTGGTGATGCTTTCGAAGCAGCTGGTCCCGGCTGTATCCAACGATCTTCTAGCTTAGGGAGACTTCGCTTCTCCCAGAAGGCACCTGGAATATGCAAATTAGCCTCCTGAAGCTTGAATCCCTGGTTTGGTGATGCTTTCGAAGCAGCTGGTCCCGGCTGTATCCAACGATCTTCTAGCTTAGGGAGACTTCGCTTCTCCCAGAAGGCACCTGGAATATGCAAATTAGCCTCCTGAAGCTTGAATCCCTGGTTTGGTGATGCTTTCGAAGCAGCTGGTCCCGGCTGTACCCAACGATCTTCTAGCTTAGGGAGACTTCGCTTCTCCCAGAAGGCACCTGGAATATGCAAATTAGCCTCCTGAAGCTTGAATCCCTGGTTTTGGTTGCAACATTATACTTTTCAAGAAAGGTATCCAATCCCCTCTTAAATTTAAGTAATGAATCACTCATTACAACATCACATGGCAGAGAGTTCCATAGTCTCACTGCTCTTACAGTAAAGAACCCGCGTCTGTTTTTATGCCTAAACCTTCTTTCCTCCAGACGTAGAGGATGCCCCCTTCTCCCTGTCTTAGGTCTATGATTAAAAAGATCATCAGAAAGGTCTTTGTACTGTCCCCTCATATATTTATACATTAAATTAAGATCACCCCTTAGTCTTCGTTTTTCCAAACTAAATAGCCCCAAGTGTAATAACCTATCTTGGTATTGGAGACCCCCCAGTCCTCTAATAACCTTGGTCCCTCTTCTCTGCACCCGCTCTAGTTCAGCTATGTCTTTCTTATACACCGGAGACCAGAACTGTGCACAGTATTCTAAGTGTGGTCAAACTAGTGACTTGTATAGAGGAAAAATGATGTTCTCCTCATGTGCATCTATGCCTCTTTTAATGCATCCCATTATTTTATTTGCCTTTGTAGCAGCTGCCTGACACTGGCCACTGAACATGAGTTTGTCATCCACCCATACTCCCAGGTCTTTTTCATTGACGGTTTTGCCCAGAGATTTAGAATTAAGCGCATAGTTTTACATCTTATTACTTCTACCCAAGTGCATGACCTTACATTTATTCCCATTAAAGCTCATTTGCCATTTATCAGCCCAAGCTTTTAGTTTACATAAATCATCCTGTAATATAAAATTGTCCTCCTCTGTATTGATTACCCTGCAGAGTTTAGTGTCATCTGCAAATATTGAAATTCTGCTCCGAATTCCCCCTACAAGGTCATTAATAAATATGTTAAAAAGAAGAGGGCGCAATACTGACCCCTGTGGTACCCCACTGCTAACCGTGACCCAGTCCGTGTGTGCTCCATTAATAACCACCCTTTGCTTCCTATCCCTGAGCCAGCTCTTAACCCACTTACACATATTTTCACCCATCCCCATTATTCTCATTTTATGTATCAACCTTTTGTGTGGCACCATATCAAAAGCTTTTGAAAAGTCCATATACACTACGTCCACTGGGCTCCCTAGGTCCAGTCCAGAACTTACCTTTTCATAGAAGCTGATCAGATTAGTCTGACACGAACGGTCCCTAGTAAACCCGTGCTGATACTGGGTCATGAGGTTATTCCTCTTCAGATACTCCAGTATAGCATCACTTAGAATGCCCTCCAGGATTTTACCCACAGTAGAGGTTACTGGCCTATAATTACCGAGTTCAGTTTTTGTCCCCTTTTTGAACATTGGCACCACATTTGCTATACGCCAGTCCTGTGGTACAGACCCTGTTATTATGGAGTCTTTAAAGATTAAAAATAATGGTCTATCAATGACTGTACTTAATTCCTGCAGTACTCGGGGGTGTATCCCATCCGGGCCCGGAGATTTGTCAATTTTAGTGATTTTTAGACGCCGACATACTTCCTGCTGGGTTAAGCAGGTGACATTTAATGGGGAATTTTTATCACTAGTCATTTTGTCCGCCATGGGAGTTTCTTGTGTAAATACTGATGAAAAAAAGTCATTTAGCATATTGGCTTTTTCCTCATCCTCATCCACCATTTCACCCAGACAGTTTTTAAGGGGGCCAACACTATCATTTTTAGTTCCTTACTATTTATGTAGTTAAAGAATATTTTGGGATTATTTTTACTCTTTCTGGCAATGAGTCTCTCTGTCTCAATCTTTGCAGCCTTGATTTGCTTTTTACAGAATTTATTTAATTTCCTGTATTTATTTAATGCCTCCTCACTACCTACTTCCTTTAATTCTCTAAATGCTTTCTTTTTGTCACTTATTGTGCCCCTTACAGCTCTATTTAGCCATATTGGTTTCCTCCTATTTCTAGTATGTTTATTCCCATATGGTATATACTGTGCACAGGTCCTATCCAGGATGCTAATAAATGTCTCCCATTTTCTTCGTGTATTTTTATGTCTCAGGATATCGTCCCAGTTAATTGCACCTAGATCCTCTCTCATCCATTGGAAATTTGCCCTCCTGAAGTTTAGTGTCCTTGTAGCCCCTCTACTATACATCTTATTAAAGGATAATATGGCTCATCTCTCCCGACTCCCCCCTCCTGTATGCATGGCTCATCTCCCCCCTCCTGTATGCATGGGTGGCTCATCTGCCCCTCCCTGTATGCATGGGTGGTTCAGTCATCTCCCCCCTACCTGTATACGTGGCTCATCTCCCTGTATGCATGGGTGGCTCTGGCTCATTTCCCCCCCTGTATGCATGGCTCATCAGCTCCCATCTTGCAGGGCTCATCTCTCCCCCTGGCCCCCTCCATGCATGGCTCATCGGCTCCCCGCTGCTCCCATCTTGCAGGGCTCATCTCTCCCCCCTGGCCCCCTCCATGCATGGCTCATCTGCTCCCCGCCGCTCCCATCTTGCAGGGCTCATCTCTCCCCCTGGCCCCCTCCATGCATGGCTCATCTGCTCCCCACCGCTCCCATCTTGCAGGGCTCATCTCTCCCCCCTGGCCACCTCCATGCATGGCTCATCTGCTCCCCGCTGCTCCCATCTTGCAGGGCTCATCTCTCCCCCTTGGCCCCCTCCATGCATGGCTCATCAGCTCCCTGCTGCTCCCTTCTTGCAGGGCTCATCTCTCCCCCCTGGCCCCCCTCCATGCATGGCTCATCGGCTCCCCGCCGCTCCCATCTTGTATGGTTCAACTCCCCATCCTCTTTCATCCTTCCTCCGTCCTTCCTGGCTGTCATACAGTCATACTCACCTTTTCAACACCGCCTCCACAGAACGGAATCCTCCACCTCTGTCCCGGCGGCCGGAGCAGCACCTTCTGCCTGCCTGAGCAATCACGTGGTACTGCTCATTAAGGTCATGAATATGCGTCCATATTCATCACCTTAATGAGCGGTACCACGTGACCGCTCACACAGCACAAGCTGCCGTCGCTGAGACCAGACCAGGTATCGCTGGAGTAGGTGAGTATGGCTCATACAGTATGATTCATACTGTATGATGTCTTCAGGGATGCAAGCGGGCGGGTGGGGGGGTATGGGGTAGTGGGGTTTAAGGTGACCCTGGCCCGGACTTTATAGAAAAAAAAAAACCTTGCTCAGTTGCCACCACCCACGCATTGTGCCGCCCTAGGCACCTGCCCTCAAGTGCCTAGTGGCAAATACAGCCCTACTCAGCAGTCAGTATCACACAGGAGAGAATTAGATACATGGCCAACAGTCAGTATCACACGGGATAGGATTAGATACACGGCTCAGCAGTCAGTATTACACAGGTTAGGATTAGATACACAGCTCAGCACAGTATCACACAGTATAGGATTACATACACAGCTCAGCAAACAGTATCACACAGGAGAGAATTAGATACACGGGCCAGCAGTCAGTATCACACAGGATAGGTTTAGATACACGGCTAAGCAGTCAGTATCACACAGGAGAGAATTAGCTACACAGGCCGGCAGTCAGTTTCACACAGGATAGGATTAGATGCATGGGTCAGCAGACAGTATCACACAGCAGAGGATTACATACACAGCTCAGCAGTCAGTATCACACAGTATAGCAATAGATATACCAGGGTCTGATGTCTTTGATCAGTGGCTGCAGTGAGAGGCAGGGTGGGAGCAGCACAGAGAGACTCTCCCCCTCCCCCGTGTTACCTCTCTGCATGATAAGGACAACAGACCGCAGCACTTCATCCTCTCTATGGATTCTAGAGATCACAGCCACACACCAGGCAGCATAGAAGAGGATAGGGAACGGCTGCTGACAGTGTGAAGGGGAGACAGATGGAGCTGCCCCTCCTATAACAGCGCAGCTCTCAAGTCACAGTGGAGCTCACAGGTACACTGTGGGCTGAAGAAAGATGGCGCCGACCTCCTGCCTCTGCTGTGATGTGGAGACAACCCAGGGGGTGTGGCCAGATCACAGCAGGGGGGCAGCCTAATGATATGGGTATGGGGTCGGCGCCCGACAGCAGATCTCTATGCCCAGGGCTGCCGTATTTGCAGAGTGTAAGTGTCGTGCAGGTACACTTACACTCCTGCAAAGCAATATGGCGGCGCCCAGTGGCTGCAAAAATAATTAATAATAAAAAAGATTTTAAAGTTAAAAAAATTAATTTTGTATTAAAAATAATTGTTTATATAAACAATAACTTTTAATGCAAAAACAAAATTGCTGCACCTCCCCTTTAAATGTTTAATATAACCGAACAAATTTAAATATTATACAAAGGTAACACAAGTAAGCACAAAATGCACTTTTTAAATGAAGGTCTTTATTATTAAGGGAAAAATAAATCAAAACCAAGGAGTCCTGTGTGAAAAAAAGTGAATGCCCCCATTTAAAACATAAATTAACTATGGTTTATCATATCTTTGGGAAGCTGAGTTTAAATTTCTTGTCCATGCCCAGGCTGCATTTTTGCCACACCTGTTCTCAATCAAGAGATCACTTAAATAGGACCTGCCTGACTAAGTGAAGTAGACTAAAAGATCCAAAAAAGCTAGGCATTATGCAGCAATCCAAAGAAATTCTGGAACAAATGAGAAACAATGTATTTGAGATCTATCAGTCTGGAAAAGGTATTAAAGCCATTTCTAAAGCTTTGGGACTCCAGCGAACCACAGTGAGAACCATTATCCACAAATGGCAAAAACATGAAACAGTTGTGAGCCTTCCCAAGAGTGGCCGGCCCACCAAAATTGCCCCAAGAGCGTAGCGATGACTCTTTTAAGAGGTCACAAAAGTCAAATGACCCCACAACAACATCCAAAGAACTGCAGATCTCACTTGCCTCAGTTAAGGTCAATGTTCATGACTCCACCATAAGAAAGAGACTGGGCAAAAATGGCATGCAATGGCATAGTTCCAAGACGAAAACCACTGCTGAGCAATAAGAACATAAAGGGCTATCTCCGGTTTGCTAGAAAACATCTTGATGATTCCCAAGACTTTTGGGAGAATACTCTGTGGACTGATGAGACAAAAGTTGAACTTTTTGGAAGGTGTGTGTCCCATTACATTTGACATAGAAGTAACACTTTTAGAATTGAGAGTCCTCAGTGGTTGATACCTTTTAATGGCTAACTGAAAAGATGGTAACAAAGCAGAATTCTGCTTCACGTCACCTGTCATATCCATGGTTTTTTTTTTTTTTTTTTCTGTGCTGTGTTGTGCATAAATATGTGATTCTTCAGAATTTCTATTAGTCTATGCCTGATGAAGTGATCGGAGTAGTCTCGAATGCATGCAATTTGTTACCATTTGTTAGCATCTTTTCAGTTAGCCATTAAAAGGTATCAACCACTGAGGACTCTCAATTCTAAATATTTAACTATCCACTGGCGAACACGGTACCAAGATATATATCTTTCCTGTATAGAAGTAACACACCATTTCAGAAAAGGAACAACAAGCCAACAGTGAAGTATGGTGGTGGTAGTGTGATGTTCTGGGGCTGTTTTGCTGCTTTAGGACCTGGAAGACTTGCTGTCATAAATGGGACCATGAATTCTGATTTATACTAAAAAATTCTGAAGGAGAATGTCGGGCCATCTTTTCATGACCTCAAGCTGAAGCACATTTTGGTTAAGCAGCAAGACAATAATCCAAAACACACCAGCAAGTCCACCAATTAAGACTTCGGAGTAGCCTAGTCAAAGTCTGGCCATTAATCCGATTTAGATGCTGTGGCATGACCTCAAAAAGGCCCTTGATTTTCCGAAACCCTCCAATGTGGCTGAATTACAATTCAGCAAAGATAAGTGGGCCAAAATTCCTCCAGAGAGTTGCAAAAGACTCATTGCCAGTTATCACAAACGGTTGATTACAGTTGTTGCTGCTAAGGATGGTCTAACCAGCTATTAGGTTTAGGGGGCAATCACTGTTTCATACAAGGCCCTGCAGGTTTGGATTTCTTTTTCCCTTAATAAAGACCTTCATTCAAAACTAAATTTTGTGTTTACTTGTGGAATCTTTGTCTAATATTTAAATTTGTTGGTGATATACTCACCTCTGTCTTGGCCCCATTCAAGTGATGTCGGCAACTGATCTCCCGGGGCTGGTGTGACATTGCTATATCATGCAAGCCCTGCAGCCATTCAGAAACCAATTCGCTCTCACATCCTTCTGACATAACTGATATTCAATTGAATCCAGAGAACAGCAGCAGCTCTCATTACCTGTGGGAGTCAGTTTCACTCAGAATAATGTCACGCAAGCCAGGAGCTAACATCGCTAGAACTGCACCAGAATCAGAGTTGAGTATAGCAATTGAGAAGGGTCAGTCCGATTAACGAACAACACCTTTAACTATTGCTAATCTTTGCACACTTAAATTATATTAATAAATACCTTTAGTTTGATTTGAATAGCAAAACCCATTATATATGAATTGGTGGAATGCAAATGTTCAGAGCCTTACCAAAATTTCAAATTTTTTTGAAACCTGTAATTTGAAAACCTTTACTATGACTCGTTATATCTTTATAAATGTGAAATGTTTATGATGTCTGTATCATTTATGCATAATATACTTGCTCAGTAACAGCTGTGAACAATTAACATTTCCGTCTTAGTCTAATTTTTTCTTACTTTATGGAGATTTCAGCTAGGAATGAGACAAATATGTGAAAGTGAAGAAAAACTGCGAGTTCTCAGAATTACTAGTCTTTAAATTTGTTTATATGGTATTATAAAAGTGTGACCTATCACCAGTATAACTAGTATTAATTCTTAAGAATGGTCAAAATAAAGACAGGAACCTTCTTTTCTTCTCCTTGGTTTTTAGTGACGCTGTTTTCAACCTTGCTGACTCAATTGGCTGCTATTGCATTGACACACTGGCAAATAACACCAAATAAAAGTATATCTGTCACCAAGTTTTGGAATGTGATCAAATTTAATGTGTATGATATTATCCTATGTGGACATTCAAGTAAATTGCATTTTTTACTTTTTTAGTTTCTTTCTGACATTTTCTAGTAACTTTGACTTAGAAGAAAATGAGATTGAATATCTAGCTGAATGGGTCTGAAGGCCAGAGCTAAATTGAGGACTCTAAGACAAACAGGAACTACGTGATAATTTAGTTGCATTGATTAGTTTCTGGTTCTTAAAAAAATAACTTCCGTATTTTATACAAAAAAAAAAACAGGAAGTAATATTATGAGGTGATGGAAAGTTAGAAAAGGAACCTACACCAACTGATAAGTACAGCAACCAAGATAAGCTTCACCAGGAATACTATGTGTATTTGTTAAATCAATATCTACCATACTCCTATTAGTATTAGTAGTAGCTGTAATCAGTCGTAATACAGTATTATCTTTTATTTGTACAGCTGTGAAATATTCTTCAATGTTAAATAGTGAATATTTTAATTCACCTCTGACTCAATGGAGCTTGCAATCTAAAAGAATTTAACGTGTATGTGAATTTTGAAAGTATTTGGTGCGTTCACTGGAAAATGCCTTTCATCTGCACCAAATGAATCAATAATTGCAATAATAAACATAACAAATGTAATAAGTGATTTCTCCAAATTAAATACAAAATGCAATTTTTAAATGACTACTAAAGTCTCAAAACTATTATTTTATAATTATTATTATTCAACCCCTTCATAACAGTGTTCTTCTTTGGTAATAAGAAGAGTACCTTTGTCGGTTATGACCTTTGGCAAGCAAAATTATTAGACAAATAGCTTCTGCTAGCCTTACTGGAGATTCTTTGTCCATTGCCGATGGACAATCACCTCCAGTTTTTTTATATTCTTGGTTTTGCATATGGCAGCAAACTTCCTCATTTTATAAGGGGTTCAAGTCAGGCAAACATGATGACCACTCCAAAATTGTCTAGGACTTCTGAAATCAAGCTATGGTGGACTTTGACAACTGTCCTGATAGAAGGACCAATGACACCCAAACTTCAACTTTCTCACACAAGGCTTTCTCTTCGGATTTCCTGATATATGATTGAAGTAAAGCAGAGCATCACCGAGTATTACTCACCTGTCCTGGCAATATCATTGGGACTTGTTCGCTTCTCCTGTGTTTTTTTGCAGTAGTCTATGCCATTCTTCTCAGGTAACCCAGTGAACTCATCAGACATCATCACCCTAGGCCTTTTAAGATTACAGGGTGGGCCTTCCTGTTTGTGGCACATTAGTATATGGGAGGAAGAAAACTTTTCAAGATGGGTGGTGACCATGGTGGCCATTTTGAAGTTGCCCATTTTGGATCCAACTTTATTTTTTCCAATGGAAAGAGGGTCATGTGACACATCAAACTTATTGAGAATTTCACAAGAAAAATTAAAGTAACTTTAGTTTTTCATGAGTTATTTACAAGTTTATGACCACTTATAAAATGTGTTCAAAGTACTGCCGATTGTGTTGGATTGTCAATGCAACCCTCTTCTCCCACTCTTGACACACTGATAGCAACACCGCAGAAGAAATGCTAGCACAGGCTTCCAGTATCCGTTGTTTCAGATGCTTCACATCTCAAATCTTTACAGCATAGACAATTGCCTTCAGATGACCCCAAAGATAAAAGTCTAAGGAGGTTAAATCGGGAGACCTTGGTGGCCATTCAACTGGCACACGATGACCAATCCACTTTCCTGGAAACTGTTCATGTGGGAATGCTCAGCTTGACACCCGTAATGTGGTGGTGCATCATCTTCACTGCATCAGCTTCACTGATTTTTTGTGGTTAACAATTTCTTTCCTAGAAACCGCAGCAAAAATGGCCACCACACAGCACCCACACCATTGTTGCTGTGGCTTTGTGCTGGTGGGGCTGCACATTCTGGAGTCACGGGAACTCAGTCTTTCAGCATGGGTGCTGTGGGGCACCAGGCCATCTGCCCTGCTTGTGAATTGCCGCTGTGGTGGTGATTGCCGCATGGCTATACTCCATTAGGGCGGTAGGACCCACTACGAGGTTTTCTGTGACGTGGCAGTGGGCTTCATACAGTCTGATCAGAATGTTAAACTAAGAACCTCATGTTTATTTATATAAATTTTTGCCTAGTGGCTTTAGATCAACGTATGATTTTTGGAGATGCGGTTCATGGTCTTTTTTTTCTTTTTGTGCAAAGCATGCTCTTGTCTCCTTCTTGGACCAGCACTCCTCCCATTTGGCAGAGATGATTGTAATTAGCAGGACATTGCATAGTAAGGGGTCTTGCCCATTTTGTCTCTCACTGAAGAGCTAGAAGAAGGTGAGTTTCAGTGCTCCTTTCATTTTGGTGTGCGTGCTGTGTGGTGGCCATTGTTTCTGTGGCTTTGTGCTGGTGGGGCGGTGTGGTCTGGAGTCATGGGGACTCAGTCTTGCAGCATGGGTGTTGTGGGGCAACAGGCCGTCTGCCCTGCTGGTTCATTGCCCATGTGGCGTTGATCGCCGCACATCTCCGCTCCATTAGGGCGGTAGGACCCACTACGAGGTTTGCCATGACGTAGCAGTGGGCTTCATACAGTCTGATCAGAATGTTAAACTAAGAACCTTATGTTTATTTATATACATTTTTGCCTAGTGGCTTTAGATCAATGTATGATTTTCGGAGGTGCGGTTCATGTTCTTTTTTTTCTTTTTGTGCAAAGCAGCAAATATTTGTGAAGTGTAAAGGAAATGATAGATGGTTTTTTAATTATTTTAACAATATAAATTTTAAAATGTTGATGTGGATTTGTATTCATCCCCTTACAGTTTGGTACTCGTGAATTCAATCCAGAGTGATTGCCTCCAGAAATGACATTGTTAGTAAATTGAGTCCACCTGTATGCAATTTATTTTCAGAAAAAGGCTGCCGTCACACTAGCAGTATTTGGTCAGTATTTTACATCAGTATTTGTAAGCCAAAACCAGGAGTGGGTGATAAATGCAGAAGTGGTGCATATGTTCCTGTTATACTTTTCCTCTCTTTGTTCCACTCCTGGTTTTGGCTTGCAAATACTGATGTAAAATACTGACCAAATACTGCTAGTGTGATGGCAGCCTAACTACGGCTGTTTTGTGAAGGCCTCATAGGTTTGTTTGAGAACAATAGGACTGAAACAGCATTATGAAAACCAAGGAACCCTCCAGACAAGTTAGGGATAAAGTTCTGGAGAAGAGTAAAGCAAGGTTAGGTTATAATATAGCTCCAACTCTGAACATCTGACAAAGTACTGTTCAATTTATCATCCAAAAAGACATATGGCACAACTGTAAATCTACCAAGACATGGTCCATGGTCACCCTGGAGGAACTGCAGACATCTACAGATCAGGTGAGAGAATCTGTCCACAGAACAATTATTAATCGTATACTCCACAAATCTGGTCTTTATGAAAAAGTAGCAAGAAGAAACCATTTTTGAAAGTAAGCCATAAGAAGTTTAATTTAAAGGTTTGCAAAAAAACATGTATGGGACACAGCTTTGTGTGGCAGAAAACTAACGCTGTACATCATCACCCTAAAAAAAAACACCGTGCCACTGTCAAACATGGTGATGACAGCATCATGCTATAGGGATGTTTTTCTTCAGCAGAGAAAGGGAAGCTGATGAGAAGATGGATGGAACTAAATGCAGAGAAATTGCAGAGGACAACTTGTTAGACGCTGCAAAACACTTGAGACTGTTGCATTCACTTTCCAGCAGGACAACGACCCTAAACAAACTGCCCTATCTACAATGGAATGGTTTAGCTCAAAGCATATGCATGTGTATGATTGGCCCAGTGAAAGTCCAGAACAAAATCCAGTTGAGAATCTGTGGCAAGACTTGAAAGTTGCTGTTCTCATATGCTCTCCATCCAATCACACAACACATCAGTTTTTTGCTATCAGTCGCAATCCGACAAATTTTGAAAAAAACGAATCTGGCGACTGATGCCACCGGATCCGTTTTTTCTCATAGACTTTTATTAGCGATGGATTGCGACGGATGGCTTCACCGTTCACCCGTCGTTCGCCCGATCCGTTGAAAATTGTTTGTCCAGTGGCTGTAGACAACTGACAAAGTAATGTTTTTTGTGTATGTTGAAAAAATGGACAGCAACAGATCCGTTGCCGTCCGTCATTTGCTCGAATGGAAGCCTATGGGCGCTGGATCCGTCAAATGACGAAATCCGACAACGGATTCCGTTTTTTTTTTTACTGAGCATGCTCTGAATTATTTAGCCAGATCCAATAGTCGGATCCGTCGAAAAAACAAATACATCGCATCAGTTTTTCACAATCTGTGACAAATCCGTCGATCGGTTGAGCCAACGGATTGTGACTGATGGCAATAAATTGAAGTGTGAAAGAGGCCTAAGCTAGAGCTAGTTTGCAAAGGAGAATGGAAAAAAAATCAGCCTCTAGATGTGCAAATTTGGTTGGAACTTACCAGAAGAGACTTGCAGTAAATAATTGCATTGAAAGTTGGTCCTACAATGTACTTACTTGGGGAGTTGAATATAAATGCACGTTACAATTTTCAGTTTTACACTTTTAAAATAATTAGAAAACCATGCATCATTTCCTTTAAAGTCCACAAATACTTGCTAATTTGTGTTGTATATCACATAAATTGCCATTAAAATACATTTTATTTCGTAGGTGTAAAGTGAAAAAAGGTGGAAAACTTCACGGGGTATAAATATTTTTTCAAGACACTGTACTTCTCCGTTACTCCTATTTTTAGCCATTGCTCTGCTGGAAGATATTAAATTAATGTGGTAAACTGTTTCCCTGCTTGAAGATTTCAGTGTCCCATACAGTTACTGTTCGCGTGTGATATTTGCACACCTGGCTCTACTTTATCCTTCCTACCTGCTGTGCTTGCTGTACTGCATACCCTGCAGTCTTGGTCCTTTGCTGATCCATGTGTCATCTGTCAAGACCCTCTTCTCTTCGCCATCATCTATGGTATTTGCTTGTCACCCAGATCTATGATTTAGAGAATCCACATTGCCAGAGGAGCCAATAACAGTGTGCATCACCATGCTGTAACAGTGTGTTCTTTCCAACTTAGTTTGAGTCAAAAGATGCATTGTTGGTCTAAGTATTGTGGTCCTTAAGCTGAATCCAACCTTAACTTGTTTGCACAAAGCAATGTTCTTTTCTTGCACCATTTTGTACCACTCACTTAAGGGTACCGTCACACTAAGCGACGCTGCAGCGATACCGACAACGATGTCGATCGATGCAGCGTCGCTGTTTGGTCGCTGGAGAGCTGTCACACAGACAGCTCTCCAGCGACCAACGATCCCGAGGTCCCCGGTAACCAGGGTAAACATCGGGTTACTAAGCGCAGGGCCGCGCTTAGTAACCCGATGTTTACCATGGTTACCAGCGTAAACGTTAAAAAAACAAACACTACATACTTACCTTCAGCTGTCTGTCCTCCGGCGCTCTGATTTCCTCTGCACTGTCAGTGCCGGTCAGCCGGAAAGCAGAGCGGTGACGTCACCACTGTGCTTTCCGGCTGGCCGGCGCTGACACAGGATGCAGGAGGAGTGCAGAGAAGCAGAGCGCCGGTGACAGACAGCTAAAGGTAAGTATGTAGTGTTTGTTTTTTTAACGTTTACGCTGGTAACCAGGGTAAACATCGGGTTACTAAGTGCGGCCCTGCACTTAATAACCCGATGTTTACCCTGGTTACCAGTGAAGACATCGCTGAATCGGCGTCACACACGCCGATCCAGCGATGTCAGCGGGAGATCCAGCGACAAAATAAAGTTCTGGACTTTCCTCAGTGACCAATGATCTCCCAGCAGGGGCCTGATCGTTGGTCGCTGTCACACATAACGATTTCCTTAACAATATCGTTGCTACGTCACAAAAAGCAACGATATCGTGAACGATATCGTTATGTGTGAAGGTACCTTAAGGCAACTCCTGATATGCAAATGTGTGCTCTTATGGGGGACTCTATTCATCGGGTTGAATCATCTTGAGGCTGCAGTTGTCATGAAATGTGGCACTTTGTGTTACGTTTAGAGAAACTAGATGTTCTAATTGTTATGTTGAGGTAATTAAATGGTTCTTGCTTGATTGGTTTTTTGAAAAGAGCTGAAAGTTTGTAAATTTTGCTAATAAACCTAATTTGCAATGGGGGCTGATTAATTTTGATAGCAGCAGTATAGCGTCCACTGCACTAAGCGTATTTCAAAAGTGTATCCTGATAACATATACTCGGCTGGTATCCATTACTATATATTTTCTTCTGCTGTATGTGAAAGTCTAGTCCGCTGTGCTTTCCTGTACAGTGGGACACAGCAAAAAACAACAGCAACATGTTTTAACAATACAAGTCAATGGGCGGCATATCTCACTGTATTCAGTTGCCTATAACAGAGTCTTCCATCAAAAGTATATGTAAACTCTTGAAATATACATCTAACAAAAGCATAAGTCAAATTGTGAGCTGAGAACCAATACTATATAGTGCAGTTATTGGAGTCTTCTCAATATTAATGTGGGGTCTATTTAGATGTTTCATATTAAAATACTCTCAGCACCTCCTCTGCTATTGTGGACAACAAAGGGTTCAAAGGGATCCCCATTAATGAACAGGGTGAAGACAACATGAGCTGCTTCTTTACAGAGAACCTGTCCTCCTGCAATCCAGCCTGCAGTGATCATGTTATTGAGCAGGAGGGAGCTGAGCAGATTGATATAGGGTATGTGCACACGTTGCAGATTTGCCTGCGGATTTTTCTGCACTGAATCCGCATCTCTTGGCAAAAAACGCAGGTGCATTTTTTATGTGTTTTTTGTGCATTTTTTATGCATTTTTGGATGCTTTTTTGATGTGTTTTTTTGCACGTTTTTATGCTTTTTTATGCTTTTTTATGCGTTTTTGTATGCATTTTTAAAAGCTAAATAAAGATGTATTATTGAACAAAAAAAGATTTGTGATGTTGTTCATTGTCCAACCTCCTCTTTTACATTTGTCCAACCCACACTCCATTACACACAGATAGGTAGATAGATAGATAGATAGATAGATAGATATAAATTTAGATAGATAATAGAGAGATAGATAAAAATATAGATACAATTGTGGCCAAAAGTATTGACACCCCTGCAATTCTGTCAGATAATACTCATTTTCTTCCTGAAAATGATTGCAAACACAAATTCTTTGTTATTATTATCTTCATTTAATTTATCTTAAATTAAAAAACACAAAAAGAATTGTACTAAAGCCAAATTGGATATCATTCCACACCAAACATAAAAAGGGGGAGGACAAAAGTATTGGCACTGTTCGAAAAATCATGTGATGCTTCTCTAATTTGGGTAATTAACAGCACTTGTAACTTACCTGTGGCATCTAACAGGTGTTGGCAATAACTAAATCACACTTGCAGCCAGTTGACATGGATTAAAGTTGACTCAACCTCTGTCCTGTGTCCTTGTGTGTACCACATTGAGCATGGAGAAAAGAAAGAAGACCAAAGAACTGTCTGAGGACTTGAGAAACCAAATTGTGAGGAAGCATGAGCAATCTCAAGGCTACAAGTCCATCTCCAAAGACCTGAATGTTCCTGTGTCTACCGTGCGCAGTGTCATCAAGAAGTTTAAAGCCCATGGCACTGTGGCTAACCTCCCTAGATGTGGACAGAAAAGAAAAATTGACAAGAGATTTCAACGCAAGATTGTGCAAATGTTGGATAAAGAACCTCGACTAACATCAAATCAAGTTCAAGCTGCCCTGCAGTCCGAGGGTACAACAGTGTCAACCCATACTATCCGTCGGCGTCTGAATGAAAAGGGACTGTATGGTAGGAGACCCAGGAAGACCCCACTTCTTACCCCAAGACATAAAAAAGCCAGGCTGGAGTTTGCCAAAACTTACCTGAAAAAGCCTAAAACGTTTTGGAAGAATGTCCTCTGGTCAGATGAGACAAAAGTAGAGGTTTTTGGGCAAAGGCATCAACGTAGAGTTTACAGGAGCAAAAAAGAGGCATTCAAAGAAAAGAACACGGTCCCTACAGTCAAATATGGCGGAGGTTCCCTGATGTTTTGGGGTTGCTTTGCTGCCTCTGGCACTGGACTGCTTGACCGTGTGCATGGCTTTATGAAGTCTAAAGACTACCAACAAATTTTTCAGCATAATGTAGGGCCCAGTGTGAGAAAGCTGGCTCTCCCTCAGAGGTCATGGGTCTTCCAGCAGGACAATGACCCAAAACACACTTCAAAAAGCACTAGAAAATGGTTGGAGAGAAAGCACTGGAGACTTCTAAGGTGGCCAGCAATGAGTCCAGACCTGAATCCCATAGAAGACCTGTGGAGAGATCTAAAAATGGCAGTTTGGAGAAGGCACCCTTCAAATATCAGGGACCTGGAGCAGTTTGTCAAAGAAGAATGGTCTAAAATTCCAACAGAGCATTGTAAGAAACTCATTGATGGTTACCGGAAGCGGTTGGTCGCAGTTATTTTGGCTTCATTCTCTTTTGTGTTTTTTCATTTAAGACAAATTAAATGAAGACAATAATACCAAATAATTTGTGTTTGCCATCATTTTCAGGAAGAAAATGAGTATCATCTGACAGAATTGCAGGGGTGTCAATACTTTTGGCCATGACTGTAACACAGTCCATGTAATATATAGCACAGCCCACGTAGTATATAACACAGGCCATGCAGTATATAACACTGCCCACGTAGTATATAGCAGCCAGGCAGTATATAACAGCCCACGTAATATATAGCACAGCTCACGTAGTATATAACACAGCCCATGTAGTATATAACACAGGCCACGCAGTATATAACACTGCCCACGTAGTATATAGCAGCCAGGCAGTATATAACACAATATATATAGTACAATATATAGCACAGCCCACAAAGTATATAACACAGCCCATGCAGTATATAACACAGCCCACGTAGTATATAACACAGCCAACGTAGTATATAACACAGCCCACGCGGTATATAACACTACCCACGTAGTATATAGCAGTGTGGGCACCATATCCCTGTTAAAAAAGAATTAAAATAAATGCTAGTTATATACTCACCCTCTGTCATCCACCGAAGCTGTCCCGATGCGCGCGATGTGGCCGCCAGCTTCCGTTCCCAGAGATGCATTGCAAAATTACCCAGATGACTTAGCGGTCTCACATTGGTGGACGTCGGAAGGTGAGAATAGCATATTTTTTTTTTATTATTATTTTTAACATTATATCTTTTTACTATTGGTGCTGCATAGGCAGCATCAATAGTAAAAAGTTGGTCCAGGATGGGGCGACTTATTGGCACTGACTGAAGGGGAGTAGGGAGGGGGCACTGACTGGAGGAGAGTAGGGAGGGGCCAATTCGCTGCTGGACTAAGCCTGTCGCTGATTGGCCACAGCCTGCCAGCCGCGACCAATCAGCGACACGGGATTTCCGTTACAGACAGACAGATAGACAAACAGATGGAAGTACCCCTTAGACGATTATATAGATAGATTTTTACAGGTGATCAATGGCTTCGGGATCAAGGTGATTGGTGAGTATGTACTCTATGTTGTATGTACTGTATGTAATGTATGTGTTGTTCATATGTACTGTATGTTGTATGTTGTATGCTTTGAATGTTGTATGTTGTATGTTCCGTATGTTATATGTTGTATGTACTGTATGTTTATGTTATATGTTGTATGTACTGTATGTGGTATGTACTGTATGTTATATGTTGTATGTACTGTATGTTGTATGTTATATGTAATGGATGTTATATGTTGTATGTACTATATGTTATATGTTGTATGTACTGTATGTTATATGTTGTATGCTGTATGTACAGATTGTTATATGTTGTATGCATTGTATGTTATATGTTGTATGTACTGTATGTTGTATGTTGTATGTACTGTATGCAGTATGTTGTGTGCACTGTATGTTATATGTTGTATGTTGTATGTTGTATGTACTGTAGGATATATGTTGTATGTACTGTATGTTGTATGGTGTATGTACTGTATGTTGTATGTACTGTATGTTATATGTTGTATGTACGGTATGTTGATAGATTTTTACAGGTGATCAATGGCTTCGGGATCAAGGTGATTGGTGAGTATGTACTCTATGTTGTATGTACTGTATGTAATGTATGTGTTGTTCATATGTACTGTATGTTGTATGCTTTGAATGTTGTATGTTGTATGTTCCGTATGTTATATGTTGTATGTACTGTATGTTTATGTTATATGTTGTATGTACTGTATGTGGTATGTACTGTATGTTATATGTTGTATGTACTGTATGTTGTATGTTATATGTAATGGATGTTATATGTTGTATGTACTGTATGTTATATGTTGTATGTACTGTATGTTATATGTTGTATGTCGTATGTACAGATTGTTATATGTTGTATGCATTGTATGTTATATGTTGTATGTACTGTAAGTTGTATGTACTGTATGCAGTATGTTGTGTGCACTGTATGTTATATGTTGTATGTTGTATGTACTGTAGGATATATGTTGTATGTACTGTATGTTGTATGGTGTATGTACTGTATGTTGTATGTACTGTATGTTATATGTTGCATGTACTGTATGTTGATAGATTTTTACAGGTGATCAATGGCTTCGGGATCAAGGTGATGGGTGAGTATGTACTCTATGTTGTATGTACTGTATGTAATGTATGTGTTGTTCATATGTACTGTATGTTGTATGTCGTATGCTTTGAATGTTGTATGTTCTGTATGTTATATGTTGTATGTACTGTATGTTTATGTTATATGTTGTATGTTGTATGTACTGTATGTGGTATGTACTGTATGTTATATGTTGTATGTACTGTATGTTGTATGTTATATGTAATGGATGTTATATGTTGTATGCATTGTATATTATATGTTGTATGTACTGTATGTTGTATGTACTGTATGCAGTATGTTGTATGTACTGTATGTTATATGTTGTATGTTGTATGTACTATAGGATATATGTTGTATGTACTGTATGTTGTATGGTGTATGTACTGTATGTTGTATGTACTGTATGTTATATGTTGTATGTACTGTATGTTGTATGTACTGTATGTGATGTATGTTGTATGTACTGTATGTTATATGTTGTATGTTGTACAGTACATACCAAAAATTTGGACACACCTTCTCATTTAAAGATTTTTCTGTAATTTCATGACTATGAAAATTGTACATTCACACTGAAGGCATCAAAACTATGAACTAACACATGTGGAATTATATACTTAACAAAAAAGTGTGAAACAACTAAAATTATATCTTATATTCTAGGTTCTTCAAAGTAGCAACCTTTTGCTTTGATGACTGCTTTGCACACTCTTGGCATTCTCTTGATGAGCTTTAAGAGGTAGTCACTGGGAATGGTCTTCCAACAATCTTGAAGGAGTTCCCAGAGATGCTTAGCACTTGTTGGCCCTTTTGCCTTCACTCTGCAGTCAAGCTCACCCCAAACCAACTCGATTGGGTTTAGGTCTGGTGACTGTGGAGGCCAGGTCATCTGGCGTAGCACCCCATCACTCTCCCTCTTGGTCAAATAGCCCTTACACAGCCTGGAGGTGTGTTTGGAGTCATTGTCCTGTTGAAAAATAAATGATGGTCCAACTAAACGCAAACCAGATGGAATAGCATGCCGCTGCAAGACGCTGTGGTAGCCATGCTGGTTCAGTATGCCTTCAATTTTGAATAAATCCCCAATAGTTTCACCAGCAAAGCCCCCCACACCATCACACCTCCTCCTCCATGCTTCACGGTGGGAACCAGGCATGTAGAGTCCATCCGTTCACCTTTTCTGCGTCGCACAAAGACACAGTGGTTGGAACCAAAGATCTTAAATTTGTACTCATCAGACCAAAGCACAGATTTCCACTGGTCTAATGACCATTCCTTGTGTTCTTTAGCCCAAAAAAGTCTCTTCTGCTTGTTGCCTGTCCTTAAAGTGGTTTCCTAGCAGCTATTTTGCCATGAAGGCCTGCTGCATAAAGTCTCCTCTTAACAGTTGTTGAAGAGATGTGTCTGCTGCTAGAACTCTTTGTGGCATTGACCTGGTCTCAAATCTGAGTTGCTGTTAACCTGCGATTTCTGAGGCTGGTGACTCGGATAAACTTATCCTCAGAAGCTGAGGTGACTCTTGGTCTTCATTTCCTGGGGCGGTCCTTGTGTAAACCAGTTTCTTTCTTTCTTTCTTTGTAGCGCTTGATGGTTTTTGCCAGTGCACTTGGGGGGGGGGAGCTGCATCGTAAAAGGGGTTGTCCTGATGACAATACCTCTATAATGTCATGCACATAAAGTCTTGTGCTTGGTGCATCCACAGCTCCTTAGTATAGTCCTGTGCAACCTTTGTGCACTCTCGTAAACCCATCATTGGATTCTGGGGGGAATGACTTAAAAACAGCACCTGATTGAGCATGACATGATTTATCATTTATAGGTCAAATTCAGTATGAAAAAGGCCATTTTTGCAGCAAAATTAAAAATACACATGTATGACTGTAGAGGTCTCATAGACCTGTGCATCGGCATTCCCTGGCCCAGTGAAAAACAAAGCCATAATACAACCATGCACTCATTCATACACTTGAGTTCTGTATATGTTTAAAAGCATCCTAATAGCATATTCTTCAACCACAGGCAGCATGAATCAGACACTGTTAGTAATTTTATTGCATGAATGCAAGTTTGTCATCAAAAAATGTTTTTTTTCCATCAATTGAAAAAATGTAAAGAATTAATGTTTACATTTTCTTAAAAAATATTATCATTTGTTTATAATTTAGTAAAATATGAAAAATAATTTGAAAAGGTTTGGCATTTCCACTTTTAAACACTAGGGGGAGCAGCTGCTGAAATTTGACACAAACCTAGTGTACAACTAGCTCACATTACAGCACTGCAGTAAATATGGGCGGAGTCTGCTGATGTGTGTGATGTCTCCTCTCCTCCCCTTATGGGTGTTTGCTACGGGATAAGAGAGGATGATATTCCGGAACCCACTGAGCAGCCATTTTGTTGGTGATTGCAAAGTTATACTGACAAGTAGACAGTCACCGAGGATGGCAGGCAGCAAGGATTCTGGGAGATATGCGGTGGAGGGAGCAGGGTGACAGCAGCACAGAGTATTTCAGGAGAGCAGTATGCTGGTCTATGGGGGGCACCCTGTTTGGTGCACTGAGCAGCCAGGGATTGTACATAGAGCGCTGTCTTTTATACACATGGATGGACCGACTGCTTGTGTGCTCCACAGAAATCCAGGAAACATTTCTGTGGATTGATGGCCAGTTCTGATGCAGACTTTGCATGCAAAGACCCCATTCCCCTCCTCAGATACTGTCTTCTCCATCCTGTCCTGGCAATGTGTGAAAGCGAGGCGACAGGCGCAGTCCAGGGTGACGCTGGGAAGGAAATGTAGCCATATAGTAACGATAAAAATGAGACGCCTCTCTTCAGCTGCCTCACCAACCCTCCCCTGACTGCACCTAACTGGAGGTCATGCTGCCCCCTCTATTACCCCAGACCCGCGTGCAGGTGCTCAGCCAGGAACACCCTAGAATGAGTCCCCTTTTTGAAGATAATACTGCCATAGTGTTCTCACAAAATACCGCCATAGTGTTCTCACATAGTGCCGCCATATAGATCACATATAATGCCACCATATAGATCACACAGTGCCACCATATAGATCATACATAGTGCCACCAAATAGATCACACATAATACCGCCATATAGATCACACATAATGCCACCTCATACGTCTCACATAATACCGCCACATACGTCTCACACAATACCACCATATAATTTTCACATAATACTGCCACATATATCATACATAATCGCACAATGTAGTTCTCATATAATACCGTCGTATAGTTTTTACATCATTCCACAATACTGATCAAGCATAATACCTCCATATAGATCACATATAATACAGTCATATAGATCACACCTGATGCCATAATACAGTATGACCCCCGCAGCTCCTGTTATCGCACGCACTGAGCTGTGTGTGCAATGGGGAAAGACATGCAGGGGGGGAGAGGAGTGCATAGGAAAGGGTCAGATACACGGCTCAGTAGTCAGTATCACACAGGATAGAATTAGATACACGGGTCAGCAGTTGGTTTCACACAGTATAGGATTAGATACATGGGTCAGCAGACAGTATCGCACAGTGTAGGATTACATACACAGCTAAGCAGTGAGTATCACACAGGATAGGATTAGATACACAGCTCAGCAGACAGTATCACACAGGAGAGAATTAGATACACGGGCCAGCAGTCAGTATCACACAGGAGAGGATTAGATACACGGCTCAGCAGTCAGTATCACACAGGAGAGGATTAGATACACGGCTCAGCAGCAGGGCCGTATTTAGAGTTTATGCTGCCCTAGGCACTTTTCGTGCTGCCTCCCCCATTGGTGAGTATGACTAATACAGACACTTTTTTACCATTTGCAGCAGATCCGGCAGTTTTTCTGCATCTGCCACGTAACGCATCACTTATGGCAACACTGCTTTCGGCCTCATTCATTCCCTGTGGGACTTGCGAATATGTGCAGCACTTGCGGTTTTGCCGCGATCCGGTAAAAGCGGTACTTGCAGCAACGGAAAAAAAATGCTGCTAGCAGTGGTTTTTTTTGTCTCATCGTAAGTGCAAAACCGCAAGTGCTGCACATGTTCGCAAGTCCCATAGGGAGCTGCCTGTCTCGCCATCTTCCTCTTTTGACACTGCAGTGTGGTGGACAAGAGAGCATTAACTGGTTAACAACAAGAAGTATGGTGTCTGTGTACTAACTGAACTATAAACTCTCCCCATACCATGTCCAGCAGACACTGTAGGATTACTATATGCACTTTATCATTCTATTACTGATACTGTATAATAGCCACATATGATGCTCCATACTGTATAATGGCCACACAGTGCTCCATACTGTATAAAGGCAACGCTTGATGTTCCATACTGTATAATGACCGCACATGATGCCCCATACTGTATAATGGCCACACAGTGCTCCATACTGTATAAAGGCAACGCTTGATGTTCCATACTGTATAATGACCGCACATGATGCCCCATACTGTATAATGGCCACACAGTGCTCCATACTGTATAAAGGCAACACATGATGCTCCATCCTGTATAATGGCCACACATGATGCTCAATACTGTATAATAGCCACACATGATGCTCAATACTGTATAAAGGCAACACATGATGCTCCATACTGTATAATGGCCACACATGATGCTCCATACTGTATAATGGCCGCACATGATGCTCCATACTGTATAATGGCCACACAGTGCTCCATACTGTATAAAGGCAACACATGATGCTCCATACTGTATAATGGCCACACATGATGCTCCATACTGTATAATGGCCACACATGATGCTCCATACTGTATAATGGCCGCACATGATGCTCCATACTGTATAATGGCCACACAGTGCTCCATACAGTATAAAGGCAACACATGATGCTCCATCCTATATAATGGCCACACATGATGCTCAATACTGTATAATAGCCACACATGATGCTCAATACTGTATAATGACCACACATGATGCTACATACTGTATAATGGCCACACATGATGCTCCATACTGTATAATGGCCACACAGTGCTCCATACTGTATAATGGCCACACAGTGTTCCATACTGTATAATGGCCACACAGTGCTCCATACTGTATAATGACCACACATAATGCTCAATCCTGTATAATGGCCACACATGATGCTCAATACTGTATAATGGCCACACATGATGCTCAATACTGTATAATGGCCACACATGATGCTCAATATTGTATAATAGCACACATGATGCTACATACTGTATAATGACCACACGTGATGCTACATACTGTTTAATGGCCACACATAATGCTCCATACTGTATAATGGCCAAACAGTGCTCCATACTGTATAATGGCCACACAGTGCTCCATACTGTATAATGGCCAGTGCCACACATGATGCTCCATACTGTATAATGGCCCCACATGATGCTCCATACTGTATAATAGCCACACATGATGCTCAATACTGTATAATAGCCACACATGATGCTCAATACTGTATAATGTCCACACATGTTGCTACATACTGTAGAATGGCCACACATGATGCTCAATACTGTATAATAGTCACACATGATGCTCAATACTGTATAATAGCCACACATGATGCTCAATACTGTATAATGACCACACATGATGCTACATACTGTATAATGGCCACACATGATGTTCCATACTGTATAATGGCCACACATGATGCTCCATACTGTATAATAGCCACACAAGATGCTCAATACTGTATAATAGCCACACATGATGCTCAATACTGTATAATGGCCATACATGATGCTCCATACTGTATAATGGCCCCATATGATGCTCCATACTGTAAAATAGCTACACATGATGCTCAATACTGTATAATAGCCACACATGATGCTCAATACTGTATAATGACCACACATGATGCTCCATACTGTATAATGGCCACACATGAGGCTCCATACTGTATAATGACCCCACATGATGCTCCATACTGTATAACGGCCACATATGATGCTCCATGCATACTGTATAATGGCCCACCCCCCTCCCATCCTGTATGCTTGGCTCATCTCCCCCATATGCATGGCTCATCAGCTTCCTGCTCCCATCATGCATGGCTCATCTCTCTCCCCCTCCCTGTATGCATGCCTCATCTCCCCCCTCCCATCCTGTATGCATGGCTCATCTCCCCCTCCTCCCTGTATGCATGGCTCATCTCCCCCTCCTCTCTGTATGCATGGCTCATCAGCTCCCTGCTCCCATCATGCATGGCTCATCTCTCCCCCCTCCCTGTATGCATGGCTCATCTCCCCCCTCCCAACCTGTATGCATGGCTTACCTCCCCCTCCTCCATGTATGCATGGCTGATCTCCCCCTCCTCCCTGTATGCATGGATCATCTCCCCCTCCTCCCTGTATGCATGGCTCATTGGCTCCCCGCTCACATCATTGTAACATAGTAACATAGTTATTAAGGTTGAAGGAAGACTTTAAGTCCATCTAGTTCAACCCATAGCCTAACCTAACATGCCCTAACATGTTGATCCAGAGGAAGGCAAAAAAACCCATGTGGCAAATAGTAAGCTCCACTTTGGGGAAAAAATTCCTTCCCGACTCCACATACGGCAATCAGACTTGTTCCCTGGATCAACGCCCTATCAAGGAATCTAGTACATATACCCTGCAACATAGTAACATACATAGTAACATAGTAACATAGTAACATAGTAACATAGTAACATAGTAACATAGTTAGTAAGGCCGAAAAAAGACATTTGTCCATCCAGTTCAGCCTATATTCCATCATAATAAATACCCAGATCTACGTCCTTCTACAGAACCTAATAATTGTATGATACAATATTGTTCTGCTCCAGGAAGACATCCAGGCCTCTCTTGAACCCCTCGACTGAGTTCGCCATCACCACCTCCTCAGGCAAGCAATTCCAGATTCTCACTGCCCTAACAGTAAAGAATCCTCTTCTATGTTGGTGGAAAAACCTTCTCTCCTCCAGACGCAAAGAATGCCCCCTTGTGCCCGTCACCTTCCTTGGTATAAACAGATCCTCAGCGAGATATTTGTATTGTCCCCTTATATACTTATACATGGTTATTAGATCGCCCCTCAGTCGTCTTTTTTCTAGACTAAATAATCCTAATTTCGCTAATCTATCTGGGTATTGTAGTTCTCCCATCCCCTTTATTAATTTTGTTGCCCTCCTTTGTACTCTCTCTAGTTCCATTATATCCTTCCTGAGCACCGGTGCCCAAAACTGGACACAGTACTCCATGTGCGGTCTAACTAGGGATTTGTACAGAGGCAGTATAATGCTCTCATCATGTGTATCCAGACCTCTTTTAATGCACCCCATGATCCTGTTTGCCTTGGCAGCTGCTGCCTGGCACTGGCTGCTCCAGGTAAGTTTATCATTAACTAGGATCCCCAAGTCCTTCTCCCTGTCAGATTTACCCAGTGGTTTCCCGTTCAGTGTGTAATGGTGATATTGATTCCCTCTTCCCATGTGTATAACCTTACATTTATCATTGTTAAACCTCATCTGCCACCTTTCAGCCCAAGTTTCCAACTTATCCAGATCCATCTGTAGCAGAATACTATCTTCTCTTGTATTAACTGCTTTACATAGTTTTGTATCATCTGCAAATATCGATATTTTACTGTGTAAACCTTCTACCAGATCATTAATGAATATGTTGAAGAGAACAGGTCCCAATACTGACCCCTGCGGTACCCCACTGGTCACAGCAACCCAGTTAGAGACTATACCATTTATAACCACCCTCTGCTTTCTATCACTAAGCCAGTTACTAACCCATTTACACACATTTTCCCCCAGACCAAGCATTCTCATTTTGTGTACCAACCTCTTGTGCGGCACGGTATCAAACGCTTTGGAAAAATCGAGATATACCACGTCCAATGACTCACCGTGGTCCAGTCTATAGCTTACCTCTTCATAAAAACTGATTAGATTGGTTTGACAGGAGCGATTTCTCATAAACCCATGCTGATATGGAGTTAAACAGTTATTCTCATTGAGATAATCCAGAATAACATCCCTCAGAAACCCTTCAAATATTTTACCAACAATAGAGGTTAGACTTACTGGCCTATAATTTCCAGGTTCACTTTTAGAGCCCTTTTTGAATATTGGCACCACATTTGCTATGCGCCAGTCCTGCGGAACAGACCCTGTCGCTATAGAGTCACTAAAAATAAGAAATAATGGTTTATCTATTACATTACTTAGTTCTCTTAGTACTCGTGGGTGTATGCCATCCGGACCCGGAGATTTATCTATTTTAATCTTATTTAGCCGGTTTCGCACCTCTTCTTGGGTTAGATTGGTGACCCTTAATATAGGGTTTTCATTGTTTCTTGGGATTTCACCTAGCATTTCATTTTCCACCGTGAATACCGTGGAGAAGAAGGTGTTTAACATGTTAGCTTTTTCCTCGTCATCTACAACCATTCTTTCCTCACTATTTTTTAAGGGGCCTACATTTTCAGTTTTTATTCTTTTACTATTGATATAGTTGAAGAACAGTTTGGGATTAGTTTTACTCTCCTTAGCAATGTGCTTCTCTGTTTCCTTTTTGGCAGCTTTAATTAGTTTTTTAGATAAAGTATTTTTCTCCCTATAGTTTTTTAGAGCTTCAATGGTGCCATCCTGCTTTAGTAGTGCAAATGCTTTCTTTTTACTGTTAATTGCCTGTCTTACTTCTTTGTTTAGCCACATTGGGTTTTTCCTATTTCTAGTCCTTTTATTCCCACAAGGTATAAACCACTTACACTGCCTATTTAGGATGTTCTTAAACATTTCCCATTTATTATCTGTATTCTCATTTCTGAGGATATTGTCCCAGTCTACCAGATTAAGGGCATCTCTAAGCTGTTCAAACTTTGCCTTCCTAAAGTTCAATGTTTTTGTGACTCCCTGACAAGTCCCCCTAGTGAAAGACAGGTGAAACTGCACAATATTGTGGTCGCTATTTCCTAAATGCCCAACCACCTGCAGATTTGTTATTCTGTCAGGTCTATTAGATAGTATTAGGTCTAAAAGTGCTGCTCCTCTGGTTGGATTCTGCACCAATTGTGAAAGATAATTTTTCTTGGTTATTAGCAGAAACCTGTTGCCTTTATGGGTTTCACAGGTTTCTGTTTCCCAGTTAATATCCGGGTAGTTAAAGTCCCCCATAACCAGGACCTCATTATGGGTTGCAGCTTCATCTATCTGCTTTAGAAGTAGACTTTCCATGTTTTCTGTTATATTTGGGGGTTTGTAACAGACCCCAATGAGAATTTTGTTACCATTTTTCCCTCCATGAATTTCAACCCATATGGACTCGACATCCTCATTCCCTTCGCTAATATCCTCCCTTAAAGTGGACTTTAGACAAGACTTTACATAGAGACAAACCCCTCCTCCTCTCCGATTTTTACGATCCTTTCTAAACAGACTGTAACCCTGTAAGTTAACTGCCCAGTCATAGCTTTCATCTAACCATGTCTCGGTTATTCCCACTATGTCAAAGTTACCTGTAGATATTTCTGCTTCTAGTTCTTCCATCTTGTTTGTCAGGCTTCTGGCGTTTGCGAGCATGCAGTTTAGAGGATTTTGTTTTGTTCCAATCTCCTCACTGTGGATTGTTTTAGAAATGTTCTTACCTCCCTTCTGAGTATGTTTTCCTGGGTCGTCTTTGTTCGAGTCTAATGTTTTTCTTCCCGTCCCCTCTTCTTCTAGTTTAACGCCCTCCTGATGAGTGTAGCGAGTCTTCTGGCGAATGTGTGTTTCCCAGGTTTGTTGAGGTGTAGTCCGTCTCTGGCGAGGAGTCCATCATACCAGTAATTCACACCGTGGTCCAGGAATCCAAATCCTTGTTGTCTGCACCATCGTCTTAGCCAGTTGTTTGCATCAAGGATCCTGTTCCATCTCCTGGTGCCATGCCCGTCTACTGGAAGGATAGAAGAAAAAACTACCTGTGCATCCAGTTCCTTTACTTTCTTCCCCAACTCTTCAAAGTCCTTGCAGATTGTCGGTAGGTCCTTCCTTGCCGTGTCATTGGTGCCAACATGTATCAGAAGAAATGGGTGGACGTCCTTGGAGCTGAAGAGCTTTGGTATCCTATCGGTCACATCCTTGATCATCGCACCTGGAAGGCAGCATACTTCTCTTGCAGTTATGTCCGGTCTGCAGATGGCTGCTTCGGTGCCTCTCAGTAGTGAGTCTCCCACCACCACCACTCTTCGTTGCTTCTTGGCTGTACTTTTTGCTGTCACTTGTTGCTGTGTGCCCTTTTCTTTTTTGCTTGCTGGTATTGCTTCATTCTTAGGTGTGCCATCTTCATCCTCTACAAAGATTTGATATCGGTTCTTCAGTTGTGTGGTTGGTGATTTCTCCATGGTCTTCTTGCTTCTTTTGGTCACATGCTTCCACTCATCTGCTTTTGGAGGTTCTCTGACACTTTTTGCACCTTCTGTGACCAGTAGAGATGCTTCTGTTCTGTCTAGAAAGTCTTCATTCTCTTTGATGAGTTTCAAAGTTGCTATTCTTTCTTCCAGACCCCGCACCTTTTCTTCTAAAAGGGCCACTAGTCTACACTTCTGACAGGTGAAATTGGATTCTTCTTCTGGTCGATCTGTGAACATGTAGCACATGCTGCAGCTCACCATGTAGGTTGTCACATCTGCCATGTTGCTCCTAGATCCTGCTGACTTGCTGTGTGTTTTCCTTCTTGTGTAATCTACTCAGCCAAGCTCTCTTGCAATAATGTCCTACAGGCAAAAATTCGCGCGCCGTAAGGCGCGCGGTTTGGTGATGCTTTCGAAGCAGCTGGTCCCGGCTGTACCCAACGATCTTCTAGCTTAGGGAGACTTCGCTTCTCCCAGAAGGCACCTGGAATATGCAAATTAGCCTCCTGAAGCTTGAATCCCTGGTTTGGTGATGCTTTCGAAGCAGCTGGTCCCGGCTGTACCCAACGATCTTCTAGCTTAGGGAGACTTCGCTTCTCCCAGAAGGCACCTGGAATATGCAAATTAGCCTCCTGAAGCTTGAATCCCTGGTTTGGTGATGCTTTCGAAGCAGCTGGTCCCGGCTGTACCCAACGATCTTCTAGCTTAGGGAGACTTCGCTTCTCCCAGAAGGCACCTGGAATATGCAAATTAGCCTCCTGAAGCTTGAATCCCTGGTTTGGTGATGCTTTCGAAGCAGCTGGTCCCGGCTGTACCCAACGATCTTCTAGCTTAGGGAGACTTCGCTTCTCCCAGAAGGCACCTGGAATATGCAAATTAGCCTCCTGAAGCTTGAATCCCTGGTTTGGTGATGCTTTCGAAGCAGCTGGTCCCGGCTGTACCCAACGATCTTCTAGCTTAGGGAGACTTCGCTTCTCCCAGAAGGCACCTGGAATATGCAAATTAGCCTCCTGAAGCTTGAATCCCTGGTTTGGTGATGCTTTCGAAGCAGCTGGTCCCGGCTGTACCCAACGATCTTCTAGCTTAGGGAGACTTCGCTTCTCCCAGAAGGCACCTGGAATATGCAAATTAGCCTCCTGAAGCTTGAATCCCTGGTTTGGTGATGCTTTCGAAGCAGCTGGTCCCGGCTGTACCCAACGATCTTCTAGCTTAGGGAGACTTCGCTTCTCCCAGAAGGCACCTGGAATATGCAAATTAGCCTCCTGAAGCTTGAATCCCTGGTTTGGTGATGCTTTCGAAGCAGCTGGTCCCGGCTGTACCCAACGATCTTCTAGCTTAGGGAGACTTCGCTTCTCCCAGAAGGCACCTGGAATATGCAAATTAGCCTCCTGAAGCTTGAATCCCTGGTTTGGTGATGCTTTCGAAGCAGCTGGTCCCGGCTGTACCCAACGATCTTCTAGCTTAGGGAGACTTCGCTTCTCCCAGAAGGCACCTGGAATATGCAAATTAGCCTCCTGAAGCTTGAATCCCTGGTTTGGTGATGCTTTCGAAGCAGCTGGTCCCGGCTGTACCCAACGATCTTCTAGCTTAGGGAGACTTCGCTTCTCCCAGAAGGCACCTGGAATATGCAAATTAGCCTCCTGAAGCTTGAATCCCTGGTTTGGTGATGCTTTCGAAGCAGCTGGTCCCGGCTGTACCCAACGATCTTCTAGCTTAGGGAGACTTCGCTTCTCCCAGAAGGCACCTGGAATATGCAAATTAGCCTCCTGAAGCTTGAATCCCTGGTTTGGTGATGCTTTCGAAGCAGCTGGTCCCGGCTGTACCCAACGATCTTCTAGCTTAGGGAGACTTCGCTTCTCCCAGAAGGCACCTGGAATATGCAAATTAGCCTCCTGAAGCTTGAATCCCTGGTTTGGTGATGCTTTCGAAGCAGCTGGTCCCGGCTGTACCCAACGATCTTCTAGCTTAGGGAGACTTCGCTTCTCCCAGAAGGCACCTGGAATATGCAAATTAGCCTCCTGAAGCTTGAATCCCTGGTTTGGTGATGCTTTCGAAGCAGCTGGTCCCGGCTGTACCCAACGATCTTCTAGCTTAGGGAGACTTCGCTTCTCCCAGAAGGCACCTGGAATATGCAAATTAGCCTCCTGAAGCTTGAATCCCTGGTTTGGTGATGCTTTCGAAGCAGCTGGTCCCGGCTGTACCCAACGATCTTCTAGCTTAGGGAGACTTCGCTTCTCCCAGAAGGCACCTGGAATATGCAAATTAGCCTCCTGAAGCTTGAATCCCTGGTTTGGTGATGCTTTCGAAGCAGCTGGTCCCGGCTGTATCCAACGATCTTCTAGCTTAGGGAGACTTCGCTTCTCCCAGAAGGCACCTGGAATATGCAAATTAGCCTCCTGAAGCTTGAATCCCTGGTTTGGTGATGCTTTCGAAGCAGCTGGTCCCGGCTGTATCCAACGATCTTCTAGCTTAGGGAGACTTCGCTTCTCCCAGAAGGCACCTGGAATATGCAAATTAGCCTCCTGAAGCTTGAATCCCTGGTTTGGTGATGCTTTCGAAGCAGCTGGTCCCGGCTGTATCCAACGATCTTCTAGCTTAGGGAGACTTCGCTTCTCCCAGAAGGCACCTGGAATATGCAAATTAGCCTCCTGAAGCTTGAATCCCTGGTTTGGTGATGCTTTCGAAGCAGCTGGTCCCGGCTGTATCCAACGATCTTCTAGCTTAGGGAGACTTCGCTTCTCCCAGAAGGCACCTGGAATATGCAAATTAGCCTCCTGAAGCTTGAATCCCTGGTTTGGTGATGCTTTCGAAGCAGCTGGTCCCGGCTGTACCCAACGATCTTCTAGCTTAGGGAGACTTCGCTTCTCCCAGAAGGCACCTGGAATATGCAAATTAGCCTCCTGAAGCTTGAATCCCTGGTTTTGGTTGCAACATTATACTTTTCAAGAAAGGTATCCAATCCCCTCTTAAATTTAAGTAATGAATCACTCATTACAACATCACATGGCAGAGAGTTCCATAGTCTCACTGCTCTTACAGTAAAGAACCCGCGTCTGTTTTTATGCCTAAACCTTCTTTCCTCCAGACGTAGAGGATGCCCCCTTCTCCCTGTCTTAGGTCTATGATTAAAAAGATCATCAGAAAGGTCTTTGTACTGTCCCCTCATATATTTATACATTAAATTAAGATCACCCCTTAGTCTTCGTTTTTCCAAACTAAATAGCCCCAAGTGTAATAACCTATCTTGGTATTGGAGACCCCCCAGTCCTCTAATAACCTTGGTCCCTCTTCTCTGCACCCGCTCTAGTTCAGCTATGTCTTTCTTATACACCGGAGACCAGAACTGTGCACAGTATTCTAAGTGTGGTCAAACTAGTGACTTGTATAGAGGAAAAATGATGTTCTCCTCATGTGCATCTATGCCTCTTTTAATGCATCCCATTATTTTATTTGCCTTTGTAGCAGCTGCCTGACACTGGCCACTGAACATGAGTTTGTCATCCACCCATACTCCCAGGTCTTTTTCATTGACGGTTTTGCCCAGAGATTTAGAATTAAGCGCATAGTTTTACATCTTATTACTTCTACCCAAGTGCATGACCTTACATTTATTCCCATTAAAGCTCATTTGCCATTTATCAGCCCAAGCTTTTAGTTTACATAAATCATCCTGTAATATAAAATTGTCCTCCTCTGTATTGATTACCCTGCAGAGTTTAGTGTCATCTGCAAATATTGAAATTCTGCTCCGAATTCCCCCTACAAGGTCATTAATAAATATGTTAAAAAGAAGAGGGCGCAATACTGACCCCTGTGGTACCCCACTGCTAACCGTGACCCAGTCCGTGTGTGCTCCATTAATAACCACCCTTTGCTTCCTATCCCTGAGCCAGCTCTTAACCCACTTACACATATTTTCACCCATCCCCATTATTCTCATTTTATGTATCAACCTTTTGTGTGGCACCATATCAAAAGCTTTTGAAAAGTCCATATACACTACGTCCACTGGGCTCCCTAGGTCCAGTCCAGAACTTACCTTTTCATAGAAGCTGATCAGATTAGTCTGACACGAACGGTCCCTAGTAAACCCGTGCTGATACTGGGTCATGAGGTTATTCCTCTTCAGATACTCCAGTATAGCATCACTTAGAATGCCCTCCAGGATTTTACCCACAGTAGAGGTTACTGGCCTATAATTACCGAGTTCAGTTTTTGTCCCCTTTTTGAACATTGGCACCACATTTGCTATACGCCAGTCCTGTGGTACAGACCCTGTTATTATGGAGTCTTTAAAGATTAAAAATAATGGTCTATCAATGACTGTACTTAATTCCTGCAGTACTCGGGGGTGTATCCCATCCGGGCCCGGAGATTTGTCAATTTTAGTGATTTTTAGACGCCGACATACTTCCTGCTGGGTTAAGCAGGTGACATTTAATGGGGAATTTTTATCACTAGTCATTTTGTCCGCCATGGGAGTTTCTTGTGTAAATACTGATGAAAAAAAGTCATTTAGCATATTGGCTTTTTCCTCATCCTCATCCACCATTTCACCCAGACAGTTTTTAAGGGGGCCAACACTATCATTTTTAGTTCCTTACTATTTATGTAGTTAAAGAATATTTTGGGATTATTTTTACTCTTTCTGGCAATGAGTCTCTCTGTCTCAATCTTTGCAGCCTTGATTTGCTTTTTACAGAATTTATTTAATTTCCTGTATTTATTTAATGCCTCCTCACTACCTACTTCCTTTAATTCTCTAAATGCTTTCTTTTTGTCACTTATTGTGCCCCTTACAGCTCTATTTAGCCATATTGGTTTCCTCCTATTTCTAGTATGTTTATTCCCATATGGTATATACTGTGCACAGGTCCTATCCAGGATGCTAATAAATGTCTCCCATTTTCTTCGTGTATTTTTATGTCTCAGGATATCGTCCCAGTTAATTGCACCTAGATCCTCTCTCATCCATTGGAAATTTGCCCTCCTGAAGTTTAGTGTCCTTGTAGCCCCTCTACTATACATCTTATTAAAGGATAATATGGCTCATCTCTCCCGACTCCCCCCTCCTGTATGCATGGCTCATCTCCCCCCTCCTGTATGCATGGGTGGCTCATCTGCCCCTCCCTGTATGCATGGGTGGTTCAGTCATCTCCCCCCTACCTGTATACGTGGCTCATCTCCCTGTATGCATGGGTGGCTCTGGCTCATTTCCCCCCCTGTATGCATGGCTCATCAGCTCCCATCTTGCAGGGCTCATCTCTCCCCCTGGCCCCCTCCATGCATGGCTCATCGGCTCCCCGCTGCTCCCATCTTGCAGGGCTCATCTCTCCCCCCTGGCCCCCTCCATGCATGGCTCATCTGCTCCCCGCCGCTCCCATCTTGCAGGGCTCATCTCTCCCCCTGGCCCCCTCCATGCATGGCTCATCTGCTCCCCACCGCTCCCATCTTGCAGGGCTCATCTCTCCCCCCTGGCCACCTCCATGCATGGCTCATCTGCTCCCCGCTGCTCCCATCTTGCAGGGCTCATCTCTCCCCCTTGGCCCCCTCCATGCATGGCTCATCAGCTCCCTGCTGCTCCCTTCTTGCAGGGCTCATCTCTCCCCCCTGGCCCCCCTCCATGCATGGCTCATCGGCTCCCCGCCGCTCCCATCTTGTATGGTTCAACTCCCCATCCTCTTTCATCCTTCCTCCGTCCTTCCTGGCTGTCATACAGTCATACTCACCTTTTCAACACCGCCTCCACAGAACGGAATCCTCCACCTCTGTCCCGGCGGCCGGAGCAGCACCTTCTGCCTGCCTGAGCAATCACGTGGTACTGCTCATTAAGGTCATGAATATGCGTCCATATTCATCACCTTAATGAGCGGTACCACGTGACCGCTCACACAGCACAAGCTGCCGTCGCTGAGACCAGACCAGGTATCGCTGGAGTAGGTGAGTATGGCTCATACAGTATGATTCATACTGTATGATGTCTTCAGGGATGCAAGCGGGCGGGTGGGGGGGTATGGGGTAGTGGGGTTTAAGGTGACCCTGGCCCGGACTTTATAGAAAAAAAAAAACCTTGCTCAGTTGCCACCACCCACGCATTGTGCCGCCCTAGGCACCTGCCCTCAAGTGCCTAGTGGCAAATACAGCCCTACTCAGCAGTCAGTATCACACAGGAGAGAATTAGATACATGGCCAACAGTCAGTATCACACGGGATAGGATTAGATACACGGCTCAGCAGTCAGTATTACACAGGTTAGGATTAGATACACAGCTCAGCACAGTATCACACAGTATAGGATTACATACACAGCTCAGCAAACAGTATCACACAGGAGAGAATTAGATACACGGGCCAGCAGTCAGTATCACACAGGATAGGTTTAGATACACGGCTAAGCAGTCAGTATCACACAGGAGAGAATTAGCTACACAGGCCGGCAGTCAGTTTCACACAGGATAGGATTAGATGCATGGGTCAGCAGACAGTATCACACAGCAGAGGATTACATACACAGCTCAGCAGTCAGTATCACACAGTATAGCAATAGATATACCAGGGTCTGATGTCTTTGATCAGTGGCTGCAGTGAGAGGCAGGGTGGGAGCAGCACAGAGAGACTCTCCCCCTCCCCCGTGTTACCTCTCTGCATGATAAGGACAACAGACCGCAGCACTTCATCCTCTCTATGGATTCTAGAGATCACAGCCACACACCAGGCAGCATAGAAGAGGATAGGGAACGGCTGCTGACAGTGTGAAGGGGAGACAGATGGAGCTGCCCCTCCTATAACAGCGCAGCTCTCAAGTCACAGTGGAGCTCACAGGTACACTGTGGGCTGAAGAAAGATGGCGCCGACCTCCTGCCTCTGCTGTGATGTGGAGACAACCCAGGGGGTGTGGCCAGATCACAGCAGGGGGGCAGCCTAATGATATGGGTATGGGGTCGGCGCCCGACAGCAGATCTCTATGCCCAGGGCTGCCGTATTTGCAGAGTGTAAGTGTCGTGCAGGTACACTTACACTCCTGCAAAGCAATATGGCGGCGCCCAGTGGCTGCAAAAATAATTAATAATAAAAAAGATTTTAAAGTTAAAAAAATTAATTTTGTATTAAAAATAATTGTTTATATAAACAATAACTTTTAATGCAAAAACAAAATTGCTGCACCTCCCCTTTAAATGTTTAATATAACCGAACAAATTTAAATATTATACAAAGGTAACACAAGTAAGCACAAAATGCACTTTTTAAATGAAGGTCTTTATTATTAAGGGAAAAATAAATCAAAACCAAGGAGTCCTGTGTGAAAAAAAGTGAATGCCCCCATTTAAAACATAAATTAACTATGGTTTATCATATCTTTGGGAAGCTGAGTTTAAATTTCTTGTCCATGCCCAGGCTGCATTTTTGCCACACCTGTTCTCAATCAAGAGATCACTTAAATAGGACCTGCCTGACTAAGTGAAGTAGACTAAAAGATCCAAAAAAGCTAGGCATTATGCAGCAATCCAAAGAAATTCTGGAACAAATGAGAAACAATGTATTTGAGATCTATCAGTCTGGAAAAGGTATTAAAGCCATTTCTAAAGCTTTGGGACTCCAGCGAACCACAGTGAGAACCATTATCCACAAATGGCAAAAACATGAAACAGTTGTGAGCCTTCCCAAGAGTGGCCGGCCCACCAAAATTGCCCCAAGAGCGTAGCGATGACTCTTTTAAGAGGTCACAAAAGTCAAATGACCCCACAACAACATCCAAAGAACTGCAGATCTCACTTGCCTCAGTTAAGGTCAATGTTCATGACTCCACCATAAGAAAGAGACTGGGCAAAAATGGCATGCAATGGCATAGTTCCAAGACGAAAACCACTGCTGAGCAATAAGAACATAAAGGGCTATCTCCGGTTTGCTAGAAAACATCTTGATGATTCCCAAGACTTTTGGGAGAATACTCTGTGGACTGATGAGACAAAAGTTGAACTTTTTGGAAGGTGTGTGTCCCATTACATTTGACATAGAAGTAACACTTTTAGAATTGAGAGTCCTCAGTGGTTGATACCTTTTAATGGCTAACTGAAAAGATGGTAACAAAGCAGAATTCTGCTTCACGTCACCTGTCATATCCATGGTTTTTTTTTTTTTTTTTTCTGTGCTGTGTTGTGCATAAATATGTGATTCTTCAGAATTTCTATTAGTCTATGCCTGATGAAGTGATCGGAGTAGTCTCGAATGCATGCAATTTGTTACCATTTGTTAGCATCTTTTCAGTTAGCCATTAAAAGGTATCAACCACTGAGGACTCTCAATTCTAAATATTTAACTATCCACTGGCGAACACGGTACCAAGATATATATCTTTCCTGTATAGAAGTAACACACCATTTCAGAAAAGGAACAACAAGCCAACAGTGAAGTATGGTGGTGGTAGTGTGATGTTCTGGGGCTGTTTTGCTGCTTTAGGACCTGGAAGACTTGCTGTCATAAATGGGACCATGAATTCTGATTTATACTAAAAAATTCTGAAGGAGAATGTCGGGCCATCTTTTCATGACCTCAAGCTGAAGCACATTTTGGTTAAGCAGCAAGACAATAATCCAAAACACACCAGCAAGTCCACCAATTAAGACTTCGGAGTAGCCTAGTCAAAGTCTGGCCATTAATCCGATTTAGATGCTGTGGCATGACCTCAAAAAGGCCCTTGATTTTCCGAAACCCTCCAATGTGGCTGAATTACAATTCAGCAAAGATAAGTGGGCCAAAATTCCTCCAGAGAGTTGCAAAAGACTCATTGCCAGTTATCACAAACGGTTGATTACAGTTGTTGCTGCTAAGGATGGTCTAACCAGCTATTAGGTTTAGGGGGCAATCACTGTTTCATACAAGGCCCTGCAGGTTTGGATTTCTTTTTCCCTTAATAAAGACCTTCATTCAAAACTAAATTTTGTGTTTACTTGTGGAATCTTTGTCTAATATTTAAATTTGTTGGTGATATACTCACCTCTGTCTTGGCCCCATTCAAGTGATGTCGGCAACTGATCTCCCGGGGCTGGTGTGACATTGCTATATCATGCAAGCCCTGCAGCCATTCAGAAACCAATTCGCTCTCACATCCTTCTGACATAACTGATATTCAATTGAATCCAGAGAACAGCAGCAGCTCTCATTACCTGTGGGAGTCAGTTTCACTCAGAATAATGTCACGCAAGCCAGGAGCTAACATCGCTAGAACTGCACCAGAATCAGAGTTGAGTATAGCAATTGAGAAGGGTCAGTCCGATTAACGAACAACACCTTTAACTATTGCTAATCTTTGCACACTTAAATTATATTAATAAATACCTTTAGTTTGATTTGAATAGCAAAACCCATTATATATGAATTGGTGGAATGCAAATGTTCAGAGCCTTACCAAAATTTCAAATTTTTTTGAAACCTGTAATTTGAAAACCTTTACTATGACTCGTTATATCTTTATAAATGTGAAATGTTTATGATGTCTGTATCATTTATGCATAATATACTTGCTCAGTAACAGCTGTGAACAATTAACATTTCCGTCTTAGTCTAATTTTTTCTTACTTTATGGAGATTTCAGCTAGGAATGAGACAAATATGTGAAAGTGAAGAAAAACTGCGAGTTCTCAGAATTACTAGTCTTTAAATTTGTTTATATGGTATTATAAAAGTGTGACCTATCACCAGTATAACTAGTATTAATTCTTAAGAATGGTCAAAATAAAGACAGGAACCTTCTTTTCTTCTCCTTGGTTTTTAGTGACGCTGTTTTCAACCTTGCTGACTCAATTGGCTGCTATTGCATTGACACACTGGCAAATAACACCAAATAAAAGTATATCTGTCACCAAGTTTTGGAATGTGATCAAATTTAATGTGTATGATATTATCCTATGTGGACATTCAAGTAAATTGCATTTTTTACTTTTTTAGTTTCTTTCTGACATTTTCTAGTAACTTTGACTTAGAAGAAAATGAGATTGAATATCTAGCTGAATGGGTCTGAAGGCCAGAGCTAAATTGAGGACTCTAAGACAAACAGGAACTACGTGATAATTTAGTTGCATTGATTAGTTTCTGGTTCTTAAAAAAATAACTTCCGTATTTTATACAAAAAAAAAAACAGGAAGTAATATTATGAGGTGATGGAAAGTTAGAAAAGGAACCTACACCAACTGATAAGTACAGCAACCAAGATAAGCTTCACCAGGAATACTATGTGTATTTGTTAAATCAATATCTACCATACTCCTATTAGTATTAGTAGTAGCTGTAATCAGTCGTAATACAGTATTATCTTTTATTTGTACAGCTGTGAAATATTCTTCAATGTTAAATAGTGAATATTTTAATTCACCTCTGACTCAATGGAGCTTGCAATCTAAAAGAATTTAACGTGTATGTGAATTTTGAAAGTATTTGGTGCGTTCACTGGAAAATGCCTTTCATCTGCACCAAATGAATCAATAATTGCAATAATAAACATAACAAATGTAATAAGTGATTTCTCCAAATTAAATACAAAATGCAATTTTTAAATGACTACTAAAGTCTCAAAACTATTATTTTATAATTATTATTATTCAACCCCTTCATAACAGTGTTCTTCTTTGGTAATAAGAAGAGTACCTTTGTCGGTTATGACCTTTGGCAAGCAAAATTATTAGACAAATAGCTTCTGCTAGCCTTACTGGAGATTCTTTGTCCATTGCCGATGGACAATCACCTCCAGTTTTTTTATATTCTTGGTTTTGCATATGGCAGCAAACTTCCTCATTTTATAAGGGGTTCAAGTCAGGCAAACATGATGACCACTCCAAAATTGTCTAGGACTTCTGAAATCAAGCTATGGTGGACTTTGACAACTGTCCTGATAGAAGGACCAATGACACCCAAACTTCAACTTTCTCACACAAGGCTTTCTCTTCGGATTTCCTGATATATGATTGAAGTAAAGCAGAGCATCACCGAGTATTACTCACCTGTCCTGGCAATATCATTGGGACTTGTTCGCTTCTCCTGTGTTTTTTTGCAGTAGTCTATGCCATTCTTCTCAGGTAACCCAGTGAACTCATCAGACATCATCACCCTAGGCCTTTTAAGATTACAGGGTGGGCCTTCCTGTTTGTGGCACATTAGTATATGGGAGGAAGAAAACTTTTCAAGATGGGTGGTGACCATGGTGGCCATTTTGAAGTTGCCCATTTTGGATCCAACTTTATTTTTTCCAATGGAAAGAGGGTCATGTGACACATCAAACTTATTGAGAATTTCACAAGAAAAATTAAAGTAACTTTAGTTTTTCATGAGTTATTTACAAGTTTATGACCACTTATAAAATGTGTTCAAAGTACTGCCGATTGTGTTGGATTGTCAATGCAACCCTCTTCTCCCACTCTTGACACACTGATAGCAACACCGCAGAAGAAATGCTAGCACAGGCTTCCAGTATCCGTTGTTTCAGATGCTTCACATCTCAAATCTTTACAGCATAGACAATTGCCTTCAGATGACCCCAAAGATAAAAGTCTAAGGAGGTTAAATCGGGAGACCTTGGTGGCCATTCAACTGGCACACGATGACCAATCCACTTTCCTGGAAACTGTTCATGTGGGAATGCTCGGCTTGACACCCGTAATGTGGTGGTGCATCATCTTCACTGCATCAGCTTCACTGATTTTTTGTGGTTAACAATTTCTTTCCTAGAAACCGCAGCAAAAATGGCCACCACACAGCACCCACACCATTGTTGCTGTGGCTTTGTGCTGGTGGGGCTGCACATTCTGGAGTCACGGGAACTCAGTCTTTCAGCATGGGTGCTGTGGGGCACCAGGCCATCTGCCCTGCTTGTGAATTGCCGCTGTGGTGGTGATTGCCGCATGGCTATACTCCATTAGGGCGGTAGGACCCACTACGAGGTTTTCTGTGACGTGGCAGTGGGCTTCATACAGTCTGATCAGAATGTTAAACTAAGAACCTCATGTTTATTTATATAAATTTTTGCCTAGTGGCTTTAGATCAACGTATGATTTTTGGAGATGCGGTTCATGGTCTTTTTTTTCTTTTTGTGCAAAGCATGCTCTTGTCTCCTTCTTGGACCAGCACTCCTCCCATTTGGCAGAGATGATTGTAATTAGCAGGACATTGCATAGTAAGGGGTCTTGCCCATTTTGTCTCTCACTGAAGAGCTAGAAGAAGGTGAGTTTCAGTGCTCCTTTCATTTTGGTGTGCGTGCTGTGTGGTGGCCATTGTTTCTGTGGCTTTGTGCTGGTGGGGCGGTGTGGTCTGGAGTCATGGGGACTCAGTCTTGCAGCATGGGTGTTGTGGGGCAACAGGCCGTCTGCCCTGCTGGTTCATTGCCCATGTGGCGTTGATCGCCGCACATCTCCGCTCCATTAGGGCGGTAGGACCCACTACGAGGTTTGCCATGACGTAGCAGTGGGCTTCATACAGTCTGATCAGAATGTTAAACTAAGAACCTTATGTTTATTTATATACATTTTTGCCTAGTGGCTTTAGATCAATGTATGATTTTCGGAGGTGCGGTTCATGTTCTTTTTTTTCTTTTTGTGCAAAGCAGCAAATATTTGTGAAGTGTAAAGGAAATGATAGATGGTTTTTTAATTATTTTAACAATATAAATTTTAAAATGTTGATGTGGATTTGTATTCATCCCCTTACAGTTTGGTACTCGTGAATTCAATCCAGAGTGATTGCCTCCAGAAATGACATTGTTAGTAAATTGAGTCCACCTGTATGCAATTTATTTTCAGAAAAAGGCTGCCGTCACACTAGCAGTATTTGGTCAGTATTTTACATCAGTATTTGTAAGCCAAAACCAGGAGTGGGTGATAAATGCAGAAGTGGTGCATATGTTCCTGTTATACTTTTCCTCTCTTTGTTCCACTCCTGGTTTTGGCTTGCAAATACTGATGTAAAATACTGACCAAATACTGCTAGTGTGATGGCAGCCTAACTACGGCTGTTTTGTGAAGGCCTCATAGGTTTGTTTGAGAACAATAGGACTGAAACAGCATTATGAAAACCAAGGAACCCTCCAGACAAGTTAGGGATAAAGTTCTGGAGAAGAGTAAAGCAAGGTTAGGTTATAATATAGCTCCAACTCTGAACATCTGACAAAGTACTGTTCAATTTATCATCCAAAAAGACATATGGCACAACTGTAAATCTACCAAGACATGGTCCATGGTCACCCTGGAGGAACTGCAGACATCTACAGATCAGGTGAGAGAATCTGTCCACAGAACAATTATTAATCGTATACTCCACAAATCTGGTCTTTATGAAAAAGTAGCAAGAAGAAACCATTTTTGAAAGTAAGCCATAAGAAGTTTAATTTAAAGGTTTGCAAAAAAACATGTATGGGACACAGCTTTGTGTGGCAGAAAACTAACGCTGTACATCATCACCCTAAAAAAAAACACCGTGCCACTGTCAAACATGGTGATGACAGCATCATGCTATAGGGATGTTTTTCTTCAGCAGAGAAAGGGAAGCTGATGAGAAGATGGATGGAACTAAATGCAGAGAAATTGCAGAGGACAACTTGTTAGACGCTGCAAAACACTTGAGACTGTTGCATTCACTTTCCAGCAGGACAACGACCCTAAACAAACTGCCCTATCTACAATGGAATGGTTTAGCTCAAAGCATATGCATGTGTATGATTGGCCCAGTGAAAGTCCAGAACAAAATCCAGTTGAGAATCTGTGGCAAGACTTGAAAGTTGCTGTTCTCATATGCTCTCCATCCAATCACACAACACATCAGTTTTTTGCTATCAGTCGCAATCCGACAAATTTTGAAAAAAACGAATCTGGCGACTGATGCCACCGGATCCGTTTTTTCTCATAGACTTTTATTAGCGATGGATTGCGACGGATGGCTTCACCGTTCACCCGTCGTTCGCCCGATCCGTTGAAAATTGTTTGTCCAGTGGCTGTAGACAACTGACAAAGTAATGTTTTTTGTGTATGTTGAAAAAATGGACAGCAACAGATCCGTTGCCGTCCGTCATTTGCTCGAATGGAAGCCTATGGGCGCTGGATCCGTCAAATGACGAAATCCGACAACGGATTCCGTTTTTTTTTTTACTGAGCATGCTCTGAATTATTTAGCCAGATCCAATAGTCGGATCCGTCGAAAAAACAAATACATCGCATCAGTTTTTCACAATCTGTGACAAATCCGTCGATCGGTTGAGCCAACGGATTGTGACTGATGGCAATAAATTGAAGTGTGAAAGAGGCCTAAGCTAGAGCTAGTTTGCAAAGGAGAATGGAAAAAAAATCAGCCTCTAGATGTGCAAATTTGGTTGGAACTTACCAGAAGAGACTTGCAGTAAATAATTGCATTGAAAGTTGGTCCTACAATGTACTTACTTGGGGAGTTGAATATAAATGCACGTTACAATTTTCAGTTTTACACTTTTAAAATAATTAGAAAACCATGCATCATTTCCTTTAAAGTCCACAAATACTTGCTAATTTGTGTTGTATATCACATAAATTGCCATTAAAATACATTTTATTTCGTAGGTGTAAAGTGAAAAAAGGTGGAAAACTTCACGGGGTATAAATATTTTTTCAAGACACTGTACTTCTCCGTTACTCCTATTTTTAGCCATTGCTCTGCTGGAAGATATTAAATTAATGTGGTAAACTGTTTCCCTGCTTGAAGATTTCAGTGTCCCATACAGTTACTGTTCGCGTGTGATATTTGCACACCTGGCTCTACTTTATCCTTCCTACCTGCTGTGCTTGCTGTACTGCATACCCTGCAGTCTTGGTCCTTTGCTGATCCATGTGTCATCTGTCAAGACCCTCTTCTCTTCGCCATCATCTATGGTATTTGCTTGTCACCCAGATCTATGATTTAGAGAATCCACATTGCCAGAGGAGCCAATAACAGTGTGCATCACCATGCTGTAACAGTGTGTTCTTTCCAACTTAGTTTGAGTCAAAAGATGCATTGTTGGTCTAAGTATTGTGGTCCTTAAGCTGAATCCAACCTTAACTTGTTTGCACAAAGCAATGTTCTTTTCTTGCACCATTTTGTACCACTCACTTAAGGGTACCGTCACACTAAGCGACGCTGCAGCGATACCGACAACGATGTCGATCGATGCAGCGTCGCTGTTTGGTCGCTGGAGAGCTGTCACACAGACAGCTCTCCAGCGACCAACGATCCCGAGGTCCCCGGTAACCAGGGTAAACATCGGGTTACTAAGCGCAGGGCCGCGCTTAGTAACCCGATGTTTACCATGGTTACCAGCGTAAACGTTAAAAAAACAAACACTACATACTTACCTTCAGCTGTCTGTCCTCCGGCGCTCTGATTTCCTCTGCACTGTCAGTGCCGGTCAGCCGGAAAGCAGAGCGGTGACGTCACCACTGTGCTTTCCGGCTGGCCGGCGCTGACACAGGATGCAGGAGGAGTGCAGAGAAGCAGAGCGCCGGTGACAGACAGCTAAAGGTAAGTATGTAGTGTTTGTTTTTTTAACGTTTACGCTGGTAACCAGGGTAAACATCGGGTTACTAAGTGCGGCCCTGCACTTAATAACCCGATGTTTACCCTGGTTACCAGTGAAGACATCGCTGAATCGGCGTCACACACGCCGATCCAGCGATGTCAGCGGGAGATCCAGCGACAAAATAAAGTTCTGGACTTTCCTCAGTGACCAATGATCTCCCAGCAGGGGCCTGATCGTTGGTCGCTGTCACACATAACGATTTCCTTAACAATATCGTTGCTACGTCACAAAAAGCAACGATATCGTGAACGATATCGTTATGTGTGAAGGTACCTTAAGGCAACTCCTGATATGCAAATGTGTGCTCTTATGGGGGACTCTATTCATCGGGTTGAATCATCTTGAGGCTGCAGTTGTCATGAAATGTGGCACTTTGTGTTACGTTTAGAGAAACTAGATGTTCTAATTGTTATGTTGAGGTAATTAAATGGTTCTTGCTTGATTGGTTTTTTGAAAAGAGCTGAAAGTTTGTAAATTTTGCTAATAAACCTAATTTGCAATGGGGGCTGATTAATTTTGATAGCAGCAGTATAGCGTCCACTGCACTAAGCGTATTTCAAAAGTGTATCCTGATAACATATACTCGGCTGGTATCCATTACTATATATTTTCTTCTGCTGTATGTGAAAGTCTAGTCCGCTGTGCTTTCCTGTACAGTGGGACACAGCAAAAAACAACAGCAACATGTTTTAACAATACAAGTCAATGGGCGGCATATCTCACTGTATTCAGTTGCCTATAACAGAGTCTTCCATCAAAAGTATATGTAAACTCTTGAAATATACATCTAACAAAAGCATAAGTCAAATTGTGAGCTGAGAACCAATACTATATAGTGCAGTTATTGGAGTCTTCTCAATATTAATGTGGGGTCTATTTAGATGTTTCATATTAAAATACTCTCAGCACCTCCTCTGCTATTGTGGACAACAAAGGGTTCAAAGGGATCCCCATTAATGAACAGGGTGAAGACAACATGAGCTGCTTCTTTACAGAGAACCTGTCCTCCTGCAATCCAGCCTGCAGTGATCATGTTATTGAGCAGGAGGGAGCTGAGCAGATTGATATAGGGTATGTGCACACGTTGCAGATTTGCCTGCGGATTTTTCTGCACTGAATCCGCATCTCTTGGCAAAAAACGCAGGTGCATTTTTTATGTGTTTTTTGTGCATTTTTTATGCATTTTTGGATGCTTTTTTGATGTGTTTTTTTGCACGTTTTTATGCTTTTTTATGCTTTTTTATGCGTTTTTGTATGCATTTTTAAAAGCTAAATAAAGATGTATTATTGAACAAAAAAAGATTTGTGATGTTGTTCATTGTCCAACCTCCTCTTTTACATTTGTCCAACCCACACTCCATTACACACAGATAGGTAGATAGATAGATAGATAGATAGATAGATATAAATTTAGATAGATAATAGAGAGATAGATAAAAATATAGATACAATTGTGGCCAAAAGTATTGACACCCCTGCAATTCTGTCAGATAATACTCATTTTCTTCCTGAAAATGATTGCAAACACAAATTCTTTGTTATTATTATCTTCATTTAATTTATCTTAAATTAAAAAACACAAAAAGAATTGTACTAAAGCCAAATTGGATATCATTCCACACCAAACATAAAAAGGGGGAGGACAAAAGTATTGGCACTGTTCGAAAAATCATGTGATGCTTCTCTAATTTGGGTAATTAACAGCACTTGTAACTTACCTGTGGCATCTAACAGGTGTTGGCAATAACTAAATCACACTTGCAGCCAGTTGACATGGATTAAAGTTGACTCAACCTCTGTCCTGTGTCCTTGTGTGTACCACATTGAGCATGGAGAAAAGAAAGAAGACCAAAGAACTGTCTGAGGACTTGAGAAACCAAATTGTGAGGAAGCATGAGCAATCTCAAGGCTACAAGTCCATCTCCAAAGACCTGAATGTTCCTGTGTCTACCGTGCGCAGTGTCATCAAGAAGTTTAAAGCCCATGGCACTGTGGCTAACCTCCCTAGATGTGGACAGAAAAGAAAAATTGACAAGAGATTTCAACGCAAGATTGTGCAAATGTTGGATAAAGAACCTCGACTAACATCAAATCAAGTTCAAGCTGCCCTGCAGTCCGAGGGTACAACAGTGTCAACCCATACTATCCGTCGGCGTCTGAATGAAAAGGGACTGTATGGTAGGAGACCCAGGAAGACCCCACTTCTTACCCCAAGACATAAAAAAGCCAGGCTGGAGTTTGCCAAAACTTACCTGAAAAAGCCTAAAACGTTTTGGAAGAATGTCCTCTGGTCAGATGAGACAAAAGTAGAGCTTTTTGGGCAAAGGCATCAACGTAGAGTTTACAGGAGCAAAAAAGAGGCATTCAAAGAAAAGAACACGGTCCCTACAGTCAAATATGGCGGAGGTTCCCTGATGTTTTGGGGTTGCTTTGCTGCCTCTGGCACTGGACTGCTTGACCGTGTGCATGGCTTTATGAAGTCTAAAGACTACCAACAAATTTTTCAGCATAATGTAGGGCCCAGTGTGAGAAAGCTGGCTCTCCCTCAGAGGTCATGGGTCTTCCAGCAGGACAATGACCCAAAACACACTTCAAAAAGCACTAGAAAATGGTTGGAGAGAAAGCACTGGAGACTTCTAAGGTGGCCAGCAATGAGTCCAGACCTGAATCCCATAGAAGACCTGTGGAGAGATCTAAAAATGGCAGTTTGGAGAAGGCACCCTTCAAATATCAGGGACCTGGAGCAGTTTGTCAAAGAAGAATGGTCTAAAATTCCAACAGAGCATTGTAAGAAACTCATTGATGGTTACCGGAAGCGGTTGGTCGCAGTTATTTTGGCTTCATTCTCTTTTGTGTTTTTTCATTTAAGACAAATTAAATGAAGACAATAATACCAAATAATTTGTGTTTGCCATCATTTTCAGGAAGAAAATGAGTATCATCTGACAGAATTGCAGGGGTGTCAATACTTTTGGCCATGACTGTAACACAGTCCATGTAATATATAGCACAGCCCACGTAGTATATAACACAGGCCATGCAGTATATAACACTGCCCACGTAGTATATAGCAGCCAGGCAGTATATAACAGCCCACGTAATATATAGCACAGCTCACGTAGTATATAACACAGCCCATGTAGTATATAACACAGGCCACGCAGTATATAACACTGCCCACGTAGTATATAGCAGCCAGGCAGTATATAACACAATATATATAGTACAATATATAGCACAGCCCACAAAGTATATAACACAGCCCATGCAGTATATAACACAGCCCACGTAGTATATAACACAGCCAACGTAGTATATAACACAGCCCACGCGGTATATAACACTACCCACGTAGTATATAGCAGTGTGGGCACCATATCCCTGTTAAAAAAGAATTAAAATAAATGCTAGTTATATACTCACCCTCTGTCATCCACCGAAGCTGTCCCGATGCGCGCGATGTGGCCGCCAGCTTCCGTTCCCAGAGATGCATTGCAAAATTACCCAGATGACTTAGCGGTCTCACATTGGTGGACGTCGGAAGGTGAGAATAGCATATTTTTTTTTTATTATTATTTTTAACATTATATCTTTTTACTATTGGTGCTGCATAGGCAGCATCAATAGTAAAAAGTTGGTCCAGGATGGGGCGACTTATTGGCACTGACTGAAAGGGAGTAGGGAGGGGGCACTGACTGGAGGAGAGTAGGGAGGGGCCAATTCGCTGCTGGACTAAGCCTGTCGCTGATTGGCCACAGCCTGCCAGCCGCGACCAATCAGCGACACGGGATTTCCGTTACAGACAGACAGATAGACAAACAGATGGAAGTACCCCTTAGACGATTATATAGATAGATTTTTACAGGTGATCAATGGCTTCGGGATCAAGGTGATTGGTGAGTATGTACTCTATGTTGTATGTACTGTATGTAATGTATGTGTTGTTCATATGTACTGTATGTTGTATGTTGTATGCTTTGAATGTTGTATGTTGTATGTTCCGTATGTTATATGTTGTATGTACTGTATGTTTATGTTATATGTTGTATGTACTGTATGTGGTATGTACTGTATGTTATATGTTGTATGTACTGTATGTTGTATGTTATATGTAATGGATGTTATATGTTGTATGTACTATATGTTATATGTTGTATGTACTGTATGTTATATGTTGTATGCTGTATGTACAGATTGTTATATGTTGTATGCATTGTATGTTATATGTTGTATGTACTGTATGTTGTATGTTGTATGTACTGTATGCAGTATGTTGTGTGCACTGTATGTTATATGTTGTATGTTGTATGTTGTATGTACTGTAGGATATATGTTGTATGTACTGTATGTTGTATGGTGTATGTACTGTATGTTGTATGTACTGTATGTTATATGTTGTATGTACGGTATGTTGATAGATTTTTACAGGTGATCAATGGCTTCGGGATCAAGGTGATTGGTGAGTATGTACTCTATGTTGTATGTACTGTATGTAATGTATGTGTTGTTCATATGTACTGTATGTTGTATGCTTTGAATGTTGTATGTTGTATGTTCCGTATGTTATATGTTGTATGTACTGTATGTTTATGTTATATGTTGTATGTACTGTATGTGGTATGTACTGTATGTTATATGTTGTATGTACTGTATGTTGTATGTTATATGTAATGGATGTTATATGTTGTATGTACTGTATGTTATATGTTGTATGTACTGTATGTTATATGTTGTATGTCGTATGTACAGATTGTTATATGTTGTATGCATTGTATGTTATATGTTGTATGTACTGTATGTTGTATGTACTGTATGCAGTATGTTGTGTGCACTGTATGTTATATGTTGTATGTTGTATGTTGTATGTACTGTAGGATATATGTTGTATGTACTGTATGTTGTATGGTGTATGTACTGTATGTTGTATGTACTGTATGTTATATGTTGCATGTACTGTATGTTGATAGATTTTTACAGGTGATCAATGGCTTCGGGATCAAGGTGATGGGTGAGTATGTACTCTATGTTGTATGTACTGTATGTAATGTATGTGTTGTTCATATGTACTGTATGTTGTATGTCGTATGCTTTGAATGTTGTATGTTCTGTATGTTATATGTTGTATGTACTGTATGTTTATGTTATATGTTGTATGTTGTATGTACTGTATGTGGTATGTACTGTATGTTATATGTTGTATGTACTGTATGTTGTATGTTATATGTAATGGATGTTATATGTTGTATGCATTGTATATTATATGTTGTATGTACTGTATGTTGTATGTACTGTATGCAGTATGTTGTATGTACTGTATGTTATATGTTGTATGTTGTATGTACTATAGGATATATGTTGTATGTACTGTATGTTGTATGGTGTATGTACTGTATGTTGTATGTACTGTATGTTATATGTTGTATGTACTGTATGTTGTATGTACTGTATGTGATGTATGTTGTATGTACTGTATGTTATATGTTGTATGTTGTACAGTACATACCAAAAATTTGGACACACCTTCTCATTTAAAGATTTTTCTGTAATTTCATGACTATGAAAATTGTACATTCACACTGAAGGCATCAAAACTATGAACTAACACATGTGGAATTATATACTTAACAAAAAAGTGTGAAACAACTAAAATTATATCTTATATTCTAGGTTCTTCAAAGTAGCAACCTTTTGCTTTGATGACTGCTTTGCACACTCTTGGCATTCTCTTGATGAGCTTTAAGAGGTAGTCACTGGGAATGGTCTTCCAACAATCTTGAAGGAGTTCCCAGAGATGCTTAGCACTTGTTGGCCCTTTTGCCTTCACTCTGCAGTCAAGCTCACCCCAAACCAACTCGATTGGGTTTAGGTCTGGTGACTGTGGAGGCCAGGTCATCTGGCGTAGCACCCCATCACTCTCCCTCTTGGTCAAATAGCCCTTACACAGCCTGGAGGTGTGTTTGGAGTCATTGTCCTGTTGAAAAATAAATGATGGTCCAACTAAACGCAAACCAGATGGAATAGCATGCCGCTGCAAGACGCTGTGGTAGCCATGCTGGTTCAGTATGCCTTCAATTTTGAATAAATCCCCAATAGTTTCACCAGCAAAGCCCCCCACACCATCACACCTCCTCCTCCATGCTTCACGGTGGGAACCAGGCATGTAGAGTCCATCCGTTCACCTTTTCTGCGTCGCACAAAGACACAGTGGTTGGAACCAAAGATCTTAAATTTGTACTCATCAGACCAAAGCACAGATTTCCACTGGTCTAATGACCATTCCTTGTGTTCTTTAGCCCAAAAAAGTCTCTTCTGCTTGTTGCCTGTCCTTAAAGTGGTTTCCTAGCAGCTATTTTGCCATGAAGGCCTGCTGCATAAAGTCTCCTCTTAACAGTTGTTGAAGAGATGTGTCTGCTGCTAGAACTCTTTGTGGCATTGACCTGGTCTCAAATCTGAGTTGCTGTTAACCTGCGATTTCTGAGGCTGGTGACTCGGATAAACTTATCCTCAGAAGCTGAGGTGACTCTTGGTCTTCATTTCCTGGGGCGGTCCTTGTGTAAACCAGTTTCTTTCTTTCTTTCTTTGTAGCGCTTGATGGTTTTTGCCAGTGCACTTGGGGACACTTTCAAAGTTTTCCCAATTTTTCGGATTGCCTGACCTTCATTTTTTAAAATAATGATGGCCACTCATTTTAGTTTACTTGGCTGCTTTTTTCTTGCTGTAATACAAATTCTAACAGTCTCTTGAGTAGGACATATTGTACTTCATAATAGTGGTAAAATTTGTTCAAAATGACCTTTGCAGTTTTCAAACTTTCAATTTTTATGCCCTTAATCCAGAGAATTGTCACACAATGTAGTTAACCCCTTCTCCCCCGGAGCTTTTTCCGCTTTTTCATTTTAGTTTTTTTCTCCCCTCCTTCCCAGAGCCATAACTTTTTTATTTTTCCATCAATATGGCCATGTGAGGGCGTATTTTTTGTGGGACGAGATGTACTTTTGAATGATACCATTGGTTTTACCATGCCATGTAACATAAAACGGGAAAAAAATTCCAAGTGTGATGAAATTGCAAAAAAAGTGCAATCTCACACTTGTTTTTTGTTTAGCTTTTTTGCTAGGTTCACCAAATGCTACAACTAACCTACCATTATGATTCTCCAGGTCATTACGAGCTCATAGACACCTAACATGTCTAGGTTATTTTTTATCTAAGTGCTAAAAAAAAATTCCAAAGTTTGCTTTAAAAAAAAAAAAAATTGCGTGATTTTCCGATACCCGTAGCGTCTCCAATTTTCGTGATCTGGGGTCAGGTGAGGGCTTATTATTTGCGTGCCGAGCTGGCGTTTTTAATGATACCATTTTGGTATAGATACATTCTTTTGATCACCCGTTATTGCATTTTAATGCAATGTCGCGGCGACCAAAAAAATGTAATTTTGGCGTTTTGATTTTTTTTTGCTATGCCATTTAGCGGTCAGGTTAATCCTTTGTTTTTATTGATAGATCGGGTGATTCTCAATGCGGCGATACCAAATATGTGTATGTTTGATTTTTTTTTTTGAATTGTTTTATTTTGATTGGGGCGAAAGGGGGGTGATTTGAACTTTTATATATTTTTTATTTTTTTATATTTTTAATCACTTTTTTTAATTTTGGCATGCTTCAATAGCCTCCATAGGAGGCTAGAAGCATGCACAACTCGATCACCTCTGCTACATAGAGGTGATGCACAGATCACCTCTATGTAGCAGAAATGCAGGGTTGCTTTGAACGCCGACCACAGAGTGGCGCTCAAAGCAATCGGCCATCAACAACCATAGAGGTCTCAGGGAGACCTCTGGTTGTTATGGCAATGCACTGCTGAACCCCGATCATGTGACGGGGGTCAGCAACGCGAGCACCTCCGGCCGCGCGGCCGGGAGCGCTAGGTAAATGCCGCTGTCAGCGCTTGACGGCGGCATTTAACTAGTTAATGGGCATGGGCGGATCGTGATTCCGCTCGCGCTCATTGCGCGCACATGTCAGCTGTACAAAACAGGGGTTAATAAATAACATTTCCCACATGTCTACTTTATATCAGCAGAATTTTGGAAGCATATTTTTTTTGTTAGGACATTATAAGGTTAAACGTTGATCAGTGATTTCTCATTTTTCCAGCAAAATGAACAAAACCATTTTTTAGACACTACATCACATTTGAAATGACTATGAGGGGCCTATATGACACAAAATGCAAAAAAATTGACACCATTCTTAAAACTGCACCTCTTAAAATCCTCAAAACCACCTACATCTTTTGACAAGCTTACCTGTCATAACCTCGTTCTACCAAATCACTGCACAACCAGCTCTACCCTTACCTATCTACTGTATCCCCACACATCCCTTGTACATTGTGAGCCCTCATAGGCAGGGTCCTCTCTCTTGTTGTACCAGTTAGTGACTCGTTTTGTTCAAGATTATTGTACTTGTTTTTTGTTAAGTATACCCTTTTTCACATGTAAAGCGTCATGGAATAAATTTTGCTATAATAATAATAAATAATAATAAAAATAATCATAATAATTTAAGAAATTTATTAGCCCTTTGTGTGCTTCACAGCAACTAAAGCAATGCGGAAAGAAAAAATGAACAATTTACTTTTTTTCACAAAAAATTTGTTGTCCAATTTCCTCCTGAGTATGCTGATACCCTGTATGTGGGGGAAAAACTACTGTTTGGAAACACGGCAGGGCTCACAAAGGGAGAAGCACATTTGACTTTTTTTAACACAAAAATGGCTGGAGTCGAGAGAGGCCATCTTGTTTTTGGAGAGACCTTGATATGTCTACATAGTGGAAACCTCCCACAAGTGACCCCATTTTGGAAAGTAGATCCCTCAAGAAATTTATATGTATGCTGAGCATCTTGAACCCCCAGGTACTTCACAGAGATTTATAATATAAAGCCGTGAAATGAAAAAAAAATCACATTTTTTAAGCCTCAAATTCAAGAAATTTATCTTGATGTGTGGCCAGCACCTTGAGCACCCTAGTGCTTCACAGAAGTTTATAACTTTGCTCCATGAAAATAAAAAAATCACATTTTTCCTACAAAAATCTTCTTTTAGTCCCCATTTTTGAATTTCACAAGGGTAACAGGAGAAAATGGACCTCAAAATTTTGAAAGACAGATCCCTCAAGGAATTTATTTAGATGTGTGATGAGCACCTTGATCCCCCAGGTGCTTCACAAAGGTTTAAAATATAGAGCCGTGAAATGAAAAAAAAATCACATTTTTCCCACAAAAATGTTAAGTACCCAATTTTTTATTTTCACAAGGGTTACAGTAGAAAATGGACTCCTACAATTGTGTAATTTTCCCTGAGTGCATCGATACCCCATATGTATGGGAGAACTACTGTTTGGGCACATGGCAAGGCTTGGAAGGGAAGGAGCACTTTTTGAACACCAAAATCGCTGGAATCAAGAGTGGTCACCATGTTGTATTTGGAGAGCCCCTGATGTGCCTAAACAGTGGAGATCCCAAAAAGTGACCCTATTCTGGAAACTTGACCCCTCAAGTAATTTATCTAGATGTGTGGTGATCACCTTGAACACCCTGGTGTTTCACAGAAGTTTATAACTTAAAGCCATGAAAATAAAAAAAATCACATTTTCCTACAAAAGTCTTCTTCTAGCCCCAGTTTTTTTTTCACAATAGTAATAGGAGAAACTGTACCCCAAATTTGTTCTGCAATTTCTCCTGAGTACGCCGATACCACATATGTGGGGGAAAACTACTGTTTGACATTTTGGAATGCAGACTTTAATGGAATTGTCTGCTAGCATCATGTCACGTTTATAGAGTGCCTGATGTGGAACTGATCTGGTATTTTCCTGGCATGTGATTTTTATAATGTGGTGGGCGGCATATGTAAGTTGTGTAGAATACATCAGGTTCGCATACGTGAGGAGTGTAGAGTGCATCAGGTTTGCATACGTGAGTTGTGTAGAGTGCATCAGGTTGGCATAAGTGAGTTAACCCTGACTATATTCAGTAAAAAATACTGTACGAGACGATGATTATTGCAGTAAATTTTTACTGTCCCTGATAAAGTTCTATCAACAAATCTAACTTAATTTTTAAATTATTTTTTCACACAAAAAACCAACGGATTCCAATTAGTTATGTGCGTCACTGATAGGCACTAAAAGGCTGTAGGATGCATGCACAGATGGGATTATTTTTTTTTGTTCTATTTGACACTAACGTTGACTAAATACAGTAAAAAATACTGTAGCAAACACAGATTAGGCCGGTTTCACATTAGTGTTTACCTGATCAGTGGCCGGCTGTGGACTTCCTCTGTGAAGCCCCGCCCTCGTCCGCACCTCTGCCACTAGCTCCGCCTACTTCTGCATGCGGCCTGCATGCGGCCTGCGTACCTATCTTTAACATTAGGTATGCAGATCGTGCGGCTGTATGCGGATGCTGCCGCATGCGACATTTTGATGATGCGGCAACCAGCGTAGGACGCAGCCTGTAGCATTTTTTTTTCTGCATCGTCAAAATGACGCATGCGGCAGCATCCGCATACAATCGCAATAGGGTGGAAAGAGGGGAGTGTGTGATTGGGGTGGATTAGGATAATGCAGTGAACAGGAATGGATCAGGAATGTCATCTTTCTTCTTACAGGAACAGCAGCAGCACCAACAGAAGTGATAACACAGGCTTGAAAAAGTCTGAGGCACCACAAAGTCCAGCACAATATGACGGAACAGCACAGTGACCACTCTGCAACGTCCCCAAGCTGAAATGCGCAATTGTAAAGAACCATGAGACCTGCTTGCACAGCAATTGGTCAGAGAGTCCCCACCAAAATCAGCATGTTTGGCTGTCTTTCATTTAGTGTGCATGGTGGCCTTTACTCTTATTGTAGTGTTGAACTACAGCATCTTACCTTTTTAGCATGACATGTCAAATATTTTTTGTAGAATTTCTAGATCTCAGTCCTTCATCAGGACCCTTCCTGCACAGGCCTTCAACTGCTAAATGTAGCTTAGTATTTTCTGTATTGGTCCTAGCCATTTCAACACAGCAGAGAAGACGTATCAAAACTGATGCAAAGGAAGAATGGAAGTACTCTTGGCAACCAATCAGATTGTTGCTTTAATTTTCTAAAAGCCCTCTGAAAAAAAGAATTGAAATCTTATTGGTTTGCATGAGTAACAATTCCACTTTTCTTATGGACCAATTTTGCTAGTTTTCCCAGTGGGTTTCTTATAATCATAATTTCTGAAGACTTTAGTGTTTTACGGAAAAACGACTTACATAAATGTTGTTAATTGCCGTTTACCTGATTAAACACTGGTAACAGAAGCACTAACACTTCGACAACATGATAATTTAGATTTATCGTTCAATTTTGTGCTGAATATGTATATACATTGTATAAATTAGTCTTTTACACTATGCAAGGTAGTGGAAAAATTCACACATGGCAATGAGACATTAATCATTCAATATCCAATCTGAATGTATGGTATGGGTATTATGGGAAATGCTTGCCTTACAAACATTCCTCGAGGTCACAACAACAAGCAGTGTTGGATTCAAGTTGAATGTGTTTAACCTGCCGCAAGGAAGGAAACTCTGTTATACTAATTATTCATTGAGTACTGGAAAATATACCGATGTGGACTACACCCAATCTAAGCAGCTTTATCAACGCAGCTCCTGTTTTTCAGTGGCATAAAATGACTCTAGATTAAGTCTAATGATTATTTTCGTTGAGAGAACTGGTAGTAATTTTCCTTTAGTGTAAAATGGTAAACTTTGATTAATTACTACAGAGAAGTAATGAAGCTAAAAGGTATACTCTTTCAGTTCAGACATACTCAACATAACATAAACAAAAAGGAACAAAAAAATAAACTGCACAAAACTGCATAGAAATTAATTATACTGAATTCCTGAAATGTGAAAGGTAAGCGGGAATTCACACATGACTATACACACACAGACGCTCACACACATAAACATTTCCTTTTAGGTAACAATAAACTATAGTGTTACATTTCTCTTCATTAAGGCACTCGGCAAACCTAAGAGTATGGTATTACATAAATATTGATGATAAAAATCAAATCCCCATGGATTGCAATTGGGTAATTGCAGTACAGTGGTGGTGAAGGCCGGCATAAATGTACTGGTAGTAATGCTGGGAGAACCAATCACATCATTAGTTGGCCATATTAGCACAGAATATCTTAAGTCATGTAATGTATCATGAACTATAGTGCTTTGATATAATTATGTGCATGTAATGGGCGCTGTCACAGCTGCCACAAACTGGTGGTAAAGCCTGTCATACATATTAGACACCTGTTGACAGAACAGTGATTTGGCCATATGTTCACCTGGCAGCCGTCATGGCTCTCCCATGCACAGGAGTGGTCGAGCCTTCTTGTGTTCTCTACTAGAGAGTCACTGACCTACATGTCTGGCAGAGACTTATCTCCGGGAGAACAAAAGGATTGTCAGTCTGAAATTGGACATGCCAGATACTTAATTCTCAGACAATCAGTTATCATGGGCTCCCATACACAATAGACTATCGGCTTGATATCAGTGGGTTCAGCTTAAGGTACCGTTACACTAAACGATTTACCAACAATCACGACCAGCGATATGACCTGGCCGTGATCGTTGGTAAGTCGTTGTGTGGTCGCTGGGGAGCTGTCACACAGACAGCTCTCCAGCAACCAACGATGCTGAAGTCCCCGGGTAACCAGGGTAAACATCGGGTTACTAAGCACAGGGCCGCGCTTAGTAACCTGATGTTTACCCTGGTTACCATTGTAAATGTAAAAAAAAAAAACCACTACATACTTACATTCCGGTGTCTGTCGCGTCCCCCGGCGTCAGCTTCCCTGCACTGTGTAAGCGCCGGCCGTAAAGCAGAGCGGTGACATCACCGCTGTGCTCTGCTTTACGGCCGGCCGGCGCTGACACAGTGCAGGGAAGCTGACGCTTAGTAACTGCGCTTAGTAACCCGATATTTACCCTGGTTACCAGTGAACACATCGCTGGATCGGCGTCACACACGCCGATCCAGTGATGACAGCGGGTGATCAGCGACCAAATAAAGGTCCTGATCATTCACAGCGACCAACGATCACCCAGCAGGGGCCTGATCGTTGGTCGCTGTCACGCATAACGATTTCGTTAACAATATCGTTGCTATGTCACAAAAAGCAGCGATATCGTTATCGAAATCGTTATGTGTGACGGTACCTTTACATTAGTCTAATGTGTATGGTAAGCTTTAGAAGGAGCAGATGACTCGTGTAGAAGAGTAATAGTTTCAGTGTTAGGCTGGGTTCACATTACGTTTAAGCAGTTCGTTAGATGGACTGCATTACACCGCTGCATAACGCTGTGTAACACAGTCCGTTAACGCTGCCATTAAGCACTATTTCGGGCACATCGCTAGGGCACGCCCGAAATAGGTGTGCGCAAGCGATGAGCCGTCATTGAGTGATGGACCCTCGGACGCGGGCTGCAGCGCTTCTGGGTCCGTCACCGCTAGTGCAGATAGAGCATCTGCTAGCTCTATCTGCGCTAGCGCAATGGCATATCGGCACTTGCGTTAACGCAGCCCGTTTAACGCATGTGTTGAACGGGCTGCTTTAATGCAATGTGAACCTAGCCTTAGTCAACTGACACATATTTTGTGGTAGGAAATTATGGTCTTATGTAGCAAACTTACATAGTTACAGAGTAGTATAGGTTTAAAATAGTCATAATTCCATAAGTTCAAGCCACTTGTTTGGCAATAAAGATATCTTACCCACATCCTTGCTTTCTTTTTCCTATTGAGATTTTTTATTGTCCACATTGGTCAATGAGACATTTGCCATTTTTTGCAATCTTTTGTGTCCTTAGTAAAGCTTTATACAAGTAACATACCAGCTGTGAAGACCATCTCCTAGTTCATTTTAAGAAAAAGGATAGATTGTTTCCATTCCCAAGAGATTTTCTATGTGGTAATATGGGTTTTCACCCCCGTAGAGAACCCAGTTCTTGGTCAATCATTTAATTCCAGCCACCAATTAACAAGAACTATGAAACCATTCTTGGAGAATTGCTATTTCACTGTCTTGTGCTGACAAAGTGAAACCTTCAGAGTTCTGTTCTCATGAAGGTAATTATGGTTTAGTGTCATGTTGAGCAGAAGTCACGTTCCTCATGTTTACATGGAAAAAATGCTCTGATGTTATGCAATTGTTTGTATACTTTGAAGGGAATGATCCTATGACAATATAGATGACCCTGTGCGTAGTGCTGGCATCCTCTGTTAAGATACTGTATTGTTATCAAAAATGGCCTATGTCCAGTTTTCATACTCTTTGAAAAAAACACACAATAGAGATAAATTTAGCCACTGCTGGGAAAAAGAATCCACTTCACTGTCCGTCCAGCCCTTTAAAGACACGCCAGAGAAATACTTTCCTGCATCTTCCTCAGGGATATTTAGTTACATGAGTGAATATTGAATTCTACTTAAGAAATGTGTGGCCAGCCTTATGCGAACATTTTATCAGCAAAACAATTGGTATAAGGAAAAGACATTACATGGCCCCTACATGTCATATCAAATATTACGTGCATGTTTTGCTAATCTATTCAAATATGATAAGAATTGCAAATAAGTTTTAACAGTACAATTCCATTTTTGTATTTTAGTCACCTAAATGAAAAGATTTTTAATTTTACAAAAAATGATGTAATTTTGATAGGATATGACCAGACTTTCGACATTCCAACTTCCCAATTTCTAAGAACCACATTGATCCTGGGTTTGAAGCGGCAACAGCATAGTGACTCCTTCGTTTCCAATAAAAAGTGATGGTTTATTCTAGAAATCTACCACACTTGCGGCTATTAGACAAATCAATTAGGAGAATGTTGGGATCTCATTATTATGGTCCAGAAATTTTTCCCTTTATGTAAGTGACCTCTTCAAGGCTTCGGGGTGGATGGTGCCTGGAGATAATTCTGCCTCCAGAGCTTATTTTACATGAAGGGGACGTTACCAGTGTGAGACAAGTAACCAACACAGAACAGGAGAAATGAAATTTGTCTTCTTGCAAACACATCTTTGCTTCTCTCTCAGCCCTGCTGTATTACAACAATATTGCAACCCTGTCCCTGCCTGTGAGATGGAAGCTGAAGCTGAGAGGAACCTGCAGATGAGTTACTTATCAGGAGAGCAGAGAGCAGCCATCACACATCAACATTGGTAACAGTGGTAGCCATCACACATCACACTGGTAACTTCCCATCATGTAAAACAAGCTCTGGAGGCAGAGTTATCTTCCAGGCAGCTCCTTCTCAGAGCCTGGAAGAGGTCATTTATGTAAAGTGATAAAAGATAATTTCTCAGCAACAGCACAGCTGATATGAGACACACAAGTAGGACTGTTTTCAGCAGTCTATAACCTGTATGTCCTTATTAATAGTTTAGATAGGTGAAATGTGATGACAGATTCCCTTTAATATTAGATCTATTAAGTATGCAATGTGTGTCCTCATCTATACATATATTTTAATTGGCCTTTCAAGCTTGAAAATATAAAGAAAAACCTAATTAAAATATAAATCTTTTTCTTCAGTTCTCCGACATCTATTTGTTTAATTAACTTATTTTTATTCCAAGATCTATTGGTTAAAATAAATATTGGAAAAACCCCTTTAACTACAGGATATGATCATCTATTTCTCAAAAATGGCATGTGGTCATTGTGACCAGTAATCAGCTGCAGTAGTCACATGTCTTTACAACATGTTATCACTACTGCAATGTAGACATTGACCACAGGGAAAATCTGAAGCAGTCAGGGATTTAAGAGGTGAGTATGTGAGATTTTTGTTTGTTATGCCATAAGTAGCTGACAGATGTATTGTTTACATCCTTTGACTGCACGATTTTGTGAAATTATTTGTACCTTGATTTCCTAAGGTTTCTACATCAGTATTTCTGACCTTTATATTACAGTTTACAATGTAATAATAAACACATATTGTGGAATTTTCTTGAAGTGGCTTTGATTTGTTCTTGTTTTCTTTTTCCATGAATCAGCTATTGAGACATATGGGTAAGTCAGAATTTCATTGTCTTGTGACTCCATGAACATTGTAATTGTAATTTCCTTTATTAATAATTCTAACCTTTATTCCTTACTTCCCTTCCTCACGACCTTGGCACTTTGGAGCCTCCTACACTTGTCCTCTATTTTCTTTAAAACTTCTGGCATAGACCTTATACCAGTTGTTCATTTTAGGGCTATGAATTATGAAAAGGGCAATGGGTTTAGTTTTCTGATTACTAATTTCTTTAAACAATGGACCTCACATGCAATTGTCTAATTCCAGGGTCCATTTTCCTAACTATATTCTACATTAATTCGAAATCAATTTTTCAGCTACTGCCTTAAGAAATTGGTTGTGTATGCGAATGATCGGGCAGTCAGCCAAGAAACAAGATCTCATTCTTGGTAAAGGAAGAACATTGTTCACTAAAATAGATTGTCTTTGTATGCCAAAGGAAATCAAATTGTAATCAAGGGCTGAGAATCCACTGAAGTCACAGAGACTATCTTGCTTCTGTGTTTGGCAGCTTTACATGTTCCCAGTCATATTAAATATAATTTAAGTTTTATGAGAAACAAACGTTATTATATTCAAATATAAATTGACCCCGATTTGTATTTCACACAATCTAAAAAGGTGATACAAGACGGCAAAGTCGAATTATGTAATAGGCATTCCTCTGGCTTGAGAAAACTTTTTGCATGTTTCCACTTCTGACCTTTCTTACTGCTATGTGTTTTTTCTCAGCTGCATAATTCAAGTACCCTAACAGTTCATGGTATGAGCATTTCCCAAATAGGAAACACCTCCTGTTGCAGATAACATAAAATGTGTAATATTATTGAAATTTGGAAAACATATTGATTGGGTTTTTTAAGGACTGCAGGATAAAATATCATGATCTGGATGTTTCTTTGTAGACAGACTTTGAGGGAATCTGAAGATAAATCTGCTTAAGGGATGAATAATACCTTATAGGTCATTCATATTTCATCAGATTACTTGATGCTCTTGATTGCTAGAACCTCCACCAAAGTTTAATGTCATAGAAAAAACAGATGTAAAACTGTAAGGGTATGTTCCCACGGTCAGTAAATGCTGCGGGTTGTGTTAGGAGTCGAGATCCTGCCGCTGCACAGGGGGAATCTCGAGCCGTGTCTGCTGCAGTCTCCCATTCTACATCGGCTGCAGTGGAGCCTGCTCAGCGGAGACGTCGGTCCCAGCGTCTCACTCAGTCTAATACTGTGCAAAGGGTTACTGCTGCCTTTCCAGGCTCTGCTGTTGTAGCCTGCACTGGTCAGTGGCGAGCAGGCTTTTCTGGGACTAAGTCCTGCTTTGCACACACTGAGCATGCCCAAGGTAAGACCTCTCATTAGAGGTCAGGGGTCACATGCTCAGGTACTGCAGCAGCTATCATTGGTCCTCTAGGAAGGTCCTGAAGTTGCTCAGGTACTGTAGCAACTTCCATTGGTTCCCTAGGAAGGTCCTGAAGCTGCTGCAGCTATAAAAGGGACCCGGCTGAAATAAGCCCCTAGAATACCGGCACCTCCGGTGAGGAGTTTGCATGAATGTATTCAGGGACCCAGCTGAAATAAGCCCCTTGAATACCGGCACCTCCGGTGAGGAGTGTTTGTGTGCTTTTCTGGGTGCATGACCACTGACTGCCTCCAGCTCAGCAGTTAGCTGTGTTCCCCTGTGATGCTAACAGGGCACAGCATCTTATTTCTAGTGACTCTGTGGAGTTAACAGAGTTCGCTTACACCACCATATAGCACCGCCATTTGCCAGCAGCAGGTTCCTCTCCTGCACGGTGGACCCCGGGTTGCGAACGCACCTATTTATACATATATATTTTTACTCGGTGCGTTCCGCCTCCCCTAACAGGTTGGATGCTGTGTACATCTGCAGCGTCAAACCCGCAGCGGCCAGATGTTACAGCATAATGGATGGGATTTCAAGAAATCTCATGTCCGCTATGCATTCAGAGTCACCCGTGGCATCCCTGTGTAAATGGACATGCGGCATGTCTTTCCAGATCGCAACATGTCTATTTATCTGGCTGAGATGCTCAGTCTCTGCAAAATAAAGTTCACCTGTCCAATGTATTGGGCGCGGTGATTCCCCATGGTTCAATGAACACATGCGGAATCACCTGCATTCCAAAGTCGGTAGCGCTTTGGACGGAGTGGACATGTGCTGTGTCCAAAGAGCTAATACTGACCTTGAGGACATAGCATAAGATTCTACTTTCCTCAAATCTGCTTTAGTGTTTGATAAGCTGTCTGGAAGATATTGACTTGCTTAATACAAGTGACATAGAAGTTTGACCTTAGCAAAGAGGAATGGATCAATCCAGGTTCCTGCGAATTTGAACACTTTGATTTGTTTAATGAGGATTGAGGAAGGCACTCAAAAAAATAGTGCCATTTCACACACTGAACACTCAGAGAGCAGGCTAAAGGCAACTGATGCCGCCACATAAGCTTCACCATGATGCCCTTCAGATATCACATCACATAGTCTAGTTTAGCAAAACACGGGAGTATCACAGGCAGCGTAAAAGATGAGGCCTGGCAAAGGAGCACCATTTTATGCTTGAACAGTGTAGGGATTGGAGGACTGATGACAGACTACACACCCAATGTCAAATATGGATAGAAAAGGGCCTAATCTGATTGTTGTGTAATATGACATAGCTAAAGCAGATTGAAATGGGAGTGGTAGTGTCAGTCTGTTAATACTGATCCACAGTTTCAAGTAATATTTGGGGGAGTGCTGTAAAGTTACTTACTGTGAGGTGACTGAATTTATCTCTCCTTCTCACTCTCTCTCTTTACCTCTTTTTCTGGACAATTTGGGACTTTTTGAGTATTGAGATTTGTGGCAAAATTCTTTTGACACAAATTCATTTTTTGAGGAAAATTTTGCAAACCCGGTGAATATGAATTTCAAAAGATCCAGTCATCTTTAGTCCATAAGGTAGACCATCAATATTTGATTTGTGGAGTCTCATTCTGATAAAAACAGCAAAGTGGATCCTTGGAGCTGTACATACAGTGGGGAAAATAAGTATTTTGCCGATTTTGCAAGTTTTGCCACCTACAAAGAATGGAGAGGTCTGTAATTTTTATTGTTGGTACACTTCAACTGTAAATAGAATCTAAAAATAAAAACCAGAAAATCACATTGTATGATTTTTAAACAGTTAGATTACATTTTATTGCATGAAATAAGTATTTGATCACCTACCAACCAGCAAGAATTTTGGCTCTCACAGACTTGTTAGTTTTTCTTTAAGAAGCCCTGGCTGGGTCTTCCAGCATGACAATGACCCAAAAGACACAGCCAAGGGCAAATAATGAGTGGCTGCATAAGAAGCATTTCAAGGTTCTGGAGTGGTCTAGCCAGTCTACAGACCTGAATCCAATAGAAAATGTTTGGAGGGAGCTGAAACTCAATGTTGCCCAGTGACAGCCTCGATATCTGAAAGATCTGGAGAAGATCTGTATGGAGGAGTGCGCCAAAATTTCTGCAGCAGTGTGTGCAAACTTGGTCCAGAACTACAGGAAACGTCTGACCTCTTTAATTGCCAACAAAGGTTTCTGTGCCAAGTATTTGGCTCTGTTTTTCTTTTGTATCAAATACTTATTTCATGCAATAAAATGCAAATTAATTATATAAAAATCATACAATGTGATTTTCTAGATTTTTTTAAGATTCTGTCTCTCACAGCTGAAGTGTAGCTATGAAAAAAATTATAGACCTCTACTTTTAATTATTTTTCAATGCATAGCAGTTCAGAAGCCCCATCTTTGCAAGTTAACATTTTTCATATTAACTTGTCTACATTGGAGAAACGTTCTTGAATCTTTGACTGCAAATGCAGAACTCAGAGATGTTTGGTGGCTAACGTTATTTGTACTTTAAAAAGGTTCTATCATCTTCAGTCTTCATGAGCACCTGGTTTCCTACTTCCTGGGAGTCGTTGTGCTCCCACTTGATTGTCAATTTAGAGAAGTGGCATCATCGCACCACTGGCCGACTCATGCTCTGCCCGATGCTGCAAGCAGAGTCAGTTTTGCCTTTGCCGCAGCCTAAAAGCATAGCGGCACTGACAATGCAATGCAATCTGATCAGCTTCAGAACAGTGCTTACAAGCTCTATAGATAAAAGCTTGCAAGTAGAGTTGAGCGACCTTGACCTTTTTAGAGTCGAGCCGGGTTTCGCGAAACCCGACTATCTCAAAAGTCGGGTCGAGTGAAATCGGCCGATTATGACGTAAAGTCGGGATCGACCGAAACACGAAACCCAATGCAAGTCAATGGGGCAGCATAGTCGGCAGTGAGTGGGGGCCAGGAAAACACCTAGAGTGCCCATTTTAATGTCAAAACCATCCATTCTTCTTAATGAAGCTTGCCAAGCGTAATTTACCTTATAATAATTGGAAGGCATTTGAAATTGGGGGTCATTTGGCTAAAGTTGTGGTGGGTAGGGCTGGTTCAAGTAATTAGTGGGCCCAGGAAATCTGGACCACGTCACGGCAGTGGAGCAGGGAGAGGTAAGTATTTCAACTTTGCAAGTGCTGTGAACCTGAGCAAGCAGGGGGGGCCCACTCGTTGGCATTGGCTCTGGCACAGGGCCCCTCAAAGTACAGCGGTGTGTTTGCACGGCGGGGGCGCCTCCCACCGGCAGCAACACTTTTGCGTACTATGAGAGGCCCTGTGCCAGTGACGTCGCCAACTAGTATTCCTCCCCCCACCTGATGAAGGAACCTGCACTTTCATCTGCACCTTCCTCTTTGTCCCCGTGTCAGGTGGTATGGTATGCGGGAAGAGCAACCTGACTTTCAGCAGGGTCACAATGTTGTTGTGTAGCGTGCACGGGGAATGTTGCGTTATGGGTCAATGTACCAGCAGACTCATCTATCACTGGCTGGGCAATGGGCAGGATGAGGAGGAAACACAGATATAGGCCCAAAGAATAAAGTTGGCTAAATGCAGTTCAAAATTGGTAACACAGGAATAACCAGGGGGCATTGCAGTGGAGGACAACTGGAATGAGAGGCTGACACAGAGAGTAGGCCCAAATCAGTAAGTAGTCGAAATGCAGTTCAAAATTGGCAACCGTAGTAAACAGGCGGCACAGCTTTGTTCAGTGGAGGAGAACAGCAAGGAGTGGCAGACACCGATAGTAGGCCCCAACCCAACTAGTAGGCCAAATGCAGTCTAACATTAACAACTACTTAACGAGCGCCTGAAAACTGAATTTCAGGACAGGAAACCAGGAGAACAGCAAGGAGTGGCAGACACCGATAGTAGGCCCCAAACCAACTAGTACGCCAAATGCAGTTGTTCCGTTTAACCACAATTTAATGAGAGCCTGAAGATAGAAGTTCAGGAAAGGCAACCTGGAGAACACCTTGGAGTGGAACACACCATCTCTCTACACCCCATACCCAATTTGTAGGCCTAATGCAGCGTAGTTTCCAACAACTACTAAACGAGAGCCGGAAGATCGAAGCTCAGGAAAGGCAACCTGGAGAACACCTTGGAGTGGAACACACCATCTCTCTACACCCCATACCCAATTTGTAGGCCTAATGCAGTGTAGTTTCCAAGAACTACTAAACGAGAGCCGGAAGATCGAAGCTCAGGAAAGGCAACCTGGAGAACACCTTGGAGTGGAACACACCATCTCTCTACACCCCATACCCAATTTGTAGGCCTAATGCAGTGTAGTTTCCAAGAACTACTAAACGAGAGCCGGAAGATCGAAGCTCAGGAAAGGCAACCTGGAGAACACCTTGGAGTGGAACACACCATCTCTCTACACCCCATAGCCAATTTGTAGGCCTAATGCAGCGTAGTTTCCAACAACTACTAAACGAGAGCATGAAGATCGAAGCATTGGCGAGGAAACCTGGGGAACACCTTGGAGTGGAACACACCATCTCTCTACACCCCATACCCAATTTGTAGGCCTAATGCAGCGTAGTTTCCAACAACTACTAAACGAGAGCCGGAAGATCGAAGCTCAGGAAAGGCAACCTGGAGAACACCTTGGAGTGGAACACACCATCTCTCTACACCCCATACCCAATTTGTAGGCCTAATGCAGTGTAGTTTCCAAGAACTACTAAACGAGAGCCGGAAGATCGAAGCTCAGGAAAGGCAACCTGGAGAACACCTTGGAGTGGAACACACCATCTCTCTACACCCCATACCCAATTTGTAGGCCTAATGCAGTGTAGTTTCCAAGAACTACTAAACGAGAGCCGGAAGATCGAAGCTCAGGAAAGGCAACCTGGAGAACACCTTGGAGTGGAACACACCATCTCTCTACACCCCATACCCAATTTGTAGGCCTAATGCAGTGTAGTTTCCAAGAACTACTAAACGAGAGCCGGAAGATCGAAGCTCAGGAAAGGCAACCTGGAGAACACCTTGGAGTGGAACACACCATCTCTCTACACCCCATACCCAATTTGTAGGCCTAATGCAGCGTAGTTTCCAACAACTACTAAACGAGAGCCGGAAGATCGAAGCTCAGGAAAGGCAACCTGGAGAACACCTTGGAGTGGAACACACCATCTCTCTACACCCCATACCCAATTTGTAGGCCTAATGCAGTGTAGTTTCCAAGAACTACTAAACGAGAGCCGGAAGATCGAAGCTCAGGAAAGGCAACCTGGAGAACACCTTGGAGTGGAACACACCATCTCTCTACACCCCATACCCAATTTGTAGGCCTAATGCAGTGTAGTTTCCAAGAACTACTAAACGAGAGCCGGAAGATCGAAGCTCAGGAAAGGCAACCTGGAGAACACCTTGGAGTGGAACACACCATCTCTCTACACCCCATAGCCAATTTGTAGGCCTAATGCAGCGTAGTTTCCAACAACTACTAAACGAGAGCATGAAGATCGAAGCATTGGCGAGGAAACCTGGGGAACACCTTGGAGTGGAACACACCATCTCTCTACACCCCATACCCAATTTGTAGGCCTAATGCAGCGTAGTTTCCAACAACTACTAAACGAGAGCCGGAAGATCGAAGCTCAGGAAAGGCAACCTGGAGAACACCTTGGAGTGGAACACACCATCTCTCTACACCCCATACCCAATTTGTAGGCCTAATGCAGTGTAGTTTCCAAGAACTACTAAACGAGAGCCGGAAGATCGAAGCTCAGGAAAGGCAACCTGGAGAACACCTTGGAGTGGAACACACCATCTCTCTACACCCCATACCCAATTTGTAGGCCTAATGCAGCGTAGTTTCCAACAACTACGAAACGAGAGCCGGAAGATCGAAGCTCAGGAAAGGCAACCTGGAGAACACCTTGGAGTGGAACACACCATCTCTCTACAGCCCATACCCAATTTGTAGGCCTAATGCAGCGTAGTTTCCAACAACTACTAAACGAGAGCATGAAGATCGAAGCATTGGCGAGGAAACCTGGGGAACACCTTGGAGTGGAACACACCATCTCTCTACACCCCATACCCAATTTGTAGGCCTAATGCAGCGTAGTTTCCAACAACTACTAAACGAGAACCGGAAGATCGAAGCTCAGGAAAGGCAACCTGGAGAACACCTTGGAGTGGAACACACCATCTCTCTACACCCCATACCCAATTTGTAGGCCTAATGCAGTGTAGTTTCCAAGAACTACTAAATGAGAGCCGGAAGATCGAAGCTCAGGAAAGGCAACCTGGAGAACACCTTGGAGTGGAACACACCATCTCTCTACACCCCATACCCAATTTGCAGGCCTAATGCAGTGTAGTTTCCAAGAACTACTAAACGAGAGCCGGAAGATCGAAGATCAGGAAAGGCAACCTGGAGAACACCTTGAAGTGGAACACACCATCTCTCTACACCCCATAGCCAATTTGTAGGCCTAATGCAGCGTAGTTTCCAACAACTACTAAACGAGAGCATGAAGATCGAAGCATTGGCGAGGAAACCTGGGGAACACCTTGGAGTGGAACACACCATCTCTCTACACCCCATACCCAATTTGTAGGTCTAATGCAGCGTAGTTTCCAACAACTACTAAACGAGAGCATGAAGATCGAAGCATTGGCGTTGAAACCTGGGGAACACCTTGGAGTGGAACACACCATCTCTCTCCACCCCATACCCAATTTGTAGGCCTAATGCAGCCTACTTTCCGACAACTACTAAACGAGAGCATGAAGATCGAAGCTCAGGAAAGGCAACCTGGGGAACACCTTGGAGTGTAACAAACCCTCTCTCTACACCACGGAAGGGCTGATTCTTAGGAAGGAAGGCTGTCGGAAAGAAGTAGGGCGCGTCCGAGGGTGATTATATTCTTATTAGGTATATACTCACCCTCGGACGCGCCCTGCTTCTTTATTTGTAATGAATGTTTATTTGCAATGTGGTTTTGACTTACTCTATTTTTTTGGTAAATAATGATTTTATTATTTTCATTGTTTTGCATCTTCTTGGCAATAATATAAAGAAGACGCGACAGGACAACACTCGGTGGATGCCATATCTGTGTTTTAAATTGAAAAAAACTTTCAGTTAACTACTTGCAGGAGAAAGTTATTGTAGCTGGTGGCCATTTTTAGTACTGTACCAGATTTTTGTTGTATGTGTTTGTTTTTAATGTTAAAATGTCTGCATTTGATATCTCTCCAGTATTTTCTTTTTTATAAGCAAAATACTTATTTTTATATTTTCTGATGTTGGTTCAAGGGGTACACGGGCAGCAGTGGTGTGGTCAGTGGAGGCCTAGTGGAAGGAGTGACCGCAGACAGGCATCGAAGGCCTAAAATAATAACACATGGCTGTAGGCAATTTTAAATTGGTTCCAGGGGTACATGGGCAGCAGTGGTGTGGTCAGTGGAGGCCTAGTGGAAGGAGTGACCGCAGACAGGCATCGAAGGCCTAAAGTAAAAAAATTGGGCTGGCTGTAGGCAATTTTAAATTGGTTCCAGGAGTACACGGGCAGCAGTGGTGTGGTCAGTGGAGGCATATTGTAAGGAGTGACCGCAGACAGGCATCGAAGGCCTAAAATAATAACACATGGCTGTAGGCAATTTTAAATTGGTTCCAGGGGTACACGGGCAGCAGTGGTGTGGTCAGTGGAGGCCTAGTGGAAGGAGTGACCGCAGACAGGCATCGAAGGCCTAAAGTAAAAAAATTGGGCTGGCTGTAGGCAATTTTAAATTGGTTCCAGGGGTACACGGGCAGCAGTGGTGTGGTCAGTGGAGGCCTAGTGGAAGGAGTGACCGCAGACAGGCATCGAAGGCCTAAAATAATAACACATGGCTGTAGGCAATTTTAAATTGGTTCCAGGGGTACACGGGCAGCAGTGGCCTGGTCAGTGTAGTAGTAGTAGAAAGAACGGACCGCAGACAGGCATAGAAGGCCTAAAATAAAAAAATTGGGCTGGCTGTAGGCAATTTTAAATTGGTTCCAGGGGTACACGGGCAGCAGTGGTGTGGTCAGTGGAGGCATATTGTAAGGAGTGACCGCAGACAGGCATCGAAGGCCTAAAATAATAACACATGGCTGTAGGCAATTTTAAATTGGTTCCAGGGGTACACGGGCAGCAGTGGCCTGGTCAGTGTAGTAGTAGTAGAAAGAATGGACCGCAGACAGGCATCGAAGGCCTAAAATAAAAAAATTGGGCTGGCTGTAGGCAATTTTAAATTGGTTCCAGGGGTACACGGGCAGCAGTGGTGTGGTCAGTGGAGGCCTAGTGGAAGGAGTGACCGCAGACAGGCATCATAGTAACATAGTAACATAGTTAGTAAGGCCGAAAAAAGACATTTGTCCATCCAGTTCAGCCTATATTCCATCATAATAAATCCCCAGATCTACGTCCTTCTACAGAACCTAATAATTGTATGATACAATATTGTTCTGCTCCAGGAAGACATCCAGGCCTCTCTTGAACCCCTCGACTGAGTTCGCTATCACCACCTCCTCAGGCAAGCAATTCCAGATTCTCACTGCCCTAACAGTAAAGAATCCTCTTCTATGTTGGTGGAAAAACCTTCTCTCCTCCAGACGCAAAGAATGCCCCCTTGTGCCCGTCACCTTCCTTGGTATAAACAGATCCTCAGCGAGATATTTGTATTGTCCCCTTATATACTTATACATGGTTATTAGATCGCCCCTCAGTCGTCTTTTTTCTAGACTAAATAATCCTAATTTCGCTAATCTATCTGGGTATTGTAGTTCTCCCATCCCCTTTATTAATTTTGTTGCCCTCCTTTGTACTCTCTCTAGTTCCATTATATCCTTCCTGAGCACCGGTGCCCAAAACTGGACACAGTACTCCATGTGCGGTCTAACTAGGGATTTGTACAGAGGCAGTATAATGCTCTCATCATGTGTATCCAGACCTCTTTTAATGCACCCCATGATCCTGTTTGCCTTGGCAGCTGCTGCCTGGCACTGGCTGCTCCAGGTAAGTTTATCATTAACTAGGATCCCCAAGTCCTTCTCCCTGTCAGATTTACCCAGTGGTTTCCCGTTCAGTGTGTAATGGTGATATTGATTCCCTCTTCCCATGTGTATAACCTTACATTTATCATTGTTAAACCTCATCTGCCACCTTTCAGCCCAAGTTTCCAACTTATCCAGATCCATCTGTAGCAGAATACTATCTTCTCTTGTATTAACTGCTTTACATAGTTTTGTATCATCTGCAAATATCGATATTTTACTGTGTAAACCTTCTACCAGATCATTAATGAATATGTTGAAGAGAACAGGTCCCAATACTGACCCCTGCGGTACCCCACTGGTCACAGCGACCCAGTTAGAGACTATACCATTTATAACCACCCTCTGCTTTCTATCACTAAGCCAGTTACTAACCCATTTACACACATTTTCCCCCAGACCAAGCATTCTCATTTTGTGTACCAACCTCTTGTGCGGCACGGTATCAAACGCTTTGGAAAAATCGAGATATACCACGTCCAATGACTCACCGTGGTCCAGTCTATAGCTTACCTCTTCATAAAAACTGATTAGATTGGTTTGACAGGAGCGATTTCTCATAAACCCATGCTGATATGGAGTTAAACAGTTATTCTCATTGAGATAATCCAGAATAACATCCCTCAGAAACCCTTCAAATATTTTACCAACAATAGAGGTTAGACTTACTGGCCTATAATTTCCAGGTTCACTTTTAGAGCCCTTTTTGAATATTGGCACCACATTTGCTATGCGCCAGTCCTGCAGAACAGACCCTGTCGCTATAGAGTCACTAAAAATAAGAAATAATGGTTTATCTATTACATTACTTAGTTCTCTTAGTACTCGTGGGTGTATGCCATCCGGACCCGGAGATTTATCTATTTTAATCTTATTTAGCCGGTTTCGCACCTCTTCTTGGGTTAGATTGGTGACTCTTAATATAGGGTTAAGAAGGCCTAAAGTAAAAAAATTGGGCTGGCTGTAGGCAATTTTAAATTGGTTCCAGGGGTACACAGGCAGCAGTGGTGTGGTCAGTGGAGGCCTAGTGGAAGGAGTGACCGCAGACAGGCATCGAAGGCCTAAAATAATAACACATGGCTGTAGGCAATTTTAAATTGGTTCCAGGGGTACACGGGCAGCAGTGGCCTGGTCAGTGTAGTAGTAGTAGAAAGAACGGACCGCAGACAGGCATAGAAGGCCTAAAATAAAAAAATTGGGCTGGCTGTAGGCAATTTTAAATTGGTTCCAGGGGTACACGGGCAGCAGTGGTGTGGTCAGTGGAGGCATATTGTAAGGAGTGACCGCAGACAGGCATCGAAGGCCTAAAATAATAACACATGGCTGTAGGCAATTTTAAATTGGTTCCAGGGGTACACGGGCAGCAGTGGCCTGGTCAGTGTAGTAGTAGTAGAAAGAATGGACCGCAGACAGGCATCGAAGGCCTAAAATAAAAAAATTGGGCTGGCTGTAGGCAATTTTAAATTGGTTCCAGGGGTACACGGGCAGCAGTGGTGTGGTCAGTGGAGGCATAGTGGAAGAAGTGACAGCAGACAGGCTTCGAAGGCCTAACATAACAAAAATGTCAATACAATGGTATTGTCAGTGGCAGGCATTGAAGGATGTCAGCGCATAGACTAAACATTGGTGGAGCTGTGAGATAATTTTGCAAGTGGTAGAGCACTGTTTGAGCTGGGGGGGGGAACTGTCTTGTGGCCGGCGGTACAGGCCCAGGGCCCCTCATATTACAACGGTGTGTCTGACGTTGGGTGCGCACCACCACCACCAGAGACACTTTATTGTACTAGGAGGGACCCAGTGGCAGTGCCGTCGACCAAAAGCGGGCACACCCACCTCTTCAGACAAACAGCACTCTCACGGGTGCTGTCGCCAAGTGTCGATACCACGGCCCCGTGTGGGGAGTTTGGCCATTTAGTGAGGTGTAAACATGTCGTATGCTGGACAATCAGGTGCAGAAAATTACGAGATTGGAAAAGGCATTCAGAATAGTCCACAGGCAAGACCTTTTCATAGGAAAGCTAGGTGTCGGCCGGGCAAGGTGGGGCAAAAGATTTCGAAATCCAGTTGTGGTTCATTTTAATGAAGGTTAGATCATCTACATTTTGGGTAGCCAGACGAGTCCTTTTTTCTGTTAGTATTGAACCTGCAGCACTGAATACTCTTTCTGATAGGACACTAGCTGCCGGGCAAGCAAGCTCCTGCAATGCATATTCTGCCAATTCTGGCCAGGTGTCTAATTTTGATGCCCAGTAATCAAATGGGAATGACGGTTGAGGGAGAACATCGATAAGGGATGAAAAATAGTTAGTAACCATACTGGACAAATGTTGTCTCCTGTCACTTTGAATTGATGCTGCAGTACCTGTCCTGTCTGCGGTCATAGCAAAATCACTCCACAACCTGGTCAGAAAACCCCTCTGGCCAACGCCACTTCTGATTTCTGCTTCTCTAACTCCTCTGGTCTGCTGGCCCCTGCAGCTCGTGTGAGAACGATCACGGGCGCTGTGTGCAGGGAATGCCAGGAGCAAACGGTCAACAAGAGTTGATTGTTTGGTTGCTAATATTAGTTCCAAGTTCTCATGTGGCATTATATTTTGCAATTTGCCTTTATAGCGAGGATCAAGGAGGCAGGCCAACCAGTAATCGTCATCGTTCATCATTTTAGTTATGCGTGTGTCCCTTTTGAGGATACGTAAGGCATAATCCGCCATGTGGGCCAAAGTTCCAGTTCTCAAATCTGCGGTTGTGCTTGGTTGAGGGGCAGTTTCAGGCAAATCCACGTCACTTTTGTCCCTCCAAAAACCAGAACCCGGCCTTGCCGCGCCACCAATTTCCAGTGGCCCCGGAAAAGCTTCCTCATTAAAAATATAATCATCCCCATCATCCTCCTCGTCCTCCTCCTCCTCTTCGCCCGCTAACTCGTCCTGTACACTGCCCTGGCCAGACAATGGCTGACTGTCATCAAGGCTTTCCTCTTCCTCAGCTGCAGACGCCTGATCCTTTATGTGCGTCAAACTTTGCATCAGCAGACGCATTAGGGGGATGCTCATGCTTATTATGGCGTTGTCTGCACTAACCAGCCGTGTGCATTCCTCAAAACACTGAAGGACTTGACACATGTCTTGAATCTTCGACCACTGCACACCTGACAACTCCATGTCTGCCATCCTACTGCCTGCCCGTGTATGTGTATCCTCCCACAAAAACATAACAGCCCGCCTCTGTTCGCACAGTCTCTGAAGCATGTGCAGTGTTGAGTTCCACCTTGTTGCAACGTCTATGATTAGGCTATGCTGGGGAAGGTTCAAAGAACGCTGATAGGTCTGCATACGGCTGGAGTGTACGGGCGAACGGCGGATATGTGAGCAAAGTCCACGCACTTTGAGGAGCAGGTTGGATAACCCCGGATAACTTTTCAGGAAGCACTGCACCACCAGGTTTAAGGTGTGAGCCAGGCAAGGAATGTGTTTCAGTTGGGAAAGGGAGATGGCAGCCATGAAATTCCTTCCGTTATCACTCACTACCTTGCCTGCCTCAAGATCTACAGTGCCCAGCCACGACTGCGTTTCTTTCTGCAAGAACTCGGACAGAACTTCCGCGGTGTGTCTGTTGTCACCCAAACACTTCATAGCCAATACAGCCTGCTGATGTTTGCCAGTAGCTGCCCCATAATGGGAGACCTGGTGTGCAACAGTGGCAGCTGCGGATGGAGTGGTTGTGCGACTGCGGTCTGTGGACGAGCTCTCGCTTCTGCAGGAGGACGAAGAGGAGGAGGAGGGGGTGCGAACGGCTACAGCCAACTGTTTCCTAGACCGTGGGCTAGGCAGAACTGTCCCAAACTTGCTGTCCCCTGTGGACCCTGCATCCACCACATTTACCCAGTGTGCCGTGATGGACACGTAACGTCCCTGGCCATGCCTACTGGTCCATGCATCTGTTGTCAGGTGCACCTTTGTGCTCACAGATTGCCTGAGTGCATGGACGATGCGCTCTTTAATATGCTGGTGGAGGGCTGGGATGGCTTTTCTGGAAAAAAAGTGTCGACTGGGTAGCTCGTAGCGTGGTACAGCGTAGTCCATCAGGGCTTTGAAAGCTTCGCTTTCAACTAACCGGTAGGGCATCATCTCTAACGAGATTAGTCTAGCTATGTGGGCGTTCAAACCCTGTGTACGCGGATGCGAGGCTAAGTACTTCCTTTTTCTAACCATAGTCTCATGTAGGGTGAGCTGGACTGGAGAGCTGGAGATCGTGGAACTAGCGGGGGTGCCGGTGGACATGGCAGACTGAGAGACGGTGGGAGATGGTATTGTTGCCGCCGGTGCCCTAGATGCAGTGTTTCCTACTACAAAACTGGTGATTCCCTGACCCTGACTGCTTTGGCCTGGCAAAGAAACCTGCACAGATACTGCAGGTGGTGCGGAAAATGGTGGCCCTACACTGCCGGAAGGGATGTTGCGTTGATGACTAGCTTCATTGGCCGAGGGTGCTACAACATTAAGGGACGTTTGGTAGTTAGTCCAGGCTTGCAAATGCATGGTGGTTAAATGTCTATGCATGCAACTTGTATTGAGACTTTTCAGATTCTGTCCTCTGCTTAAGGTAGTTGAACTATTTTGACAGATGACTTTGCGCTGATCAATTGGATGTTGTTTAAAAAAATGCCAGACTGCACTCTTTCTAGCATCGGATACCTTTTCAGGCATTGCAGACTGAGCTTTAACCGGATGGCCACGCTGTCCTCCAACAGGTTTTGGCTTTGCCACGCGTTTTGGGCAAGATACGGGCCCGGCAGATGGAACCTGTTGCGATGTTGATGCCTGCTGCGGCCCCTCCTCCTCCACTTCAGAACTGCTGCCGCCTGCACCCTGTTCCCCCAATGGCTGCCAATCGGGGTCAAGAACTGGGTCATCTATTACCTCTTCTTGTAGCTCGTGTGCAACTTCATCTGTGTCACCGTGTCGGTCGGTGGTATAGCGTTCGTGATGGGGCAACATAGTCTCATCAGGGTCTGATTCTTGATCATTACCCTGCGAGGGCAATGTTGTGGTCTGAGTCAAAGGACCAGCATAGTAGTCTGGCTGTGGCTGTGCATCAGTGCACTCCATGTCAGATTCAACTTGTAATGGGCATGGACTGTTAACTGCTTCACTTTCTAAGCCAGGGACGGTATGTGTAAAGAGCTCCATGGAGTAACCCGTTGTGTTGCCTGCTGCATTCTTCTCTGTTGTTGTTTCTGCTGAAGAGGACAAGGAAGCGACTTGTCCCTGACCGTGAACATCCACTAACGACGCGCTGCTTTGACATTTACCAGTTTCACGAGAGGAGGCAAAAGAGCTAGAGGCTAAGTCAGCAAGATAAGCCAAAACTTGCTCTTGCTGCTCCGGCTTTAAAAGCGGTTTTCCTACTCCCAGAAAAGGGAGCGTTCGAGGCCTTGTGTAGCCAGACGACGAACCTGGCTCCACAGCTCCAGACTTAGGTGCAATATTTTTTTTCCCACGACCAGCTGATGCTCCACCACTACCACTACCCTCATTACCAGCTGACAATGAACGCCCCCGGCCACGACCTCTTCCACCAGACTTCCTCATTGTTTTAAAAATGTAAACAAACTAACGGTATGTGTTGCTGTCACACAAATTACACGGTGAGCTATAACTTCAGTATGATTTAGCTACCCCTTTACAGGTGAGTGAGACCACAACGAAAATCAGGCACAATGTTACACACTCTGTTGTTGGTGGCAACAAATGAGAGAGATGCCACACACGCAGGACTGTCACTGAAGCACAAATGTAAATATTAATCTCCCACTGATTTGATTTTTGTTTTTTTTTTCAGGGAGACTTTAGGAAAAAAAAAAATAGAATAAAATGATTTTTTCAGGAAGAATTTAGAAACCAAATAAAATAAAATGATTTTTTCAGGGAGAATTTAGAAAACAAATAAAACAAAAAAAGGCTTTCTATGGCCCACTGAGTGAGAGATGACGCACACAGGAGTCAGGAGTGGCACACAAGCCCAGAGGCCAATATTTATCTCCCACTTTTTTTTTTTTTGTTCCAGGGAAAATTTATAAACCCAATAAAAAAAATAATAAATAGGCTTTCTATGGCCCACTATCTGAGAGAGAGAGAGAGATGGCACGCTTAGGACTGGCACACAAGCCCAAAGGCCAATATTAATCTCCCTTTTTTTTTCAGGGAGAATTTATAAAACCAAAAAAAAATAAATAAATAGGCTTTCTATGGCCCACTATTTGTGAGAGAGATGGCACGCTCAGGACTGGCACACAAGCCCAGAGGCCAATATTAATCTCCCACTTTTTTTTTTTTTTTTCCAGGGAAAATTTATAAACCCAATAAAAAAAATAATAAATAGGCTTTCTATGGCCCACTATCTGAGAGAGAGAGATGGCACGCTTAGGACTGGCACACAAGCCCAAAGGCCAATATTAATCTCCCACTGATTGATTTATTGATTTTTTCAGGTAGAATTTAGAACCCAAATAAAGCAAAAAAAAAAAAAATGCACTTTCTATGGCCCACTGAGTGAGTGATGATGCACACAGGAGTCAGGAGTGGCACACAAGCCCTGAGGCCAATATTTTTCTCCCACTGATTGATGTAGTGATTTTTTCAGGTAGAGTTTAGAACCAAAATCAAGCAAAAAAATAAATAGGCTTTCTATGGCCCACTGACTGAGAGATGGCACACACAGGAGTCAAGAGTGGCACACAAGCCCTGAGGCCAATATTTTTCTCCCACTGATTGATGTAGTGATTTTTTCAGGTAGATTTTATAACCCAAATCAAGCAAAAAAATAAATAGGCTTTCTATGGCCCACTGAGTGAGAGATGGCACACACAGGGATGGCACTCTAGCAGAAATGTCAATCTTAATCTCCCACAAAAAAAAAAAAAACAGGGAGTGTCCTTCAATTACTATCTCCCTGCAGTAATCTCAGCCAGGTATGGCAGGCAGCAATAAGGAGTGGACTGATGCACAAATTAAATAAATAGTGTGTACAAACAAAAAAGATAGCTGTGCAGAAAGGAAGGAACAAGAGGATTTGTGCTTTGAAAAAAGCAGTTGGTTTGCACAGCGGCGTACACACAGCAATGCAGCTATCAGGGAGCCTTCTAGGGCAGCCCAATGAGCTACAGCGCTGAGAAAAAAAAAAAATGTACCTTCCACTATCCCTGCACACCGAAGGTGGTGTTGGACAGTGCAAATCGCTACAGCACAAGCGGTTTGGTGGTTAATGGACCCTGCCTAACGCTATCCCTGCTTCTGACGAAGCGGTAGCAACCTCTCCCTAAGCTCAGATCAGCAGCAGTAAGATGGCGGTCGGCGGGAACGCCCCTTTATAGCCCCTGTGACGCCGCAGACAGCAAGCTAATCACTGCAATGCCCTTCTCTAAGATGGTGGGGACCAGGACCTATGTCATCACGCTGCCCACACTCTGCGTTTACCTTCATTGGCTGAGAAATGGCGCTTTTCGCGTCATTGAAACGCGACTTTGGCGCGAAAGTCGCGTACCGCATGGCCGACCCCGCAAAGGGGTCGGATCGGGTTTCATGAAACCCGACTTTGCCAAAAGTCGGCGACTTTTGAAAATGAACGACCCGTTTCGCTCAACCCTACTTGCAAGTACTGTTCTCCTTCCTAGGAGAATGGCCACCACTGATAAACAACAGTGGTGGCTGGTAACGTAGACAACGAGCAGTAAAAAGTAAAATTAAAAATCACTTTGCTCTTGACAATGTCGAGATATTAGTAACAAGAAAAGTGCAAAGCAGCTTGCTTTAACTATGATAAGATAAACCCTTTATATTCATTCTCAAACCAATAAACCTGTGAATATTCTGAATACACATTGAATAATACAGGCAAGTATTGAAGCACCATGCAACCATATATGCTCAGCAATATGGCTCTTGTACATGTGTAGTCAAACGTGAGAAAAATTGAGATATTTATTTATATACAGTATATATATATATTTTTTTTTTCTTAGGCTTCTTTCACACTAGCGTCGGAATCTCCCCGTCGCAATGCGTCGGGGAGAGATTCCGATGCTAGCGTTTGCTGCATTGCACAATGGGTGCAGCGGATGCATTTTTCCGGAGCATCCGCTGCCCCATTGTAAGGTGCGGGGAGGTGGGGGCGGAGTTCCGGCCGCGCATGTGCGGTCGGAAAAAGCGGTCCGTCAGGAGAAAAAAACGTTACATGTAGCGTTTTTTGCTCCCGATGGTCCGCCAAAGCACGACGCATCCGTCGCAAGACGGATGCGAAGTGTGGCAATCCGTCACAAATGCGTCGTCAATACAAGTCTATGGGGAAAAAACGCATCCTGCAAGCACTTTTGCAGGATGCGTTTTTTCTGCAAAACGACGCATTGTGACGGATTAAAAAAAACGCTAGTGTGAAAGTAGCCTTATACTTATTTAATATACTCTGCTCAAAAAAATAAAGGGAACACTAAAATCCCACATCCTAGATATCACTGAATGAAATATTCCAGTTGTAAATCTTTGATCATTACATAGTGGAATATGTTGAGAACAATAAAACATAAAAATGATCAACGTAAATCACAACTAATATCACACGGAGGTCTGGAGTTGGAATGATGCTCAAAATCAAAGTGGAAAATGAAGTTACAGGCTGATCCAACTTCAGTGGAAATGCCTTAAGACAAGGAAATGATGCTCAATATTGTGTGTGGCCTCCACGTGTCTGTATGATCTCCCTACAGTGCCTGGCATGCGGATAGTCTCCTGAGGGATCTCCTTCCAGACCTGGACTAAAGCATCTGCCAACTCCTGGACAGTCTGTGATGCAACATGACGTCGGTAGATGGTGCGAGACATGATGTCCCAGATGTGTTCAATCAGATTCAGGTCTGGAGAATGGGCGGGACAGTCCATAGCTTCATTGCCTTCATTTTGCAGAAACTGCTAACACACTCCAGCTACATGAGGTCGGGTATTGTCCTGCATTAGGAGGAACCCAGGACCAACCGCACAAGCATATGGTCTCACAAGGTGTCTGAGGATCTCATCTCGGTACCTAATGGCAGTCAGGCTACCTCTGGCGAGCACATGGAGGGCTGTGCGGCCCTCCAAAGAAATGCCACCCCACACCATTACTGACCCACTGCCAAACTGGTCATGCTGAAGGATGTTGCAGGCAGCAGATCGCTCTCCATGGCATCTCCAGATTCTGTCACGTCTGTCACATGCGCAGAGTGTGAACCTGCTTTCATATGTGAAGAGCACAGGGCGCCAGTGGCGAATTTGCCAATCCTGGTGTTCTGTGGCAAATGCCAAGCGTCCTGCACGATGTGGACATTGGGCACTCAGACCATCCTCATGGAGTCGATTTCTAACCATTTGAGCAGACACATGCACATTTGTGGCCTGCTGGCGGTAATTTTGCAGGGCTATGGCAGTTCTCCTCCTGTTCCTCCTTGCACAAAGGCTGAGGTAGTGGTCCTGCTGCTGGGTTGTTGCCCTCCTATGGCCCCCCTCCATGTCTCCTGGTGTACTGGCCTGTCTCCTGGTAGCGCCTCCAGCCTCTGGACACTACGCTGACAGACACATCAAACCTTCTTGCCACAGCTCGCATTGATGTGCCATCCTGGATGAGCTGCACTACCTGAGCCACTTGTGTGGGTTGTAGAGTCCATCTCATGCTACCACGAGTGTGAAAGCACAACCAACATTCAAAAGTGACCAAAACATCAGCCAGAAAGCATTCGTACTGAGATGTGGTCTGTGGTCCCCACCTGCAGAACCACTCCTTTATTAAGTGTGTCTTGATAGTTGCCAATAATTTCCATCTGTTGTCTATTCCATTTGCAAAACAGCATGTGAAATTGATTGTCAAAGTGATGCTTCCTAAGTTGACAGTTTGATTTCACAGAAGTTTGATTTACTTAGAGTTATATTCTATTGTTTAATTGTTTCCTTTATTTTTTTGAGCAGTGTATAAATTTATTTCAAATACTGGTATGGTAGACATATCATATGATCACTTTATGTAAAGGTCTACAGTAATTAGTCTTTACTAAGTTCCCTGAACTTCATTGATGAAATTATCTTTCTTCATTTCTCCCATTGTGAGCATAATTATGATTATCACACAATTATAGACATAGCATAAAAAATGACAGTGCATGGCCTGAGATGTGTGGCTTACAATTGATAAGCCCATGACAATATCCTTGCAAGTAGTTAATCCATTTAATTCCACTGTAGGAGTCCAGGAATGTGTTTACCCCCTGCTATTCTCTTAACTTGATGTTCGCTCATGCCTAAGGTGTAAAACCCATCCATTGTATCAGTTATAAAACCATTATATTATCAGTTAACACATATAAACCTATATTTCTGAATTTTACACAGAGTCATATAAAATATGCAGCTATAACATTAAATACTAAGTTTAATATTGTATAGATCTGCCTCTAGACACAAAGTAAAGGTAAATTGTGGCACTACTGGATGAAGTGCTCAAGTAGGGCCCCAAACCATAATATAGTAGAATAAACTTGGCACTCAAATGGATGATCTGAAGAAAATTTTAATGTAGCTCGCAATATTACGAAATACAACAGACATTTTGGTTATTTAGACCTTCCTCAGTGTCCTATGACAAAAACAAAAACATGTAAAAAAAAGGGTAACTGAAGTATTCACATCCAAATAAAGTCAATCATGACAGATTATTTGGGAGGAAAATATAGAGTATTAACTAACATTAAGTCATTTTGATTGTAATTCCCTATAGTATGAGTAAGGGTTTTTAATCTGAAAATCACTATATAATACTCAAGGGTGAATGAGGGTAGAAGGAATAAGGGAAGAAAGCTGCCTGACTGCTCAAAGTCATGCTGGCAAAATAGGGACGTGTTAGGACTCTGTTGTTCTGTGGAACAAGACCATATTTCAATATAGTGGGTATTAGTGTATGCACTAAGTACAGGTCTGACTAATAAAGTGCCTACTGAAAGGTAGTAGAAATGTTGTAACCACAATAGCAAACACGGTATCCACCACTGGTTAAGTTAGATCCATGTGCCTAATATTTATTGCAAAGAAAAACATATACAAGTATCCATAAAGCTGGTATCAAATATGTGTGAAACTTATAGTCACAATAGATAGTGAAGTTCATATTGGGAAATACTTATACTGCCTAAAGGAAGGGGATACTGGTGCTGTGACCGCAACACTAAGCGTGGTATCCACCGCTGGATTAGGGTCAATCCATGTACCTAATGCCCAGTATAAGAATAGAGTAATTGAGTCCATGCCAAATATAAATATCCACCTTATGGCCACAGCATATAATGCCAATGTCCACAAGTCCTACATAGATGGTGCAGTGCCTACCCGTGGATGGAGGGGTGAAGGTCACAATGCGGTATCCATGCGGTATATGTAGTAAAGATGCTAGTTTAAGAAAGCTGGCCTGGGGCCACTGGAGCTGTGCTTCCAATCGTCATAGCGTTAAATATTGTGAGACCGGATGTGACGTCACTGGAAGTGACACGGCAGTGCATTCCAATGGCCAGAAGTAGTGTTCTTAGTATTCATAATGCATTCCATCAGCAGGAAGAGTGCATCTCTGAATGGTGTGTGTGTTCCACAGGCTATTGCTGTGTTTTTCCCCCATATTTAGACACAGCAAAACTAGAATGAAGAGATGTGAAAGGTAGGGTTGAGCGAAACGGGTCATTCATTTTCAAAAGTCGCGTTTCAATGACGCGAAAAGCGCCATTTCTCAGCCAATGAAGGTAAACGCAGAGTGTGGGCAGCGTGATGACATAGGTCCTGGTCCCCACCATCTTAGAGAAGGGCATTGCAGTGATTAGCTTGCTGTCTGTGGCGTCACAGGGGCTATAAAGGGGCGTTCCCGCCGACCGCCATCTTACTGCTGCTGATCTGAGCTTAGGGAGAGGTTGCTGCCGCTTCGTCAGAAGCAGGGATAGCGTTAGGCAGGGTCCATTAACCACCAAACCGCTTGTGCTGTAGCGATTTGCACTGTCCAACACCACCTTCGGTGTGCAGGGATAGTGGAAGCTACATTTTTTTTTTTTCTCAGCGCTGTAGCTCATTGGGCTGCCCTAGAAGGCTCCCTGATAGCTGCATTGCTGTGTGTACGCCGCTGTGCAAACCAACTGCTTTTTTCAAAGCACAAATCCTCTTGTTCCTTCCTTTCTGCAAAGCTATGTTGTTTGTTTGTCCACACTTTGTATTTAATTTGTGCATCAGTCCACTCCTTATTGCTGCCTGCCATACCTGGCGGAGATTACTGCAGGGAGATAGTAATTGAAGGACAGTTCCTTTTTTTTTTTTTTTTTTTGTGGGAGATTAAGATTGGCATTTCTGCTAGAGTGCCATCCCTGTCTGTGCCATCTCTCACTCAGTGGGCCATAGAAAGCCTATTTATTTTTTTGCTTGATTTGGGTTCTAAAATCTACCTGAAAAAAATCACTAAATCAATCAGTGGGAGAAAAATATTGGCCTCAGGGCTTGTGTGCCACTCCTGACTCCTGTGTGTGCCATCTCTCAGTCAGTGGGCCATAGAAAGCCTATTTATTTTTTTGCTTGATTTGGGTTCCAAAATCTACCTGAAAAAATCCCTACATCAATCAGTGGGAGAAAAATATTGGCCTCAGGGCTTGTGTGCCACTCCTGACTCCTGTGTGCATCATCACTCACTCAGTGGGCCATAGAAAGCCTATTTTTTTTTTTTTGCTTTATTTGGGTTCTAAATTCTACCTGAAAAAATCAATAAATCAATCAATCAGTGGGAGATTAATATTGGCCTTTGGGCTTGTGTGCAGTCCTAAGCGTGCCATCTCTCTCACAAATAATGGGCCATAGAAAGCCTATTTATTTATTTTTTTTTGGTTTTATAAATTCTCCCTGAAAAAAAAAAGGGAGATTAATATTGGCCTTTGGGCTTGTGTGCCAGTCCTAAGCGTGCCATCTCTCTCTCTCAGATAGTGGGCCATAGAAAGCCTATTTATTATTTTTTTTATTGGGTTTATAAATTTTCCCTGAAAAAAAAAAAAAAAAGTGGGAGAATAATATTGGCCTCTGGGCTTGTGTGCCAGTCCTGAGCGTGCCATCTTTCTCACAAATAGTGGGCCATAGAAAGCCTTTTTTTTTTTTTTTTTTTGGTTTTATAAATTCTCCCTGAAAAAAAAAAAGGGAGATTAATATTGTCCTTTGGGCTTGTGTGCCAGTCCTAAGCGTGCCATCTCTCTCTCTCAGATAGTGGGCCATAGAAAGCCTATTTATTATTTTTTTTATTGGGTTTATAAATTTTCCCTGAAAAAAAAAAAAAAAAGTGGGAGATTAATATTGGCCTTTGGGCTTGTGTGCCAGTCCTAAGCGTGCCATCTCTCTCTCTCAGATAGTGGGCCATAGAAAGCCTATTTATTATTTTTTTTATTGGGTTTATAAATTTTCCCTGAAAGAAAAAAAAAAAGGGAGATTAATATTGGCCTTTGGGCTTGTGTGCCAGTCCTAAGCGTGCCATCTCTCTCTCTCAGATAGTGAGCCATAGAAAGCCTATTTATTTTTTTGGTTGATTTGGGTTCTAAATTCTACCTGAAAAAATCAATAAATCAATCAGTGGGAGATAAATATTGGCCTCTGGGCTTGTGTGCCACTCCTGACTCCTGTGTGCGTCATCTCTCACTCAGTGGGCCATAGAATGCCTATTTTTTGTTTTATTTGTTTTCTAAATTCTCCCTGAAAAAATCATTTTATTTTATTTGGTTTCTAAATTCTTCTTGAAAAAATCATTTTATTCTATTATTTTTTTTTTCTAAAGTCTCCCTGAAAAAAAAAAAAATCAGTGGGAGATTAATATTGCCCTTTCTGCTTGTGTGCCAGTATTGACTCCTGGGTGTGCCATCTCTCTCTCTCTCTCTCTCCAATTGTGGGCCATAGAAAGCCTATTATTTTTTTTGCTTGATTTGGGTTCCAAAATCTACCTGAAAAAATCACTACATCAATCATTGGGAGAAAAATATTGGCCTCTGGGCTTGTGTGCCACTCCTGACTCCTGTGTGCGTCATCTCTCACTCAGTGGGCCCTAGAAAGCCTATTTTTTGTTTTATTTGTTTTCTAAATTCTCCCTGAAAAAATCATTTTATTTTATTTGGTTTCTAAATTCTTCCTGAAAAAATCATTTTATTCTATTATTTTTTTTTTCTAAAGTCTCCCTGAAAAAAAAACAAAAAAACAGTGGGAGATTAATATTGCCCTTTCTGCTTGTGTGCCAGTCTTGACTCCTGGGTGTGCCATCTCTCTCTCTCTCTCTCTCTCTCTCCAATTGTGGGCCATAGAAAGCCTATTATTTTTTTTGCTTGATTTGGGTTCCAAAATCTACCTGAAAAAATCACTACATCAATCATTGGGAGAAAAATATTGGCCTCTGGGCTTGTGTGCCACTCCTGACTCCTGTGTGCGTCATCTCTCACTCAGTGGGCCATAGAAAGCCTATTTTTTGTTTTATTTGTTTTCTAAATTCTCCCTGAAAAAATCATTTTATTTTATTTGGTTTCTAAATTCTTCCTGAAAAAATCATTTTATTCTATTATTTTTTTTTTCTAAAGTCTCCCTGAAAAAAAAAACAAAAAAACAGTGGGAGATTAATATTGCCCTTTCTGCTTGTGTGCCAGTCTTGACTCCTGGGTGTGCCATCTCTCTCTCTCTCTCTCTCTCCAATTGTGGGCCATAGAAAGCCTATTATTTTTTTTGCTTGATTTGGGTTCCAAAATCTACCTGAAAAAATCACTACATCAATCATTGGGAGAAAAATATTGGCCTCTGGGCTTGTGTGCCACTCCTGACTCCTGTGTGCGTCATCTCTCACTCAGTGGGCCATAGAAAGCCTATTTTTTGTTTTATTTGTTTTCTAAATTCTCCCTGAAAAAATCATTTTATTTTATTTGGTTTCTAAATTCTTCCTGAAAAAATCATTTTATTCTATTATTTTTTTTTTTTAAAGTCTCCCTGAAAAAAAAACAAAAAAACAGTGGGAGATTAATATTGCCCTTTCTGCTTGTGTGCCAGTCTTGACTCCTGGGTGTGCCATCTCTCTCTCTCTCTCCAATTGTGGGCCATAGAAAGCCTATAATTTTTTTTGCTTGATTTGGGTTCCAAAATCTACCTGAAAAAATCACTACATCAATCATTGGGAGAAAAATATTGGCCTCTGGGCTTGTGTGCCACTCCTGACTCCTATGTGCGTCATCTCTCACTCAGTGGGCCATAGAAAGCCTATTTTTTGTTTTATTTGTTTTCTAAATTCTCCCTGAAAAAATCATTTTATTTTATTTGGTTTCTAAATTCTTCCTGAAAAAATCATTTTATTCTATTATTTTTTTTTTCTAACGTCTCCCTGAAAAAAAAAAAAAAATCAGTGGGAGATTAATATTGCCTTTCTGCTTGTGTGCCAGTCTTGACTCCTGGGTGTGCCATCTCTCTCTCTCTCTCCAATTGTGGGCCATAGAAAGCCTATTATTTTTTTTGCTTGATTTGGGTTCCAAAATCTACCTGAAAAAATCACTACATCAATCATTGGGAGAAAAATATTGGCCTCTGGGCTTGTGTGCCACTCCTGACTCCTGTGTGCGTCATCTCTCACTCAGTGGGCCATAGAAAGCCTATTTTTTGTTTTATTTGTTTTCTAAATTCTCCCTGAAAAAATCATTTTATTTTATTTGGTTTCTAAATTCTTCCTGAAAAAATCATTTTATTCTATTATTTTTTTTTTCTAACGTCTCCCTGAAAAAAAAAAAAAAATCAGTGGGAGATTAATATTGCCCTTTCTGCTTGTGTGCCAGTCTTGACTCCTGGGTGTGCCATCTCTCTCTCTCTCTCCAATTGTGGGCCATAGAAAGCCTATTATTTTTTTTGCTTGATTTGGGTTCCAAAATCTACCTGAAAAAATCACTACATCAATCATTGGGAGAAAAATATTGGCCTCTGGGCTTGTGTGCCACTCCTGACTCCTGTGTGCGTCATCTCTCACTCAGTGGGCCACAGAAAGCCTATTTTTTGTTTTATTTGTTTTCTAAATTCTCCCTGAAAAAATCATTTTATTTTATTTGGTTTCTAAATTCTTCCTGAAAAAATCATTTTTTTTTATTATTTTTTTTTCTAAAGTCTCCCTGAAAAAAAAAAAAATCAGTGGGAGATTAATATTGCCCTTTCTGCTTGTGTGCCAGTCTTGACTCCTGGGTGTGCCATCTCTCTCTCTCTCTCCAATTGTGGGCCATAGAAAGCCTATTATTTTTGTAGCTTGATTTGGGTTCCAAAATCAACCTGAAAAAATCACTACAACAATCATTGGGAGAAAAATATTGGCCTCTGGGCTTGTGTGCCACTCCTGACTCTTGTGCGCGTCATCTCTCACTCAGTGGGCCATAGAAAGCCTATTTTTCGTTTTATTTGTTTTCTAAATTCTCCCTGAAGAAATCATTTTATTTTATTTGGTTTCTAAATTCTTCTTGAAAAAATCATTTTATTTTATTTTGATTCTAAAGTCTCCCTGAAAAAAATAAAAAAAAATAAAAAAAAACAGTGGGAGATTAATATTTACATTTGTGCTTCAGTGACAGTCCTGCGTGTGTGGCATCTCTCTCATTTGGTGCCACCAAAAACAGAGTGTGTAGCATTGTGCCTGATTTTCGTTGTGGTCTCACCCACCTGTAAAGGGGTAACTAAATCATACTGAAGTTATAGCTCACCGTGTAAGTTGTGTGACAGCAACAAATACCGTTAGTTTGGTTACGTTTTTAAAACAATGAGGAAGTCTGGTGGAAGAGGTCGTGGCCGGGGGCGTTCATTGTCAGCTGGTAATGAGGGTAGTGGTAGTGGTGGAGCATCAGGTGGTCGTGGGAAAAAAAATATTGCACCTAAGTCTGGAGCTGTGGAGCCAGGTTCGTCGCCTGGCTACACAAGGCCTCGAACGCTCCATTTTCTGGGAGTAGGAAAACCGCTTTTAAAGCCGGAGCAGCAAGAGCAAGTTTTGGCTTATCTTGCTGACTCAGCCTCTAGCTCTTTTGCCTCCTCTCGTGAAACTGGTAAATGTAAAAGCAGCGCGTCGTTAGTGGATGTTCACGGTCAGGGACAAGTCGCTTCCTTGTCCTCTTCAGCAAAAACAACAACAGAGAAGAATGCAGCAGGCGACACAACGGGTTACTCCATGGAGCTCTTTACACATACCGTCCCTGGCTTAGAAAGTGAAGCAGTTAACAGTCCATGCCCATTACAAGTTGAATCTGACATGGAGTGCACTGATGCACAGCCACAGCCAGACTACTATGCTGGTCCTTTGACTCAGACCACAACATTGCCCTCGCAGGGTAATGATCAAGAATCAGACCCTGATGAGACTATGTTGCCCCATCACGAACGCTATACCACCGACCGACACGGTGACACAGACGAAGTTGCACACGAGCTACAAGAAGAGGTAATAGATGACCCAGTTCTTGACCCCGATTGGCAGCCATTGGGGGAACAGGGTGCAGGCAGAAGCAGTTCTGAAGCGAAGGAGGAGGGGCCGCAGCAGGCATCAACATCGCAACAGGTTCCATCTGCCGGGCCCGTATCTTGCCCAAAACGCGTGGCAAAGCCAAAACCTGTTGGAGGACAGCGTGGCCATCCGGTTAAAGCTCAGTCTGCAATGCCTGAAAAGGTATCTGATGCTAGAAAGAGTGCAGTCTGGCATTTTTTTTAAACAACATCCAATTGATCAGCGCAAAGTCATCTGTCAAAAATGTTCAACTACCTTAAGCAGAGGGCAGAATCTGAAAAGTCTCAATACAAGTTGCATGCATAGACATTTAACCACCATGCATTTGCAAGCTTGGACTAACTACCAAACATCCCTTAAGGTTGCAGCACCCTCGGCCAATGAAGCTAGTCATCAACGCAACATCCCTTCCGGCAGTGTAGGGCCACCATTTTCCGCACCACCTGCAGTATCTGTGCAGGTTTCTTTGCCAGACCAAAGCAGTCAGGGTCAGGGAATCACCAGTTTCGTAGTAGGAAACACTGCATCTAGGGCACCGGCGGCAACAATACCATCTCCCACCGTCTCTCAGTCTGCCATGTCCACCGGCACCCCCGCTAGTTCCACGATCTCCAGCTCTCCAGTCCAGCTCACCCTACATGAGACTATGGTTAGAAAAAGGAAGTACTTAGCCTCGCATCCGCGTACACAGGGTTTGAACGCCCACATAGCTAGACTAATCTCGTTAGAGATGATGCCCTACCGGTTAGTTGAAAGCGAAGCTTTCAAAGCCCTGATGGACTACGCTGTACCACGCTACGAGCTACCCAGTCGACACTTTTTTTCCAGAAAAGCCATCCCAGCCCTCCACCAGCATGTTAAAGAGCACATCGTCCATGCACTCAGGCAATCTGTGAGCACAAAGGTGCACCTGACAACAGATGCATGGACCAGTAGGCATGGCCAGGGACGTTACGTGTCCATCACGGCACATTGAGTAAATGTGGTGGATGCAGCAGGGTCCACAGGGGACAGCAAGTTTGGGACAGTTCTGCCTAGCCCACGGTCTAGGAAACAGTTGGCTGTAGCCGTTCGCACCCCCTCCTCCTCCTCTTCGTCCTCCTGCAGAAGCGAGAGCTCGTCCACAGACCGCAGTCGCACAAGCACTCCATCCGCAGCTGCCACTGTTGCACACCAGGTCTCCCATTATGGGGCAGCTACTGGCAAACGTCAGCAGGCTGTATTGGCTATGAAGTGTTTGGGCGACAACAGACACACCGCGGAAGTTCTGTCCGAGTTCTTGCAGAAAGAAACGCAGTCGTGGCTGGGCACTGTAGATCTTGAGGCAGGCAAGGTAGTGAGTGATAACGGAAGGAATTTCATGGCTGCCATCTCCCTTTCCCAACTGAAACACATTCCTTGCCTGGCTCACACCTTAAACCTGGTGGTGCAGTGCTTCCTGAAAAGTTATCCGGGGTTATCCAACCTGCTCCTCAAAGTGCGTGGACTTTGCTCACATATCCGCCGTTCGCCCGTACACTCCAGCCGTATGCAGACCTATCAGCGTTCTTTGAACCTTCCCCAGCATCGCCTAATCATAGACGTTGCAACAAGGTGGAACTCAACACTGCACATGCTTCAGAGACTGTGCGAACAGAGGCGGGCTGTTATGTTTTTGTGGGAGGATACACATACACGGGCAGGCAGTAGGATGGCAGACATGGAGTTGTCAGATGTGCAGTGGTCGAAGATTCAAGACATGTGTCAAGTCCTTCAGTGTTTTGAGGAATGCACACGGCTGGTTAGTGCAGACAACGCCATAATAAGCATGAGCATCCCCCTAATGCGTCTGCTCATGCAAAGTTTGACGCACATAAAGGATCAGGCGTCTGCAGCTGAGGAAGAGGAAAGCCTTGATGACAGTCAGCCATTGTCTGGCCAGGGCAGTGTACAGGACGAGGTAGCGGGCGAAGAGGAGGAGGAGGACGAGGAGGATGATGGGGATGATTATATTTTTAATGAGGAAGCTTTTCCGGGGCCACTGGAAATTATTGGCGTGGCAAGGCCGGGTTCTGGTTTTTTGAGGGACACAAGTGACGTGGATTTGCCTGAAACTGCCCCTCAACCAAGCACAACCGCAGATTTGAGAACTGGAACTTTGGCCCACATGGCGGATTATGCCTTACGTATCCTCAAAAGGGACACACGCATTACTAAAATGATGAACGATGACGATTACTGGTTGGCCTGCCTCCTTGATCCTCGCTATAAAGGCAAATTGCAAAATATAATGCCACATGAGAACTTGGAAATAATATTAGCAACCAAACAATCAACTCTTGTTGACCGTTTGCTCCTGGCATTCCCTGCACACAGCGCCCGTGATCGTTCTCACACGAGCTGCAGGGGCCAGCAGACCAGAGGTGTTAGAGGGGCAGAAATCAGAAGTGGCGTTGGCCAGAGGGGTTTTCTGACCAGGTTGTGGAGTGATTTTGCTATGACCGCAGACAGGACAGGTACTGCAGCATCAATTCAAAGTGACAGGAGACAACATTTGTCCAGTATGGTTACAAACTATTTTTCATCCCTTATCGACGTTCTCCCTCAACCGTCATTCCCATTTGATTACTGGGCATCCAAATTAGACACCTGGCCAGAATTGGCAGAATATGCATTGCAGGAGCTTGCTTGCCCGGCAGCTAGTGTCCTATCAGAAAGAGTATTCAGTGCTGCAGGTTCAATACTAACAGAAAAAAGGACTCGTCTGGCTACCCAAAATGTAGATGATCTAACCTTCATTAAAATGAACCACAACTGGATTTCGTAATCTTTTGCCCCACCTTGCCCGGCTGACACCTAGCTTTCCTATGAAAAGGTCTTGCCTGTGGACTATTATGAATGACTTTTCCAATATCGTAATTTGCTGCACCTGATTGTCCAGCATACGACATGTTTACACCTCCCTAAATGGCCAAACTCCCCACACGGGGCCGTGGTATCGCCACTTGGCGCCAGCACCCGTGAGAGTGCTGTTTTTTTTTCTGAAGAGGTGGGTGTGCCCGCTTTTAGTCGACGGCACTGCCACTGGGTCCCTCATAGTACAATAAAGTGTCTCTGGCGGTGGTGGTGCGCACCCAACGTCAGACACATCGTTGTAATATGAGGGGCCCTGGGCCTGTACCGCCGGCCACAAGACAGTTCCCCCCCCAGCTCAAACAGTGCTCTACCACTTGCAAAATTATCTCTCACAGCTCCACCAATGTTTAGTCTATGCGCTGACATCCTTCAATGCCTGGCACTGACAATACCATTGTATTGACATTTTTGTTATGTTAGGCCTTCGAAGCCTGTCTGCGGTCCCTCCTTCCACTAGGCCTCCACTGACCATTGTACTGCTGCCCGTGTACCCCTGGAACCAATTTTAAATTGCCAACAGCCCAATTTTGTTATGTTAGGCCTTCGAAGCCTGTCTGCAGTCCCTTCTTTCTACTACTACTACACTGACCAGACCACTGCTGCCCGTGTACCCCTGGAACCAATGTTAAATTGCCTGCACCCCCATTTTTGTTATGTTAGGCCTTCGCAGCCAGTCTGCGGTCCCTCCTTCCACTAGGCCTCCACTGACCATTGTACTGCTGCCCGTGTACCCCTGGAACCAATTTTAAATTGCCAACAGCCCAATTTTGTTATGTTAGGCCTTCGAAGCCTGTCTGCAGTCCCTTCTTTCTACTACTACTACACTGACCAGACCACTGCTGCCCGTGTACCCCTGGAACCAATGTTAAATTGCCTGCACCCCTATTTTTGTTATGTTAGGCCTTCGAAGCCTGTCTGCGGTCCCTCCTTCCACTTGGCCTCCACTGACCATTGTACTGCTGCCCGTGTACCCCTGGAACCAATGTAAAAGTGCCTACAGCCTGTCCAATTTGTTATGTTAGGTCTTCGAAGCCTGTCTGCGGTCCCTTCTTTCTACTACAACTACACTGACCAGACCACTGCCGCCCGTGTACCCCTGTAACCTATTTTAAAGTGCATACAGCCAATTTTTATTCTCTATTTTACAATTATAAAGCCCAGATGGACTACGCTGTACCACGGTAAGAGCTACCCAGTCGTCACTTCTTTTGCGAGAAAAGCCATCCCAGCACTACAGCATCATGTAAAAATCTGCATTGTCCATGCTCTCTGGCTATCTAATAGTAGAAAGGTGCACCTGACAACAGATGCATGGACCAGTAGGCATGTCTACAAAAGGTTAGATGTCCATTACGGCGCACTGGGTTAATGTTGTGGATGCATGGTCCACAGGGGACAGCCTACAAAGTCTGTCTGCAGTCCCAAATATAAATTGTCCTCCGCTTACCACACCAATGCTGCCTGTGTAACCCTGGAACATTTCATAAACTCCATTGACCAAAATTTGGGGTTTACAGCCTACTACCAGTGTCTGCCGCTCCAAGGTGTTCCCCGGGTTGCCTTTTCTGAGCTTTGATCTTCAGGCTCTTCTTAAGTAGTTGTTGAAAACAACACTGCATTCGGCCTACAAGTTGGGTCTGGGGTGTAGAGATGGTGTGTTCCACTCCAAGGTGTTCCCCAGGTTTCCTCGCCATTGCTGCGATCTTAATGCTCTCGTTTAGTAGTTGTTGGAAACTACAGTGCATTAGGCCTACAAATTGGGTATGGGGTGTAGAGAGTTGGTGTGTTCCACTCCAAGGTGTTCCCTGTTGTGAATTCTGTGGCTGAATTCACTCCTGTGGTCACAAGTGGTATTGCAGCCTCTGGGCTTCCTCCCTCAGGTGTTTTGGTGAGCTCGCTGGCTGCCTTGCTATTTAACTCCACCTGAGTCTGTCTTCCTTGCTCCTTGTCAATGTTCCAGTGTTGGATCTGAGCTACTGCATCTTTCCTGTGGCCTGCTGCTCTGCTAGATAAGTGTTACTTTGTTTTTGTTTCCGTTTTTTCTGTCCAGCTGTGCTATTCTCTTTTGCTGGAAGCTCTGAGACGCAAAGGGTGCACCGCCGTGCCGTTAGTTCGGCACGGTGGGTCATTTTGCCCCCCTTTGCGTGGTTCTGCTTTAGGGTTTTTTGTAGACTGCATAGTTCTCTTTGCTATCCTCGCTCTGTCTAGAATATCGGGCCTCACTTTGCTGAATCTATTTCATTCCTACGTTTTGTCTTTTCATCTTGCTAACAGTCATTATATGTGGGGGGCTGCCTATTCCTTTGGGGTATTTCTCTGAGGCAAGTCAGGCTTGTATTTCTATCTTCAGGCTAGTCAGCTCCTCAGGCAGTGCCGAGTTGCATAGGTAGTGTTAGGCGCAATCCACTGCTGCTTTTAGTTGTGTGAGGATAGGTTTAGGTATTGCAGTCTGCAGAGATTCCACGTCTCAGAGCTTGTTCTATTGTTTTTGGGTTATTGCCATATCACTGTATGTGCGCTGATTACTGCACACTGTGTTGCCTGATAGCACAGCATAACAGTTCCCCAGGTTTCCTCGCCATTGCTGCGATCTTAATGCTCTCGTTTAGTAGTTGTTGGAAACTACAGTGCATTAGGCCTACAAATTGGGTATGGGGTGTAGAGAGATGGTATGTTCCACTCCAAGGTGTTCCCCAGGTTTCCTCGCCATTGCTTCGATCTTCCTGCTCTTGTTTAGTAGTTGTTGGAAACTACACTGCATTAGGCCTACAAATTGGGTATGGGGTGTAGAGAGACGGTGTGTTACACTCCAAGGTGTTCCCCAGGTTTCCTCTCCATTGCTTCGATCTTCCTGCTCTCGTTTAGTAGTTGTTGGAAACTACAGTGCATTAGGCCTACAAATTGGGTATGGGGTGTAGAGAGATGGTGTGTTACACTCCAAGGTGTTCCCCAGGTTTCATCCACATTTCTTCGGTCTTCTGACTCTCGTTTAGTAGTTGTTGGAAACTACAGTGCATTAGGCCTACAAATTGGGTATGGGGTGTAGAGAGATGGTGTGTTCCACTCCAAGGTGTTCCCCAGGTTTCCTCGCCATTGCTGCGATCTTAATGCTCTCGTTTAGTAGTTGTTGGAAACTACAGTGCATTAGGCCTACAAATTGGGTATGGGGTGTAGAGAGATGGTGTGTTCCACTCCAAGGTGTTCCCCAGGTTTCCTCGCCATTGCTTCGATCTTCCTGCTCTCGTTTAGTAGTTGTTGGAAACTACACTGCATTAGGCCTACAAATTGGGTATGGGGTGTAGAGAGATGGTGTGTTACACTCCAAGGTGTTCCCCAGGTTTCCTCTCCATTGCTTCGATCTTCCTGCTCTTGTTTAGTAGTTGTTGGAAACTACACTGCATTAGGCCTACAAATTGGGTATGGGGTGTAGAGAGACGGTGTGTTACACTCCAAGGTGTTCCCCAGGTTTCCTCTCCATTGCTTCGATCTTCCTGCTCTCGTTTAGTAGTTGTTGGAAACTACAGTGCATTAGGCCTACAAATTGGGTATGGGGTGTAGAGAGATGGTGTGTTACACTCCAAGGTGTTCCCCAGGTTTCATCCACATTGCTTCGGTCTTCCAACTCTCATTTAGTAGTTGTTGGAAACTACAATGCATTAGGCCTACAAATTGGGTATGGGGTGTAGAGAGACGGTGTGTTACACTCCAAGGTGTTCCCCAGGTTTCCTCGCCATTGCTTCGATCTTAATGCTCTCGTTTAGTAGTTGTTGGAAACTACGCTGCATTAGGCCTACAAATTGGGTATGGGGTGTAGAGAGATGGTGTGTTACACTCCAAGGTGTTCCCCAGGTTTCATCCACATTGCTTCGGTCTTCCGACTCTCGTTTAGTAGTTGTTGGAAACTACAGTGCATTAGGCCTACAAATTGGGTATGGGGTGTAGAAAGATGGTGTGTTCCACTCCAAGGTGTTCCCCAGGTTTCCTCGCCATTGCTGCGATCTTAATGCTCTCGTTTAGTAGTTGTTGGAAACTACAGTGCATTAGGCCTACAAATTGGGTATGGGGTGTAGAGAGATGGTGTGTTCCACTCCAAGGTGTTCCCCAGGTTTCCTCGACATTGCTTCGATCTTCCTGCTCTCGTTTAGTAGTTGTTGGAAACTACACTGCATTAGGCCTACAAATTGGGTATGGGGTGTAGAGAGATGGTGTGTTACACTCCAAGGTGTTCCCCAGGTTTCATCCACATTGCTTCGGTCATCGACTCTCGTTTAGTAGTTGTTGGAAACTACAGTGCATTAGGCCTACAAATTGGGTATGGGGTGTAGAGAGACGGTGTGTTACACTCCAAGGTGTTCCCCAGGTTTCCTCTCCATTGCTTCGATCTTCCTGCTCTCGTTTAGTAGTTGTTGGAAACTACAGTGCATTAGGCCTACAAATTGGGTATGGGGTGTAGAGAGATGGTGTGTTCCACTCCAAGGTGTTCCCCAGGTTTCCTCGCCATTGCTGCGATCTTAATGCTCTCGTTTAGTAGTTGTTGGAAACTACACTGCATTAGGCCTACAAATTGGGTATGGGGTGTAGAGAGACGGTGTGTTACACTCCAAGGTGTTCCCCAGGTTTCCTCTCCATTGCTTCGATCTTCCTGCTCTCGTTTAGTAGTTGTTGGAAACTACAGTGCATTAGGCCTACAAATTGGGTATGGGGTGTAGAGAGATCGTGTGTTCCACTCCAAGGTGTTCCCCAGGTTTCCTCGCCATATCTTCGATCTTCCTGCTCTCTTTTAGTAGTTATTGGAAACTACACCGCATTAGGCCTACAAATTGGGTATGGGGTGTAGAGAGATGGTGTGTTACACTCCAAGGTGTTCCCCAGGTTTCCTCGCCATTGCTGCGATCTTAATGCTCTCATTTAGTAGTTGTTGGAAACTACAGTGCATTAGGCCTACAAATTGGGTATGGGGTGTAGAGAGATGGTGTGTTCCACTCCAAGGTGTTCCCCAGGTTTCCTCGCCATTGCTTCGATCTTCCTGCTCTCGTTTAGTAGTTGTTGGAACTACACTGCATTAGGCCTACAAATTGGGTATGGGGTGTAGAGAGATGGTGTGTTACACTACAAGGTGTTCTCCAGGTTGCCTTTCCTGAGCTTCTATGTTCAGGCTCTCATTAAATTGTGGTTAAATGGAACAACTGCATTTGGCGTACTAGTTGGGTTGGGGCCTATTATCGGTGTCTGCCACTCCTTGCTGTTCTCCTGGTTTCCTGTCCTGAAATTCCATTTTCAGGCTCTTGTTAAGTAGTTGTTAATGTTAGACTGCATTTGGCCTACTAGTTGGGTTGGGGCCTACTATCGGTGTCTGCCACTCCTTGCTGTTCTCCTCCACTGAACAAAGCTGTGCCGCCTGTTTACTACGGTTGCCAATTTTGAACTGCATTTCGACTACTTACTGATTTGGGCCTACTCTCTGTGTCAGCCTCTCATTCCAGTTGTCCTCCACTGCAATGCCCCCTGGTTAGTCCTGTGTTACCAATTTTGAACTGCATTTAGCCCACTTTATTCTTTGGGCCTATATCTGTGTTTCCTCCTCATCCTGCCCATTGCCCAGCCAGTGATGGATGAGTCTGCTGGTACATTGACCCATAACGCTAAATTCCCCGTGCACGCTACACAGCAAGATTGTGACCCTGCTGAAAGTCAGGTTCCTCTTCCCGCATACCATACCACCTTACACGGGGACAAAGAGGAAGGTGCAGATGAAAGTGCAGGTTCCTTCATCAGGTGGGGGGAGGAATACTAGTTGGCGACGTCACTGGCACAGGGCCTCTCATAGTACGCAAAAGTGTTGCTGCCGGTGGGAGGCGCCCCCGCCGTGCAAACACACCGCTGTACTTTGAGGGGCCCTGTGCCAGTGCCAGTGCCAACGAGTGGGCCCCCCCTGCTTGCTCAGGATCACAGCACTTGCAAAGTTGAAATACTTACCTCTCCCTGCTCCACTGCCGTGACGCATTCCAGATTTCCTGGGCCCACTAATTACTTGAACCAGCCCTACCCCCCACAACTTTAGCCAAATGACCCCCAATTTCAAATGCCTTCCAATTATTATAAGCTAAATTACGATTGACAAGCTTCAGAAAAAAGAATGGATGTTTTTGCCATTAAAATGGGCAGTGTAGGTGTTTTCCTGGCCTCTACTCACTGCCGACTATGCTCCCCCATTGACTTGCATTGGGTTTCGTGTTTCGGGCGATACCCGACTTTTCGCGATAATCGGCTGATTCCACTCGACTCGACTTCTAAGATAGTCGCGTTTCGCGAAACACGACTCGACTCTAAAAAGGTCAAGGTCGCTCAACCCTAGTGAAAGGCAGTCGAGCAGGTGGAAGGGGGAATCCAATGGAAGGGATCAGGAAGCTTGCAGGAGAATTCGAAGCACATGACTCTGAAAAGAGTATAAACAAAATTAGTCATATATTATGATTAAATATGTTATATTCCCACTGAAAGTATTTTAAACAATTCCGGAATGGAATGAATTAATATGCATCGTAAAATCTGAATCTCCTGAAAACAAAATAATTATGTACAATATATTAAAACACAACATAACTAACATATTCCAGGAATTGTAGAGTTGTATAAAGCACTGTGTGAATCTATTTGGAGATATGATGTCCTAGCTCAATGTGGTCATTTTGTGTATAGGGAAGATCTTAAATTATGTAAGATCTAGAGTGGTTATAGTTATAAGAAGGATAGAAGGTCATATTCTGTGTTAAGGCCCTTGGGAGCAAATGTTTGAAGTTCATGAATCGATAAGAACTCCCTACATTTTAAGATGTCAACTCGATCACCACCTCGTCTCGGGGGAAGAGGACCTGTTCAATGACCTGGAATCTTAATTGTGAAATGTTATGGCCTGTGGAAATAAAATGATGGGGTAATGGTAAGAGATTACCAGTGTAGGCATGATAAATATAGTTTCCCCCATTGTAAAACTGGTGACACTGTAGACATGGAAGTGTTCCAGTTTTGGGGTTCTGAAGAAAGCGTTGTTTACTCCAGTGGCATGCTGTGCCAATATGAGGCTCTTAGGGAATCCCTAAATTTAGCTGCCCGTTTGAAGCATGGTAGAAAGGGTTGTTTGAACTCCAGGATGTCTGGGTGTTCTGTTTGTAAAATGTTCCAATGTTTTCTAATATAGGAGAAAAGAGGAGTTTAGCGAGGAAAAAAATAAAAATAATTTAATTTTAAAACATAGCTTTTATTATGATCATGAATAAGTCTCTTTGTCGAAACGTGTATATCTGAGACCTCCATCTTTGCACTGGCATATTGCCAATCAGTCCTTTATGGAGCATTTTTTATATGGCTAAAATAAAAGCTATGTTTTAAAATATATTTTTTTCCTCGATGAACATCTCCTTTCTCCTATGTTCATGCTACAGCTGCCCTGGCTCTGTTCATGCAAGGAATTGAAAGCTCCACACCCTGAAAGGTGAGCGGACTATTTGTCTTAATAGCCTTATGGAATATGTATGTAAATGGATGGTAGGTACGGTATGTACAAATGGGATGCGATTCGTAATCTTAGGGAGTGTGGAGATGATAGTGTTCATAGGTTCCTGTAATATGTGTGTGGGATAGCCCCTTTCTTGGAATTTAGAACACATCTTGCTCAACCTTTGTGTACAGAGTGTGTCATCCATAACTATTCTTCTCACCCTTTGAAACTGTGACTTATGAATTGATTAATCGGTGTGGGATGAAGGCTATGAGAATACGCTATTGCAATCAGTGGACTTGGATAGGTCTGTAGTAAGTAGATCCTGTGCATCTTTGAGTACTAACTTGTCTAGAAAATTGACTTGGTGGTAGTCTCGTGTCATGTTGAAGCTCAGTCCCAGGCATGAGGAAATGAGAGTTGCAAAAAATTCATCCAGTGATTCCAATGTGCCTCCCCAAATGCAAAATATTTCATCAATATATTGTTTCCATGTCAATGCATGAGTTTGAAAGAGGGGATGGTATAAAATTATTCTCTGTTCAAATTGTGCCATATAACAATTGGCATATGTGGGAGGAGGAGGTGGGGGGGGGGGGGGGGCACGTTGGAGCCCATGGCAGTTCACTTGATTTGAACTTAATAGGAATCCTGGAACAAAAAATAATTCTTTGTGAGGACCGAGTTCAGGAGTTCCGGAAATAGATACATTTTACCTGTATCCATCCCTGATGAAGATAGATGATGAGCTGATTTGATGGCCTGTGTGTGTCGAATGGATGTACAGGTCCTTGACATCAAACAAGAACAAGATGGCTTCATTGTGTACAGGACCCAAATCTCTAATAATTTTCAGAAAGGCCCCTGTGTCCAGCAAAAAAGATGGTGTTTTCTGGATTAGTACAGTCAAAATTCTCTCCAGAAAGATGGAGAGTGGTGAAATGATGGATTCTGGGGATGCCACTATGGGTTTGCCAGGTGGATGTTCTAAATCTTTATGAATCTTTCGCAGTGTATAAATAAACGGTGTGATGGGATATTTTTTCTATTCCCAACTTGCACAAAACTCTTCATCTTGCTGATTCCCCAATGTTGAGTTGTTGTCATATGTGTCCCTATTATTTATCCTCTTAGTACTCCACACAATAATGCCCATCACTGTGCATCTTGCAAAGTGAAATACCTTCTTTGTGCCCTTTAGATGTTGAAATTGCGCTTTAGAAAATATTAATGCCCTGTGAAAATCCTCAAGAAAACAATGCCCACATTTTGCTTTTAGAAAGTAATGATGCCTGCAGTGTGTCCAGTTAACAGTCACAATTCCCTGAGTGCCCTACAACAATTAGCCTTCTTAAGTGTGCATTTAACATTTAATAATGTTCCGATTCCCCCATATATAGTTCCCCTCTACACAGCATGATACCTCACACAGCTCCCACATACACAGCAGTTTGGGCATTCAACTTTCTATACACAACATGACGGACCCTACAGTAGCCCCTCTCACTGTATGACAGCACCAAGTAGCCCCCCAACACTGTATGACAGCTCCCAGTAGCCCCCACTATATGATGGCCTTCAGTATCTCTCCACACTATTTGATGTCCTCCAGTAGTCCCCTACACTGTAAGATGGCCCCCAGTAGTCTCACAAAACTGTATAATTTGCCCTCAGAAGTCCCCACATACTGTATTCATGGCCCTCAGTAGTCCCTCCACACTATGCTTGGCCCCCAGTAGCCCCCACACTGTATGGCTGGCCCTAAGTAGGCCCCCCACCTTATAAGATGGCCTCCAGTAGACCTACAACACTATATGCTTGGCCCACAGCAGTCCCTCCATACCATATGGATGGCTCCCAGTAGTCTAGTAATCTCCCACACAGTATGCATGGCCTCCAGTGTTCCTGTTATCTCCCACACTCCCAACATTGTATTCATTGCTTCCAGTAGTCCTGCCACACTTTATGGATGGCCCCCAGTAATCCAGTAGTCCCCCACACAGTATGTATGGCCTCCAGTAGCCCCCCACACTTTATGCAGTCCCCCCGGTAGCCACCAATATTGTATGCATGGCACCACAGTAGCCCTACAACATTGTATGAATAGGCTCTCAGTAGCCCCCCACATTGTATGCGTTGCCACCAGTAGCACCCCACATTATATGCATTGCCCTACAGTAGCCTTCTCACACTGTATGCATACCTCCAGCATTCCAGTAACCCCCACACTGTATGCATTGCTTACTAGTAGCCCCCCTACATTGTATGCATGGCCCCATAGTAGCCCTTCCTTATTGTATGCATGGCCCCCAGTAGCCCACCACATTGTATGTATGACCTCCAGTATTCTAGTAACCCCCACACTGTATGCATGGCTTACTAGTAGCCCCCTACATTGCATGTATGGCCCCACAGTAGCCCTTCCACATTGTATGCATGACCCCCAGTAGCACCCCACATTGTATTATTGTATGCTTGGCCCTACATTATCCTTCCCACACTGTATGCATGGCCCCCAGTATTCCAGTAGCCCCCCTCACTGTATACATGGCCTCAGTAGCACCTCTCCCCACAAGCACTATTAAAATAAAATAAAAACATCTTATACTCCCCTAACCATGGGTCCTGAAGACTCTGCCAGCAGGCAGGACCAAGGAGTTGGTAGAGAAACGAGATGATATCCTGGAGACGCAGAGTCCCGGCATGATAACACCATCATGCCGCCTCACCCCTGCCTCATCCATGCATCTCCCTGCTTTTCTGTAGATTGTAGGCTTAAATTGACCTGAAGTCTGCAAATCATGGATTCTGAGTGGTAGTTGAGGGAGATTGTGTCTCTCTGCTCTACCTCAGAGTTTAACTGTATTGGTGCGCTGTGCACACCGACACAGTTTATAGTATCTGTAGCTTTGGTTGGAACCCTGTGATCGTGGGTCCTGGTGCGTTCACACCCTCGGCTCCCCAGTAGCTATGCTATTCTATTCTAGATCTATTGTTTTTTCTTTAAATTTGTGGAGATAAGAATTCGTCCTTGTTCTAAGCGTTTTGTCCTGTTTCCACTACATGCAGACCTCTAGTTGAGTTGGGCAATTAGATATTAAATATCATGGGAAGAGTGATTAGCAATTAATATAATACATTTCACAATTTTATTTCTTTATCTCCTCCCGACCTGACAATTTTACGTTTTTGAGTTTTTGTTCTTTCCTCAATAGCCAAGTAATTTTTCTACAATTTTTCTTTTTCTTTTTTCATCTACATAATGTATAAAGGCTTGTTTTTTGAGGGATGAGATCTAGTTTTGAATGATGCCATTCATTTTAGCATTGAACTGTGTACTGGAACACAGGAAAAAATATTTCCAAGTGATGTGAAATTGAACAAAAAATGTAATTCTGCAATTGTTTTTTAGGTTTAGTTTTAACACTTTCATTGTGCAAAAAAGTTATTGTTGGCAATATGATTTTCTATGTCAGCATAATCACACCGATATTATACTTGTATATATACTGTATATATATATTATATATATATTTTTTTTTTTATTTAAAGGAGGATTCTCAATTATGATAGTTATGCCTTATTTATATATTAGGGAAATGAATGGAGCAGCAGAGTGCAGGATCGACTACCACTCCATTCACATAAGACCTGATTCTCGGGATTTGTTGAAGCCCAGAGATCAGGAAGTTATACAACTTCCAAACTTGTGAATAAAAGTTTTTATGGAGAAATAAATTAGAAAATTGTAAAAGAAAAAAAAATAACTTGTGTTGCAATCAATGATGAGCGAGTATACTCGTTGCTCGAGTTTTCCCGAGCACGCTCCAGTGGTCTCCGAGTAATTGTGACTGATTGGAGATTTAGTTTTTGAGGCAGCTGCTTGATTTATGGCTGCTAGCCAGCCTGAGTACATGTGGGGGTTGCCTGCTTGCTAGGGAATCCCCACATGTAATCAAGCTGTCTGTTGGCCGCAAATACTCGGAGACCACCCGAGCGTGCTCTGGAAAACCTGAGCAACGAGTGTACTCGCTTATCACTAGTTACAATTAGTTTTCCCGAGCACGCTCCGGTGATCTCTGAGTATTTGTAAGTGCTCTGAGATTTAGTTTTAGTTGCCTCAGTGGCATGATTTACAGCTGATAGACAGCTTGAATACATGTGGGGAATTCCTAGCAACCAGGCAACCCCCACATGAACTAAAGGCCCCTTCACATTAAGCGACGCTGCAGTGATACCGACAACGATCCGGATCGCTGCAGCGTCGCTGTTTGGTCGCTGGAGAGCTGTCACACAGACCGCTCTCCAGCGACCAACGATGCCGGTAACCAGGGTAAACATCGGGTAACTAAGCGCAGGGCCGCGCTTAGTAACTCGATGATTACCCTGGTTACCATCCTAAAAGTAAAAAAAACAAACAGTACATACTTACCTACCGCTGTCTGTCCCCGGCGCTCTGCTTCTCTGCACTCCTCTTGTACTGTCTGTGTGAGCACAGCGGCCGGAAAGCAGAGCGGTGACGTCACCGCTCTGCTTTCCGGCTGACCGACGCTCACAGCCAGTACAGGAGGAGAGCAGAGCACAGCGCCGGGGACAGACAGTGGTAGGTAAGTATGTAGTGTTTGTTTTTTTACTTTTAGGATGGTAACCAGGGTAAACATTGGGTTTCTAAGCGCGGCCCTGCGCTTAGTTACCCAATGTTTACCCTGGTTACCAGTGAAGACATCGCTGGATCGGTGTCACAACGCCGATCCAGCGATGTCCACGGGAGATCCAGCGACGAAATAAAGTTCTGGACTTTCTTCAGCGACCAACGATCTCCCAGCAGGGGCCTGATCGTTGGTCGCTGTCACACATAACGATTTCATTAACAATATCGTTGCTACGTCACAAAATGCAACGATATCGTTAACAATATCGTTATGTGTGAAGGTACCTTAAGGCTGGCTAGCAGCCGTAAATCATGCAGCTGCATCAACAAAAACTAAATCTCCGAGCAGCTACAAATACTCGGAGACCACCCGAGCAACGAGTACACTCGCTTATCACTAGATTTGAGACCTGTAACATTTCCATTTTTAAGTCGATGGATCTATTTGAGGACTTGTTTTTTTATACCTATAGATTACTTTCCAATGTTACTATTTTGGGTTTGATGTTTCAATTGCTTCTTATTTTATTTTTTTGCAGTATTGGAGAGCCTAAAGATGGCAACATCTGCAAAGAGTTTGTATGTTCTCTCCGTGTTTGCGTGGGTTTCCTCCGGGTACTCCGGTTTCCTCCCACATTCCAAAGACATACTGATAGGGAATTTAGATTGTGAGCCCCATCGGGGACAGTGATGTTAATGTGTGCAAAACTGTAAAGCGCTGCGGAATATGTTAGCGCTATATAAAAATAAAGATTATTATTATTATTATTATTATGGCAGTTCTGATTTTTTTCTCGATCTACTGCTTACCAATCAGGTTGATTAATTTTATTTTTTTGAGAGATCAAAACTTTTAGGGATGTGGAGATACCAATTTTTTTTATTTATTTATTTTTAAATGGGGGAAAAATGGTTGTTACTCGAATGTATATATATTTTTACATTTTTTTACTTTTTGATGCATTTTGTAGTCCCTTTGAAGTTCTTGAACCTGCAATCATCTGATCACTTATAGTATATAGTCCTGTTCACCATTTTTGGCGCCCCTTAATTTTTTTCATAGACTGTACAATATCTTCAGAAATAAATGGAAATGTACCAAAGTTACTTAATCAGTAGTTCAAAGTAATACAACAATAAAACATGTTTTTCATCTTACATGTTGGAATTTTGAAGAAGAAACAGAATAAACAGCATGTGCAGAAATAAAGGCACCCCTAATTAATACTTGACTGCACATCCTTTGGCATTGATGACAGCCTCCAAACGTTTCTTGTAACCATCAATAAGATTCTTGCACTTCTCAGCTGGTATTTTCTCCCACTCTTCCTTTGCAGTTTGTTCAAGCTCTTAAATATTTGCAGAGTTCTTTTTGTCAATGGCAGAATAAAGCTCACACCAAAGATTTTCAATGTGATTGAAGTCAGCACTCATTGATGGCCATTTTAAAACAGTCCATTATTTCTCTTTCAGTCATTCCTGTGTATGTTTAGATGTGTGCTTTTATGTCATTGTCTTGCTGGAGGACCCATGACCTTTGTCTGAAATTTTCAAGATTTGAACCTAGCAGCTCTTGTGCATCAGGCGGCAGCTCTTCCCTCTGAGCTATTCAGCTTGCTGTACAGTTTCTTTCTAAATCAGCTACTAGTACCTGTGTGTTCCTGATGGTCTCTACCCTGAGTTCCTGATTGGATCCACCCTGAGTTCCTGTTTGGCTCAACCCTGTGATCTCCTGATTGAACACCCTACTTAAACCTGTCACTACACTTCCTTCCTTGCAAGAGTATTGAGCTCCCAGCCATTAGTCTAGTTTCTTTCCACCTGCTGCTTAATCTCAAAATTCTACTACTGCTACTGTGTACCAGCCTCTGGCTATCTCTTGACAATTCCTGTTTATCCAACCAACTACACTGCTGCTCTGTGTATCAACCTCTGGCTATCTCCTGACTATGATTCCTGTTTATCCTCCAACTACACTGCTGCTTTGTAACCGACCTCTGGCAATTTCCTGACTTCGCTACCTGCTGGTGCTGCCTCTAGCGGTTGCAATATCACTACTCCAACTCAGGCCAGTCCATAACACAAATCAAGTTTTCTTACACTAGGTAGGATATTTTGCTCTAAAATCTCTTGATAATTCTCTGATTTCATGATTCCTGTGATACGGTCAAGGCCTCCAGTACCAAATGCAGTAAAGCAGCCCAACAGCATTATGGATTCTCCAATATGCTTAACTGTTGGTAGGGTGTTATTTTCCTTATAACCTTCATTGTAATGTGTGTAAACAAACTGTTGCTTTCCATTGCCAAAAAGCTCTATTTTTTTCATCTGTCCACAGAACATTTTCCCAGAAGGATTACAGTTTTGTCAAGTTACTTTTTGGCAAAGATCAGTCTTTCCTTTTTATGTCTTTTGTTAAGCAATGGTTTCTTCCTTGGCCTTCACCCATAAAGCTCTGCTTGGTTTAAAGTGCAGCATATGATACTTGTTGAAACCATAACCCCAGACTGTTTAGGGTTGGCCTTCAGGTCTTGGATGTTTGACATGTTTTTTGCCACCATTCGCATCACCCTTCAAAAACATCTCTTGTCAATTTTCCTCTTTCTCCCATGTCTGGATAAGCTCTTGATGATTACATGCTTGGCAAACATCTTAGTAACATTGCGCACTGTTGAAACTGGGATAATAAGGTCTTTGGAGATGGCCTTATAGCCTTTCGAAGTCTTGTGTTTGCTAATAATAGCAGTTCTGATGTCCTCTGACAGCTCCTTTGTCTTCACCATTGTGACAAAGGAACAGAGCCTACCATGTGGCTTTTTAAAACTCTGAAGTCATCATTCATTGGATAACTCATGTCATATGGGCACCAACAATTAATCACAGGTGATTCTCATTTGTGATTTACCACAGGTGAGTCAAAATGTGATTGCATACTAATTTAATGTAAAGGGTGCCAATACCATTGTCACAACAAACTTTAGTTTTTTTCTATTTTCCCCTCCTATTGGTTCTTCTTTAAAATATTGTTTATCATTTACTCTTTTGCATTTAATACAAGAGCTCTATCCAAAAAAACTGTTTCACTTGATTAATTTTTTTCAGGCGATGTTCCACATTATCCACTTAAACTTCATGGGTGCCAATAACGATGAGCAGGACTGTATATGGCAATGCCATGGTATGTAGCAAAAATAATGGTTTTCTATTAAAACGTGCTATGGACTTCATGAGAGCACCATCATGGCAGGCATATGGAGGTGTTTAGCAAACTACTGTTTGTCATGGCAACCCATTGGAACCACACAAACAAGTTGTTGGGGAGTGACGGGCGAGTGGGCCGCATGATGTGAATGCACTATTAATCTGTGACTTGGCTGAAAAAGCACGAAATAAATGTTAAAGAGTACGAACATATTCATTGGAATGTTAAAAGCACTTGCTGGGCATATAGTCAGTCTTTTGAGCTTTTTTCACTGATTTAAGTTGTCAAAGACATTAAGTAGTTAAAAGAAGTGACCTGACCATTTTTCAAGGCAGTTCCTAAATGGAAGCCGCTCACCTGTTTATTCAATACAAGTTAAAATAAAAAACTGTCAGCTAAAGACATTGTAAAAAACTACCAAAAATACTCCAAAAAAAGATGGTAAAGGACAAAAGACGCCAGGGTGTCTGTTTTGCATATGTCTAAAATAAGCCATGTGCATATACCCACGGAGGCAAATAATGACTGAATAACAAAGACATCATCTGCAGTCAATAAAACAGGCACAAGTTTCCTGCCTGCTGTGAAGAAGGGGACCTGACATATACATGTACACATACATATATGACATAATAATACTCATGCATTGTAGTACACTCTTCATGAATCCTTAAACTCTTAATGACCATGTGTACATATTAAAACAGCAGCCGATAGGAGTACTTAGTCCCGCATCGTTGTTTTAAAATGGTGATTGGGAATAAGGCTGTAGCGCCCCTCAGAGTCAGATAATCTCTAGGGTCTCAGCTACCGGGGGTAGCTGAGACCCAGGAAAAAATAATCAGGGCCAGATTTTTTGGTGTCTGATCACGTCATGACTAGAGTTGAGCGACCTTGACCTTTTTAGAGTCGAGCCGGGTTTTGCGAAACCCGACTATGTCCAAAGTCGGGTCGAGTGAAATCGGCCGATTATGACGTAAAGTCGGGATCGACCGAAACACGAAACCCAATGCAAGTCAATGGGGCAGCATAGTCGGCAGTGAGTGGGGGCCAGGAAAACACCTAGAGTGGCCATTTTAATGTCAAAACCATCCATTCTTCTTAATGAAGCTTGTCAAGCGTAATTTACCTTATAATAATTGGAAGGCATTTGAAATTGGGGGTCATTTGGCTAAAGTTGTGGGGGGTAGGGCTGGTTCAAGTAATTAGTGGGCCCAGGAAATCTGGACCACGTCACGGCAGTGGAGCAGGGAGAGGTAAGTATTTCAACTTTGCAAGTGCTGTGAACCTGAGCAAGCAGGGGGGGCCCACTCGTTGGCATTGGCACTGGCACAGGGCCCCTCAAAGTACAGCGGTGTGTTTGCACGGCGGGGGCGCCTCCCACCGGCAGCAACACTTTTGCGTACTATGAGAGGCCCTGTGCCAGTGACGTCGCCAACTAGTATTCCTCCCCCCACCTGATGAAGGAACCTGCACTTTCATCTGCACCTTCCTCTTTGTCCCCGTGTAAGGTGGTATGGTATGCGGGAAGAGCAACCTGACTTTCAGCAGGGTCACAATGTTGTTGTGTAGCGTGCACGGGGAATGTTGCGTTATGGGTCAATGTACCAGCAGACTCATCTATCACTGGCTGGGCAATGGGCACGATGAAGTGGAAACACAGATATAGGCCCAAAGAAGAAAGTGGGCTAAATGCAGTTCAAAATTGGTAACACAGGAATAACCAGGGGGCATTGCAGTGGAGGACAACTGGAATGAGAGGCTGACACAGAGAGTAGGGCCAAATCAGTAAGTAGTCGAAATGCAGTTCAAAATTGGCAACCGTAGTAAACAGGCGGCACAGCTTTGTTCAGTGGAGGAGAACAGCAAGGAGTGGCAGACACCGATAGTAGGCCCCAAACCAACTAGTACGCCAAATGCAGTTGTTCCATTTAACCACAATTTAATGAGAGCCTGAAGATAGAAGCTCAGGAAAGGCAACCTGGGGAACACCTTGGAGTGTAACACACCATCTCTCTCCACCCCATACCCATTTTGTATGGCCTAATGCAGTGTACTTTTCTACAACTACTAAACGAGAGTCGGAAGACCGAAGCAATGGCAAGGAAACCTGGGGAACACCTTAGAGTGTAACACACCCTCTCTCTACACCCCATACCCAATTTGAAGGCCTAATGCAGTGTAGTTTCCAAGAACTACTAAACGAGAGCCGGAAGATCGAAGCTCAGGAAAGGCAACCTGGGGAACACCTTGGAGTGTAACACACCCTCTCGCTACACCCCATACCCAATTTGAAGGCCTAATGCAGCGTAGTTTCCAACAACTACTAAACGAGAGCCGGAAGATCGAAGCTCAGGAAAGGCAACCTGGGGAACACCTTGGAGTGGAACACACCATCTCTCTACACCCCATACCCAATTTGAAGGCCTAATGCAGAGTAGTTTCCAAGAACTACTAAACGAGAGCCGGAAGATCGAAGCTCAGGAAAGGCAACCTGGGGAACACCTTGGAGTGTAACACAACGTCTCTCTACACGACGGAAGGGCTGATTCTTAGGAAGGAAGGCTGTTGGAAATAAGCATTGCGCGTCCGAGGGTGATTATATTCTTATTAGGTATATACTCACCCTCGGACGCGCCCTGCTTCTTTATTTGGAATGAATGTTTATTTGCAATGTGGTGTTGACTTTCTCTATTATTTTGGTAATTAATGATTTTATTATTTTCATTATTTTGCATCTTCTCGGCAATAATATAAAGAAGACGCGACAGGACAACACTCGGTGGATGCCATATGTGTGTTTTCAATTTAAAAAAACTTTCAGTTAACTACTTGCAGGAGAAAGTAATTGTAGCTGGTGGCCATTTTTAGTACTGTACCAGATTAGAGTTGTGTGTTTGTTTTTAATGTTAAAATGTCTGCATTTGATATCTCACCAGTATTTTCTTTTTTATAAGCAAAATACTTATTTTTATATTTTCTGATGTTGGTTCCAGGGGTACACGGCCAGCAGTGCCCTGGTCAGTGTAGTAGTAGTTGAAAGAATGGACCGCAGACAGGCATCGAAGGCCTAAAATAATAACACATGGCTGTAGGCAATTTTAAATTGGTTCCAGGGGTACACGGACAGCAGTGGTGTGGTCAGTGGAGGCCTAGTGGAAGGAGTGACCGCAGACAGGCATCGAAGGCCTAAAATAATAACACATGGCTGTAGGCAATTTTAAATTGGTTCCAGGGGTACACGGACAGCAGTGGTGTGGTCAGTGGAGGCCTAGTGGAAGGAGTGACCGCAGACAGGCATCGAAGGCCTAAAATAATAACACATGGCTGTAGGCAATTTTAAATTGGTTCCAGGGGTACACGGGCAGCAGTGACCTGGTCAGTGTAGTAGTAGTTGAAAGAATGGACCGCAGACAGGCATCGAAGGCCTAAAATAAAAAAATTGGGCTGGCTGTAGGCAATTTTAAATTGGTTCCAGGGGTACACGGGCAGCAGTGACCTGGTCAGTGTAGTAGTAGTTGAAAGAATGGACCGCAGACAGGCATCGAAGGCCTAAAATAAAAAAATTGGGCTGGCTGTAGGCAATTTTAAATTGGTTCCAGGGGTACACGGGCAGCAGTGGTGTGGTCAGTGGAGGCCTAGTGGAAGGAGTGACCGCAGACAGGCATCGAAGGCCTAACATAACAAACTTGGGCTGGCTGTAGGCACTTTTAAATTGGTTCCAGGGGTACACGGGCAGCAGTGGTCTGGTCAGTGGAAGTCTAGTGGAAGGAGTGACCGCAGACAGGCATCGAAGGCCTAAAATAATAACACATGGCTGTAGGCAATTTTAAATTGGTTCCAGGGGTACACGGACAGCAGTGGTGTGGTCAGTGGAGGCCTAGTGGAAGGAGTGACCGCAGACAGGCATCGAAGGCCTAAAATAATAACACATGGCTGTAGGCAATTTTAAATTGGTTCCAGGGGTACACGGACAGCAGTGGTGTGGTCAGTGGAGGCCTAGTGGAAGGAGTGACCGCAGACAGGCATCGAAGGCCTAAAATAATAACACATGGCTGTAGGCAATTTTAAATTGGTTCCAGGGGTACACGGGCAGCAGTGACCTGGTCAGTGTAGTAGTAGTTGAAAGAATGGACCGCAGACAGGCATCGAAGGCCTAAAATAAAAAAATTGGGCTGGCTGTAGGCAATTTTAAATTGGTTCCAGGGGTACACGGGCAGCAGTGACCTGGTCAGTGTAGTAGTAGTTGAAAGAATGGACCGCAGACAGGCATCGAAGGCCTAAAATAAAAAAATTGGGCTGGCTGTAGGCAATTTTAAATTGGTTCCAGGGGTACACGGGCAGCAGTGACCTGGTCAGTGTAGTAGTAGTTGAAAGAATGGACCGCAGACAGGCATCGAAGGCCTAAAATAAAAAAATTGGGCTGGCTGTAGGCAATTTTAAATTGGTTCCAGGGGTACACGGGCAGCAGTGGTGTGGTCAGTGGAGGCCTAGTGGAAGGAGTGACCGCAGACAGGCATCGAAGGCCTAAAATAATAACACATGGCTGTAGGCACTTTTAAATTGGTTCCAGGGGTACACGGGCAGCAGTGGTCTGGTCAGTGGAAGTCTAGTGGAAGGAGTGACCGCAGACAGGCTTCGAAGGCCTAACATAACAAAATTGGGCTGGCTGTAGGCACTTTAAATTGGTTCCAGGGGTACATGGGCAGCAGTGTATGGTCAGTGGAAGTCTAGTGGAAGGAGTGACGGCAGACAGTCTTCGAAGGCCTAACATAACAAAATTGGGCTGACTGTAGGCACTTTTAAATTGGTTCCAGGGTAACACGGCCAGCAGTGGCCTGGTCAGTGTAGTAGTTGTAGAAAGAAGGGACCGCAGACAGGCTTCGAAGGCCTAACATAACAAAAATGTCAAAACAATGGTATTGTCAGTGCCAGGCATTGAAGGATGTCAGCGGCTAGACTACACATTGGTGAAGCTGTGAGAGATAATTTTGCTAGTGGTAGAGCACTGTTTGAGCTGGGGGGGGGAACTGTCTTGTGGCCGGCGGTACAGGCACAGGGCCCCTCATATTACAACGGTGTGTCTGACGTTGGGTGCGCACCACCACCGCCAGAGACACTTTATTGTACTATGAGGGACCCAGTGGCAGTGCCGTCGACCAAAAGCGGCCACACCCACCTCTTCAGACAAACAGCACTCTCAAGGGTCCAAGCGCAAAGTGGCGATAGCACGGCCCCGTGTGGGGAGTTTGGCCATTTCGTGAGGTGGAAACATGTCGTATGCTGGACAATCAGGTGAAGAAAATTACGAGATTGGAAAAGTCATTCAGAATAGTCCACAGGCAAGACCTTTTCATAGGAAAGCTAGGTGTCAGCCGGGCAGGGTGGGGCAAAAGATTTTGAAATCCAGTTGTGGTTCATTTTAATGAAGGTTAGATCATCTACATTTTGGGTAGCCAGACGAGTCCTTTTTTCTGTTAGTATTGAACCTGCAGCACTGAATACTCTTTCTGATAGGACACTAGCTGCCGGGCAAGCAAGCTCCTGCAATGCATATTCTGCCAATTCTGGCCAGGTGTCTAATTTGGATGCCCAGTAATCAAATGGGAATGACGGTTGAGGGAGAACGTCGATAAGGGATGAAAAATAGTTTGTAACCATACTGGACAAATGTTGTCTCCTGTCACTTTGAATTGATGCTGCAGTACCTGTCCTGTCTGCGGTCATAGAAAAATCACTCCACAACCTGGTCAGAAAACCCCTCTGTCCAACGCCACTTCTGATTTCTGCCCCTCTAACACCTCTGGTCTGCTGGCCCCTGGAGCTCGTGTGAGAACGATCACGGGCGCTGTGTGCAGGGAATGCCAGAAGCAAACGGTCAACAAGAGTTGATTGTTTTGTTGCTAATATTAGTTCCAAGTTCTCATGTGGCATAATATTTTGCAATTTGCCTTTATAGCGAGGATCAAGGAGGCAGGCCAACCAGTAATCGTCATCGTTCATCATTTTTGTAATGCGTGTGTCCCTTTTGAGGATACGCAAGGCATAATCCGCCATGTGGGCCAAAGTTCCCGTTGTCAAATCTGCGGTTGTGCTTGGTTGAGGGGCAGTTGCAGGCAAATCTACGTCACTTGTGTCCCTCAAAAAACCAGAACCCGGCCTTGCCACGCCACCAATTTCCCGTGCCCCCGGGAAAGCTTCCTCATTAAAAATATACTCATCCCCATCATCCTCCTCATCCTCCACCTCCTCTTCGCCCGGTACCTCGTCATGTACACTGCCCTGACCAGACAATCGCTGACTGTCATCAAGGCTTTCCTCTTCCTCTGGTGCAGACGCCTGATCCTTTATGTGCGTCAAACTTTGCATCAGCAGACGCATTAGGGGGATGCTCATGCTTATTATGGCGTTGTCTGCACTAACCAGCCGTGTGCATTCCTCAAAACACTGAAGGACTTGACACATGTCTTGAATCTTCGACCACTGCACACCTGACAACTCCATGTCTGCCATCCTACTGCCTGCCCGTGTATGTGTATCCTCCCACAAAAACATAACAGCCCGCCTCTGTTCGCACAGTCTCTGAAGCATGTGCAGTGTTGAGTTCCACCTTGTTGCAACGTCTATGATTAGGCGATGCTGGGGAAGGTTCAAAGAACGCTGATAGGTCTGCATACGGCTGGAGTGTACAGGCGAACGGCGGATATGTGCGCAAAGTCCACGCACTTTGAGGAGCAGGTCGGATAACCCCGGATAACTTTTCAGGAAGCACTGCACCACCAGGTTTAAGGTGTGAGCCAGGCAAGGAATGTGTTTCAGTTGGGAAAGGGAGATGGCAGCCATGAAATTCCTTCCGTTATCACTCACTACCTTGCCTGCCTCAAGATCTACAGTGCCCAGCCACGACTGCGTTTCTTGCTGCAAGAACTCGGACAGAACTTCCGCGGTGTGTCTATTGTCGCCCAAACACTTCATAGCCAATACAGCCTGCTGACGTATGCCAGTAGCTGCCCCATAATGGGAGACCTGGTGTGCAACAGTGGCAGGTGCGGATGGAGTGTTTGTGCGACTGCGGTCTGTGGACGAGCTCTTGCTTCTGCAGGAGGACGAGGAGGAGGAGGAGGAGGGGGTGCGAACGGCTACAGACAACTGTTTACTAGACCGTGGGCTAGGCAGAACTGTCCCAAACTTGCTGTCCCCTGTGGACCCTGAATCCACCACATTTACCCAGTGTGCCGTGATGGACACGTAACGTCCCTGGCCATGCCTACTGGTCCATGCATCTGTTGTCAGGTGCACCTTTGTGCTCACAGATTGCCTGAGTGCATGGACGATGCGCTCTTTAACATGCTGGTGGAGGGCTGGGATGGCTTTTCTGGAAAAAAAGTGTCGACTGGGTAGCTCGTAGCGTGGTACAGCGTAGTCCATCAGGTCTTTGAAAGCTTCGCTTTCAACTAACCGGTAGGGCATCATCTCTAACGAGATTAGTCTAGCTATGTGGGCGTTCAAACCCTGTGTACGCGGATGCGAGGCTAAGTATTTCCTTTTTCTAACCATAGTCTCATGTAGGGTGAGCTGGACTGGAGAGCTGGAGATCGTGGAACTAGCGGGGGTGCCGGTGGACATGGCAGACTGAGAGACGGTGGGAGATGGTATTGTTGCCGCCGGTGCCCTAGATGCAGTGTTTCCTACTACGAAACTGGTGATTCCCTGACCCTGACTGCTTTGGCCTGGCAAAGATACCTGCACAGATACAGCAGGTGGTGCGCTAAATGGTGGTCCTACACTGCCGGAAGGGATGTTGCGTTGATGACTAGCTTCATTGGCCGAGGGTGCAACAACCTTAAGGGACGTTTGGTAGTTAGTCCAAGCTTTCAAATGCATGGTGGTTAAATGTCTATGCATGCAACTAGTATTGAGACTTTTCAGATTCTGACCTCTGCTTAAGGAAGTAGAACATTTTTGACAGATGACTTTGCGCTGATCAATTGGATGTTGTTTAAAAAAATGCCAGACTGCACTCTTTCTAGCATCGGATACCTTTTCAGGCATTGCAGACTGAGCTTTAACCGGATGGCCACGCTGTCCTCCACCAGGTTTTGGCTTTGCCACGCGTTTTGGGCAAGATACGGGCCCGGCAGATGGAACCTGTGGCGATGTTGATGCCTGCTGCGGCCCCTCCTCCTCCTCTGCTTCAGAACTGCTGCCGCCTGCACCCTGTTCCCCCAATGGCTGCCAATCGGGGTCAAGAACTGGGTCATCTAATAACTCTTCTTGTACCTCCTGCGCAACTTCGTCTGTGTCACCGTGTCGTTCGGTGGTATAGCGTTCGTGATGGGGCAACATAGTCTCATCAGGGTCTGATTCTTGATCAGCACCCTGCGAGGGCAATGTTGTGGTCTGAGTCAAAGGACCAGCATAGTAGTCTGGCTGTGGCTGTGCGTCAGTGCACTCCATGTCAGATTCAATTTGTAATGGGCATGGACTGTTAACTGCTTCACTTTCTAAGCCAGGGACGGTATGTGTAAAGAGCTCCATGGAGTAACCCGTTGTGTCGCCTGCTGCATTCTTCTCTGTTGTTGTTTTTGCTGAAGAGGACAAGGAAGTGACTTGTCCCTGACCGTGAACATCCACTAACGACGCGCTGCTTTTACTTTTACCAGTTTCACGAGATGAGGCAAAAGAGCTAGAGGCTGAGTCAGCAAGATAAGCCAAAACTTGCTCTTGCTGCTCCGGCTTTAAAAGCGGTTTTCCTAATCCCAGAAAAGGGAGCGTTCGAGGCCTTGTGTAGCCGGACGACGAACCTGGCTCCACAGCTCCAGACTTAGGTGCAATATTTTTTCCCCCACGACCACCTGATGCTCCACCACTACCACTACCCTCATTACCAGCTGACAATGAACGCCCCCGGCCACGACCTCTTCCACTAGACTTCCTCATTGTTTTAAAAACGTAACCAAACTAACGTTATTTGTTGCAGTCACACAACTTACACGGTGAGCTATAACTTCTGTATGATTTAGCTACCCCTTTACAGGTTGGTGAGACCACAGCGAAAATCAGGCCCAATGTTACACACTCTTTTTTTGGTGGCTGCAAATTAGAGAGATGCCCCACACGCAGGACTGTCACTGAAGCACAAATGTTAATATTAATGTCACACTATTATTTTTTTTTTATTTTTATTTTTTTCAGGAACACTTTAGAAACCCCCCAAAAAAAAAAAAATAGATTTTTGCAGGGAGAATTTAGAAAACAAATGTAACAAACTATATGCTTTCTATGGGCCACTGAGTGAGAGATGACGCACACAGGAATCAGGAGTGGCACACAAGCCCAGAGGCCAATATTTTTCTACCAATGATTGATGGAGTTATTTTCTCTGGTAGATTTTGGAACCCAAATCAAGGAAAAAAAATGTAGGCTTTCTATGGACCACAATTGGAGAGAGAGAGAGAGAGAGATGGCACACCCAGGAGTCAAGACTGGCACACAAGCAGAAAGGCCAATATTAATCTCCCACTGTTTTTTTTGGTTGTTTTTTTTTTTTTTTTTTTCAGGGAGACTTTAGAAAAAAAAATAATAAAAAAAATATGATTTTATCAGGAAGAATTTAGAAACCAAATAAAATAAAATGATTTTTTCAGGGAGAATTTAGAAAACAAATAAAACCAAAAATAGGCGTTCTATGGCCCACTGACTGAGAGATGACGCACCCAGGAGTCAAGACTGGCACACAAGCAGAAAGGCCAATATTAATCTCCCACTGTTTTTTTTGGTTGTTTTTTTTTTTTTTTTTTTCAGGGAGACTTTAGAAAAAAAAATAATAAAAAAAATATGATTTTATCAGGAAGAATTTAGAAACCAAATAAAATAAAATGATTTTTTCAGGGAGAATTTAGAAAACAAATAAAACCAAAAATAGGCGTTCTATGGCCCACTGACTGAGAGATGACGCACCCAGGAGTCAAGACTGGCACACAAGCAGAAAGGCCAATATTAATCTCCCACTGTTTTTTTTGGTTGTTTTTTTTTTTTTTTTTTCAGGGAGACTTTAGAAAAAAAAATAATAAAAAAAATATGATTTTATCAGGAAGAATTTAGAAACCAAATAAAATAAAATGATTTTTTCAGGGAGAATTTATAAAACAAATAAAACCAAAAATAGGCGTTCTATGGCCCACTGACTGAGAGATGACGCACCCAGGAGTCAAGACTGGCACACAAGCAGAAAGGCCAATATTAATCTCCCACTGTTTTTTTTTTTTTTTTTCAGGGAGACTTTAGAAAAAAAAATAATAAAAAAAATATGATTTTATCAGGAAGAATTTAGAAACCAAATAAAATAAAATAATTTTTTCAGGGAGAATTTAGAAAACAAATAAAACCAAAAATAGGCGTTCTATGGCCCACTGACTGAGAGATGACGCACACAGGAGTCAGGAGTGGCACACAAACCCAGAGGCCAATATTTTTCTACCAATGATTGATGTAGTTATTTTCTCTGGTAGATTTTAGAACCCAAATCAAGGAAAAAAAATATAGGCTTTCTATGGACCACAATTGGAGAGAGAGAGAGAGAGAGAGAGAGAGAGAGAGAGAGAGAGAGAGATGGCACACCCAGGAGTCAAGACTGGCACACAAGCAGAAAGGCCAATATTAATCTCCCACTGTTTTTTTGGTTGTTTTTTTTTTTTTTTTTTTTCAGGGAGACTTTAGAAATAAAAATAATAAAAAAAATATGATTTTATCAGGAAGAATTTAGAAACCAAATAAAATAAAATGATTTTTTCAGGGAGAATTTAGAAAACAAATAAAACCAAAAATATGCGTTCTATGGCCCACTGACTGAGAGAGAGAGAGAGATGGAACGCTTAGTACTGGCACACAAGCCCAAAGGGCAATATTAATCTCCCTTTTTTTTTCCAGGGAGAATTTCTGAAACCCAAAAAAAAAATAAAATAGGCTTTCTATGGCCCACTATTTGTGAGAGAGATGGGACGCTCAGGACTGGCACAGATGGCACGCTCAGGACTGGCACAGAAGCCCAGAGGCCAATATTAATCTCCCTTTTTTTCTGGGAGAATTTATAAAACCAAAAAAATATTTAAATAGGCTTTCTATGGCCCACTATTTGTGAGAGAGATGGCACGCTCAGGACTGGCACAGATGGCACGCTCACAACTGGCACAGAAGCCCAGAGGCCAATATTAATCTCCCTTTTTTTCTGGGAGAATTTATAAAACCAAAAAAATATTTAAATAGGCTTTCTATGGCCCACTATTTGTGAGAGAGATGGCACGCTCAGGACTGGCACAGATGGCACGCTCACAACTGGCACACAAGCCCAGAGGCCAATATTAATCTCCCTTTTTTCAGGGAAAATTTATAAAACCAAAAAAAAAATTAAATAGGCTTTCTATGGCCCACTATTTGTGAGAGAGATGGCACGCTCAGGACTGGCACAGATGGCACGCTCACAACTGGCACACAAGCCCAGAGGCCAATATTAATCTCCCTTTTTTCAGGGAAAATTTATAAAACCAAAAAAAAAATTAAATAGGCTTTCTATGGCCCACTATTTGTGAGAGAGATGGGACGCTCAGGACTGGCACAGATGGCACGCTCAGGACTGGCACAGAAGCCCAGAGGCCAATATTAATCTCCCTTTTTTTCAGGGAGAATTTATAAAACCCAAAAAAAAATAAAATAGGCTTTCTATGGCCCACTATTTGTGAGAGAGATGGCACACTCAGGACTGGCACACAAGCCCAAAGGCCAATATTAATCTCCCACTGTATTTTTATCAGGGAGAATTTATACACCCCACAAAAAAAAATACAGAAAAATGAAAAGGCTTTCTATGGCCCACTATGTGAGAGAGATGGCACACACAGGGATGGCACTCTAGCAGAAATGCCAAATTGCCAATCTTAATCTCCCACCAAAAAAAAAAAAAAAAAAAAAACAGGGAATGTCCTACAATTACTATCTCCCTGCCTGCAGTAATCTCAGCCAGGTATGGCAGGCAGCTACTATCTCCCTGCCTGCAGTAATCTCAGCCAGGTATGGCAGGCAGCAATAAGGAGTGGACTGATGCACAAATGAAATAAAAAGTGTGGACAAACAAAAAAGATAGCTGTGCAGAAAGGAAGGAACAAGAGGATTTGTGCTTTGAAAAAAGCAGTTGGTTTGCACAGCGGCGTACACACAGCAATGCAGCTATCAGGGAGCCTTCTAGGGCAGCCCAATGAGCTACAGCGCTGAGGGGAAAAAAAAAAAAAAAAAAAATTCCACTGTCCCTGCACACCGAGGGTGGTGTTGGACAGTGCAAATCGCTGCAGCACAAGCGGTTTTGTGGTTAATGGACCCTGCCTAACGCTATCCCTGCTTCTGACAAAGCGGCAGCAACCTCTCCCTAAGCTCAGATCAGCAGCAGTAAGATGGCGGTCGGCGGGAACGCCTCTTTATAGCCCCTGTGACGTCGCAGACAGCAAGCCAATCACTGCAATGCCCTTCTCTAAGATGGTGGGGACCAGGACCTATGTCATCACGCTGCCCACACTCTGCGTTTACCTTCATTGGCTGAGAAATGGCGCTTTTCGCGTCATTGAAACGCGACTTTGGCGCGAAAGTCGCGTACCGCATGGCCGACCCCGCACAGGGGTCGGATCGGGTTTCATGAAACCCCGACTTAGCCAAAAGTCGGCGACTTTTGAAAATGTTCGACCCGTTTCGCTCAACCCTAGTCATGACCATTATTCAGTGAACGGCAATCACACAAAAAAAGTGTGCCCACTGTTTCAATGATTTCTCTCTCTTCTGACATGATATACATGTCAGAGGAGAGATAATTTATGCCCCCCCGGGATCCCCCGGTACCTCCGCCATCTCAGGACCATCCTGATTCATCCTCCAGCCCCACGTCATCTTCCTTGAAAAAAATGGCGGGCGCCCACCGAGATCTGCCAGCTGGGACCCAGCAAAAATAGGAAATTTTTCCTATTGGTTTCTTTTGATCGCTGTGATAGACCGTAGCACAGTGATCAAAATAAAAAAAAAATAGTGAATCATATCCACCTTTATCACCACTTTAGTTTGATAAAAATAATAAAATATTTTTATTTTATCCACTTTTTGCGGTTGGGGTTACGGTTGCGGTTAAAGCTGTGGTTAGGGTTGGGTTAAGGTTGTGTTATGGCTAGGGCTGTGTTAGGGGTACTGTTGGGGGTTAGGGTTGGAAATAGAATTGCTTTTTTTTCAAAAGTAAAAAAAAATTGACAATATGTTGTCTAGTGTTGAGCGCAAGTGCTTGCTACTCGAGTTAGCATTGAGTGCTAGGGTATGTACGGCATATCAAAGATTTTTTTTGTGTGTCTAACAACCGCAAAACATGTGTGGCAAGAACTCGAGCATGCCTCTCGAGCACCCACGATACTCGGTGAATACCCAAGCACCCAATGCAGACTGGAGTAGCGAGCACTTGCACTCAGCACTAATGATTGATGATATATTCAATATGACAACCTGATGTTATCAATATTTGTGTCATATCTGTGTGTTCAAAATGCTCACTATATCCCTGGATAAAAGGTTTGAGGGGGTGTGGTTTCCAAAATGGACTCAATGGGGCCACATCAATGGGTCTCCTAACACAACATGCCGTCCGCTAATTATTTCAGCAAATTTTACATTCAAAAAGTCAAATGGCGTTTCTTCCTTTCTGAGCCCTGCTCTACCCCACAAATAAGGTATTGGCATATTCAGGAAAAATTGTGCATCAAACTTTGGGTTCCATTTTATCATGTTACCTTTTTGGTTAAAATAAAAAAAATTGGGTTTAAATTTAATTTTTGGTCAAAAAAAATAAATGTTAATTTTTTCCTTCCACGTTGCATCAGTTGCTGTGAAGCATCTGAAGGGTTAATAAACTTCTTGAATGTGGTTTTGAGCACCTTGAGAGGTGCAGTTTTTAGAATGGTGTCACTTTTTGGTATTTTCTGTCATATAGCCCCTCCTCAAAGTAACTCCAAATGTGATGTAGTCCCTAAAAAAATGGTTTTGTAATTTTTGCTGGAAAAATTAGAAATCACTGGTCAACTTTTAACCCATCTAACTTCCTAAGAAAAAAAATTATGTTTCAAAAATTATCTATTAAGTATTTTGTTTGCCATATCTCTCTGATTTAAGGGCATAAGAATTCAAAGAATTTCCATTTTTTCCCAAATAAACGCAAATCATAACTAAGAAATATTATCACAATCATGAAGTACAATATGTCACAAAAAACAATCACAGAATCAGTGAGATATTTTGAAGTGTTCCAGAGTTATGACCTCACAAAGTGACAGTGGTCAGAATTGTAAAATTTGGCTTTGTCATTAAAATCAAAATTGGCTCGGTTATTAAGGGGTTAAATCCATTTAGAAGCTGTAAAGCTAAAAATGTAGATGTGTCTCCTCCCCAGCCCATGTCATGTTCCCAGGGGTCCAGGAAGCCAAAATATAGAAATTTGTTTGGCAGGATCTTGTTACTGTTAAACAAGTTTGTTTTGACCATGAGCTGCTACTAGAAAAATAAAATTACCCTTGACCCTTTCTGACCACAAACATTTCTATTAAAATCCTGTGTCTTCACACTTAATGTCTAAATAAGCACAACTATGACTGCCCAGACCCAAACTCCACCTCCCCCACTTTTCCCCGACACAATAAGAGACCTTCATAACTTTAATATATAACTTTATTGGAGAATCCATAGCCAAACCATTCTCATCTTTTATATCAACCCTTCTTAATTGAAGGGGTAAGGTCGTAGCTCTCTGTCAGTTAACCATTGGAAATTGTGGGGATATGCCGCCAGACTCCCGGCACATGTTACCCATCTTTGTTTTTCCGCCAAGGAGTAGCTATGACAACTCACAGCTATGACCCCCACCCAAAGCAAACAAAGCCTCCTCAATCCCATCTTGCAAGCCAAATATAAATATATCTGAGCCAATGTCTGTCAAATGTATGCCATCTGGACGCAACAACCTAGCATTATTCCCTTCAAGCTGTTTGTGCCTTACAATAATGCCACCCTTAAAATGTACAAAGCGAGAAATTCGGTGATTTACTGCCCTTCGTCCTCTTTCTATACCTGCCCAATCTCGCGCTCCGTGCCATATCACCCTGGAGATAATCTCAGACCAAACCAAAACCAGTTGTGAGAACAAACCTGGTAATTTATCAATATCCACCCGCATCAGCGTAAGGAGCTTAGTCATCTGTATCGAACCCAAATCATTTCCCCCTGCATACAGAACCAAAACAACTGTGTGGGCCGCCAACCTCGATATTTGGACCACTTCAATCAGCACCTGAGACCACATTAATCCACGAATGCCTCTCCATTGAACATCCACGTTTTGAAAACCGAGCGATCTCCCTCCAGGCCGTAACGCAGCCCACTGCTCTGCCCAAAATACATAGGAGTGACCCAGGATCCAAACACTTCGCCTGGGAAAACCTAGAATGAGAAAGAAAAACTGACATTTTAATGCATATTTTACCTATTAAAACATTAACAGATCAGGTCTGATATAACGAAAGAAACATGATGAACGCCATCTACATATCCTCATAATTTCATCATCCATGAGACCCGCTCGCGCTGCCTCCATAGCCGCCCAAATCCGGAATGAGTGCGTCCTAAACTCCCCCGGGGGCAGTCCCAGAACCGCCAAGAACTGAAATCTGGTCAATGGTGTTCCATCAATGTGCGCAAAAAATGAATGACTATCCGGTTTTATTGCCAGGTACTGTGAAACCAAATTAATTGGGCAGACCGGGCCAGCAATGGAAAACAAAGGAAACCATAAACCATGACCCAAAGAGTCTGTTTTCGACCGCCGAATACGAATCCTGCCATTGCAAAATGGGACATCATTATGCTGTAACCCACCTGGCTTATGTGCAGAAGCAGCTGCCAACTCACTAACTCGCAAGGCCACGAAAAATGCTATTCCAAAAGCTGCGGAAAACAAAACAGATTAAAAAATGGAACTGCATACCGATTTTGTGTTATCAATAATTTGGGCCAAAAGCGAAAAGGAAATAGGTCTCCTGACCCCCTGGTGAACCCAAGAGCTTTCCCAACCTTTTAAAGCTTGCCGAAAAACAAAACTTTTTGTCACATCCTCCCAACCCCTTAATTTAAAATGAAAAGACAGCCCTGACAACCTCTTCCTGGCAACCGCTGCTGAGGAACCGCAGGCATGTAAATGTTGTAGATAAATCTCTGTCGCTTCCAACCTTGCTCTACCGGAGGTGTCTACCTGACGATTAATCGCAAAAACTCACCATTCCTGCCATGCCTTACCATATGCATTCCAAATTGATGGCGCCACTGATGCCCGAACCAATGGAATTGGCAGGTTCCCGGCACCTCCCATAAGTATCCCGGGCACGGAGTTCCTTGTTGACTGGCATCTGGCGCGAGATCCCGAAACTTCTGAAAATCAAAACGTGAAAGTGAGTCAGCCGTCGCATTTTCAATACTTGGAACATGCCGAGAGCGGAACCAAATATTCAAATGCAAGCATTTTGACACCAGGAACCGAATCAGCTTGATAACTGGGATTGAAGAAGAAGACAAATGATTTACTGCGTGAACCACACTTTCATTGTCTGACCAAATACAGATGCGTGAATTACGCAACTGATCACCCCAAATTTCCACTGCCACCACCAATGGGAATAACTCAAGGAGGGTAAGATTTTTTGTCCAACCATTCACCACCCACTTATCCAGCAATCGTTCCGCACACCACTGTTCTCTCAAAATGACTCCAAAACCCACAGACTCGGCTGCATCTGCAAAAAGGGAAATGTCCTGACCGGTCCTCTCTTCACTTTGGACACAAGTGGTGCATAGGTCACCGAGGACTCTTCCGGACTAATGCCATCATTTACCGAGGAACCCTTTGGGTGCAAAAGATGATGTATTAATCTGAACTCTCCCAGGTCTTTTTTTAGGAACTACACCTAATGGGGATACCCTAAGATTAACGAAAGGGGGTGAAGAAAAAGGTCCCATCATGCGCCACTTCCTTTGCAATTTTTTCCACCACAACTGACGGAAATTCCCTGGCTGATTTTAAATTGGAGGAAAAAAACGATTCCTTGACAAAATTGAAAGGTATGAAAAAACCATGCATGAAACCCACTCGCAACTCACCAGCCGCTAGTTTATTATGATATTTACTTAGCCACAGCTCCATCGCGGTGATGCTCACTGGAGTCCTTACTCTCTTGTTGAGCATTTGTCTTTGAAAGAATGGGCTTTGAGGTAGCACTGGGGCATTTTGTGACTGAGTGTGAACCACCGCACACCAATCACTCGTGTTTATACTTACATAACCTGTAATACTTGCAGTCACCTTCATTGAACAGCCAACAGATTCCAGGCTTGCGAATCGTGACTCGCCCTGAGCCTGACTGTTGGCCAGGGACCCCGTAATGAAAGGGCTGAATGCTCCTTTGAGCCATCATAATCCGCAACCAAGAGTCCGTAGCCTTAACTCCCCAACCAAGGTGTGGATTAATGGCCAATCGTCATCGAAAATCCTCATCATATCTCCACCAGGCAGTGACCCCATGCGTTTTATACGAATTATATATGGTGTCCATATAGAGGAATAATTCTGAGCACCCCTCGGGGTGTTTTTTTTCCCATGACACAACCTAACCCCAAAAAGGCTTGCAACCAATTATTTATGGTTTTTGCTACTTTCGGACGATGCTCATAAGGTCTATCAGCCATTCGCCATTCTGGATCAACTGAACTCTGCTCAGGCAACAATAATGACCATACATCAATGTAATCATTAGCCCAAATTTTTTCCAATGTCTCTTGCTCTAAGTGAGAACCCAATGGAGCCACCCCACAATAGAAAACATCCCTATGAATATCTGAACGTAAAGGTGGTGTAACGGAATTGGAAACTTTCAATTGTGGCAGCAACTTTGGGTTCAACACTAATTTATCCCCTCCAAGGATGCTCCTCAGATTTTCCAATGTCACAAATTTTTTACTCGAGCTCTCCCATGCTTCTACATAATTGAACTCACCAGCCTGTGCAACAGAAGTTGGTATTCCCAGCGGCTCTGAGGATGCCTCTTCGTTATACCCTCGCTGCTCTCCCTGTATCGACCTAGGAGATTGTTGATTCCTTCCACGACTACGCCCATGCGACCCTGAGGAAGAAGAAGATTGGAAACGTGAGGTCCTTGACCGACGACTGCAACTAGAAACTGATCTCCTCCTTCTCCGATGGGTATGATGCCTTCGACATCTGGAAGACCCTCCACTAGAATCAGCAGAAGAGGAAGAGGACCTGTTGCGCCTCCTTCTTCCACCCTTCCTCCTACCCTGATTGTTGGCTGCTATTCTCCCATGTGCTAACACTAGTTTGGCTTTTATCCTAAGTCATGTGACAAGGCTCGTTAAAGGGTTGACATTGACTGTTAGGATTGCTACTTCCAATAGCTGGCACTATAGTACTAGTCCTCTTCCTCTCTGAAGAGATATTTTGCAACAGTTTTTTAGTGATTTTACAAGTGTTTTTTGGAGCGAGCCTGCTGCAAAGAAATCCTCAAACAACTCAATGGGTGCATACCCTTAATACAACATATGTATTCAAGGCCGTACTTGGTATTCTCGCTGCCCTAGTGTTATGAAAGGCAATTCAGAATCACAATGGACATGGAGGTCAGAGCACATACAGTGATCTGACAATAACCCAAAATAATAGAACGAGTTCTGAGATGTGGGAACTCTGCAGACCGCAATCCCTAAGCCTATCAAAACACACTAAAGGTAGCCGTGGAGCGCTCCTGACCAGAACCTAGGCGCCTCGTCACAGCCTGAGAAACTAGCTAATCCTGAAGATAGAAAAATAAGCCTACCTTGCCTCAGAGAAATTCCCCAAAGGAAAAGGCAGCCCCCCACATATAATGACTGTGAGTAAGATGAAAACACAAACATAGAGATGAAACAGATTTAGCAAAGTGAGGCCCGACTAGCTGAACAGAACGAGGATAGGGAAGATAACTTTGTGGTCAGCACAAAAACCTATAAAAAACCACGCGGAGGGGACAAAAAGACCCTTCGCACCGACTAACGGTACGGAGGTGGTCCCTCTGCGTCTCAGAGCTTCCAGCAGGCGAGAAAAACCAATAAAGCAAGCTGGACAGAAAAATAGCAACAAAATAACATAAGCAAAACTTAGCTTTGCAGAGCAGCAGGCCACAGGAATGATCCAGGGAAAAAACAAGTCCCACACTGAAACATTGACAGGAAGCATAGATCAAAGCATCAGGTGGAGTTAAGTAGAGAAGAAGCTAACGAGCTCACCAGATCACCTGAGGGAGGAAACTCAGAAGCTGCAGTACCACTTTCCTCCACAAACGGAAGATCCCAGAGAGAATCAGCCGAAGTACCACTTGTGACCACAGGAGTGAACTCTGCCACAGAATTCACAACAGTACCCCCCCCTTGAAGAGGGGTCACCGAACCCTCACCAGAGCCCCCAGGCCGACCAGGATGAGCCACATGAAAGGCACGAACAAGATCGGGAGCATGGACATCAGAGGCAAAAACCCAGGAATTATCCTCCTGTGCATAACCCTTCCATTTAACCAGATACTGGAGTTTCCGTCTTGAAACATGAGAATCCAAAATCTTCTCCACAATATACTCCAATTCCCCCTCCACCAAAACCGGGGCAGGAGGCTCAACAGATGGAACCATAGGTGCCACGTATCTCCGCAACAATGACCTATGGAATACGTTATGTATGGAAAAAGAATCTGGAAGGGTCAGACGAAAAGACACAGGATTAAGAACCTCAGAAATCCTATACGGACCAATAAAACGAGGTTTAAACTTAGGAGAGGAAACCTTCATAGGAATATGACGAGAAGATAACCAAACCAGATCCCCAACACGAAGTCGGGGACCCACACTGCGTCTGCGATTAGCGAAAAGTTGAGCCTTCTCCTGGGACAAGGTCAAAATGTCCACTACCTGAGTCCAAATCTGCTGCAACCTGTCCACCACAGTATCCACACCAGGACAGTCCGAAGACTCAACCTGTCCAGAAGAGAAACGAGGATGGAACCCAGAATTGCAGAAAAACGGTGAAACCAAGGTAGCCGAGCTGGCCCGATTATTAAGGGCGAACTCAGCCAAAGGCAAAAAGGACACCCAGTCATCCTGATCAGCAGAAACAAAGCACCTCAGATATGTTTCCAAGGTCTGATTGGTTCGCTCGGTCTGGCCATTAGTCTGAGGATGGAAAGTCGAGGAAAAAGACAAGTCAATGCCCATCCTACCACAAAAGGCTCGCCAAAACCTCAAAACAAACTGGGAACCTCTGTCAGAAACAATATTCTCTGGAATGCCATGCAAACGAACCACATGCTGGAAGAACAAAGGCACCAAATCAGAGGAGGAAGGCAATTTAGACAAGGGTACCAGATGGACCATCTTAGAAAAGCGATCACAGACCACCCAAATGACTGACATCTTTTGAGAAACGGGAAGGTCAGAAATAAAATCCATAGAGATATGTGTCCAAGGCCTCTTCGGGACCGGCAAGGGCAAAAGCAACCCACTAGCACGAGAACAGCAGGGCTTAGCCCGAGCACAAATCCCACAGGACTGCACAAAAGCACGCACATCCCGCGACAGAGAGGGCCACCAAAAGGATCTAGCCACTAACTCTCTGGTACCAAAGATTCCAGGATGACCAGCCAACACCGAACAATGAAGTTCAGAGATAACTCTATTCGTCCACCTATCAGGGACAAACAGTTTCTCCGCTGGGCAACGATCAGGTTTATTAGCCTGAAATTTTTGCAGCACCCGCCGCAAATCAGGGGAGATGGCAGACACAATTACTCCTTCCTTGAGGATACCCGCCGGCTCAGATAAATCCGGAGAGTCGGGTACAAAACTCCTAGACAGAGCATCCGCCTTCACATTTTTAGAGCCCGGAAGGTACGAAATCACAAAGTCAAAACGGGCAAAAAACAACGACCAACGAGCTTGTCTAGGATTCAAGCGCTTGGCAGACTCGAGATAAGTCAAGTTCTTATGATCAGTCAATACCACCACGCGATGCTTAGCTCCTTCAAGCCAATGACGCCACTCCTCGAATGCCCACTTCATGGCCAGCAACTCTCGGTTGCCCACATCATAATTACGCTCAGCAGGCGAAAACTTCCTGGAAAAGAAAGCGCATGGTTTCATCTTTGAGCAACCAGAACCTCTCTGCGACAAAACACAGTGCAAAGAAAAAAAAAAACTTCTTTTTTCCCTCTATTGAGAATCATTAGCACTTTTGGCTTCCTGTACTGTGATGAAAGGCAATTCAGAATCACAATGGACATGGAGGTCAGAGCACATACAGTGATCTGACAATAACCCAAAATAATAGAACGAGCTCTGAGACGTGGGAACTCTGCAGACCGCAATCCCTAAGCCTATCAAACCACACTAAAGGTAGCCGTGGAGCGCTCCTGACCAGAACCTAGGCGCCTCGTCACAGCCTGAGAAACTAGCTAATCCTGAAGATAGAAAAATAAGCCTACCTTGCCTCAGAGAAATTCCCCAAAGGAAAAGGCAGCCCCCCACATATAATGACTATGAGTAAGATGAAAACACAAACATAGAGATGAAACAGATTTAGCAAAGTGAGGCCCGACTAGCTGAACAGAACGAGGATAGGGAAGATAACTTTGCGGTCAGCACAAAAACCTATAAAAAACCACGCAGAGGGGACAAAAAGACCCTCCGCACCGACTAACGGTACGGAGGTGGTCCCTCTGCGTCTCAGAGCTTCCAGGCGAGAAAAACCAATAAAGCAAGTTGGACAGAAAAATAGCAACAAAATAACATAAGCAAAACTTAGCTTTGCAGAGCAGCAGGCCACAGGAATGAACCAGGGAAAAAACAAGTCCCACACTGAAACATTGACAGGAAGCATAGATCAAAGCATCAGGTGGAGTTAAGTAGAGAAGAAGCTAACGAGCTCACCAGATCACCTGAGGGAGGAAACTCAGAAGCTGCAGTACCACTTTCCTCCACAAACGGAAGATCCCAGAGAGAATCAGCCGAAGTACCACTTGTGACCACAGGAGTGAACTCTGCCACAGAATTCACAACACCTAGGCACTTTAACTTTTCATGCCGCCTACTGGTAAGTCATACTAAGGATATGTGTACACAACATCTTTTTCAGGCGGATCCGATCCATTATCCACCTGAAAAAGTGCTAAATAAATTCTAAAAAGGCTAAATAAATGCGTTGCAGTGTAAAAGTTTCATGCTGATCATATGTTCAGTTTTTGGAGTATTTTTAACCGCTTCAGGTTTCCAAAAATATAAATTTGATGAACAAAGTGACCCAACTATTCCTCACACTAGTTCCTGCGTGCTGTGACAGTGTGCCTCTGTTGCCTGCTCAGATCAGTTGCATGATCTGGCAACAGAGTGGTGTCAGAATACCTGGCGTGCAGAGATCAGCGCCTCCCCTGCAAGTGACGTCACTGGTCTCTGCATGCCAGGTATTGTGACACCGCTCTGTTGCCAGCTCATACAACTAATCTGAGCCAGCAACAGAGGTGCACTGTCCCAGCACACTGGAAGTAGCCTAGCCCCTGTAATGAGCGTCTCTGATGACACTTTGTTTCAGGGAGGGGGCAGGAGCTGTGACAGTGACCGCAGCCTCTGCCCCCTGATAATGCTTTCTTTGAGTATCTCAGCATGAACTGGGATGTTAAAACGACTCATCATTAAAAAGAAACTAGGGAAAAAAATAGGAAAGCAGTTAGGTATTGTGGTTAGGGAGGAATAGGGAATTTTTAATGCAAGTATGTTAGAAAATAGTTAGAAAATAGTTTTGATTATGGCACTAAATAGATAGGGATTTCAGAATGAAAATTACTTTTCCTTTGGACCACCACTTTAACTTTGTTCCCTAAAAATGTTTGGGAAGTTTACTTGTCAATTGGGGGGGGGGGGGGGAGGGGGTGACAGATGCCCTTTAAACATCATCTTTTTTGGCAGCAAATGAAAGTGCAGAGTCCCGGAATGTCTAAACAGGCAATAAAACGACTGACAATCTGTTTGATATAGCAAATCAGTAGTCATTTAAAACTGCATTTAACTAATGTATTTAGCCACTCTTAGATGTAAGTACCTTACAGGTCCTGGTGAAATGGTGACTTTACCGGGCCACAGCTAGTCTCTGCAGATCTCCATCTTCTCCGGTCTTTTGCACCCCATACCGATACTGTACCCTTCAAAATATGTGTCATTATAATGCTCCTGAATAAAAAGAACTAACCATGGTGTGCTTTAAATAGGCCCAATGTTGTTCCCCCAAATAAATAACTGCCCCTCACTGTGATCCATGCACAAAAAATATCCCCACATTGTCCCGCTGATGGTACATGGTATCCACACTAACCTTTCCTATGAAATATTACCACCACACCGCCTCCCCTTATATACCATTACCACCATGCTCTCCCACTTTATATACACTATAACCACTACGCCATTCTCAATTCTATACTATGATCTTCACTCCACCACTCTTTATATACCATGACCACCATGCTCTCTCTTTATATACTATGACCACCACACTATCCCCTTTTATATACTTTGACTACCATGCCACCTTCGCTTATATACTATGAGCATCACACTTTCCCCCTTATGAATTCTACCCATCACGCCCTCCTCACTTATGATCTGTAATCTCCACACTGTCCCCACCCCCATGCTGCTCTCTATTTGAACTGTGTCCCTCAAGTTAGCCTACTCCATACTGAGCCTGTTATGGAAATTTTAATGCACATGTGAATGCTGATTAAGCAACTAAAGTGTAGCTATCTGCATCTAGGACAAAGTTGAGACATCTGCTCATCACTTAATACATCTTGTGCTGTTCCGCTTCCTGCTTGAAATCCCCGAACATTCTGTCTGGCTTATATCAGTTTATGTCAGACATTTTAAGCAATTGATTATAGTGCATATATTAGCTGTGGATATATGAGTATACATGAGTATATATATATATATTATATAGGAGTAGGGTTGAGCGAAACGGGTCGAGATTTTTCAAAAGTCGCCGACTTTTGGCAAGGTCGGGTTTCATGAAACCCGACCCGACCCCAGTGTGGGGTCGGCCATGAAGTCGGCGATCTTTTGAATCTGGAATCGGAATTCCGATACCGATTCCCGATATGATTAAGATATCGGGAATTGGTATCGGAATTCAGATTAAAGTGTAAAATAAAGAATTAAAATAAAAAATAGCGCAATACTTACCCTCTGACGCGCCCTGGTACTAACCGGCAGTCTTCCTTCCTTAGAATCAGCCTTCCAGGACCTGGCGGTGACGTCGCGGTGACGTCGCGGCTTGTGATTGGCCGCGCGGCCGCCCATGTGACCGCTCGCGCGACCAATCAGAAGCCGTGACGTCACCGAAGGTCCTTCAAGCGCTGATTCTTAGGAAGGAAGGCTGTCGGAAGGAAGCAGGGTGCTTCCGAGGGTGAGTATATTCCTATTAGGTATATACTCACCCTCGGAAGCGCCCTGCTTCCTTCCGACAGCCTTCCTTCCTAAGAATCAGCGCTTGAAGGACCTTCGGTGACGTCACGGATTCTGATTGGTCGCGCGAGCGGTCACATGGGCGGCCGCGCGGCCAATCACAAGCCGCGACGTCACCGCGACGTCACCGCCAGGTCCTGGAAGGCTGATTCTAAGGAAGGAAGACTGCCGGTTAGTACCAGGGCGCGTCAGAGGGTAAGTATTGCGATATTTTTTATTTTAATTCTTTATTTTACACTAAAATATGGATCGCAGCGCCTGAAGGAGAGTTTCCGCTCCTTCAGACCCTGGGAACCATGGAAACCCAATGCACTGCATTGGGTTTCGAGTTTCGGACGACCCCGACCCGACTTTTTTATAGGATCGGCCGATTTCACTCGACCCGACTTTTGAAAAAGTCGGGTTTCGTGAAACCCGACCCGATCCTATAAAAGTAAAGGTCGCTCATCCCTATATAGGAGTATATATGCAAGTGAGATCTATATGATATATATTTCCATCGCAAGCCCATTTATCCATTCTGAGCCCCCAACGCTACTACTACATACTGAGCCCAACCCACGCTAGCCCCTTCTACATAGTGATCTCACTCCACACTGCCCCTTTTCTATAGTCATTTCACCTCACACTGCCCCTTTTCCATAGTGATCCCAACCAACGCTGGCCCTTTTTCAGAAACATCCCATCTCATGTGGTCCCTTTTTCAGAGACATCCAACCCCACGCGGCCCCCTTTTCCAGAGACCTCTTACCCCATGCATCCCCGCTTCTCATAGACATCCCACCCCATGCGGACTCAATTTTCAAAGACATATATCCCATCCCAGGCTGCCCCCTGTATCTTCAGCTGAATGCCCCCTGCTCCGGTGGCTTCAAATGCTCTGCGCTGGTCTGCAGTAACATCAACAGCATGATGAGATAAACTGATGGGAGCTCCACTGACCCTGGAAGTGCCTGCGTGCATGGAGTTTCATTTGTATTAGTGTCTTAAAGACAGTAATATAAATTAACGTAGGGAGACAACTCATCTCACACACTCCTATCCTCCACTAAGGCTCCAGTGTTCATAGGGGAGATTTCAAAATGTTTATTTTAATTTTAAATCTTTAGCCTGGCGTCGCCCCCCGCGACCTGCAGCCCTAGGCACCGGCTTTCCGGTGCCTAGTGGTAAATACTTTCCTGTATGTGTTAAATGTATTACACAGTTGAAAACTTTTACTTTTGGTCATCCTCGGTACAGCAAATTTAAATTGTGTAACATCCTAATATTTTTTAGTATAGGTTTTAAGCAAAAAGCAATGAAAAGCCTTATTTTACAAATCAGGCTGCTCTATTAACTAAGAAATATCTCATATAATCTATTGCACATAAAATGTAACTTCCCCCATAAAGCAATTACTCTTTACATTATGAACAGTTTTTCATTGTACAATATAGAAGTAAAGCCCTTTAGCCTCCAGTTCACATACAGCTGGTATATGGTTTCTATGCATTAGTACGACATTTTATCATGTATTATATTAACTTTCCGCCATAAGCCTATAATTCTTTAATTTATCGCAGAGATTTTTCAGGTTTATATTGCACTTATGTTCATATTATTTAATTATAACCATATGTATTTTGCCTACTTTTTGTGGAAAACACATATTCCACCATGTATGATTCTAAAGGGTCTTCTTGCTAAGAGTTTTTGGATAATTTGATTGAATTTATGTTAATACAGTATTTTACCCTGTGACTGGACTGGATAGAAAAATATGTTTTCTCTTTTGTAAATGGCATATATTATAAGTGTGTATGTTTTTGCTTGCCTTACAGGTCTATATAGCACGTTACACATTTAATAAAAAATCTACTTAAAGGAAGTTGAAGCAATAATTCTTTCATGATAGTGTGAAATTTATAGCCAGCGCTATACAGAAAATATAGAAAATACAGGATAGCAGTGAGCCAGCCGTACCACCAACAGAGACCTTTTTTATTCAAAACTCCCCTTGCTGTAATCTCCAATTCTTTTGCAAATCATTCCTTGGTTCACAACTTTATGACCTATTGACAAGCTACTGTGGGTGGCTTGAAACATCTGGAGAGCCTGTTCAATGGAGTGTGTTTGCGGGTTTGTAACAAATGAAGAACACAGCCTGTAGATGTGTAGCAAAGGCTGGATGAAGAATCAGTCAGGGATAATAACCCTGCTTTAAACATATATTCATCATTAGACACAGCTAATTAGGGCACACGTGATATTGCAATAGTTCATCGCTTCATGTACTCTGAAATAAAGAAAAGGCTGACAATAGTAGCATTATTTTCACGTATGTCTAATGCAATAATGTCAGCTGTGCCGCATGTCAGGCATATCATGACTCCATCCATCATGGTATAAATAATGTGTAGCTTTGAGAAAAGTACAATAAAGGGACCGGGCAGCTAGGCAGCACACATAGAAAACTCAACAGAAAAAGATGAAATCCTACAATGGCCTGATAAGATGAAGCACATAAAATGTTCAGGGTTTTGAGTTAAAGATAAAGTGGTTTGTTGGGCTATTGTACAATTACAAGCCTTAAACCATTGTTCCTATTTAGTGAGATCATTAATTTTCAAACAATAAACACAATAGTGTTTTGTGGAGATGAAAAAATATCACGGGATACTTAATTTGATGTTTTATGTAAGCATCATCAAATCGAAAGCCCTAGGAAAATGTTTGCAGAATATGAAAAAATATTTCGAACTGAGAGTCCTCAATGGTTGATACATTTTAATGGCTAAATGAAAAGATGATAACAAATTGCAAGCTTTCGAGACTACTCAGGTCCTTTCATCAGGCATAGACTATTAGAAATTCTCGAAGAATCACATATTTATGCACAATACAGCACAGAAATAATGCCATAAATAAGACAGGCGATATGAAGCAGAACTACCATTATGTGAGTGATAAACAGTTACGTCCATAAATATTGGAACAGTTCATAGATAAGCAGTGTGTATCTTTTATTGTCCTCTGATTGGGGTCTGGTTCTATGTTATGATGCCCCCACATGGTCTGAGGAGCAATTTCCTTAATTGATGTAAAAAGACATAAATCCATGCGACAAATTCATTCCTGCACTGAGTGTGTCAAAGGTCGTCATCAGCTTATATTCCCAGACTCTTCTGTCTCTTTGAGATTTGAAGTTACATTTTAAAACAAGTAATTTCATGTCCATAATGCTGTGATCAGTGAGAAAAAAATGTATTGCTACAGGTAGATCCATTCTTTTTTCTCTTATTGTGTGGCGATGAGAGTTCATCCTTGTTCTCAGTTTTTGCCCTGTGTCCCCTACATACGGTCCCCCAGTTGGACATTTAGTACAAATAATTAGGTACACCACATTAGATGTGATGCAGCTGAAAGTACCTGGGATCTTGTCGTCCTGATGTGAATTGGGGATCTTTATCTTGTCCATGGTCATTATAAATCGACAGGCTTTACATTTTTTCTGGTTGCAAGGAAGGGTTCCTGCAACTAATTGAGAGGACAGGGAGCTTCTGACAATGATATGTCTTAGATTTGGGGGCAGCCTAAAACACAGTAGTAGGGGGTCTGGAAAAATGGATTGTAAGTGGGCATCTTTTTGTAGTAAAGGTTGTAATTTCCATGCAGCTCCTCTTAGCAGCTCCAGATTTGGATTGTAGGTGACTACTAGAGGCACCTGATTATTTTCTTTTTTAGTTTTTTAATGTAGCAGGCGTTTCCTTGATATTTTAGTTGCTCTTGTAATTTGGTTTTGAATTGTTCTTGGATGGTAGCCCTAATAGAAAAAGGTCTTTCTGAGGTGACCAAGGTGTTCATTCCTATCCATGGGGCTGGAACATATACAATTGTATGTGATGGCTTGACTGTAGAAAATAGTGTTCTTTTTGTGTTTTGGATGGAAACTGTCCCATTTGAGGTATGTTGAGTGGTCGATTGGCTTCTGATATAGTTTCTATTTCATTGTTCTGCAGCTTACACAGAACAATGACAAAGCGTATGCATCATGAAAGTTGGTGCCAATCCGACCTGTGATGCATATGTGTTGTCACAGAATGATCGCGTTCCTGCAGGCCGGATGAAAGGGTTAACCCCGACCTGCAGGGACAGGGGGAGTGGTACTTCAGCCCAGGGGGGTGGCTTTGCCCCACGTGGCTACGATCGCTCTGATTGGCTGTGGAAAGTGAAACAGCCAATCAGAGCAATTTACATAACATAGTAACATAGTAACATAGTTAGTAAGGCCGAAAAAAGACATTTGTCCATCCAGTTCAGCCTATATTCCATCATAATAAATCCCCAGATCTACGTCCTTCTACAGAACCTAATTGTATGATACAATATTGTTCTGCTCCAGGAAGACATCCAGGCCTCTCTTGAACCCCTCGACTGAGTTCGCCATCACCACCTCCTCAGGCAAGCAATTCCAGATTCTCACTGCCCTAACAGTAAAGAATCCTCTTCTATGTTGGTGGAAAAACCTTCTCTCCTCCAGACGCAAAGAATGCCCCCTTGTGCCCGTCACCTTCCTTGGTATAAACAGATCCTCAGCGAGATATTTGTATTGTCCCCTTATATACTTATACATGGTTATTAGATCGCCCCTCAGTCGTCTTTTTTCTAGACTAAATAATCCTAATTTTTTAATGAAACTTGGTGAAATATTACAATCCAGCCATGGCCGATGATGCAATATCATCGGCCACGGCTGGAGACCCCGATCTGCCCGGCCACCGACTGACGGCAGCGATCTGCAGCCATCACTGTTTCCTACCCCTCCGTTCTTTCCTCAGCTGCCCACCTCTCCCCTCCTCTTCCCTCCATCCTGTCCGGCGCCCCCCCCCCGCTGTCCGATCCCACCTTCCCATACCTCTGGGGTCCTAAGGTCCCTTCCGGTGTCCATCCATCAGCTAGGATGGGCGCTGCCATCTTCCAAAATGGCGGGTGCATGCGCAGTGCGCCCACCAAATCTGCCGGCCGGCAGATTCGTTCATTCATTTTGATCACTGTGATACCTCCTATCACAATGATCAAAATAAAAAATATAGTAAATAATGCCCCCTTTATCACCCCCATAGGTAGAGAAAATAATAAAATAAAGAAAATATATTTATTTTCATTTTTCCACTAGGGTTAGGGTTATAATTAGGGTTAGGGTTGCAATTAGGGATAGGGTTAGGGTTGCAGTTAGGGTTAGGGTTGCAATTAGGGTTAGGGTTGCAATTAGGGTTAGCATTAGGGTTAGAATTGCAATTAGGGTTGGGGTTAGAATTAGGGTTAGAATTAGGCTATGTGCACACGGTGCGGATTGGCCGCTGCGGATTCGTAGCAGTTTTCCATCACTTTTACAGTGCCATGTAAACCTATGGAAAACCAAATCCGCTGTGCCCATGGTGCGGAAAATACCATGCGGAAACACTGCATTGTATTTTCTGCAGCATGTCAATTCTTTGTTCGGATTCCGCAGCGTTTTACACCTGCTCCTCACTAGGAATCCGCAGGTGAAATCCGCACAAAAAACATTGGAAATCTGCTGTAAATCCGCAGGTAAAACGCAGTTCATTTTACCTGCGGATTTTTCAAAAACGGTGCGGAAAAATCCGCACACAAAGCGGCAATGTGGGCACACAGCCTTAGGGTTTGGGTTGGAATTTGAGTTAGGGATGGAATTAGGGTTAGGGTTGGAAACAGGGTTAAGATTAGGGTTAGGTGTGTGTTAGGGTTAGGGTTGTGGTTAGGGGTTAGGGTTGTGATTAGGGTTATAGCTAGAGTTGGGATTAGGGTTAGGGGTGTGTTGGGGTTAGTGTTGGAGTTACAATTGAGGGATTTCCACTGTTTAGGCACATCATGGGTCTCCAAATGCGACATGGCGCCACCATTGATTCCAGCCAATTTTGCGTTCAAAAGGTCAAATGTGATCCCTCCCTTCCGAGCCCCAATGCGCGCCCAAACAGTCGTTTACCCAACAGTGGGGTATAAGCGTACTCAGGAAAAATTGCACAACAACATTGGGGGTCTAATTTCTCCTGTTACCACTGTTACCCTTGTGAAAATAAAAAATTGCAGGCTAAAAAATAATTTTTGAGGAAAGAAAAATGATTTTTTATTTTCACCACTCTGCGTTATAAAATTCTTGGGGGTTCAAAGTGCTCACCACACACCTAGATAAGTTCCTTGGGGGGTCTAGTTTCCAAAATGGGGTTACTTGTTGGGGGTTTCTACTGTTTAGGCACATCAGGGGCTCTACAAGCGCAATGTGACGCCCGCAGACCATTCCATCAAAGTTTGCGTTTCAAAACATCACTACTTCCCTTCCGAGCCCCGACGTGTGCCCAAACAGTGGTTTACCCCCACATATGGGGTATCAGAGTACTCAGGAAAAACTAGACAACAACCATTGGGGTCCAATTTCTCCTGTTACCCTTTTAAAAATAAAAAATTGCAGGCTAAAAATAATTTTTGAGGAAAGAAAAATGATTTTTTATTTTCACGGCTTTGCGTTATAAAATTCTGGGAAGCACTTGGGGTTGAAAGTGCTCACCACACATTTAGATAAGTTCCTTGGGGGGGTCTAGTTTCCAAAATGTGGTCACTTGGTGGGGGGTTTCCACTGTTTAGGCACATCAGGGGCTCTTCAAATGCAACATGACCCCCGCAGACCATTCCACCAAAGTCTGCATTTCAAAACATCACTACTTCCCTTCCGAGCCCCAACATGTGCCCAAATAGTGGTTTACCCCCACATACGGACTATCAGCATACTCAGGACAAACTGGACAACAACTTTTGGGGTCTAATTTCTCCTGTTACCCTTGTGAAAATAAAAAATTGCGGGCTAAAAAATAATTTTTGAGAAAAGAAAAATTATTTTTTATTTTCACGGCTCTACTTTATAAACTTCTGCAAAGCACTTGGGGGGTTCAAAGTGCTCACTGCACATCTAGATTAGTTCCTTTGGAGGTCTAGTTTCCAAAATGGGGTCAATTGTGGGGGAGCGCTAATATTTAGGCACATAGGGGTTCTCCAAACGTGACATGGTGTCCGCTAACGATTGGAGCTACTTTTTCATTCAAAAGTCAAATGGCGCTCCTTCCTTTCTGAGCCTTCCCGTGTGACCAAACAGTCGTTTACCCCCACGTGAGGTATCAGTGTACTCAGGAGAAATTTCCCAACAAATTTTAGGATCCATTTCATCCTGTTGCCCATGTGAGAATGAAAAAATTGAGGCTAAAAGAAATTTTTTGTGAAAAAAAAGTACTTCATTTTTACGGATCAATTTGTGAAGCACTTGGGGTTCAAATTGCTCACTATGCATCTATATAAGTTCCTTGGAGGTCTAGTTTCCAAAATGGGCTCACTTGTGGGGGAGCTCCAATGTTTAGGCACACAGGGGTTCTCCAAATGCGACATGGCGTCCGCTAATGATTGGAGCTACTTTTTGATTCAAAAGTCAAATGGCGCTCCTTCCCTTCCGAGCCTTGCCATGTGCCCAAACAGTTGTTTACCCCCATATGTGAGGTATCGCTGTACTCATGAGAAATTGCCCAACAAATTTTAGGATCCATTTTATCCTGTTGCTCATGTGAAAATGAAAAAATTGAGGCTAAAACAAATTTTTTGTGAAAAAAAAGTACTTTTTCATTTCTACAGATCAATTTGTGGAGCACCTGGGGGTTCAAAGTGCTCACTATGCATCTAGATAAGTTCCTTTGTGGGTCTAGTTTCCAAAATAGGGTCACTTGTGGGGGAGCTCCAATGTTTAGGCACATAGGGGCTCTCCAAACGCGACATGGTGTCCACTAAAGATTGGAGCCAATTTTTCATTCAAAAACTCGAATGGCTCTCATTCCCTTCCGAACCCCTACATGTGCCCAAACAGTGGTTCCCCCCACATATTGGGTATTGGCATACTCTGGACAAATTGTCCACCACCTTTTGGGGTCCAGTTTCTTTTTTTACCCATGGGAAAACAAAAAAATTGTTGCTAAAAGATCATTTTTGTGACTAAAAAGTGAAATGTTCATTTTTTCCTTCCATGTTGTTTCTGCTGCTGTGAAACACCTGAAGGGTTAATAAACTTCTTGAATGTGGTTTTGAGCACCTTGAGGGGTGCAGTTTTTAGAATGGTATCACTTTTGGGTATTTTCTGTCATATAGACCCCTCAAACTGACTTCAAATGTGAGGAGGTCCCTAAAAAGTGGTTTTGTAAATTTTGTTGTAAAAATGGGAAATCGCTGGTCAAATTTTAACCCTTATAACTTCCTAGCAAAAAAAAAATTGTCTCCAAAATTGTGCTGATGTAAAGTAGACATGTGGGTAATGTTATTTATTAACTATTTTGTGTCACATAACTCTCTGGTTTAACAAAATAAAAATTCAAAATTGCGAAATTTTCAAAATTTTCACCAAATTTCCATTTTTTCACAAATAAACGCAAAAACTATCGACCTAAATTTACCACTATCATGAAGCCCAATATGTCATGAAAAAAAAACTCAGAATCACTAGGATCCGTTGAAGCGTTCCTGAGTTATTACGCCATAAAGGACACTGGTCAGAATTGCAAAAAATGGCCAGGTCGTTAAGGTCAAAATAGGCTGGGTCATGAAGGGGTTAATGATGGTGTCCAAAAAGTTAATTTCAGTGCAGGAGTAGTTGAATGTTAAGTTGATGGTGGGATGAAATTGATTAAACTGTTCATAGAACGTCTTTAGCTGTGGCTCAGACTCTGTCCAGATTAAAATATCATCAATGTAGCGGTAGTAGGCCAGAGGCCTGATGGAACATGAGGACAAATAGTCGCTTTCAAGCTTGGCCATGAAAACATTTGCATACTGTGAGGCCATTTTACTTCCCATTGCTGTGTAATTTGTATGTAAATCCTTCTCATGCCCAGCACCATGGAATCAATGGTGCTATATAAATAAATAAATAAATAATAATAATAATAATTACTGTATGGAAATCAGATGCAAGATTCAAGTTCTGTGCTACATTATTATTTTTTTTAATATTCAACGACCTAGAGCTCAATCTCGAGTCATGGTTACTTGATGAATGAATGCTCTGTAAGAGGGGGTCCCCACACTGTTTTTGTATCATCTCCAAATATCCATATTTTACTGTGTAAACCTTCTGCCAGATCATTAATAAATATGTTGAAGAGAATAAGTCCCAACACCGACCCCTGCGGTACCCCACTGGTCACAGCGACCCAATTAGAGAATATACCATTTATAACCACCCTCTGCTTTCTATCACTAAGCCAGTTTCTTACCCATTTCCACACATTTTCCCCCTGACCCAGCACTCTCATTTTGTGTACCAACCTCTTGTGTGGCACGGTATCAAATGTGTTGGAAAAATCAAGCGATACCATGTCCAATGACTCACCTTGGTCCAGTCTGTAGCTTACCTTCACTAATAGGAACATCACCAGTGCCATTTCCAAAACAGTTATTGGGATTGTCCACTTAATGACCAACACGTGAACAAGCGCTCATGGCCAGGAACACTACATTTCCCTGACAGCACAATAGGTGAACATTGTGGAGGCTTGATCCGAGTCCCACCCTTGCATGGCACATATGCTACTGAAGCCAAGGATTGCTGGTCCTACTTCTATCATGGTTTCCTCCACCTCCTACACCAGTTCCTGCACCCTCTCCTGCATGTGGACCAGGTGGAGATGGAGGAAGACATGAGACATTGAGATACTACATAGCCCAGCCTCATCTAATCTGCTCAGCGCAGATTGGGTCATGAAGGATTTAAAAATGCTCATTTCACGACTGTCTTGCTGTGCAAACAGACTGCAAGACACCCAACCAGAGAGCAAAATGAGCGCAAAAGATCATTGGTCTTGGCGGTGCATCATTCTGTGTAAACAGGTCTTGCATCGCTGATAAGTAGTGTTGAGCATTCCGATACCGCAAGTATCGGGTATCGGACGATATTTGCGGTATCGGAATTCCGATACCGAATTCCGATACTTCCCGCGTATCGGATACCGGAATCGGAAGTTCCCAGAATTCAAACTGAACGCAGCAGCCAATGAGGAATGATTGGAAGTGTGGGCACATCCTGTTTAGCATGGTGGGCATGTAAGTACTGGCAAGGCTTGGATTGGCTGCTGAAATGATGTCACTCTGCACTATAAAAAACGCTGCCGCCATTTTGCGCTCACTCTGCTGTGATTTCAGTTAGGGACAGGACGCTGTGTTCTAACTGAGGGCCAGTCGAGCTAGCTAATTGCTTTATTTTCCTTTCCAAAGGCTAATTTAGCAAAACGCTGTGTGTTCTTCACTGTTCACCTTGCTCTTGCCTTGCAGCGCTGTTTTAACAGCGTTCTGCAAGGTCTCTGTGTGTGTGTGTGTGTGCAGCTCACTCTGTAGTCTGTGTGCAGCCATATACCCGGTTGTATTCTGCTCAGGGGGGGTTCACACTGCCTCACACAGTTGTCCTTTTTTGCTCTTAGTGCAGCCTGCTGCACATTTTTTCTCAAATTTCCTATTAGTGTTTTTCCACCAGTCTCCAGCTCTATTGTGGAAAAACACTACATAGGATAACCTAGAGGGGGTTTTTTGGGCCTTGCAGCGCCGTTTACGGCTGTCTGCACGGTCTCCGTGTGAGCCCAGCTCGCCCTGTAGTCTGTGTGCAGCCATAGCCGGTTGTATTCAGCTCAGGGTTCGTTACTGGCTCATACCTTGAGAAAAATTTTACTTTTTTTCAAATAGTGCAGCCTGTTTAAAATTTGAAAAAAAAAATTCCTATTAGTGTCTTTCCACTCGTATCCAGCTAAATAGTGGAAAAACACTATATAGGATAACCTAGAGGAGGGTTTTTTGGCCTTGCAGCGCCGTTTACGGCTGTCTGCACGGTCTCCGTGTGAGCCCAGCTCGCCCTGTAGTCTGTGTGCAGCCATAGCCGGTTGGATTCAGCTCAGGGTTCGTTACTGGCTCATACCTAGAGAAAAAATTTTTACTTTTTTTCAAATAGTGCAGCCTGTTTAAAATTTGAAAAACAAAAATTCCTATTAGTGTCTTTCCACTCGTATCCAGCTAAATAGTGGAAAAACACTATATAGGATAACCTAGAGGAGGGTTTTTTGGCCTTGCAGCGCCGTTTACGGCTGTCTGCACAGTCTCTGTGTGAGCGCAGCTCGCCCTGTAGTCTGTGTGCAGCCATAGCCGGTTGGATTCAGCTCAGGGTGCGTTACTGCCTCATACCTTGAAAAACAATTTCCTTTTTTTCAAATAGTGCAGCCAGTTTAAAATTTGAAAAAAAAAATTCCTATTAGTGTCTTTCCACTCGTATCCAGCTAAATAGTGGAAAAACACTATATAGGATAACCTAGAGGAGGTTTTTTTGGCCTTGCAGCGCCGTTTACGGCTGTCTGCACGGTCTCCGTGTGAGCCCAGCTCGCCCTGTAGTCTGTGTGCAGCCATAGCCGGTTGGATTCAGCTCAGGGTTCGTTACTGCCTCATACCTTGAGAAAAATTTTACTTTTTTTCAAATAGTGCAGCCTGTTTAAAATTTGAAAAAAAAAAAATTCCTATTAGTGTCTTTCCACTCGTATCCAGCTAAATAGTGGAAAAACACTATATAGGATAACCTAGAGGAGGGTTTGTTGGCCTTGCAGCGCCGTTAACGGCTGTCTGCACGGTCTCTGTGTGAGCGCAGCTCACCCTGTAGTCTGTGTGCAGCCATAGCCGGTTGGATTCAGCTCAGGGTGCGTTACTGCCTCATACCTTGAAAAACAATTTCCTTTTTTTCAAATAGTGCAGCCAGTTTAAAATTTGAAAAAAAAAATTCCTATTAGTGTCTTTCCACTCGTATCCAGCTAAATAGTGGAAAAACACTATATAGGATAACCGAGAGGAGGGTTTTTTGGCCTTGCAGCGCCGTTTACGGCTGTCTACACGGTCTCCGTGTGATTTAAACTAGCTCTGTAGCCCGATCTGCACCAAAAAAATAGTTAAGTTCACCAAACACAACTTAACACTTGTGTAGGCCACATTTGAAAAATAATAAAGTTTAGTCCACAATTTACTACATTAGTGTTTCTTACACCTGTTAGGAGGAGCATTTCAGGAATAAGCACACTAAGGCCTTAGTACTTTTCTGCTTATCTTTATCTGTCAACCAAGATGAAGAGGGCAGGGAGTAAGGCACGTGGGCGTGGGCGCGGAGCAGGGAGAGGAGCAGGGAGAGGACGTGGTGATTCTGTGCCTGCTGCGGGCGCCGGTGACTCGTCGTCACTCAGTTTCAGCAGGGAACAGTCCTTCATGCGCAGCTTTGTCGGAGAGCGCCGTGCACCGCTGCTACGTGAAGACCAAATTGAAGCCGTTGTCGGGTGGATGGCAGCTAACGCCTCGGCATCGACTTCAGTTAGTGCCACATCCTCTCAGGCACAGAGCACTGGAGAGCAGCCATCTGTCTCTTCACCACCTGCCAAATTGGCCAGGCAGTCAGAGAGCCCAGGACAGGAGCCGTCTCTACTTCTGTTCTCTGAATCTCTTGGCTTGGAAACAGGGGGCCAGCCAAGCAGCATTGGAGAAATGGAAGAAGAGGCAGTGTGCAGTGATGCCCAAAAGCTTTATCTCTCTGACTCTGAAGAGGCAGGTGGGCCAGTGCCTCCGGGGACCACAGCGCAGTACGCATCTGATGATGAAACTCAGGTGCCGCTTTCTGATGCGTACTGTGCTGCCGAGACTACCCAGGAGGAGCAGTTGGTGGCAGAGGGTAGTGGAGATGATGAGGTCCTTGACCCATCGTGGCGTGAGGAACAGGAAGGTGGTGGGAGCAGCTCTGAGGAAGAGCTTCCCCTTACGGGCCAAAGAGGGAGAGGGAGGGGGAAGACTGCGGAGCCTGTAGCCTCCACTTTGGCACCCGTTAGGAGCCTGTCTCTTTCCAAAGCCAAAAAGGGCGCTCCCAAGACTTGCAGTGCCTGGTCCTTTTTTGACACAGTTGCAGATGACATTTGTTTTGTCAAATGCAAGCTGTGTCATCAGAAAGTAAAAAGAGGTAAAAGTGTCAGCAACCTCAATACCACAAATATGTGGAAACATGTGCGGAACAGGCACGCGGTGGAGTTACAGAAACACAGTGAAGACGTAGGCCAACCAACAGCGGCAGCTACCACCTCTTCATCTCGTGTTGCCTCTTCCTCCACTGTTGTCCAGAGACCTAGTGTAATTCCACCCACAGCACCACCTTCCCAGTCATCCTCACACTCCCAGTCTACTCTACAGCCATCGGTAGTCCAGGCATGGGAGAAAAGGCGGGCATTCTCGGCCAACCACCCCCGAGCACAGGCTCTGAATGCAGGCATTGCCAAACTGTTGTCCCTGGAAATGCTCTCGTTCAGGCTGGTGGAGACTGACAGCTTCCGTGACTTGATGGCATTGGCAGTCCCACAGTACAAGGTGCCCAGCCGCTTTTACTTCAGCAGGCAGGCTGTCCCTGCCCTGCACAGGCATGTTGAGGCAAACATAAAACATGCGCTACTGAACGCCGTCAGTAGCAAGGTCCACCTCACCACCGATGCGTGGACCAGTCAGCATGGACAGGGGCGATATGTTTCCCTCACTGCCCATTGGGTTAATGTTGTTGAGCCAGGTACAGATCGTGCGAGTGGCGCAGGACGTGTCCTGCCCACTCCAAGGATTGCAGGAATCCAGTCTGTATGCATCGACTCCTCCTCTTACACCAGTTCCTCTGATTCCTCTCTGCAGGATCCGTCACAGTCCACCTCCACATGGACCCGTGAACGTTTACCTATGACCGACATGAGCACAGCCGTGGCCAAACGTCAGCAGGCCGTCTTGAAACTAGTTTCATTGGGGCATCGAAGCCACACAGCGCAGGAGCTCTGGAATGCCATCAAGCAGGAGAGCGATGTGTGGTTACTGCCAGCGAATCTCCAGCCAGGCATGGTAGTGTGTGACAATGGCCGAAATCTGGTGGCAGCTTTGGCCCTTGGCAACCTCACTCACATCCCATGTCTGGCACATGTGCTCAATTTGGTTGTGCAGAGTTTTCTGAGGGACTATCCGGATCTTGATGCCCTGCTGCACAAGGTCCGCCTAGAGTGTGCTCACTTGCGGCGTTCCAGCTTGGCCAGATCCCGCATTGCTGCTCTGCAGCGCCGATTCCGCCTTCCGGAACACCGCATCATATGTGACCTACCTACCCGGTGGAATTCCACGTTACATATGTTGGAGCGGTTGTGTGAGCAGCAGCAAGCAGTTATGGAGTACCAGCTGCATCAGGCGCAAAGAAGTCGCAGTCAGCGCCGATCAGATTTCACAACCACAGAGTGGGCCACTATGAAGGACGTCTGCCAGGTTTTGCGTCCTTTTGATTATTCCACGCGGATGGCAAGTGCAGATGATGCACTAGTCAGCATGACTGTCCCCCTTATCTGCCTGCTTCAGCAAACTTTGCAAGGGTTAAGGGATGATGTGGTGGAAGAGGTGGAGGATGAGGAGTCACCTTTTCCATCAGCTTCTGGAGAGTCAGCGCCACGTGGTTCCTCACAAAGGGGTACGCAGGGGCCAATTTGTGAGGAGGATGAGGAGGAGTCAATGGAGGAGGAAGAGCTCCGTCCAGAGGAGGGAGCGACACAATTGTCCAGTGGTCAGTGTGTACAGCGAGGGTGGGGTGATGACGAGCGGGCAGAGATCATGTCTCAAGCAGGGGACAGCGTTTCTGGGCCAGTTGGCACTCTGCAGCACATGGTGGATTTCATGCTGCAGTGCCTGAGAAACGACCGCCGCATCGACCACATTCTCAACATGCCTGATTATTGGGTGTTCACCCTCCTCGATCCTCGCTACCGGGACAACGTCCAAAACCTCATCCCTGCGTTGACCCGGGAGCGTAAATTGCAGGAGTACCACGACACACTGGTGAATTCCATCATCTTCTCCTGTCCAACTGAGAGGAGTGCTGCTAGTGCTTTACAAAGCAGCTCAGTGCGTCGAGGCAGTGGGGGAGGCTCTGCCCAAAGAGGGAGCAGAAGCAGTGCCTCTGCCCAAGGCAAGCCCAGTATGGCACAACTCTGGCACACTTTTGTGTGCCCGCCCCAAATGTCTACACCATCACCGGCGGCTCCAGTCAGCAGGAGGCAACGGTTCCGTCAGATGGTGACAGACTACATGGCTTGCCCTCTTACTGTACTCCCAGACGGCTCTTCCCCGTTCAAGTTTTGGGTCTCTAAGCTGGATACATGGCCAGAGCTAAGCCAGTATGCATTGGAGGTGCTGGCTTGCCCTGCGGCTAGTGTCTTATCGGAACGTGTCTTTAGAGCCGCAGGTGGTGTACTAACAGACCGTCGCATGCGACTATCCTCCGATAACGTTGACCGGCTTACTTTCCTGAAAATGAACCAGGCCTGGATCTCGCAGGAATTTGCCACTCCTCTGCCTGATTAAGTAATTGGGTGTCATCCAGGTCTCCTGCTGTGTTCATCTTTCTACCACCTGAACTGCTATTCCTGGGCTCCAACACCGCCAGTTGCGGCTCAGAAGTGCAGGCTGCACAGTAAAAACATACGACCCAGTGTTATTGGGTTTCAGTAACGTCAGCTGATCCCCAGCTGTGTAGCCGGCAATGTGTCCTGCGACCGCCACGCTGGCACAACAACCTAAATGTAAGGGAACCTGTCCCCCCCCCCCCCCGTCGTTTGTTACTGAAAGAGCCATCTTGTGCAGCAGTAATGCTGCACAAGGAAAAGGTAGCTCTTTTTTTTTAGCTCTTTGCACATGCAGAACTTAACACTTATAAAATGTGTTCACTGATACCGTTATACCGTCCCGGAGCTGGGACTTTCCTTCGTAATGTGACGCAGCACAGCCGTCATTCCTACCCCCTTGGTGCCATGCGCTGCCTCCTCAGCGTTGTTTTAAGCTGTCACGGAGCCTGCGCTGTTCTGTTATCCCTTGGGCATGCCCTATTTGCGCTGCCTGTCTTCTGACATAATTTGGTGTCAGGCTGGCTGCGCCTGTGCGGCCGCGCTGCCCGAGATCCCGCCTCGCAGTGTCTTCTGATTGAGTCACACTGCGGGCCTGGGATCCATGGGCATGCGCAGTGCATATCTTCCCCTCGGGCTCTCGCTCATTTCCCTCCGCCTTCTTTAGACTGTGCGCCGTCAGCTGATCCCTAGCATGCCACGGCCGTGACACCGCACAGTCTGAAGAAGAGGGAAGGAGGGGAGTGAGAGTCGAGGTTATGCACTGTGCATGCCCATGGTTCCAAGGCCCGCAGTGGGATTACGTTAGACGAGACTGCGAGGTGGGATCTGGAGCAGCGTGGACGCACAGGCACTGACAGCCTGACACCAAATTATGTCAGAAGACAGGCAGCGCTAATTGGGCATGGCCAAGGGCTAACAGAACAGCGCAGGCTCCGTGACAGCTTAAAACAACGCTGAGGAGGCAGCGCACGGCATCAAGGGGATAGGAATGACAGCTGTGCTGTGTCCCATTACGAAGGAAATTCGCACCTCCGGAACGGTTTAACGGTATAAAGGGACACATTTTTAGTGTTTACTTCGGTGTTTGCAAGGAGCATAATTAAAAGAGCAACCTTTTCCTTTTGCATCCTTAGTGCTGCACAAGATGGCTCTTTCAGCTACAAACGTCTTGGGGGGGGGTTAAAGGTTTCCTTTCAACTTGCTCCAATCAGGCTTCGGCCTACACTCTGTTCCTCTGCTCCTCCTGCTGTCCCTGGGCTCTAACACCGCCAGTTGGTGCCTGGAAGTGCTGTGTGCACAGTCAACAGTCGCTCCTCTGTTATTGGGGTTCAGTAACGTCAGCTGATCCCCAGCTGTGTGTGCGGCAATACCTCCAATCTGCTCCTCCTGCTGTCCCTGGGCTCTAACACCGCCAGTTGGTGCCTGGAAGTGCTGTGTGCACAGTCAACAGTCGCTCCTCTGTTATTGGGGTTCAGTAACGTCAGCTGATCCCCAGCTGTGTGTGCGGCAATACCTCCAATCTGCTCCTCCTGCTGTCCCTGGGCTCTAACACCGCCAGTTGGTGCCTGGAAGTGCTGTGTGCACAGTCAACAGTCGCTCCTCTGTTATTGGGGTTCAGTAACATCAGCTGATCCCCAGCTGTGTATCCGGCAACGTGTCATGCGACCACCACGCTGGCACAACTAGAATGTAAGGGGACCTGTCCCCCCCCCCCTAGGCGTTTGTTACTGAAAGAGCCACCATGTGCAGCACTAATACTGCACAAGGGAAAGGTCGCTCTTGAAATTATGCTCCTTGCAAACGCTGAACTACACACTCATGTAATGTGTCCCCTCACACCGTCCAACCGTCCCGGAGGTGGGACTTTCCTTTGTAATGTGACGCAGCACAGCCGTCATTGCTACCCCCTTGGCACCGTGCGCTGCCTCCTTAGCGTTGTTTGATTCCGTCATGGACCCTGCGCTGTTATGTTATCCCTTGGCCATGCACAGTTTGCGCTGCCCGTCCTCTGACATCATTTGTTGTCGTCCTGGCTGCGCCTGTGCGTCCACGCTGCCCGAAATCACACCTCGCAGTGTCGTCTAATGTGATCCCACAGTGGGCCTGGTATCCATGGCCATGCGCAGTGCATATACTAGCCTCTCACTCCCCTTCTTCACGCTTCTTCAGACTAGGCGGCGTCAGCTGATCCCTAATAGCATGCCACGGCCGTGACGCCACACAGTCTGAAGAAGCAGGAAGGAGGTGAGTGAGAGGCGATGATATGCACTGCGCATGCCCATGGATCCCTGGCCCGCAGTGGGACTACATTAGATGACACTGCAAGGTTGGATCTCGGGCAGCTTGGACGCACAGGCACTGCCAGCCTGACACCTACATGATGTCAGAAGACGGGCACCGCTAACTGTGCATGGCCAAGGGATAACATTACAGCGCGGGCTCCGTGACAGAACCAAACAACGTTGAGGAGGTGGCGCCCGGCACCAAGGGGGTTGGAATGACGGCTGTGCTGTGTCACATTACAAAGGAAAGTCCCACTTCCGGGATGGTTTGACGGTGTGAGGGGACACATTATATGAGTGTGTACTTCAGCGTTTGCAAGGAGCATAATTTTCGGAGCCACCATTTTCCATGTGCAGTATTACTGCTGTACAAGATGGCTCTTTCAGCAACAAATGCCTGGGGGGGGGGTTAAAGGTTCCCTTTCAACTTGCTCCACTGCAGGCTTCGGCCTACACTCTGCTCCTCTTTGATTCCCTGGGTTTCAACACTGTCAGTTGCCACCTGGAAGTGTTGTCTACACAGAAAAAACACTAGGTGATGTGTCAGTGGGGTTCAGCACCGCCAGCTGTTCCCCTGCTGTGTAGTCGGCACCGTGTCCAGCACAAGCCACGCTGGCACAACAGAACAAAAGCTGCCACCAGTGCAGGCTTCGGCCTACACTCTGCTCCTCTCCTCCTCCTGCTGACCCTGGGCTCAAACACCGCTAGTTTTTGCCCGGAAGTGCTAGCTGCACAGAGAAAAACACCAGCCAATGTGTTAGTGGGGTTCAGCAACGCCAGCTGTTCCCCTGCTGTGTAGCCGGCAACGTGACCTGCAAACGCCACGCAGGCACATGAACTGAAATTAAAGGGAACCTGGCCCCACCCCCCCAGGTGTTTCTATGTATAACAGCCACCTAGTACAGCAGTACTGCTGCATTTGTACAAGGTGGCTGACTTTTTCTCCTTGCCCACGTGGAACTCAACACGTACAAAATGTGTCTCATTGAGACCATTCCACTGTCCCTGAGGTGTGACTTTCCTTTCTAATGATACGCAGCACCCCCCTTGGTAGCGTTTCCCGTCTTTTGTCATCATGGTTAGCTGGCTGCGCCTGTGCATCCGCCCTGCTAGAAACAACGCCCCTCGTTGTCATATTTATTTTGTCAGCGAGGGTGTGGTTTATGGGCACGAGCAGTGCATATGTTCGCCTGTCTTAACTCATCTCCTTCCGCCTTCTTCAGACTGTGCGGCCTCCTGGCCGTGGTAGGCGATAAGGGATCAGCTGAGGCCGCCCAGTCTGGAGCAGGTGTAAGGACATGTGTAAGCGGCAAACCTATTTACTGCACAAGGCCACGAATCCCAGCCACGCAGTGTGATTTTTTGAAAACACACTGTGGGTCTGGGATTCATGTCCATCGCTAACCGCAACGGCCGAAATGAAATGAGGTCAGAAGACAGGAAGCGCTCACAGCGCATGGCCAAGGGATCACAATAGCGCAGACTCCTGTACAGCAAATAACAACGCTCAGGAATCTGCGCCCAGTACCTAGGTGCAAATTTTGACACCTGTGCTGCGTCTCCTTAAAAAGACAAGTCACGCCTCCACAACTGTTTGACAGTATAATGGGCTAAATAGTGTACGTGTTTTAGTCAGCGTGTGCAAGGAGCAAAACAAATAGAGCAACCTTTTACTTGTGCAGCATTAATGCTGCACAAGGTGTGGCTCTTGTACCTTGCAACACCTGAGTGGGGTTAAAGGTAACCTTTGAAATTGGTTCAACTAGGCTTCGGCCTACACTCTGCTCCTCTCCTGCTGACCCTGGGCTCAAACACCGCTAGTTTTTGCGCGGAACTGCTAGCTGCACAGAGAAAAACACCAGTCAATGTGTTAGTGAGGTTCAGCACCGCCAGCTGTTCCCCTGCTGTGTAGTCGGCATCGTGTCCAGCACAAGCCACGCTGGCACAACTGACCAAAAGCTGCCACCAGTGCAGGCTTCGGCCTACACTCTGCTCCTCTCCTCCTCCTGCTGACCCTGGGCTTAAACACCGCCAGTTTCTGCCCGGAAGTGCTAGCTGCACAGAGAAAAACACCAGCCAATGTGTTAGTGGGGTTCAGCACCACCAGCTGTTCCCCCGCTGTGTAGCCGGCATCGTGTCCAGCACAAGCCACGCTGGCACAACTGACCAAAAGCTGCCACCAGTGCAGGCTTCGGCCTACACATTGCTCCTCTCCTCCTCCTGCTGACCCTGGGCTCTAACACCGCCAGTTTTTGCCCGGACATGCGAGCTGCACAGAGAAAAACACCAGTCAATGTGTTAGTGGGGTTCAGCACCGCCAGCTGTTCCCCTGCTGTGTAGCTTGCAACGTGACCTGCAAACACCACGCAGGCACATGAACTGAAATTGAAGGGAGCCTGCCCCCCACCCCCAGGTGTTTCTATGTAAAACAGCCACCTTGTACAGCAGTACTGCTGCATTTGTACAAGGTGGCTGACTTTTTCTCCTTGCCCACGTTGAACTCAACACGTACAAAATGTGTCTCATTGAGACCATTCCACTGTCCCTGAGGTGTGACTTTCCTTTCTAATGATACGCAGCACCACCCTTGTTAGCGCTGCCCGTCTTTTGACATCATTAGTTAGCTGGCTGCGCCTGTGCGTCTGCCCTGCTCGAAACAACGCCCCTCGGTGTCTTATTTTTTTGAACAGCGAGGGTGTGATTGATGGGCATGTGCAGTGCATATGTTTGCCTGTGTTCACTCATCTCCTTCCGCCTTCTTCAGACTGGGTGTCCTCATGGCCGCGGGAGGCGATAAGGGATCAGATGAGGCCGCCCAGTCTGAAGCAGGTGTAAGGACATGTGTGAGCGTCAAACATATTTACTGAACAAGGCCACGAATCCCAGCCACGCAGTGTGATTTTTTGAAAACACACTGTGGGTCTGGGATTCATGTCCATCGCTAACCGTAACGGCCGACATTAAATGAGGTCAGAAGACAGGAAGCGCTCACAGCCCATGGCCAAGGGATCCCAATAGCGCAGACTCCGGTACAGCAAATAACAACGCTCAGGAATCTGCGCACAGCAGCTAGGTGTAAATTTTGACACCTGTGCTGCATCTCCTTAAAAAGACAAGTAGTCACGCCTCCACTACTGTTTGACAGTATAATGGGTTAAATAGTGTACGTGTTTTATTCAGCGTGTGCAAGGAGCAAAATTAAATAGAGCAACCTTTGACTTGTGCATCATTAATGCTGTTCAAGGTGTGGCTCTTGTACCTTGCAACACCTGAGGGGGGGGGTTAAAGGTAACCTTTGAAATTGGTTCAACTAGGCTTCGGCCTACACTCTGCTCCTCTACTCCTCCTGCTGACCCTGGGCTCAAACAACGCCAGTTTCTGCCCGGACATGCTAGCTGCACAGAGAAAAACACCAGCCAATGTGTTAGTGGGGTTCAGCACCGCCAGCTGTTCCCCTGCTGTGTAGTCGGCATCGTGTCCAGCACAAGCCACGCTGGCACAACTGACCAAAAGCTGCCACCAGTGCAGGCTTCGGCCTACACTTTGCTCCTCTCCTCCTCCTGCTGACCCTGGGCTCAAACAACGCCAGTTTCTGCCCGGACATGCTAGCTGCACAGAGAAAAACACCAGCCAATGTGTTAGTGGGGTTCAGCACCGCCAGCTGTTCCCCTGCTGTGTAGTCGGCATCGTGTCCAGCACAAGCCACGCTGGCACAACTGACCAAAAGCTGCCACCAGTGCAGGCTTCGGCCTACACTTTGCTCCTCTCCTCCTCCTGCTGACCCTGGGCTCAAACAACGCCAGTTTCTGCCCGGACATGCTAGCTGCACAGAGAAAAACACCAGCCAATGTGTTAGTGGGGTTCAGCACCGCCAGCTGTTCCCCTGCTGTGTAGCTGGCAACGTGTCCTGCAAACGCCACGCAGGCACATGAACTGAAATTGAAGGGAGCCTGCCCCCCACCCCCCCAGGTGTTTCTATGTATAACAGCCACCTTGTACAGCAGTACTGCTGCATTTGTACAAGGTGGCTGACTTTTTCTCCTTGCACACGTGGAACTCAACAAGTACAAAATGTGTCTCATTACAGACCATTACAATGTCCCTGAGGTGTGACTTTCCTTTTTAATGACACGCAGCACCCCCATTGTTAGCGCTGCCCGTCTCCTGACATCATTGGTTGGCTGGCTGTGCCTGTGCATCCCCCCTGCCCGACACAACGCCCCCCGTTGTCTCATATATTTTGACTGCGAGGGTGTGATTGATGGGCACGAGCAGTGCATATGTTCCCCTGTCTTCACTCCCCTCCTTCCGCCTTCTTCTGACTGTGCGGCCTCATGGCCGCGGCATGCGATAAGGGATCAGCTGAGGCCGCCCAGTCTGAAGCAGGTGTAAGGACATGTGTGAGCGGCGAACATATTTACTGCACAAGGCCACGAATCCCAGCACCGCAGTGTGACTTTAGGAAAAGCCACTGTGGGTCTGGGATTTATGGCCATCGTTAACCGCAGCGGCCAACATGAAATGAGGTCATGAGACGGCCTGCACTAACAGGGTATTGCCAAGGGATAACACAAGAGCGCAGTTTCCTGTACTGCAAATAACAACGGTAAGGAATCTGCGCACAGAACCTAGGTGTAAATTTGTACACCTGTGCTGCGTCTCCTTAAAAAGACTAGTAGACTAGTCACGCCTCCACTACTGTTTGACAGTATAATGGGCTAAATAGTGTACGTGTTTAATTCAGCGTGTGCAAGGAGCAAAATTAAATAGAGCAACCTTTGACTTGTGCATCATTAATGCTGTTCAAGGTGTGGCTCTTGTACCTTGCAACACCTGAGGGGGGGGTTAAAGGTAACCTTTGAAATTGGTTCAACTAGGCTTCGGCCTACACTCTGCTCCTCTACTCCTCCTGCTGACCCTGGGCTCAAACACCGCTAGTTTTTGCCCGGAACTGCTAGCTGCACAGAGAAAAACACCAGTCAATGTGTTAGTGGGGTTCAGCAACGCCAGCTGTTCCCCTGCTGTGTAGTCGGCAACGTGTCCAGCACAAGCCACGCTGGCACAACAGAACAAAAGCTGCCACCAGTGCAGGCTTCGGCCTACACTTTGCTCCTCTCCTCCTCCTGCTGACCCTGGGCTCAAACAACGCCAGTTTCTGCCCGGACATGCTAGCTGCACAGAGAAAAACACCAGCCAATGTGTTAGTGGGGTTCAGCACCGCCAGCTGTTCCCCTGCTGTGTAGTCGGCATCGTGTCCAGCACAAGCCACGCTGGCACAACTGAACAAAAGCTGCCACCAGTGCAGGCTTCGGCCTACACTTTGCTCCTCTCCTCCTCCTGCTAACCCTGGGCTCAAACAATGCCAGTTTCTGCCCGGACATGCTAGCTGCACAGAGAAAAACACCAGCCAATGTGTTAGTGGGGTTCAGCACCGCCAGCTGTTCCCCTGCTGTGTAGCTGGCAACGTGTCCTGCAAACGCCACGCAGGCACATGAACTGAAATTGAAGGGAGCCTGCCCCCCACCCCCAGGTGTTTCTATGTATAACAGCCACCTTGTACAGCAGTACTGCTGCATTTGTACAAGGTGGCTGACTTTTTGTCCTTGCCCACGTGGAACTCAAAACGTACAAAATGTGTCTCATTGAGACCATTCCACTGTCCCTGAGGTGTGACTTTCCTTTCTAATGATACGCAGCACCCCCCTTGGTAGCGCTTCCCGTCTTCTGACATCATTGGTTGGCTTGTTGCGCCTGTGCTTTCGACCTGCCTGAAACAATGCTCCTCGTTGTCTTATTTTGACTGCGAGGGTGTGATTGATGGGCACGAGCAGTGCATATCTTCACCTGTCTTAACTCATCTCCTTCCGCCTTCTTCAGACTGTGCAGCCTCATGGCTGCGGCATGCGAGAAGGGATCAGCAGAGGCCGCCCAGTCTGAAGCAGGTGTAAGGACGTGTGTGAGCGGCCAAAATATTTACTGCTCAAGGCCACGAATCACAGCACCGCAGTGTGACTTTATGAAAAGGCACTGTGGGTCTGGGATTTATGGCCATCGTTAACCGCACCGGCCAACATGAAATGAGGTCATAAGACGGGCAGCTCTAACAGGGCATTGCCAAGGGATAACACAAGAGCGTAGACTCCTGTACAGCAAATAACAACGCTCAGGAAGCTGCGCCAAGCACCAAGGCGTTATTTGGGACACCTGTGCTGCGTCTCCTTAAAAAGCCAAGTCACGCATCCACTACAGTTTGACTGTAGAATGGGCTAAATTGTGTACGTCTTTCATTCAGCGTGTGCAAGTAGACAAATTAATAGAGCAACCTTTCACTTGTGCAGCATTAATACTGCACAAGGTGTGTCTCTTGTACTTTGTAACACCTGAGGGGGGGTTAAAGGTTTCCTTTGAAATTGGTTCAAATAGGCTTCGGCCTACACTCTGCTCCTCTCCTCCTCCTCCTGCTTCAACACGGGCTCTAACATCGCTAGTTTTTGACCGCAAGTGCTAGCTGCACAGAGAAAAACACACGCCATTGTGTTAGTGGGGTTCAGCAACGCCAGCTGTTCCCCCACTGTGTAGCCGGCAAAGTGTCCTGCAAACGCAACGCAGACACAAAGCTGCCTCCAGTGCAGGCTTCGGCCTACACTCTGCTCCCCCTGCTTACCCTTAGCTCCAACACCGCTAGTTGGGGCTCTAGGAAGACAATCTTTAATAGGCAACGCATCTGGGTTCCAGCACCGCCAGCTGGTTCTCGGCAGTGTTCTTGTCACAGGTACTCCCTCGTGCCAAGCCTGGTTTCAGCACCGCCAGCTGTTTCCGGGTTGTGTCAAGCTCACTGAGACGCCTATGCTTGCCCCGTCGTGGTGCGGTCGGGTTAGCCAACTCCAGGGTGCCTCCAGTTTAGGAGCTTCCTATGTGGGCTGCGTGAACTGGTAGTCAAGGCTGGTTCTGTAGTGCCAGTAGGCCCAGCTCCCCCTGTAGGACTGTTGGGGTTCGGTAACTGCGGCTGCCTCGCGGCCTAGCTGTTCTCTCCTCTCCTGTGGGCCTTGGGGTCCACCACCTGGTTCCAGCACCGTCAGCTGGTTCCAGGCCGAGCCTTTGGCTTAGGTGCCTCCTCCTGGGTATCCGAGTTCCGCCAACGTCAGGCGGTCCTTGGTAGTGCTTTTAAGCGCGGGCACCTACAGCTTAGTAACCGGGTTCCAGCACCGCCAGCTGGTCCTCGGTCGTGCCATTGGCTCTTGCACACTGGGGCAACGCATCTGGGTTCCAGCACCGCCAGCTGGTTCTCGGCAGTGTTTTTGTCACAGGTACTCCCTCGTGCCAAACCTGGTTTCAGCAGCGTCAGCTGTTTCCGGGGTGTGTCAAACTCGCTGAGACGCCTATGTTTGCCCCGTCGTGTTGCAGTCGGGTTAGCCAACTCCAGGGTGCCTCCAGTTTAGGAGCTTCCTATGTGGGCTGCGTGAACTGGTAGTCAAGGCTGGTTCTGTAGTGCCAGTAGGCCCAGCTCCCCCTGTAGGACTGTTGGGGTTCGGTAACTGCGGCTGCCTCGCGGCCTAGCTGTTCTCTCCTCTCCTGTGGGCCTTGGGGTCCACCACCTGGTTCCAGCACCGTCAGCTGGTTCCGGGCCGAGCCTTTGGCTTAGGTGCCTCCTCCTGGGTATCCGAGTTCCGCCAACGTCAGGCGGTCCTTGGTAGTGCTTTTAAGCGCGGGCACCTACAGCTTAGTAACCGTGTTCCAGCACCGTCAGCTGGTCCTCGGTCGTGCCATTGGCTCTTGCACACTGGGGCAACGCATCTGGGTTCCAGCACCGCCAGCTGGTTCTCGGCAGTGTTTTTGTCACAGGTACTCCCTCGTGCCAAACCTGGTTTCAGCACCGTCAGCTGTTTCCGGGGTGTGTCAAACTCGCTGAGACGCCTATGTTTGCCCCGTCGTGTTGCAGTCGGGTTAGCCAACTCCAGGGTGCCTCCAGTTTAGGAGCTTCCTATGTGGGCTGCGTGAACTGGTAGTCAAGGCTGGTTCTGTAGTGCCAGTAGGCCCAGCTCCCCCTGTAGGACTGTTGGGGTTCGGTAACTGCGGCTGCCTCGCGGCCTAGCTGTTCTCTCCTCTCCTGTGGGCCTTCGGGTCCACCACCTGGTTCCAGCACCGTCAGCTGGTTCCGGGCCGAGCCTTTGGCTTAGGTGCCTCCTCCTGGGTATCCGAGTTCCGCCAACGTCAGGCGGTCCTTGGTAGTGCTTTTAAGCGCGGGCACCTACAGCTTAGTAACCGGGTTCCAGCACCGCCAGCTGGTCCTCGGTCGTGCCATTGGCTCTTGCATACTGGGGCAACGCATCTGGGTTCCAGCACCGCCAGCTGGTTCTCGGCAGTGTTCTTGACACAGGTACTCCCTCGTGCCAAGCCTGGTTTTTAGCACCGCCAGCTGTTTCCGGGTTGTGTCAAGCTCACTGAGACGCCTATGCTTGCCCCGTCGTGGTGCGGTCGGGTTAGCCAACTCCAGGGTGCCTCCAGTTTAGGAGCTTCCTATGTGGGCTGCGTGAACTGGCAGTCAAGGCTGGTTCTGTAGTGCCAGTAGGCCCAGCTCCCCCTGTAGGACTGTTGGGGTTCGGTAACTGCGGCTGCCTCGCGGCCTAGCTGTTCTCTCCTCTCCTGTGGACCTTCAGGTCCACCACCTGGTTCCAGCACCGTCAGCTGGTTCCAGGCCGAGCCTTTGGCTTAGGTGCCTCCTCCTGGGTATCCGAGTTCCGCCAACGTCAGGCGGTCCTTGGTAGTGCTTTTAAGCGCGGGCACCTACAGCTTAGTAACCGGGTTCCAGCACCGCCAGCTGGTCCTCGGTCGTGCCATTGGCTCTTGCACACTGGGGCAGCGCATCTGGGTTCCAGCACCGCCAGCTGGTTCTCGGCAGTGTTCTTGACACAGGTACTCCCTCGTGCCAAGCCTGGTTTCAGCACCGCCAGCTGTTTCCGGGTTGTGTCAAGCTCACTGAGACGCCTATGCTTGCCCCGTCGTGGTGCGGTCGGGTTAGCCAACTCCAGGGTGCCTCCAGTTTAGGAGCTTCCTATGTGGCCTGCGTGAACTGGTAGTCAAGGCTGGTTCTGTAGTGCCAGTAGGCCCAGCTCCCCCTGTAGGACTGTTGGGGTTCGGTAACTGCGGCTGCCTCGCGGCCTAGCTGTTCTCTCCTCTCCTGTGGACCTTCAGGTCCACCACCTGGTTCCAGCACCGTCAGCTGGTTCTCGGCAGTGTCTTTTGCTCTTGTACCTTCTGCTCCCCATCCTGGTTCCAGTACCGTCAGCTGGTTCCGGGCAGAGCCTTTGGCTTAGGTGCCTCCTTCTGGGTATCCGAGTTCCGCCAACGTCAGGCGGTCCTTGGTAGTGGTTTTTAGCACGGGTACCTCCTGCTTAGTAACCGGGTTCCAGTAACGTCAGCTGGTCCTCGGTAGTTCCATAGGCTCTTGAACCTTCGGGTAGCCATCCGAGTTCCAGTTCCATCAGCTGGTTCTTGGCATTTTCTCAGCCTTCTTGTACCTTCTGCTATATTTCCAAGTTGAAGACCCTAAAGTCGACGACCCGGAAGACCACCCCGATGACGACGACGACGACCCGGAAGACCACCCCGATGACGACGACGACGACGGCGGAGACGACGACGGCTGAGACGACGACGGCGGAGATGACGACACTGGAGACGACGACCCTGGAGACGACGACATGGAAGACCGAGAAGCAGAAGAACAAGAGGCTGCAGAACAAAGAGCAGAAGAACATTAAGCATAAGACTTAATATCAGAGCAAAAGATATTATCTAAATTATATGCAGAAGAAGACAAAGCAGTGTATTGGGGTGAGTCCGTTCCTCCTCGTGGTGCCCCTGGATAAAGCCTGATGCTGCAGGCCAAACTGAACGCGGACAAATGTAACTTTTGTGACTGGCAGAACGGAAGGTGTAATCTTCCAACTTTTATAGATAACAACTACGGGAATGCCTGTCACAAATGAGAATATGATGAAGAAGTAGAATAGGAAGAATAATAACAGTGGAATAAAAAGAATATGTAGAATAGGAAGAATAATAATAGTTGAATAAAATGAATATGAAGAATGTAATAAAAAAAAAATAGGTAGAAGATGAAGAAGAAGATGAATAAGGTGAAGAAGAAGTTGATGTCAAAGATGCTGATGATGATGAAGATGAAAGTGTGGGAAAAGTAAAAAAAAAAAAGAAAAAAAAAGAAGGGGAAGGGCGTGGAATAGTGAAACATCAATATCTGACAAAATAAAAAAAAATTTACATACTCAATATCTTTTTCACTCCGAACGTCTTAAAAAAAAAAAAAAACATGCTATTCTATTTGATTGGGCTAAACCTCATTGCCTTTAATGTCTCCGCCACCTCCCACAATACATCCTACATTATTCTTAGTTGTTTTCCTTGATGTAGAATGAACCTACAAGGAAAGAAAGGGTTTATTTTAATTCCGATATTTTGGTCCCATTGACTTGCATTGGGATCGGGTATCGGTATCGGCGATATCCGATATTTTTTGAATATCGGCCGATCCCAACCGATACCGATACTTTCCGATATCGGAAGGTATCGCTCAACACTACTGATAAGCATGGCAGCCTATGTGCACCAACAGGGCCGGCTCCAGCTTTTCATGGGCAATGGGCGAAAGAGTCCCGGTGGGCCCCTTTAACACTTACCACAATTCATAATGCACAGATACGGCAGAGAAATATAGGTATAGTACAATGCCAAAGATTTCACTTCTTACATTACATGAGTGATATCTATTGTACATTTTACATTAGCTCAGAAACCGGACAGTGTAGTCCTCTATACAGAATAATGAGCCCCATATATTGCTCCAAACAGAATAATGAGCCCCATATATTGCCTAATACATTATAATGGCCCCATATAGTGCTCCACACAGTATAATTGGCACCATATAATCCACTATACAGAATAATGAGCACCATATATTGCTCCAAACAGAATAATGAGCCCAATATTATGCTCCATACAGAATAATGAGCCTCATATAATGATCCATATAGTATAATGGGCACCGCAGAGTGCTCCATACAGAATGAGCCGCATATATTGCCCCATACGGAATTGACCCCATATAATGCTCCATACAGTATAGTGAGCCACATATAATTCTCCATACAGTATATGATTGGCCCCATACAGTATATTGAGTCCCATATATTGCTCCATACATAGTGGGCCCCATATGATGCTCCATACAGAATGAGCCCCATATAATACTCCTTACACTATGGGTCCCATATAATGCTCCAAAAATAATTGTCCCCGTAAGATGCTCCATGTATAATGGGCCCCATATAATGCTCCATATATAATTGGTCATATAAAATGCTCCATATATAATTAGTCCCATAAGATGCTTCATACATTATTGGCCCCATATACTGCTCCATATGTAATTGTCCCCATATACTGCTCCATATTGAATTGGCCCCATAAGATGCTCCATATTAAATATGCTCCATATTAAATTGGCCCCATATAATGCTCCCTATAGAATTGGCTTCATAAGATGCTCCAAATATTATTGGCCCCTTAAGATACTCCATATAGAGTTAGCCCCATATAATGCTCCATATATGGGCCCCTTCTTGAGGTCCCCATATATTGCTCCAAATATTAAAAAAAATGAAATACTCACCTCTCGTTGCTTGACGCTGCTCTGCTCTGGACTCCTCACCGTCGGCGTCTTCCTGCTCTCTGTGTTGCGACTGCTCAGGCAGAGGGCGCTCACTGGTGACATCATCGCGCCCTCTGACTTGAACGTCACAGTCAGAGGATGGAAGACGATGCAGCGCTGGAATCGGGAGAGGTAAGTATCGCAAGTGTCGGGGCCCGAAGCAGGCGGGGGGTGCACTCGCGGGGGCCAGCACTATAGCGTGCGAGTGTCCCCGATGGCGAGTGGGCCCCCTGCCTGCTCAGGGCCCCGGCACTTGCCCGGGTGCGCCTGGTGCTGACACCAGCCCTGCGCACCAAACAACCTACTATAGATCTTCATTTCACATCGTTAAGTGTGGTCTACCTGTGTAGCCAGGCTATTAAACGATCAATCGGGTCATATAAGTGAGCACATAGGTGCCAGTGTTTTATTCCTGCAAAATGGAAACTTTAATTGGACTATAAAATGTACATACAGTATCTTTGATTTGCTGTTAATTCTTGTAGAAATTTTTGTAAATTACATTTTACGATATGTTTTTGTACAAGCTTAAAACATTTTATAATATTTACAAATAGTTTCCTTTTAGTTTTACCAGCTATATCTGAAATTTTTCAGATATTTACCTGGATTTAATAATAATAATAATAATAATAATAATAATAATAATGTGATTTAGGCTGAAGCCACAATAAATAGCAGTTTAATAGACTGTTTAGGTAAGCTTTCAACACTTCTAAGCAATGAACAGCCATCAACATTTATGACCTACACTTAGGGCTCCTGCAGACAACCACATTTTTGGTCCACGTGCCATCTGACAAAACATTGGATCGTACTAGGACAGATGTTATTTTACTGGGTCGTGCACTGGTCAGATTTTTTCTTCAGACCAATTCTATCTGAGGAAAAAATTGCACAATTTGCAACTGCAAATAGGATCGCTCTCAGCCATGGGTCTGTCAAAAAAGTTGGGCTGCATTTGAAAGGTCATAGGCAGGGGTCACACAACCATATTTCCTCTCATTCGATAAAATTAGTCCAATTATCCTAATCACACTCTGATCCCACTCTAATTAGAGAGTATGATCATAGTGTGATACAATTTTCTCAGATGTGGAGAAGATGGAAGAAAGAAATTATCCATCTTCATTCTGCCAGTCCATGAAAATCACAAGGCACTCAGATGTCATCCAAGTGCGGTCTGAATTTTTTGACAAACCAACTAAATTGCATGGCTAAGAGCAATCTGATTTACTTATGCAAATTAAGCATGCACTGATATTTTTTAACTTGAACAGACTCAGTTTGAGGAAAAAATTAGGCATGTGCACAGCCCAATAAAATAACAGTGTGATCTCATACATCTTCCATACCTGACCTATCTATCACAATTAACGACATCATGCTTTCCCCCGTACCGGAAGTCCGCTGCCTCGGAGTAACCCTTGACTCTGCCCTGTCCTTCAAAGCACACATCCAAGCTCTTTCCACCTTCTGTCGCCTCCAGCTCAAAAATATCCCCAGAATCCGTCCTTTACTCAACCGTCAATCTACTAAAATGCTTGTGCATGCCCTCATCATCTCCTGCCTTGACTACTGCAGCATCATTTTCTGTGGCCTCCCTGCTAACACCCTTGCACCTCTCCAGTTCATCCTTAACTGCTGCCCGACTAATTCATCTCTCTCCTCGCTACTCCTCTGCTTCCCCCCTCTGCAAATCTCTTCACTGGCTCCCATTCCCTTACCATATCCAGTTCAAACTACTAATACTGAGCTACAAAGCCATCCATAACCTGTCTCCTCCATATATCTCTGAACTAATCTCCCGATATCGTCCCTCACGTAATCTCCGGTCCTCTCAAGACCTCCTTCTCTCCTCCACACTTATTCGCTCCTCACCCAACCGCCTCCAAGTCTTCTCACGAATATCCCCCATCATCTGGAATTCCTTGCCCCAACACATTCGACTATCAACCACATTCGGATCCTTCAGACGGAACCTGAAAACCCATCTCTTCAGGAAAGCTTACAGCCTGGACTGACCCCAATGCCTCCTCATCACTACCGAAGATACCACCTCACCAATGCTGGAGCTCCTGCAACCCTCGACCTACTGTCTCCTTCCTCATAATCCTGTAGAATGTAAGCCAGCAAGGGCAGGGTCCTCGCCCCTCTGTATCAGTCTGTCATTATTAGTTTGCTTACTGTAAGTGATATCTGTAACTTGTATGTAACCCCTTCTCATGTACAGCACCATGAAATCAATGGTGCTATATAAATAAATAATAATAGTAATAATAATAATAATAATAAAAATCCAATGTTGTGTCTGACTGCACTCGGACTAAAAACACATTTGTCTGTACGAGCCCTTGAGAAAGGTTATTAATATCATATTGGTAGGGTCTGAAACCTTGCACCTTCAGCCAAAAAAAGCATGGCTCTGTATATTGTGTAGTGGTCAATCCTTTGTACTGCAACTCAGTATTAATTGAAGTGAATTGAAGCTGACCTGCAGTACTCAGGAATGGCCATTACAAAGTGTTTGGAGCCATGCTATTCTGCTTACATTCAGCAGCCGCCTGGTAGGCCATCAATATCACAGGCCTTTGACAATGACTTCAAAAGAGAATACTTTTATAAAACAGTGTCCAAAACAAAACATTTTTGTGCCTGAATATTGAATCCAGCAGAAATGCCCGCCCCCCCACCCCCCCAATAGATCTGTATGATGGAAATCAAATGAATTCAGGCAAAAGGGTACATTTTTAATGACGTTTCTCTATGTATTAATTAATAAGTAATTCAGAAGACTGCACAGTCAGTTCACTGGCAAAATAATGCAGGAAGTGAAAAGGGAAAAATAAAGGAAAAAGGAAGATAAGGCAGGAGGACATAAGTATGAGAACAAATATAGCACCACAGGAAGTCCAAAGATAATCGCACAGAGGATATAAATACAGATGTTGCTGTCTTGTCTATTTTTTTTTGGGGGGGAGAGGGGTGTTGTAATAGTTCATTGAATAGCTACAATGAGCAGATTATAAACCTGAGTTCGGTTGACATCAAGAAAGAATATATTCTTAAATGGATGTATTCCCACTGGGAGTGGACATACCGCTTATGCAGCTGGTGTGTATTACACATGATAGGGTTGAATGCACAGCCAAAGCTCACCAGGTTGTATGACACATCATAACACATACAGCTCATCAGACAGCATCCAATATAAGATTAAATGCAGGGCTCAGCAGTTTGTATCACAAACGATAGGATTAGATACACTGCTCAGCAGATAGCATCACATATGAGAGGATTAGATACAATAGCAAAAATGGAAACTGTCACATTTAAGCGGGCTGCATAGCTGGAATGAAGAGCCTCAGGATTCCAAATCGGTATTTAGTAATACCAACGTGTTTCTGTGCTGGATAGGCACCTTCCACTAGGTATAAAAACTGATTTGGAATCCCATGGCACTTCATTCCCACAGTGCAGCACACCTAAATGTGACAGTTTCCAGCTTTATGAGTAGGCAGGCTTCTACGATCAAAACCATCATAGGCTAATGGGTGGAGTACTCGGTCAGAGAGCCTATGCATAAATATCAAAGACTGTCCATCACTTCCCAAAAAATCTGACTGACTAGATGCACAGCTCACCGGAATTGTCATAATCTGAGCGGAGCTTTCATGTCATTGGGACTGCAGTGCTTAGATCACAGTCATTACTGGCAATTGGGAACTTGCATGGACCCGGTGAATGCTAACTCGTAATTACTGTGATCGGCATGCTGCAGCAACAATGAAATGATGGCTCTGCTATAATAAAATGGCACGAGGCTCCAACTACATCTGGAAACTGGGCAGCCACAGCACAGGAGATAGAATGAGACATTGACCACAGTCTCCAATGCCTTGTACATGCCACATTTGCTCTATGTAAGTGTCGTGTTCTCACACTCATAAACAAGAAAATAAAAATAACAAAATGTGAGGTAAAAAATAAAAAAATTACACCATTTCATTTTATACACTTATAAACATTTGCTGTGCATGAGACATTTTGCAAATTTAATTCATTATGCTCTTAAACCAGATAGTTATATCACATAAAATTGTTTATAAATTAACCACATGTCTACGTTACAAAAAATCATTATTGAAACATAATTTTTTTTTGTTAGGAAGTTAGAAGAGTTAAACGTTTATGAGCAATTTTTCATTTTTACAACAAAATTAATAAAGTATTTTTTTAGGTGACAGGAAAAACAAAAAAATTATAGTTTTAAAACCACTCTCCTAAAATTGCTCAAAACCACATTTAATAAGTTTAGGTATTCTTTAGGTGCTTCACAGGAGTAAAAGCAATGTGAAATGTAAAAAATGAAAATTTTACTTTTTCCCCACAAAAAGTTGCTTTAGACCCACGTTTTTCATTTTTACAAGGGTAACAGGAGAAAATGGACCCCAAAAGTTGTTGTTCAATTTCTCCTGAGTAAACCAATACCCCATTTTGGGGGGAAAACTACTATTTAGGAACACAGCAGGGCTTGGAAGAGAAGGAGAGCCATTTGAGTGCAAGATTGTCTGGAATAGATTGTGGATGCCATGTCGTGTTTGCAGAGCCTCTGGTGTGCCTAAACAGTGGAAACCTCCCACAAGTGACCTCAGTGTGGAAACTATACCCCTCAATGAATTTGTTAAGATGTGTGGTAAGCACCTTGAACCCACAGGTTCTCCACAGAATTTGATAACACTGAGCAGTAAAAATGAAAAAAATAATTTTTCCTGCAAAAATGTTGCTTTGGCCCCAAATTTTGAATTTTTCAAGAGATGCAGGTTTATTTAGACCACATAATTTTTTGTGAAATTTCTCTTTAGTACAGTGATGCCTGTTATGACCTGGTGGGTCAGAGACCACACTGATATGACCTGGTGGCTAAAACGCAACATGGAGCGAGCTCTGAGAAGGTGGTATCTCTACTGACCGCAGTCCCTAATCCTAACGACAACTCTAGAAATAGCCGTGGGATGTTCCTGACTCTCCCTAGACACCTCTTCACAGCCTAAGAAATAACTACCCCTAAAGAAGAAAATAGAAAGCTATCTTGCCTCAGAGACAACCCCCAAAAGGAAAGATAGCCCCCCACAAATATTGACTGTGAATGGAGAGGGAAATGACGTACACAGAAATGAAATCAGAATTCAGCAAACGAGGCCAATACTAAACTAGATAGACAGAGAGAAAAGGATACTGTGCGGTCAGTATAAAAAACTACAAAATCCACGCAGAGTTTACAAAAATGAGCTCCACACCGACTCACGGTGTGGAGGGGCAAATCTGCTTTCCCAGAGCTTCCAGCTAGCCTGAATAAGACATAGTGACAAGCTGGACAAAAAGAGACATATTTGCAAAGCAATAGAGTCCAAACAAATGGACAAACAAAAACTAGCAAAAACTTATCTTTTGCAGACAAGGACTGGCCATATGAGAATTCCAAGGAGAGAACCAAATCCAACCAAGAACATTGACAGCAGGCATGGACTAAAGCCCAGAGCAGGTTTAAATAACAAACCCAGGCAAGGCGATTAGTGAAGGCAGCTGCTACAGCTACCTAAAGGAGCAGCAGTTCCACTCGAAACCACCAGAGGGAGCCCAAGGGCAGAACTCACAAAAATACCATTAGCAACCACAGGAGGGAGCTCCAGAACGGAATTCACAACAGATGCCCCATATGTGAGGAAAAACTTCTGTTTAGGCACCCAGAAGTGCTTGGAAGTGAAGCAGCGCTATTGGAACTTTGGAGCGCCATTTTGACTGGAATAGATTGTGGACGCCATGTCACATTTGAAGAGCTCCTGTCATGCCAAAACAGCAGAAACCTGCAGAAGTGATCCCATTTTGGAAAAAATACTTCTCGAGGAATTCTTTTAGGGGTGTAGTGAGCATTTTTATCACTCAGGAGATTCACAGAATTGCATAACAATGGGTTGAGTAAATGAAAAATTACATTTGTTTTCTGCTTAAATGTTGCTTTGGCCCAAAGTTTTTAATTTTCAAAAGCGGTGATAGTAGAAAATGAATAGTACAATTTGGTATGCAATTTCTTCTGAATACACCAATTCTCCTTACTTTTGAGGTACAGTGCAAAACTCAAATGGAAAAGAGCACCATATTGGAGTTCAGATTTTGTTTGAATAGTTTTAGGAAGCCATGTCATATTGACAGAGCCCCTGAGGTGCAAGAATATCATCACCCTTCCAGAAGTGACCCCATTTTACAAACATGACTTAGGATAAAGCCAAACCAGAATCTCAATTTGCAGACACTGTGTTTCAGGGTACTGCCCCTCGTCAGTGCAAAGTGGAGATCTGGTTTGTCTGAGTGAGAGGTGTCTGACCGGGATCCAAGAAGTATCTTTTCTCCTTGCAGAGAGTGACATGTTAAGCATGTCAAGATGAGGAGACTTATTTCCTCTGGGAAATATGCAAATTGTCTCTTCAGAGAGGGTTTTTATTAAAAATATCAAAAATACTGACCGACCATCGCTTCCAAACAGAGATCAGGTGTGAACATGTGCTTACTAAAATTAACCATCTCTATATATAACCAACAAATAATGTAGCATTCTGTAGCGCTATAGCATGCAAACAGATAAACTTGGGCCCAAGAGAGGATTCACATTAGGCAGGTTCCCAGCAGCAAAAATCGGCTTATTGTGGCTTTCGGATATTAGGTGTCGAGTTCCCACCGCTGCACAGGGGGAATCTCGGACCATATCCTCTGCAGTCTCCCATTCTTCCCCAGCTGCAGAGGAGACTGGTCAGCAGAGATGTCGGTCCCAGCGTCTTGCTCAAGCTAATGCTGTGCATCTGGTTACTGCTGCCGTCTCAGGTTCAGCTATTGCAACCCATTAATCAGTGGCGAGCAGATGCTCCAGGGACTAAGTCCTGCTTTTTGTCTACTGAGCATGCCCATGGGACGACTTCTCATTGGAGGTCGGAGGTCACATGCTCAGGTCCTGAAGCGGGTCTGATTGGACGATTGGGAAGTCCCGGATGGCTGCAACTATAAAAGATTTGCATGGCAGCTCAGCCATGCGCTAGTATAAACTAAAATCATGTATGTGTGTTAGTTATCTAGTGAAAGCTCCTAATCCACCCCCTCCCTAGCGTTGTTGCATGTGGTTGAGTGTTTGAGCTGATTAGCGCAAGATTGTGCCATCCAGCATAAGGCACGAGCATATAGCATCAAATATGCAGCGTACACCAGTGCGGCACCATGTGCAATTAGTGCGCTTTCCAGGCCCTAGTTAGGGTGGTTAGTGGCGTCCACCAGAGCGGCGCTGCACGCACTTAGTGTGCTAAATCTATTAATTTAGTTTCTTCCTGGCGCCGTAGTTGTGGTGCCGAGCACTAGTGGTCTAGAGGGACTGTAAACCTCTGTCCTTGGGGCAAAGTCCTGTGACCCAATACTTGCGTTCACTCTGCGGTATTACATACAGGGTGAAGTTAACCCATGCATTTTTTATTATACTGCCATATACTGTCCGCCATTACCGAGCAGCAGGTGTCATCTCTGCGTGGTGGACCCTGGGCTGCGAACGCACCTTATATCTTTCTTTATATCATTTTGTGTATTCCGCCAGTCCTAACTCTGGGTGCACGTGAATTGTCCAATGTATGTGCCAAGTATTCTCAATTTTTCAAATTTTCTAGAGCAGTAATGCAGTCCAATTTTATATATTTCATGTTTGCATGCCATAGTGCTACAGAGTGCTACTTTATTTGTTGGTTAAAGTTTTTATTGGCATCATTTTCGGCATATTTTTATTTTTTTGATTGCTTTCTATTCAGATTTTTGGGAGGCAGAATGAACAAAAAACAGCAATTTGGATCAGGTTTTTTTTAATGTCGTTCACCATGTAAAAGTGATAAGACAGCTTTATTCTTTGGTCAGTATGAGTACAGTGATATGCCCTCCCTCTCCTAGCCTTTTGAATGCTGTGATGACCATTGATAGAAATGACACTATTATAGTGATGACAGCTGTGACAGCCAGAGCTTGGCTACCATTTTAGGCAGAGGCGATTGTGCAAGCATAGCTTATGTGCCAGCATGATTGCCATGACGTAACTGTATTACGCAGTGTTGGTCTGGGTTACCAAGGGCCCACCAGTAACCAAGTCCAGGGCCCAACTTTTCAACTACATGCAAATGTGACATTATCCTCAATTACAAATTTATATAACAACTAGATGGTGGCCCGATTCTAATGCATCGGGTATTCTAGAATATGTATGTAGTTTATTTATGAAGTTTTCAGAATAATGCAATTTATACAGAGGATTCAGCCAGCCGGGCGCGATCAATTAGCGAAGCGTGGTTCAAATCCTGTGCCAATTCGTGGCCGGACTGCGCCTGTCGCTGATTGTTCGCGGCCGGCCAATCAGTGAAGCCAGGGCCTGCTCCAGGTTTTTGAGGGCTCTGGGTGAAAAAGTCTCAGTGGGCCCCCCTCTTTAACACATACCACGATTCATGATGCACAGATACAGCAGAGAAATATAGCATAGCCAAGTAGCATATAACACAGCCCATGTAGTATATAACACAGCCCACGTAGCATATAGCACAGCCCACGTAGCATATAGCACAGCCACATAGTATATAACACAGCCATGTAGTATTTTGCCAAGCCACGTTGTATATAGCACAGCCACGTAGTATATAGCACAGAGACGTAGTATATAGCACAGCCCATGCAGTGTATAACACAGCCCATAGTATATAGCACAGCCCACATCATATATAACACAGCCCATGTAGTATATAACACAGGCCACGTAGCATATTGCCCAGCCATATATATTGCAGAGCTACATAGTATATAGCACAGCCCACGTAGTATATAACACAGCCCACATAGTATATAACACAGCCCACGTAGTATATTGCCCAGCCATCTGGTCCCAAGAATGCATTGCTGTCTCGTGAGATGGTGACGTAGCGGACTCGCGAGACCGCTATGTCATCTTCTTGCAAGACCGCAATGCATTGCCTGGAGCATCGCGAGGAGCGGGAAAGGCGCTGGAAGGTGAGTATATAATGATTTTTTATTTTTTTTATTATTTTTAACATTAGATCTTTTTACTATTGATGCTGCATAGGCAGCATCAATAGTATAAAGTTGGCCACACAGGGTTAATAGCAGCATTAACGGACTGCGTTACACCACGGCATAACGCGATGTAACGCAGCCATTAACCCTGTGTGTCTAGTTATACTTACCTGCTCCCGGCGCGGTCCTTGCAGTCCCGGCTTCTCCCGACGCTGCATCTTCTTCTTGTATTGAGCGGTCACATGGTACCGGCTTATTACCGTCATGAATATGTGGCTCCCCCTCCCATAGAGGTGGAGCCGCATATTCATGACTGAAAATGAGCGGTAACTGTGACCGCTCAATACAGGAAGAAGATGCAGTGCCGGGACTGCAGGGACCGCGCCAGGAGCAGGTAAGTATATGGGGAGGGGAGCGCTGCGCGATATTTACCTGCTCCTCGCTCCGGTGCGGCTCCGTCTCCAACGTCCTCTGGCAGTGACGCTCAGGTCGGAGGGCGCGATGACGTAGTCAGTGCGCGCCCTCTGCTGAGCGTCAGTGCTGGAGACGGAGCCGCACCAGGAGCAGGTAAATATTGAAAGCGCCGGCGTCCTGAGCAAGAAAGGTGAGTATGTGATTTTATTTTTATTGCAGCAGCAGCATTATATATTGGACAGCTTTATATGGAGCATCTATAGGGCAATAATCAGCGGTGCAGAGCATTATATATGGCACAGCTTCCTATGGAGCATCTATGGGGCCATAATGAACAGTGCAGAGCATTATATATGGCACAGCTTTATATGGAGCATCTATGGGGCCATAATGAACGGTGCAGAGCATTCTATATGGCACAGCTTTATATGGAGCATCTATGGGGCCATACTGAACGGTGCAGAGCATTCTATATGGCACAGCTTCATTATGGCCCCATAGATGCTCCATATAAATGGTGCAGAGGATTCTATATGGCACAGTTTTATATGGAGCATCTATGGGGCCATAATGAACGGTGCAGAGCATTATATGTGCCACAGCTTTATGTGGAGCATCTACAGGGCAATAATGAACGGTGCAGAGCATTCTATGGGGCACAGCTTTATATGGAGCATCTATGGGGCCATAATGAACGGTATGGAGCATCTATTTTTATTTTTGAAATTCTCCGGTAGCTGCTGCATTTCCTACCCTAGGCTTATACTCGAGTCAATAAGTTTTCCCAGTTTTTTTGTGGCAAAATTAGGGGGGTCGGCTTATACTCGAGTATATACGGTAGTCCCTGGCTGCAGTGGTGCCTCAATGCCACCAGTATAAACAGTGATTGGCTACAAAAGCTTGGACAACTACTTTATTAAATTCAATTTTGATGCTACAATGGTAATTTATTTATTAGTGAACTAATCCAAATATTTAATTGTATTATATGGGGATTGTTTTTTATTCTGTGTAGTTAGATGTTTTTGACAGCCAATACGCCTTTTAACTGACCTTACATATAAGAGAATATCCTCCCCATACAGGTAACAATTCAGCATCTGTCGGTTGTGCACTATAGCTGACAACTTTCTGCATCAGCCACGATCAGTGTTTGCACCGTCCAAATCTGTTTAACCCCTTAGATGCTGCTGTAAATAGTGACTACATCATTATATATGGTTTACAGAGTGTGGGGGCTTCCTCTTTATCCAAATTGGTGCCCTCAGATCATGATTGTGTGGTCCTGATGTTTGCCATGGCAATTCATGACCAAATAGCGGCCTTAGAGTCTGACTGCTGTACTAATCTGTTCAGAAGTTAGATGCATTTAGGTGGTAAAAATACACATTTTCATTTCTGTCATACCACTTTGCATTAATTCCTGTAAAGCACCTGAAGGGTTAATAAACTACCTGACAGCAGTTTTTGATATGTCAGGGGGTGCTGTTTTTAAAATGGTATCACGTTTGGGGGTTTCCCAATATATGAGACCCCTAAAGTCACTTTAAACATGGATAAGTCCCTAAAAAAAAAAAAAAAATAACATTTTACAAATGATGCTGATGTAAAGCTGACATGTGGGAAATGTTATTTATTAATGTTTTGCTGTGGTATGACTATCTGGATTAAAGGGATAATCATTCAAATTTTGAAAATTGCTAATTTTTTAACATTTTTCTCAAATGTTTGATATTTTTTATAAATAAACACAAAACATATTGACCTAAATTTACCATTATCATAAAGTATAATATGTCACGAAAAAACAGTCTCAAAATCACTGGGATTTGTTGAAGCGTTGCAGAGTTATTACCACATAAATTGACACTGGTCAGATTTCAAAAATTTGGCTCCGTCACTAAGGGGTTAAAAGAATTAAAGGGAATCTGCACCAGTTTGTTGCCTCCTTTTTTGACAACAGCATAATGCAGAGTCGGTGACCTTGATTCCAACAATGTGTCACTTATTGGGCTCCTTGCTGTAATTTTGATAGTCACTGTTTTATCAGCAAGAGATGTTCACTAGAGGACTAGTAAACATGCTGCCAGGTAGTCCTCCATATTCATGAGCTCTGTATAACTATGCAAATTGGGGTTATACAGAGCTCAGCGTTCAGAGAACTGTTAGATCTGCAGCAGAATAAACAGTGATTTTAACAAAATTGCGGCAAGCAGTCCAATAAGTGTCCCCAAAGAAATTAAGGTCTTTATCTCAACATTATGCTATTCTCTGATTCTGCAGCAAAAACCTAGTGACTGATTCCCTTTAAAAAGTAATAACCTGTAGTTTTTCAAAATATCATATCATTATTTTCCTTTCAGTTTTGCTCTAAGTAAAGAAAAATCCTCATTATTGTGGCATATTATACAGCTCTGGCAAAAATTAAGAGACCACCACATCTATACCCTGTCATGGGCAGCCCAATCTCCAGACCTGAACCCCATTGAAAACCTCTAGAATGTAATCAAGAGGATGATGGATAATCACAAGCCATCAAACAAAGAAGAACTGCTTACATTTTTGCGCCAGAAGCAGTGTGAAAGACTGGTGGAAAAAAATCATGGTTATTCACAAAATATTGATTTTTGAACTCTTCCTGGGTTAAAACATTGGTATTGTTGTTTATATATGATTATGAACTTGTTTTCTTTGCGTTATTTGAGGTCTGAAGGCACTGTTTTTTTTTATTTTGACCATATCTCCTTTTCAGAAAAAAATAGCTTTTATAGACTGCGCAAGCGCGACACGCCTGTGCAGTCTGGACTCCACAGAGGGGTCATCGCCCCGGGCCCGGTGCTCAGAGGGGGCCGACCCAGAGCTACGCTGCTGTAACTGTATTGGCATACACAGCGCGCCGATACAGTTACATTCTGTGGCAGAACAGGGAGAATCAATGTCCCTGCTCTGCCGCCCGGCCGCTGAGTAGGCAGGGGGCAGTGCCAGCAGTGCCAGCAGTGGGCCCCCGCCTATCATCGCAGGGTCAGCTGTACTGGCATCTAGCTGATTCAGCTGACCACATTGATGACGGTAGGAGCGCTACGCTTCCTCTCCCATCATCCCCCTGTCAGCATCTGGCGTCACCGTCGTCGGCACAGGGGGCGCGATGACGTCACTGCCCGATGCCCGCGGTCCCGAGGTGAGCGGGAGCAGGGAGCAGTGCAGGAACCAGGAAGTCTTTCTTTATGGGGGCTGCCTTACATTACAAGGTCTGCCTGTGGGGGGGTGCTGCCTTATACTACAGAGTCTGCCTGTGGGGGGGGGTGCTGCCTTATACTACAGGGGCTGCCTTATACTACAGGGTCTGCCTGTGGGGGTGTGCTGCCTTATACTCAGGGGCGGACTGGGCCGGGTTGCAGAGGGGCATTTGCCCCCTGTGCCGGTCACTAAGCAGCTGATTAAGGCCGCCAGGGGGCCACCTTGTTTTATCTGTGCAGGCGGCGTCACAGTGGAGCAGACACAGACATAGCCACAGCTCCCTGTGTGCAGCCGTCTGCTCTGCTGAAGTGGGGGAGCGCGGCTGTATCTTCTTCCGGCCGGAGAGGAGCTTGTGGGCGGCTCACAGGAGGCCGGATGGTGAGTTCCTTGTAGAGCTTCTCTGTGTGGTGAGGAGGGGACGCTGATAAATCTCGGGCCGGTCCTGTATAGAGTCAGCGGCCGCTGCTCTGCTGATGATCACTGAGATTTACTGCAGGAGAGTGAACTTTTAGGGTCGCCCTGTCATTATCAGTTCCAGGGTCACCAGATCTGCAGGAAAGTTCAATATCCTGCAATAAATCTCCATCCCTGTACCTCAGAGTGACCAGAGACACAATACTGAATCCTGCCCTGGACTGATCCAGCCTGAGCCTGGTACAAAGAATAATACTGACATCAGTGGTTATACTGTGTACACACTATCTTAGATCTGCATTATACATACAAAAATGCGTATACTGTATAAGGCAAAGTTCACATTAGCGTTTGAGTCTGCAGCGTGGTGCTGCGGACTACTTTCCTTAAGCTCCACCTACTCTGCATGCGTCCTGCGTACCTATCTTTAACATTGTGTACACAGGGACATGCATTGTAGGTGGATGCATCCGCGTGCATCATTTAGACGTGCACTTAGAACGCAAGAAAATGCAACATGTTGCGTTCGGCAGGCACGTCAAAATGTCGCACAAGGACGCACCGCATACAGCACATGTCCCTGCATGCACAATGTTAAAAATAGGTACACAGGACGCATGGGGAAGTAGGCGGAGCTTAAGGAAAGAAGTCCGCAGCACCATGCTGTGTACTCAAACGCTAATGTGAACCCAGCCTAACAGTATATCAAATGCCAGTTATATGTTACTAGATGGTGGCCCGATTCTAACGCATCGGGTATTCTACAATATGCATGTCCACGTAGTATATTGCCCAGCCACGTAGTATATTGCCCAGCCACGTAGTATATTGCCCAGCTACGTAGTATATTGCCCAGCACGTAGTATATTGCCCAGCCACGTAGTATATTGCCCAGCCACGTAGTATATTGCCCAGCCACGTAGTATATTGCCCAGCCACGTAGTATATTGCCCAGTCACGTAGTATATTGCCCAGTCACGTAGTATATTGCCCAGCCACGTAGTATATTGCCCAGCACGTAGTATATTGCCCAGCCACGTAGTATATTGCCCAGCTACGTAGTATATTGCCCAGCCACGTAGTATATTGCCCAGCCACGTAGTATATTGCACAGCCACGTAGTATATTGCCCAGCCACGTAGTATATTGCCCAGCCACGTAGTATATTGCCCAGCCACGTAGTATATTGCCCAGCTACGTAGTATATTGCCCAGCCACGTAGTATATTGCCCAGCCACATAGTATATTGCCCAGCCACGTAGTATGTTGCCCAGCCACGTAGTATATTGCCCAGTCACGTAGTATATTGCACAGCCACGTAGTATATTGCTCAGCCACGTAGTATATTGCCTAGCCACGTAGTATATTGCCCAGCCACGTAGTATATTGCCTAGCCACGTAGTATATTGCCCAGCCACGTAGTATATTGCCCAGCCACGTAGTATATTGCCGAGCCACGTAGTATGTTGCCCAGCCACGTAGTATATTGCCCAGTCACGTAGTATATTGCACAGCCACGTAGTATATTGCCCAGCCACGTAGTATATTGCCTAGCCACGTAGTATATTGCCCAGCCACGTAGTATATTGCCTAGCCACGTAGTATATTGCCCAGCCACGTAGTATATTGCCTAGCCACGTAGTATATTGCCCAGCCACGTAGTATATTGCCCAGCCGCGTAGTATATTGCCCAGTGACGTAGTATATTGCGCAGCCACGTAGTATATTGCCCAGCCATGTAGTATATTGCACAGCCACGTAGTATATTGCCCAGTGACGTAGTATATTGCGCAGCCACGTAGTATATTGCCCAGCCACGTAGTATATTGCACAGCCCACGTAGTATATTGCCCAGCCACGTAGTATATTGCCCAGCCACGTAGTATATTGCCCAGCCACGTAGTATATTGCCCAGCCACGTAGTATATTGCGCAGCCACGTAGTATATTGCCCAGCCACGTAGTATATTGCACAGCCCACGTAGTATATTGCCCAGCCACGTAGTATATTGCCCAGTGACGTAGTATATTGCGCAGCCACGTAGTATATTGCCCAGTGACGTAGTATATTGCACAGCCACGTAGTATATTGCCCATTTACGTAGTATATACGTCATGGCAGGTCCTTCTCCCATACCATCTTTGCCACCGGAACCTGCAACGGAAGATGGCGGCCGGCGCGAGCGACTACGGAGGGTGAGTATAGCAGGTTTTTTTTAAAATTATTTTTAACATTACATTTTTTACTATTGATGCCGGCATAGGCAGCGTCAATAGTAAAAAGTTGGGGACACACAGGGTTAATAGCGGCGGTAACGGAGTGCGCTACTTGCGGCATAACGCGGTCCGTTACCGCCGGCATTAACCCTGTGTTAGCGGTGACCGGAGGGGAGTATACGGGCGACAGGCACTGACTGCAGGGAGTAAGGAGCGGCCATTTTCTTCCGGGCTGTGCCCGTCGCTGATTGGTTGCGGCAGCCATGACAGGCAGCTGGCGAGACCAATCACTGAATGAATAACCGTGACAGACAGACGGAAGTGACCCTTAGACAATTATATAGTAGATGTTGTATGTGTTAGGGCCTGTGCACTCGCTGCAGATTGTCGCAGATTTTTCTGCACAGATTTGTCACCAAACCTAAAGGGATTCCTAATGCCAGCAAGTGACTGAGAATGCTGATGTCTCGTGCAAACATTCCTTATATTTTTTCCTTGCAGATTTGGTACAGATGTAAATCTTCAGCATGTCACTTTTATCAGTGTTTTTGCTGCAGATTTCACTCAGACTAATAAGTGGGGACAAATCTGCAATAAAAATGCATGTAAAAACACCTCAAAAACTACTATATGCAGCCTTTTTCCTGCAAAGAAAGACAGAAATGGAGCAGAAATTTCTGCACCAAATACTGTAGACATACCATTGGGGTATGTGCACAAAGTAAAATTTCAGCCTTTCTTGGCAGGAAACACGCAGCTACAAAACCGGTATTTTTTATCCCTGTGTTTTTAACTGATTTGAGTGAAGTCAATGGTGAAAAACGCAGGGAAAAATGCACAGAGAATTGACATGCTGCAGAATATTCTCTGCACCAAATCTGAATGTGTAAGTTCACACTATGCGGTTTTTCTGCAGCAAGACCTGATCGCTTGGCAGGAAAGAAGCTGCAGAAAAAAGTATGTTTTTCTTGCGTTTTTTTGCTGCGTTTTTTATGAGGTTTTTGCTGCGGTTTTGGCATGCTAGATTTGTCTCTTGTGCATGCTGATAAAGTTTAGTGTTGAAAAAAAAAGTCCTATTCTATAGAATCAGGGTTTTGGCACAAAAAACGCAGCAAAACCTGATACCTGAGTTTTTGGTGTGTTTTGTCAGCATTTTTTCACCACCCATTCATTTCAGTGGGTGAACAAATGGTGACAAAAAAGTGACATGCTCCATTGTGCAAAAAGACATGCAAAGCACAAAATCCTGATGACAAAAAAAAAAAACAATGTGTGCATGAGATTTCTGAAATCTTATAGACTTTGCTGGTTCTGTAAAATGCAGCTGAAAATTTGCATAAGAAAAGCATCAATAACATATATTGCAAAAACGCCCTGTGTGAACTTAGTCAAGAATACTCAACATCTGCAGGACACTTCAGGTTTCTCATTCACTTTGCTGCCATCAGGTTTTGCTTCAGGTTTTGTTAACATATCTGCGCAGAAAAAAACATGGCAAATATGCGCAAGTGTGAACATGGCCTTATACTTTGTGTACAGACATTAGATGTTATACAGTATACACACTGTGATGTACAGGTCCTTCTCAAAAAATTAGCATATAGTGTTAAATTTCATTATTTACCATAATGTAATGATTACAATTAAACTTTCATATATTATAGATTCATTATCCACCAACTGAAATTTGTCAGGTCTTTTATTGTTTTAATACTGATGATTTTGGCATACAACTCCTGATAACCCAAAAAACCTGTCTCAATAAATTAGCATATCAAGAAAAGGTTCTCTAAACGACCTATTACCCTAATCTTCTGAATCAACTAATTAACTCTAAACACATGCAAAAGATACCTGAGGCTTTTATAAACTCCCTGCCTGGTTCATTACTCAAAACCCCCATCATGGGTAAGACTAGCGACCTGACAGATGTCAAGAAGGCCATCATTGACACCCTCAAGCAAGAGGGTAAGACCCAGAAAGAAATTTCTCAACAAATAGGCTGTTCCCGGAGTGCTGTATCAAGGCACCTCAATGGTAAGTCTGTTGGAAGGAAACAATGTGGCAGAAAACGCTGTACAACGAGAAGAGGAGACCGGACCCTGAGGAAGATTGTGGAGAAGGACCGATTCCAGACCTTGGGGAACCTGAGGAAGCAGTGGACTGAGTCTGGTGTGGAAACATCCAGAGCCACCGTGCACAGGCGTGTGCAGGAAATGGGCTACAGGTGCCGCATTCCCTAGGTAAAGCCACTTTTGAGCTACAGAGAAGCAGCACTGGACTGTTGCTAAGTGGTCCCAAGTACTTTTTTCTGATGAAAGCAAATTTTGCATGTCATTCGGAAATCAAGGTGCCAGAGTCTGGAGGAACACTGGGGAGAAGGAAATGCCAAAATGCCTGAAGTCCAGTGTCAAGTACCCACAGTCAGTGATGGTGTGGGGTGCCATGTCAGCTGCTGGTGTTGGTCCACTGTGTTTCATCAAGGGCAGGGTCAATGCAGCTAGCTATCAGGAGATTTTGGAGCACTTCATGCTTCCATCGGCTGAAATGCTTTATGGAGATGAAGATTTCATTTTTCAGCACGACCTGGCACCTGCTCACAGTGCCAAAACCACTGGTAAATGGTTTACTGACCATGGTATTACTGTGCTCAATTGGCCTGCCAACTCTCCTGACCTGAACCCCATAGAGAATCTGTGGGATATTGTGAAGAGAAAGTTGAGAGACGCAAGACCCAACACTCTGGATGAGCTTAAGGCCGCTATTGAAGCATCCTGGGCCTCCATAACATCTCAGCAGTGTCACAGGCTGATTGCCTCCATGCCACGCCGCATTGAAGCAGTCATTTCTGCCAAAGGATTCCCGACCAAGTATTGAGTGCATAACTGAACATTATTATTTGATGGTTTTTTTGTTTGTTATTAAAAAACACTTTTATTTGATTGGATGGGTGAAATATGCTAATTTATTGAGACAGGTTTTTTGGGTTATCAGGAGTTGTATGCCAAAATCATCAGTATTAAAACAATAAAAGACCTGACAAATTTCAGTTGGTGGATAATGAATCTATAATATATGAAAGTTTAATTGTAATCATTACATTATGGTAAATAATGAAATTTAACACTATATGCTAATTTTTTGAGAAGGACCTGTATACGTATCTACACACATACACATGTGTATACCGTATAACATCTGATGTTTGTATGACAGTGTTTCATATGCAAGTAATATATTATCCTGTATGTGTAAGGGCATGTTTCCACGTGGCATAATACATCAGGATTTGCTGCGGATTGGACACTGTGTGTATCCGCAGCGTCCAGATATTACAGCATAGTGGAGGAGATTTTATGAAATTCCATCTCCACTATGCGTGCAGGGACGCATCTGGCGGCCCTGCATTTACGCACATGCAGCGCGTCTTTCTAGACTGCAGCATGTCTGTTTATCTTGCGGAGAAGACGCTCCGTCTCCGCAAGATAAATAACCCGCTCTATGTACAGGATGCGGTGATTCCGCATGTGCTCAATGAACACAGGCGGAATCACCACACGTACAAAGGGGGGCAGCACTTTGGGTGGAGCGGGGTGTCTGCTGCATCCAAAGCGCTACGTTTCCTGACCATGGAAACATACCCTTATACTATGTGTACAGACATCAGATGTTATATAGTAGATAATATTGTATGTGATGGTCAAATACCTGATGTCTGTACTCGTAGTATAATATACAGTATACCAGTCACATACTATCCTGTATATGACATCTGATGTTTGTAGACATATCACCCACCAGTCACATATTCTGTATACTGTATGTAATATACTACGTGCACAGATATCTGATGGTATATACTGGATATGTGACTGGTGTAATATCTGATGTCTGTAGTCATTGTGTAATATACACCACTCACATAGTATCCTGTATACATAGTGGGTACGGAAAGTATTCAGACCCCTTTAAATTTTTCACTTGTTTGTTTTATTGCAGCAATTTGGTAAATTCAAAAATCTTAATTTTTTTCTTATTAAAGGGAACCTGTCACCCCCCCCCCCAGGTGTTAGAAACTAAAAGAGCCACCTTGTGCAGCAGTAATGCTGCATTCTGATAAGGTGTCTCTTTTAGTTATCGGTGCAGTCAAAGCAGAAATAGTGCGTTTTATAATTTCTCAAAAATACCTGTCTTTAGTCCTGGAAGCAGGTCTTTACCCCCCCTGATGCACACGCCACACTGCCGTCCATTAAGGCTTCTTCGGCGCCGGGCGCCGCCCCCTCCGCGCTGTTTTCAAATCATCCGGTGCCTGCGCTCTTTTGTCCTGCCTGGGGCAGGCGCAGTGAGTGCTGCCCGTCTGACCTCAGATGCAGGCTGCGCCTGTGCGGCCGCCCTGCCTGTGAATCCCAGCCCCGCAGTGTGTTATGCTTTATTCACAGTGTGGGGCTGGGATTCACAAGCAGGGTGGGCCACTGCCTTGTGATTGCCCCCCAGGCTGAAAAGTGCCAGCCAGCCCCTGCTTATACTACAGGGTCTGCATATGGGGGTGCTGCCTGATACTACAGAGTCTGCCTGTGGGGGGTGCTGCCTTATACTACAGTGTCTGCCTGTGGGGGGTGCTGCCTTATACTACAGGGTTTTAGGGCTAGCGGAATGCACCAAGTAAATATAGAGATAATATACGTGCGATCGCAGCCCGGGGTCCACTGTGCAGGAGTGGAACCTGCTGCTAGTAAATGGCGGCACTATATGGTGGTACTATGCCTGAATTGACACGGGTTCTGTCACCCGGTCAGTATAGAAGCGAACTCTGTTGCTTCACAGAGTTGTCGGTATTAAAGATAATGCTGTGCCCTGTTAACCTCACAGGGGAGCGAAGCTCACTAACAGAGCTGGTAGCATACAGTGGTCATAAAGTCAGCAACAGCACTCAAACAATCTCCTCTCCAGAGGTGCTGGAATTCTAGTGGCTATATGCCATCCCTAAATTCATACGGCCCTAAATTCACACAGACAACGCCTCTCCGGGATGCTGGAATTCTAGTGGCTATACAGCCGACCCTGAGCACATGCTGACACAGACCACAAAGTATCAAAACTCATGAACATAAATTGATATTAGCGCATGGCCTTGCGGCCATGCAACCCTTTTATAGCTTTTATAGAGGAAGCTCTCCAGGACCTTCCTAGTGGTCCAATAGGAAATGCTTCAGGACCTGAGCATGTGGACCCCGATCTCCAATGAGAGTACGTCCCTTGGGCATGCTCAGTAGAGGAAAAGCAGGACTTAGTCCCTGGAGCATCTGCTCGCCGCAGAGCAGTGCTGGTTACAAAGGCTGAGTACACAGTATCTGCCTGAGCCAGATGCTGGGACTGACGTCTCCGCTGAGCAGGTTCCACTGCAGCTGGAGAAGAATGGGAGACCGCAGCGGAGGTGGCTCAAGATTCCCCCTGTGCCGTGGCGGGAACTCGACGCCTAACACAGGGTCTGCCTGTGGGGGAGGGGGTGCTGCCTTATACTACAGTGTCTGCCTGTGGGGGGGTGCTGCCTTATACTACAGAGTCAGCCTATTGGGTGTTGTCTAATATTACAGGGTCTCCCTGTGGGGTGCTGCCTTATACTACAGATTCTGCCTATGGGGTGCTGCCTTATACTACAGAGTTTGCCTATGGGGTGCTGCCTTATACTACAGAGTCTTCCTATGGGGTGTTGTCTTATAGTACAGGGTCTGCCTATGGGGTGCTGTCTTATACTACAAAGTTTGCCTATGGGGTGCTGCCTTATACTGCAGGGTCTGCCTATGGGGTGCTGCCTTATACTACAGAGTCTGCCTATGAGGGCTGTCTTATGCTATAGAGTCTGCCTATAGGGGTGCTACATTATATTACAGAGTTTGCCTATGGGGGACTGCCTTACACTACAGAGTCTGCCTATGTGGGGTGCTGTCTTATACTAAAGAGTCTACCTATGGGGTGCTGTTTTATACTACAGGGTTTGCTTATGGGGTGCTATAGAGTCTGCCTGTGGGTGCTGCCTTATTCTACAGAGTCTTCCTATGGGGGCTGCCTTATGCTATAGAGTCTGCCTATGGGGGTGCATTTTACAATATAGTGTAGGCCTATGGGGAGTGCATTATACTATATCGAGTCCTATGGAGGTTGCATCATACCATATTGAGGAATATCTGGTGCATTATACTACATGGAGGCTATCTAGGGGGTCATCTAGGAGATTGCAGTGAGGGGGCCATCTTACAGTTGTGGAGCCATCAAACAGTTTGGGGGCTACTAAGGGTCCTGTATACTGTGTGGGTGGTACTATACAGTGAGGGGGCATTTTACTGTGTATAAGAGAGCATCATACTGTGTATAGGGTAGCTGTACAGGGGATTATTTAATGTTAAGTGAGCAGTTATTGTTATAGGGGAACTCAGGTTACTGTGCCTATCAAAGGGGCACACAAGACAATATTATTTTCTAGGGGGCAAAATGTGGGCACTGTTTTCTAGGGCACTTGCACCTAGCATTACTTTATTATAAGGGGCGCTTTAGAATGTAGAGGGCACAGAGAACCACACAGCAGGTGCAGTAATAGGGTCACGTACGGGAGCAGCGGCTCTGCATTGGGATATTATTATTATTTATTTATATAGCACCATTGCTTCCATGGAGCTGTACATGAGAAGGGGTTACATACAAATTACAGATATCACTTACAGTAAGCAAACTAACCATTACAGACTGATACAGAGGGGCGAGGACCCTGCCCTTGCGGGCTTACATTCTACAATCAGCAGGATGAGGAGTTTCTGCAGGTTGGGAAAGATGGTGATAGCTGAAAATATGAGACGTGAAAAGTGTCTTTGTTGTTTTCTCTGCAGCCGAGTCGTGGCTGGAAGAAGTTGTCGTGCCGGTCTGGGCCAGATGGAAAAGATGTGAAAAGTGAATGACTCCATCAGAAAGAAGTCAGCAGTAAGTCATTATCTGTAACTGTGCTGTGATCACTTATATGTTCTGTAGGACTGGTATCAACCACTGACCATATGGCGGTAATATCAATATTGGTCTTTATATAGAGATTATTTTCAGTAACATCGCTGCCATCTGCTAAGGTCCTCCTCCACTATTGGGGTGCGTCACCCAGTTGTAATCAAGGTTACCTGGTTAGGGACCCACTCAGAAGCTTCGCCCTCCCTGAACCAAAATCCCAGCTATGCCTCTGGCATCTTTGGATGAGGATTGTGGCCCAAGAGATTGCGGTATGTGGAAGCACTAAGCGCATACCGCGATCTTCGGCACAACATGTTACCTATCCGGTATTGCCGCAGGGTCTCTTCGAGCTGGAGGCTGGAACAAGAATCCTCTGTCGGAAATGGCGCACGCGTATAGCGCATTTCAGGCACCATTTTGTCATCCTGGGATGAGGATTGTGGCCCAGAAGGGTTGTGGCACCAGAATCGGTGCCTGCGCAGTCCGCACCATTTTTATACTGAATCTATATATAAAATACGTCAGTGGAGCAATCCAGCCACTTTCCACTGAATATAAATACAGAAAATATGTCAGCACAGCAAGCTACTGACTTTTTACTGCACATGACAGAATGGGGGCGCAGGATGAAAGCACCACATAACCGGGTTGGGGATGCAGGATGGGAGCAGCACATGACAGAATGGGGGCACAGAATGGGTGCAGCACATGACAGAATGGGGGCACAGAATGGGTGCAGCACATGACAGAATGGGGGTGCAGGATGAAAGCAGCACATGACAGAATTGGGGCGCAGGATGGGAGCAGCACATGGCAGAATGGGAGCGCAGAAAGGGTGCAGCACATTACATTATGGGGGCCGGATGGGAGCAGCACATGACAGAATAGGGCGCAGAATGGGTGCAGCACATTACAGAATGGGGGGCAGGATGGGAGCAGCACATTACAGAATGGGGGCGCAGAATGGGTGCAGCACATGACAGAATTGGGGCGCGTGATGGGAGCAGCACATGACAGAATGGGGGCGCAGGATGGGAGCAGCCTGACAGGATTGTGATGCAGGATGAGAGCACCACATGACAGGATGGGGGCACAGAATTGGAGTAGCACATGCCGGGATGGGGGCAGCACATACCAGAATTGGGGCACAGGATGGGAGCACATGACAGGATAAGGGCACAGCAAGAGAGTAGCACATGACAAGACGGAGGCACACAAAACAAGATGAGGGTGCAGGATAGGGGCTGCACATGACAGGAAGGGGGTGCAGGATGGGGGCTGCGCGTGACAGGAAGGGGCGCAAGGCAGTAGCAGCACATGACAAGATTAGGGCGCAGAATGGAAGCAGCACATACCAGGATGTAGACCATGTACCAATATAAATGCTCACCACCCGGGCGTAGAACGGGTTCAATAGCTAGTATACCTATAAAGAGAAAAATCAGACAAACTGAACATTTTGCCGTGGTCTCTTAATTTCAGCCAGAGTTGTGTATAGTTTTATTGGTATAACTTAAAATTATATATATTCAGTACAACATGTGCTGGAATTATTTCACTTGACACTAAGAAGCTGTCCCACGGATGAAATCAACCTACAATATTCTAAGGTACTGTTATCATTGTTTTACGTTTTTAATATATTTTTGAGACCTCTCCCTTCTTCAGCACACTGCACAGCAAAATCTAGAATAACAATGTTCATTCCTTGGAGATTATGTAATTCATGTCATTTGTAGGTGTTCTGGAATGCTTTGTGTCTGCTCTCTGGCTTGGCCTACATGCATTCTGATAGATGGCTCATTGCAGGGTGACAAAGTAGTATTATATTGCTCTAAATTCTGACTTTCCATGTCAATATTGTAATGGATTTGGCTGAAGAATTTCAAGGAATTCCAGAATTTGCACTAAAATCTTCTAAAATTTTCTGCTATATGTAGGGTGGGTTTTCGAAACATTCAGATATACTATATTTTATTACAGACTTGCCTACGTGTTGCTTAAAAGAGTCAGATAAAAGTCTTTAATGTTTTCAATTATATTTAAAAATAGAGTCAATTTAATTATGAAGTCACATAATAGAAAATGTTGCGTTACCCAAACTATTTACTGTAATCCCAAAATGGGAAAACTGATGTTTGTTTTTTATTCTTCAGATGCTGGCTAAAGGGAAACATATTCAGCAATATGAGATATAAGTGAATAGTAGCTTTACTTCAAAGCGATCAGGATTATATCATTTAAGGAAGATGAAATCACAATCATGATCCAGTGCAATTGAGATGCGATGACGATCAGATGATTTCCCGCAGATGAACTGTACGCTGTGAAACTTGAGTCTTCTCAAAATATTTTTAATTCTCAGTGACGCTAAAATGAAAGAATAATAAGAGATGACCTGTAGGGTCTGCACATAGGAAACTGCCACGTTCTGCTCTAATGACTTGGCAACTTCCTTTTGGCCCATGGGATTGTCTGTTTGTAGAGCAGCTATCTGGCTCTCAAAAGAAACCATTGAGCACATTCAGCATCCATTTGGCACCACCGTACAAGATGTAATTGAAAATAAATAGAAAAGAGAGCATGGGTAATAAAAAATGGCTATTGTGCAAATGTAAAAGGGCTAATTAATCAAAAATATATTGAATGCTGTAAAATATTTTCAAATGTTGATATTAAATCAAATTACAATTCTTGATTGTCCACTTTTTTTTATAAATCTTTGAAAGAATAAGAGAGTAAATAAAAATGCTATATTCCATTTAAATTTATGAACCAAGAAGATCTGAAGAATAGTGATATACGTAGTGATCATTATTGTGCGGTGTATCATCTTTGAAGCTGGCAGGGGAAGCTGGCAATCTGTGCTACAGGACCCTATGGAAGCATAAGATTGGAAGCTTGTCGCAAATGTACAGATTTAAGGTTTGCTCACAAGAGAGTACAAATCGGACAAGTGCAATGCACTGAAAAAGGGATTGCACTAGGACCAATGTTATTCAAAAATGCCGTGTAGAGAAAAAAATTCACAGCATGCTGCCATTTCACTCCGTATTCACATGGAGGAAAGAATCGGGTGCCATATGGACCATTAGGGCTCGTACCCATCACCATAATAAAACAGTCTGATTTCGATCTAGAAAGTCTGCCGAGTGTCATGCAAGTGATATGCAATTTTCATAAGAATACAATCTGATTTTAATATTTAACATTCGATTTCCATGCGAATGCGATCCGATTGCAATACGATTTTAACATGATATAGACCGTATTTTTCGGAATATAAGACACTTTTTCCCAAAAAAATTTTGGGGGTAAATTCGGGTGCATCTTATAATGCGGATATACCTTACCGGTACTGTTGCTGCAGGCCGCAGGCTGGGATGAGGGGGTGTCCGGCGGTGCTGCGGGTGTGTCCCGTGCTGCTGCGAATGTCTCCGGTGCTGCTGTGGGTGTCTCTGGTGTTGCGGGAGCTCTGCCGACATTTTGTGAAAGCCCAGAGCCCACGCAGTTCCATTGTTTCCTATGTGGTGCTCCGGAAAATGGCTGCTGGGGGCGGCGCATGCGCAGATGGAGATCTCGGCACCAAGATCTTGGGAGATCTCGGTTGATGAGTTCTCAGCTGCCTTTTTTTTTCCTCAGTTTTTGTGTTGTTTCAATACACTTAAAGGAAATAAACAATTGTGCAACAAAACAGGTGTAATTGCAACAATTTTCTGGGAGAAATACTTAATTCTGTGGAACAATTTCTTGGGTGCCAACAGTTTTGGCCATGAGCGCACACATAGAAAACAAATGGAAGCAAGCATTAATAACATATGCACATACACATTACTCATACATAAACACAATGACATTTTAGTGTGATGCAGTTGCTCAGAAGACGAGATTTTTTTTGTCCATTCATATATAGTTATCACAGCCATTAATTTATCATTACATATGTTTCACTATAAAAGGTTTTTGTTTTTTATTAGATGAGCTGTAATTTTTAAAATGCAATTTTGCCAAATACGTACTTAGGTAAGAATTACATTTGTGTAATCTTTTTCATGCATTTAATTGAAAAACAAACAAACATATAAATCACACCAATTTTAAGCTATTTACCTATCACTATAAATAATTTGTTCACTGCGATGTACAGGTTGTTACAATCATTCTATAGTCACATGGAAATATTTTCTGTCTTAGTGCTCTACGCGGAAAAATATACCGTAATATAAAGGCGACAGCACTCGATCCAATGTTATTCAGTAGAGCTGTTCAGTTAAGTGAGTTTGTCATTGACCAAATATCCACAAAAAAATCAGTGCTTCTTGATGAAACTTGCCTATGCACTATGTGCACTACTAGTAGGCAATTTGTAGTTTTGATTCTTCATTCATTTATTAAATACAACTGCAGTAATGTCTAAATGTTTTGTTTTTCTTAAGAGAATATCTTTGTGTTCAGAATTATAGGGCAACTATTAATGTGTAGAATTATTATGCAACTAAATGAAAAATGTACATTTTCTCATCTCAATTGTATATTTTCATCTGTTAAAGTGAGAATAATAACCAAACTTAAAATGTATAGAAATGCATTTCTGACCAAAATAACCACCCTTCTTTTCAATAACTGTCTTAATCTATTCACTTTTTTGGCAGCACCAACCACAGACTCCAGGCACTATTCAGAGATGTGTACTGTTTTTCTTCATCATAAGTCTCCAGTTTAAGAAGGCCCAACAAGTTCTCGATTGGAGTTAGGTCAGGTGAAGAGGGGAATATGTCATTATTTTTTCAAGTTTAAGGCCAAGTAATGGAGACTTGTTTTGCATAAAAATCATGCATTGTTCTGCATAAAAAGTATGCATTGTTCTGCATGAAAATGAAAATGTTTTCCTTTACCACTGCTGGAAGAGAGTATCTTCTAAAAACTTTCAGTAGCCATGGGACCATCTATCTAAACCAAAAATAATCATTCTTGTCTCATCAGTTCATAAATCTTTGGAAAAATCTGTCTTAGGGTATGTGTCCACTTTCAGGATTGCATCAGGATTTGGTCAGGATTTTATGCAGGTAAAATCCTGACCAAATCTGCACCTGAGGTCACTGGCAGGTCACCTGCGCTGTCCTTGCGTTTTTTTCTGCATTGTAAGGACATGCTGCGTTCTTAAAAAATGCGCCGCATGTGCGTTTTCGCGGGTATGCCGCATGCGTCTTTTATTGCATAGTGGAGACCGGATTTCATGAAATCCCATCCACTATGCTGTAACATCTGGATGCTGCGTTTTTGACGCTGCGGCTCAACACAGCGTCAAAAACGCAGCATTTCCTGAACATGGAAACATACCCTAAAGATATTTCTTAGCCCAGTCTTGATGTTTCACCTCCTGTGTCTTATTCAATGGTGGTTGGGTTTCAGCCTTCCTTACCTTGGCCATGTCTCTGAGCACTGAGCACATTGTACTTCTGGGCAGTTCATGCAGTTCTGGAATATGTACAGATATATGGAGCACACTCAGTGTTAATGAGAGAGTGCAGGTTGAACTTGGAGACCCAAGCAGCAGACTTGTGGAAAATCAACCGCACTCACACCAAGGATTTCATTTTGATGTTAGTTTATTTAACACAATAGCTCACCATAGTGCTGGCAATGGGATATAAAAGCCACAAGTAGTGCTAGAAGCTTGACTTTTTGACTCAACCTGGGAAGGCCATTGTGACTCCATCTGGCTCGTTGAAGTGAATAGCTCCATCAATTTTTACTTCAAGGGTTGTGTGTGAATCTAGCTTTAAAAGCAATTAAAAAATGTTACCTAAAGCATTTTTCAGACTATAAGACGCACCCCAAATTTTCAGAAGGAAAATAAGAAAAAAAATGCGTCAAATGGGGAAAAAGTGCATCTTACAGTCCGAAAAATATGATACTCCAAAATGGTACATGAAAATGTCAACTCATCCCACAAAAAGCAAGCCCTCAGTCAGGTCTGTCATCTGTCAATAGATAAAAAGTGGGTTTCCAAATTACTAGCTACATAAAAGCAACATATCTGCTCCTCAAATAAAATTCATTAAAATCATAGATAGAGAAATTGAACCTAGAGAAAAATAATGACCAGATGGGCTTTCTAGGAGTTAGCCGTTTAGCTGATTTAATATAAGCTAAATTCTTATGCACAGTGACCACAGTGACTTGATAAACTGCCCTTCTCAAAATAATATCTCTGTTCCTCAGAGGTTGATTTAACAGCGAGTAACTCACGATTTCCAACTTCATAATTTCTTTCAGCAGACAAAATTTTCTGGTTAAAAAAGCATATGACCGCAAATTGATCAGAGTTTTGGAACCCTGAGATCATACGACCCCTACTCTGACATCTGAAGCATCCTCCTCCACAATGAATGGAGATCAGGTGAGATAAGAACAGGACCAGACATAAAAACACTCTTTACATTTTTCAAAAGACCTAATCGCATCCTGTGGCCAAACCTTGAGATCTGTAAAAAGAAAAATGTTCATCTCACCCCATTATGTCCTAGTTCCTTGGCTGGTCATCGGCGCACCGAGCAGCCCTTGTCCTTTCGTGAGGAAATCCAATGTTCAAGGAGAGTTGTCTCCAGGGACTTGACGTTTATCATGGATTATGACTAAGACCATGTAGTACTACAGGGATGTGTTCTTGGTGAGAATGTAAATAAGGAGAAAAAAATTAAATGTCATGAAGGTAGATCACAACAAATCTCCCAAAGCAATCATAAAAAATATAATTCATAAAGTTTTGAATTACTACTGGTGCTTTGGTTAACCAAAATGGCATCACATGATTTTTGAATAAACTTCCAATCATTTAAAATGCTGTTTTCCACTCATCACCATTCTTAATGCATTTCAAATTGTAAGCCTCTCTAAGGTTAAGGTTAAAAAAATTATTTAGCCCCCATAAACTGATTATATAGGTCAGGGATGAGTGGAAGTTGGTATTTATTCTTAACTGTAGTTTTGTTCAGTACTTGGGAATCGTGGCAATGATGGAAGCCACCATGTTTCTTTTTCACAACAAAATTCCAGCAGCTACAGGGGAGGAGGAAGCATGGATATGGCCATTATGTAAACTTTTGTTTACATAACTTTTCATGGCGGTACGTTGAGGCCCAGACAAATTGTAAAGGTGAACCTTAGGTAAATTGGCACCAGGGAAAAGATCAATAGCACAAATTATAGGGATGATGGGGAGGTAATGTCTCTGACTCTCTTTATGAAAACACATATCTGAAGTCTTTCAAGTACTGTGTCAGACCCTCCATACTAGAGGAGCATATTTGTGCGGAACTGAGACAGTTCTTATGACATTTAACAATCTCCTTCTGACACCAATCAATAACAGAATTGTGAATAAGCAGCCATGGAAGCCTTAGAACCATCCCAGCAGGTAAATTATCCAAGACAAAACATAAAATGGATTCAGAGGGAAGTGGTCTCACTTGAAGCTTGAATTCCACCATTACCTGTTTAACAAAATTCTGAAGAAGGGGTGTTTTTTCAATAGCAAAAATTTGAATGGGTTTTACCATACTAACATTTCCTACTCCTAATTTCAGAACCAGTCCTGAATCAATAAAGCTGCAGACCCCCAGTCAATAAAAGTCAATGCTTGACAATACCTGGTTCTTGAAAGACAAAACTATATTAAGTAGTACTTTATCTGAGGATAAAAAAAGGTACATGGATGTCTGAATGGCTATCTCAGCAATCACCAAGACTTAACATTTTCCCGATGTCTTGTTTGCTTGACAGTGAGTTGAACAGTCCTTTAAAAAATTTCATGTGAGAGAACACTGTAGACATAGTCAAAGATCTTGTCTATGTCTTCTCCACAGCATGAAAACTGTCAACTCTCACCTCGGATGACTCCACCTCCTGCTTTGGAGGAGTATAGTGGGCACCCTGCTGCTCACCACATATCTCACGGATTCTAGGGTCTATCCTTATGGCCAGGGTAATGACCTCCACCAGAGAACCAAGGAAATCATGAAGAAACAGAGCGTCCTTAAGAACCTTGGAAAGACCTTTGCAGAACGGGCACCTGAGAGCTGCATCATTCCTTAGAACTTCAGTGGACCAATGCCACAACTTGGTGTAGTAGACCTCAGCAGTGCGGCCCCATGTGCCAGGTTCATGATCTGTGCCTAAACAACCTGGATCCTGTCAGGTTTGTCATAGATCAAACTAAAGATGTCAAAAAAGGATTTAACAGAAGACCATTCTGAGACTTGTGGGGACAAAGACAGGGCTTAGGCTTGAGGGCCCCCTTGCAGTAGGGACATGGTTATCCCCAACCGTTGGAGCTCATACTCTAAAGAATGAGATTGCAGGATAAAAAAATAGCCTACAGCTCTCCATGAACATGCTAAAACTGGATTTGTCTGCTAAAAATTTATCCGGGATGGTCATACTGGTTCAGGAGAGACTACCCATACGTTAGAGGACACCAACATCACAGCCACTGGCAGCAGTGGAAGGGTATAAAAAATTTTCATTTCATCAAACTAATTATATGACACTGCAACTGATATTGTGATGATTCCAGACTCTGGTATTCTTTAACCATATCCTAAATCATATGCATCAGATTTGGCACTTGGTCACAGAGCATATGAACAGGATCCATACTCGCGCAAAGACAAATATATTGACCAGTTGTAATGTGACGCTAGTCCATAGTCACATACAAGCTGTGAGGTGCAGAAGTCAAGGAGTCTGAGGTTAAAAGTCAGGAGGGGTGAGGCAAAGGCCTCTATAAGACGCTTCTTCATTTTTAACCCCATAGCCATATTGTGAATAAAAAAACAGAATAAAATTATTTATTTTAAATAAAAATACACACCGTTTTACAAATGTTTTTTAAAAAAACAAACGCAATTATACTCACCTTATGCCCATTCCATTGAAGCCCCTGTAAAAAAACAGAAAATAATAAACAGCAAAAAGCTTAGCAAACACCCATTCAATTGAAGTTCTGGCCTCCTGAAAAAAAGGAAAAATAAAAAACAACCATATTCCTCACCTGTCTGACATATTGTTCCATACTGTAATCCATGTCTGTAATAATTTGTTTTCAACCTGCATGGTGCCAACATGCAACTGTCCAAGCTGAAAACCAAGGGAGAATGAGCTGCTGCGAGCACAGCATCAGTGAGTAGCGGTGATGTCATTGAGGTTACCGCAGGTCACTGAAGCTGCATTCTCTGCTCACCTCCTTAGAGTGAGCCAGGCTGACTTTTTCTCACAGTGCTATCTGTGATCTCACTGAGGTCACCACAGTTCATCGTACCAGTCACACTAAAGGGAGCTGGGAACGCAGCCTCAGTGACCTGCAGTAATCACGATCATGTCACAGCAAGTCACTGACGCTATGCTCACAGCAGCTCATTCTCCCATGGTTTTCAGCCTGGATGGTCGCATCTTGGTACCATCCAAGTTGAAAACCAATTATCGCAGACATGGATTACGATGTGGAACAGTATATCAGACAGATGAGGGATATATTTTTTTATTATTTTTTTACAGAAGACCTGGGCTTCAATGGAATTGGCCCAAGGTGAGTATTTTTGTTGTTTATTATTTTCTGTTTTTTTCCAGGGGACCAGGGTTTCAATGGAATGGGTGTAATGTGAGTATAGCTATGTTTGTTATTTTTGAATAAATTTGTAAAATGGTGTATATTTTTATTTCAGATAAAGCACTTTATTCTTGTTGCTTTTTATTAACAATATGACTATAGAGTCAGTAATGAAGAGGCTTCTTATAGACGCCTCTCCTTTACTAACTGCTGGGCTTGATGTCACCTGAAAATACAAAGATGACATCAACCCCACAAATATGACTCCCACTTGACACCACCACAGGGCAAGTGGGAAGATCTGGGCAAAGCGCCAGAATTGGAGAATCTAATAAATGCGTCTTTTCTGAGGCATCTACGGGCTGCTATTTATAGACTGGGGGCAATTTCCATGGCCTCTACCAGCCTGAGAATACCAGCCCCCAGCTGTCTGCTTTAGCTTGGCTAGATGTCAACAATGGGTGGGGATCCCACATCGTTTTTTGAAATTATTTGTTTAAAAAATTTAAAAAAAGACATAGGGACTTTTCTAGTCTTGATAACTAGCCATGTTAAAGCTTACAGATGAGGGTTGCAGCTCGCAGCTGACAGTATTCCATGCTGGTTGTCAAAAATAGAAAGACCCCATATCATTTTTTTAAATTATTTATTTATAGCGCAGGTGCACATACTCTCATCAGCCACAGCCTGCTCTCGCCATTATTAGCAGCAGCAGGCATAGGCTGATGGGAGTACTGTTCTATTATTATTATTATTATTAATAAATCAATGCTGTACACGAGAAGGGGTTACAAATTACAGATATCACGTACAGTAAGCAAACTAACAATTACAGACTGATACAGAGGGGCGAGGACCCTGCCCTTGCGGGCTTACATTCTACAGGATGGTGGGGATGGAGACAATAGGTTGAGGGTTGTAGGAGCTCCGGAGTTGGTGAGGCGGTAGCTTCAGTAGTGGTGAGGAGGCAGCGGGGTCAGTGCAGGCTGCAGTCTTCCCTGAAGAAGTGGGTTTTCAGGTTCCATCTGAAGGATCCGAATGTGGTTGATAGTCAGATGTGTTAGGGCAAAGAATTCCAGAGGATGGGGGATATTCTGGAGAAGTCTTGGAGGCGGTTGGGTGAGGAGCAGATAAGTGTGAAGGAGAGAAGGAGGTCTTGGGAGGACCGGAGATTACGTGAGAGAAGATATCGGGAGATTAGTTCAGAGATATATGAAGGAGACAGGTTATGGATGGCTTTGTAGGTCAGTATTAGTAATTTGAACTGGATACGCTGAGGGAATGGGAGCCAGTGAAGAGATTTCCGAAAGGGGAAAGTGGAGGGGTAATGAGGAGAGAGATGAATTAGTCAGGCAGCAGAGTTAAGGATGGACTGGAGAGGTGCCAGGGTGTTAGCAGGGCAGCCACAGAAAAGGATGTTGCAGTAGTCAGGGCAGGAGATGATGAGGTCATGCACAAGCATTTTAGTAGATTGACGGTTGAGGAAAGGATGGATTCTAGAGATATTTTTTAGCTGGAGGCGACAGGAGGTGGAAAGAGCTTGGATGTGCGGTTTGAAGGACAGGGCAGAGTCAAGGGTTACTCCGAGGCAGTGGACTTCCGGTATGGGGGAAAGCGTGATGTCATTAATTGCGATAGATAGGTCAGGTAAGGAAGATCTATGAGATGGAGGAAAGATGATAAGTTCAGATTTGTCCACATTGAGTTTGAGGAAGCGAGAGGAGAAGAAGGAGGATATGGCTGATAGACACTCCAGGATTCTGGATGGCAGAGAGGTGACGTCTGGGCCAGAAAGGTAGATCTGAGTGTCATCAGCATAAAGGTGGTACTGGAATCCATGGGACTTTATGAGTTGTCCCAGGCCAAGTGTGTAGATTGAGAAGAGTAGGGGTCCTAGAACAGAGCCTTGGAGGACTCCAACAGAGATAGGGTGGGATGAGGATGTAGTGTGGGAGTGGGAGATGCTGAATGTGCAGTTGGAAAGGTATGAAGAGATCCAGGATATGGCAAGGTCTTTGATGCCAAAGGAGGAGAGGATCTGTAGTTGCAGGCAGTGGTCAACTGTGTCAAAAGCAGAGGACAGATCTAGAAGGAGTAGTAGAGAGTATTGTCCTTTAGCATTGGCTGTAAGTAGGTCATTAGTGATTTTGGTCAGGGCTGTCTCAGTTGAGTGATGGGGCGGAAACCAGATTGTAGATTGTGAAACAGCAAGTTAGATGAGAGGTGAGAGGAAAGTTCATCGTGGACGTGCTGCTCCAGGAGTTTGGATGCGAATGGGAGCAGCGATATTGGGCGATAGCTGGACATAGCTGTTGGGTTGAGGGTTGGCTTTTTAAGGATAGGCGTGATTGTGGCATGTTTGAAAGCAGAAGGGAAGGTGCCAGAAGTTAGTGATAGGTTGAAGAGGTGGGTTAGGGATGGGATAAGTGTGGTGGTGAGGTTGGGGAGGAGGTGGGATGGGGTCAAGCACACAGGTGGTGAGGTGTGATTTAGAGAGGAGACAATTATGCCCCCTTCAGTGATCTTGGAGAGGGAGGTTAATGGGTTTGGGCATTGGTCTGGAATACAAAGGCGTTGTGGTGGTTGAACAATGAAGACTTGCCTTGTTTGGTTGATCTTATTTTTAAAGTGTGTGGCAAAGTCCTCAGCAGAGATGAAGGAGGTTGGAGGGGGCAGTGGGGGGGGCGGAGGAGTGAGTTAAAGGTTTTGAATAACTGTTTGGGGTTGTAGGATTGGGAGGATATGAGGGTTGTGAAGTAGGCCTGTTTAGCAGAGGTGAGAGCAGATTTAAAAGTGAGTGTTGCCTGTTTGAATGCATTGAAGTCGTCTTTGGAATGTGTTTTCTTCCAATGCCGCCGCCCTGCAACCCTGGACAGTTGCCGGAGCTTTTTAGTGCTGTTATTGTGCCAGGGTTGTCTATTGATACATCGCACTCTGCCGTGAACAAGAGGGGCGACTGTGTCAATAGCTGATGCGAGAGTGGCATTGTAGAAAGCAGTAGCAGTGTCTGAGTCATGGAGTGAGGATATGGATGCCAGTGGTAGGGTAGAGTCAGAGAGTGTGTGGGTATCTAGGTGTGCAAGGTTTCTGCGGGGGGTGCGTATGTTGCTGGACATGGGTGACCTTTGAGGAGGACAGGGATGAGAAAGTGAGCAGATGGTGGTCGGATAGAGGGAGAGGTGAGGTGGTAAAGTTAGATAGAGAGCAGAGATGGGTGAAGACCAGGTCTAGGGTATGTCCATCTGTGTGGGTGGCTGTGGAGGACCACTGAGTAAGTCCAAAAGATGAAGTAACGGATAGAAGTTTGGAGGCAGTTGACTGAGGGGTATCAGTGGGGATGTTGAAGTCACCCATGATGATAGTGGGAATGTCAGCAGGGAGAAAGTGAAGAAGCCTGGTGGAGAATTGGTCAATAAAGGCAGTGGCTGGGCCTGGAGGTTGATATATGACGGCCACTTGGAGGTTGGAGGGAGAGTAGATGCGGACAGAGTGGACTTCAAAAGAGGGGAGGATAAGGGAGGGTAGAGGTGGGATTGGGTTAAAGGTGCAGTTAGAAGAAAGGAGAAGATCCACTCCTCCACCATGTCTGTTGCTGAGACGAGGGGTGTGGCTGAAGTGTAGGCCGCCGCAACACAGCGCAGCAGGGGTGGCGGTGTCAGAGGGTGTTAGCCATGTTTCTGTGAGGCCAAGGAAGGTAAGCTTGTGAGAGAGAAAAAGGTCATGAATCACATGAAGCTTATTGCAGATTGAGTGGGAATTCCACAGTGCTCCAGAGAGAGGGAGCAAGGGGGTGGGCGTCAGCAACACAGGTTTTATGCTGGAAAGATTGTGGTTTTTCATATTAGATAGGGAGCGATAGGAGGGGGTAGTCATATTAGGTATGAACTGTGGTGGTCCAGGGTTGGGAGATATGCCACCAGCAGTGAGAAGCAGAGAAAGGGAGAGAAGGTGGGAGAAGGAGAGGGGCGGCTTGTTTTATGATTTATTAGGACAGATTTGAGGTTGAGGAGCAGGTCAGTAGAGGAGGACAGGTGGGGAGGTAAGAGTGCAGTTGAGGTGATTATTTGGTTATATTTGCTCTATAATCAGCCAATGCCTCTGTGACTGGAGGTAAAATTTTACCGCTGGTCACAGCTGCTGGCTCACAATGTCACTTGACTAAACATATAACTAAAAATATGAATTTGTACACTTAAGTAAATAATGCAGGAGAAACAACTTTAAACATAACAATTCATAGACAATAGTAAGGAAGTTTCATAAAGAATAAAAATCAAAGTGATCTGACAACATGGCAATCAACCTAAGCCAACTTGAGCCAGTAGGATGAAAATCTAAGACTCGCTTATTTTGCCCAAAAGCTGAGCAGTATGGATTTTAAGATTTTAATTTAGATCCAAGTACAGATGCAGGCCCAGGGAAATGGAGATCTGTAGGTAAAAAGACTGTGGACATTGGGTTATAAGACAATAGAGATAGAAACGCTTGAAAGGATCTTAATTGAACTGTCAGCAGGTAGAAATGTCAGATAGATTTTTATTGAAGGTTTCCCTAATTTTTGGTAGTACAATAGTACACTACAGCACATACAGCAATCTTTGAGTAGATGCTGTAGCCTGGTCTAACAGTGATCCTTTACATTTGACATTATCTGAGAAATGATTATAAATTTCGCAGTCTTTAAGTATGTAGACACAGTTATATTTGTATAATGAGGTGAAAAAAATGTTTGTTTTTTTCATGCAAAAAACTATTATGAGAGAATGGTGCAAAATATTTGTTCTTTCTGCAAAACTGGTCTAATTTCTCCTGCACAGTTTGTGTGTACACCAATCAACAATCTTGGCTAATGTTTTATTTTTTTATTTTTTATTGGGGAGATTATTTACTGTCAAGTTATCAAAATATTGGTTGGCTAATAACTCACTACTACCATGCTAATCTTACATCCAATTCTTTCTGTATGTCAGTCACCCAAGATTGTACAGCAACTAGGTGCAAATTATCTCCCAAATTAGGAGAATACAAAAACTGCACATTATATGTAGTGTCTTAAAACTTTAGGGTGCTATGCCTTGACGAATAGGCAGCTTGACTTAACTCATGAAGTGCATACATCCAATCAAATGATAATGGTCATGACTGATGGTAGATATCTTGAATCTGAGTCCTGGTATAGACAGAAGATATCCAAAACAAAAATAAAATTCCACATTTAACTGCAGTGTTATGTATTTGAAGACATACAGTATGTTGATGAATTCCCTTAAAAAACAGACACCATTCCCGCATATTGGTTTTTAGCAGGAAAATTGTTCAATGAGAAAAAGTTGAATGAGTGACTTAAAAGGGTTGTCTATTACAGAAAAATTCATTGTTCATTCTAAGGAGGAGAGAAAAGTGAGAAAAAAAAGGTCCTAAACTCCTGGGCCAGCACTACTCTTATGTTTTCGACATTTCTTCTCTTTTATGTATTCGACATTTCCTCTCTCGTCAGTCTACTGGGATTAACATCAGGAGTCGACGTCACACGGGTGCAGCAATCAATCAATGGCCGCTGATTGGTGGAAGCATTCACAATTTGTTCAAGCAGAAGAAAAAGTGTTTCAACTAAAATTCGAACAGTGCAGCTAATCAGCAGCCACTCAAACAAATGTGAATACTGCAGCGGATATTGGGGATATTGTTGGGGAACAATTGGAGAGTGGGCTGCTTGTGGGGAAATATATAGAGGAGGCAGGCTGTGGGGCATGTTATAGAGAGGGGGAGTTTATTTGGATAGTATAAAGATGTGGCAGCATGTAAGGGACAGGGACAGTATGGTAAGGGGCAGCTTATGATTGATAGAGAGGCAGCTTTTGGAGGACAGTATGGAGAGGGAGAGCATGTATCTAGGACAGTATAACGCAGGGGTAGCATTTGGGGGACCGAATGGAAAGGGGGCAATGTGTGGACGAAATGAGTGGAGCAGCTTGTGGGAAACAGTAGAATAGCATGAATAGGGGTACCTTGTGGGGAACAGTATCGAGAGAGGCAGCTTGTGAGGACAATATAAAGAGGAGCAGTATTTGGGGAGCAGTATGTAGAGGGTCAGCATGTGGGGGACAGTATGGAGAGGAGCAATGTGTGCAGGACAATATGAATAGGGGAAATGTGTGGTGGACAGTATGGAGAAGGGCAGTGTGTGGGGAAAAGTATGGAGAGTGGGCATTGTGTGTCAGTATAGAGAGGGCCAGCATGTTGGGGACATTATGGAGAGGAAAAATGTGTGAAGGACAGAATGGAAAGGGGTAGCCTGTGAGGGACAGTATGGAGAAGTGCAGCTTGTGGGGACAATATATTGAGGACCCGCTTGTAGGGGAAATGTATAGAGGACAGTATGGACAGTATAGAGAATGACAGTGTGTGGAAGGCAGTATGGTGAGAGAGAGGTATGTGGAGGACAGTATGGAGAGGAGCAATGCATGGGGACAACATAGTGGAGGGCACTGTGTGGGGGACAGTATGGAAAGATTGCATTATGTGGGGACAGTATGGAGAGGGAGAAGCACATTGGGGAAAGTATGAAGGTAGCAGTGTGTTGGTGACAAAATGAGAAGGAGCAGGGTGTGGGAGACAGTGTGAAGAGGAACGGCTTGTAGTGGATAGTATGGAGAGGGACAGTTTGTGGAGGACAGTATAGAGAGTGGCAGCATGTGGGGAACAGTATGGAGAAGGAGCAGCATTTGAGAGATAGTTTGAGAAGAGAAAGTATGTGGTGAACATTAAGTTGAGGGACAGTTTTTAAGTGACAGAATCAGGGGGTTCAGTTTCTGTGGGATAGAATGTAGAGGGCAACATGTGGGGAACAATATGAAGAGGGGCAGCATGCAAGGGACAGTGTAGAAAGGGGCATTTTTGGGGGGACAGTATGGAGAAGGGGTGCTTGTGGGGGCAGTATGGAGAAGGGCAGAATGAGCATGTGGGGGACTGTATAGAGAGGGACAACATGTGGTGGGCAGCATGGAGAGGTGAAATGCCCACCAGGACCGTGGGGTACTCGGTACCGGTTCCAGTACTTAAAGGGATGTGTCGCGGCAGCCACCCGGTCCGTGGCCCTGGGTGTACATGTTAAAGGGACGGTCTTTAAAGGGGTTTTTGAAATAAAGAAAGTTTGTGATGCCACCTGTAGTATTCGGTCAGGGATGACCAATGCTGCTTAAAGGGGTCCTCTGGGGTGATGTTATGGCAGCCAGATGGTATAACTTCCCACAGATGAAGTAGGTCCCCAGGGCTCCCGGTGAATAGATGGAAGATGGTGAGTGGTGCAGTAAAAAATGAAGGACACAGTTGTGCAGTCTTTTTACCTGGTTTACTGATGGTAGCAGGCAGCCACAGTCCAGTGCACAAGATCACAGGTACAGGCAGGGTCCAGCCGGCTTGGAAGCGAGTTCAGAGTCCAGCTTTACCAGGTGGAGTTAAAAGCCTTCCTCTTAGCGTGGTGGTATTATATTCCCTTACTGCCTATGGCTTCTTAGCAAGGTCCTCTCAGTTATCTCTGTCCTCTAATGAAGTGGGACACAAAGCCGTATGACAGGTGACTCCAGCCTTTTTACAGGGTCTCTATCATGACCCGGGCTCTATGTGTCACTGTGTCTCCTGGGCATTAGGGTGGGCAGGTGTCATGTAGTCTAGCTGTCCCACCGGTTTCTGCTGTGCCTCCTAGAGCATGACACAACCTTGGTCTACTGGTTACCGGTATCTGCGCTCTATCAGGGAGGTAGCCCAGTTGCAGCTATTCTCTCTTGTTGTTACTCTCCTGTGCTTTGCTCTCCGGCAAGTTAGCTGAAGGCTGTTCTTCCTTCTGTATCCCGCTATCTTGGAGCTACAGCACCTCAGGCTGTAGGGCCCCTCACCCGTCCTTCTGCCTCAGACTTCTCTAGTCTGCTGTCCGGCACCAACTGACCAACTCTTCCTAACTGCCTAGCAACTGCCTAGCAACTAACTCCTCCTCCCGAGAGAGCAGCTCCCCTGAAGTTGGATGTAGAGCTCCCCCTTCTGGCCTGGAGTCAGAAAGGTGTTGTATGCGCTGATTACCTGTCAAAAGGAATCCTCCATAGCTTCCCAGCGTGACATCACTCTCCCTGTGAGGAAAGCAATGCCACTGTGACAACCAGGACCATGGGGCATCACACTGGGACATCATGTGAAGTATAGTATGGAAAGGGGTAGTTTAGGGGGACAATATGGAAAGGAGTAGCATTCGAGGGACTATGGTGCAACATGTGGGGGAGAGTATGAAGAGGCGGGGACATGTGGAGAACATTATGGAGAGGGTGTATGAAGAGTGAAAGCATGAGGGGGACAATATAGAGAAGGGCAGCTTGTGAGGACATTAAGGGAAGGGTCAGGATGTGTGGGACAGTATGTTGAGGTGACACTGTGTGGGACAATATGGAGAAAGTGCAATGTGTGGGGAGGCAACACATGGGGATAGTATGAAGAAAGGCAGTAACTGTGACAGTATGGACAGTATGGGAAGGGGCAGTGTTTGGGGGATGATATTGGAAGAGGTGGTGCTTCTGGGGTACAGTTTGGAGAGGGTCAATTTCTCACTAGTTTCTTGCATTGCAGCCCCCTCTGAAGACATCCTTGATCATGGATGCTGCAGTATAGATCAGTGCAGTGTTGGCACTTCTGTCGCCACCACCCACATCATTTCTGTAAAAGAAGGCGTCAGAAGGACAGGGATATAAGCAGTGAGTGATACCAGTGCTGCACAACAGCTTCTAGCACTGCCCTCAAACAAATCATCAGGGGCAGTGCAGGTGTTTCTCGCTGTTTCTATCACCACCACATGATTACGACTCCTTTGAGGGTGGTGCTAGAAGCTGTGGGGCAGTGCTGATGTCACTCACTGCTTGTATCTCCAGGACCTGATGACATCTTCTTTCACAGAAGCTGCGTTGGTGGAGATAGAAGCAGAACGCTAGCACTGCACTCACATATAGTACAGTGTCTATCACCAAGGATCCAGGAAATTATCAGGAAGGGCAGCAATGCAAGAAATTAGTAAATAGCTGCAGTGCTGCTCCCTGATGATATCCTTTTCCAGAAGGAGCGATGGATGCTGCAGGGAGTGAGTTCAGCCCAAGCCTTCTATGACGTCATGTTTGAGAAAAAGAAACATCACAAGAAGTACGTATAAAAAAATAAACTTAGAGATTAGGCAGATAGGGAAAAGTGAAAGATATTGTGTAATAAATAAAGCTCATTACAAAAGTGATTAAGGTGTAAGTATAGATATCTAGAAGATACGTCTTAGTTTCCAGACCACCCCTTTAAGGTAGGACAGTGTAGAAATCATAGTTCATAGGACAGGATGATGTGGCCGGTATCTACTATATAATTGTCTAAGGATCACTTCCGTCTGTCTGTCTGTCTGTCACAGATATTCATTGGTCTCGGCCTCTGTCTGTCATGGAAATCCAAGTCACTGATTGGTCGCGGCAAAACAGCCACGACCAATCAGCGACGGGCACAGTCCAGAAGAAAATGGTCACTCCTTCCTCCCCGCAGTCAGTGCCCGGCGCCCGCATACTCCCCTCCGGTCAGTGCTCACACACGGTTAATGGCAGCGTTGACCGCGGTGTAACGCACTCCATTAATGCTGCTATTAACCCTGTGTGACCAACTTTTTACTATTCATGCAGCCTATGCAGCATGAATAGTAAAAAGATCTAATGTTAAAAATACTTAAAAAAATAAAAAAGCGTTCTATACTCACCGTCCGTCGGCCCTTCGGATCCACAACAGGCCTTTCCCGCTCGCGATGCTCCAGTAACCGGTCCATGCTGCGATCTCGTGAGATGATGACGTAGCGGTCTCGCCAGACCACTACATCATCATCTCGCGAAACCGCAATGCACTCTTCAGAACGGAGCGCGTGAGGACCATCGGTAACCGGCCGCTTCGATCGGGAGGCTCCGGAAGGTGAGTATGTAACTATTTTTTATTTTAATTCTTTTTTTTAACAGGGATATGGTGCATACTACGTGACTGGCCAATATACTACATGACTGGACGTGTATGTGCTGTATGCTACATGACTCGGCAATATACTACGTGTCTGAGCAGTATACTACGTGTCTGTGCTGTATACTATGTGACTGGGCAATATACTACGTGACTGGGCAATATACTATGTGGCTGGGCAATATACTATGTGGCTGGGCAATATACTACGTGGCTGGGCAATATACTACGTGGGCTGTGCAATATACTACGTGGCTCTGTGCTGTATACTACGTCACTGGGCAATATACTATGTGGCTGAGCAATATACTACGTGGCTGGGCAATATACTACGTGGCTGGGCAATATACTACGTGACTGGGCAATATACTACGTGGCTGGGCAATAAACTACGTGGCTGGGCAATATACTACGTGGCTGGGCAATATACTACATGGTTAGGCAATATACTACGTGGACATGCATATTCTAGAATACCCGATGCGTTAGAATCGGGCCACCATCTAGTAGTTCATAAAAGGACAGTGTGGGGGCAATATTTCATAGGAGAGAACAGTATGGAATTCATGTATCTTAAGAGGGACAGTGTGGGGGTCATATTTTGTGCAGGGAGCAAAGTAAAGGACAATTATTTGAAATAACCTGCAGTACCAAGTAGCAGTGGAGAGATTCAGTGGCAATCCCACTGACAATCCACATTGCCACCAGGTGCTATTTATTTTCTATTAACAGACAATAACCTGTAATATAATGCAAAACATAGCAGCAAATAAAGCTTCAGCTTGAGTTTACATTGAGTAGTTTTCAGACAGGAAAAAAACCCCGAGAGCTATATCAAGATTGTCAATGATTTATCCACAGGTAAGAAAATAGTCACACATTTTCAGTTTATTTAATTGGAACATTGAAATTTCTGTTCCAGATGCTTTCTCGCTGTTTGGTAAGTAGGGTATTTTTCCATATGTGTAATTATTCCTTTAGTTCCTGCTTATGTTCTGTGGTGCGTCTGAACAGAGAGACAGCTGCATCTAATGGACTTTCTTACATTTGTTTTAGCATATAAAGAATCATATTCACGATTATATTAGGACGATTCAGCATACAGTTTATGAGATCTATAGTATGTGACAGATGTGCTTGCATGATAAATGGGGTGTAGACAAAAAATGGAAAGACAACATGACTTGGTGAACTTTAACTGTATCTTATCAGTATTTCCACCAAGTTACACTTCACCTTTCCCACCACCCCTTATGATCCATAGGAAGAAGATAATCAAAAGTGCCCCTTATCTCACTTTGATTTCAAGAGAGGAAGGAATACATATTTAGTGACAGCTTAGATCATAGCATTTGCACTTTGCACGAAAAACAATATTTTTGACAGTTGAGTGTTAGATGCTGAGTGCAGCTTTGACTAATATTTGCTTATGACTTCCTGACCATTCTGCGATACCAGTTGCTGGCTACAATTGTCCACTATTACCACTACATGCAAAATATATCTTTGCACACCAGTCATACCCTTACAGAGCTTACATCAACACGATCCCTCCTTAAAAATGGAAGTCATTGCCCTGATTGAGTAGAGTATTGATATATGATGGGAAGTTTAATCTTCTAAAAATATGTAACCACTTAGCAGATCTACTTACTTGACAGCACTTCCCTCCTTAATATGACTTGTATTTCATTGCTTGGGAAATTTATGTTAGATATGTTTCTTAACATAAGCTAACTAAATAAGTTCTGTGTCGGTCTAGACATAGGGTTGGGCTATTGCTATTTTCCCACAACAGTGATAATTATCGTCCTTGTCTGGACTTATAAATGTAACGTATACATTTTAACACTGTTTTATAAAAAGTGTATATATATATATATATATACACAGTGGGGCAAAAAAGTATTTAGTCAGTCAGCAATAGTGCAAGTTCCACCACTTAAAAAGATGAGAGGCGTCTGTAATTTACATCATAGGTAGAACTCAACTATGGGAGACAAACTGAGAAAAAAAAATCCAGAAAATCACATTGTCTGTTTTTTTAACAATTTATTTGCATATTATGGTGGAAAATAAGTATTTGGTCAGAAACAAAATTTCATCTCAATACTTTGTAATATATCCTTTGTTGGCAATGACAGAGGTCAAACGTTTTCTGTAAGTCTTCACAAGGTTGCCACACACTGTTGTTGGTATGTTGGCCCATTCCTCCATGCAGATCTCCTCTAGAGCAGTGATATTTTTGGCTTTTCGCTTGGCAACACGGACTTTCAACTCCCTCCAAAGGTTTTCTATAGGGTTGAGATCTGGAGACTGGCTAGGCCACTCCAGGACCTTGAAATACTTCTTACGAAGCCACTCCTTCGTTGCCCTGGCGGTGTGCTTTGGATCATTGTCAAGTTGAAAGACCCAGCCTTGTTTCATCTTCAATGCCCTTGCTGATAGAAGGAGGTTTGCACTCAAAATCTCACGATACATGGCCCCATTCATTCTTTCATGTACCCGGATCAGTCGTCCTGGCCCCTTTGCAGAGAAACAGCCCCAAAGCATGATGTTTCCACCACCATGCTTTACAGTAGGTATGGTGTTTGATGGATGCAACTCACTATTCTTTTTCCTCCAAACACGACAAGTTGTGTTTCTACCAAACAGTTCCAGTTTGGTTTCATCAGACCATAGGACATTCTCCCAAAACTCCTCTGGATCATCCAAATGCTCTCTAGCAAACTTCAGACGGGCCCGGACATGTACTGGCTTAAGGAGTGGGACACGTCTGGCACTGCAGGATCTGAGTCCATGGTGGCGTAGTGTGTTACTTATGGTAGGCCTTGTTACATTGGTCCCAGCTCTCTGCAGTTCATTCACTAGGTCCCCCCGCGTGGTTCTGGGATTTTTGCTCACCGTTCTTGTGATCATTCTGACCCCACGGGGTGGGATTTTGCGTGGAGCCCCAGATCGAGGGAGATTATCAGTGGTCTTGTATGTCTTCCATTTTCTAATTATTGCTCCCACTGTTGATTTCTTCACTCCAAGCTGGTTGGCTATTGCAGATTCAGTCTTCCCAGCCTGGTGCAGGGCTACAATTTTGTTTCTGGTGTCCTTTGACAGCTCTTTGTTCTTCACCAGAGTGGAGTTTGGAGTCAGACTGTTTGAGGGTGTGCACAGGTGTCTTTTTATACTGATAACAAGTTTAAACAGGTGCCATTACTACAGGTAATGAGTGGAGGAAAGAGGAGACTCTTAAAGAAGAAGTTACAGGTCTGTGAGAGCCAGAAATCTTGATTGTTTGTTTCTGACCAAATACTTATTTTCCACCATAATATGCAAATAAATTGTTAAAAAAAACAGACAATGTGATTTTCTGGATTTTTTTTTCTCAGTTTGTCTCCCATAGTTGAGGTCTACCTATGATGTAAATTACAGACGCCTCTCATCTTTTTAAGTGGTGGAACTTGCACTATTGCTGACTGACTAAATACTTTTTTGCCCCACTGTATATAGTATATATACAGACAAAAAAATGAAGGCAGCACACCAGTTCAGGTTGAAAAAATGTGGCTATTTAATTGCCCCAAATTGCAACATTTTAGCTCAGGACTGGAGGTTTGGTCATTGCCTTGGAGGCACGGCACCCAGGAATGCTATCTGCCTGTGCTGCTTTTCATTTTCTTTTCCCTCGCTCTCTCTCTCTATATATATATATATTATAAATATACAGCATTACTTGTATTTAAATGGGTTGTCTAGGTTTGTCACGAAAGTCGAAAGTCTGCAGTCACTCTATGTGCTGTCAGGAATCTCCGGTGGCAGTGCAGGGAGCCAGCGATCATGTGACCGAAAGTATGCAATATGCATACTCATGGTAACATTCCGACTACAAGTGAATTGAGTGAGGCTGCACTTGTCTAGTCAGAACGTGTTCAGAAATATGCATACTGCATACTTGCAGTCACAAGACCACCCACTATAGGCGACAGCATTGAAGAATCCTGACAGCACGCACTGTGCACAATGCAAGGATTCCTGTAGAATACATAGAGTTCAATAGACCATATAGAGTGGCTGCAGACTTTTGTACCAAACATGGACAACCTCTTTAACTTGTCCATAGCTATAATCTTTATTATAGTCCAGAGCAGTTTTCAAAATACTGCTTAGCAACAGACACAGCCGTAAGCCACGTATCTTCTCTAATGCAGGGATAGAGTAAAAGCCCCCATAGATATTAAAGTTTGCCAAATCTGGGTGCGACCTTCCGTTGATCTAATCTCCTCCTACAGGTCGGGTAGAGGAAGACAAAGGTTGCGCAATTTGAATGCAATTGCCCAATCTTTTTTTCCCCCATAAGATAAGCAGTAACTTATTTCCTCATTGAAAACACACATATACACTTGTCTGAGCCAAACGTTCATGAGTATGAGAAATAGCTGTATACAGTAGCTGTCTAAATTGTATGGACACTTTTAGCCATTCCTACATAGGCAAATTATAATGAGGGCACTCTGCGCTACCGCCTGGGGCCTGAGGCTTCAGGGGGGCCATGGCCAAATTGCTCTTATTATAATGTTTTATGCACCGCCATCGATGGCACACATATCCAGGCAGGCAAAGGCGGGTTGGGCTGGGGGGCATATGCCCCCCAGACCAGTCCCCAAGCAGCTGTTCAGGGCCAACTGGGGACGGCACTATACCTTTTGAATGTGTTTAGATGTCAGCCCAGGCACATGACAGTAAGGCAGACATGTCCACTGCACTATATGCTTTGGGTTGCATCGATAGAAGGGATACCACACAGTCAGGGCTGCCACTAGGAATTTCAGGGCCCCATACAGGCAAAAAAATTTGGGTCCCCTTGAGACTACACCCAAGCTCCACCCCAGCCCCGCCTCCATCCCTCGAACTGTCCATAGTCCCACTGCTCTCTCTTGGAAAAACTCTACTTCCCACCAACCACACATTAACAGTTCCCATAACCAGATCACATACATAGCTAGCAGATTTGATTTGCTCCATAGATTTTTTAATTTGCCACCAAGACAAGGTAAACTCTTTTGGCCTGGCCCTACTCTACTGTAACTTATTAAACATTTGTTAAAATATGCAATGCAATTTAGGTATAATTTTATTTATTTTTCAATTTTAAGAATGACTAATAATATCACATACAAGGGACAAATACCACCACACCGTGACTAGACCACATATTACCACCACATAGTGACGGATTAATACCACATACAAGGAACAAATACAGCAACACCATGGCCAGACCACATATTACCACCACATAGTGACCGAACACTACAATACTGATCATTAATAAAAAAAAACCCACAATACTAATATCACCATAAGTGCCATTAAACACAGGAGACCTATACTTTTTATGCAGTGTCCGTGTACAGGTAATACAGTGATCACCGGTGACATTATACACAGGAGCTCTGTATACAGTATCAGTGTACAGGTAATACAGTGATCAACAGTAACTTTATACACACGAGCGCTGTATAAATTGTACAGGTTATACAGTGATCAATGACATGATACACAGGAGCTCTTTATACAGTGTCAGTGTACAGGTAACACACTGATTTATCAGTGACGTCTCTAGGTGAAGTCCTTAATCTTCGCTTTTCATCTTCATCCACCACAGACCGCCATCACTTCTTTCTGCCAGTGCTCGTCTCTGCAGGAAATAACAGTTATCTAGAGCACCACTTGCAGAGCACATTACTTAATTTTTCCCAACTTCTACACTACACCAAATGAAGAAGACAAGGCGACATAGCTTCACTCTGCACAGTAACAGGACTGCCCCCATTTAAAACAGTATCCTTAAAGAATAAAATAAATACTTCACTGCAGTAATATCCCTTAATTAGCCCCTATGGTAATAATATCCCCCATCCTGGCTCCGTGTGTCTCTTTTCTGGCTCCAGCCATATGTTCTTCCATCCTGACCCCATATGTCCTTCCATCCTGCCCTCATGAGTTTCCATTCTGCCTCATGTGATGTCCCATCCTGCCCCATATGATCTCCCAAGCTGCCCCATCTGTCTCCATCCTGCCCCATCTGTTCAATGATCCTGCCCCATCTGTCCCATGATCCTGCCTCAGCTGTCCCATGATCCTGCCCTAGCTGTCCCATGATCCTGACCCAGCAGTCCCATGATCATGCCTCAGCTGTCCCATGACCCTGTCTCATCTGCTCCATTATCCTGCCCCATCTGTCTCTATCGTATCCATCTTGCCCCATGATCTTGCACCTTGAATCTCAATCCTGCCCCATGTCTTCATCCTGCCCCATTATCTTGCACCATGTGTCTCCATCCTGCCCCATAATCCTGCCCCATCTGTCTCCATCCTGCCCCATCTGTCTCCATCCTGCCCCATGATCCTGCACCATCTGTCTCCATCCTGTCCCTTGTCTACATCCTGCCCCATGATCCTGCACCATCTCTCTCCATCCTGCCCCATTCTCCTGCACCATGTGTCTCCATCCTTCCCCATTTTTCTCCATCCTGCCCTATCTTGCCCCATCTGTCTCTATCCTGCCCCATGTCTGCATCCTGCCCCATCTGTCTCAATCCTGCCCCATGATCCTGCACCATCTGTCTCCATCCTCCCCATCTGTCTCCATCCTGCCCCATGTTCCTGCCCGATCTTTCTCCATCCTGCCTTGTGCCTCCATCCTGTCCCATGTCTCCATCCTGCCCCATCTGACTCCGTCCTGCCCCGTCTGTCTCCATCTTGTCCCATGTCTCCATCCTGCCCCATGTGCTTCCATCCTGCTCCATGTGTTTCCACCGTGCCACATATCTCCATCCTGCACCATGTGTCTACATCCTGCCCCATTGTCACATGGTGCAGGATCATCTCCATCCTGCTGTCTAAACATATTGTCGCTTGCTGCTTTCAATAAAAATAAAAAATACACTTTCTCCTTAACTGGCTGCATTCCAGTGGTGATGTTCCCTCCTGTTATTTCAAGCGCAGATTCGCCGACGAACAACAATGACGTCATACGCCGGCAACATGCACGCTGACGTCAGTGCCAGCCTTTGATTGGCTGATGGCTTTTAACTTTTGCCATGCGGGCCCTCACAGCAATAGAGTTTAACTGAATCTGCATCTCGGACACAGGTTCACGTACTGCACTGGCAGAGTCCTTCCATTAGGGCCCAGTGAGCAGAAGAGAGGGGCCTCTGCTCATCAGGCACCATACACCAGTCAGGGCAGTAATGCCCTGATGGCGGCCCAGCACACAGTGCACTTGGAGCTGCTTTATCCTGCCGGAGAGGAGCTCGTGGATCAGAGACCTCAATGAACAGCTCTAAATATGAGGTCACAAATCATAGTATCAGGGCAGGATGTCTAAAGGAGGAGGTAGCAGGATGCTGCTCACCTGATAAGGTCACATAGGATTCCATGCTGTCAGGTCAGCAGCCACTCTGTTGGGGCTCAGTGTGAGTTATTGCTGGAGTCTTTGCTGCAGATCAGGTCATCGGCTCCAGATTCACCTGATCTGCGTTAAAATTTGGAATCCTGCAATAAATAACACTGAGCCCCAGCAGAGTGACTACAGACATCAGCGTACAGGATCTTGCACTGACTGATCAACTTTGACCTACAGGACATTTTAAAATATGCTGTATGGATCCATATACAGTATATGTGAGGTCCTGTAGGCATGTCCAGGTGTGATCAGTAAAGTGCATTGTATATCTGTGCATATAATAAACTAAAATTGTACTTTATATAGGGGCCTATGTGTGGACTCATACTTTAAATAGAGAGCTATGTGTGGGCTGATACTGTATATTTGAGGCTATGTGGGGGCTCATACTGTATATAGGAGGCTTTATGGAAGATGATACTTTTTATAGGGAGCTATATCAGGGCTCATACTGTATAAAGGCAGTGCATATAATGTATGAGACCCCACATAGCCTCCTATATAGAGTATGAGCCCCCACATAGCTGCCTATATACAGTTTGATTATATAAGGAACTATGTGTGAGTTCATACTGTTTATAGGAGGCTACATGGGGACTCATACTTTATATAGTGAGCTATGTGCGAGTTCATACTGTATGTGGGGGCTGTGTTTGCACTTATACTATATGTAGGGGCTGTGTGTGGGCTCATACTGTAGATACAGGGCTCATACTGTATATATGGGGACTGTATAAAGGCTCATATTGTATGTAAGGGAGTATGGGGGCATATCGCCTGGCCTGTGAGCTGTTATCATGATTGGAGTATGGCTTATGGTCTCTTTTTCTTGTCCTGATTGAAGGAATTCCCTGATGAACCCCTGAATAAACTTTTGGCCACAACTATATGGATGTTTTGATATATATGGACTGGTCAGCTTGAGTAGTGGTAGGTCTACATAGGGGCAGTAAACGAGGAGGGGGGGGCACCATACCGTGATGTAGATAAGGGTAAAATTTGTGTTTGATCGCAGAGGTGGGGGTGTGCCACACCTTTAAAACTGCCCAGGACCCTAGTTACTCTTAACCCACTCCTGCATTCCCTTCAATGCAGAACATGCATGGCTTACTTTACAGCTACAGAAAACTCAACATTGTACAGGGCTATAGTATATGGTGGCAGCTGTAACTCTTTTTATTATATACTGAAATAAATAGGATTTTTCAATTGTGTTACCTTTGAAGTTAATGGAAAAAAATTCTTGCATACTCTATCAGACGTTTTATGAGTGTGATGTTCTTATACTTCAGGGAGAGAATTACTCAGTAATACAGCACTGCAAAGGCAACATCTAGTTGGTCACAGAAGTAGAACTCATTTTTATTAAGGCAAATTATTTTACAGTCATTAGAAGGTTTATTGTACCTTTGACATTTACAGCATAGCAATATGATTTGTCACCTATTGGATGTATGAAGGAGAGGTGGAAGAGACTACACTGACAGAAATGATCCCTGAGAGAGATGCCAGTGGAGTGAGAAGGCCTAAATTGAGTAAGACCACCAGGATCTGACAGGTGTGAGTATGGGTTTCACTAATCTCGGGTGCCGAGATCTTAATCTGTGCATGTGCCACCTCCGGAAGCCATTTTTCTAAGGTCAATAGGAAGAGCAGAAACTCCATGGACATTTAGTGAATGCCTGGGGCCTGCCACGGCTTTTCTCCGCCGAATATCCCCTCCTGCCAGGGCCCACAGCATTGCCCCTCTCATGCTGCTGCTGCTAGCTTCCTGCAGCAGTGATCCTACCTCCTGGGACCCCACTCTATCAAAGTCAACACCCCCAACCATGTAAGCTACATTTGGATTATAAAACATACCCCCATTTTGCTCCAAACTTTTTGGGAAGAAAAGTGAATCTTATTATCCGAAAAATACACTCATATTACATTACATGCACATATACACATATTTATTAAATATATATATATATATATATATATATATATATATATATATATATATATATATACATATAGATAGGAGTGATTCTTTAACTTCATCCTTGCACTTTGTTTGCTACGTATGGTCTTCATGGTTAAAATCACGGTGATTATCCTCAGGGTAAAAATTCATGACCTCAGCTGTCTAAAAACACATGACAATATCATGTTTGTGAATGGGCTATTTTATATATTTGGTTCTTACCAGGTTTTAATGTCTATTGTTAGAGTCTTGGATTTTTCTAACAAGCAGCCCAAGCAGAAGTTAACTTAAGTTACATTTGTGACTCACGTCAAACCTCCAGCGGAGTAACTCATTAAATCTTGTGAAAGTAGAAAAACATTGGAATAATTCAATTTTATTTGGTTGCTGTGGATGTTATAAAGAAAGACATTTTAGAAAACACATTTTTAGTTGAACAATGGTATAAATTGCTTTATTGATTTTGCAATGTAGAAAACCTAAACTCTTCTTTGTTGCATATGCAATCACGCACACGTAATACTTTATTTCCACAAAATCACTGACAGTTTCAATGATGTAGCTGTTACTTAGTATATTTTGCCAAGAGGAAAAATCTAATCTCACACATCCCCACAATCAGGATTGTAACACAACCCAAACCAGACTTTCACTTGAAAATGTCACTTGCCCTTATCCCTGTTTTGTTAGATGCCATTTTTGTGTGCTTTCTGGACATTTTCATGTTTTTTCTTGGAATTATGGGTTTTGCGCTTGCCTTAACATTTATACGTTTGCACTTTAAATCAATTCTGTTTGTCTTTGATGGTTGGGTCTACTGACTGCAGGCTAACCTAAAAATGTGTCAAACATAAAAATTCATTTTTGTGACTTTATCCACAGGTGAAAGGAGTAAATATTAAGAAATTCAATACTAAGTGAATAATACCTTTGTTTCCATGAAAATAGGTCAGAAGAATGTTAGAAAACCTAAGGAACTTATATTGAATATCTCCATATGGTTTGAGGAATTAACTGTCACAGCAGTGCTTTAGCCAATAAATGGAGTATGCAAACTGCAGACTGACAAATTGGAGGTTAACGGAAGCTCAGCTCCCTGGAACAAAATGGAGAGACGTGTTCCTGACTTCTTTTCATTCCGGAGGACAAACAAGACATTGTTCTTCTAGATGTTGGTTTTCCCTAGATGCTGTAAGTTACTGTAGGTGTAAAAGCATGGAGATTCAGCTTGTCATACAGAAGACCTGTGCTTTGAATTCCACTACTGCCTCAATTGTTCTGTGCGGTACAGAATTTTTCTAAATAATCTCTTTAGACTGTAAAGATTTGAGTAATGTTTTATTGAAAAAGCATGTATAGCCCCACTTTTGTTAATATAATTATAAGAAAGCTGTATTAATGCATTATAGGATGGTGTTGCGATATTATTTATTCCCTACACATCCTATATATCTGGCATGTAAATGAAAAACATACAACAAAGAGAACTGCCAGAAAAGTAACTTGGAACTTTATTGTCTATATCAATACACCCTGAACATGTAGCATGGCTCTCTTTGCCATAGTCTTTTCCTTTTAATTACTATATTTTGTTAAATAAAAAGTAGCATTTTAATTTAGATAACATTTAACTGATGTCCTGTAGGCTAATATTTAATTCAAAAATACAGATTCTGCCCCGGTGAACTGCTAATTGATGCAGTTTTGGTTACTTAACTTTTTGATGATGGACTGGTATCTATGTGGGTTTTTTAATGATGCAATGGATGTGGAGTACTGATATTTAATACAAAAATGAATGTGGGTCCAGAGTGTGAGCTTCTCATTACCCCTGGTTCCCACTCTGGCTTAATTTTGGAGGGCCATTAATCAATATTGTCTACTAATGAGGCAACTGATTTCAAAAAGATATAGTAAGGAAAAAATGAACGGAATCACACTGCAGTTATTGCATTTTATAAAAAACAGATCTTAATTAAATTTGATGAAGGTGAATCCATTTTTGTATCTCCTAAAAACTAATATGATTTGTCAAGTCATTTACATTTTTTTGTTACAAAATCGGACTTAAGCAATGTTAAATACAACTCTCTTTGTGCTCAGCTTTGACTCTTCAAAATGTTCCAAGCAACTCACTGTATTGCACTATGCTCTCCTTGGACATAGAATCCATTTGCATATACAAAGACAAAGCTTTTAGTTTTTTTATTTGTAATTGACACTGCCTAATTTTTCTTTATCCCACTAAGAAGTTGTCTACTCTGTCTCCTCCATATCCCAGTTCTATATACATCTTGTTAGCAAAAAATGAGTTGACACTTTATAAGTGAAATGACTTTTTCAATTGTTAATGTTACCCTTTTTGAAACGTTATCAGAAATGAAAGAATAACCACATGAGCTCATTCATACTTCATATATTAAAATTTAGATGTGAAAAAAAGATTACGTTTGCATGATGTCTAGTTTATCATGTTGCTATGAGTCAGTTGCATGTTATCAGTAATCATCGGAAATTAGTGGTACTCATCCACCACAACACCTCTTCATCAGTTTCATCAGTTCCTATTGTGAGAGATTCATCCAGAGTTTAATAGATAATGCATATTCTTAGAGAAGTCTGAGGTCAAATGTGTCAGCCAATTTATTATACTTGGATCGGAGTAATATTTGGACATGCAGTAGTTAATCGTCATACAAAATTATTCAGATCTTTCTTATAAAGGGCTGGTCAGTGTAAATTATTTCCCATAAACAATTTACATTACTCTTTTTCATATTTGTATTTTAGACAGGTGAATCTAAATGAGCAACACTATAAAAGTTCTTGTGCCCTAGTAATAACCGGGGTGTATGTCTCTCCCAGTGGAAAATTTGAGATCTGTGAAAACTAAGATCCCAGATGCCGTAATTTAATGTCTTAGAGTCTGAAATCAATTGTCATTGCAGCATTTACAAAGTAAGAGACTCCCTTTGTGTCCTCATCATCAAGCCTATTATTGTTATCATAAAGCAGCCGTAATACTGAAAAAAAGAAATTAGAAAAGTTATCTGAGTTTTTTTATTCCTCTTATTAGGCTAAGCACTTATTGGCAGGTAGTTGCCAACGACATACCTTTGCTGCCCTGCGACTATCTCTCTCGACTCAGAGCAGTCACAGACCGCTCCTGCTGGTGATTCTCCTTCCTCCTATGATATCACATCGACTGACACTTCCATTCTGAACAAGAACAAATCGTCATAGTAAAGCACAGGCAGATAGGTAGCAACTACCAGCCCAAAGTACTTAGCCCGATAAGGGAAAAGAAAGTAACGGATAAGGTTATCATACTTGGAAGTCTAGAATCTATTTAGGCTTATACTGTACATGTATTGACTAGATTAGTAGTAATATGTGTTCAAAAGCCAAGTTACTCTAGTTTCTGCATGCTGTGTAATAAATGTTTAATGCGGAAGAACTCAGTGGTTTTGATATATTCAAAAGAAGAAGCGAATGCATATGGAAGAGTTAGATATGCTTCAGGAATACCTATTAATACCTTGTAAACTTTTAAAGCTCAAGAGATCTAAATCATTTTCTTCCCTTCACATAGCCATAGAGTTAAATGATAAAATGCAGACTGATGGCAGCTGTCTCCAGAGGGAGCTTACTGAAAATGAATTCATACGTCTTCCATTGAACTCAATAATAAATCTGTCTTCAATAAGCTTCCTCTAGTGGTGGCTTCAGGCAATGGGAATTTTATTATTTATCTTTATGGATGTGTGAAGGGAATCAGTCGTATAAAGCTCTATAACAGAAGGATAGAGCTTTAAAAAAATGGCATAATGTTCTGGTTTGTAATTGTAGAATTTTGCACTAATTTTCTACTTTTTAACGAAACCACACTTACTGTATATAAGTGCCTTTAGATAACTGTATCAGACTGTATTACTATAAGATCTACAGTATAATAATGGTAATTGCATTGAAAATTAATGTCTAATTCATTGCATACCTGTAGACATGTTTCCTCTTATTTTTTACTCTTCCTGCAAGGCTATACACAGAAATACTGTATGACTCTAAGGAAAAAACCTGGCATATTTATGGAAAAGAGCACACCAGTGAACTAATCAAATGTGAAAAACAATATTGCAAGAAATCTAGTTCCTTATGATTGCTGTAAAATAGAAATGGCAAGCACAGGACTTCACATCTCCCCGATGTGCGGCTAATGTAATACTTAAAACAACAATCTTAATCCCATAGCATTAAGACACTCATAAAAGAACACATTTTAGTATAAACATCCATGAGAATAAATATCTAAAAGTATATTTCTGCTCTGAACTAGGAGTTACAGGCTCAATAATGAACTGAAGATATCTTGAGTAATGTTTTATATTCTTAACATATAACTAGATGTAGTGCCACCGAATGCGGTAATAGCCTGACACTGATGCTCATTATGTACAGTACATTTCCATGTTTAGTTTCTTTAAAAATAAAAAAAATAATAATAATTCAACTGAATATTCACACATTATTTTACTAGTTACAGAGGATGATGAATTGACCAATATAGAAAAATGACAATAGAAAAGTTGCCATTATGAAACTAAGCTGTACCTACTAATTGTACTTACTTAAAGACCCCCACTAAAAGAACACTGGGTAACACATATACGTTGGGGCAGATTTATCAATACTCTCTAATTTTAGAACAGTACAATCTTAGACAATACAGTCTTAAAATGTGCCTTATTTATCACAGTGGTTTATGTTGTTGGAGATATCTGTCTAATTATAAGACTGTGTAGACACAATGCTATTGCATATCTTTTATGAAACGTTTTGCACAAAATGCCCTCCTATTTTTGTCAAGCCATGCCCCTTTTCAGAGAAGCCATACCAGCTTGTCAACCATGCTGCAGAAGTGTCTAAAACACGTGGTAAATATGGAATAAATCATGAAAGACAGTTTCTAGGTACAAATTATGCCAGCATTTTGGACTATTTGGACTATTTAGCTTGATAAATGTCCACCATTGTGCTTTAATTTCAGCAAAACGATTCTCAGGACCATGGTCCAGCAGCAACATCAGTAGTCCCTGGTAACTGGGCCAGAATACTGTGAACGTCCTACTACCTGTCAGCATCTTAGGTGCCTTTTTATGATCTCGCACCCAGGATTTTGTAGGCAAGGAGTAGGAAATTTGCATACATCAGGTTTAGTTGTCATTGAGTACGAACATGTCTGCTGGATCAAGGTCCTGAAAATCGTTACTCACAACTCTAACTATTTCATAACTAGTTCAGAGCCTTAAGGGTCTGTGCATAACACTTTGATTTTCTTTTTTAATATATATACTGCCCATAAGACAGCTAAAATTACAAAATGTATCAGTCCATGGAATTTTTTGGTTGTCATTAGAGTGTATTTGGTAATTTTTCTCTGATTTTCTGAAAGGTTGAATAGAGTTCATAGTGGGAAGTAGCTTTTGTGGTAAGCCATATCCTAGTTCCTCAATGAGCAATATCAGAAAGGCTTTACATTTGCAAAATTACAGTAAGATGATCTAATATATCATATGATATGATAACCGTAACTGCATGTAAATGGAATGAGGTCTAAGGGGTAACATTTTACCTTGTGGAGAGTGACATACCAGCTCTGGCATGCCAATGTATGGAGGTTTACAGGTGGCGCTAAAGACTTCTTGTTTTCTTTGCCTCTGAAGAGGCAATTTGCATATGATATGAATGGTAAGGACAGAAAATATTTGGAAATTCTTGTTCATTTCTCAGGTTGCCTCATTTTGATAATTTTATTTAATATTTATTTTTTATTTATATTCTACTTATTTCTTATGTTATGTGGAATAGCACTAAATAAACTGAAATTAGTTTCTTTATGGTATTAAAAATCTACATATTGCGTGTAGGATAGAATTAGTATTTTTTTGTTGTATACTGCTATAAATGTGTACATAAATCACTTTTTAGGGTAAGTTCACACAGGGCATTTTTACTGTGTTTTTTTCTGCAGCAAAACCTGATCTTCTCGGCAGGAAAGAAACTACGCCAAAAATGCGGTTTAGGTGTGTTTTTTGCAGCGTTTTGGTGCGTTTTTGCTGCGTTTTTTTCATGCTTTTTTTCTCTTTGTGCATGCCAATAAAGCTCCTGTAGAAAGATAGGATGACTAGATAGAATGAATAGATAGAATATATAGGTTGATAGAATAGATAGAATAGATAGAATGAATAGATAGATTAATAGAATAAATAGATATATTACCTGCGGTAACCTCTTCACTGGCATTTTCCCACGGTCCAGAGGCTACCTCAGGTCAGGCTGTGGGGGAGCGCAGGCTCAGTGATGTCACCGCTAGTTAACTGAGCCTGCACCCGCTGCGTCTCATTCATTCCCCAGTAGCTTACAGCTGGGAGTGGCTGCATTAGCAGCGCTCCCGGTTGTAAGCTTTATCTCCCCCAGATACTGCGTGGGACACTCATTATATTGGACTGCGACGGAATAGTGGGGATACTATTGGTTTGTTATTTTATTTTTAATTCAGAAGATTGTTGGCTTTGCTTGGAATGGCAAAATAATAAAATGGTAAAACTGTGTGGAGTTTTTTTTCATTAAAAGACTTTTTTCTGCATGTGTGTGTGTTTATTTAACCATTTAATTACTATAGGATTATTAATTGATAGGTGTCTTATTGATGCTTCTCCATTACTAAGCCAGCTTAATGTGACCTTTCAATAGGAAGGTGACATCAACCCCTCATTACCCCGCTTGCCACCGCTACAAGGCAAGTGGGAAGAGTCGGGCAAAGCACCAGAATTGGCGCATCTAATAGATGTGCCTTTTCTGGGTAGCCGCAGGCTGCTATTTTTAGGCTGGGGGGAGCTATATCAATGGCCCCATACCAGCCTGAGAATACCAGCCCCCAGCTGTGAGCTTTAGCAATCCAGGTTGTCAAAAATGGAGGGACCTCACGCCGTTTTTTTAAATTATTTAAATAATTTAAAAAAAAGTATGAGGACCCCTCTATTCTTTATAACTAGCCTTGCTGAAGCTGAAAGCTGAGGGTTGCAGCCCCCAGCTGTGAGTTTTGTCTGGCTGGTTATCATAAATATGGGGGAACCCACACCGGGTTTTTTTTTTTTTTAAATATTTATTTATAGCGCAGGAGCGGCAGATGAAAACTCCAATCTGCCGCTCCTGCTGTCACCTTAATTAGCGGCTGTAGGTGTCAGATGATAGGAGCAGTAGTCCCATCAGCTGGCACCAGTGATCGGAGGTAAAGTTTATACCTCTGATTACAGCTGAGTGCTCCCTGCTGTCTTCTGACAGTGTGGGAAGCGCGGCTCTCTGACCAGTGGGGATGATTTCCCTGCCAATCAAAAGCGGTGTTTACCGTACTGTCATGCACATGACAGCATGTCTAACACTGTATTGTCGGACCCCCCCATTCAAGTGAATGGGGTTCGGGTCCGCTCTGCTGGATGACAGGCTGCATGGACGCATCATGCAGCCTGCCATCTAGATGTAGCAGAGCCGAGTGTGACATCACATCCAGCTGTCCTTGACTTTTCTGCAGCAAATACACTGCAAGAAAAGTCAGCCTGCGTATTTGCAGTGTTTTTTCACCATCCATTCAAGTCAATGTGTGGAAAACGCTGAAAAAATGCTGGAAATGCGCTGAAAGAAGTGACATGCTCTATGTCCAAAAAATGCAGCAAAGCACAAAATACTGATCACACAAAAAACCAATGTGTGTGCATGAGATTTCTGAAATCCTATAGGCTTTGCTGGTACTGTATAAAGCAGATGAAAATTAGCATAAAAAAAGCTGCAAAAACGCCCTGTGAGAACTTACCCTAAAAGTCGCAATTTTTGTGCAATGCAAAAATGTTAAGATTTTTGGTGTTTTCACATTGGTGTCAAAAAGCTCCTTCAAAATTGGTGAAGCTGGTATGGGATGGGGCATGACCCCACGGTTCGTCTAAGTCATGATGAGCTTTGACTGGAATTAAATTTGTGGCAATGCACATGAAAGTACATACCACTTTTCAGATGTGCCTCATTCATTAAGATGTATGCACCTCTCAATGAATCAGGCCTCTCTGACTCCACCACACCCCCTTATCAAGATTGGCGTGAACATCCCTGGTCATCTGATGTGAGGCATGTCAGTTGTTTTAGCTTCATGTCTGGCAAACTTTGCTCTCTACACACACTAGGTATTATGCTCTGCAATCCTTCCTCCTTCTCAGCTCTTTATAACAATATTATATACCTGACCATAAGATGCAGCGAATATTTGAAGGGATTGAAAAAAAATAAAACCATTTCAACCTTTGATTCAGAATTAACTTTTTCATACTCTTAATAATTCCAGATAAACAACAGAATTATTTGCTAACATCAGCTAAATAGTTTGTTGAAACTAATTTTCATGTTATATTTAATTAGAAATGAGTGGATCATTTAAGTGAAATTGAATTTTATTGAATTTTAGAAAGATCCGCATTTGACAAAAAGTGGATTTTTCGAGAATTTGCATTTATCTGTACCCTAATGTGCCATCAAATGGTTATAAAAATAATCCTCACCGTTCACCTGTCTGCCGCCACCCTACAAATCACTGGTACCCATCCAGTCCTCGCGTGTCGCAGGGATACTGCAACAGAAAGAGGACGGAAGATCATGGTGTCTGACTAAATGTGCACCTGAACTGGATAGATCTGCTTTGCCTTGCAGTTAGCTGTGTAGATTTCCTTTGTTCTGGTGTTGCAAGGGATAAACGGTGTAGATTTGCCTTGCTAAGTTGTTGCAATGGTTAAACAGTTCTGTTCATCTCCTAGAGCTCTCCATCCTGAGTTATCTCAGCTGTTCTGAGTTTGCCAGTCCCCTCTGGTATATATGCTTACCTCTTAGCTTGGCTAGGTGCTTGCTATAACCTGGTTTGGAGCTGGAGGTGTGAGCTTTTTGAAGAGAGATCGTCTACGACTCATCTCTGAGGAAATCTGTTTGGAAGTTTTTTTCAGTGTTTTTACCTTATCTCCTGTTTGGTTTGCCTCACCTAATACTTCCCCTTTCCCTTTTCTGTAGTCTGTGACCACATTGAGTGATTGCTGTTTCTTTGATCCATGTCTGTTTCTCTTTGCGTCTTTATGTTAGAACAGGACTAGCATTCCTGCTGCCCTACGCACTAGTCAGGGTCTATCTCAGGGTAAGACAGGGATAGGAACACGATCACCACATGGGGTGAAATAACCCATTTAGGGACACACAGGGCATTTCAGGGTTGCACAAGAATGCCCCCTTTAAATATTTCCCTAATGGCAGAGCTCCCCTTCCCTTCAGTTTCATCGTGCACCATCTTGTTTCTGGCAGAAGCATGACATCGTCACATCTTCTGATCCCTGCCACTCACATTTGGAATCTTCCTCTTGCACTGCTCTGGACTTCTGGGTGTCATGGTGCCTAGAGTGGTTCTGTGCAGGTGCATGGGAGGTCAATAGCATCATGATGCGTCACTGATGCAGTTAACCTGCCACATGTCTGGGCAGGAACCTCTGGGCACCATGACACCTCGAAGACTGGCACAGTCTTAGAGGACTGAAGATTTCAATGTCAGCTGCGGGATGCTGGAAGATGCAGTGAGTATTGGACAAATGTCAGTAAGTAGTGGAGGGGCTGGAGAGGTGAGTGCTGATGGCAGTATAAGGATTTTTGAATTTATTTTACATATTATGGTTATTATACTCTGGGGTATGAACAGACAAATTAAAATTTTAGCTAAGCCAATCATCTCTATATTTAATGTATTAAATAGTTTCTGACTAAAAATACCAGCATCAATTCATGTAATGATGTCAGTGACTCATTTACATGAGAATAGTATAATAAGTTATCCCCTATCTTTAGGCCCACTTGGACAGTCAGTGATGCTGAGAAGGGGGCTCTGAAGGGTCCATCTAAATGGAGCAGAGTTCAAGTGTATGTACTTTGTGAGACTACTGGAGATAATTAATCGCTGTATAGTAAGTTTGTGATTCCTCACATTACTTTCACGGAGTGCTGGATGGACTCAATGGACTTACTATTGAGCCTGTATCCTGCTCTGTGCTTGCAACTCATGTAAGAGCTGCATACATGAGCTGTATTTTGTCCAAATGGTTTTCAAATGATAGGTTCACTTGAAATGCTTTGCCTTTGTATTTCTTAAATGGAGAGAGTCTCTTCTGTAATACATGTAAAGAAAGGAACACAGGCTTGTTATATGGGTTTTCTTTTCTAAAGCTATTTTGATTTATTTCAGGTGATACTGACAGGGTGTGTTCAGAAACCCCTTTCTTGAGCACCACAAGAGCCTGTACTGCCCCTGCTCAAAATCTTACCTGGGGAACATTACATACTTTACGCTTATTTCCTGGCGTATAAAAATGTCATATTTTTACACAATGCCATCCCCTCTATTTTTCAGAAAGTGGCATAAACTATAGTAGAATTCATATTCTAGTGCGAGACCAAATGAGACAAAAAATATTAAGGACACTTTTGATCAAAACTTAAAAGTCCTTTATCGATAAATTCACTTTTGTGCAGGCTTGGACTGGCCCACCGGGGAACAGGAGAATCCTCAGGTAGACCCCTGTGTAAGAGTGGGCCCCACACCCCACTATATGAGCAGTTGTTTTACATAATACACTTGATTCACTATTTACAGACAACGACATGAAATCATTATTTTCAAAAACTACCCCGTTAATTACTATTTATATGGTAAGTATAGACAAAAAAAATAATATTTTTATGTAAATGAACAGTGGGACAGTGCCATAATCAATGTTACTGGTGGGCCCATGCCACCCCTATCTGGCACTTCTTTTGTGTATAGACCATACAATATTGTAATTCTGCTAACACTATTGGTCCAGTAGTACAATAATAATCCTTACCGTACTTATCAGTAAATCATGTTCTTATTGTCTGGTAGGCATACCTTACTACTTATTGTCGCTGGCTCGTTGGTCTAGGGGTATGATTCTCGCTTTGGGTGCGAGAGGTCCCGGGTTCAAATCCCGGACGAGCCCATGCTTGTGGAAAGCTTTGACGCAGGTCTCTTGCATGCTGTGCTTCCTCCTGCAGGCTGGTCCGTTGCATGGATTTTCTAGGTACACAAAATGAGAATGCTTGGTCTGGGGGAAATTGTGTGTAAATGGGTTAGTAACTGGCTTAGTGATAGAAAGCAGAGGGTGGTTATAAATGGTATAGTCTCTAACTGGGTAGCTGTGACCAGTGGGGTACCGCAGGGGTCAGTATTGGGACCTGTTCTCTTCAACATATTCATTAATGATCTGGTAGAAGGTTTACACAGTAAAATATCGATATTTGCAGATGATACAAAACTATGTAAAGCAGTTAATACAAGAGAAGATAGTATTCTGCTACAGATGGATCTGGATAAGTTGGAAACTTGGGCTGAAAGGTGGCAGATGAGGTTTAACAATGATAAATGTAAGGTTATACACATGGGAAGAAGGAATCAATGTCACCATTACACACTGAATGGGAAACCACTGGGTAAATCTGACAGGGAGAAGGACTTGGGGATCCTAGTTAATGATAAACTTACCTGGAGCAGCCAGTGCCAGGCAGCAGCTGCCAAGGCAAACAGGATCATGGGGTGCATTAAAAGAGGTCTGGATACACATGATGAGAGCATTATACTGCCTCTGTACAAATCCCTAGTTAGACCGCACATGGAGTACTGTGTCCAGTTTTGGGCACCGGTGCTCAGGAAGGATATAATGGAACTAGAGAGAGTACAAAGGAGGGCAACAAAATTAATAAAGGGGATGGGAGAACTACAATACCCAGATAGATTAGCGAAATTAGGATTATTTAGTCTAGAAAAAAGACGACTGAGGGGCGATCTAATAACCATGTATAAGTATATAAGGGGACAATACAAATATCTCGCTGAGGATCTGTTTATACCAAGGAAGGTGACGGGCACAAGGGGGCATTCTTTGCGTCTGGAGGAGAGAAGGTTTTTCCACCAACATAGAAGAGGATTCTTTACTGTTAGGGCAGTGAGAATCTGGAATTGCTTGCCTGAGGAGGTGGTGATGGCGAACTCAGTCGAGGGGTTCAAGAGAGGCCTGGATGTCTTCCTGGAGCAGAACAATATTGTATCATACAATTAGGTTCTGTAGAAGGACGTAGATCTGGGGATTTATTATGATGGAATATAGGCTGAACTGGATGGACAAATGTCTTTTTTCGGCCTTACTAACTATGTTACTATGTTACTATGTTACTAGTTACTCATCTGCCTACTCTCAGCCTGCATGATGATAAGTGGTGTAGTAAGTGCAGATTGAGAACAATGATGTAGTAATCATGTGGGAAGAACTGTCTGACTTTAGACTGAAGTGCAAAGAATAAAACAGTGGTGAAAAAAACATGAATGTGCAAAATGCTTAATGTAGACTTCATTGACAAACCCAGATATCATCAAAGACTTTCATGTCAGGCATCACTTTTGCTTTAGTCCAGCTGTGCGATGTTGGCAGGTAAGCAGCCTCGGTAATAGAGTTGTTATTTCCTGCATATTATGATCCAGCTTTAGTCTGGATAGACCAATTCGATTTGTTTGGTTATACTACAGAGACCTTTGAGCTCACAGTGCACATTCGGTGCCTTTTGGTCTTCTCTTTCCATCTCAGGAAGCTCTTCACATGAAAGAGTGTATTTTTAATGTTCTACATACTAAAAGCCATTGCCTGGAAAGCTGTGTATCTACAGATGGGTCTCAAGAGAGGACGGGAACAATCATCTGTTTCTGTGCAGATAGATTTGAGAAAGCAAATCAAATAACAGAGCTGTGTGGGAGAGGCAGAAACAGTTGGAGTCGTCCATCACAGTGGTTCTAGATTCAGACAGTTGGGGAAATTCTCCCGAGAGTTTCATTCGAGGGTAATACAGGCCAGGAGCTAAATTGAGTGCACTTATTTCTATGGATTGAGAATAGAAATTACTGAATCCAGTCCATATAGCTGCAGGCAAACTATTTCTACTACTGGTCACATTCACCACTAACGGTATATTTAGGGTAGTAGACAAGCTACTTGCTGTGTCAATAAATTTTTCTGACCTACCCGGAAGGTTCTTATTGATTTGCTTGTAAATTATCCAAAACCATTCACTCAATACATCTTCATCTCACAGAAAAGAAAAATGCTTTCAGGATGCATCAGCATTTTTACACACAAAGTGATGAGATGTTCTTTTTCACCATGGAATGCTCTGGTTCGTGGTATAATGTGGAAAATTCAAGGTTATGCACTTAAAGAATTCCAGTTAATTGTGTTGTAACCTAGCAGCGGAAAATTCTTAATAAAGACCCCGCACATACAGAGTTATGATACTAATAATGATTGCTAATAGCATCCAGTGCATTGGTATTTTTAACATTTTACTACTATTGCTGTGTTGCTCACTTTACGATTGTTATACCAAAAATATAGGTGCTCCTAAAAATGTATCATGGCATTTTTACTAGAGATGATGTTTAAATTTGTTGTCTTTGCCAAATTGTACACACAATTTAGATTTCTTGCAAATAAACTTTAGTGAATCTCAATGGTGGAAAGCTTGAGAGGAGAGAGAGAGACAAGGTGAGAGCACCGCTGACAATAATAGTTTATACCCTTGATCATAAAAGCTTACACTCTATAGGAGAGAGAGAAAACGGTCTCCACTTACCATGAGTTTACACTCTACAGGATAGAAAGGACCGCACTGACCATAAGAGCTTACACTTTATAGGAGAGAGAGAACCCTGCTGACTATAAGAGCTTACACTCTACAGCACAAAGAACCCTGTTGTTGACCATAAGATCTTACACGCTATAGGAGAGAGATAGAGAACCTTGCTGGTCATAAAAGCTTACATACTATTAAAGAGAGAGCGAGAGAACCCCGCTGATCATAAGAGCTTACACTCTACAAGAGAAAGGACCCTGATCACTATAAGAGTTTACACACTAAAGAAGAAAGAGCAAAAGAGAAAGAGTGAGGACAGTACTGACCATAAGAGCTTACACTCTACAGGAGAGAGGGAGAGGCAGGACCTTGCTTATCAGAAGAGCTTACACACTACAGTAGAGCGAGAACCCTGCTGGCCATAGGAGCTTGCACTCTTCAAATGAGACTACTCAGTGACTCCAGAGGTACTGACCACCGCAGTACAATGTATGATAATCCCTAAGCGGTCAGTTTCATTATGGGGAAGCCGGTATGGCCACAAAAAAAGACATTGGTCCACTCTCTGATGCTTCAGCAGTATATGAAATGGAGTTGTATATTACACTGTTTTAGTACTAATAACACCAAAGAAGCTCTGGGCGAAATGCTAATAAAATGTATAAATTTTATTCACAGCAAAGATAAAAACATATATAGATAATATGTAAAATTAGGGAAAATCAAACAAAATGCAGGAACAACTGACAGGTATGGTTGGAAAATTGGTAATAATCCATATAAAGTTACCTTTCTAAGTATCAGTGTCATTTATAATAGAAGTAACCGCATACTCAAAAACCATATAGAGATAATTAACAATTCACCCGATGCTACAGCTGTTAGTGATAGTGCACCTGAGGCAAGTGCATATATGTCCTCACATTAATTAATATATAACCATAAATGTGCAAAATCGCAAAATGTACAAATAAGATTGGAAAAAATATGTTTTTAAGGTGCAGGATCACTGCAAACCGCAGCATCAGGGAATGTGACAATATTATCAAGACATAGCAAGTAGAAGGAACATATTTACCAAATGTAAACCACCAGCCAGGGACCCACGACACCCGACGCACGTTTCGCTGAGGAAAGCTTTGTCCAGGGGTCAAAGCTTTCCTCAGTGAAACGCGCGTCGGGTGTCGTGGGTCCCTGGCTGGTGGTTTACATTTGGTAAATATGTTCCTTCTACTTGCTATGTCTTGATAATATTGTCACATTCCCTAATGCTGCGGTTTGCAGTGATCCTGCACCTTAAAAAACATATTTTTTCCAATCTTATTTGTACATTTTGCGATTTTGCACATTTATGGTTATATATTAATTAACCCCTTCATGACCCAGCCTATTTTGACCTTAAAGACCTTGCCGTTTTTTGCAATTCTGACCAGTGTCCCTTTATGAGGTAATAACTCAGGAACGCTTCAACGGACCCTAGCGGTTCTGAGATTGTTTTTTCATGACATATTGGGCTTCATGTTAGTGGTAAATTTAGGTCAATAAATTCTGCGTTTATTTGTGATAAAAACGGAAATTTGGCGAAAATTTTGAAAATTTCGCAATTTTCACATTTTGAATTTTTATTCTGTTAAACCAGAGAGATATGTGACACAAAATAGTTAATAAATAACATTTCCCACATGTTTACTTTACATCAGCACAATTTTGGAAACAAAATTTTTTTTTTTAGGAAGTTATAAGGGTTAAAATTTGACCAGCGATTTGTCATTTTTACAACGAAATTTTTTTTAGGGACCGCTTCACATTTGAAGTCAGTTTGAGGGGTCTATATGGCTGAAAATACCCAAAAGTGACACCATTCTAAAAACTGCACCCCTCAAGGTACTCAAAACCACATTCAAGAAGTTTATTAACTCTTCAGGTGCTTCACAGCAGCAGAAGCAACATGGAAGGAAAAAATGAACATTTAACTTTTTAGTCACAAAAATTATCTTTTAGCAACAATTTTTTTATTTTCCCAATGGTAAAAGGAGAAACTGAACCACGAAAGTTGTTGTCCAATTTGTCCTGAAAACGCTGATACCTCATATGTGGGGGTAAACCACTGTTTGGGCGCACGGCAGGGCTTGGAAGGGAAGGAGCGCCATTTGACTTTTTGAATCAAAAATTGGCTCCACTCTTTAGCGGACACCATGTCACGTTTGGAGAGCCCCCGTGTGCCTAAAAATTGGAGCTCCCCCACAAGTGACCCCATTTTGGAAACTAGATGCCCCAAGGAACTTATCTAGATGCATAGTGAGCACTTTGAACCCCCAGGTGCTTCACAAATTGATCCGTAAAAATGAAAAAGTACTTTTTTTTCACAAAAAAATTATTTAACCTCAATTTTTTCATTTTCACATGGGCAACAGGATAAAATGGATCCTAAAATGTGTTGGGCAATTTCTCCTGAGTACACCAATACCTCACATGTGGGGGTAAACCACTGTTTGGGCACATGGTAAGGCTCGGAAGGGAAGGAGCGCCATTTGACTTTTTGAATGAAAAATTATTTCCATCGTTAGCGGACACCATGTCGCGTTTGGATAGCTCCTGTGTGCCTAAACATTGGCGCTCCCCCACAAGTGACCCCATTTTGGAAACTAGACCCCCCCAAGGAACTTATTTAGATGCCTAGTGAGCACTTTAAACCCTCAGGTGCTTCACAAATTGATCTGTAAAAATGAAAAAGTACTTTTTTTTCACAAAAAAATTCTTTTCGCCTCAATTTTTTCATTTTCACATGGGCAGTAGGATAAAATGGATCATAAAATTTGTTGGGCAATTTCTCCCGAGTACGTCGATACCTCATATGTGGGGGTAAACCACTGTTTGGGCACTCGGCAGGGCTCGGAAGGGAAGGCGCGCCATTTGACTTTTTGAATGGAAAATTAGCTCCAATTGTTAGCGGACACCATGTCGCGTTTGGAGAGCCCCTGTGTGCCTAAACATTGGAGCTCCCCCACAAGTGACCCCATTTTGGAAACTAGACCCCCCAAGGAACTTATCTAGATGCATATTGAGCACTTTAAACCCCCACGTGCTTCACAGAAGTTTATAACGCAGAGCCATGAAAATAAAAAATAATTTTTCTTTCCTCAAAAATGATTTTTTAGCCTGGAATTTCCTATTTTGCCAAGGATAATAGGAGAAATTGGACCCCAAATATTGTTGTCCAGTTTGTCCTGAGTACGCTGATACCCCATATGTGGGGGTAAACCACTGTTTGGGCACACGTCAGGGCTCGGAAGTGAGGGAGCACCATTTGACTTTTTGAATACGAGATTGGCTGGAATCAATGGTGGCGCCATGTTGCGTTTGGAGACCCCTGATGTGCCTAAACAGTGGTAACCCCTCAATTCTAACTCCAACACTAACCCCCCCACACCCCTAACCCTAATCCCAACTGTAGCCATAACCCTAATCACAACCCTAACCACAACCCTAATTCCAACCCTAACCCTAAGGCTATGTGCCCACGTTGCGGATTCGTGTGAGATATTTCCGCACCATTTTTGAAAAATCCGTGGGTAAAAGGCACTGCGTTTTACCTGCGGATTTTCCGCGGATTTCCAGTGTTTTTTGTGCGTATTTCACCTGCGGATTCCTATTGAGGAACAGGTGTAAAACGCTGCGGAATCCGCACAAAGAATTGACATGCTGCGGAAAATACAACGCAGCGTTTCCGCGCGGTATTTTCTGCACCATGGGCACAGCGGATTTGGTTTTTCATATGTTTACATGGTACTGTAAACCTGATGGAACACTGCTGCGAATCCGCAGCGGCCAATCCGCAGCCAAATCCGCACCGTGTGCACATAGCCTAATTCTAAAGGTATGTGCACACGCTGCGGAAAACGCTGCGGATCCGCAGCAGTTTCCCATGAGTTTACAGTTCAATGTAAACCTACGGGAAACAAAAATCGCTGTACACATGCTGCGGAAAAACTGCATGGAAACGCAGCGGTTTACATTCCGCAGCATGTCACTTCTTTGTGCGGATTCCGCAGCGGTTTTACAACTGCTCCAATAGAAAATCGCAGTTGTAAAACCGTAGTGAAATGCGCAGAAAAAAACGCGGTAAATCCGCCATAAATCCGCAGCGGTTTAGCACTGCGGATTTATCAAATCCGCAGCGGAAAAATCCGCAGAGGACCAGAATACGTGTGCACATACCGAAACCCTAACCCTAGCCCTAACCCTAACCCTACCCCTAACCCTACCCCTAGCCCTAACCCTAGCCCTAACCCTACCCCTAACCCTACCCCTAACCCTACCCCTAACCCTACCCCTAACCCTAACCCTACCCCTAACCCTAACCCTACCCCTATTCTAACATTAGTGGAAAAAAAAAATATTTTTTTATTGTCCCTACCTATGGGGGTGACAAAGGGGGGGGTCATTTATTATTTTTTTTATTTTGATCACTGAGATATAGTAACATAGTAACATAGTAACATAGTTAGTAAGGCCGAAAAAAGACATTTGTCCATCCAGTTCAGCCTATATTCCATCATAATAAATCCCCAGATCTACGTCCTTCTACAGAACCTAATTGTATGATACAATATTGTTCTGCTCCAGGAAGACATCCAGGCCTCTCTTGAACCCCTCGACTGAGTTCGCCATCACCACCTCCTCAGGCAAGCAATTCCAGATTCTCACTGCCCTAACAGTAAAGAATCCTCTTCTATGTTGGTGGAAAAACCTTCTCTCCTCCAGACGCAAAGAATGCCCCCTTGTGCCCGTTACCTTCCTTGGTATAAACAGATCCTCAGCGAGATATTTGTATTGTCCCCTTATATACTTATACATGGTTATTAGATCGCCCCTCATGAGATAATCATGAGATAATCTATCTCAGTGATCAAAATGCACTTTGGAACGAATCTGCCGGCCGGCAGATTCGGCGGGCGCACTGCGCATGCGCCCGCCATTTTGGAAGATGGCGGCGCCCAGGGAGAAGACGGACGGGACCCCGGCTGGATCGGTAAGTATGATGGGGTGGGGGTGGACCACGGGGGGGGGATCGGAGCGCGGGGGGGAATCGGAGCGCGGGAGGGGTGGAACGGAGCACGGGGGCGTGGAACAGAGCACGGGGGGGCTGGAATGGAGCACGGGGGGTGGAACGGAGCACCGGGGGGGTGGATCAGAGTGCAGGGGGGGTGATTGGAGCACGGGGGGGTGATTGGAGCATGGGGGGAGCGGACAAGAGCACGGGGGGAGCGGAGCACTGGACGGAGGGGAGCCGGAGCAGTGTACCGACCAGATCGGGGGGCTGGGGGGGCACATTAGTATTTCCAGCCATGGCCGATGATATTTCAGCATCGGCCATGGCTGGATTGTAATATTTCACCAGTTATAATAGGTGAAATATTACAAATCGCTCTGATTGGCAGTTTCACTTTCAACAGCCAATCAGAGCGATCGTAGCCACGAGGGGGTGAAGCCACCCCCCCTGGGCTAAACTACCACTCCCCCTGTCCCTGCAGATCGGGTGAAATGGGAGTTAACCCTTTCACCCGATCTGCAGGGACGCGATCTTTCCATGACGCCACATAGGCGTCATGGGTCGGATTGGCACCGACTTTCATGACGCCTACGTGGCGTCATGGGTCGGGAAGGGGTTAATGTGAGGACATATATGCACTTGCCTCAGGTGCACTATCACTAACAGCTGTAGCATCGGGTGAATTGTTAATTATCTCTATATGGTTTTTGAGTATGCGGTTACTTCTATTATAAATGACACTGATACTTTGAAAGGTAACTTTATATGGATTACTACCAATATTCCTGCCATTCCTGTCGGTTGTTCCTGCATTTTGTTTGGTTTTCCCTAATTTTACATATTATCTATATATGTTTTTATCTTTGTTGTGAATAAAATTTATACATTTTATTAGCGTTTCGCCTAGTGTTTCTTTGGTGTTATTGATGGATATTGCCTGTCGTTATATTGATTGAGTTGCGGTATATAGGTGTTAATAACTGTTTTAGCACTGTAAGAAATATTGGCAAATTCGACCAATGTTAATCTAATAGGTTTGGGGATCTTAAAAGAAAATAAGCTGATTGGCAGATTTCGGCAGGCAGATTTTGGCAATTGTGTGCTGTTCACCTCTGTGTAATGTTAATATTCATCCACCACTGAAGTCAATATCAGTTGATTGGTGGAGGTGCCAAATGTCTCCACTGATTTGATATTGATGACCTATCTTAAAGTTAGGCCATTAATGTTATATGCCTAGATAACTCCTTTATTTCTGTGTCCACTACAAATAAGCATAGATCCTGTAATGCAATGCCAGATTTTCTTAGCATCATATATTTCTCATTTATACTTTCCTTTTGTACATGATCTACTGCATGGGAAAAGCATGCCAATATTCTGTAAATAATAAGGCTTTGTTCGCACTTATCCACAGCAGGAAGAAAAGCACAAGACCTCTCGTGACTCTAGCATCAGATCATACAGGCTAAGATCAGTAGTGCTCAGTGACTTCAAGAAAAAATTGCCCTTCAGCATCACCAAGTGAAACAAAAGGGAATGATATCCACACTTACTACAAGTCTACGAAATCAGTCATAGTAACATAGTAACATAGTTAGTAAGGCCGAAAAAAGACATTTGTCCATCCAGTTCAGCCTATATTCCATCATAATAAATCCCCAGATCTACGTCCTTCTACAGAACCTAATAATTGTATGATACAATATTGTTCTGCTCCAGGAAGACATCCAGGCCTCTCTTGAACCCCTCGACTGAGTTCACCATCACCACCTCCTCAGGCAAGCAATTCCAGATTCTCACTGCCCTAACAGTAAAGAATCCTCTTCTATGTTGGTGGAAAAACCTTCTCTCCTCCAGACGCAAAGAATGCCCTCTTGTGCCCGTCACCTTCCTTGGTATAAACAGATCCTCAGCGAGATATTTGTATTGTCCCCTTATATACTTATACATGGTTATTAGATCGCCCCTCAGTCGTCTTTTTTCTAGACTAAATAATCCTAATTTCGCTAATCTATCTGGGTATTGTAGTTCTCCCATCCCCTTTATTAATTTTGTTGCCCTCCTTTGTACTCTCTCTAGTTCCATTATATCCTTCCTGAGCACCGGTGCCCAAAACTGGACATAGTACTCCATGTGCGGTCTAACTAGGGATTTGTACAGAGGCAGTATAATGCTCTCATCATGTGTATCCAGACCTCTCTTAATGCACCCCATGATCCTGTTTGCCTTGGCAGCTGCTGCCTGGCACTGGCTGCTCCAGGTAAGTTTATCATTAACTAGGATCCCCAAGTCCTTCTCCCTGTCAGATTTACCCAGTGGTTTCCCATTCAGTGTGTAATGGTGATATTGATTCCTTCTTCCCATGTGTATAACCTTACATTTATCATTGTTAAACCTCATCTGCCACCTTTCAGCCCAAGTTTCCAACTTATCCAGATCCATCTGTAGCAGAATACTATCTTCTCTTGTATTAACTGCTTTACATAGTTTTGTATCATCTGCAAATATCGATATTTTACTGTGTAAACCTTCTACCAGATCATTAATGAATATGTTGAAGAGAACAGGTCCCAATACTGACCCCTGCGGTACCCCACTGGTCACAGCGACCCAGTTAGAGACTATACCATTTATAACCACCCTCTGCTTTCTATCACTAAGCCAGTTACTAACCCATTTACACACATTTTCCCCCAGACCAAGCATTCTCATTTTGTGTACCAACCTCTTGTGCGGCACGGTATCAAACGCTTTGGAAAAATCGAGATATACCACGTCCAATGACTCACCGTGGTCCAGCCTATAGCTTACCTCTTCATAAAAACTGATTAGATTGGTTTGACAGGAGCGATTTCTCATAAACCCATGCTGATATGGAGTTAAACAGTTATTCTCATTGAGATAATCCAGAATAACATCCCTCAGAAACCCTTCAAATATTTTACCAACAATAGAGGTTAGACTTACTGGCCTATAATTTCCAGGTTCACTTTTAGAGCCCTTTTTGAATATTGGCACCACATTTGCTATGCGCCAGTCCTGCGGAACAGACCCCGTCGCTATAGAGTCCCTAAAAATAAGAAATAATGGTTTATCTATTACATTACTTAGTTCTCTTAGTACTCGTGGGTGTATGCCATCCGGACCCGGAGATTTATCTATTTTAATCTTATTTAGCCGGTTTCGCACCTCTTCTTGGGTTAGATTGGTGACCCTTAATATAGGGTTTTCATTGTTTCTTGGGATTTCACCTAGCATTTCATTTTCCACCGTGAATACCGTGGAGAAGAAGGTGTTTAATATGTTAGCTTTTTCCTCGTCATCTACAACCATTCTTTCCTCACTATTTTTTAAGGGGCCTACATTTTCAGTTTTTATTCTTTTACTATTGATATAGTTGAAGAACAGTTTGGGATTAGTTTTACTCTCCTTAGCAATGTGCTTGTCTGTTTCCTTTTTGGCAGCTTTAATTAGTTTTTTAGATAAAGTATTTTTCTCCCTATAGTTTTTTAGAGCTTCAATGGTGCCATCCTGCTTTAGTAGTGCAAATGCTTTCTTTTTACTGTTAATTGCCTGTCTTACTTCTTTGTTTAGCCACATTGGGTTTTTCCTATTTTTAGTCCTGTTATTCCCACAAGGTATGAACCGCTTACAGTACCTATCTTTATGTACTCCGTAAAAATTCAATAAGAAAATCTTCCATTGGATTTCTTTTACTTATGCCATGCTAATGCAGTGGGCAGGCGCAGCTGATGTCAATACTCACTAAAGTTTGGCCACCCAGGCACATCTTTTGTAATAAGGTGGAAGAAGATTATTAGTTGGATGTAAACGTTTTTATAAACACCATCATCAAAATGTTTCCACATTAAAACCTCTGTTGGCTGCACTGTCAATCATATCTGCGCTTTCTGTACACTGTTGCTGCCTTCCCGGTAACTATTGTGCTTGTCTGAATGTGTTATGTCATTTAATTTGTGAGAAAAAATGGCTGTTCTACTTGTGATTTTCACGAAAGAGCAGGGTGCAGTGATTTTATTTTTGTGATCTGGAGGGGTGCGTCTGGTGCCGATAATTATCAAAGACTTTGTGTACATTATGTAGAAAGTATTTTGTGTGTTTAAATGGTTAGAAAAGTTCAAGGAAGGTCGCAGAAGTACCAGCCAGAAACAAGGAGCTGGATGCCCATCCACATCCATGACTGAGGGCAACATTGAGCGTGCACGTAAACTGACTCTGATAGATAAGTTACACTGGATTATGTGGCAAATCATTTGCAAATCAGCCATGGCCTTGCCTATGCAATAATCCACCAATGATGAAGACGTGAAAACATTGGTGCATTTCTGTCTCGCAGAGTTTTAATTTAGTGAATATGAAATCTTTTTGTCAGGTGGAAAAAGTGTATTGAAAACCAGCGAGAAAAATAATGTGTTTGTCTTTACTGAAAACTGATTAAAATAAATACTACAGCCAGAGTGCAGATTATTTTTGACTCTTCCTTGTGCTATCAAACCTTTGGAGGACCAAAATGATGCATCATGTTGAATAGTAACCGCACTTGAAGCAAAATTATGTGTCAGACATTACGGTCAAGTGTTTTACCAAGTTTGCTGAAATATTCTGAGAAACTGAAAATGGGAACAAACAATCGTAATGAGCATTTGATCTCCTTTTCTATTTGTCTCCCAAACAAACTCATTTCAACCTTTCTAGGGAGTTTTTCCAGTTTACAGTAAAAGAGGAAATGGATTCACATTTCATTCAAGAAGCCAATGAAATGTGAAATAGTTTCCATGTTTTACAAGAATCATTCTAATTACTCATGAAAGGTTTACTCTACATCTGTCTTCTTGACCCACAACAGCTGTAATACTTTTAATAACACATACTTATAAACTGTCAAGTTTCTGCTTGCTAGAGAAATGGCTACGTTTCGACTTTGTCAAGTCATTTATGCAGTTGAAGTTATTCTGAACTATTACATGTGACAGTTCCCAGTTTGTGTTGATGTCTCCACATGCACGCTGGGTGGAATTTTTACTTCACGTCCTTTCCGGTATAAGTTAAGTGAAAGTTTAATTATATTATGATTATGTCTCGTGGTTATGTTTTGGTGGGAGATGTAGTGAGCGGTAAAAGGTTCTCATGGAGCACTTTTTGCCCCCTCGTCTACACCGTTTGACAGTTGTAATTGAAGCCTCTGGAAAACGAAAACACAATAGAAATATAAAGACCAGATGCACATGTTATAGAACACAAAAAATATATTTGAGGCCATATTCAATTTTGTCAAAGCACTTTATTACTATCTCAACATAAATTATGTAAAATAATTAAAGCTACTATGATAACCATAATCAACATCTATAGAGCTCCATGGGAAAATGTGTTGAAGAGAGGGAAATAGTAATGCTCCCAAAATACTGATGAAATAATAGCGGCACATAATGCCAAAATGTCTATACAGTGTCTAAATAAGAATGCTCAATACCATCTCAAGAATTCCCTTATTCCTCGCTTAATAATCAGGTGATATTTTTTGTACTAAACAAGACATCTAAGTGTTATCAGTGTCATACCCCTCAATATTTACAACCACAGGGTTTTCAACTCTTGTTGTAATCCAGTCTTGGAACCCATCATCAATATGATATATACGGTATTAATCTTACTAAATGCTATGAAGGCAGAGTGGTTTAAAGAGTCCTTGTTACATTGTTATGAAGCTATAGTCACTCGGAGTGCCACCATAAAGTGCCTCAGTAAAGCAAAATTTCATGGTATCATGCAGAATCCTTAAAAAAAATTACTGTTATTGTGAACAGTTAAACAAGGTGAAGTTGATATGATCGCTAAAAGAACTAAACTTAAAGATGACACATGGATTTTAGCGAAAAAATAGAAATATTTTCATCTTTAACATTTTAAAAATTACAAAACGGAAAATTGGTCAATGCAAAAGATTGGGCACCCTGCATGGTTAGCACGTAGTAGAACTCGTTTTAGAAAGTATCACAGCTTTAAAATGCTTTTTGTAGCCAGCCAAGAGTCTTTCAATTCTTGTTTGAGGAATTTTCATCCATTCTTCCTTGGAAAATTCTTCCAGTTCTTTGAAATTCCTGGGTTGTCTTGCATGCACTGCTATTTTGAGGTCTAGACACAGATTTTCAATGATGTTCAAATGAGGAGACTGTGAGGGTCATTGTAAAACCTTCAGCTTGCACCTTTTGAGATAGTCCATTGTGGATTTTGACTTGTGTTTAGGATCATTATCCATTTGTAGAAGCCATCCTCTTTTCAACTTCAGCTTGTTTACAGATGGTGTTATGTTTACATCAAGAATTTGTTGGAATTTAATTGAATCCATTCTTCCCTCTACCCATAGAATGTTCCCGTGCCATTGGCTGCAACACAACCCAAATGCATGATTGATCCACCCTCATGATAAATGGTTGGCGATATGTTCTTTTCTGAAATTCCGAAGCCTTCTTCTGCTTTGTGGACCTCCAGCATTTTCATTTTCAGAGAACTAGGCAGGCTAGAAGAACCTATGGTTGCTGTTTTTTGCTGCAAGGTTAAAGGAGGCTAGGTTTTTATAAAGCTGGGAAATTTGAAACACCTGGCTTATCCTAGCAATAATAGTGATCAAGCCACAACCCTAAAATGCTAATTAAGGTCTGAAATCTTGGTCTAAGTTATCTGAACAGACAAATCTTCAAGGGTGCGCAAACCTTTGCATTGGTTCATTTTTCTTTTTGTAATTTTTAAAATAAAAAAATGACTATATACAGTATATTATTATTATTATTATTTATTGTTATAGCGCCATTTATTCCATTCCGCTTTACATGTAAGGAGGGGTATACATAATAAAAACAAGTACAATAATCTTAACCAATACAAGTCATAACTGGTACAGGAGGAGAGAGGACCCTGCCCGCGAAGGCTCACAATCTACAAGGGATGGGTGAGAATACAGTAGGTGAGGTGTTGTGAGTTCTGGTTTTGGGCTCCCTCTGGTGGTTACTGATGGTACTGGGTGACTTGTCTTTCTTGGGTTTCTGGGTTCCACCTGTTCCATCAGCATATGGGAGTTTCCTATTTAACCTGGCTTTGCTGGCATTTCCTCGCCGGTTATCAATGTATCCAGTGTGTCTTGTTACCTCTGCTCCCTGCTCCTAGAACCTTCTGGACAAGCTAAGTTTGGATTTTCCTGTTTTGTGTTTTGCTTAATTTGGTTTTTAGTCCAGCCTGCAGATATGTGATTTTCTGCTGCTGGTTGCTCTAGTGGGCTGAAATTGCTTTTCATGTACCATGAGTTGGCACATGAGTTCAAGTAATTTCAGGATGGTTTTTTGAAGGGTTTTTCGCTGACCGCGCAGTTCACTTTTGTATCCTCTGCTATCTAGCTTTAGCGGGCCTCATTTTGCTGAAACTGTTTTCATACTACGTATGTGCTTTCCTCTCATTTCACCGTCATTATATGTGGGGGGCTGCTATTTGCTGTGGGGTATTTCTCTGGAGGCAAGAGAGGTCTGTGTTTCTTCTGATAGGGGAAGTTAGATCTTCGGCTGGAGCGAGATGTCTAGGATCATCGTAGGCACGTTCCCCGGCTACTTTTATTTGTGTGTTAGGTTCAGGATCGCGGTCAGCTCAGGTTCCATCGCCCTAGAGCTTGTTTGTATCTGTGCTTGTCCTTTTTGTGATCCCCTGCCATTGGGATCATGACAGTATAACCGGCCCACAAAGTGTTAATTGTATTGGCTGAAGTAGGAGGATAAGTAGTCTGAGGAAGTTTTTTTTTTTTTTTTTTTCCTCTCAGAGTTTGCTGCCTAGCCTTATTGCAGCCTGGCTACTTCCTCCTCCTCTTAATCTTTGAATGGCTCTGATCTCAGCTGTTTATCATGGACGTCCAGAGTTTGGCTTCCAGCCTGAATAACCTTGCCACTAAGGTTCAAAATATACAGGATTTTGTTGTACATGCTCCTATGTCTGAACCTAGAATTCCTGTCCCAGAGTTTTTTTCTGGAGATAGATCTCGTTTTCTGAATTTTAGGAACAATTGCAAGTTGTTTCTTTCTTTGAAATCTCGCTCCTCTGGAGACCCTGCTCAGCAAGTCAAGATAATTATATCTTTCCTGCGGGGTGACCCTCAGGATTGGGCATTTGCATTGGCACCAGGGGACCCTGCGTTGCTTAATGCAGATGCGTTTTTTCTGGCATTGGGTTTGCTCTATGAGGAACCTAACCAAGAGATTCAGGCTGAAAAAGCTTTGTTGGCCCTCTCTCAGGGGCAAGATGAAGCAGAAATGTATTGTCAAAAATTTCGGAAGTGGTCGGTACTTACTCAGTGGAATGAGTGCGCTCTGGCTGCAAAGTTTAGAGATGGCCTTTCTGAGGCCATTAAAGATGTTATGGTGGGGTTCCCTGCGCCTGCTGGTCTGAATGAGTCTATGACTATGGCTGTTCAGATTGATCGGCGTTTACGGGAGCGCAAACCTGTGCATCATTTGGCGGTGTCGTCTGAACCGTCACCTGAGATAATGCAATGTGATAGAATTCAGTCCAGAAGTGAACGGCAAAAGTATAGGCGGAAAAAAGGGTTGTGCTTTTATTGTGGTGATTCAGCTCATGTTATATCAGCATGCTCTAAACGCACAAAAAAGGTTGATAAGTCTGTTGCCATTAGTACTTTACAGTCTAAGTTCATTCTGTCTGTGACTCTGATTTGTTCATTATCATCCATTTCCGTCGATGCCTATGTGGATTCAGGCGCTGCCCTGAGTCTCATGGATTGGTCATTTGCCAATCGCTGTGGGTTTAGTCTGGAGCCTCTGGAAGTCCCTATTCCTTTGAAGGGAATTGACTCTACACCTTTGGCTATGAATAAACCTCAGTACTGGACACAAGTGACCATGCGTATGACTCCCGTTCATCAGGAGGTGATTCGCTTCCTGGTACTGTATAATTTGCATGATGTTCTAGTACTTGGTCTGCCATGGTTACAAACTCATAATCCAGTCCTTGACTGGAAATCAGTGTCTGTGTTAAGCTGGGGTTGTCAGGGGGTTCATGATGATGCACCTCCGATTTCTATCGCTTCATCTACTCCTTCTGAGATTCCTGTGTTTTTGTCTGACTATCGGGATGTTTTTGAGGAGCCTAAGCTCAGTTCGCTTCCTCCTCACAGGGATTGCGATTGTGCTATAAATTTAATTCCGGGCAGTAAATTTCCTAAAGGTCGTTTGTTCAATCTGTCAGTGCCAGAGCATACTGCTATGCGGGATTATGTTAAGGAGTCCTTGGAAAAGGGACATATCCGTCCATCTTTGTCCCCTTTGGGAGCAGGTTTTTTTTTCGTGGCCAAGAAAGATGGTTCCTTGAGGCCTTGTATAGATTACCGTCTTTTTAATAAGATTACCGTAAAATATCAGTATCCTTTGCCATTGTTGACTGATTTGTTTGCTCGCATTAAGGGGGCTAAATGGTTCACTAAGATTGATCTTCGGGGTGCGTATAATCTTATACGAATAAAGCAAGGTGATGAGTGGAAAACCGCATTTAATACGCCTGAGGGCCATTTTGAGTATTTGGTAATGCCTTTTGGACTTTCTAATGCTCCTTCAGTCTTCCAGTCCTTTATGCACGATATTTTCCGTGAATATCTGGATAAATTTATGATTGTGTATTTGGATGATATTTTGGTTTTTTCTGATGACTGGGAGTCTCATGTTCAGCAGGTCAGGAAGGTGTTTCAGGTCCTGCGGGCCAATTCCTTGTTTGTAAAAGGCTCAAAGTGTCTCTTTGGAGTCCAGAAGATTTCTTTCTTGGGGTTTATTTTTTCCCCTTCTACTATTGAGATGGATCCCGTCAAGGTTCAGGCTATTTGTGACTGGACGCAGCCTACATCTCTTAAGAGTCTACAGAAGTTCTTGGGCTTTGCTAATTTCTATCGTCGTTTTATAACTAATTTTTCTAGTGTTGTTAAGCCTTTGACGGATTTGACTAAGAAGGGTGCTGATGTTGCTAATTGGTCTCCTGCGGCTGTGGAGGCCTTTCAGGAACTTAAGCGCCGGTTTTCTTCTGCTCCTGTGTTGCGTCAGCCAGATGTTTTGCTCCCTTTTCAGGTTGAGGTTGATGCTTCCGAGATTGGAGCGGGGGCGGTTTTGTCACAGAGAAGCTCCGATGGCTCAGTGATGAAGCCATGCGCGTTTTTTTCTAGAAAGTTTTCGCCGGCTGAGCGGAATTATGATGTTGGTAATCGGGAACTTTTGGCCATGAAGTGGGCATTAGAGGAGTGGCGTCATTGGCTAGAGGGTGCTAGACATCGTGTGGTGGTCTTGACTGATCACAAAAATTTGATTTACCTTGAGTCTGCCAGGCGTCTGAATCCTAGACAGGCTCGTTGGTCACTGTTTTTCTCTCGTTTCAATTTTGTGGTTTCATACCTGCCAGGTTCAAAGAATGTGAAGGCGGATGCTCTTTCTAGGAGTTTTGTGCCTGACTCCCTTGGAAATTCTGAGCCCTCTGGTATCCTTAGGGATGTGGTGATTTTGTCTGCTGTCTCCCCAGACTTGCGACGTGCTTTGCAGGAGTTTCAGGTGGCTAAACCTGATCGTTGTCCGCCTGAGAGACTGTTTGTTCCGGATAATTGGACCAGCAGAGTCATCTCCGAGGTCCATTCTTCTGCGTTGGCAGGTCATCCTGGAATATTTGGTACTAGAGACTTGGTGGCCAGGTCTTTTTGGTGGCCTTCCTTGTCGAGGGATGTGCGTTCTTTTGTGCAGTCTTGTGAGGTTTGTGCTCGGGCTAAGCCTTGCTGTTCTCGGGCCAGTGGATTGTTGTCACCTTTGGCTATCCCGAAGAGGCCTTGGACGCACATTTCCATGGACTTTATTTCGGATCTCCCTGTCTCTCAAAAAATGTCCGTCATCTGGGTTGTGTGTGATCGCTTTTCTAAAATGGTTCATCTGGTACCCTTGCCTAAGTTGCCTTCCTCCTCTGAGTTGGTCCCTCTGTTTTTTCAGAATGTGGTTCGTTTGCATGGGATTCCTGAGAACATCGTTTCTGACAGGGGATCCCAGTTTGTGTCTAGATTTTGGCGGACTTTCTGTGCTAAGATGGGCATTGATTTGTCCTTTTCGTCTGCATTCCATCCTCAGACGAATGGCCAGACTGAACGAACTAATCAGACCTTGGAAACTTATTTAAGGTGTTTTGTTTCTGCTGATCAGGATGACTGGGTTACCTTTTTGCCGCTGGCCAAGTTTGCGCTTAATAATCGGGCTAGTTCTGCTACCTTGGTTTCTCCTTTCTTTTGTAATTCGGGGTTTCATCCTCGTTTTTCCTCTGGTCAGGTGGAACCTTCTGATTGTCCTGGAGTGGACATGGTGGTGGATAGGTTGCATCGGATTTGGAGTCATGTGGTGGACAATTTGAAGTTGTCCCAGGAGAAGGCTCAGCAGTTTGCTAATCGCCGTCGCCGCGTGGGTCCTCGACTTCTTGTTGGTGACTTGGTGTGGTTGTCTTCTCGTTTTGTTCCTATGAAGGTCTCTTCTCCTAAGTTCAAGCCTCGGTTCATCGGTCCCTATAGGATCTTGGAAATTCTTAACCCTGTGTCGTTTCGTTTGGATCTCCCGGCATCGTTTGCTATTCATAATGTGTTTCATCGGTCGTTGTTGCGGAAGTATGAGGTACCTGTTGTTCCTTCTCTTGAGCCTCCTGCTCCAGTGCTGGTGGAGGGAGAATTGGAGTATGTTGTGGAGAAGATCTTGGATTCTCGTGTTTCCAGACGGAAACTCCAGTATTTGGTCAAGTGGAAGGGTTATGGTCAGGAGGATAATTCTTGGGTGGTTGCCTCGGATGTTCATGCTGATGATTTGGTTCGCGCTTTTCATAGGGCTCATCCTGGTCGCCCTGGTGGTTCTCGTGAGGGTTCGGTGACCCCTCCTCAAGGGGGGGGTACTGTTGTGAGTTCTGTTTTTGGGCTCCCTCTGGTGGTTACTGATGGTACTGGGTGACTTGTCTTTCTTGGGTTTCTGGGTTCCACCTGTTCCATCAGCATATGGGAGTTTCCTATTTAACCTGGCTTTGCTGGCATTTCCTCGCCGGTTATCAATGTATCCAGTGTGTCTTGTTACCTCTGCTCCCTGCTCCTAGAACCTTCTGGACAAGCTAAGTTTGGATTTTCCTGTTTTGTGTTTTGCTTAATTTTGTTTTTAGTCCAGCCTGCAGATATGTGATTTTCTGCTGCTGGTTGCTCTAGTGGGCTGAAATTGCTTTTCATGTACCATGAGTTGGCACATGAGTTCAAGTAATTTCAGGATGGTTTTTTGAAGGGTTTTTCGCTGACCGCGCAGTTCACTTTTGCATCCTCTGCTATCTAGCTTTAGCGGGCCTCATTTTGCTGAAACTGTTTTCATACTACGTATGTGCTTTCCTCTCATTTCACCGTCATTATATGTGGGGGGCTGCTATTTGCTGTGGGGTATTTCTCTGGAGGCAAGAGAGGTCTGTGTTTCTTCTGATAGGGGAAGTTAGATCTTCGGCTGGAGCGAGACGTCTAGGATCATCGTAGGCACGTTCCCCGGCTACTTTTATTTGTGTGTTAGGTTCAGGGTCGCGGTCAGCTCAGGTTCCATCGCCCTAGAGCTTGTTTGTATCTGTGCTTGTCCTTTTTGTGATCCCCTGCCATTGGGATCATGACTGAGGATAGAGCTGGTCATGCAGTGGTTTGGTCAATCGGTGGTTAGTGCAGGTTATAGGCTTGTCGGAAGAGTTGGGTATTCAGGCTCTTTTTGAAGGTTTTGATGGTAGGTGAGAGTCTGATATGTTGTGGTAGAGAGTTCCAGAGTAGGGGTGATGCGCGAGAAAAATCTTGTATGCGATTGTGGGAAGAGGAGAAAGAGGGGAATAGAGAAGGAGATCTTGTGAGGATCGGAGGTTGCGTGCAGGAAAGTACCAGGAGACGAGGTCACAGATGTATGGAGGAGACAGGTTGTGGATGGCTTTGTATGTCATGGTTAGGGTTTTGTACTGGAGTCTCTGGGTAATGGAGAGCCAGTGAAGGGATTGACAGAGGAGAGAAGCTGGGGAATAGCGGGGGGACAGGTGGATTAGTCGGGCAGCAGAGTTTAGAATAGATTGGAGGGGTGCGAGAGTGTTAGAGGGGAGGCCACAGAGCAGGAGGTTGCAGTAGTCGAGGCGGGAAATGATGAGGGCATGGACTAGGGTTTTTGCAGATTCTTGGTTGAGGAATGAACGGATTTGTGAAATATTTTTGAGTTGAAGTCGGCAGGAAGTGGAAAGGGCTTGGATATGTGGTTTGAAGGAGAGATCAGCATCAAGGATTACCCCGAGGCAGCAAGCTTGTGGGACTGGGGAGAGTGGGCAACCATTTACTGTAATGGATAGGTTCATTGGGGGGGATCACGTGAGATGGGGAAAGATGATGAATTCTGTTTTGTCCATGTTAAGTTTCAGAAATCTAGCGGAGAAGAAGGATGAAATAGTGGACAGACATTGAGGGATTCTGGTTAGTAGGGAGGTGATATCTGGTCCAGAGATGTAGATCTGTGTGTCATCAGCATAGAGATGATACTGAAAGCCATGAGAATCTATGAGCTGTCCCAGGCCAAAGGTGTAAATGGAGAAGAGCAGGGGCCCTAGGACTGAACCTTGTGGGACTCCGACAGATAGAGGGCGAGGTGAGCAGGTAGTGTGTGAGTGGGAGACGTTGAATGTCCCGTCGGTTAGGTATGATGAGATCCAGGATAGGGCCAAGTCTGTGATGCCAAGGGATGAGAGGGTCTGTAATAATAGGGAATGGTCCACTGTGTCAAAGGCAGCCAACAGGTCCAGGAGGAGGAGGACAGAGTAGTGTCGCTTGCTCTTGGCGGTTAAGAGGTCATTGGTGACCTTAGTAAGGGTAGTTTCAGTGGAGTCGTGTGACTGGAAGCCAGATTGTAAGCGGTCAAAGAGGGAGCAAGAAGAGAGATGGGAAGACAGTTCAAGGTAGACGTGTTGTTTCAGTAGCTTGGAGGCATAGGGGAGAGGTGATATAGGGCGATAGCTAGATACAGAGGATGGGTCAAGAGAGGGCTTTTTGAGGATAGGTGTGATGGAGGCATGTTTAAAGCTTGAGGGGAAAACACCAGTTGTTAGTGATAGGTTGAAGAGATGGGTTAGGGTTGGATGAAAACTGTGGTAAGGTTTGGGATGTATATATTGCCTTAAATACAAAGGAAATGTGTCATCTTTAACTGTAGGCCCCTTAGAGATAATTTGCCTAACTGTTCACAATAACAGTAATTTTGACCAGGGGTGCCCAAACTTTTACATGTCACTGTAAGTCTCCCTACACAGCCTCCTTCTTACTTGCAGAAAATAGGTGCTAGTTTATGAACATAATTGACATATGCACACTAGTTGTTGGGGTTTGGGTGCAATAGGGGTGAAACCTTCTTATTCTTATGTAGCCACAGTTATGGCTAGTCTGTATGTAATGCAATGCACCACTGGTTTTTGTTATTGTTATTGGCACATCATACAAGTAAAATAAAGTCTCCTGACAAGTTAAATATTCTACGACACTATAACCCAACAAAATAAACCTTGTCTATCAACCATTTTATGTAGGGCTACCTAGAGGAATAGTACTGGGCAAACTTTATAATGTACAGTTTATAGAACAGAATAGGTAAGAGCTCTGATTGTCTAAATTACGCAGTTTAAGTTTACTTTAAATCTCCCGTACTTTATTACTATACCTCACATGGTTGACCTTCTGTACAACTGAATACATCACATTGATAATGAATTGACCTTTATATATAATAAATAAGTGATTGGTATAACCTGTGATTGGCAATTTTTTTTTACCCTGAAATGATCTAAAGGATAAATGATTTTATTTTACCCTCACCCATTCTTAACTAATGCATCAGCAATGAATTCAGAAGGAAGGATTCTCACAGGTATCATTATGTGTACAGTGATGTCTGCCAGATCCTTGTAAATCTATACCGCAGATCTGAGATGGTTGGCAGTGCTATGACCTACCAAGCGAAAAGGAACCTGTGCTAATGTGAATTTCAGAATTTCATTGACCTGGATCTGATAAGCTGAACCAAGAATGATCACAGGGAAAGGCTAATTAATTTTCTTTTCTAATCTTTTTTATTTATATGCAGCACCTCAATATTTGCTTTGTGGCCAATAGTTTGAGTGATTCTAGAGGGAATACATAGTAAAAAGGCTCCAAAAATAAAATAGCTAAAAAGCTTTAAAAAGGCGATAACTAAGAAAATGAAACAATTGTTGCAGTCTGGCTCAAGGTTCTATGGGAATAACAGCTGGCTTCGCTTCAATGTGTATACTTTCACATAGCTGTATTCCAAAGCCTTTCCTGCTGCCTTTGCAGGCGGCTATTCAGCAACATAAAAGCAAAGGTTGTATTGATTTCCAGCAACTTAAAGAAGCAGATGCTGCAATTGCTTTCTAAAGAGAACTGGCTGGATGTAACACCCTGGATGGTGACCGGTTTTATCATGGCTGTCTATCCACCGCTAAGCACTTTTATTGCTAGCAATCAGTGTTAGATCTTTATTGGCAGTTGATCATTTTTACATCAGGGCTTTGTAAGCACATATGGCTTCACCTGTCAGAAAGGGAAAATTACAAGTTGTATTGGCAGCCATGCAGCTTCCTGGTAATGTTTAGTTTGACATTGTAGACACTCATAGGAATACCATCAAACTGGACATAATTCAATTACACATGCTGCAACATAAGAATCTGCTGCGTTTTACAAAACAAGGGACAGGCTGCTAAATTTACAGAAAGTGCAAAGTGATTTCAGTTTAAGACTTGTTTTATAGGTGTAATATATTTTTAGGGCGATCAGTTATTTAAATGCTACATATAAAGTAGATCACTAAGCTAACTCTGCAACTTGTAAATTCAGATGTATGATGTTCAGGCCTTAAGTGGCTTGTCTGGGCAAAGAAAAAAATAGTTCTCAAGAAGCTTGGGGCTGTAAAAGAAAAATAATCTAAGTGATACCTGCTGGAACCCACCATGATCCCTCAATGACCAATTCAGGATCTGCACTTACATTGGCAGAGAAGACGTCACCATTCAAACAGCAGAAAGATCACTGTGGCCGTAATTGGTTTTAGCAGTCAGGTGACTTGAACAGCATCTCATGAGAAAAACAACCCATGATGCACCTGACCACTGCAGACAATCACAGGTCACAGTGTTCCTGCTGCTGGTGAAACTGTGTTGTCCTCTATTCCTGAATCAATGCATAGTTCTGGATCCAGGTGGGTGCCAGAATGTAACACTTTGTTTCTTATTTTCTATAGCTCGAAAAGTTTTGTCTTTTTGTTCTTTGTGGCCAAGTTCCTGTCATTCTCTTTAATATTTTTTAACATGTCAACTTACATGTTCTTAAAAACATCTATTATTAACCCCTCTCTGACCTTAGACGTACTATCCCGTCAAAGTGCCCTGGGCCTATCTGACCCTCGACGGGATAGTACGTCATAGCGATCAGCCACACTCACGGGGGGAGCGCGGCCGATCGCGGCCGGGTGACAGCTGCCTATCACAGCAGACATCCGGCACTATGTGCCAGGAGCGGTCACAGACCGCCCCCGGCACATCGCGATCAAACATGATCGCGGTGTGCCGGCAGTATAGGGAAGCTTCGCGCAGGGAGGGGGCTCCCTGCGAGCTTCCCTGAGACCCCCGCAGCAACGCGATATAATCGCGTTGCTGCGAGGGTCTCCTTACCTCCCTCCCTGTAGCAGGCCTGGACCAAGATGGCCGCGGCATCCGGGTCCTGCAGGGAGGGAGGTGGCTTCACAGCACCTGCTGAGAGCAGGCACTGTGAAGCCTGCAGCCCTGTAAGTCTGATCACAGATCTGACACCATGCACAGCAAAGTGTCAGATCAGCGATCTTACACTATAACATGATGCCCCCCCTGGGGCAATGTTATAGTGTAAAAAAAATATATTCCAATGTGTAACATTTTTTTTTTTAAATTCCAAAAAAATTCCAAAAAAATACATATATATTGTTCCTATAAATACATTTCTTTATCTAAATAAAAAAATAAAATAAAAGTACACATATTAAGTATCGCCGCGTCCGTAATGACCCCACCTATAAAACTATATCACTAGTTAACCCCTTCAGTGAACACCTAAAAAAAAAAAAACGAGGCAAAAAACAACTCTTTATTCTCATACTGTTAGGGTTGGCGGAACGCAACAAATATATAGTTTATTAGATGGAATTGGTGCGTTCGCAACCCGGGATCCACCGTGCAGGAAAGTACCTGCTGCTAAGTAAGACGGACTATATGGCGGTACTATAAGTATACATACAAGGGTTAACTTCACCCTGCGTGAAGGAAGCGATCCTGTTGCGTCACAGGACCGCGGTACCGCACATAGAGCGTGAGCAATAAGTCAGCGAACACAACCCCAACTAGGATTGAAGTCCCATTAGACCACTGCTGGCAGAACACCGCAACTGGGTGTGTAAGGAAAATATTGAAATAGTAAATAAAGGCACGAGAGTGCGTGCGGTGCCGCACTAACGGACGCCGCTAACCACCCAGGCTTGGGTAAGGAAAGCGCACGGCGCCGTACAGGCGGTCACAGCAACTAGACGCTGTTATGTGTGTTTTGTGCTGATGGCTAGTCGGGCGCTAGATAGCTACCATCATCCGCAAACAGACAACAACACTAGGGAGGGATACTTAGGAGCTTTCATCCTTCGACATACATACATCTACACACACACATATATATTCAAGACAATACTAGCGCATGGCCGTGCGGTCATGCGCAGTTTATATAGTTGCAGCACAGGAAGCTGCTACTGAAGTTTTTGCCCTTTCAGGACCTTCCAGAAGGACCAATGGAAAGTGCTGCAGTACCTGAGCATGTTTTGCCCTTCCAGGACCTTCCAGGAGGACCAATGGAATGTACTGCAGCACCTGAGCATGTGACCGAACATGTGGCCCTCGACCTCCAATGGGAGACCCTGCCCTGGGCATGCTCAGTGTGAGTAAACAAGGACTTAGTCCCAGAGAGACTCGCTCGCCGCAGATCAGTGCAGGGTACCATAGGAAAGCCAGAAAAGGCTATGCACCGAATCAGCCTCAGCGAGACGCTGGGAGCGACGTCTCCGCTGAGCAGAGCCCACTGCGGCCGATACCGAATGGGAGACCGCAGCAGACACGGATCGAGATTCCCCCTGTGCAGCAGAGGAAATTCGACTCCTAACATACTGCCAAACAAAAAGTGGAATAACACGCGATCAAAAAGACAGATATAAATAACCATGGTACTACTGAAAACATCATCTTGTCTTGCAAAAAACGAGCTGCCATACAGCATCATCAGCGAAAAAAATTAAAAAGTTATAGTCCTCAGAATAAAGCGTTGCAAAAATAATTATTTTTTCTACAAAATAGTGTTTATCATATACAAGCGCCAAAACATAAAAAAATGATATAAATGAGGTATCGCTGTAATCGTACTGCCCCGAAGAATAAAACTGCTTTATCAATTTTACCAAACGCGGAACGGTATAAACGCCTCCCCCAAAAGAAGTTCATGAATAGCTGGTTTTCGGTCATTCTGCCTCACAAAAATCGGTATAAAAAGCGATCAAAAAATATCACGTGCTGGAAAATGATAACAATAAAAACGTTAACTCGTCCCGCAAAAAACAAGACCTCACATGACTCTGTGGACTCAAATATGGAAAAATTATAGCTCTCAAAATGTGGTAACGCAAAAAATATTTTTTGCAATAAAAAGCGTCTTTCAGTGTGTGACGGCAGCCAATCATAAAAATCCGCTAAAAAACCCGCTATAAAAGTAAATCATCTAACCCCCTTCATCACCCCCTTAGTTAGGGAAAAATTAAAAAATTTAAAAAATGTATTTATTTCCATTTTCCCATTAGGGTTAGGGTTAGGGCTAGGGTTAGGGTTAGGGCTAGGGTTAGGGTTATGGTTAGGGCTAGGGTTAAGGCTAGGGTTAGGGTTAGGGCTAGGGTTAGGGTTAGGGCTAGAGTTAGGGCTAGGGTAAGGGTTAGGGTTAGGGCTAGGGTTAGGGTTAGGGTTAGGGCTAGGGTTAGGGCTAGGGTTAGGGCTTGGGTTAGGGTTAGGGCTAGGGTTAGGGCTAGGGTTAGGGCTACAGTTGGGGGTTGGGGCTAAAGTTAGGGTTAGGATTGGGGCTAAAGTTAGGGTTAGGGTTTGGATTACATTTACGGTTGGGATTAGGGTTGGGATTAGAGTTAGGGGTGTGTCAGGGTTAGGGGTGTGGTTAGGGTTACCATTGAGATTAGGGTTAGGGGTGTGTTTGGATTAGGGTTTCAGTTCTAATTGGGGGGTTTCCACTGTTAGGCACATCAGGGTCTCTCCAAACGCGACATGGCGTCCGATCTCAATTCCAGCCAATTCTGCGTTGAAAAGGTAAAACAGTGCTCCTTCCCTTCCGAGCTCTCCCGTGTGCCCAAACAGGGGTTTACCCCAACATATAGGGTATCAGCGTACTCAGGACAAATTGGACAACAACTTTTGGGGTCCAATTTCTCCTGTTACCCTTGGGAAAATACAAAACTGTGGGAAAAAAAGATTTTTTATTTTCACGACTCTGCGTTATAAACTGTAGTGAAACACTGGGGGGTCCAAAGTTCTCACAACACACCTAGATAAGTTCCTTGGGGGGTCTAATTTCCAATATGGGGTCACTTGTGGGGGGTTTCTACTGTTTAGGTACATTAGGGGCTCTGCAAACACAATGTGACGCCTGCAGACCAATCCATCTAAGTCTGCATTCCAAATGATGCTCCTTCTCTTCCGAGCTCTGTCATGTGCTAAAACGGTGGTTCCCCCACATATCGAGTATCAGCGTACTCAGGACAAATTGGACAACAACATTTAAGGTCCAATTTCTCCTGTTACCCTTGGAAAAATACAAAGCTGGGGGCTAAAAAATAATGTTTGTGGAAAAAAAAATTTTTTTATTTGCACGGCTCTGCGTTATAAACTGTAGTGAAACACTTGGGGGTTCAAAGCTCTCACAACACATCTAGATGAGTTCCTTAGTGGGTCTAATTTCCAAAATGGTGTCACTTGTGGGGGGTTTCTACTGTTTAGGTACATTAGGGGCTCTGCAAACGCAATGTGATGCCTGCAGACCATTCCATCTAAGTCTGCATTCCAAATGGTGCTCCTTCCCTTCCAAGCCCTCCCATGCACCCAAACAGTGGTTCCCCCCCACATATGGAGTATCAGCGTACTCAGAGCAAATTGTACAACAACTTTTGTGGTCCAATTTCTCCTGTTACCCTCGGGAAAATACAAAACTGGGGGCTAAAAAATAATTTTTGTGGGAAAAAATTTTTGTTTTATTTTTACGGCTCTGCATTATAAACTTCTGTGAAGCCCTTGGTGGGTCAAAGTGCTCACCACACATCCAGATAAGTTCCTTAGAAGGTCTACTTTCCAAAATGGTGTCACTTGTGGGGGTTTCAATGTTTAGGCACATCAGTGGCTCTCCAAATGCAACATGGCGTCCCATCTCAATTCCTGTCAATTTTGCATTGATAAGTCAAACGGCGCTCCTTCCCTTCCGAGCTCTCCCATGCGCCCAAACAGTGGTTTACCCCCCACATATGGGGAATCAGCGTACTCAGGACAAATTGTACAACAACTTTTGCGGTCCAATTTCTTCTCTTACCCTTGGGAAAATAAAAAATTGGGGGCAAAAAAATAATTTTTGTGAAAAAATATGATTTTTTATTTTTACGGTTCTGCATTATAAACTTCTGTGAAGCACTTGGTGTGTCAAAGTGCTCACCACACCTCTAGATAAGTTCCTTAGGGGGTCTAGTTTCCAGAATGGTGTCACTTGTGGGGGTTTCAATGTTTAGGCACATCAGTGGCTCTCCAAACGCAACATGGCGTCCCATCTCAATTCCTGTCAATTTTGCATTGAAAAGTCAAACGGCGCTCCTTCCCTTCCGAGCTCTCCCATGCGCCCAAACAGTGGTTTACTGCCACATATGGGGTATCAGCGTACTCGGGACAAATTGGACAACAACTTTTGAGGTCCAATTTCTTCTCTTACCCTTGGAAAAATAAAAAATTGGGGGCAAAAATATAATTTTTGTGAAAAAATATGATTTTTTATTTTTACGGTTCTGCATTATAAACTTCTGTGAAGCACTTGGTGGGTCAAAGTGCTCACCACACCTCTAGATAAGTTCCTTAGGGGGTCTAGTTTCCAGAATGGTGTCACTTGTGGGGGTTTCAATGTTTAGGCACATCAGTGGCTCTCCAAACGCAACATGGCGTCCCATCTCAATTCCTGTCAATTTTGCATTGAAAAGTCAAATTGCCCTCCTTCGCTTCCAAGCTCTGTCATGCGCCCAAACAGTGGTTTACCCCCACATATGGGGTATCGGCATACTCAGGACAAATTGTACAACAACTCTTGGGGTCCATTTTTTCCTGTTACTCTTGGTACAATAAAACAAATTTGAGCTGAAGTAAATTTTTGTGAAAAAAAGTTAAATGTTCATTTTTATTTAAACATTCCAAAAATTCCTGTGAAACACCTGAAGGGTTAAAAAACTTCTTGAATGTGGTTTTGAGCACCATGAGGGGTGCAGTTTTTTGAATGGTGTCACACTTGGGTATTTTCAATCATATAGACACCTCAAAATGACTTCAAATGAGATGTGGTCCCTAAAAAAAAATGGTGTTGTAAAAATGAGAAATTGCTGGTCAACTTTTAACCCTTATAACTCCCTAACAAAAAAAATTTGGTTCCAAAATTGTGCTGATGTAAAGTAGTCATGTGGGAAATGTTACTTATTAAGTATTTTGTGTGACATATCTTTGTGATTTAATTGCATAAAAATTCAAAGATGGAAAATTGCAAAATTTTCAAAATTTTCGCCAAATTTCCATTTTTTTCACAAATAAACGCAGGTAATATCAAATAAATTTTACCACTATCATGAAGTACAATATGTCACGAGAAAACAGTGTCAGAATCACCAGGATCCGTTGAAGCATTCCAGAGTTATAACCTCATAAAAGTACAGTGGTCAGAATTGTAAAAATTGGCCTGGTCATTGACGTGCAAACCACCCTTGGGGGTAAAGGGGTTAATCAGGATTTTCTGAAATTACATTTATGTGGAGAATGTTGCTTAAAGCATATTATAATCCTTTCAAAAGACTACATTTCATTTTATCCAAGGCTTTATCACAGTTCCCAGGTTGTGTGATATTGCTGCTAGCTCTATTTGCTATAATAGCACAAAACTGCAATACTAGACACAATCCATAGATAGGTATGGCTCTCAGCCTGGAAGAAAGCATATTTGTATATTTTGTGATCATTTATTATCCTTTAAAGGGAACCTGTCACCCCCAAAATCGGGGGTGAGCTAAGCCCACCGGCATCAGGGGCTTATCTACGGCATTCTGGAATGCCATAGATAAGCCCCCAATGTATCCTAAAAGATGAGGAAAAGAGGTTAGATTATACTCACCTGGGCGGACGGTCCGATCTGGTGGGCGTCGCGGTCCGGTTCGGGGCCTCCTATCTTCATAGGATGATGTCCTCTTCTGGTCTTCACGCTGTGGCTTCGGCACAGGCGTACTTTGTTTGCCCTGTTGAGGGCAGAGCAAAGTACTGCAGTGCGCAGGCACTGGGAAAAGTCAGAGAGGCCCGGCGCCTACGCACTGCAGTACTTTGCTCTGCCCTCAACAGGACAAACAAGGTACGCTTGTGCCGGAGCCGCATCATGAAGACCAGAAGAGGACGTCATCTGATGAAGATGGGAGGCACTGGACCAGACCGCAACACCCATTGGACCGGACCGGGACCGCCCCTGGGTGAGTATAATCTAGCCTCTTTTTCTTATCTTTAAGGATACATTGGGGGCTTATCTACAGCATTCCAGATAGATAGGCCCTTGATGGTCGTGAGCTTAGCTCACCCTCGACTTTGGGGGTGATAGGTTCCCTTTAATTGGGGAAGATACAGTGGGGCAAAAAAGTATTTAGTCAGTCAGCAATAGTGCAAGTTCCACCACTTAAAAAGATGAGAGGCGTCTGTAATTTACATCATAGGTAGACCTCAACTATGGGAGACAAACTGAGAAAAAAAAATCCAGAAAATTACATTGTCTGTTTTTTTATCATTTTTTTTTGCATATTATGGTGGAAAATAAGTATTTGGTCAGAAACAAACAATCAAGATTTCTGGCTCTCACAGACCTGTAACTTCTTCTTTAAGAGTCTCCTCTTTCCTCCACTCATTACCTGTAGTAATGGCACCTGTTTAAACTTGTTATCAGTATAAAAAGACACCTGTGCACACCCTCAAACAGTCTGACTCCAAACTCCACTATGGTGAAGACCAAAGAGCTGTCAAAGGACACCAGAAACAAAATTGTAGCCCTGCACCAGGCTGGGAAGACTGAATCTGCAATAGCCAACCAGCTTGGAGTGAAGAAATCAACAGTGGGAGCAATAATTAGAAAATGGAAGACATACAAGACCACTGATAATCTCCCTCGATCTGGGGCTCCACGCAAAATCCCACCCCGTGGGGTCAGAATGATCACAAGAACGGTGAGCAAAAATCCCAGAACCACGCGGGGGACCTAGTGAATGAACTGCAGAGAGCTGGGACCAATGTAACAAGGCGTACCATAAGTAACACACTACGCCACCATGGACTCAGATCCTGCAGTGCCAGACGTGTCCCACTGCTTAAGCCAGTACATGTCCGGGCCCGTCTGAAGTTTGCTAGAGAGCATTTGGATGATCCAGAGGAGTTTTGGTAGAATGTCCTATGGTCTGATGAAACCAAACTGCAACTGTTTGGTAGAAACACAACTTGTCGTGTTTGGAGGAAAAAGAATACTGAGTTGCATCCATCAAACACCATACCTACTGTAAAGCATGGTGGTGGAAACATCATGCTTTGGGGCTGTTTCTCTGCAAAGGGGCCAGGACGACTGATCCGGGTACATGAAAGAATGAATGGGGCCATGTATCGTGAGATTTTGAGTGCAAACCTCCTTCCATCAGCAAGGGCATTGAAGATGAAACGTGGCTGGGTCTTTCAACATGACAATGATCCAAAGCACACCGCCAGGGCAACGAAGGAGTGGCTTCGTAAGAAGCATTTCAAGGTCCTGGAGTGGCCTAGCCAGTCTCCAGATCTCAACCCTATAGAAAACCTTTGGAGGGAGTTAAAAGTCCGTGTTGCCAAGCGACAAGCCAAAAACATCACTGCTCTAGAGGAGATCTGCATGGAGGAATGGGCCAACATACCAACAACAGTGTGTGGCAACCTTGTGAAGACTTACAGAAAACGTTTGACCTCTGTCATTGCCAACAAAGGATATATTACAAAGTATTGAGATGAAATTTTGTTTCTGACCAAATACTTATTTTCCACCATAATATGCAAATAAAATGTTAAAAAAACAGACAATGTGATTTTCTGGATTTTTTTTTCTCAGTTTGTCTCCCATAGTTGAGGTCTACCTATGATGTAAATTACAGACGCCTCTCATCTTTTAAAGTGGTGGAACTTGCACTATTGCTGACTGACTAAATACTTTTTTTCCCCACTGTACATTTTCTGACGCATGAGAAATAATTCAGTCCAGTTATCTGATCATTGAAACTATTTTTCAGAAAAGAAAACAATCAAAAATTAAAGAAAGATGTCATTATATATTTCCAAATAATTTTAAATAGCAAATTACACCCACTTTGTGTAGATCAGTGTTTCCAAAATCCCGTCCTCACATCTCCTCAACACATCATGATTTCTGGATTTCATTACTATTGCACAGGTGAGAGGAACATTGGAAGATGAAAGGCGCAGGCACAAGATTTCCAGACAAGCATCCAACGCCACACGGAAGGAATGACGCTGTGGGAGGTGACACATGGGATAATGAAGTGTGGAGGCAGAGCTATCTTCCAGTGAACATCCTCACCATAGCCTGGAAGAACTAATTTACATAATAGCATAAAAGCAGATTTCTCAATAACAAGGCATCTGATATGAGGCATACAGGGATGACTTTAATCAGCAGTCTATAACTTGTATGCCTTTATTAATAGTTTATATAGGTCAAATGTGGTGACAGATTACCTTTAAGATATGTTCATATGAGGCATTTGCACTTTCTTTTGACAGCATTTTTTGCTACATTTTTAAGGAGCTTTTTCTTCTCTAAATAACAACAAAAACCCAGCAATTATGCCGCATTTAATCAATTTTGATTTATGGTTAAATCTGTACAAAATACTTAAGAAAAAGAATGCAAAAATGTTAATGCTGATTAAGTTGGAGACTATGTTATAATATAAAGCAATTTCAACCAAATTACACTACCGTATATTGATAATTGCCCTCCCTGATAAGGAATGTGTATAATCAAGTGAAAGCTAGTTCTAATATCTTACTGATCTTAGGGATTATTTAGCTAAGTTATTTTTGGTGTCCTCAGTGCCAATTGTTACATTTACACATCAATTGCCTAATAAGAGACAATATTTTATAATAGGATATGCATCTTGTGCCATAAAGTTTTCATTATATAATGATTGTGTGGACTTTTTTAGCGTCTTGTGTCCAGATGCCTTAGGGGTTTTTCATTCTTGTAATTACACCTATTATTATAGCCATTCGACCATGTAACTTTACACATTTAGGTTACACCCTGTAAGTGTCCCTTTCCTCAATTAAATCTGCTGCATAGTTCAAATTTGTGTTAGCTAAATGAATTGAGTGGTAGTTGAGAGAACGTGGTCAGATGAAAGCTAATATGTAATCTCCATTATAAATTAACTTTACCAACATTTCCATAATGGGAAAAGTAATTAGGCAGAGCATTCTAGTGGTCTGCTGTAGGCATTAGATTGGTGGAACATCCCATAAAAGCTGTAAATTAAAGAATTAAGTCTTCTGCCACCTTACCCCCATCAGAGATGCCACAACCCACCACCTACTGTCTCCTTCTCCATTATCCTGTAGACTGTAAGTCCATAAGAGCAGGGTCATGTTCCTTCTGTACCAGCCTTTCATTCTTAGTTTGTTCTCTGTAATTTACGTTTGTATTTTGTATGTAACCCCTTCTCATGTACAGCACTATGGAATCAATGGTGCTCTAAAAATGAATGAATAATAATAATAATTATTATTATTATTAAAAAAAAGTCTCAATGAATTAAGTAGATGAGAAAAGCAAAACTAGATAGTAAAATCTAGACATTAGGCGCAAGCTCTGGCATTATTTCCATGACTAGGGACCGATGTTAAACTCTTTGTACTTTGCTTTCCTTATACTGGATTAAACCATTCTGATGTTCTGATCCCTATGTCAACTATCGGATTTTCTTTGTGAAATTTATTTTCTATAACCCAGGTTTTTCTGAAAAGATTTGATTAGTATCAGATATTTAAAATGTTAATGCACTGCTCAGTTATTCAGAACATATTGAGATCTGGATACAAATCTTTATTACATACTCCTTATTGCATGCTATAAATTGATGTTCTTCAGCACAACTGATCCTGAACTGACTCCCTGCAGTGCCTTTTTTCTCCATGTTTTAGCATCACTTTCTCTTCCTGTGTTAAGCAGACAGAGATGAATAGAGGAACAGCAGGACAACAAGTTTATAACTTTTGGAATTTTCCCTCTCAATTCAAAGCTGTGCACTCCATTTGTCACTGTATGGAACAGCCTCCTTTCAGAAAACTTATTCTCCCAAATTTTGGTTACCGTATATAATATATATACTGTATATATATATCATCTCCCACCTCGACTACTGCAACATCCTCCTCTGTGGTCTACTTTCTAACACTCTCACACCCCTCCAGTCCGATCTTATCAGCTGCCCAACTAATTAATCTCTCTCCTCACTACACTTCTGCTTCTCCTCTTTGCAAATCCCTTCACTAGCTCCCAATTTCCCAGCGTATCCAGTTTAAACTACTAACACTGACCTACAAAGCCATCCATAACATTTCTCATCCATATATTTCTAAACTAATCTTTCAATATCTTCCCTCACGTAGTCACCGGTACTCCCAAGTCCTCCTTCTCTCCTCCACGAATATTCGCTCCTCACCCAATCGCCTCCAAGATTTCTCCCGAATATTCTCCATCATCTGGAATTCTGTGCCCCAACACATTCAGTTATCCACCACATTTAGGTCCTTCAGACGGAACCTGAAAACCCATCTTGTATATATTTATACATGTGTGTGTGTGAATACAGAGATGATTGAGGTTAGCTATTAGTGAAAATAATTAAAGCCTGATTACAGCAGATTTGACAAAGCAATATCAGTATAAAGAAAAACTTGTTATGTGGTCATATATGAAAAGATTATGTAAAAGTGGCCATACATATCAGATAAATGTCAAGCAAGCCTGGCTGGAGCAGTTGACTAATCTGTGAGCAACTGTCCTGACTCTATTTTGAAGGCAGATGGTAGGGTATAAATGGATAGGGCAAGTTATGCCTTATCCTTAGTTTTCTTAAGAAACAAGTCACAACACGCAGCAACTTATTTAGCTCTCCCCAGAGAACTCATGTAATCTTTGGCTAAGTCTGGGGTCACAATTGTGTGTGCAATTCGAGAAACTTGCATGAGTCTCTCACATCAATACCCCCCACTGCCACCATCACTCAGGACCGGAGCATTGAGCTGCATTGAAATACATGCAGCAGCACGCTCCGGTCCCGAGTGCCGGCGGTAGTGCCGGGTGACCCCGGCCTAAGCTTGTATGTAACGATCAGGAAGAGTTGCTGTGATGTAAATAATCAATATCTATCTTTAGTCAACATGTGTCTAAGGCTTCATTCACATGTTCAATAATCTTCAGTTAGAACGGATCCATCAGCAATCCGTTAGCAAAAAAGTTGTGTCTGTTTTTCAAAAACTGATTGCAGCCAGATCAATTTTTGAAAACTGAAGGCTATGGACAATGGATTTGTTAGCCATCCTTTGTTCTCCCATTTTTAATGGATACAAAAAGGAAAGCATGCATAAATTAGAAATGGAAAACACCGGGTGGCTAATTAACGGATCTGTTGTCTGTAGCTAAAATATTTAAAAAAATTGATCCAGAAGAGATCAGCTTTTGAAAAACAGACTAAAAAGTTGCGTCTGCACAACAGATTGCTGCTTGACCCATTCTGATAGATAATTACTGGACATGTGAACACAGCCTTAGGTTTATACCCATCTTTTGGTATAAGATGCAAAAACTAATATGCGAAGACCATTTACATTGTATAATTAAGATTCATGATAATTGACTGAGTGGGAAAGAAGAAGATCATAAATGACATATTATTTATTTTTAATCCTCATTGATAGCGGCAATGTAAAAATAGTGACAGCAAGGTGGCTCAGTGGTTAGCACTGTTGCTAACAGTTCCTCCAGTTTCCTCCAGTTACTCCGGTTTCCTCCCACACGTCAAATACAAGCTGCTAAGGAATTAAGATAGAAAACCTTATCATAAAAAATAACCTAAATGGCAGTTTCACTTTAAGATTGAATATATGCCATGAATAGAATGCAATAATGACATTTTGATCCACTATTATTATTATTTATTTATGCAGCACCATTAATCCCATGGTACTGTACATGAGGAGGGGATACATACAAAATACAAATATCACTTACAGTAAACAAAACTAACAATGGCAGACTGGTACAGAGGGAAGAGGACCCTGCCCTTGCGGGCTTACATTATACAGGATTATGGGGAAGGAGACAGTAGGGCAGGGGATGCAGTAGCTCCGATGGTGTTGAGGTGGTCGCGTGCTCATTACAGGTTGTAAACTTTTTTGAAGAGATGGGTTTTCAGGTTCTGTCTGAAGGACCTAAATGTGGTGGATAACTGAATGTGTTGGGGCACAGAATTCCAGATGATGGGGAATATTCGGGAGAAATCTTGGAGGCGATTGGGTGAGGAGCGAATATTCGTGGAGGAGAGAAGGAGGACTTGGGAGTACCGGTGACTACGTGAGGGAAGATATTGAAAGATTAGTTTAGAAATATATGGATGAGAAATGTTATGGATGGCTTTGTAGGTCAGTGTTAGTAGTTTAAACTGGATACGCTGGGAAATTGGGAGCTAGTGAAGGGATTTGCAAAGAGGAGAAGCAGAAGTGTAGTGAGGAGAGAGATTAATTAGTTGGGCAGCTGATAAGATCGGACTGGAGGGGTGTGAGAGTGTTAGAAAGTAGACCACAGAGGAGGATGCTGCAGTAGTCGAGGTGGGAGATGATTAGGGCATGCACAAACATTTTGGTAGAGTGAGGGTTGAGGAAAGGACGGATCCTGGAAAATTTTTTGAGCTGGAGGCAATTATCCACTATAATTCATCTAATGACTGCATTCATGCAGAAGCATATAGCTATAATAAGAATTATTTTTTATGTGGCTGGGGTCACAAGAGTGTATAAAATATTAAAATAAGTGGGATAACTTTTTTCTCACTTTTCATCTGTGTGCTGTCTGTGTGCTGTCCATGTACAGCCATGGTTTTTACTCAGCAGCTACTAATCTTTTACAGGACCATTTTCAGTTTTCCATCTTAGAGAACTGTAATGTATCTGTAAACATTGCATGCCATATTGATGGTCCGTATGACATCTGATTTTTCTTTCTCACACTAAAGCGGGTTCAGAGTCGAATCGCAGCATGTTGCAAATTTTTCCTCATGCTGAACACAGCTGAGAAAAAAGCAGACCTGCACTGCCTCATTGAATAATATTGTTCCGAGTGCAATGCCTTTTTTTGCACTCATCCGAATCCTCAGTCCTCAGCAGAAATCTCAAAAATGACACATTGGGGTTACCCCTTGTGGGAAATTTCTCTTATTTCTTGACATTATGATTGTAGTGATAACAACTACTAATTAAATAATAAACAGAACTGACGGTCATTGATTTAAAACAATCATTTTATATTTATGAAGATTGCACCATGTTTGCACGAAGTATTTATTATTACATTTTTGAACATTTTACCCATCTCATGATTTTGTTAATTTTTTTAGTTTCAAATTATGACACTTACAGTATCTGACTTTACAGGTTTTAAAATACACAGCCATAACACACTGCCAATCTACTCACTTAAATCAAAAGTGCAAAGGCTTTTGATTGAGGTCTTAAAAGAGTTTTCTAGGATATGCCCTAAAGTTGTTATGCAATCAACCATTAAATTACAACCTGCCTGTTCTCAGGCTTACCAGTGCGTTTCTAACTTGTATACTTGTTGATTTGCATATATTGCAAGGTTGAAATAGGTTATAAAACATTGGCTGCTTTCGTGAAACAGGGTCATCCATGTTTGTATGGACCCCTATAATAATGTCTTCCATCCTGGTCCCTATCCTATAATATTGTCCTCCATCCACACCCCCATCCGTAATAATATCCTCCATCCAGTAATAATATCCTCCATCTAGTGCTAATGTCCCCCATCTACACTCCTATCCAGTAATACGATCCTCCATCCTGTAATAATGACCTCCATCCACTAATAATGTCCTTTGTCCTGTAATAATGTGCATCATCTTGTAATAATGTCCCAAGTTTTATCTTCATCCTATAATTATGTCTCCCCTGTCCTATACTAATGTTGCCTATCCTGACCTCTATCATGTAATAATGTCTGCTATCCTCTCCTCCCATACATAAAAAAATTTAACAACTCCTCTCCCTAATCCTCTCTTCCACAGTGTGCAGTGTCCTCCTCATCCTTCATAGCTAGTGCATGAGGGTAGAGGGCGGTGCAACGCAGTGACATCACTCACCGCCCATGATTAGCAAGTCAACATCAGATGCGGGTCTCTGGCTGGTGGCTGAGGATGCACATTCAACTGAAAACACTGACATTGGTGGGCCCCTTGACTTCATGGGCCCTGTCACAGTTAGACCTTCTCTGACTGTGATAGTTGTGCACCTGTCTGATTGTTTCTGGGCATGGCATGACATGATGCATGCCTCTTACTGAATAAGTGGTGTGTGTATCTGTGTGCACTTTGCCAAAAATTCAACTTCAGTCCCTGCTGCAGTAAGATTTGTGGTGTAGGGAACGCTATAGCTCATCCTGAATTTGACAGTCGGTGGAGTGCAGGAACTCAAGATTAACAAAAGCAAATTCAAGAGAACAGCAGGACTTACACCAGGTAACAAAATATATACAGTTGTGCTCAAAAGATTGCATACCCCGGCAGAATTTTTGCTTCTTGGCCTTTTTTCAGAGAATACGAATGATAACACCAAAACTTTTTCTCCACTCATGGTTAGTGGTTGGTTGAAGCCACTTATTGTCAAACTTCAGTGTTTTCTCTTTTGATATCATAATGACAACCCAAAACATCCAAATGACCCTGATCAAAAGTTTACATTCCCCATGTCTTAATACCGTGTATTCCCCCTCTAACATCAATGACAGCTTGAAGTCTTTTGTGGTAGTTGTGGATGAGGTTCTATATTTTTTCAGATGGTAAAGCTGCCCACTCTTCTTTGCAAAAAGCCTCCAGTTCCTGCAAATTCCTGGGCTGGGCTGTCTAGCATGAACTGCGCGCTTGAGATCTATCCAGAGTGGCTCAATGATATTGAGGTCAGGAAACTGAGATGGCCACTCCAGAACTTTCACTTTGTACTGCTGTAGTCAATGACAGGTCAACTCGGCCTTTTGTTTTGGATCATTGTCATGTTGGAACATCCAAGTAAATCCCATGCACAGCTTCCTGGCTAATGAGTGCAAATTTGCCTCCAGTATTTGCTGATAACGTGCTACATTCATCTTTCCTTCAACTTTGACCAAGTTTCCTGTGCCTCTGTGGCTCATTCATCTCCAAAACATCAGCAATCCACCTCCGTGCTTTACAGTAGGAATGGTGTTCCTTTCATCATAGGCATTGTTAACATCCCTCCTAATGTAACGTTTATGGTTGTGGCCAAAAAGTTCAATTTTGGTCTCATCACTCCAAATTACCTTGTTCTAGAAGTTTTGAGGCTTGTCTCTCTGCTGGTTTGTGTATTGTAGGCGAGATTATTTGTGGCATTTGCTCAGTAATGGCTTTATTCTGGCCATTCAACCATGCAGCCCATTTTTCTTCAAGTGCCTCCTTATTGTGCATCTTGAAATAGCCACACTGCTAGTTTTTTGAGAGTCCTGTGTTTCAGCTGATGTTATTTGTGGGTTTTTCTTTGCATCCCGAACAATTTTCCTGACAGTTATGGTCGACATTTTTGTTGGTCTACCTGACTGTGGTTTTGTTTTTACAGAGCCCCTGATTTTCCATTTGTTAATCACAGTTTGAATGCTGTTGACTGGCATTATCAATTATTTGGATATTTTTTTGTATCCCTTTCCTGTTTTATACAGTTCAACTAACTTTTCCAGTAGATCCGTTGATCTTTTGCTTTCCCCATGACTCACAATCCAGAAATGTCAGTGGCTGGATGAAACATGCAAGAGTCTGTCTGGATCCCTGAAACTCACTCAGCTTTTATGCACACACATTGATTACAGTGAGGTTGTGTTAACCTCTTTGCATGTTACCAGGCCTAAATCACCAGGGCATGTGCACTTTTGATGAGGATCATTTGGATGTTTTGGGTTGTCATTATGATTTAAAATGAGAAAACACAGTAGTTTGACAATAAATGGCTTCACACAACCACTATGGTGATAATAACCACTGCACCAAATCCTCCATTGCTTCTGGTCATTATATAACTTCTATTTTGCTCACACACATCAGCAAATCCAAAATAGCAAATGACTCACTATAAAATTGCTCCCTGAAATAGTGAAACAAATGCAATTGCTGATCACAGACAGCTCACGCTCAAGTTTGGTGGCATGCATCTTGTCTCATAAGTCACAGCCTAGATCTTGCAACCTATGTTGCCATATAATTAAGGCTGCCATCACATTAGCAGTATTTGGTCAGTATTTTACATCAGTATTTGTAAGTCAAAACCAGGAGTGGAACAAATAGATAAAAAGTATAATAGAAACATATGCACCACTTCTGCATTTATCACCCACTCCTGGTTTTGGCTTACAAATACTGATGTAAAATACTGACCAAATACTGCTAGTGTGACGTCAGCCTTAGGTTAAGTGCACACGTCGCAGAATTGCTGTGGAAATTTCCGCGGCAATTCTGCAACTCCTGCCACGGGTATATCGCATGCGGAATTGGCATGCATATTCCTGCTAAAAACTAACGTTTTGCAAGCATAATTGGCTTGCAAAATGCTAGCGTTTTCCAAGGGATCTGTAGCATCGCTTGGAAAACTGATTGACAGGTTGGTTACACTTGTCAAACATAGTGTTTGACAAGTGTAACCAACTTTTTAATTATTGATGCTGCCTATGCAGCATCAAGAGTAAAAATATATAATGTTAAAAATAATAAAAAAATAAAAAAATGGTTATTCTTACCTTCCAAAGCAGCCGATCTCCTCAGCGGTGCACTCGGAGGCTTCCGTTCCTATAGATGCTTTGCGTGCAGGACCTCCGATAACGTCACGGTCACATGACCGCGACGTCATCGCAGGTCCTTCACACAAAGCATCCATGGGAACGGAAGTGGCCGCGTGCACCGGGGCCATCAGAAGGTGAGTATATAACTAATTTTTATTTTAATTCTTATTTTTTTTAACAATTATATGGTGCACAGTCCATGGAGGAGAGTCTCCTCTCCTCCACCCTGGGTATCAACCGCACATGATCTGCTTACTTCCCGCATGGTGGGCATAGCCCCATGCGGGAAGTAAGCAGATCAAAGCATTCCCTGCGATTCCACAAATTTAATGAACATGCTGCATTTTTTTCTGGAATGCGATTCTGCTCAGGAAAACAACGCAGCATGTGCACAAAAAGTGTGGATTGCATTCTATTAAATAGGATGCTTAATGTGAGCGTTATTTTCTCAGTGTGCACACAGCCTAAGGCCGGTTTCACACGTCCAGATAATTCCGGTACCGGAAAAATCGGTATGGAATTATCTGTGTCCGTGTGCCCCTACATTTCTGTGGCACATCAGTGTGGCACACGAGCGGCACACGTGTGCCGCCCGTGTGCCCACTGGGTGCCACACGCACCATGCTGAGTACCACACATACCAGCATCTGGTGCTGAAGCCGCGATTCATATCTTCCCTGCAGCAGCGTTTGCTGCAGAGAAGATATGAATAATAGTGTTTAAAATAAAGATCTATGTGCCCTCCGCCCTCCCACCCCCTGTGCGCCCCCCCGCTGTTCTGAAAATACTCACCAAGCTCCCTCGTTGGCTGTCGCTGCTTCCTGTTCTGGCTGCATCTTCTCCTGTATGCGGTCACGTGGGGCCGCTCATTTACAGTAATGAATATGCGGCTCCACCCATATGGGAGGTGGAGCCGCATATTCATTACTGTAATCGGCGGCCCCACGTGACCACATACAGGAGAAGATGCGGCACATAGATCTTTATTTTAAACACTATTATTCATATCTTCTCTACAGCAAACGCTGCTGCAGGGAAGATATGAATCGCGGCTTCAGCACCAGTGGGGGGGGACAGCGCTTAATGTAGCGCTGTCTCCTGCACGGCACACAGACTGCACACGGACAACGTCCGTGTGCGGTACGTGTTTTACACGGACCCATTGACTTTAATGGGTCCGTGTAATACGTGCGCTCCCACGAACACTGACATGTCTCCGTGTTTGGCACACGGAGACACAGTCTGCACAGATGCATTGATTTTTATGTGTCTACGTGTGTCAGTGTCACCGGTACGTGAGGAAACTGTCACCTCACGTACCGGAGACACTGACGTGTGAAACAGGCCTAATATGTATAAAATCATAGTCCTCAAAGTAAAATGCTGGAACTGAATATTTTTTACTTTTTTGTAAGATGGACAACATTGGCACATGCCACATATTTGGCTTGTAAATAACCACGCTGACTAACACTATAAAGACATGAAATTCAGAATGGGGATGAGGCCTCAAATTTGTGTGTTGGTTAATTTTAGTAAATGGAGATTGACTGATTCATATTAAAACCTTGGAACAGATCTGAAAATGATGAATAGGAAAATAATTCCATTCTCTCATTTATGTAACCGATCTCCGCTGGCACGTTGTGCTGCCATAAATGGATACCTATATTAAAATTCTTTCAGCTGATAGTTTTGCCTTTCTTGCAGCGATATGCCAATTAGCTCAAAGGTCAACTCATGAGATCATTTTCAGCTACCTAGAAAATGCCTTTTCTTGTGTCCCTGGGTTATTTTTTTCTGTGGGAAAATGTATCCTAGTTGCAATCCTATGGAGAGTAGTAGCAGGTGGTCAGGCACTTTCATGTCTATGACTACAACAGCAGGTCACCACAGGACTTAAATGCCACAACTTGGTTGTTAGATTTTGTTGAAAAGAGTAACAGCTGAACGCTGGGTCCGCAGAGCACATGTGAGAATGAATGCACCTCACTTCCTCACTTTGCTAGATGTCAAACTGAAACAATTATTGGCAAAAAATATTTCAATATGCTCTCCCTGCATTGCTTTCTAATTTACCTTTGATTATATAGTCCAAAGACAAATTCATGTTCGCTCCTACTGAGCTCATGTGCCGTCTGGAAAAACACAATTTGTTCTGGTTTTCCTTCCACAGATATAATAACTGTGCCGGATCAGCCTTGTAAAAGCGTTCTCACATTAAGATCCTGGCTGATTCTGCAACAAATTAAAAGATTGAAATTCCTCATCAGCATCGAAGCGACTACAATGGTGTAAAACACATGCAGATGTAATGGCGGCCACATCACAACTCCTGACAGCAATTACATACCTGTGACTACATAAATAGCAGAACACACTTGTGCATGGGATGAATAGTAATGAAGATGAGCTGAAGGCTCAGGGTTTTGGTTTAATAGATTGTATGTCAGTCTCAGATTGAGGGCTCATGCAGATGAGGGTATAATTCGGATGTGGTGTGTTATCCGATATCTAATCAGACAGCACACTGACCCATGTTAGTCAATAGCGCTATTACAATTTTTCTCTACTACTTTCATCCACGCCTCGGATGAGACTCACACATCAAGTGTACTTAGGAAACTGTATGTGATCATGATCATGTTTTAATGTAGTTGTATGAAAATGAATCGCACACGTATGTCACACAGACATAAAAATGAACACACAGATGGCAAAATCTGATGAAGATTATTTTTTTACCTCAGTATTTGTAAGCCAAAACAAGGAGTGGGTGATAAATACAGAAGTGGTGACGTGTTTCTATCATACTTTTCCTGTGATCATTTTCCTGATTTTAGCTAACATATACTGAGGCAAAAAAAACTGTACCAAATAGTCAGCATGTGCACACAGCCTTAGAAAAAAAATCATCCAAACATTCTCGATGAAACTCAGATGATTTTTTTAGATGCTCATGTGCAGGCATCCTAAAAGTCATTCAGTATAAGGCCGGTTTCACACGTCCTGATATTTACAGTACTGGAGATATCTGTGTCCCTGTGTCCGTGTGATACATTTGTGCCTCCCGTGTGCCGCATCAGGACCACACAGACAGCCGCCGGGAAGCAGCTTTAGGGCAGTCCCACACGTCCAGATAATTCCGGTACCGGAAAAAATCGGTACCGGAATTATCCGCGTCCGTGTGCCCTACGTTTCTGTGGTACATCAGTGTGGCACATGTGCAGCACACGTGTGCTGCCCGTGTGCCCACTGGGTACCACACGCACGGTGCTGGGTACCACACGTACCAGCATCTGGTGCTGAAGCTGCGATTCATATGTTCCCTGCAGCAGTGTTTGCTGGATCTGCATTTTAAACACTAATATTCATATGTTCCCTGCAGCAAACGCTGCTGCAGGGAACATATGAATCGCGGCTTCAGCACCAGTGGGGGGGACAGCGCTTAATGTAGCGCTGTCTCCTGCACGGCACACGGACTGCACACGGACAATGTCCGTGTGCGGTACATGTGTTACACGGACCCATTGGCTTTAATGGGTCCGTGTAATCCGTGCGCTCCCACGAACACTGACATGTCTCTGTGTTTGGCACATGGAGACACGGTCCGCAAAAAATCAATGACATCTGAAAAGATGCATTGATTTTTGTGTGTCTACGTGTGTCAGTGGCTCCGGTACGTGAGGAAACTGTCACCTCACGTACCGGAGCCACTGACGTGTGAAACTGGCCTTACAGTAAGCGCTGTACCCCTGCATATGGTGCTGAAGCCGGCTGTCATCCATTCTCCCCTGTGGAGCGCCCCCAGACACAGGGCCACGAATTCTCGGTACCGGGCCTCTTCTGGTTCGGTTCTGGAGCTGTCACGGTGGCTAGACCCGGTCCGCGACCCTGCTAAGGGGCGTCCAATAATGGTGGTACAGTCTGTCAGGGGTTCGTGACGCCACCTGTGGTGTTCGGTCAGGGCGACCGACGCTGCTCTGGTGTCCGCTGGGGTGATGAAATGGCAGCTAGATGGTATACCTTCCCACAGGTGAAGTATGTCCCCAGGGCTTCCCAGTAAGGTGGATGGTGATGGTGTGAGGTGCAGTCAATAACGAGGACACAAGGTTGCAGTCTCTTTACCTCTTTACTGAAAACTTCAGGATCCGCAATCCAGAGCACGCTCAACAGGGCTATCTGAGACCGGCCGGTCCGATGGGCACTTCCAGAATTCCCTTTGCAGGTGGAAATCATTGCCTACCAATAGCGCCTGTGTGTTGTAGTGCTACCCTGCTGAGCATTCGGAATAGTCCTCACAACTTCTGTTCTCATTCGTTCGTTCTTTCTAATATGTTCCAGATGTTTCTAGTTCAACGTCCCCCAGGTATGTTATGGCTAGGACGCACCCGTATGATGGGAAGGCCTGGAGGTCTTCCCGGACCCTAGAGTTGCCCCTCTCCCACTGTTGCCCCCTATGTCTTCGTAGGTGTTTAGGTTAGACAGCCAACCTATAATTAACTGTCCTGCGGAGTTTGAAGTAAGGCGTAGAGTCAGTTACTCCCTCGGTGTTCTGGCCACCAGCTACGCGCCTCAGTAGGATGTTGCCTCGGTCTCACGGCACGACTCCTACTGGATCTCCTTTGTGCTTGATCTCATTTCTCACTGTCTCACAATATCCTTCGCTTCGTGTCTCTTTCTTAGAATACCGCCACGGGGTGTGCAGGCGCGGTTCCATAACGTTCTGTTCTGGTCGCAAGGTGCCTGCCAGGTTCCCACGCCTGACAGGGACCCCCCTGTGTCTTCTCCCTGCAACACCCCCTGCCACGGGATGTTGCCTGAATCCAACCCAGTCAGCTTCTGACTAACTTTCTATCCAACCCCTAGTTTTACCAGTGTGAGGAGGGGCCCAATAAATAAAGCCTTTTGCTCCCCCTAGTGGCCAGAGTGTGAAGTGTAATGTGTGCTGGTGATACCTGGTCAGTGGAATTCCTTCAGTGCCATCAGACGTACCATCACTCCCCTTAGTGGCAGAGTGTCATACTGCAACGACCAGATCTCTGGGGCGCTGCACCTGCTTAGCCAATGAGCAGGGAGAATGAATTAAAAAAATGATGTGGGGTCTCCCCTATATTTTAAAGCCAACCCAGCAAAACTCACAGGTGCAGGCTGCTATCCTCAGGCTGGTAAGGGGCCATGGATATGGACCCCCAGCCTAAAAATAGGAACTCCCAGAGGCCCAGAAAAGACGCATCTATGCCAAAAAAATGCCAGCTGATTTTCTCACGCTGAAGATTTCATTTTCGTTTAGGCTAGCAGGGATCGCAGCTTCGGTGACATCACCGCTAGTCACCGAATCTCCGCTCTCAGCATTTCATTCATTCCCCAGTAGTTTACAGCTGGGAGTAGTCAAATTAGCAGGGCTCCTGGTTGTAAACTGTAAATTCCCCTAGATATGGTTAACTGCGTGGGACTGACTGTACGCCGGACAGGTATGGTATATTGTTGGTTTATTATTTTGACATTTTTTCCAGGAGATCGAGGGCTTCGCTTGGAATGGCAGACTAATAAAGATGGAAAAGATGTGAATATTGTTTTATTTCATTAAAATACTTTTTTCTTACTGTGTGATGTGTTTGATTAACCCTTTAACAACTATTAGATTAGTAATGGAAGTGTCTAATTGACGCCTCTCCATTACTAAGCCTGCTTAATGTCACCTTACTATAGAAAAGTGACTTTAACCCCTCCTTACCCCACTTTCCACCACTACAGGGCAAATGGGAACAACCGGGTAATGCTCCACTATTGGCGCATCTAATAGATGAGTCTTTTCTGGGCAGCTGCAGGCTGCTATTTCTAGGCTGGGGGTCCATATGCATGGCCCCTTACCATCCTGAGAATAGCAGCCTGCACCTGTGAGTCTTGCAGGGTTGGTTTTAAAATATAGGGGGGACCCCACATTGGATTTTTCCTTCATTCATTGTCCCCTGCTCGCACTGCTGCTGGCAGAGCAGAGGACAATGGATGAAAGCCATGTTCAGTATCACATGCAGGGGAACAGCGGCTTACAGTAGCACTGCTTCCCCCGTACACTGTTCTCCGTGTGCACGTGTGCGGGACTTTTGGCAGGCAGTGTGTCCAGGTAAAAAAGGACATGTCTGCGTGTTTTGCACATGGACACACGGTCCGTCAAAACACGCTGACATATGCATAGACCTATTCATTTGAATGTGTCTGCATGTGTCAGTGAGAAAACTGTTACTACACGTACCGAAAGCACTGACGTGTGAAACCGGCCGAAAGCAGAGTTCAGAAAAGTATGTGAAAAATCGAACAATTTTCATCCCTAAAAACATGGACAGTGTCCCATCTTATGTCACTTCTTTTAACTGCTTCAGGGTTGGAAAACTTAAAGCAGTTGAAAAAAGTAACAAACGACGCCACCCACTCTATATACTTGAAAGCACAGAACAAAGATGATGGTGGCAAGGCAGTTGCAAAAACAATTGATAATATGCTGGCGAAGATGCTTCAGGAAAACAACTGCTGTTTTTTTCCTGAAGAATTTTCATCTTTAGGCTGGGATCACACATGCGAGAAACACGTCCGTGTCTCGCATGTGAAATCCAAGCTCTGCCGCCAGCACTCCAGACCGGAGCGTGAGGCTCCATGTGTTGCTATGCGGCCGCACGCTCCGCTCTGGAGTGCCGGCGCCAGAGCTTTGATTTCACATGCGAGACACGAACGTGTTTCTCGCATGTGTGATCCCGGCCTTAAAAGCTTGATGGTTACACCAGCCTATTAAAGACTCTGTGGACACATAGCCTAATACCCACATGTGAAACAGGCACAGAACAATGTTTTATTGACAAGCTGAAAAAAATATCGAAATCATGGATTATGTGTATTATTTGCATTTTTGTGAATTTTTTTATACACACATGGCTTTTATTATTTTTTTAACAAAATGCTTTTTTTTGCTGGAAAAGTCTCAGGATACAGATTATTTATTTTATTTTCTCAGTTGTATACCACCATGATATTCCATAGCGCTTTAGGCCTGTCCCACACGTCCAGATAATTCCGGTGGAGCCGCATATTCATGACTGTAATGGGCAGTACCACGTGACCGCTCATACAGGTGAAGCTGCGGCGAGGACAGGACGCTGCAAGGGAGCCGGGTGAGTATTTTATTACCAGCGGGCGGGCGCACAGGGGATGGGAGGGGGGTGGGGACAGGGATCTTTATTTAAAACACGAAAAAAAAAAAAAAAAGGATTTTTCATATCTTCTTTCCAGCGAACGCTGCTGGAGAGAAGATATGAATGGCGGCTTCAGCACCACATGGGGGGGACAGCGCTTACTGTAGCGCTGTTTCCTGCACGGCACACGGTCTGCACACGGACAGCGTCCGTGTGTGGTACGTGTTTTACACGGACCCATTGACTTTAATGGGTCCGTGTAATCCGTGCGCTCCCACGAACACTGACATGTCTCAGTGTTTTGCACACGGACACACGGTCTGTGAAAACACGCTGACATGTGCAGAGACACATTGATTTCAATGTGTCTACGTGAGTCAGTGTCTCCGGTACACCTGGAAACTGTCACCTCATGTTCCAAAGCCACTGACGTGTGAAACCGGCCTTACAGACATCATCATTGTCCCCATTGGGGCTCACAATCTAAATGGTGTGTTAGTACATATTGTGGGAGGAAATCAGAGTACCGGGAGGAAATGCATCAAGGACCAAATCTACAGGTGTCAGCTGCTGCCGTGAACATAGCTTTTAATATACTCTTAGGCCGGTTTCACATGTCTGTGGCTACGGTACGTGTGGTGACAGTTTCCTAACATTTCGGAAACACTGACACACGTAGACACTTTAAAATAAATGTGCCTCTGCAGATGTCAGTGTGTTTTCATAGACCGTGTGTCCGTGTGCAAAACACGGAGACATGTCACTGTTCGTGGGAGCGTATGGATCACACGGACCCATTAAAGTCAATGGATGCGTGTAAACACGTACCACACACGGATGCTGTCTGTGTGCTGTCCGTGTGCTTTTTTTAAAGTCATAGGGTTAAAATTGAAACAAAATGCTTCAATACACGGACACACGGACAGCACACGGACAATAAACAATGACACATGGATGGCCTACGTGCACACACGGACACAGATAGCTCCGGGGCCATTTCTTCCAGTACCGGAAATATCTGGACATGTGAGACTGGCCTTAGACCATTTTCACACATTCAATATTTAGTCAGGATTTTACATCAGTATTTTTAAACCAAAATCAGGATTGGAACAATCAGAAACATGTCACCACTTCTGCAGTTTTCACCCACTCCTGGTTTTGGCTTACAAATACTGATGTAAAACACTGACCAAATACTGAACGTGTGAACTTGGCCTTAGTGCAGTTTTTAGGTAATAAGCATTTTTTCCTAATGCAGCATGCTCTAAATAATTTTTCGCTATAGGAATAAAAGCATGGAAAAATGTATTTATGTTAATAAAATAATCACTTATGAAAATGTTTTTCATAATTAAAAAGATAAATATTATTTTTAAGTGCAAATAATTTTTGGTACAGAAAAGTCAATAATCAGTAAAATGTAGATAGTTAAGTCATCAAAATAAAATGTAAATGTTGACTAAAAGGGCAGCTTATATTTCTCTGCATTCTGCCTTTATATAAATGATATTAATGATATGTTAGTCTGCCCCATATGTACCTGAGCATTATGTCTCGTGTTAAAATAATCTCCTGTTGAAAGAGTAAATGCAAATAACATGAAGTCATCCAGAATGTACAGAATGCCTGTGATCACAGCAACCTAATTGTCACCAAAGGGAGAACAAACTGATTTTCTCATCACTGGCCTGTCATAGGAAGGAATATTTAGGATCAGCCTTTCCCATCCCCACTACTTTGAGTGACAAACCCTTCAATGAAGAGAAAGCAGATTTCAAAGCCATGCCACTGACAAATTTCTCTTTTGCTGGCTTGAACTTTTGTTGCTACAGGTGTTGCAGGAAAACACGTCTTTCATCTGGTTTAGTCCCTAATAGCAGCAATATTTGGATCCATAAGTGCAGCTGATACGAGCTGTATACACACTGAAAAAAACCCTCAATTCATTTATTGATGCACTCTCTGCAGAAAGGATTATGTTTCGCCGTGTTTGAAGGAGCTGAGAGCTCTTATTATTTTTGTTTGTAGAAACACTGTGGAGCAGATGAAAGCCGTCCGAGCTCTGGTCGGCAGGGGCTGATCACTGATTGCCTTTTTGCTCACTTGAAAAAGCTTCCTGCTTGATTGATTTGTGATCTGAATCACTATTTTCTCTGTTCTTGTCTGTGTTTACTGAATATCTTTTACCATATCATCCGAGAGCCATTCAGAGTATAGATAAACTTAGCAAAAGATCAATGCAGGGAAAGTATCGGTTTAGCTCAATCCTTCATAGCTCAAGTGCTCTGCTACAAATGAACTTTTTCGTTTTGCAATCTGCAAGCAATGTTTTATATCAAGTCTTTCCATCAGTGACAATGATAAAACAGCCTCCACAGACTCATGATCAAAAATACTTTAGGTCTGGTGTAATTACAGATAGTCATTTTTTTTGCTATGAGCTAAACATGTTTTGTGCCATTTTTTAGTAACTTCTAATTAGGTACAAATGGGTCTCCGGACCTCTGCAAGTAATTTGTATTGTGTAGTACCATAAGGCCACATTCACACGTTCAATATTTGGTCAGTATTTTACATCAGTATTTCTCAGCCAAAACCAGGAGTGGGTGATAAATGCAGAAGTGGTGCATATGTTTCTGTTATACTTTTCCTCTATTTTTTCCACTCCTGGTTTTGGCTTTCAAATACTGATGTAAAATACTTACCAAACACTGCTAGTGTGATGGCAGCCAAAATCAGGAGTGGGTTATACATACAGAAGTGGTGACGTGTTTCTATTATACTTTTCCTCCGATGGTTTTGGTTTACAAATACCGATCTAAAATACTGAACAAATACTGATAGTGTGAATGTGGCCTAAGGGTACCGTCACTAAGCGACGCTGCAGCGATACCGACAACGATGTCGATCGTTGCAGCGTCGCTGTTTGGTCGCTTGAGAGCTGTCACACAGACAGCTCTCCAGCGACCAACGATCCCGAGGTCCCCGGTAACCAGGGTAAACATCGGGTTACTAAGCGCAGGGCCGCGCTTAGTAACCCGATGTTTACCATGGTTACCAGCGTAAACGTTAAAAAAACAAACACTACATACTTACCTTCAGCTGTCTGTCCTCCGGCGCTCTGCTTTCCTCTACACTGTCAGCGCCGGTCAGCCGGAAAGCAGAGCGATGACGTCACCGCTGTGCTTTCCGGCTGGCCGGCGCTGACACAGGATGCAGGAGGAGTGCAGAGAAGCACAGCGCTGGGGACAGACAGCTGAAGGTAAGTATGTAGTATTTGTTTTTTTAACATTTACGCTGGTAACCAGGGTAAACATCGGGTTACTAAGCGCGGCCCTGTGTGACGGTACCTTTAGGCTGGTTTCTCACATCTCTGAAACAAGGACCATGCTGTGACCGGAACCCAGCTTCTGGGTCTCATGACCTGACCTAATTGCCTCACAGGTCTATATGGGGTTGTTGGAATCAAGTCAGGAGACCCCTGGCCAGTCCATACATCACGGTCAGATCAGGACACATGGATATGTAAAATCAACCTAAGGGCTCATGCCGAGGAGTGCATAAATCAGACATGTTCTATTAGATTTGTAACTGGACTGTACACGGACAGCACACTGTCCAATGATGTTCAATATTGCTGTTCAAATGAACGATTTTTTCCTTGGTCTGACTGTCCGTGATAAAAAAAATTGCAGCATGCACTACTTTCTTCCACGTCTCAGATGAGACTCACCCATTCAAATCTATTAGTGCAAAAAAATAATAATTTGATCCCACATGGAACATCCAAGTGGCATCCAATTTTTATGAATAAATCTCGAAAACTGTATTTGATTATGTTTATTTTTTAGTATAGCTGTATGAAAAAGGATTGCACATGCACATCATACAGATGTCACATGGACACACGGATGGCACATGGATGAAAATCGGATAAAAATGAGAAAAAAGTCATTCTAGTTTTCTGGATGAAATTTCTCATACTCTCGTCTGAAGCCAGCCTTATAAAAGTCAGGTTGGAAAAGTTTCATGATTGGAATTTTGGAAGTCAGTTTTGCTGGTGGCTGCATTGATATTATTTGCACCAAATTTATCAAAGTGCCACACAAAGTTTAATAAATTTGGTAGATATTTACATAAAAACTTATCTGTCCAGAGCTAATTTTTCAGCTGTTGCTCCACCTTCCCTCACTGGAGTGAGTTTATGACTTTTTTGTGATACTTTTTTAAAACAATTCTTAAATCTAACATGAACCTTATTTGTATAACTTATCAGTGGCCACGTCCAGATTATGGTCATTCTTTTATATCAATAATAGGTTTTAATTAGCAAAAAGATGCACATTTTTGTGCAGGTAATGCTAGCAACATTTTGCAACTTCTTAAAGACATATTTAGCCTGATGACATTTAGGTTTATTTTAAGTCACTGTTCTCTTTTTATTGTTTTTTTATAGTACTCGTTAACATTCTTCACTACAAATTCTGCAAGATGGTTCACTTTGTTCATGAATTTTGTGCAATATAAAAAATACCCTTTAGTTTTCACTTCAACCTTTTTTGCACCTTAGCAAAAAGGCACCAATTTCTAACAATTCCCCCCAAAATTTCTGTACCAAAAAAGCAATTCTGGGGGAAGAAGAGAACATTTATGCAAAAATATAGTGACTTTTTAAAAAGTAGCAATTACTGAGTTGGCTGCAAATATTTGTAAGCAAAAACTAAGCTCTCAATTTCAGAAATAAAATAAAACCATAGAACAAATATCAGATAGATTGTAAGCGATGTGTTAATTAAAAGAATAATTTGGCACAAATTAAGAAAAGGTGAAAAACACCAAATACTTGATAAAAAAAAAGCAGAAGTTAAAGCCAAAAACTGTCAAAAATCCCTTGGAACATTGCCCCCAATTGACATGTATATATTTCCAAAACTGCACCACAAGAAGGGTTCCACATATGCTGCCCCAGCAGAGATATACACACATCACATGTCCAAATGTCTTAAAGGATGGTGCTTATGTATGGAAGCTCTTCCTCCTGCTAGCCCCATCACCACTCACATCAAGGGACAGGCACCTCCTTCTTTTCAGCTCCTGCCTGACTCAGCAGAAGAACTTCCTAGGCCACAAGCCCTTCTTCTGGGGCTAAGTACCAAAAGTACCAATAGAAATATTGTTTTTTTACGGCATCTACTCTTTTTATAATTTAGAGAAATTAATATTCCACATATTTATGTAAAGTCCTTTCGTATGAGATCAACTAATACTGTCGTCTTTGAAACTCTAATTTAATTGCAGCCATTGTGGTAAAAGTCAGATGTCCATTTTCCATAATTCATAAATTGCTTTTGAGGCATTAAACATGGAACATGTAGTGATATTACAGCAGATCAGTGCTTAGACATGTCTATATGGCTACAATCCAAACTAACCAAATTACTTGCTTTGAAATTTAATTTAAGTAACAATTGCGTCACATACAAATTAGCAGCGGCATATCTCTGCTCTCAGATTTAATAAGAAATTATCTTTAGTTAAAATATAAACATTCCTGTATAAAGCCTCAACTATTTCCAAGTATATTTAGTTTATATTCAAATAAAATATATAATTTCCTGAAATTCCTGCTTGGGGCGGGCACAAGTACTAAAATTCTAAACAAATAATGTGATGTTATATATAGTGGGATTATTTATGAGCGAGGAAGTTAGTGGATAAGTTACATACATAACTTTTATTATTGCTGTTTTTAAGGAGTAATTCCAAGTCTTCAAAAAGCAGACATACTTCATGTGCATAAGTAGTTGCAGATATTACACTTACCAAATTTGTAAACTGGTAATTTTTTTTACTTTTCAGAAAACTGGGAAAAAACACAGAAATTATTCCAATTGTGTTAATATATATATATATATATATATATATATATATATATATATATATATATATATATATATTAGGGGTTTTACTCACTTGGGTGCAAAGGGTAGAAACACAAGAGGCTTGTTTCTTTAAAAGTTCATGTGGGTTTATTGCTTCATAAACCCAGAAGCCAAACAGTACATACAGCCTTTAGGTCAGGCAAACAAAATGCAAAATGTCCGTAGCAGAGCTGTGTTCCGCCAGGTTTGTATGGCACACAGGCTGGGGTAGTGTCCAGTATTCAGGCCTTCTCCCTCCCAACACACAGACCAAGTTGCAAACAACAGTCTCCATTATATAGGCTGTTAACCACACCCAGAGGTGAGGTATGTGGGTAACTAGACTCACCCATCTCTCATAGCTACTAGGGTTGAGCGAAACGGGTCGTTCATTTTCAAAAGTCGCCGACTTTTGGCAAAGTCGGGTTTCATGAAACCTGATCCGACCCCTGTGCGGGGTCGGCCATGCGGTACGCGACTTTCGCGCCAAAGTCGCGTTTCAATGACGCGAAAAGCGCCATTTCTCAGCCAATGAAGGTAAACGCAGAGTGTGGGCAGCGTGATGACATAGGTCCTGGTCCCCACCATCTTAGAGAAGGGCATTGCAGTGATTGGCTTGCTGTCTGCGGCGTCACAGGGGCTATAAAGGAGCGTTCCCGCCGACCGCCATGTTACTGCTGCTGATCTGAGCTTAGGGAGAGGTTGCTGCCGCTTCGTCAGAAGCAGGGATAGCGTTAGGCAGGGTCCATTAACCACCAAACCGCTTGTGCTGTAGCGATTTCCACTGCCCAACACCACCTTCGGTGTGCAGGGACAGTGGAAGCTACATTTTTTTTTTTCCCCTCAGTGCTGTAGCTCATTGGGCTGCCCTAGAAGGCTCCCTGATAGCTGCATTGCTGTGTGTACGCCGCTGTGCAAACCAACTGCTTTTTTCAAAGCACAAATCCTCTTGTTCCTTCCTTTCTGCACAGCTATCTTTTTTGTTTGTCCACACTTTTTATTTAATTTGTGCACCAGTCCACTCCTTATTGCTGCCTGCCATACCTGGCTGAGATTACTGCAGGGAGATAGTAATTGTTGGACACTCCCTGTTTTTTTTTTTTTTTTTTTTTGTGGGAGATTAAGATTGACATTTCTGCTAGAGTGCCATCCCTGTGTGTGCCATCTCTCACTCAGTGGGCCATAGAAAGCCTATTTATTTTTTTGCTTGATTTGGGTTCTAAAATCTACCTGAAAAAATCACTACATCAATCAGTGGGAGAAAAATATTGGCCTCAGGGCTTGTGTGCCACTACTGACTCCTGTGTGCATCATCACTCACTCAGTGGGCCATAGAAAGCCCTTTTTTTTTTTTTTTTTGCTTTATTTGGGTTCTAAATTCTACCTGAAAAAATCAATAAATCAATCAGTGGGAGATTAATATTGGCCTTTGGGCTTGTGTGCCAGTCCTAGGCGTGCCATCTCTCTCTCTCAGATAGTGGGCCATAGAAAGCCTATTTATAATTTTTTTTATTGGGTTTATAAATTTTCCCTGGAACAAAAAAAAAAAAAGTGGGAGATTAATATTGGCCTCTGGGCTTGTGTGCCAGTCCTGAGCGTGCCATCTCTCTCACAAATAGTGGGCCATAGAAAGCCTATTTATTTTTTTGCTTGATTTGGGTTCTAAAATCTACCTGATAAAATCACTACATCAATCAGTGGGAGAAAAATATTGGCCTCAGGGCTTGTGTGCCACTCCTGACTCCTGTGTGCATCATCACTCAGTGGGCCATAGAAAGCCCATTTTTTTTTTTTTTTTGCTTTATTTGGGTTCTAAATTCTACCTGAAAAAATCAATAAATCAATCAGTGGGAGATTAATATTGGCCTTTGGGCTTGTGTGCCAGTCCTAAGCATGCCATCTCTCTCTCTCAGATAGTGGGCCATAGAAAGCCTATTTATTATTTTTTTTATTGGGTTTATAAATTTTCCCTGGAACAAAAAAAAAAAGTGGGAGATTAATATTGGCCTCTGGGCTTGTGTGCCAGTCCTGAGCGTGCCATCTCTCTCACAAATAGTGGGCCATAGAAAGCCTATTTATTTATTTTTTTTTGGTTTTATAAATTCTCCCTGAAAAAAAAAAGGGAGATTAATATTGGCCTTTGGGCTTGTGTGCCAGTCCTAAGCGTGCCATCTCTCTCTCTCAGATAGTGGGCCATAGAAAGCCTATTTATTATTTTTTTTATTGGGTTTATAAATTTTCCCTGGAACAAAAAATAAAAGTGGGAGATTAATATTGGCCTCTGGGCTTGTGTGCCAGTCCTGAGCGTGCCATCTCTCTCACAAATAGTGGGCCATAGAAAGCCTATTTATTTTTTATTTTTTGGTTTTATAAATTTTCCCTGGAACAAAAAAAAAAAGTGGGAGATTAATATTGGCCTTTGGGCTTGTGTGCCAGTCCTAAGCGTGCCATCTCTCTCTCTCAGATAGTGGGCCATAGAAAGCCTATTTATTTATTTTTTTATTGGGTTTATAAATTTTCCCTGAAAAAAAATAAAAAGTGGGAGATTAATATTGGCCTCTGGGCTTGTGTGCCAGTCCTGAGCGTGCCAAATCTCTCTCACAAATAGTGGGCCATAGAAAGCCTATTTATGTTTTTGGTTGATTTGGGTTCTAAATTCTACCTGAAAAAATCAATAAATCAATCAGTGGGAGATAAATATTGGCCTCTGGGCTTGTGTGCCACTCCTGACTCCTGTGTGCATCATCACTCACTCAGTGGGCCATAGAAAGCCCTTTTTTTTTTTTTTTTGCTTTATTTGGGTTCTAAATTCTACCTGAAAAAATCAATAAATCAATCAGTGGGAGATTAATATTGGCCTTTGGGCTTGTGTGCCAGTCCTAAGCGTGCCATCTCTCTCTCTCAGATAGTGGGCCATAGAAAGCCTATTTATAATTTTTTTTATTGGGTTTATAAATTTTCCCTGGAACAAAAAAAAAAAAAGTGGGAGATTAATATTGGCCTCTGGGCTTGTGTGCCAGTCCTGAGCGTGCCATCTCTCTCACAAATAGTGGGCCATAGAAAGCCTATTTATTTTTTTGCTTGATTTGGGTTCTAAAATCTACCTGAAAAAATCACTACATCAATCAGTGGGAGAAAAATATTGGCCTCAGGGCTTGTGTGCCACTCCTGACTCCTGTGTGCATCATCACTCACTCAGTGGGCCATAGAAAGCCCATTTTTTTTTTTTTTTTGCTTTATTTGGGTTCTAAATTCTACCTGAAAAAATCAATAAATCAATCAGTGGGAGATTAATATTGGCCTTTGGGCTTGTGTGCCAGTCCTAAGCGTGCCATCTCTCTCTCTCAGATAGTGGGCCATAGAAAGCCTATTTATTATTTTTTTTATTGGGTTTATAAATTTTCCCTGGAACAAAAAAAAAAAAAGTGGGAGATTAATATTGGCCTCTGGGCTTGTGTGCCAGTCCTGAGCGTGCCATCTCTCTCACAAATAGTGGGCCATAGAAAGCCTATTTATTTATTTTTTTTTGGTTTTATAAATTCTCCCTGAAAAAAGAAAGGGAGATTAAAATTGGCCTTTGGGCTTGTGTGCCAGTCCTAAGCGTGCCATCTCTCTCTCTCAGATAGTGGGCCATAGAAAGCCTATTTATTATTTTTTTTATTGGGTTTATAAATTTTCCCTGGAACAAAAAAAAAAAGTGGGAGATTAATATTGGCCTCTGGGCTTGTGTGCCAGTCCTGAGCGTGCCATCTCTCTCACAAATAGTGGGACATAGAAAGCCTATTTATTTTTTATTTTTTGGTTTTATAAATTCTCCCTGAAAAAAAAAGGAAGATTAATATTGGCCTTTGGGCTTGTGTGCCAGTCCTAAGCGTGCCATCTCTCTCTCTCAGATAGTGGGCCATAGAAAGCCTATTTATTTATTTTTTTATTGGGTTTATAAATTTTCCCTGAAAAAAAAAAAAAAGTGGGAGATTAATATTGGCCTCTGGGCTTGTGTGCCAGTCCTGTGCGTGCCATCTCTCTCACAAATAGTGGGCCATAGAAAGCCTATTTATGTTTTTGGTTGATTTGGGTTCTAAATTCTACCTGAAAAAATCAATAAATCAATCAGTGGGAGATAAATATTGGCCTCTGGGCTTGTGTGCCACTCCTGACTCCTGTGTGCGTCATCTCTCACTCAGTGGGCCATAGAAAGCCTTTTTTTGTTTTATTTGTTTTCTAAATTCTCCCTGAAAAAATCATTTTATTTTATTTGGTTTCTAAATTCTTCCTGAAAAAATCATTTTATTCTATTATTTTTTTTTCCTAAAGTCTCCCTGAAAAAAAAAAAAAAAACAAATCAGTGGGAGATTAATATTGCCCTTTCTGCTTGTGTGCCAGTCTTGACTCCTGGGTGTGCCATCTCTCTCTCTCTCTCCAATTGTGGGCCATAGAAAGCCTATTATTTTTTTAGCTTGATTTGAGTTCCAAAATCTACCTGGAAAAATCACTACATCAATCAGTGGGAGATAAATATTGGCCTCTGGGCTTGTGTGCCACTCCCGACTCCTGTGTGCGTCATCTCTCACTCAGTGGGCCATAGAAAGCCTTTTTTTGTTTTATTTGTTTTCTAAATTCTCCCTGAAAAAATCATTTTATTTTATTTGGTTTCTAAATTCTTCCTGAAAAAATCATTTTATTCTATTATTTTTTTTTCCTAAAGTCTCCCAGAAAAAAAAAAAAAAACAAATCAGTGGGAGATTAATATTGCCCTTTCTGCTTGTGTGCCAGTCTTGACTCCTGGGTTTGCCATCTCTCTCTCTCTCTCCAATTGTGGGCCATAGAAAGCCTATTATTTTTTTAGCTTGATTTGGGTTCCAAAATCTACCTGAAAAAATCACTACATCAATCAGTGGGAGATAAATATTGGCCTCTGGGCTTGTGTGCCACTCCTGACTCCTGTGTGCGTCATCTCTCACTCAGTGGGCCATAGAAAGCCTTTTTTTGTTTTATTTGTTTTCTAAATTCTCCCTGAAAAAATCATTTTATTTTATTTGGTTTCTAAATTCTTCCTGAAAAAATCATTTTATTCTATTTTTTTTTCCTAAAGTCTCCCTGAAAAAAAAAAAAAAAAACAAATCAGTGGGAGATTAATATTGCCCTTTCTGCTTGTGTGCCAGTCTTGACTCCTGGGTGTGCCATCTCTCTCCAATTGTTGGCCATAGAAAGCCTATTATTTTTTTAGCTTGATTTGGGTTCCAAAATCTACCTGAAAAAATCACTACATCAATCAGTGGGAGATAAATATTGGCCTCTGGGCTTGTGTGCCACTCCTGACTCCTGTGTGCGTCATCTCTCACTCAGTGGGCCATAGAAAGCCTTTTTTTGTTTTATTTGTTTTCTAAATTCTCCCTGAAAAAATCATTTTATTTTATTTGGTTTCTAAATTCTTCCTGAAAAAATCATTTTATTCTATTATTTTTTTTCCTAAAGTCTCCCTGAAAAAAAAAAAAAACAAATCAGTGGGAGATTAATATTGCCCTTTCTGCTTGTGTGCCAGTCTTGACTCCTGGGTGTGCCATCTCTCTCTCTGTTAGGACTGGCGGAACGCACCAAGACAGGTGACAAAGATGCGTTCGCAGTCCGGGGTCCACCGTGCAGGTGAGAACCTGCTGCTAGCAATTTGCAGACTATATAGCGGTACACTAAAGTAAACACGCGTGGGTTAAACCTCACCCAGCGTGAGGAAAGCGATCCTGTTAATTCACAGGACCGCAATACCGCACTAGAGTGCGAGCAAGTGGCCAGCGGACTTAACCCCAGAAGGGATTGAAGCCCGATTAGGCCCTTGCTGGCACAACACCGCAACTGGGTGTGTAGAGAACCTTCAGAAATATAAGCGCACAAGTGCGCGAGCGATGCCGCACTAACGGACGCCACTAACCACCCAGACTTGGGTATGGAAAGCGCAAGGCAGGCGCACGGCGCCGTACTGGCAGGCACAGCTACAGGACGCTGTGATGTGTGTTTAGTGTAGTAGGCTAAGTCGGGCGCTAGATAGCAGCCGTACACCTTCCACGAACAGACATTCAATAGGGAAGGGGTAACCAAGAACGACTTGCACTCACACATACACACATATCAATTGTAAGACAATACTAGCGCATGGCCGTGCGGTCATGCGCAGTTTATATAGCTGCAGCACAGGAAATGGCTATAGAACTTTTGCCCTTCTAGGACCTGCCAAGAGGACCAATGGAATGTGCCGCAGAGCCTGAGCACATGACCCTCGATCTCCAACGGGAGATCTTGCCCTGGGCATGCTCAGTGTGTGCAGATAAGGACTTAGTCTCAGAGAAGTCCGCTCGCTGCTGACCAGAATAGGCTTCAAAGGCAGAAGCTGGAGAAGCAGCAATAACTCTTCTCACAGAGTCAGACTGAGCGAGACGCTGGGATCGACGTCCCTGCTGAGCAGACTCCACTGCGGCTGGAGGGGAATGGGAGACCGCAGCGGAGACGGATCGAGATTCCCCCTGTGCAGCAGAGGAAACTCGACTCCTAACACTCTCTCTCTCCAATTGTGGGCCATAGAAAGCCTATTATTTTTTTAGCTTGATTTGGGTTCCAAAATCTACCTGAAAAAATCACTACATCAATCAGTGGGAGATAAATATTGGCCTCTGGGCTTGTGTGCCACTCCTGACTCCTATGTGCGTCATCTCTCACTCAGTGGGCCATAGAAAGCCTTTTTTTGTTTTATTTGTTTTCTAAATTCTCCCTGAAAAAATCATTTTATTTTATTTGGTTTCTAAATTCTTCCTGAAAAAATCATTTTATTCTATTATTTTTTTTTCCTAAAGTCTCCCTGAAAAAAAAAAAAAAACAAATCAGTGGGAGATTAATATTGCCCTTTCTGCTTGTGTGCCAGTCTTGACTCCTGGGTGTGCCATCTCTCTCTCTCTCTCCAATTGTGGGCCATAGAAAGCCTATTATTTTTTTAGCTTGATTTGGGTTCCAAAATCTACCTGAAAAAATCACTACATCAATCAGTGGGAGATAAATATTGGCCTCTGGGCTTGTGTGCCACTCCTGACTCCTGTGTGCGTCATCTCTCACTCAGTGGGCCATAGAAAGCCTTTTTTTGTTTTATTTGTTTTCTAAATTCTCCCTGAAAAAATCATTTTATTTTATTTGGTTTCTAAATTCTTCCTGAAAAAATCATTTTATTCTATTTTTTTTTCCTAAAGTCTCCCTGAAAAAAACAAAAAAAAACAAATCAGTGGGAGATTAATATTGCCCTTTCTGCTTGTGTGCCAGTCTTGACTCCTGGGTGTGCCATCTCTCTCCAATTGTTGGCCATAGAAAGCCTATTATTTTTTTAGCTTGATTTGGGTTCCAAAATCTACCTGAAAAAATCACTACATCAATCAGTGGGAGATAAATATTGGCCTCTGGGCTTGTGTGCCACTCCTGACTCCTGTGTGCGTCATCTCTCACTCAGTGGGCCATAGAAAGCCTTTTTTTGTTTTATTTGTTTTCTAAATTCTCCCTGAAAAAATCATTTTATTTTATTTGGTTTCTAAATTCTTCCTGAAAAAATCATTTTATTCTATTATTTTTTTTTCCTAAAGTCTCCCTGAAAAAAAAAAAAAAACAAATCAGTGGGAGATTAATATTGCCCTTTCTGCTTGTGTGCCAGTCTTGACTCCTGGGTGTGCCATCTCTCTCTCTGTTAGGACTGGCGGAACGCACCAAGACAGGTGACAAAGATGCGTTCGCAGTCCGGGGTCCACCGTGCAGGTGAGAACCTGCTGCTAGCAATTTGCAGACTATATAGCGGTACACTAAAGTAAACACGCGTGGGTTAAACCTCACCCAGCGTGAGGAAAGCGATCCTGTTAATTCACAGGACCGCAATACCGCACTAGAGTGCGAGCAAGTGGCCAGCGGACTTAACCCCAGAAGGGATTGAAGCCCGATTAGGCCCTTGCTGGCACAACACCGCAACTGGGTGTGTAGAGAACCTTCAGAAATATAAGCGCACAAGTGCGCGAGCGATGCCGCACTAACGGACGCCACTAACCACCCAGACTTGGGTATGGAAAGCGCAAGGCAGGCGCACGGCGCCGTACTGGCAGGCACAGCTACAGGACGCTGTGATGTGTGTTTAGTGTAGTAGGCTAAGTCGGGCGCTAGATAGCAGCCGTACACCTTCCGCGAACAGACATTCAATAGGGAAGGGGTAACCAAGAACGACTTGCACTCACACATACACACATATCAATTGTAAGACAATACTAGCGCATGGCCGTGCGGTCATGCGCAGTTTATATAGCTGCAGCACAGGAAATGGCTATAGAACTTTTGCCCTTCTAGGACCTGCCAAGAGGACCAATGGAATGTGCCGCAGAGCCTGAGCACATGACCCTCGATCTCCAACGGGAGATCTTGCCCTGGGCATGCTCAGTGTGTGCAGATAAGGACTTAGTCCCAGAGAAGTCCGCTCGCTGCTGACCAGAATAGGCTTCAAAGGCAGAAGCTGGAGAAGCAGCAATAACTCTTCTCACAGAGTCAGACTGAGCGAGACGCTGGGATCGACGTCCCTGCTGAGCAGACTCCACTGCGGCTGGAGGGGAATGGGAGACCGCAGCGGAGACGGATCGAGATTCCCCCTGTGCAGCAGAGGAAACTCGACTCCTAACACTCTCTCTCTCCAATTGTGGGCCATAGAAAGCCTGTTATTTTTTTAGCTTGATTTGGGTTCCAAAATCTACCTGAAAAAATCACTACATCAATCAGTGGGAGATAAATATTGGCCTCTGGGCTTGTGTGCCACTCCTGACTCCTGTGTGCGTCATCTCTCACTCAGTGGGCCATAGAAAGCCTTTTTTTGTTTTATTTGTTTTCTAAATTCTCCCTGAAAAAATCATTTTATTTTATTTGGTTTCTAAATTCTTCCTGAAAAAATCATTTTATTCTATTATTTTTTTTTCCTAAAGTCTCCCAGAAAAAAAAAAAAAAACAAATCAGTGGGAGATTAATATTGCCCTTTCTGCTTGTGTGCCAGTCTTGACTCCTGGGTGTGCCATCTCTCTCTCTCTCTCCAATTGTGGGCCATAGAAAGCCTATTATTTTTTTAGCTTGATTTGGGTTCCAAAATCTACCTGAAAAAATCACTACATCAATCAGTGGGAGATAAATATTGGCCTCTGGGCTTGTGTGCCACTCCTGACTCCTGTGTGCGTCATCTCTCACTCAGTGGGCCATAGAAAGCCTTTTTTTTGTTTTATTTGTTTTCTAAATTCTCCCTGAAAAAATCATTTTATTTTATTTGGTTTCTAAATTCTTCCTGAAAAAATCATTTTATTCTATTTTTTTTTCCTAAAGTCTCCCTGAAAAAAAAAAAAAAAAAAATCAGTGGGAGATTAATATTGCCCTTTCTGCTTGTGTGCCAGTCTTGACTCCTGGGTGTGCCATCTCTCTCCAATTGTTGGCCATAGAAAGCCTATTATTTTTTTAGCTTGATTTGGGTTCCAAAATCTACCTGAAAAAATCACTACATCAATCAGTGGGAGATAAATATTGGCCTCTGGGCTTGTGTGCCACTCCTGACTCCTATGTGCGTCATCTCTCACTCAGTGGGCCATAGAAAGCCTTTTTTTGTTTTATTTGTTTTCTAAATTCTCCCTGAAAAAATCATTTTATTTTATTTGGTTTCTAAATTCTTCCTGAAAAAATCATTTTATTCTATTATTTTTTTTTCCTAAAGTCTCCCTGAAAAAAAAAAAAAAACAAATCAGTGGGAGATTAATATTGCCCTTTCTGCTTGTGTGCCAGTCTTGACTCCTGGGTGTGCCATCTCTCTCTCTCTCTCCAATTGTGGGCCATAGAAAGCCTATTATTTTTTTAGCTTGATTTGGGTTCCAAAATCTACCTGAAAAAATCACTACATCAATCAGTGGGAGATAAATATTGGCCTCTGGGCTTGTGTGCCACTCCTGACTCCTGTGTGCGTCATCTCTCACTCAGTGGGCCATAGAAAGCCTTTTTTTGTTTTATTTGTTTTCTAAATTCTCCCTGAAAAAATCATTTTATTTTATTTGGTTTCTAAATTCATCCTGAAAAAATCATTTTATTCTATTATTTTTTTTTCCTAAAGTCTCCCTGAAAAAAAAACAAAAACAAATCAGTGGGAGATTAATATTGCCCTTTCTGCTTGTGTGCCAGTCTTGACTCCTGGGTGTGCCATCTCTCTCTCTCTCTCTCCAATTGTGGGCCATAGAAAGCCTATTATTTTTTTAGCTTGATTTGGGTTCCAAAATCTACCTGAAAAAATCACTACATCAATCAGTGGGAGATAAATATTGGCCTCTGGGCTTGTGTGCCACTCCTGACTTTCTGTGTGCGTCATCTCTCACTCAGTGGGCCATAGAAAGCCTTTTTTTGTTTTATTTGTTTTCTAAATTCTCCCTGAAAAAATCATTTAATTTTATTTGGTTTCTAAATTCTTCCTGAAAAAATCATTTTATTCTATTTTTTTTTTCCTAAAGTCTCCCTGAAAAAAAAAAAAAAATCAAATCAGTGGGAGATTAATATTTACATTTGTGCTTCAGTGACAGTCCTGCGTGTGTGACATCTCTCTCATTTGTTGCCACCAACAACAGAGTGTGTAACATTGTGCCTGATTTTCGTTGTGGTCTCACTCACCTGTAAAGGGGTAGCTAAATCATACTGAAGTTATAGCTCACCGTGTAAGTTGTGTGACAGCAACAAATACCGTTAGTTTGTTTACGTTTTTAAAACAATGAGGAAGTCTGGTGGAAGAGGTCGTGGCCGGGGGCGTTCATTGTCAGCTGGTAATGAGGGTAGTGGTAGTGGTGGAGCATCAGCTGGTCGTGGGAAAAAAAATATTGCACCTAAGTCTGGAGCTGTGGAGCCAGGTTCGTCGTCTGGCTACACAAGGCCTCGAACGCTCCCTTTTCTGGGAGTAGGAAAACCGCTTTTAAAGCCGGAGCAGCAAGAGCAAGTTTTGGCTTATCTTGCTGACTCAGCCTCTAGCTCTTTTGCCTCCTCTCGTGAAACTGGTAAATGTCAAAGCAGCGCGTCGTTAGTGGATGTTCACGGTCAGGGACAAGTCGCTTCCTTGTCCTCTTCAGCAAAAACAACAACAGAGAAGAATGCAGCAGGCGACACAACGGGTTACTTCATGGAGCTCTTTACACATACCGTCCCTGGCTTAGAAAGTGAAGCAGTTAACAGTCCATGCCCATTACAAGTTGAATCTGACATGGAGTGCACTGATGCACAGCCACAGCCAGACTACTATGCTGGTCCTTTGACTCAGACCACAACATTGCCCTCGCAGGGTAATGATCAAGAATCAGACCCTGATGAGACTATGTTGCCCCATCACGAACGCTATACCACCGACCGACACGGTGACACAGACGAAGTTGCACACGAGCTACAAGAAGAGGTAATAGATGACCCAGTTCTTGACCCCGATTGGCAGCCATTGGGGGAACAGGGTGCAGGCGGCAGCAGTTCTGAAGCGGAGGAGGAGGGGCCGCAGCAGGCATCAACATCGCAACAGGTTCCATCTGCCGGGCCCGTATCTTGCCCAAAACGCGTGGCAAAGCCAAAACCTGTTGGAGGACAGCGTGGCCATCCGGTTAAAGCTCAGTCTGCAATGCCTGAAAAGGTATCCGATGCTAGAAAGAGTGCAGTCTGGCATTTTTTTAAACAACATCCAATTGATCAGCGCAAAGTCATCTGTCAAAAATGTTCAACTACCTTAAGCAGAGGACAGAATCTGAAAAGTCTCAATACAAGTTGCATGCATAGACATTTAACCACCATGCATTTGCAAGCCTGGACTAACTACCAAACGTCCCTTAAGGTTGTAGCACCCTCGGCCAATGAAGCTAGTCAGCAACGCAACATCCCTTCCGGCAGTGTAGGGCCACCATTTTCCGCACCACCTGCAGTATCTGTGCAGGTTTCTTTGCCAGGCCAAAGCAGTCAGGGTCAGGGAATCACCAGTTTCGTAGTAGGAAACACTGCATCTAGGGCACCGGCGGCAACAATACCATCTCCCACCGTCTCTCAGTCTGCCATGTCCACCGGCACCCCCGCTAGTTCCACGATCTCCAGCTCTCCAGTCCAGCTCACCCTACATGAGACTATGGTTAGAAAAATGAAGTACTTAGCCTCGCATCCGCGTACACAGGGTTTGAACGCCCACATAGCTAGACTAATCTCGTTAGAGATGATGCCCTACCGGTTAGTTGAAAGCGAAGCTTTCAAAGCCCTGATGGACTACGCTGTACCACGCTACGAGCTACCCAGTCGACACTTTTTTTCCAGAAAAGCCATCCCAGCCCTCCACCAGCATGTTAAAGAGCGCATCGTCCATGCACTCAGGCAATCTGTGAGCACAAAGGTGCACCTGACAACAGATGCATGGACCAGTAGGCATGGCCAGGGACGTTACGTGTCCATCACGGCACACTGGGTGAATGTTGTGGATGCAGGGTCCACAGGGGACAGCAAGTTTGGGACAGTTCTGCCTAGCCCACGGTCTAGGAAACAGTTGGCTGTAGCCGTTCGCACCCCCTCCTCCTCCTCTTCGTCCTCCTGTAGAAGCGAGAGCTCGTCAACAGACCGCAGTCGCACAACCACTCCATCCGCAGCTGCCACTGTTGCACACCAGGTCTCCCATTATGGGGCAGCTACTGGCAAACGTCAGCAGGCTGTATTGGCTATGAAGTGTTTGGGCGACAACAGACACACCGCGGAAGTTCTGTCCGAGTTCTTGCAGAAAGAAACGCAGTCGTGGCTGGGCACTGTAGATCTTGAGGCAGGCAAGGTAGTGAGTGATAACGGAAGGAATTTCATGGCTGCCATCTCCCTTTCCCAACTGAAACACATTCCTTGCCTGGCTCACACCTTAAACCTGGTGGTGCAGTGCTTCCTGAAAAGTTATCCGGGGTTATCCGACCTGCTCCTCAAAGTGCGTGGACTTTGCTCACATATCCGCCGTTCGCCCGTACACTCCAGCCGTATGCAGACCTATCAGCGTTCTTTGAACCTTCCCCAGCATCGCCTAATCATAGACGTTGCAACAAAGTGGAACTCAACACTGCACATGCTTCAGAGACTGTGCGAACAAAGGCGGGCTGTTATGTTTTTGTGGGAGGATACACATACACGGGCAGGCAGTAGGATGGCAGACATGAAGTTGTCAGGTGTGCAGTGGTCGAAGATTCAAGACATGTGTCAAGTCCTTCAGTGTTTTGAGGAATGCACATGGCTGGTTAGTGCAGACAACGCCATAATAAGCATGAGCATCCCCCTAATGCGTCTGCTGATGCAAAGTTTGACGCACATAAAGGATCAGGCGTCTGCAGCAGAGGAAGAGGAAAGCCTTGATGACAGTCAGCCATTGTCTGGCCAGGGCAGTGTACAGGACGAGTTAGCGGGCGAAGAGGAGGAGGAGGACGAGGAGGATGATGGGGATGATTATATTTTTAATGAGGAAGCTTTTCCGGGGCCACTGGAAATTGGTGGCGCGGCAAGGCCGGGTTCTGGTTTTTGGAGTGACACAAGTGACGTGGATTTGCCTGAAACTGCCTCTCAACCAAGCACAACCGCAGATTTGAGAACTGGAACTTTGGCCCACATGGCGGATTATGCCTTACGTATCCTCAAAAGGGACACACGCATAACTAAAATGATGAACGATGACGATTACTGGTTGGCCTGCCTCCTTGATCCTCGCTATAAAGGCAAATTGCAAAATATAATGCCACATGAGAACTTGGAACTAATATTAGCACCCAAACAATCAACTCTTGTTGACCGTTTGCTTCTGGCATTCCCTGCACACAGCGCCCGTGATCGTTCTCACACGAGCTGCAGGGGCCAGCAGACCAGAGGAGTTAGAGGGGCAGAAATCAGAAGTGGCGTTGGCCAGAGGGGTTTTCTGACCAGGTTGTGGAGTGATTTTGCTATGACCGCAGACAGGACAGGTACTGCAGCATCAATTCAAAGTGACAGGAGACAACATTTGTCCAGTATGGTTACAAACTATTTTTCATCCCTTATCGATGTTCTCCCTCAACCGTCATTCCCATTTGATTACTGGGCATCAAAATTAGACACCTGGCCAGAATTGGCAGAATATGCATTGCAGGAGCTTGCTTGCCCGGCAGCTAGTGTCCTATCAGAAAGAGTATTCAGTGCTGCAGGTTCAATACTAACAGAAAAAAGGACTCGTCTGGCTACCCAAAATGTAGATGATCTAACCTTCATTAAAATGAACCACAACTGGATTTCGAAATCTTTTGCCCCACCTTGCCCGGCTGACACCTAGCTTTCCTATGAAAAGGTCTTGCCTGTGGACTATTCTGAATGCCTTTTCCAATCTCGTAATTTTCTGCACCTGATTGTCCAGCATACGACATGCTTACACCTCACTAAATGGCCAAACTCCCCACACGGGGCCGTGGTATCGACACTTGGCGACAGCACCCGTGAGAGTGCTGTTTGTCTGAAGAGGTGGGTGTGCCCGCTTTTGGTCGACGGCACTGCCACTGGGTCCCTCCTAGTACAATAAAGTGTCTCTGGCGGTGGTGGTGCGCACCCAACGTCAGACACACCGTTGTAATATGAGAGGCCATGGGCCTGTACCGCCGGCCACAAGACAGTTCCCCCCCAGCTCAAACAGTGCTCTACCACTTGCAAAATTATCTCACAGCTCCACCAATGTTTAGTCTATGCGCTGACATCCTTCAATGCCTGCCACTGACAATACCATTGTATTGACATTTTTGTTATGTTAGGCCTTCGAAGCCTGTCTGCGGTCACTCCTTCCACTATGCCTCCACTGACCACACCACTGCTGCCCGTGTACCCCTGGAACCAATTTAAAATTGCTTACAGCCAGCCCAATTTTTTTATTTTAGGCCTTCGATGCCTGTCTGTGGTCACTCCTTCCACTAGGCCTTTACTGACCACACCACTGCTGCCCGTGTACCCCTGGAACCAATTTAAAATTGCCTACAGCCATGTGTTATTATTTTAGGCCTTCGATGCCTGTCTGCGGTCACTCCTTCCACTAGGCCTCCACTGACCACACCACTGCTGCCCGTGTACCCCTGGAACCAATTTAAAATTGCCTACAGCCAGCCCAATTTTTTTATTTTAGGCCTTCGATGCCTGTCTGCGGTCACTCCTTCCACTAGGCCTCCACTGACCACACCACTGCTGCCCGTGTACCCCTGGAACCAATTTAAAATTGCCTACAGCCATGTGTTATTATTTTAGGCCTTCGATGTCTGTCTGCGGTCACTCCTTCCACTAGGCCTCCAATGACCACACCACTGCTGCCCGTGTACCCCTGGAACCAATTTAAAATTGCCTACAGCCAGCCCAATTTTTTTATTTTAGGCCTTCGATGCCTGTCTGCGGTCACTCCTTCCACTAGGCCTCCACTGACCACACCACTGCTGCCCGTGTACCCCTGGAACCAATTTAAAATTGCCTACAGCCATGTGTTATTATTTTAGGCTTTCGATGCCTGTCTGCGGTCACTCCTTACAATATGCCTCCACTGACCACACCACTGCTGCCCGTGTACCCCTGGAACCAATTTAAAATTGCCTACAGCCAGCCCAATTTTTTTATTTTAGGCCTTCGATGCCTGTCTGCGGTCCGTTCTTTCTACTACTACTACACTGACCAGGCCACTGCTGCCCGTGTACCCCTGGAACCAATTTAAAATTGCCTACAGCCATGTGTTATTATTTTAGGCCTTCGATGCCTGTCTGCGGTCACTCCTTCCACTAGGCCTCCACTGACCACACCACTGCTGCCCGTGTACCCCTGGAACCAATTTAAAATTGCCTACAGCCAGCCCAATTTTTTTATTTTAGGCCTTCGATGCCTGTCTGCGGTCACTCCTTCCACTAGGCCTCCACTGACCACACCACTGCTGCCCGTGTACCCCTGGAACCAATTTAAAATTGCCTACAGCCATGTGTTATTATTTTAGGCCTTTGATGCCTGTCTGCGGTCACTCTTTACAATATGCCTCCACTGACCACACCACTGCTGCCCGTGTACCCCTGGAACCAATTTAAAATTGCCTACAGCCAGCCCAATTTTTTTATTTTAGGCCTTCGATGCCTGTCTGCGGTCCGTTCTTTCTACTACTACACTGACCAGGCCACTGCTACCCGTGTACCCCTGGAACCAATTTAAAATTGCCTACAGCCATGTGTTATTATTTTAGGCCTTCGATGCCTGTCTGCGGTCACTCCTTCCACTAGGCCTCCACTGACCACACCACTGCTGCCCGTGTACCCCTAGAACCAATTTAAAATTGCCTACAGCCAGCCCAATTTTTTTATTTTAGGCCTTCGATGCCTGTCTGCGGTCCGTTCTTTCTACTACTACTACACTGACCAGTAGGGTTGAGCGACCTTCACTTTTATAGGATCGGGTCGGGTTTCACGAAACCCGACTTTTGGAAAAGTCGGGTCGAGTGAAATCGGCCGATCCTATAAAAAAGTCGGGGTCGGGGTCGGCCGAAACTCGAAACCCAATGCAGTGCATTGGGTTTCCATGGTTCCCAGGGTCTGAAGGAGCGGAAACTCTCCTTCAGGCCCTGGGATCCATATTTAAGTGTAAAATATAGAATTAAAATAAAAAATATCCTTATACTTACCCTCTGACGCGCCCTGGTACTAACCGGGAACCTTCCTTCCTTAGAATCAGCCTTCCAGGACCTTCGGTGACGTCGCGGGTGACGTCGCGGCTTGTGATTGGCCGCGCGGCCGCCCATGTGACCGCTCGCGCGGCCAATCACAAGCCGCGACGTCACCCGCGACGTCACCGAAGGTCCTGGAAGGGCTGATTCTTAGGAAGGAAGGCTGTCGGAAGGAAGCAGGGCGCTTCCAAGGGTGAGTATATTCCTATTAGGTATATACTCACCCTCGGAAGCGACCTGCTTCCTTCCGACAGCCTTCCTTCCTAAGAATCAGCCCTTCCAGGACCTTCGGTGACGTCGCGGGTGACGTCGCGGCTTGTGATTGGCCGCGCGAGCGGTCACATGGGCGGCCGCGCGGCCAATCACAAGCCGCGACGTCACCGCGACGTCACGGCAAGGTCCTAGAAGCGCAGATTCGAAGGAGGAAGGCTGCCGGTTAGTACCAGGGCGCGTCAGAGGGTAAGTATTGCAATATTTTTTATTTTAATTCTATATTTTACACTTTAATCTGAATTCCGATACCAATTCCCGATATCTTAAACATATCGGGAATCGGGATCGGAATTCCGATTCCAGATTCAAAAGATCGCCGACTTCCACTGGGGTCGGGTCGGATTTCATGAAACCCGACCTTGCCAAAAGTCGGCGACTTTTGAACAATTTCGACCCGTTTCGCTCAACCCTACTGACCAGGCCACTGCTGCCCGTGTTCCCCTGGAACCAATTTAAAATTGTCAACAGCAATGTGTTATTATGTTAGGCCTTCGATGCCTGTTTGCGGTCACTCCTTCCAATAGTTCTCCACTGACCAGACCAATGCTGGCCGTGTACCCCTGGAACCCAGCTGAAAGTGCATGTAGCCTCCTTTTTTTCTTTGTTTTATATTTAGAAAGCCCAGATGAACTACGCTGTGCAACGGTTCAAGCTACCCAGTCGACATTTCTTTTGCGAGAAAAGCCATCCCAGCCCTCCACCGGCATGAAAAAGTCTGCATTGTCATAGCACTCAGGCAATCAAACAGTAGAAAGGTGCACCTGACAAGAGACGCATGGACCAGTAGGCATGTCCACAAAAAGTTACGTGTCCATTAAGGCGCACTGGGTTAATGTGTTGGATGCATGGTCCACAGGGGACAGCCTACAAAGTCTGTCTGCAGTCCCTAATTCCAATTTTCCTCCGCTGACCACACCACTGCTGCCCGTGTACCCCTGGAACCAATTTTACAGTGTCTACAGCCTAATTTTGTTATGTTAGGCCTACTACGCCTGTCTGCGGTCCCTCCTTCCAATACTCGTCCACTGACCACACCACTGCTGCCCGTGGACCCCTGGAACCTATTTTTAATTGCATAGAGCATCCTTTTTTTAATGGTAGGCGTACAAAGTCTGTCTGCGGTCCACTATTGAAATTGTCCTCCACTGCCCAGAGCACTGCTGCTTGTGTACCCCTGTAACTTTTTTAAGCTGCAGTGAGCCACATTTTTGGGTTAAGTCCTACTACCTGTGTCTGTCTGCGCCACTCAATTCAGCTGTGTTCCTTTGAAAAAAGCTGAGCGTCAATAGTCTTGTTTTCAGCCTCTAGGAATTTTAAAACTGCATTGGGGGTACAACTTTGGTAGGGCCTACTAACGGTGTCTGCCTCCCCAAGGTGTGCCCCAGGTTTCCTCGCCATTGCTTCGATCTTAATGCTCTCGTTTAGTAGTTGTTGGAAACTACACTGCATTAGGCCTACAAATTGGGTATGGGGTGTAGAGAGATGGTGTGTTCCACTCCAAGGTGTTCTCCAGGTTACCTTTCCTGAGCTCCGATCTTCCGGCTCTCGTTTAGTAGTTGTTGGAAACTACACTGCATTAGGCCTACAAATTGGGTATGGGGTGTAGAGAGATGGTGTGTTCCACTCCAAGGTGTTCTCCAGGTTGCCTTTCCTGAGCTTCGATCTTCATGCTCTCGTTTAGTAGTTGTTGGAAACTACACTGCATTAGGCCTACAAATTGGGTATGGGGTGTAGAGAGATGGTGTGTTCCACTCCAAGGTGTTCTCCAGGTTGCCTTTCCTGAGCTTCGATCTTCCGGCTCTCGTTTAGTAGTTCTTGGAAACTACACTGCATTAGGCCTACAAATTGGGTATGGGGTGTAGAGAGATGGTGTGTTCCACTCCAAGGTGTTCTCCAGGTTGCCTTTCCTGAGCTTCGATCTCCGGCTCTCGTTTAGTAGTTGTTGGAAACTACACTGCATAAGGCCTACAAATTGGGTATGGGGTGTAGAGAGATGGTGTGTTCCACTCCAAGGTGTTCTCCAGGTTACCTTTCCTGAGCTCCGATCTTCCGGCTCTCGTTTAGTAGTTGTTGGAAACTACACTGCATTAGGCCTACAAATTGGGTATGGGGTGTAGAGAGATGGTGTGTTCCACTCCAAGGTGTTCTCCAGGTTGCCTTTCCTGAGCTTCGATCTTCCAGCTCTCGTTTAGTAGTTGTTGGAAACTACACTGCATTAGGCCTACAAATTGGGTATGGGGTGTAGAGAGATGGTGTGTTCCACTCCAAGGTGTTCTCCAGGTTGCCTTTCCTGAGCTTCGATCTTCCGGCTCTCGTTTAGTAGTTGTTGGAAACTACGCTGCATTAGGCCTACAAATTGGGTATGGGGTGTAGAGAGATGGTGTGTTACACACCAAGGTGTTCTCCAGGTTGCCTTTCCTGAACTTCTATCTTCAGGCTCTCATTAAATTGTGGTTAAACGGAACAACTGCATTTGGCGTACTAGTTTGTTTGGGGCCTACTATCGGTGTCTGCCACTCCTTGCTGTTCTCCTGGTTTCCTGTCCTGACATTCCATTTTCAGGCTCTCGTTAAGTAGTTGTTAATGTTAGACTGCATTTGGCCTACTAGTTGGGTTGGGGCCTACTATCGGTGTCTGCCACTCCTTGCTGTTCTCCTCCACTGAACAAAGCTGTGCCGCCTGTTTACTACGGTTGCCAATTTTAAACTGCATTTCGACTACTTACTGATTTGGGCCTACTCTCTGTGTCAGCCTCTCATTCCAGTTGTCCTCCACTGCAATGCCCCCTGGTTAGTCCTGTGTTACCAATTTTGAACTGCATTTAGCCCACTTTATTCTTTGGGCCTATATCTGTGTTTCCTCCTCATCCTGCCCATTGCCCAGCCAGCGATAGATGAGTCTGCTGGTACATTGACCCATAACGCAAAATTCCCCGTGCACGCTACACAGCAAGATTGTGACCCTGCTGAAAGTCAGGTTCCTCTTCCCGCATACCATACCACCTTACACAGGGACAAAGAGGAAGGTGCAGATGAAAGTGCAGGTTCCTTCATCAGGTGGGGGGAGGAATACTATTTGGCGACGTCACTGGCACAGGGCCTCTCATAGTACGCAAAAGTGTTGCTGCCGGTGGGAGGCGCCCCCGCCATGCAAACACACCGCTGTACTTTGAGGGGCCCTGTGCCAGCGCCAATGCCAACGAGTGGGCCCCCCCTGCTTGCTCAGGATCACAGCACTTGCAAAGTTGAAATACTTACCTCTCCCTGCTCCACTGCCATGACGTGGTCCAGATTTACTGGGCCCACTAATTACTTGAACCAGCCCTACCCCCCACAACTTTAGCCAAATGACCCCCAATTTCAAATGCCTTCCAATTATTATAAGGTAAATTACGATTGACAAGCTTCTTTAACAAGAATGGATGTTTTTGCCATTAAAATGGGCAGTGTAGGTGTTTTCCTGGCCTCCACTCACTGCCGACTATGCTCCCCCATTGACTTGCATTGGGTTTCGTGTTTCGGGCGATACCCGACTTTTCGCGATAATCGGCCGATTCCACTCGACTCGACTTCTAAGATAGTCGGGTTTCGCGAAACACGGCTCGACTCTAAAAAGGTCAAGGTCGCTCAACCCTAATAGCTACCCGTAACCCGGTCCCAGGTGCAACAAATGAACCTCTTAGTGCTTCCATGCACTTGAAAAAATACTCCAGGTTATATCACAAAGACAAACCATCTCTGCAACACATACCTCTCATCAACTACATGACCATTAGCCATACTACATACCTCCCCCTCTGCCTAAAGCCATGGGGCTTGGCAATTTCTACTGCCAGACAAGGGATTGTCGAAAGGGCATCAGTATTACCATGTAGCTTCCCTGCTCTATGCTCTACATGGGAGTTGAAATCTTGTAGGGCTAAGAACCAACAGGTGACCATAGCATTTTTTCCTTTTGTTTCACTCATCCATCTGAGTGAGGCATGGTTGGATAGCAATCTAATCTTATGTCCCACCAGATAGTACTGTAATGTGGCCACTGCCCACTTTTTGGCCAAGCATTCCTTCTCTATGAGCAAATAATTCCTCTTGCATCAGGATAGCTTCTTACTCAGGTAGAGAACATATTGCTCCTCCCTGTGTGTCTCCCGGGAAAGGACTGTTCCTAAGCCGAAATCTGAGGCATCATTGGAGTATGAACACTTTCTTAAAGTCGGGGGCCACCAGACTCGGTTGTTTACACAGATCCCCTTTCATTTTTCAAAAAGCCGTCTCTGACTCCTCAGACCATGTCCAATTTTGTCCCCTTAAGGAGGTCAGTAAGGGATGTGGCCATCATGGCAAAGTTTGGGATGAACCTCCTGTGGTATCCCACGATCCCCAGGAAGGCTCTAACCTGTTTTTTTACTGCGGTCTCTGCGGTCATGTTTGAATTGCCTCCAAATCATTTGGGTTTTGATCTCACCTCTACCCACTAGATATCGCAGGTATTTGGCTTCTTCTTTCCCCAAGGCACATTTCTTTGGGTTTATTGAAAACCCCGCCTTCCTTAGAACATCAAACACCGCCTGGACCTTTTCCAGATGACTATCCCAGTCCGGGCTGAAGATAACAAGGATTCTGCAAGGATTTTATCCATAGCTCTCTGGAAGGTTGCCAGGGCCCCCTGCAGTCCAAACGACATCTGGACATACTAGGAACATCTGTCTGGCTTCCTGTGCCATGGGGATCTGCCAATATCCCTTCTTCAAATCCAAGGTGGTTATGTACCTTGCAGGCCCAAGTCTCTTGATTAGCTCATCGACAAAAGATTGAATGACGAACCCCATAGAGGCCTGTGGAACCTCATGGATGGAGAACAACAGATACGGTAAGAGACAGTCCCAGTCTCTACAGTCCTGTTCTATGGTTTTCCTCAGCATGTTCTTTAGTGTTTTATTAAACCTATCGACAAGGCCATCTGTCTGAGGATGGTACACTGGAGTCTTCAGCTGGGAGATTTGCAGGACCTTGCATAACTCCCTCATCACCTTGCTCATAAAAGGTGTTTCCTGGTCGGTTAGGATCTTCTTTGGTAATCCTGTCCGGGAAAAGACATGGACCAATTTTCGAGCTATACTCTTTGCGAAGGAGTTTCTCAGGGGAATTGCTTCAGGATAGCGTGTGGCGTAGTCCAGGATGACCAATATGTATTAATGCCCATGAGTAGATTTAACCAGGGGATCAACCAAGTCCAAAGCAATTCTCTCAAACGACACTTCAATAATGAGCAATGGCATGAGGGGACTCTGAAAGTGAGAGGTGGGAGTAGTTAACTGACACGTAGGGAGGGACCCCTTCCATCTATAGGGACCCGGCACTATTAACTTTTCCACCAACTCCTCCCTCACTTTCATAACCCGATACAACTCCCTACTCATCACAAAATAGAGAAACCTTATGTCAGTCCCCGGCTCCTGTGCAACCCCGTTTACGATGGTGACGTTATTAAATGCTTCTTTCCCTATGTTGGGCAAACCCAAAATTCTCGCTTGTCATGCCTAATTCCGGAATGTCAGACTCAGGGGACAATTCCTCCTCATCCACCACAAGGACACTAAAGGAAAATCCGACTGCCTCTGGGTGTGGTGATACCTTATTAGGGTTCACTGTGTTAGGGCTGGCGGAACACACCGAGTAAATATAGAGATGTTATTTGGTGGGTTCGCAGCCCGGGGTCCACCGTGCAGGAATAGAACCTGCTGCTGGCAAACAGCGGCACGATATGGCGGTAGAAGCGAACTCTGTTGCTTCACAGAGTCGCTATAAGGAAAGGACTGTGTCCTGTTAAACTCCACAGGAATACACAGTAACTGCTGAGCAGATAGCAGCTTGTGGTCACGCAGTCCAGGAGGCAAACATACAATCTCCTCACCGGTGGAGCCAGTATTCTAGTGGCTTATTTCAGCCGGGGCCCTGTAACCAAACACAATCTCCTCACCGGAGGTGCCGGTATTCTAGTGGCTTATTTCAGCCGGGTCCCTGAATACACACAAGCGTGACCACAGTGGCGCAAAACTCATGTCATGCATTGATACTAGCGCATGGCCGTGCGGCCATGCGAGCCTTATATAGCTGCAGCAAGAAAAAGACCTTCCTAGAAGGACCAATGAGAGACTGCCATAACTGAGCATGTGACCCTAGATCTCCACTGAGAGATCTTACCCTGGGCATGCTCAGTGTGTGAAAAGCAGGAGTTAGTCCTAGCAGCAATAGGACCTTCCTACCATGTGACCCTCGATCTCCACTGAGAGATCTTACTCAGGGCATGCTCAGAATGAGAAAAGCAGGACTTAGTCGCAGAAGCGTCTGCTCGCCGCTGCCCAGCACTGACTTCAATGGCAGAAGCAGGAAAGGCAGCAGTAACTCTTTGTACAGAGTGGGACTGAGCAAGACACTTGGACTAACGTCTCCGCTGAGCAGGCACAACTGCAGCAGGAGAGGAATGGGAGACCGCAGCGGAGATGGCCCGAGATTCCCCCTGTGCAGAGGTGGGAACTCGACCCTTAACACACTGGTTCCCTATTCATGCCAGCGAACTCAGAGCCATTCCCCCACAGATTTCCAGAGGTGGGGTATGTGGGTAGGAAGACCTGCCCATCTCTCACAGCTACCTGTAACCTGGCCCCTGGTGCAACAAACGAACCTCTTAGTGCTTTCATGCACTACAGAAAATACTTTGGGTTAAATCACAGTGTCAAGCCATCTCTGCAACACACACATCCCTTCGACTACGCAACCATTAGACCATTAGCCACTATATAGATATATATATATATGGGAAAATAAGTATTTGAAGTACTCTTTGTAGGTGGGAAAGGTTGCAAAATCCTCAGTGTGTCAAATATTTATTTTCCCCACTGTACATACATTGCTCAAAAAAAGAAAGTGAACACTTAACACAATGACAATCCAACTCAGTAACACTTCTGTGAAATTAACCTTTCCAGTAATGAAGCAACACTGATTGTGAATCAAATTTTGCTGCTGTTGTGCAAATGGAACAGACCACAGATAGAAATGATAGGCAATTAGCAAGAAAACCTCTATAATGGAGTAATTGAGTGGTTCTGCAGGTGGTGACCACAGATCATTTCTGTTTTCATCCTTTTTGGCTGTTGTTGCATTTTTGTCATTGCTCTCACTACTAGATGTACAATACAGTAGCATGAGGTGGTGTCTACAACCCACATAAGTTGCTCAGGTAATGCAGCTCCTCCAGGATGGCACATCAATGCGAGCTGTGGCAGGAAGCGTAGCTGTGTCGGTCAGCACAGTCTCCAGAGCATAGAGTTAGAGCCACAGAACCACTCAAATTATCTAATAAATCAAATGTACAGCAAAATTATATAAAATAAAGTATATAGACAAGAGAAGAGTGCTCTGTGAAAAGCGGGTGAGTACTCCCCAGACCAAGAGAACAGCCCAACAACCAGACAATGGATCCCCAGAGAGACACCATACAGGGGATAGATTTAAAAAATGCCTTTATTAAATTTATATGACAATATAGGTATATAAAAACAAACAAAGGTGCGCACAATAGGACTTGGGATCAACCCATATAATTGCTCAAATAACTCATAGTGGCAGACCCTTCCATATATATGTCAGGTTTACTCAGGATATATTAAAAATGTGCAGTAAAAGAAAGTGCAACAGTGCAAAAAAATATATTATTTTGAAACACACCTGAAATGCACATAATATGTGCTATGCATATATATCTATATAGATGGCAAAAAAGTACCATGTGCTTTATATCAAAATAATCCGATGTATCAACACCCTCTATGTAACAACAACACAGCAGATCAAAATTAAGGTGCACAGTGCAAAGGGAAAAATAGCAATGAACAATGATAATAATCCTGAGGATCACTCAGTATTTCATCTACATTACTATAAAGGTGCAATAAGATTTCTGCTTCTACCAAACAAAGCTGTATTTAGATATATATTATGTGTGTGATTACATACAACCGCATGTCACCCACATAATTCAGATAGCACAGCAATAATGTAAATCCACAAGACAGATTACATACAAAATGATGCCAAACAAAGAAAAAATGGGGATACACATAATATAGGGGAATACATACAGACTATATATATGCATACATTTACTGGCTAGAATATTCATATATTTATAAGGTATTTATACTTTTGCTCCCAAATGACATTAAATCACATCATACGAAGCAATCAATTAAACAGTCCTATACTCCGAATGCATGGCATAGGACAATCTTTCTTCAAAGATGAACCAAGGTCTCCCGACATAGTCCATCACGAAGTACCAGTCCAGAAACTTATGTCTCCAAAATGGGATTTTGCACAAGAAGATAAAAGGACTAAAATAATAAAAATATAAAAAGGTTAAAAACACATTAGCTACATAATAAAACCTAATAAAATCACAAAAAGAAGTGGTTTATTCAAGAAAGGGAACAAAGCTCAAATTCTCGTTCAGACCCCTTGGTGATACTGTATCTAAGGTCCAGATCCATTTGGTCTCCAATTTAGCTAGGGATTTACCAGTTTCTCCACCCCTTTCATTTGGTACAATACTATCAATGCCCATCACTTTCAATTTGGATGAGTCACAATTGTGGTGGATCTTAAAGTGTTTCGGGATGGTTTTTAATGTTGTGATGTCATCAATCTCCTTCGCTGCTTCTATCCCCAACACGTGTTCGCGAACTCTTACTTTAAATTGCCTTGTGGTCATACCTATGTAGATTACTGCGCATGGACATGTGGCATAGTAAATCATGGCCTTCGACGTGCATGTTATAGCATGCCTAATCTTGATTGTTTTTATCCCTTTAGAGTCGCTAAATGTAAGGGCCTCTGTGATATTCGGACAAGCGACACATTTACCACATGACTTACATCCCAGTGGTCGCTTGGCATTGTCCAAAAAAGTGGTATGGGTAGGATTAAACTGGTATGGGTCATCTATATATGATATATATGCATAGCACATATTATGTGCATTTCAGGTGTGTTTTAAAATAATATATTTTTTGCACTGTTGCACTTTCTTTTACTGCACATTTTTTTTATATATCCTGAGTAAACCTGATATATATATGGAAGGGTCTGCCACTATGAGTTATTTGAGCAATTATATGGGTTGATCCCAAGTCCTATTATGCACACCATTGTTTGTTTTTATATACCTATATTGTCATATAAATTTAATAAAGGCATTTTTTAAATCTATCCCCTGTATGGTGTCTTTCTGGGGTTCCATTGTCTGGTTGTTGGGCTGTTCTCCAGAGCATAGAGCAGATATTTTGGAGTCAGGCCAGAACATCAGGAGATGTGGAGCGGGCCATAGGAGTGAAACAACCCAGCAGCAGGAGCTGCTTTGATCAAGGAAGAACAGGAGGAGCAGTGACTAGAGTTGAGCGACCTTGACCTTTTTAGAGTCGAGCCGGGTTTCGCGAAATCCGACTATCTCAAAAGTCGGGTCGAGTGAAATCGGCCGATTATGACGTAAAGTCGGGATCGACCGAAACACGAAACCCAATGCAAGTCAATGGGGCAGCATAGTCGGCAGTGAGTGGGGGCCAGGAAAACACCTAGAGTGCCCATTTTAATGTCAAAACCATCCATTCTTCTTAATGAAGCTTGTCAAGCGTAATTTACCTTATAATAATTGGAAGGCATTTGAAATTGGGGGTCATTTGGCTAAAGTTGTGGTGGGTAGGGCTGGTTCAAGTAATTAGTGGGCCCAGGAAATCTGGACCACGTCACGGCAGTGGAGCAGGGAGAGGTAAGTATTTCAACTTTGCAAGTGCTGTGAACCTGAGCAAGCAGGGGGGGCCCACTCGTTGGCATTGGCACTGGCACAGGGCCCCTCAAAGTACAGCGGTGTGTTTGCACGGCGGGGGCGCCTCCCACCGGCAGCAACACTTTTGCGTACTATGAGAGGCCCTGTGCCAGTGACGTCGCCAACTAGTATTCCTCCCCCCACCTGATGAAGGAACCTGCACTTTCATCTGCACCTTCCTCTTTGTCCCCGTGTAAGGTGGTATGGTATGCGGGAAGAGCAACCTGACTTTCAGCAGGGTCACAATGTTGTTGTGTAGCGTGCATGGGGAATGTTGCGTTATGGGTCAATGTACCAGCAGACTCATCTATCACTGGCTGGGCAATGGGCAGGATGAGGAGGAAACACAGATATAGGCCCAAAGAATAAAGTGGGCTAAATGCAGTTCAAAATTGGTAACACAGGAATAACCAGGGGGCATTGCAGTGGAGGACAACTGGAATGAGAGGCAGACACCGATAGTAGGCCCCAACCCAACTAGTAGGCCAAATGCAGTCTAACATTAACAACTACTTAACGAGCGCCTGAAAACGGAATTTCAGGACAGGAAACCAGGAGAACAGCAAGGAGCGGCAGACACTGTTAGTAGTCCCCAAACCAACTAGTACGACAAATGCAGTTGTTCCATTTAACCACAATTTAACGAGAGCCTGAAGATAGAAGCTCAGGAAAGGCAACCTGGAGAACACCTTGGAGTGGAACACACCATCTCTCTCCACCCCATACCCATTTTGTAGGCCTAATGAAGTGTAGTTTTCTACAACTACTAAACGAGAGTCGGAAGACCGAAGTAATGGCAAGGAAACCTGGGGAACACCTTGGAGTGTAACACACCATCTCTCTCCACCCGATACCCAATTTGTAGGCCTAATGCAGTGTAGTTTTCTACAACTACTAAACGAGAGTCGGAAGACCGAAGCAATGGCAAGGAAACCTGGGGAACACCTTGGAGTGTAACACACCATCTCTCTCCACCCGATACCCATTTTGTAGGCCTAATGCAGTGTAGTTTTCTACAACTACTAAACGAGAGTCGGAAGACCGAAGCAATGGCAAGGAAACCTGGGGAACACCTTGGAGTGTAACACACCATCTCTCTCCACCCGATACCCAATTTGTAGGCCTAATGCAGTGTAGTTTTCTACAACTACTAAACGAGAGACGGAAGACCGAAGCAATGGCAAGGAAACCTGGGGAACACCTTGGAGTGTAACACACCATCTCTCTCCACCCGATACCCAATTTGTAGGCCTAATGCAGTGTAGTTTTCTACAACTACTAAACGAGAGTCGGAAGACCGAAGCAATGGCAAGGAAACCTGGGGAACACCTTGGAGTGTAACACACCATCTCTCTCCACCCGATACCCATTTTGTAGGCCTAATGCAGTGTAGTTTTCTACAACTACTAAACGAGAGTCAGAAGACCTAAGCAATGGCAAGGAAACCTGGGGAACACCTTGGAGTGTAACACACCATCTCTCTCCACCCGATACCCAATTTGTAGGCCTAATGCAGTGTAGTTTTCTACAACTACTAAACGAGAGTCGGAAGACCGAAGCAATGGCAAGGAAACCTGGGGAACACCTTGGAGTGTAACACACCATCTCTCTCCACCCGATACCCATTTTGTAAGCCTAATGCAGTGTAGTTTTCTACAACTACTAAACGAGAGTCGGAAGACCAAAGCAATGGCAAGGAAACCTGGGGAACACCTTGGAGTGTAACACACCATCTCTCTCCACCCGATACCCATTTTGTAGGCCTAATGCAGTGTAGTTTTCTACAACTACTAAACGAGAGTCGGAAGACCGAAGCAATGGCAAGGAAACCTGGGGAACACCTTGGAGTGTAACACACCATCTCTCTCCACCCCATACCCAATTTGTAGGCCTAATGCAGCCTACTTTCCGACAACTACTAAACGAGAGCATGAAGATCGAAGCTCAGGAAAGGCAACCTGGGGAACACCTTGGAGTGTAACACACCCTCTCTCTACACCACGGAAGGGCTGATTCTTAGGAAGGAAGGCTGTCGGAAAGAAGCAGGGCGCGTCCGAGGGTGATTATATTCTTATTAGGTATATACTCACCCTCGGACGCGCCCTGCTTCTTTATTTGTAATGAATGTTTATTTGCAATGTGGTTTTGACTTACTCTATTTTTTTGGTAAATAATGATTTTATTATTTTCATTGTTTTGCATCTTCTTGGCAAGAATATAAAGAAGACGCGACAGGACAACACTCGGTGGATGCCATATCTGTGTTTTAAATTGAAAAAAACTTTCAGTTAACTACTTGCAGGAGAAAGTTATTGTAGCTGGTGGCCATTTTTAGTACTGTACCAGATTTTTGTTGTATATGTTTGTTTTTAATGTTAAAATATCTGCATTTGATATCTCGCCAGTATTTTCTTTTTTATAAGCAAAATACTTATTTTTATATTTTCTGATGTTGGTTCAAGGGGTACACGGGCAGCAGTAGACAGGTCAGTGGAGGCCTAGTGGAAGGAGGGACCGCAGACAGGCTTCGAAGCCCTAACATAATAAATTGGGCTGGCTGTAGGCAATTTAAAATTGGTTCCAGGGGAACACGGACAGCAGTAGACAGGTCAGTGGAGGCCTAGTGGAAGGAGGGACCGCAGACAGGCTTCGAAGCCCTAACATAATAAATTGGGCTGGCTGTAGGCAATTTAAAATTGGTTCCAGGGGAACACGGGCAGCAGTAGACAGGTCAGTGGAGGCCTAGTGGAAGGAGGGACCGCAGACAGGCTTCGAAGCCCTAACATGATAAATTGGGCTGGCTGTAGGCAATTTAAAATTGGTTCCAGGGGAACACGGGCGGCAGTAGCCAGGTCAGTGTAGTAGTAGTGGAAAGAACGGGCCGCAGACAGGCTTCGAAGGCCTAACATAACAAAAATTGGGCTGTAGGCAATTTAAAATTGGTTCCAGGGGAACACGGGCGGCAGTAGACAGGTCAGTGGAGGCCTAGTGGAAGGACGGACCGCAGACAGGCTTCGAAGCCCTAACATAATAAATTGGGCTGGCTGTAGGCAATTTAAAATTGGTTCCAGGGGAACCCGGGCAGCAGTAGACAGGTCAGTGGAGGCCTAGTGGAAGGAGGGACCGCAGACAGGCTTCGAAGCCCTAACATAATAAATTGGGCTGGCTGTAGGCAATTTAAAATTGGTTCCAGGGGAACACGGGCGGCAGTAGCCAGGTCAGTGTAGTAGTAGTGGAAAGAACGGGCCACAGACAGGCTTCGAAGGCCTAACATAACAAAAATTGGGCTGTAGACAATTTAAAATTGGTTCCAGGGGAACACGGGCGGCAGTAGACAGGTCAGTGGAGGCCTAGTGGAAGGAGGGACCGCAGACAGGCTTCGAAGCCCTAACATAATAAATTGGGCTGGCTGTAGGCAATTTAAAATTGGTTCCAGGGGAACACGGGCGGCAGTAGCCAGGTCAGTGTAGTAGTAGTGGAAAGAACGGGCCGCAGACAGGCTTCGAAGGCCTAACATAACAAAAATTGGGCTGTAGGCAATTTAAAATTGGTTCCAGGGGAACACGGGCGGCATTAGACAGGTCAGTGGAGGCCTAGTGGAAGGAGGGACCGCAGACAGGCTTCGAAGCCCTAACATAATAAATTGGGTTGGCTGTAGGCAATTTAAAATTGGTTCCAGGGGAACACGGGCAGCAGTAGACAGGTCAGTGGAGGCCTAGTGGAAGGAGTGACCGCAGACAGGCTTCGAAGGCCTAACATAAGAAAAATGTCAATACAATGGTATTGACAGTGCCAGGCATTGAAGGATGTCAGCGAATAGACTAAACATTGGTGGAGCTGTGAGAGAAAATTTTGCAAGTGGTAGAGCACTGTTTGACCTGGGGGGGGGACTGTCTTGTGGCCGGCGGTACAGGCCCAGGGCCCCTCATATTACAACGGTGTGTCTGACGTTGGGTGCGCACCACCACCGCCAGACACTTTATTGTACTATGAGGGACCTAGTGGCAGTGCCGTTGACCAAAAGCGGGCACACCCACCTCTTCAGACAAACAGTACTCTCACGGGTGCTGGCGCCAAGTGGCGATACCACGGCCCCGTGTGGGGACTTTGGCCATTTAGGGAGGTGTTAACATGTCGGATGCTGGACAATCAGGTGCTGCAAATTACGAGATTGGAAAAGTCGTTCAGAATAGTCCACAGGCAAGACCTTTACATAGGAAAGCTAGGTGTCAGCCGGGCAAGGTGGGGCAAAAGATTTCGAAATCCAGTTGTGGTTCATTTTAATGAAGGTTAGATCATCTACATTTTGGGTAGCCAGACGAGTCCTTTTTTCTGTTAGTATTGAACCTGCAGCACTGAATACTCTTTCTGATAGGACACTAGCTGCCGGGCAAGCAAGCTCCTGCAATGCATATTCTGCCAATTCTGGCCAGGTGTCTAATTTTGATGCCCAGTAATCATATGGGAATGACGGTTGAGGGAGAACGTCGATAAGGGATGAAAAATAGTTAGTAACCATACTGGACAAATGTTGTCTCCTGTCACTTTGAATTGATGCTGCAGTACCTGTCCTGTCTGCGGTCATAGCAAAATCACTCCACAACCTGGTCAGAAAACCCCTCTGGCCAACGCCACTTCTGATTTCTGCCCCTCTAACACCTCTGGTCTGCTGGCCCCTGCAGCTCGTGTTAGAACGATCACGGGCGCTGTGTGCAGGGAATGCCAGAAGCAAACGGTCAATAAGAGTTGATTGTTTGGTTGCTAATATTAGTTCCAAGTTCTCATGTGGCATTATATTTTGCAATTTGCCTTTATAGCGAGGATCAAGGAGGCAGGCCAACCAGTAATCGTCATCGTTCATCATTTTTGTTATGCGTGTGTCCCTTTTGAGGATACGTAAGGCATAATCCGCCATGTGGCCCAAAGTTCCAGTTCTCAAATCTGTGGTTGTGCTTGGTTGAGGGGCAGTTTCAGGCAAATCCACGTCACTTGTGTCCCTCCAAAAACCAGAACCCGGCCTTGCCGCGCCAACAATTTCCACTGGCCCCGGAAAAGCTTCCTCATTAAAAATATAATCATCCCCATCATCCTCCTCGTCCTCCTCCTCCTGTTCGCCCGCTACCGCGTCCTGTACACTGCCCTGGCCAGACAATGGCTGACTGTCATCAAGGCTTTCCTCTTCCTCAGCTGCAGACGCCTGATCCTTTATGTGCGTCAAACTTTGCATCAGCAGACGCATTAGGGGGATGCTCATGCTTATTATGGCGTTGTCTGCACTAACCAGCCGTGTGCATTCCTCAAAACACTGAAGGACTTGACACATGTCTTGAATCTTCGACCACTGCACACCTGACAACTCCATGTCTGCCATCCTACTGCCTGCCCGTGTATGTGTATCCTCCCACAAAAACATAACAGCCCGCCTCTTTTCACACAGTCTCTGAAGCATGTGCAGTGTTGAGTTCCACCTTGTTGCAACGTCTATGATTAGGCGATGCTGGGGAAGGTTCAAAGAACGCTGATAGGTCTGCATACGGCTGGAGTGTACGGGCGAACGGCGGATATGTGAGCAAAGTCCACGCACTTTGAGGAGCAGGTCGGATAACCCCAGATAACTTTTCAGGAAGCACTGCACCACCAGGTTTAAGGTGTGAGCCAGGCAAGGAATGTGTTTCAGTTGGGAAAGGGAGATGGCAGCCATGAAATTCCTTCCATTATCACTCACTACCTTGCCTGCCTCAAGATCTACAGTGCCCAGCCACGACTGCGTTTCTTTCTGCAAGAACTCGGACAGAACTTCAGCGGTGTGTCTGTTGTCGCCCAAACACTTCATAGCCAATACAGCCTGCTGACGTTTGCCAGTAGCTGCCCCATAATGGGAGACCTGGTGTGCAACAGTGGCAGCTGCGGATGGAGTGGTTGTGCGACTGCGGTCTGTGGACGAGGTCTCGCTTCTGCAGGAGGACGAAGAGGAGGAGGAGGGGGTGCGAACGGCTACAGCCAACTGTTTCCTAGACCGTGGGCTAGGCAGAACTGTCCCAAACTTGCTGTCCCCTGTGGACCCTGCATCCACCACATTTACCCAGTGTGCCGTGATGGACACGTAACGTCCCTGGCCATGCCTACTGGTCCATGCATCTGTTGTCAGGTGCACCTTTGTGCTCACACATTGCCTGAGTGCATGGACGATGCGCTCTTTAACATGCTGGTGGAGGGCTGGGATGGCTTTTCTGGAAAAAAAGTGTCGACTGGGTAGCTCGTAGCGTGGTACAGCGTAGTCCATCAGGGCTTTGAAAGCTTCGCTTTCAACTAACCGGTAGGGCATCATCTCTAACGAGATTAGTCTAGCTATGTGGGCGTTCAAACCCTGTGTACGCGGATGCGAGGCTAAGTACTTCCTTTTTCTAACCATAGTCTCATGTAGGGTGAGCTGGACTGGAGAGCTGGAGATCGTGGAACTAGCGGGGGTGCCGGTGGACATGGCAGACTGAGAGACGGTGGGAGATGGTATTGTTGCCGCCGGTGCCCTAGATGCAGTGTTTCCTACTACGAAACTGGTGATTCCCTGACCCTGACTGCTTTGGCCTGGCAAAGAAACCTGCACAGATACTGCAGGTGGTGCAGAAAATGGTGGCCCTACACTGCCGGAAGGGATGTTGCGTTGATGACTAGCTTCATTGGCCGAGGGTGCTACAACCTTAAGGGACGTTTGGTAGTTAGTCCAAGCTTGCAAATGCATGGTGGTTAAATGTCTATGCATGCAACTTGTATTGAGACTTTTCAGATTCTGCCCTCTGCTTAAGGTAGTTGAACATTTTTGACAGATGACTTTGCGCTGATCAATTGGATGTTGTTTAAAAAAATGCCAGACTGCACTCTTTCTAGCATCGGATACCTTTTCAGGCATTGCAGACTGAGCTTTAACCGGATGGCCACGCTGTCCTCCAACAGGTTTTGACTTTGCCACGCATTTTGGGCAAGATATGGGCCCGGCAGATGGAACCTGTTGCGATGTTGATGCCTGCTGCGGCCCCTCCTCCTCCGCTTCAGAACTGCTGCCGCCTGCACCCTGTTCCCCCAATGGCTGCCAATCGGGGTCAAGAACTGGGTCATCTCAGCTACCTCTAAACTTTTATCACTGACTGCCTCCTTTGGCCTCACTCAATGGTCCTCTGAGGCCACTCACAAAGATGGCCACACGCTGGACCTCATCTTCACCCGCCTCTGCTCCCTTACTAACCTCACTAACACACCCCTCCCCCTGTCTGACCACAACCTACTAACATTCTCGTCCCTCTCCTCTCCTAGTGTGCAACCCCCACTCCACAAACTCACTCACCCTCGCAGAAATCTCAAACATCTCAACTTACAATCACTCTCTGAGTCCCTTCTCCCTCTCACAGACATAGCCTCCCTTCATGACACAGATGCTGCTGCCACTTTTTATAACACCACAATAACAACAACACTCGATTCGGCCGCCCCACTCATGCATAGTAAAACTCGTACAATTAACAGGCAGCCCTGGCTGACCAGCCTGACCAAAGAATTGAGACGGGCTTCCAGGATTGCTGAGCGGAGATGGAAGCGATCCCACTCTGCCGACCACTTCACTGCATACAAGCAGTCCCTCACCAGCTTCAAGTCTGCGCTCACTGCCGCAAAACAAACTTACTTCTCATCCCTCATATCCTCCCTGTCCCACAACCCTAAACAGCTTTTCAACACTTTCAATTCTCTACTCCGTCCCCCCGCACCTCCTCCCTCCCCCCTCATTTCTGCTGATGACTTCGCCTCTTTCTTTAAACAGAAGATCGATACGATCAGAGAAAGCTTTGGCCCACAGCGCCCACTGCCCCTCTTAGCTGCTCAACCCTGCTCCTCCAAAACCAGCTTCTCCACCATGACAGAAGATCAGCTCTCCACCCTCCTGTCAAGATCACACCTCACCACCTGCACGCTTGACCCGCTCCCATCCCACCTCATCCCTAACCTTTCCACGGTCTTCATCCCAACCCTAACACACCTCTTCAACCTCTCACTCACAACAGGTGTCTTTCCCTCATCCTTCAAGCATGCCAAGATCACACCCATCCTCAAAAAGCCCTCCCTCGACCCATCCTCTGTGTCTAGCTATCGCCCAATATCTCTTCTCCCTTATGCCTCCAAATTGCTGGAGCAACACGTCCATCTTGAACTGTCCTCCCACTTCTCCTCCTGCTCCCTCTTTGATCGGTTACAATCAGGCTTCCGTTCCCATCACTCAACTGAAACTGCCCTAACTAAAGTCACCAATGACCTACTAACTGCCAGGAGCAAGCGACACTACTCTGTCCTCCTTCTCCTGGACTTGTCTTCTGCCTTTGACACTGTAGACCACTCCCTTTTGCTACAAATCCTCTCATCCCTTGGCATCACAGACTTGGCCCTTTCCTGGATCTCGTCATATCTGACAGACCGAACATTCAGTGTCTCCCTCCCCCACACCACCTCCTCACTTCGCCCCTTGTCAGTCGGTGTTCCTCAAGGCTCTGTTCTAGGACCCCTACTCTTCTCCATCTACACTTTCGGCCTGGGACAGCTCATAGAATCCCACGGTATGCAGTACCATCTCTACGCTGACGACACGCAGATCTACCTCTCCGGACCTGACCTCTCCTCCTTGCTTACCAAAATCCCGCACTGTCTGTCTGCCATTTCAGCCTTCTTTTCTGCTCGCTTTCTACAACTGAACATGGACAAAACAGAATTCATCATCTTTCCCCCATCTCACTCTACCCCTCCACCAGACCTATCCATCAATGTCAATGGCTGCTCACTATCCCCAGTCCCACACGCCCGGTGCCTCGGGGTGATCCTCGACTCTGCCCTCTCTTTCAAGCCACATATCCAAGCCCTTGCCTCCTCCTGTCGTCTCAAACTCAAAAATATTTCCCGGATCCGTGCTTTCCTTGACCGCAACACTGCAAAAACGCTAGTGCATGCCCTTATCATCTCCCGCCTCGACTACTGCAACCTCCTACTCTCTGGACTCCCCTCTAGCACTCTGGCACCACTCCAATCCATCCTACACTCTGCTGCCCGACTAATCCACCTGTCCCCCCGCTATTCCCCAGCCTCTCCCCTGTGTCAAGCCCTTCACTGGCTTCCTATCGCCCAGAGACTCCAGTTCAAAACCCTCACACTGACATACAAAGCCATCCACAACCTGTCTCCTCCATACATCTGTGACATGGTCTCCCGGTACCTACCTACACGCGACCTCCGATCCTCCCAAGACCTCCTTCTCTACTCCCCTCTCATCTCTTCTTCCCATAACCGCATCCAAGACTTCTCCCGTGCTTCCCCCATACTCTGGAACTCTCTACCCCAACACATCAGACTTGCGCCTACCATAGAAACCTTCAAAAAGAACCTGAAGACTCATCTCTTCCGACAAGCCTACAGCCTGCAGTGATCCTCAACCTACTGAACAGCCGTACAGCCAGCTCTTCCCTCTCCTAGTGTATCCTCACCCACCCCCTGCAGACTGTGAGCCCTCGCGGGCAGGGTCCTCCCTCTTTATGTACTCGTGTGCCTTGTTATCTGCTCATGTTTAATGTATTTGTCTATATTTGCCCCGTATTCACATGTAAAGCGCCATGGAATAAATGGCGCTATAAAAATGTATAATAATAAATAAATAATCTATTACCTCTTCTTGTAGCTCGTGTGCAACTTCGTCTGTGTCACCATGTCGGTCGGTGGTATAGCGTTCGTGATGGGGCAACATAGTCTCATAAGGGTCTGATTCTTGATCAGCACCCTGCAAGGGCAATGTTGTGGTCTGAGTCAAAGGACCAGCATAGTAGTCTGGCTGTGGCTGTGCATCAGTGCACTCCATGTCAGATTCAACTTGTAATGGGCATGGACTGTTAACTGCTTCACTTTCTAAGCCAGGGACGGTATGTGTAAAGAGCTCCATGGAGTAACCCGTTGTGTCGCCTGCTGCATTCTTCTCTGTTGTTGTTTTTGCTGAAGAGGACAAGGAAGCGACTTGTCCCTGACCGTGAACATCCACTAACGACGCGCTGCTTTTACTTTTACCAGTTTCACGAGAGGAGGCAAAAGAGCTAGAGGCTGAGTCAGCAAGATAAGCCAAAACTTGCTCTTGCTGCTCCGGCTTTAAAAGCGGTTTTCCTACTCCCAGAAAAGGGAGCGTTCGAGGCCTTGTGTAGCCAGACGACGAACCTGGCTCCACAGCTCCAGACTTAGGTGCAATATTTTTTTTCCCACGACCACCTGATGCTCCACCACTACCACTACCCTCATTACCAGCTGACAATGAACGCCCCCGGCCACGACCTCTTCCACCAGACTTCCTCATTTTTTTAAAAACGTTACCAAACTAACGGTATTTGTTGCTGTCACACAACTTACACGGTGAGCTATAACTTCAGTATGATTTAGCTACCCCTTTACAGGTGGGTGAGACCACAACGAAAATCAGGCACAATGTTACACACTCTGTTGTTGGTGGCAACAAATGAGAGAGATGCCACACACGCAGGACTGTCACTGAAGCGCAAATGTAAATATTAATCTCCCACTGATTTGTTTTTTTTTTTTTAACAGGGAGACTTTAGAAAAAAAAAAATAATTAAAAAAAATGATTTTTTAAGGAAGAATTTATAAACCAAATAAAATGAAATGATTGTTTCAGGGAGAATTTAGAAAACAAATTAAAAAAAAATAGGCTTTCTATGGCCCACTGAGTGAGAGAGGACGCACACAGGAGTCAGGAGTGGCACACAAGCCCAGAGGCCAATATTTATCTCCCACTGATTGATTTAGTGATTTTTTCAGGTAGATTTTGGAACCCAAATCAAGCAAAAAAATAAATAGGCTTTCTATGGCCCACAATTGGAGAGAGAGAGAGAGAGATGGCACACCCAGGAGTCAAGACTGGCACACAAGCAGAGAGGGCAATATTAATCTCCCACTGATTTGATTTTTTTTTTTTTTCAGGGAGACTTTAGAAAAAAAAATACAAAAAAATGAATTTTTCAGGAAGAATTTAGAAACAAAATAAAATAAAATGATTGTTTCAGGGAGAATTTAGAAAACAAATAAAAAAAAATAGGCTTTGTAGGGCCCACTGAGTGAGAGAGGACGCACACAGGAGTCAGGAGTGGCACACAAGCCCAGAGGCCAATATTTATCTCCCACTGATTGATTTAGTGATTTTTTCAGGTAGATTTTGGAACCCAAATCAAGCAAAAAAATTAATAGGCTTTCTATGGCCCACAATTGGAGAGAGAGAGATGGCACACCCAGGAGTCAAGACTGGCACACAAGCAGAAAGGGCAATATTAATCTCCCACTGATTTGATTTATTTTTTTTTTTTTCAGGGAGACTTTAGAAAAAAAAATACAAAAAAAATGATTTTTTTCAGGAATAATTTAGAAACCAAATAAAATAAAATGATTTTTTCAGGGAGAATTTAGAAAACAAATAAAACAAAAAATAGGCTTTCTAGGGCCCACTGAGTGAGAGATGACGCACACAGGAGTCAGGAGTGGCACACAAGCCCAGAGGCCAATATTTATCTCCCACTGATTGATTTAGTGATTTTTTCAGGTAGATTTTGGAACCCAAATCAAGCAAAAAAATAAATAGGCTTTCTATGGCCCACAATTGGAGAGAGAGAGAGAGATGGCACACCAAGGAGTCAAGACTGGCACACAAGCAGAAAGGGCAATATTAATCTCCCACTGATTTGATTTTTTTTTTTTTTTTTCAGGGAGACTTTAGAAAAAAAAATACAAAAAAAATGATTTTTTCAGGTATAATTTAGAAACCAAATAAAATAAAATGATTTTTTCAGGGAGAATTTAGAAAACAAATAAAACAAAAAATAGGCTTTCTAGGGCCCACTGAGTGAGAGATGACGCACACAGGAGTCAGGAGTGGCACACAAGCCCAGAGGCCAATATTTATCTCCCACTGATTGATTTAGTGATTTTTTCAGGTAGATTTTGGAACCCAAATCAAGCAAAAAAATAAATAGGCTTTCTATGGCCCACATTTGGAGAGAGAGAGAGAGATGGCACACCAAGGAGTCAAGACTGGCACACAAGCAGAAAAGGCAATATTAATCTCCCACTGATTTGATTTTTTTTTTTTTCAGGGAGACTTTAGAAAAAAAAAATACAAAAAAATGAATTTTTCAGGAAGAATTTAGAAACAAAATAAAATAAAATGATTGTTTCAGGGAGAATTTAGAAAACAAAAAAAAAAAAAAATAGGCTTTGTAGGGCCCACTGAGTGAGAGAGGACGCACACAGGAGTCAGGAGTGGCACACAAGCCCAGAGGCCAATATTTATCTCCCACTGATTGATTTAGTGATTTTTTCAGGTAGATTTTGGAACCCAAATCAAGCAAAAAAATTAGTAGGCTTTCTATGGCCCACAATTGGAGAGAGAGAGATGGCACACCCAGGAGTCAAGACTGGCACACAAGCAGAAAGGGCAATATTATTCTCCCACTGATTTGATTTTTTTTTTTTTGTTTCAGGGAGACTTTAGAAAAAAAAAATACAAAAAAAATGATTTTTTCTGGAATAATTTAGAAACCAAATAAAAGAAAATGATTTTTTCAGGGAGAATTTAGAAAACAAATAAAACAAAAAATAGGCTTCCTAGGGCCCACTGAGTGAGAGAGGACGCACACAGGAGTCAGGAGTGGCACACAAGCCCAGAGGCCAATATTTATCTCCCACTGATTGATGTAGTGATTTTTTCAGGTAGATTTTGGAACCCAAATCAAGCAAAAAAATAAATAGGCTTTCTATGGCCCACAATTGGAGAGAGAGAGAGAGAGATGGCACACCCAGGAGTCAAGACTGGCACACAAGCAGAAAGGGCAATATTAATCTCCCACTGATTTGATTTTTTTTTTTTTTTTCAGGGAGACTTTAGAAAAAAAAAATACAAAAAAAATGATTTTTTTAGGAATAATTTAGAAACCAAATAAAATAAAATGATTTTTTCAGGGAGAATTTAGAAAACAAATAAAACAAAAAATAGGCTTTCTAGGGCCCACTGAGTGAGAGATGACGCACACAGGAGTCAGGAGTGGCACACAAGCCCAGAGGCCAATATTTATCTCCCACTGATTGATTTATTGATTTTTTCAGGTAGAATTTAGAACCCAAATCAACCCAAAAAATAAATAGGCTTTCTATGGCCCACTATTTGTGAGAGAGATGGCACGCTCAGGACTGGCACACAAGCCCAGAGGCCAATATTAATCCCCCACTTTTTTTTTTTTTTTCCAGGGAAAATTTATAAACCCAATAAAAAAAATATTAAATAGGCTTTCTATGGCCCACTATCTGAGAGAGAGAGATGGCACGCTTAGGACTGGCACACAAGCCCAAAGGCCAATATTAATCTCCCACTGATTGATTTATTGATTTTTTCAGGTAGAATTTAGAACCCAAATCAACCCAAAAAATAAATAGGCTTTCTATGGCCCACTATTTGTGAGAGAGATGGCACGCTCAGGACTGGCACACAAGCCCAGAGGCCAATATTAATCCCCCACTTTTTTTTTTTTTTTCCAGGGAAAATTTATAAACCCAATAAAAAAAATATTAAATAGGCTTTCTATGGCCCACTATCTGAGAGAGAGAGATGGCACGCTTAGGACTGGCACACAAGCCCAAAGGCCAATATTAATCTCCCACTGATTGATTTATTGATTTTTTCAGGTAGAATTTAGAACCCAAATCAAGCAAAAAAATTAATAGGCTTTCTATGGCCCACTGAGTGAGAGATGGCACACACAGGAGTCAGGAGTGGCACACAAGCCCTGAGGCCAATATTTTTCTCCCACTGATTGACGTAGTGATTTTTTCAGGTAGATTTTGGAACCCAAATCAAGCAAAAAAATAAATAGGCTTTCTATGGCCCACTGAGTGAGAGATGGCACACACAGGAGTAAGGAGTGGCACACAAGCCCTGAGGCCAATATTTTTCTCCCACTGATTGATGTAGTGATTTTTTCAGGTAGATTTTAGAACCCAAATCAAGCAAAAAAATAAATAGGCTTTCTATGGCCCACTGAGTGAGAGATGACACAGACAGGGATGGCACTCTAGCAGAAATGCCAATCTTAATCTCCCACAAAAAAAAAAAAAAAAAAGGAACTGTCCTTCAATTACTATCTCCCTGCAGTAATCTCAGCCAGGTATGGCAGGCAGCAATAAGGAGTGGACTGATGCACAAATTAAATAAAAAGTGTGGACAAACAAACAAGATAGCTGTGCAGAAAGGAAGGAACAAGAGGATTTGTGCTTTGAAAAAAGCAGTTGGTTTGCACAGCGGCGTACACACAGCAATGCAGCTATCAGGGAGCCTTCTAGGGCAGCCCAATGAGCTACAGCGCTGAGGAAAAAAAAAAAATGTAGCTTCCACTATCCCTGCACACCGAAGGTGGTGTTGGGCAGTGGAAATCGCTACAGCACAAGCGGTTTGGTGGTTAATGGACCCTGCCTAACGCTATCCCTGCTTCTGACGAAGCGGCAGCAACCTCTCCCTAAACTCAGATCAGCAGCAGTAACATGGCGGTCGGCGGGAACGCCCCTTTATAGCCCCTGTGACGCCGCGGACAGCAAGCCAATCACTGCAATGCCCTTCTCTAAGATGGTGGGGACCAGGACCTATGTCATCACGCTGCCCACACTCTGCGTTTACCTTCATTGGCTGAGAAATGGCGCTTTTCGCGTCATTGAAACGCGACTTTGGCGCGAAAGTCGCGTACCGCATGGCCGACCCCGCACAGGGGTCGGATCGGGTTTCATGAAACCCGACTTTGCCAAAAGTCGGCGACTTTTGAAAATGAACGACCCATTTCGCTCAACCCTAGCAGTGACAAAGCCCTGTAAAATGACCTCCAAAAGGCCAGTAACATCCATGTGTCTGCTCAAACTGTCAGAAACAGATTCCAGGAGGGTGGTATAAGGTTCTGATGTCCACAGGGGGTGTGGTGCTTAAGGCTTAACATAGAAAAAGGGAGATTGGCATTTGCCAGAGAGCAATAAGATTGACAGATTTGACATTGGCGCCCTATGCTCTTCACGAATGTGAGTACACAGAGTACATGTGACAGATGTGACAGAGTCTGGATATGCTGTGTAGAACATTCTGCTGCCTTCAACATCCTCCAGTATGACCAGTTTGGCAGTAATGTTGATGGGAAGCATTTCTTTCGAGGGCTGTACAGCTCTCCATGTGCTTGCCAGAGGTACTCTGACTGCCATTAGGTACAGGGATGGGATACCCAGACCCATTGTGAAACCATATGCAGGTGCTCTAGACCCTAGGTTCCTTCTGATGCATGACAAAGCTAGTGTCATGGTTAGAAAGGTTATGTCTTGTACTCTCAAGGGTTAATGTTCTTAGCCTCTCTTTCAAGATGGGAGGGCTATTTATACTCGCTCCTAATCTGGTATCCTTGTCAGCTATAGATTTTCTGCAGTCTGTATGCTTGACTTCTGTAGTGTGTGCTGGCTTGCTTTTGTCTTGCTGTTACTTGCTTTATTCACTTTCCTGGATTAATGACCGCTGGCTTGGCTCCTGACTATTCTCTGACTCTCCCTGTTGGTACCTTGTAATCTCCTGGCTTTGATCTCTGCTTGTTTCACTATTCTTTTATGCTTGTTCCTTCTCTGCTTCCCTGGTGTTTGGCTCTGTCCCCTGACCGCCTCCCACTCTGTCACATGATCGTAGGTCCTTCTGCTTTACCTGGTCACCCTGTCTCATGTGAAAGGTCCTGTTGGTGTTCATGTAAGTTACCCAGTTTCTAGTTCAGCTCCGTTGCTGCTGGGTGCAGTTTCCCCTGCAGCATTTATACCCGGGTATCGTGACATTATAGCTGACCTGATAGTTTTTTCCCTGGTTTGGGGCATGATGTTTGTATGCCATGGACCCGGTACAGGATCTCACGGCACAGGTTAATGAGCTTTCTCAGCTTTTGCAGAAGCTGTCTGTGGAACAGCAAGCCCTGGTCCACTCGCACCAACAGGTGCAGAGAGATGTGGCAGGTGCTGGACAGGTGTCTGCTCCATTTCGGTCCCGCGAGGGGGGGTCCCTCTGATATATCCTTAGCGGACCCCGAACAGCCGGTGAAATTACCCGACACTTTTTTGGGGATAAAAAAATTGTTCAGGGTCTTTAAGGAGGGATGTAAGTTGTTTTTTGAGTTACGTCCCCGGGCCTCTGGAAATGAAAGGCAGATGGTGGGGGTAGTTATGTCTTTATTAAGGGGGTCGCCGCAGGCATGGGCCTTCTCACTCTCTTCCTCTGCTCCTGAGCGCATGTCTGTGAACCTGTTTTTTGAGTCTCAAGGGCACATTTATGATGAGCCTAATAGAGTGCGTCTGGCAGAAGATATGGTAATGAGTGTGACACAAGGGAAGCACTCCGCTGAATGGTTCTGCTCTGAGTTTAGGCGCTGGGCAGCTGAAGTTTCTTGGAACGATGCAGCCCTGAGGGGGTTGTTCCGCATGGGTCTGTCTGACCATCTGAAGGACTCTCTAGCACTTCATCCTCCTCCTGATACTCTGGAGGACGCTATGACGCAGGCAGTTCGAATGGACCGGGGACTCCGTGCTAGAGGAATGATGCAACAGGAGACATCCTTGTTCTCTGAGTTATGTGACTCTGCACCTGTATCTGAGCCCATGGAGATTGGGGCAGTCTCGGTCTCTGAAAGTGAGAGAAGACGCCGCCGAGACAATCTACTGTGTTTTTACTGTGGAGCCTCTGGACATTGGAAAAGGAACTGTCCATCCTGCCCTTCTGTGAAACCATCTGAAAAACGACTGAGACTGGGCAACAATCTAGGAGGTTGTCCAGACTCCCAGGTACAATTTTTCTCGCTTACAAAACTTGTGCTCCAGGTGAAATTGGAGCTTGCTGACGGTCCTGTGGTGACCACCGCCTTTGTTGACTGCGGTTCTTCCATTAATTTGATTGATGCCCAAGTTGTGACTCGTAATAAGATAGTGACAGTTAGGTTGAAAAACCCTGTTAAAATTGTTGCTGTTGATTCGTCCCCTCTTACCCGGGATGGAATTTGTTTCAAAACTGATGTTTTTTCTCTGAAAGTGGGTTCCACTCACGTGGAGCAATTAAGTTGTTTTGTATTGAATAATCTCTGTGCAGGACTGGTTCTGGGAATGCCCTGGCTGCAACGCCACAATCCTGCCATTGATTGGGTGGCGGGGGAGATTACTCAATGGAGATGTAAGGGTAATGGTCCGTGTTGTAACTGGGGACCTTTTATTAACCCGATAAAGTCTGTATCTGTGTCGTCTGTCAGTCTGGAGGGTATTCCGGAGTACCTGAAAGACTTCGAAGACGTGTTTTCCGAAAGTGAGGCTGAGGCGCTTCCACCACATCGACCCGGTGATTGTGCTATTAATTTAATCCCAGGAGCCAAATTACCCAAGGCTCGTTTATACAATTTGTCTGGGCCCGAGCGCCAAGCCATGAAAAAGTACATCACTGAGAGTCTCCGTAAGGGGCATATTCGGCCTTCTGTTTCACCCGTCGCAGCGGGGTTTTTCTTTGTGAAGAAAAAAGATGGTGGTTTGCGACCGTGCCTCGACTTTTGGGAACTGAATAAGATCACTGTGAAAAACACGTATCCTCTTCTTCTGATTCCTGATTTATGTAATCAACTCACTGGGGCCAAATGGTTTTCTAAGCTTGACTTACGAGGAGCTTATAACCTGATAAGAATTCAAGAGGGAGATAAATGGAAAACGGCTTTTCTGACTACCGAGGGATTATTTGAAAATTTGGTTATGCCTTTCGGTCTCACTAACGCCCCTGCTGTGTTCCAGAATTTTATTAATGTTGTTTTTTCTGACCTGATTGGGTGCTATGTTGTCATTTACCTGGATGACATCTTGATATACTCAGAGGACAGTCAGTCTCACTTACACCATCTCCAGACAGTTCTTGTGAGACTCAGGGAGAACCATTTATACGCTAAACTGGAGAAGTGCTCATTCTTTATCCAAGAACTGTCTTTTCTAGGATTAATTGTTTCTGGGGATTGGTTCCGCATGGACCCAGGGAAGGTTCAGGCCATTTCTGATTGGGTGCAACCTCATGACCTGAAGGGGTTGCAGCGATTTCTGGGCTTCGCTAACTATTATAGGAAGTTCATTAAAGGGTTTTCGCAGGTTGTGAAACCCTTAACGGACCTCACACTAAAAGGGGCAGAGGTAAAAAATTGGTCCGAGGCCGCAAAAAATTCCTTCCAGACACTGAAGAAATGTTTTGTTTCTGCCCCCATGTTGATACAACCCGATCCGTCGAGACCTTTTATTGTAGAGGTTGATGCATCAGAGGTGGGGGTGGGGGCAGTGTTGTCTCAGGGCCCGTCCACCCTTACTAACCTTAAACCCTGTGCCTTTTTCTCTAAAAAATTCTCTTCTGCTGAGAGAAATTATGATGTCGGCAACGGGGAATTGTTGGCAATTAAATTGGCCTTCGAAGAATGGAGGCATTTTTTTGGAGGGGGCTGTTCATCCCGTTACAGTCATCACTGATCATAAAAATTTGGCCTATATCGAGTCTGGTAAGAGATTGACCCCCAGACAGGCTCGGTGGGCACTTTTTTTTTCGGTTTCATTTTACCATTACGTTCCGACCAGGGTCTAAAATGTAAAGGCGGATGCCTTATCCCGAAGTTTTGATTCTGTGTCCCCTCCAGAACCTCCTTCCTCCATTCTTCAACCTGGAGTGGTTGTGGCTGAAGTCTCATCTGAGTTACAGAGAGAGATTTTGGAAGCACAGTCACAAGCTCCCAAGAATAAACCCTATGGCAAATTGTTTGTACCCAATCATTTCCGTCTCACACTTCTGAAAGATTTTTATGAATCTGTGTTGAGTGCACACCCTGGGATTGCAGCTACTCGGGGGGCAGTAGCTAGGAATTTTTGGTGGCCTTCTATGGGTACTGATATTTAAAAATTTGTGAATACTTGTGGGGTGTGTGCTCGCTCTAAGAGCTCTCTGGGCCGGCCGGGGAATTGGTTCCTTTGCCAATTCCGGATAAACCTTGGACACACCTGTCCATGGATTTTATCACTAATCTTCCTCCTTCAAAGGGCAACTCTGTAGTCTGGGTAGTGGTTGATAGATTTTCTAAACAAGCCCACTTTGTGCCATTATCTGCATTGCCTTCTGCTGAAACCTTAGCTCGTTTGTTCATTCAGCATATTGTTCGGTTGCATGGGGTCTCTGTGAATGTTGTGTCTGACAGGGGTGTGCAATTTGTTGCTAAATTTTGGAGGGCTTTTTGTAAGAAGTTGGGGGTTACGTTGTCTTTCTCCTCTGCTTATCACCCGGAATCTAATGGTCAGACTGAACGCACCAACCAGTCGTTGGAACAAATTTTAAGGTGCCTTGCCTCTTCCAGACAGGAGGACTGGTGTGAGGTATTACCCATGGCAGAATTTGCATTCAACTGTCGTATTAATCAGTCTACTGGCAAATCTCCTTTTCAGGTTAACTATGGATTTGTCCCGCAATTCAGAGAATTTTCCTGCATGGATTCTGGTTGCCGTGGTGCTGAGGGTCTGGTGCAACAGTTAAGAACCCTTTGGAGGGAGTTTCAGGGTAATATCTCCAAAGCTCAAAGGAGATACAAACATTTTGCAGACAGGAGGGGGAGAAGGTGTGGTTGTCTACCCGTAACATCAAACTTAATGTACCGTCTATGAAGTTGGGCCCCAGGTTTATAGGTCCATACAAGATATTAGAGGTGATCAAATATTAAAACCCGTGGGGATGGTTAGAGAAGATCCCTCATCCAATGTTCTGCCAGTGTTGGTAGAGGGTCAGCCGGAGTATGAGGTAGGGCACATCATTGATTCACGGTGGATGCCTCGAAGGCTTCAGTACTTTATACATTGGAAGGGTTATTCTATTGAGTATCGGTCATGGGTTCCGGCCAGTTCTGTGCATGCTGATCGACTGGTGCGGGCTTTTCATGCCAGGTACCCTGAGAAGCCTGGGGGTCCGGTGGCCCCCCATTAAGGGGGGGTACTGTCATGGTTAGAAAGGTTATGTCTTGTACTCTCAAGGGTTAATGTTCTTAGCCTCTCTTTCAAGATGGGAGGGCTATTTATACTCGCTCCTAACCTGGTATCCTTGTCAGCTATAGGTCTTCTGCAGTCTGTATACTTGACTTCTGTAGTGTGTGCTGGCTTGCTTTTGTCTTGCTGTTACCTGCTTTATTTGCTTTCCTGGATTACTGACCCCTGGCTTGGCTCCTGACTATTCTCCTGTTGGTACCTTGTAATCTCCTGGCTTTGATCTCGGCTTGTTTCACTATTCTTTCATGCTTGTTCCTTCTCTGTTTCCCCGGCATTTGGCTCCGCCCCCTGACCGCCTCCCACTCTGTCACATGATCATAGGTCCTTCTACTTTACCTGGTCACCCTGTCTCATGTGAAAGGTCCTGTTGGTGTTCATGTAAGTTACCCGGTTTCTGGTTCAGCTCCATTGCTGCTAGGTGCAGTTTCCGCTGCAGCATTTATACCCGGTATTATGACAGCTAGGCCTCATGTGGCTGAAGTGTCAGCAGTTACTGATTGATGTAGGCATTGACAATGCAGGAAAAGGCTATAAAAAGGTAGCAAAGCATTTTCAAGTTGTCCTTTCCTGTTGTGAATTCTGTTGTCGGGCTCCCTCCTGTGGTCATGAATGGTACTTCGGCTGGTTCTGTCCATGGACTTCCTCTGGTGGGTGTTTCTGGGTTTCCTTCCCCAGGTCACGAGGTTAATTCGTTAGCTGGCTGCTCTATTTAACTCCACTTAGATCTTTGCTCCTTGCCACCTGTCAATGTTCCAGTATTGGTCTAGTTCACTCCTGGATCGTTCTTGTGACCTGTCTTCTCAGCAGAAGCTAAGTTCCAGCTTGTATTTCTTTGGTTTGCTATTTTTCTGTCCAGCTTGCTATTTTTACTGTTGTCTTGCTTGCTGAAAGCTCTGGGACGCAGAGGGAGCGCCTCCGCTCCGTGAGTCGGTGCGGAGGGTCTTTTTGCGCCCTCTGCGTGGTCTTTTTGTAGGTTTTTGTGCTGACCGCAAAGTAACCTTTCCTATACTCGGTCTGTTCAGTAAGTCGGGCCTCACTTTGCTAAATCTATTTCATCTCTGTGTTTGTATTTTCATCCTTACTCACAGTCATTATATGTGGGGGGCTGCTTTTTCCTTTGGGGAATTTCTCTGAGGCAAGGTAGGCTTTGTTTTTCTATCTTTAGGGCTAGCTAGTTCCTTAGGCTGTGCCGAGTTGCATAAGGAGCGTTAGGCGCAATCCACGGCTATTTCTAGTGTGTTTGATAGGATTAGGGATTGCGGTCAGCAGAGTTCCCACGTCCCAGAGCTCGTCCTTTATTATCAGTAACTATCAGGTCATTCCGTGTGCTCTTAACCACCAGGTCCATTATTGTCCTGACCACCAGGTCATAACACTTTCCTCAGTTTGAAATGTCATTAAGAAATGCAATTAACAGGAACCATGGAGGTCAAAATAAGATCCGAAAGACCAAGCAAAATTTCAAAGAGCTCCTCAGGATTGCTAGAGAGGAAAATCAGAATCTGGAGTTGTATTTAAAGATGGGCAAACCTGAACAGTAAAGTTCATCGTCCATAAAGAACATGTGCTGTTCGGGCACAAACACCGAACATGGATTTCGCCAGGAAGTCCGTGTTACTGTTTGTATTTGGCCCCCAAATGACAAAGTGGCAAACACTGGATGTTTGACCCCCTATTCAAGCAAATAGGGTCTAGGTTCAGGTTCGGGTCTGGGTATTGTTCTCTGCCCGAACTCAAACTTTTTGTAACTGTTCGGCCGAACCCACAGGACCCAAACATCCAGGTATCTGCCCATCTCTAGCTGTGGCACATTGTTAAGAGACACCTGCACAAATACAGTATGGCGTTCATGGAAGAGTAATCAGAAGAAATCCCTTTCTGCATTCTCACCATAAAATTCAATGTCAGAAGTATGCAAAAGAACGTCTAAACAAAAGCCTGATGCATTTTTGAAACAATACCTGTCTACTGACGAGGTTAAAATAGAACTCTTTGGCCACAATAATCAAAGATATGTGTTGAGAAAAAAAGGTCTAACAAAATTGAATATGTTACCAAGGATATGTATAACAGCTTACAAAAAAACTAACCCTAATAAAATATAACTTTTATTACATACATGAATAAAATAGTCCCAAAGTCTGGGTACCCCCCAACTGTAAACTCCTTAATATCTAGGGCTAAAAAATCCTAGAGAGTAAAAAGATTATCGCTGTATCTCTTATGATGTTCAGTTTGCTGATACACTATCCACGATAGCAAGTGATTAATAACAACCTCTGTTGTCACAAATATAGAATTACAAAGGTGAGCCCAAAATTATACCTCACAAACAAAAAACACTTAGATAGCACCATACATGAAACCTAGCAGTGATAATGATGTAACCGTGCTCATATGTCACAACAGTCTCGCTCAGGCGATGTGTAGAAAATAATGAGTGACCTGTCCCTAAATGCCACTCTGGCTAGGCACCTACCTAGATGTGGAGGTTGGCACCCTAAGAAATAATGGTGCCCCCACTCATGCAATGACTGTCCCTGATCTCCTAACCCACCCTATAAGACTAAAAGTTAGAAACAGAGGGCCAGACGGCCTGTGTGAACTGAATATTTAGTAACATAGTAACATAGTTAGTAAGGCCGAAAAAAGACATTTGTCCATCCAGTTCAGCCTATATTCCATCATAATAAATCCCCAGATCTACGTCCTTCTACAGAACCTAATACCGTATATACTCGAGTATAAGCCGAGATTTTCAGCCCATTTTTTTGGGCTGAAAGTCCCCCTCTCGGCTTATACTCGAGTCATATACCCGGGTGTCAGCAGGGGAGGGAGAGCGGGGGCTGTGTAATCATACTTACCTGCTCCCAGTGCGGTCCCTGCAGTCCCTGGCTTCTCCGGCGCTGCAGATTCTTCCTGCACTGAGCGGTCACATGGCACCGCTCATTACAGAAATGAATAGGCAGCTCCACCCCCATAGGGGAGGAGCCGCATATTCATTGCTGTAAATGATCGGTGCCATGTGACCGCTCAATTACAGGAAGAAGCTGCAGCGCCGGAGAAGCCAGGGACTGCAGGGACCGCGCCGCGGCAGGTAAGGGGAGCGCAGCGCTATAATTACCTGCTCCTCGCTCCGGCTCCGTCTGCAGCGTCCTCTAGCAATGACGCTCAGGTTAGAGGGCGCTGTGACGTAGTCAGTGCGCGCCCTCTGCTGAGCGTCAGTGCTGGAGACGGAGCCGCAGAGGAGCAGGTAATTATTGAAAGCGCCGGCGTCCTGAGAAGAGAGGTGAGTATGTGATTTTTTTTTTTTTTTTGTGGCAGCACCAGCAGCATTCTAAGGAGCACCTATGGGGCCATAAAGGTGCAGAGCATATAAGGGGCACAGCATTATAAGGAGCATCTATGGGGCCATAAAGGTGCAGAGCATATATGGGGCACAGCATTATAAGGAGCACCTATGGGGCCATAAAGGTGCAGAGCATATAAGGGGCACAGCATTATAAGGAGCATCTATGGGGCCATAAAGGTGCAGAGCATATATGGGGCACAGCATTATAAGGAGCACCTATGGGGCCATAAAGGTGCAGAGCATATATGGGGCACAGCATTATAAGGAGCACCTATGGGGCCATAAAGGTGCAGAGCATATATGGGGCACAGCATTATAAGGAGCACCTATGGGGCCATAAAGGTGCAGAGCATATATGGGGCACAGCATTATACGGAGCACCTATGGGGCCATAAAGGTGCAGAGCATATATGGGGCACAGCATTATAAGGAGCACCTATGGGGCCATAAAGGTGCAGAGCATAAATGGGGCACAGCATTATAAGGAGCACCTATGGGGCCATAAAGGTGCAGAGCATATATGGGGCACAGCATTATAAGGAGAACCTATGGGGCCATAATCAAAGGTGCAGAGCATATATGGCACAGCATTATAAGGAGCATCTATGGGGCCATAATCAACGGTGCAGAGCATTCTATATAGCACAGTTGTATATGGAGCATCTATGGGGCAATAATGAACGGTATGGAGCATCTATTTTTATTTTTGAAATTCACCGGTAAATGCTGCATTTTCTACCCTAGGCTTATACTCGAGTCAATAAGTTTTCCCAGTTTTTTGTGGCAAAATTAGGGGGGTCGGCTTATACTCGGGTCGGCTTATACTCGAGTATATACGGTAATTGTATGATACAATATTGTTCTGCTCCAGGAAGACATCCAGGCCTCTCTTGAACCCCTCGACTGAGTTCGCCATCACCACCTCCTCAGGCAAGCAATTCCAGATTCTCACTGCCCTAACAGTAAAGAATCCTCTTCTATGTTGGTGGAAAAACCTTCTCTCCTCCAGACGCAAAGAATGCCCCCTTGTGCCAGTCAGCTTCCTTGGTATAAACAGATCCTCAGCGAGATATTTGTATTGTCCCCTTATATACTTATACATGGTTATTAGATCGCCCCTCAGTCGTCTTTTTTCTAGACTAAATAATCCTAATTTCGCTAATCTATCTGGGTATTGTAGTTCTCCCATCCCCTTTATTATTTTTGTTGCCCTTCTTTGTACTCTCTCTAGTTCTATTATATCCTTCCTGAGCACCGGTGCCCAAAACTGGACACAGTACTCCATGTGCGGTCTAACTAGGGATTTGCACAGAGGCAGTATAATGCTCTCATCATGTGTATCCAGACCTCTTTTAATGCACCCCATGATCCTGTTTGCCTTGGCAGCTGCTGCCTGGCACTGGCTGCTCCAGGTAAGTTTATCATTAACTAGGATCCCCCAGTCCTTCTCCCTGTCAGATTTACCCAGTGGTTTCCCGTTCAGTGTGTAATGGTGATATTGATTCCTTCTTCCCATATGTATAACCTTACAGTTATCATTGTTAAACCTCATCTGCCACCTTTCAGCCCAAGTTTCCAACTTATCCAGATCCATCTGTAGCAGAATACTATCTTCTCTTGTATTAACTGCTTTACATAGTTTTGTACCATCTGCAAATATCGATATTTTACTGTGTAAACCTACTACCAGATCATTAATGAATATGTTGAAGAGAACAGGCCCCAATACCAACCCCTGCGGTACCCCACTGGTCACAGCGACCCAGTTAGAGACTGTACCATTTATAACCACCCTCTGCTTTCTATCACTAAGCCACTTACTAACCCATTTACACACATTTTCCCCCAGACCAAGCATTCTCATTTTGGGTACCAACCTCTCGTGCGGCACGGTATCAAATGTCTGGAACAATGTCTATACAGAAAAAAATGGGGGGGGGGGTAGATAGTATGTCAGTAAAGAGGACAGTTTAACCCCTTCATGACCCAGCCTATTTTGACCTTAAAGACCTTGCCGTTTTTTGCAATTCTGACCAGTGTCCCTTTATGAGGTAATAACTCAGGAACGCTTCAACGGATCCTAGCGGTTCTGAGATTGTTTTTTCGTGACATATTGGGCTTCATGATAGTGGTAAATTTAGGTCAATAAATTCTGCGTTTATTTGTGATAAAAACGGAAATTTGGCGAAAATATTGAAAATTTCGCATTTATCACATTTTGAATTTTTATTCTGTTAAACCAGAGAGATATGTGACACAAAATAGTTAATAAATAACATTTCCCACATGTTTACTTTACATCAGCACAATTTTGGAAACAAAATTTTTTTTTGTTAGGAAGTTATAAGGGTTAAAATTTGACCAGCGATTTGTCATTTTTACAACGAAATTTACAAAACCATTTTTTTTAGGGACCACCTCACATTTGAAGTCAGTTTGAGGGGTCTATGTGGCTGAAAATACCCAAAAGTGACACCAGTCTAAAAACTGCACCGCTCAAGGTACTCAAAACCACATTCAAGAAGTTTATTAACCCTTCAGGTGCTTCACAGCAGCAGAAGCAACATGGAAGGAAAAAATGAACATTTAACTTTTTAGTCACAAAAATTATCTTTTAGCAACAGTTTTTTTATTTTCCCAATGGTAAAAGGAGAAACTGAACCACGAAAGTTGTTGTCCAATTTGTCTTGAGTACGCTGATACCTCATATGTGGGGGTAAACCACTGTTTGGGCGCACGGCAGGGCTTGGAAGGGAAGGAGCGCCATTTGACTTTTTGAATCAAAAATTGGCTCCACTCTTTAGCGGACACCATGTCACGTTTGGAGAGCCCCCGTGTGCCTAAAAATTGGAGCTCCCCCACAAGTGACCCCATTTTGGAAACTAGACGCCCCAAGGAACTTATCTAGATGCATAGTGAGCACTTTGATCCCCCAGGTGCTTCACAAATTGATCCGTAAAAATGAAAAAGTACTTTTTTTTCACAAAAAAATTCTTTTAGCCTCAATTTTTTCATTTTCACATGGGCAACAGGATAAAATGGATCCTAAAATGTGTTGGGCAATTTCTCCTGAGTACACCAATACCTCACATGTGGGGGTAAACCACTGTTTGGGCACATGGTAAGGCTCGGAAGGGAAGGAGCGCCATTTGACTTTTTGAATGAAAAATTATTTCCATCGTTAGCGGACACCATGTCGCGTTTGGAGAGCTCCTGTGTGCCTAAACATTGGCGCTCCCCCACAAGTGACCCCATTTTGGAAACTAGACCCCCCAAGGAACTTATTTAGATGCCTAGTGAGCACTTTAAACCCTCAGGTGCTTCACAAATTGATCTGTAAAAATAAAAAAGTACTTTTTTTTTCACAAAAAAATTCTTTTCGCCTCAATTTTTTCATTTTCACATGGGCAGTAGGATAAAATGGATCATAATATTTGTTGGGCAATTTCTCCCGAGTACGCAGATACCTCATATGTGGGGGTAAACCACTGTTTGGGCACACGGCAGGGCTCGGAAGGGAAGGCACGCCATTTGACTTTTTGAATGGAAAATTAGCTCCAATTGTTAGCGGACACCATGTCGCGTTTGGAGAGCCCCTGTGTGCCTATGCATTGGAGCTCCCCCACAAGTGACCCCATTTTGGAAACTAGACCCCCCAAGGAACTTATCTAGATGCATATTGAGCACTTTAAACCCCCAGGTGCTTCACAGAAGTTTATAACGCAGAGCCATGAAAATAAAAAATAATTTTTCTTTCCTCAAAAATGATTTTTTAGCCTGGAATTTCCTATTTTGCCAAGGATAATAGGAGAAATTGGATGCCAAATATTGTTGTCCAGTTTGTCCTGAGTACGCTGATACCCCATATGTGGGGGTAAACCACTGTTTGGGCACACGGCAGGGCTCGGAAGGGATGGCACGCCATTTGGCTTTTTAAATGGAAAATTAGCTCCAATCATTAGCGGACACCATGTCACGTTTGGAGAGCCCCTGTGTGCCTAAACATTGGAGATCCCCCAGAAATGACCCCATTTTGGAAACTAGACCCCCAAAGGAACTAATCTAGATGTGTGGTGAGGACTTTGAACCCCCAAGTGCTTCACAGAAGTTTATAACGCAGAGCCATGAAAATAAAAAAATAAATTATTTTCTCAAAAATGATCTTTTAGCCTGCAATTTTTTATTTTACAAAGGGTAACAGGAGAAATTTGACCCCAATATTTGTTGTCCAGTTTCTCCTGAGTACGGTGATACCCCATATGTGGGGGTAAACTACTGTTTGGGCACATGCCGGGGCTCGAAATTGAAGTAGTGACGTTTTGAAATGCAGACTTTGATGGAATGCTCTGCGGGCGTCACGTTGCGTTTGCAGAGCCCCTGATGTGCCTAAACAGTAGAAATCCCCCACAAGTGACCCCATTTTGGAAACTAGACCCCGAAAGGAACTTATCTAGATGTGTGGTGAGCACTTTGAACCCCCAAGTGCTTCATAGAAGTTTATAATGCAGAGCCGTGAAAATAATAAATACGTTTTCTTTCCTCAAAAATAATTATTTAGCCCAGAATTTTTTATTTTCCCAAGGGTTACAGGAGAAATTGGACCCCAAAAGTTGTTGTCCAGTTTCTCCTGAGTACGCTGATATCCCATGTGTGGGGGTAAACCACTGTTTGGGCACACGTCGGGGCTCAGAAGGGAAGTAGTGACTTTTGAAATGCAGACTTTGATGGAATGGTCTGCGGGCGTCACATTGCGTTTGCAGAGCCCCTGGTGTGCCTAAACAGTAGAAACCCCCCACAAGTGACCCCATTTTAGAAACTAGACCCCCAAGGAACTTATCTAGATATGTGGTGAGCACTTTGAACCCCCAAGTGCTTCACAGATGTTTACAACGCAGAGCCGTGAAAATAAAAAATCATTTTTCTTTCCTCAAAAATGATGTTTTAGCAAGCATTTCTTTATTTTCACAAGGGTAACAGGAGAAATTGGACCCCAGTAATTGTTGCGCAGTTTGTCCTGAGTATTCTGGTACCCCATATGTGGGGGTAAACCACTGTTTGGGTGCACGTCGGGGCTCGGAAGTGAGGGAGCACCATTTGACTTTTTGAATACAAGATTGGCTGGAATCAATGGTGGCGCCATGTTGCGTTTGGAGACCCCCTGATGTGCCTAAACAGTGGAAACCCCTCAATTCTAACTCCAACACACCCCTAACCCTTATCCCAACTGTAGCCGTAACCCTAATCACAACCCTAACCCCAACACACCCGTAACCCCAACACACCCCTAACCCTAACCACAACCCTAATTCCAACCCAACCCTAGCCCTAAGGCTATGTGCCAACGTTGCGGATTCGTATGAGATTTTTCAGCACCATTTTTGAAAAATCCGCGGGTAAAAGGCACTGCGTTTTACCTGCGGATTTACCACGGATTTCCAGTGTTTTTTGTCCGGATTTCACCTGCGGATTCCTATTGAGGAACAGGTGTAAAACGCTGCGGAATCCGCACAAAGAATTGACATGCTGCGGAAAATACAACGCAGCATTCCCGCGCGGTATTTTCCGCATCATGGGCACAGCAGATTTGGCTTTCCATATGTTTACGTGGTACTGTAAACCTGATGGAACTCTGCTGCGGATCCGCAACGGCCAATCCGCACCGTGTGCACATAGCCTAATTCTAAAGGTATGTGCACACGCTGCGGAAAACGCTGCGGATCCGCAGCAGTTTCCCATGAGTTTACAGTTCAATGCAAACCTATGGAAAACAAAAATCGCTGTACACATGCTGCAGAAAAACTGCACGGAAACACAGCGGTTTACATTCCGCAGCATGTCACTTCTTTCTGCGGATTCCGCAGCGGTTTTACAACTGCTCAAATAGAAAATCGCTGTTGTAAAACCGCATTGAAATGCGCAGAAAAAACATGGTAAATCCGCCATAAATCCGCAGCGGTTTAGCACTGCGGATTTATCAAATCCGCAGCGGAAAAATCCGCAGAGGACCAGAATACGTGTGCACATACCGAAACCCTAACCCTAACCCTACCCCTAACCCTACCCCTAACCCTAACCCTACCCCTAACCCTAACCCTAGTTCTTACCCCATCCTTACTGAAAAAAAAAATATATATATTTTTTTTATTGTCCCTACCTATGGGGGTGACAAAGGGGGGGGGGGTCATTTACTTTTTTTTTTTATTTTGATCACTGAGAGGTTATATCTCAGTGATCAAAATTCACTCTGGAACGAATCTGCCGGCCGGCAGATTCGGCGGGCGCACTGCACATGCGCCCGCCATTTTGGAAGATGGCGGCGCCCAGGAAAGAAGACGGACGGTCCCCGGGAGGCCAGGTAAGTATAAGGGGGGGGAGATCAGAGCACGGGGGGGTGGATCGGAACACGGGGGGGTGGATTGGAGCACGGAGTGGGGGATCGCTGTGCGGGCTGGTGGATCTGAGCACGGGGGGGGGGAATCGCTGTGCAGGGGGGGGATCGCTGTGCGGGGGGGGTGTATCGGAGTGCGGGGGGTTTGATTGGAGCACGGGGGGTGTGATTGGAGCACGGGGGGAGCGGGCAGGAGGACGGGGGAGCGGAGCACAGGACCGAGGGGAGCGAACCACAGATCGGGGGGCTGGGGGGGGCGATCGGAGGGGTGGGGTGGGTGCACATTAGTGTGTCCAGCCATGGCCGATGATATTGCAGCATCGGCCATGGCTGGATTGTAATATTTCACCATTTTTTTAGGTGAAATATTACAAATCGCTCTGATTGGCAGTTTCACTTTCAACAGCCAATCAGAGCGATCGTAGCCACGAGGGGGTGAAGCCACCCCCCCTGGGCTAAACTACCACTCCCCCTGTCCCTACAGATCGGGCGAAATGGGAGTTAACCCTTTCACCCGATCTGCAGGGACGCGATCTTTCCATGACGCATATGCTGCGTCATGAGTCGGAATGGCACCGACTTTCATGACGCAGCGTATGCGTCAAAGGTCGGGAAGGGGTTAAAGAAGGCTTAATCACTCATAGCCAGTACATATAACATGATATCGTACATATATAAGGGTATCCAGGTGTTTGGCACAGCACACCACTAACAATCCCCAAACCCTATAAACAAGGGGATTGAATGGTGCCAGCATAACATACTCCCTCAAACATATATAGTATATGCAATGTTACCAATGATATATAGATATTTAAACAAATATATTTGCACACCACAGCACCACATGCAGATTTCAAACAAATTCTTGATGCAAATATAACACCATCTGTAAAAAAGCTGAAGCTGAAAAGAGAATTGCGTCTACATATGGATAATTAATTATCCTAAAAACACATAAAAATCAACAATGAATTGAAGGTTTTACAATGGCCCTCATAGTTCCGTCATCTGAATATTATTGAAAATCTGTGGCTAGACCTCAAAATAGCAGTAAAAGCAAAACGACCAAGGAATCTCACAGAACTGACAGAGTTTTCCAAGGTTGAATGGATGAAAATCCCTCAAACAAGGAATGAAGAGACACTTGTCTGGCTACAAAAAGCATTTACAAGCTGTGATACTTTCAAAAGGGGGTGCTACTAAGTGCTAACCATTCAGGATGCCCCGACTTTTGCATCGACTCATTTTCCTTTTTGAAATTTTTAAAATGTAAAAAGTGAAAAAATAGATATAGTTTGCCTAAAATACAAAGGAAATGTGTCATCTTTAACTTTAGGCCTTTTAGAGATCATTTCATCTTCAACTTGCTTGTCTGTTCACAATAGCAGTAATTTTGACTATTGGTGCCCAAACTTTTACATGCCACTATGTTTGTGATAAATGCTTCTTATTTCTACAGTGACCAGATAACTTCAGGTCAGTCATAAATAGCATCGTGGAAGAAGTTTCTGAACATAGAAATGCACCAAATAGACCCATACATTTCTCAGAACGCCATTTGAGATTTATTTGAGACAGGTCCATAAAATATCCATGTACATGAAGTCATTTTTAAACACTTCTACATTATGAGCCAGGTACTAAATAAATGAAAAAAAAAACACTAAGTGAACTGCGCAATTTACTGTTGTCTTAATACTTACTAGCAATGTCGATCAGTTTCTTTAGGTAGCTTTGCATGTTACCGCTGACCTTTATAGAAATAATATGTTCTTGTTTATTTTAAATGGGTTAAGTTGGTTTATTGCATGTGCATCATGTCCAATAAGATTTCTCGTTCATTAGCTGATGAAAAAATTCTTGTGTGACATCTTTTTATTGAAAACTCTGTGATATTTACCAGATTTGTGAAAATAGTTTTTATTCTTTTTCTGGGAAGATTGTAAAAATGGTGTTTTTCAATTTACCTCTTCACCTTTAATGATTTGCATTAGCAAGTAGGTTAACATCAAATTCAGAGGTTAGTATGATTTGTAACCATTTCTCATTTTAAAACCACTTTCTGGCAAAAAAAACAAAAACATTTTGAAATAATGAGCAACCGGGGTGAATCAGATTATTTCTGATGGATACTGTTTAGATTATAAGCTGGTCTAGTAATACAGTCCCTTGGTGCTTTGCTAGAGGCTATTACTTCACTTTTTAGGAAATTGACTATCTTATTGTCCTACAAAATTCTTGCATGTTGTTCAAGGTTACTTTTTTAGCACTTTTAGAAACATATGGCCTGTAGATACCATATAAGAATCAGAGATAATTGCATTGCAATTTTTGCACATGATAGGGAAAAAAGACTCAGAAGGACAAAGCCAGAATTTGTGTCCTATTAATGTATGAAAAACAGTGAAAGGAGATCTGATTCCTCTCTTCTTGGCTTATCTAGCTACATTAATATTTTTCTCTGGAAAAGGCCATGTAATTAGATCTAGTCTTATTGTAACCCCGTTCTAATGAGGTTTGCTCATTTTTATTAGCAGCAGCGTATTGTGTTTTAATAAGAGCTCTTGGTTTGTAATAGTAATAAAGATAAGAAGGAGGGTGAAGCCAAAGGAAACCTGAAAGAAGTGGGGACAGCAGGGAGTCTCTTCTAGGCCATGCTCCCTGCAGGATGCCCTTGACTAAACTTTGTATCAGAGCTGTCATATGTGTTAACTTCTAGGCCATTAAACCACCGGTAGGATAGCTTAGCTTTAACTAATGAAGCGGCATATCACCTCGGCTTGGCCCCTTCTATCGCCTCCTTTCAAACACATGAATAGAACACAAAAGTTCACAGAGGAACCTTACTGAGAGGTTTGTTTCTTTAAGACGCTTTCAACTTCAGGAATCCCTATGTTTTTTTTAAGCTTTTACTTTGCATTTACGTGTTAACTTGTGCCACTTAATTCTTAATTATTCCTTCAGCAACTAATATGGGATTTTCTGCAATTTTTAGAAATATTCATTACCATATGTCTTTCCAAAATAACCATAATAATTTATAGCACAATGGTATGAGAGTGGTAAAATCCAAGAACCAAAGAAGTCAACAAAGCAAAGATAAAATATAAGTCTTTACTGATCAAACATCATAATATAAAAATTGTAATCAAATATAAGGAAGCAGAAAAGTAACCAGGTAGCAGTAGTACTCACATGCGGTTGTTATAACACATGAGCCCTGTGCCCAATCTGTACTGACGTCACTGCCCCCACCTTCAGATGAATACGTCAGATGAATAAGTAATCAACGCAAAGTCAGAGCTGCAGTTGGCCGCTCATTTCCTCTTGATTAATAATGTATCCAAAGGCAGGGACAGTAGTGCCAGCGCTGAATGGGCGAAAGGCTCACGGCTAACATGTAATAGCAAGAACACCTGAGCCCTGGGAACAAGGGTGCCGAAAGAGCTGGAATGGCACCAGCACTATACGTGAGTATGTGGTCAAACACTCAGAGTGAGAAAGGGTTGCCCCAGTAGAGGACAGTAGAGGCCCTTTCTGTAATATCTCATATTTAGTCAAATAACCATACGTAAATAGTGTGGAGTGGGGGGAGCATTCGTACACTATTATTCGTGTACATTTATTCGAAGTACATTTTTTAAAGTACTGGCAGTTAAAGCATGGATGAATCTAACATGCATCTCTATTCTCTTCATACAGGTAATCATATCATTCAGTCTCTGAACTGAAGTACCTTGCATGTCTTTTTACTCCAGTCATTGTCAGCAAGCAACCTGAATGGTAATCATATCATTCAATCTCTGAACTCAACTTCCTTGCATGTCTTTTTATCTAGATTTGTTAGCCATCTTAGCAAGCATTTGTTTTTTGTTATATTTTTGTATATAGCTATTGAACTTACTTCGGCTTGTTCCTTATGCAGAAAGGGCATGTTTTCAAAGTGGCTTATGATCCATGTAGGCCTGGACATTTGTTTATCTGTTCACTACATTTACTGTGTCCTGCTGTCTCAAGTTAGTTTGATTGCTAGCAAGTGAAAAAAAATGTAAGATCTAAGAGCAAGCCTCCTATAAATTTAGACATAGTTTGAGGACGCATTCATGCAGGGGTGCATTTGTGCACTATTATTCGTGTACATTTATTCGAAGTACATTTTTAAAATACTGGCAGTTAAAACATGGCAGTTAGACAGGGCAGGAGACAGGTAACACAATTAAGTAAATCTATTCCCTGTTCATTTGGAACAGAACAAATATTCATCATATGCATTTGTCTGATCTATATCCTGGCTGCTGCATTCACTCACATACACTGCCCTAGCATTAACTCTTTACACTCCATCTTTATCGGCCCCTCTGTCCTTTCCTCTCCTAAGTATAGCACTCACGCTCTGTTCACATTGCTTAACAGCGTAGATCCATTCAGTCCCAACATCCAACACACGCTCTCACAAATCACTTAACCATCTGCTCATTCTTTCTATCCTCCTTCTCCTAGTCGCTGGAGACATCTCTCCCAACCCCAGCCTCACATGTTATAGCCAATCAATTTTCCCAACTGCTATACTCAGAAACCCCTTTAAGCTTATTAATATTCGATGCATGCCTTGTGCCTCTTTCAATTGTGCCCTTTGGAATTCTCGCTCTGTGTTTAGTAAACTCCCTTTCATCCATGACTTCTCCCTTTCTAATTCTCTTAACCTTCTGGCTCTTACTGAAACTTGAATTCAGCAGTCAGACACCACCACTGCTGCTCTTTCATTTGGTGGGCTACACTTTTCTCATACCCCAAGATTGGACACCAGAGCAGGTGGAGGCGTTGGTCTGCTCCTATAACGAAAATGTACTTTCCAGGTTATCCCTCAAGTACCCTCCACTTGTCTTCCCTTCCTTTGAAGTCCATGCTGTCAGACTCTACATCCCCTTATCCATGTAAGTGATGGTGGTGTATCGTCCTCCCGACTCCTCTCATCAGTTCCTGGATTACTTTGCCACCTGGTTTCCACACTTTCTCTCCTGTGACATTCCCACCCTCATCATGGGTGATTTCAACATCCCCATTTCTTTTCCCCTTTCCCCATCTGCTTCTCACCTTTTATCTCTAACCTCCTCTTTCGGCCTCTCGCAGCATACTAACTCTCCAATACATGAAGACGCAAACTCCCTTAACTTGGTCTTCTCCTGGCTTTGCTCAGTGGACGATTTCACAAACTCCACTCTGCCGCTCTCTGACCACAACCTTCTTTCATTCTCTATCAAGAACTGCCATCCCGCTCAGGTCACTTCCACTTTCCACACTTATAGAAAATATACAGGTCATTAACACCCAGAAACTTATGAAGAACTTGCAGTTCTCATTAGTGCCTATCTCCTCCATCTCATGCCCTGATTCTGCACTGAAGCAATACAATGAAATCCTGCAAAGTGCCCTAGATGAAATTGCACCTCCTATACATAGAACAGCTCGGCACAGATTATTACAACCGTGGCACTCGCTGCAAACACATTTCCTGCAGCAGTGCTCCAGGTGCGCTGAACGTCTGTGGAGAAAAATCTAATCTACCTGAAGATTTCATCCACTATAAGTTCATGCTTAAAAAATACAACTCTGCCCTTCACCTCTCCAAACATACCTATTTTAACACCCTCATCACCTAACTGTCCAATAACCCTTAACGTCTCTTTGACACTTTTCCAAGAGTGCAGGCCCCAACCACGGATCTGCGCGCTGACGATCTGGCCAATTACTTCAAAGAAAAGATTGACCACATCCGACAGGAAATTATCTCCCAATCCCCTCATACCATGCACCGTCCTCCCTCCCCCACTGCATCTAGTTCTCTCTCTGACTTTGAACCAGTTACAGATGAAGAAGTAATCAGGCTCCTTGCATCTTCTCGCCTGACCACTTGCCTCAGTAACTCCCTTCCATCACATCTCCTTCAGTCCTTTTCCCCGGCTGTCACCTCTAATCTAACAAAAATATTCAACCTTTCTCTCTATTCCGGTATTTTTCCCTCCGCTAATTCTCTTGGATCTCTCCACAGCATTCGATACTGTGGATCATCAGCTCCTCCTCACTATGCTACACTCCATCGGCCACAAGGACACTATTCTCTCCTGGTTCTCCTCCTATCTCTCTGACCGCTCCTTCACTGTATCTTTTGCTGGTTCCTCCTCCTCTCACCTTCCCCTTACTGTTGGGGTTCCTCAAGGATCAGTCCTAGGCCGCCTCCTCTTTGTATACTGCCCCTATTGGACAAACAATCAGTAGATTTTGTTTCCAGTACCATCTCTATGCTGATGACACCTAATTATACACTCATTCTCCTGATATCACGCCTGCCTTTTTAGAAAACATAAGTGATTGTCTTACCGCTGTCTCTAACATCATGTCCTCCCTCTATCTGAAACTGAACCTGTCAAAAACTAAACTCTTCATGTTCTCTCCCTCTACTAACCTACCTTTGCCTGACATTGCCATCACCGTGTGCGGTTCCACCATTACTCCCAAGCAACATGCCCGCTGCCTTGGGTCATACTTGATTCCGAGCTTTCCTTCACCTCCCACATCCAATCATTGGCTTGCTCTTCTTATCTGCATCTCAAAAATATTTCTAGAATTCGCCCTTTTCTTGCTTTCAACTCTGCATAAATTCTTAGGCTATGTGCACACGTTGCAGATTATTTGCGGTTTTTTAGCGTTTTTGCACTATAAAAACGCTATAAAACCGCAACTAATCTGCATACATTAAGCATCCCATCATTTATAATGGAATCCGCAATATCTGTGCACATGATGTGCGTTTTCCCGCATGAAAAACGCATTGCGGAAAAATAATGAACCTGTTCATTAATTTCGCGTTTTTTTAGCGGATTTCCCACTGTCTAATGCATTGGGAAATGTCTGCGAAAAACCGCGCAAAAAACGCGCAAAAAACGCGTCAAAACCACGCAAAAAACGCACAAAAAAACGCATGCCGATTTCATGCGGAAATCTGGCAGAAATGTCCGGATTCCCACAGGAATTTTCTGCATGAATTCCTGAATGTGTGCACATAGCCTTACTGTTTCACTTATTCATTCTCGTCTGTACTATTATAACTCTCTAAAAAAAAACACCATAAGAGGAAAAACCTCCACTATTCTTGACAAAAAAACACCAGTACACAGGCAAAGATGCTTACCTGTCCAATGCCTCCAAACAATTGCACTATCCAAGGTGCAGCAGACCCAAGTTAAAATGGCAAATACACAGGTGCAATAATACAGATAAGGCAGCCAGCCTACAATCAGGGATTGGCCGCTTGGTACACCTGTGCAAACAAGTAATCTGTATGTGGCATGTTAACACAGAAATGCAGAGCATCTAGCAAAGCCTATTAGTGATGCCACATGGTGGGCCAACCAGTGCTGACTATAATGCATCCTGTGTGAACAGAGGCCACAGTTTACAGAGCCATCTGGGCCCAACTGCACCCTGAAAAATACATAAAGTGCACAAATGCAAAATAATGTATGCAAGTTATTTGTTCATATTATGGCCACAATACTTAAGCTGGCAACCCACGTCAAGGGTCCTTACATATTGCCAGTCCTAATCTAAAAAACAACACCATAAGAGGAAAAACCTCCACTATTCTTAACAAAAAAAACACCAGTACACAGGCAAAGATGCTTACCTGTCCAAGGCCTCCAAACAATTGCACTATCCAAGGTGCAGCAGATCCAAGTTAAAATGGCAAATACACAGGTGCAATAATACCAATAAGGCAGCCAGCCTACAATCAGGGATTGGCCGCTTGGTACACCTGTGCAAACAAATAATCTGTATGGGGCATGTTCACACAGAAATGCAGAGCATCTCGCAAAGTCTATTAGTGACGCCTTATGGTGGGACAACCAGTGCTGACTATAATGCATCCTTTGTGAACAGAGGCCACAGTTTACAGAGCCATCTGGGCCCAACTGCACCCTGAAAATATATAAAGTGCACAAATGCAAAACAATGTATGCAAGGTATTGGTTCATATTATGGCCACAATACTTAAGCTGGCAACCCATGTCAAGGGTCCTTACATATTGCCGGTCCTAATCTAAAAAAAACACCGTAAGAGGAAAAACCTCCACTATTCTTGACAAAAAAACACCAGTACACAGGCAAAGATGCTTACCTGTCAAAGGCTAACAAAGAATTGCACTATGCAAGGTGCAGCAGACCCAAGTTAAAATGGCAAATACACAGGTGTAATAATACCGATATGCCACATACAGATTATTTGTTTGCACAGGTGTACCAAGCGGCCAATCCCTGATTGTAGGCTGGCTGCCTTATTGGTATTATTGCACCTGTGTATTTACCATTTTAACTTGGATCCGCTGCACCTTGGATAGTGCAATTGTTTGGAGGCCTTGGAAAGGTAAGCATCTTTGCCTGTGTACTGGTGTTTTTCTATTGTTGCTCTCTACCAATCGGCCTCCCTCTTACCAAACTCTCCCCGCTCCAATCTGTCCTGAATGCGGCTGCCAGGATCATATTCCTCACCAACCGTTACACCGATGCCTCTACCCTGTGCCAGTCATTACAATGGTTACCCATCCACTCCAGAATCCAGTACAAAACTATTACCCTCATCCACAAAGCACTGTATGGCCCAGCACCACACTACATCTCCTCCCTGGTCTCAGTCTACCACCCTACCTGTGCTCTCCGTTCTGCTAATGACCTGAGGTTAGCATCCTTAATAATCAGAACCTCCCACTCTCGTCTCCAAGACTTTTCACGTGCTTTGCCAATTCTTTGGAATGCACTACCCAGGTTAATACAATTAATCCCCAATCCCCACAGTTTTAAGCGTGCCCTAAAAACGCATTTGTTCAGACTGGCCTAGCGCCTCAATGCATTAACCTAACTATCCCTGTGTGGCCCATTAAAAAAAAAAAAACTTAAACCATAATAAGGTTCCTCGCATCATGTTCTTATACACTGTATGCAGTTAATAGCTCTCTGTGTATGTACTGTTACATACTTAGGCTGTTAACTGATTCATGCATCGTTACATGAACACCCGATCCTTACTCTATGACTGCTCCGAACAACGAAAGCAATTGTTACCATCCACCTATCGTGTCTCCCCTTTTTCCTCATAGTTTGTAAGCTTGCGAGAAGGGCCCTCACTCCTCCTTTTATCTATTTTGAACTGTGATTTTTGCTATGCTGTAATGTCTATTGTCTGTACAAATTCCCTCTATAATTTGCGGAATATGCTGCGGAATATGTTGGCGCTATATAAATTAAATTATTGTTATCTAGCATACATAACGTGGATAAAAATTTTACTAATAATACTAAGTATAAGTTTCATGTTAATGTTCACTAATATTGAGGTCCATGATAGATCCAGGTTCTGTGTCCCTCAACTCTGACTCTGCGTTTTGCTTAGCTTCTTCTAGGGACCTTCGGCTTGGCCCCTTCTATAATCTTCTTTCAAATACACGAATACAACACAAAAGTTTACAGAGAAATCTTACTGCAAAACATGCTTCTTTAAGGTTCTTTGGGAGTCACTGTGTGTTTTTTAAGCTTTTACTTTGCATTTATGTGTTAACTTTTGGTGCTTAATTTTTAAGCAGCTAATCTCAAAGTTTCTGCTATTCTTAGATATAGTTTGGTCTTTTATAGTGATAATATCCCAGAACAATATTGTGGAATCATGAATTTACTTGTGATATAAGACTTGGCTTCAGGGAGCAGAGGATACTTAAGATTTTCAACATTTACCATTGTAAATGTTGAAAACAAGATTATACAGCGTCTGTCCTAGTACATAAAAACAATCATGTAATGTAATAAAAACAGCCACTAAATAAATTTTTCATGTCAGTAATTTAGTAATGCTTTCATGAATTTAATACTGGCAATATTGTGTTAAATTGTGTGTAGTGAGGAGCCCCATGACCTACATTTGCACAGACAGTTTAGCATATATTGTTAAAGCAATGAACCATTCAAGATAATTCCCAGGATAGTTCATTTCATTTCAGCTGTGAACATATAAATCAGTTTTAAACACAATTATTAAAATCTACTTCTTTGTAAGCTATTCAATGCCTCATGTAGAATTTATAACATATGGTAATATTTCCTAAACGACTGATCCGTCGTAAAATATGTTAAAAAATATCCATGGAGAAGAAGTCAATTATTTCGTCATCTATACTATCTAGTTTCTCTTAGAACGTCCAGATGCTTTCACATATGCATCTAAAGGAAAAAGACTGATGATGGTCGACATCAGCTTGGATGAGCCGGAAAGTTTTGTTAAATTTGTTGCTCCATTGAATGGTGATTCTGATCAAAATTTACATTTGGCTTAATTGAAATGAAATGTAAATGCACTGTTATTGTGACATAGTTTTTCTGCTTTTTTCAGGCAGGCTTTGCTTAATTCTAAAGCTTGCTAGGTTAAGCACATTTATGTACTCAATATATAAACTTAAAGTGAATTTATCCCCAAACTACATTTTCGATGTATGTGCTTCACACAGAGGCACAGTATGCACAGATCCTGTACTGCGGTGGATGAAGTGTCTTCGTGTTGGAACTTCCATAAGCTCCATGATTTTCCCCAGAAGCAATGTTTGTAGAACAGCTCCATATTATGGAACGTATCTCAAATAGCTACAATTTTTATTTCTACGTTTCATAAAAATGAGTAAAAACATCAGTTTTCCTCTGTATGAATTTAGAAGCACTGGAAGGTACAGCAAGGGCCATGGATTTGGGTGCTGTATTAAGGGTTTGCATCCATTAGCATGTACATGCGGTTTAAAGGAAAGACACCGAGGGGTTGAGGTATGCAAGGATTGAACATGTTTCTAGGTTAAAGGCAGAAAAAATCAGTTTAAACTTAAAAGTAAAGCAGGCAGGCTGGATTATGCCTTCACCTATCCGCATGACTGATCGTGCTTGTTCTTCATGCCGCACCTCCTGAGCGAGAGTGGTTATGTGCTTTGCTTGCCCGACAGCATGATATCTGCCTGCTACTAATTCACAGCTGTGAAGTCAGAACTTCCCTCTAAAGTCCTAACACAAGGAGGCTGTGCAGAGGCAGCTATTGTCCATCCATTGTCCATTCAGCACTGCTGTCCTTCCCAGGGTTGTGGATTCGGTAAGCCAAACCTCCCACTCTTCACTTTCCATGACTCTGACTCCACCAAAATGGGCTCCGACTCCGACTCCAACTCCACGACTCTGACTCCACACCCCTGGTGTTTCCCTCGGTGGATCTCCTGTATTTTATGTGCCTCCTCAGCCTGAGAACAGTATCAGAATATCTGCTGCAGCCGTTGTCACTGACAAACATTATCAGACAAAATAGCACAAAAGGTCCTCCTAAGTGTGCAATGTCCTCAGGTGGGGAGGCACATGTAAGTCTAAGTTCACATTTGCGTTGTGCGCCGCAGCGTCGTCGCCGCAACGCACAACGCAAACAAAAACGCAGCAAAACGCATGCACATGCGGCTCCATGCGGCGCCAATGTTAAAGATAGGGCCGCACGACGCATGCGTTTTTTAAAAGGTCGGCGCCGCACAAAAAATCCAACATGTTGCGTTTGCCGCGCCCAGACAGGTGCGCCCTAACGCCGCATGCGGCGTAAAACGCAACACAACGCATGCACATGCGGCCCCATGCGGCGCCAATGTTAAAGATAGGGCCGCACGACGCATGCGTTTTGTTGCGGCGGCGACGCTGCGGCGCAAACCGCAAATGTGAACGTACCCTAATGTAGGAGGACTACTGAGGGAGTGAGAGCAATGTTGGTGAGAATAGACTATGGATGGACAGTGGCTTCCCCTGCACGGCCTCCTTGTGACTGAACCTTGGAGGGAAGCTCTCACTTCATAGCTGTGAATTAGCAGCAGAGAAATATCACAGGGTTGGCAGGGAGGGCTCACATAGAACAATAATCCATGCCACCGATATGTGACTGCATGGAAGTAGCTGTTATCAGGTGGCTTGTGCTAGAAGCCAGGAGTAGACTGTAATATAATGTCACAGATGGGAGGAGGAGCGCTCAGCAGCTACATGTCCATCACAATGAATACTTTTGAAAACCAGATACTGTGACTATTGACAGCAGCACTATTGATGTAAGCCATTATAGCCTATTAAGTTACATTGATAAGAAAAATATTTTTAGTTCCTCAAAATTTCCCATAAAATGTCTTCAATTATTTGAGGTTTTTTTAATCTGTTGTATGTCATGAGATGCTGTTTAATTGAGAAGTGTTTGGTTACAAAATACTGAATGCACTGATGTCATAAGACTCATAACACATGAGGCCAGAAGAAGCCTCCCTCGTCTATTGTGCAGTCTACATTATACACTTATTGGCTATAATCTTTATCTACTGAGATAATCTACTCCACTGAGTGCCACACTTTTATCTTTTGGAAGTATCATCAAAATTAGACCTTTTTGTTGAGGAATGCTAAGGACATAAATGCCTGATATGAAAACTAAGCCTAATATGTACCGTATGTTGATTATTACTTGGCTTTTAGTAATCCTAAACATCACGAAGTGGGGATTTATTCCAATGTTTAAGGCCTCACTCAGACATCCGTGTTCTATTCGTGAGAAACACATATAGAGTAGAACACGTACACATTAAAAATGATGCTGCTATTTATTCTTCCATGTTTTTTCACGGACCATGAGTACATGCAAAAAGCACAGAGACATGTCTGTTTATTTTCTGGCAGCATGGATGGAAAGTGCCAATACAACTCTATGGGTCCGCCAAAATAACAGACAGCACATGGATAGTATTCGTGTACAATCCGTGGGCTGTCCGTAATTAACATTGCAATGAATAGGAGAAGCTTTGTAATTTATTTATTTACCCCTATGTGAAACTCACTGATGACACACTGATAACACACCTACCGAACAATCATGACACATGTACCATTTTTTGCGTGCGTGAAAAACACTGACGTCTGAATGAGGCCTTACATAGGTCCTATTTATTACTGGTTCACAATCCTCAAAGCATAATGTGGTCATTAACCTTATAATTACATTGTCCTAACACTTATAATCAGTGTTTCACAACTATGGTGTAGGCAACCACCTTTTTTTATAGGGATCCAATTGAACTATCAATTGCAATTTTTAACTATAGTGAATACATACAGCTTCAGCAATGTACCAGTATCATAGCAAAACAGTAACTACAATGCCGCCAACATCCTCTAAGAAACCCATTATTATTTTGTCAGACTGATGCTAGCACAGTTCTTTGAACATCAACTTTTCGAGTAGCTCTTCAATGATATGATGTCAGTAAGAGTTTTTCAATGAACCCTGTAATTATGCGCAGTATTACTGGAAGTAACGTGTGTACTAGTATGGGACTAGGAAATATCTCTCACATGACTAATGTCAAAAAACATATTTAATCTGTATACAAAGGCTAAATCTGTTTAGTGTTGTGTGAAAAGCCTCTGTCCATATCATTTTATTTCATGCTTTGCTTTTATCATTGCATACAACAAAGAACTTTTTTAATCTTTTGCGATTGTTGAGGTCTTAAGCTGACACAGATAAAAAGACATTTTCTTCAAGGAGATGAAAACAACAACCTTGTATCTATTTATTGTGTTCAATTTCATTTTTCATCTTTTTATGTTCCATTACGTGCACATATGGGCATACAATTTTGTAATGTTAACCATCACCACTTTGCCTTCTTTTCATCTAAGCAATAGTATTTATTTTTAATGTATTTCTGACTTATTGTGTACGGATAGACATATAAAAAATAACAAATGCCTTAACCCCTTCCCGACATGCGCCGTACTAGTACGGCGTATGTCGGGTCCCCTGCTTTGATGCGGGCTCTGGCGGTGAGCCCACATCAAAGCCGGGACATGTCAGCTGTTTTGTACAGATGACATGTGCTCGCAATAGCGGTGGGTGAAATCGCGATTCACCCGCCGCTATTAGCCTGTTAAATGCCACTGTCAAACGCTGACAGCGGCATTTAACTGGCGCTTCTGGCCGCGCGGCCGGAAATGACCTCATCGCCAACCCCCGTCACATGATCGGTGGTCGGCGATGCATCAGGATGGTAACCATAGAGGTCCTTGAGACCTCTATAGTTACTGATGCCGACCTGCTGTGAGCGCCCCCCTGTTGTCGGCGCACATAGCAAGCCTGCATTTCTGCTGCATAGCAGCGATCTGATGATTGCTGCTATGTAGCTGAGCCAATTGAGTGGTGCCAGCTTATAGCCTCCCATGGAGGCTATTGAAGCATGGCAAAAGTAAAAAAAAATGTTTTTAAAAATATGAAAAAAATAAAAAAAATAAAAGTTTAAATCACCCCCCTTTCGCCCCATCCAAAATAAAACAATTTAAAAAAAATCAAACCTACACATATTTGGTATCACCGCGTTCAGAGTCGCCCGATCTATCAATAAAAAAAGCATTAAACTGATCGCTAAACCACGTAGCGAGAAACAAATTTGAAACGCCAGAGTTACGTTTTTAAAAATGCAATAACGGGCAATCAAAGGAACGTATCTGCACATATGTGCTATCATTAAAAACACCAGCTCGGCACGCAAAAAATAAGCCCTCACCTGACCCCAGATCACAAAAAATGGAGACGCTACGGGTATCGGAAAATGGCGCAATTTTTTTTTTGTTTGTTTTTAGCAAAGTTTTGAATTTTTTTTCACCACTTAGATAAAAAATAACCTAGACATGTTAGGTGTTTGTGAACTCATAATGACCTGGAAAATCATAATGGCAGGTCAGTTTTAGCAGTTAGTGAAGCTAGTAAAAAAGCCAATCAAAAAACAAGTGTGGGATTGCACTTTTTTTGCAATTTCACCGCACTTGGAATTTTTTTCCTGTTTTCTAGTACAAGACATGGTAAAGCCAATGGTGTTGTTCAAAAGTACAACTCGTCCCGCAAAAAATAAGCCCTCTCATGACCATATTGACGAAAAATAAAAAAGTTATGGCTCTGGGAAGGAGGGGAGCGAAAAACGAAAACGCAAAAACAAAAAAGGGCCGTGGCGGGAAGGGGTTGGATTATTTCTAGGATGTATGCATTTATTTATATATATACACACTGCTCTAAAGAATGAGGGGGACACTAAAATACCACATCCCAAATATCACTGAATGAGATATTCCAGTTACAAATCTGTGTTCATTGCATAGTGGAATGCGCTGAGAACAACAAAACCTAAACATGATCAATGTGAATCAAAATTAATGTCCCATGGAGGTCTGAATTTGGAATGATACTCAAAATTAAAGTGGAAAATCAAATTACAAGCTGATCCAACTTCAGTTGAAATGTCTCAAGACAAGGAAATGCCCCTGATGAGGCGGCACATGTTCTCCTGAGAGATCTCCTACCAGACTTGGATTAAAGCATCTGTCAACTAATAGATAGTCTGTGGCGCAACAAGCCATTGGTGTATGGAATGAGAGATTATGTCCCAGATGTGCTTGATTGGATTCAGGTCTGGGGAACGGACAGGTCATAGCATCAATGCCTTAATCATCCTGTAACTGCTGGCACACTTCAGCCACACAAAGCCTAACATTGTCATGCATCAGAAGGAACCCAGGGCCCTGTGTACTGGCATATGGTCTCACAATGGATCTGAGGATCTCATCCCGGTAACTAATGGAAGTCAGGGTATCAATGGCTAGCACATAGAGCACATAGAGGGCTGTGCAGCCCTAGGAAGAAATACCTCCACACACCATTACTGACCCACTGCTTAACCAGTCATGTTGGAAGATTTTGCAGGCAGCAGAACATTCTCCATGGCATCAACAGAGTCATCACATCTGCCACATGTGCTCATTGTGAACATCCTCTCATCCATGAAGAGCATGGGCGCTAATGATGAATCAACCAATCTTTGTGTTCTTTGGCAAATGCCAATTGCCCTGTACAGTGTAGGGCTGTAAGCACAATGTTCACTTGTGGACATCGGACCCTCATACCACCCTCATACAGTCTGTTTCTGTCTGTTTGGGCCCATGGATGTTAGTGGCCTGCTGGAGGTAATTTTGCAAGGCTCTGGCACTGCTCCTCTTGTTCCTCCTTGCACAAAGCAGAAGGTAGCTGGGTTGTTGCCCTCATATGGCCCCCTTGATGTCTCCAGTGTTCTAGCCTGTCTAATGATATTTGTTCCATGTTCTGGACACTGTGCTGACTGACACAGCTACGCTTCTTGCCACAGCTTGCATTGATGTGCCATCCTGGATGAGCTGCACTACCTGAGCAACTTCTGTGGGTCATGAACCACTCAGAAATAGCTGAAAACAAAGCCCTTGAGAGCTCAGAGGTTGTAATTCCAGCTCCAGTAGCGTAAAGTCTTCCACCATTACCTCATACTGCACAGAACAAAAACCTTACCTGCACCTCCATCTAGTGTGAACAGGTGCCTACTGCAATGAAAACATAACTTGTAAAAAGGAGGAATGCAGCAGCACTCTGTAGAGACACATGAACATAAAATCTATCATAAATGCTGAGTAAACTGTAATAAAAAGTAAAAAAAACTTTTTTGAAAAATTACTTACAGAAATGAAGGTTCTTAGCACATAAATTGGCCAATTCATGTGAGCCCATCAACCGCTACAGAGAAACTGTGAATGAACACTGTAGATCAGTTAATTTTACCTACAGTACAGACCAAAAGTTTGGACACACCTTCTCATTTAAAGATTTTTCTGTATTTTCATGACTTTGAAAATTGTACATTCACACTGAAGGCATCAAAACTATGAATTAACACATGTGGAATTATATACTTAACAAAAAAGTGTGAAACAACTGAAATTATGTCTTATATTCTAGGTTCTTCAAAGTAGGCACCTTTTGCTTTGATGACTGCTTTGCACACTCTTGGCATTCTCTTGATGAGCTTCAAGAGACAGTCACCGGGAATGGTCTTCCAACAATCTTGAAGGAGTTCCCAGAGAGACGTAGCACTAGTGTTAAGCCACCCCCCCTAGTGTTCGAGTTCGGTTCGGTTAGTCGAATTGGGGCATGTTCGACGAATGTTCGTCGAACGTTTGACGAACACTGTCGAACCCCATTGAAACCAATGGCAGGCAAACCGAAACACATAGAAAGCACCTAGAAAACACCTTAAAAGGTGTCCAAAAGCTGACAAACTGCTCAGAAGACACAACAAACACATGGAAAAGTCACAAGTACATATAGTCATGCGAAAAGAAAAGAGGTGGAGGAGTAAAAGGAGGAGGAGACATAGATATAGGCATGTCATGCCCTTCTAAAATCAAGAAAGGCTGGAGTAAAAATCTAAAATCAGCCTACCAACACCCAGAAGTCGTGACGAAAAAAATTAAAAAAGGAATATCTTTAGGTAGCATGGCGGGTCCATTTAGAACACTTTCCTTAGAAGACATTGTGGTATCCCCGTTGGGAGTCGTGCCAAAAAAGGAACCCAATACATTCAGACTAATCCACCATTTGTCATATCCAAGGGGGGAGGGTCAGTAAACGAGAACATCGACGTGGTACCAAGTACAGTACTATATATTGTACCTCCTTTTACGAGGCACTCAGGCGGGTCAAGAAGTTGGGAAGGGGCACCCTAATGGCCAAAACAGACATTGAGGGGGCGTTCCAGTTACTACCTGTGCCTCCGAATAGTGTCCGCCTATTGGGCTGCTTCTGTGAAAGAGCATACTACATAGATCGCTGTTTGCCCATGGGGTGCTCCATATCCTGCTCACTATTTGAAGCATTTAGTTGCTTCCTCGAATGGGTCGTCATGGACGTTTCTAAGGGGGCACATGTTATCCATTACCTCGATAACTTCTTATGCCTGCGCCCAAAAGATTCTCCACAGTGTGAATACATGTGGTAGTCCACCTGTGAGAAGGAGAGAGCTGGAGGGAGAGCGGACACCCCAGAGCCAAGGGGTTAGATTGAGAAAGGAAGAAGACAATGTAGCTTGCTTCATGGGTGGGATACTCTGCTGAGTAGCAGAAACTGCTACTAGGCCCAAAAGAGTTTCCTGGGCTAGATGCAGTTAAAAATGAGTAATTAGATCTACAGGCGATGTAGCTTGCTTCATGGGTGGGGTACTCTGCTGAGTAGCAGACACTGCTACTAGGCCCAAAGTATTGCCTGGGCTGGATGCAGTTAAAAATTAGTAATTAGATAAAAAGGCTGTGTAGCTTGCATCATGGGTGGGCTACTCTGCTGACTAGCAGACGCTGAAGCTTTAGAGCAGACCTCTGAATCCCATGCAATAGTATGAGCAAACAGCTCTGCAGACTCAACCATATGTGTTACCCCAAGCCATAGTGTATGTAGTTTCTAAAGGTTAAAGGGAGGGAGAGACTCCACCCACCTGGAATTGACGATGCCAATGTCATGTAAAACACAGCAAGGGGACTCCAAAAAGAGTCTCCATTTTTTCCAAAATTTGGGTCACAGAAACAACTTAAGTGGCATCAATTTCCTCAGAGTTTCTCAAAATAGTTGGTTAGGTGATTTTCAAAAATCATCAAGCTTTTAGTCTCCCCAGGATGACACAGGGGTACAAAAGTCCTTTCAGATCCAGGATTTGTTCATCTTGATGAACATTAGTCTGTCTACATTCTCACTGGACAGCCGCGTGCGCTTATCTGTCAGCACACCACCAGCAGCGCTGAACACACGTACAGAGAGAGCGCTGGCTGCGGGACATGACAAGATCTCCAAGGCGTGAGTGGTGAGCTCAGGCCATTTTTCCAGATTGGAAGCCCAAAATGAGCAAGGGTCCAGTTCCACAATCATGGCATCGATGTTAACTTTGAGATAATCCTGTACCATCCTCTCTAGGTGTTGGCTATGCATCAGACTTCTTGTCTCCTGTGGCCTTGCAAAGGATGGTCTAAAAAATTCTTGAAATGATTGGAAAAAATTTCTGTTACCACCAGATACGATGTTACTGTTACGGTTTGAGTGATGACTCGACAGTCCCACGTTGGCAAGTTAGAACTCACAGATTCACTACATGCACCACTGATACTAGCGCATGGCCATGCGGTCATGTAAACCTTTCATAGCTGCAGCAACTACAGGACCTTCCCAGAAGGACCAATGGGAGGCTGTCACAGAACATGAGCAACTTCAGGACCTTCCTAGAGGACCAATGAGAGTTGCTGCAGTACCTGAGCATGTGACCCTTGATTTCCAATTAGAGATCTTACCCTGGGCATGCTCAGAAGGGGAAAAGTAGACTTAGTCCCAAAGACTTCGGCTCACCGCTGATCAGTACTATCTATAATGGCAAAAGCTGGAAAGGCAGCAGTAACCCTTTGCACAGTGTCAGACTGAGCGAGACTCTGGGACCGACACCTCCGCAGAGCAGGCTCCACTGTGGCAGGAGAAGAATGGGAGACGCAGCGGAGATGGCTCGATATTCCCTCTGTGAAGAGGTGGGAACTTAACCCCTAACATTATCCTCCCTCCTAGGGCCCCTCCTGGACCTCGCTATGCTCAAAGGCGGCAATGAGCTGCATAGCCTAAATGTGCTCAGCAGGCTCCCAGGACCTGTCCTCAGGACCATAACCCTTCCAGTCCACCAAATAAAATTTTTTGCCACGTACCACCTTGCACCCCAAAATAGCGTTCACCTCGTAATCATCCGTAGGTGAACCCGATGTCCCGACAGATAACTCAGAAAATTGGGACATGTATACGGGCTTCAAGAGGGACACATGAAAGCTGTCAGTGATACCCAGGCGTGGTGGAAGGGCCAGATGGTAGACCACAGGGTTAACCTGTTTGAGGACCTTGAAGGGGCCCAAGTAGCGAGGTGCAAACTTAGTGGACTCAACTTGCAGCCTGATGTTATGGGCGGAGAGCCACACTAAGTCGCCAGGAGCAAAGGTCGGAGCAGGGTGCCGATGTGCATCGACGGAGGACCTCATTCTCTCCTTGGAGGCCCAAATGGCATCCTGAGTGCAGTTCCAAATGTCCCGTGTCTCCACAGCCCAGTCTGCCACCCTGGAGTTGGTGGAAGACACGGGCATAGGCACAGGAACCCACAGATGCTGGCCATAGTTAAGTGGAGTCAGCTACGGCGTTGTTCAGCGCAAACTCCGCCCACGATAGCAAGGATGCCCAGTCATCCTGCCTGGCTGAGACAAAATGTCGCAGATATGTGACCAGGGTCGGATTGGCCCTCTCTGCTAACTCATTCGTCTCAGGATGATATGCAGAAGAGAGATTCAACTCAATGCAGAGAAGATGACAAAACTCTCTCCAGAACTGAGACACAAACTGACTATCTCCCAGGGCCTGTCTGCCACCGGCAACTCAGCTGGCCGTTGTCGAAGAGATTTATTTTTGGCGCAGGAGACAGACGCCCGAATATAATCTCTGACATCATGGACCATATGCGGCCACCAGTATGTCCTCACCAGCAGCTCAGATGACCTCTTTGTCCCATAATGTCCACCCACCCTGGACGAATGAGCCCAAGAGAGAAACTCCGGTCACAAATGAGTAGGTACAAAAGTCTTGCACGGAGGCACAGAATCTAGCGAAACCGGAGCTACGGTTCTCAGGCTCTCAGCAGGGACAATAAGCCGAGGCTCCCTTTCCTCCTCCTCAGAAGACACAATGGAGCGAGAGAGAGAGCGTCAGCACAACTGTTCTTCTCCCAGAGAGATAATGGAGGGTGAAGTGGAACTGGGAGGAGAACAAGGACCATCTGGCCGGATGAGAATTTAGCCGCTGGGCTGTTTGTAAGTACACCAAATTTTTGTGGTCAGTGAAGACTTGTAAGGGAAAGCGAGCCCCCTCCAAAAAATGTCTCCACTCCGAGAAGGCCAACTTCATTGCTAGCAACTCCCTGTCCCGATGGAATAATTCCTCTCCGCTGGTGTGAAGGTCTTGGAGAAGAAGAAGCAAGGATGCTTCCGACCTTGAGCATCCTTTTGGAAGATAACGGATGAGGCATCCACCTCCAATATAAATGGCTTATCAATATCGGGATGATGTAGGATGGGAGCGCTAGCAAAATGAGACTTAATAGAAGTGAAAGCCTTGGAGACCTCTTCAGACCACAATTTGGGATTTGCTCCCTTCTTGGTGAGGGCTACCAAGGGAACTACCAAAGTTGAGAAGTTGGGAATGAACTGGCGATAGTAATTAATGAACCCCATAAAGCACTGCACCGCTTTAAGAGAATGGGGTTCTTGCCAGTCCATCACAGCCTGTAGTTTGTTTGGCAGGATCCATAGCCAATCCCTGGGTGGAGATGATATAGCTCAGGAAAGGTAAAGATTCCTGCTCAAACATACATTTCTCCAACTTGGCATAGAGGGAATATGCCCGTAAGAGGTCAGAAACATCTCTCAGGAGGGAGTCAATATCTGGAGAGAAGATGAGAATATCATCCAGATAGACTACGACCGAGGTGGAGAGCATATCCTGGAAGATATCATTAGCAAAGTCTTGGAAAATGGCTGGGGCATTACAGAGCCCGAAGGGCATCACCAGATATTCATAGTGCCCATCCCTGGTATTAAAAGCCGTCTTCCATTCGTCCCCCTCATGGATGCAAATCAGGTTATAAGCACCCCGCAGATCTAATTTGGTAAATACCCTTGTTCCCCGTAGCCTAGAGCTCAGAAATCAGGGGCAACGGGTACTTATTCTTAATGATGATGGCATTAAGATCCCTGTAATCTATGCATGGACGTAATTCTCTATTCTTCTTCTGCACGAAGAAGAAACCCGCCCCTGCAGGTGACACTTACTTCCTAATGAACCCTCTTGACAGATTCTCCTGGATGTATTGGGACATGGCCTCCTTTTCCGGGAGAGTGAGGGGATAGACCCGTCCCCGAGGAGGTTCTGCTCCAGGCATGAGATCAATAGGACAGTCATAGGGGCGGTGAGGCGGAAGGGTCTCCGCAGCCTTTTTGGAGAACACATCTGCATAGGACCAATAGCACTTGGGAAGGGAAGTAAGATCTGCGGGTATCTCTGTAGTGGTAACCTGAACACACTCCCTCACACATCTGCCTTTACATGATTCACTCCAACCCAATATCCTCCCAGAGGTCCACTCAATATGTGGGGAGTGGAAACGGAGACAGGGTGTTCCCAGCAGAATCTCGTCCATTCCCTCGGGAATGACAAATAGGGAAATAATCTCTTGATGGGAAGGGGACATAGATAATGTGAAAGGGATAGTCTGATGTGTGATTTGTGAGGGCAGTGTCGACCCATTCACTTCTCGAACAGCCACCGGTTTGGCGAGCATCACCAGAGGTATTACGTGGCGGTGAGCAAAGGCAGAGGACATGAAATTCCCCTCTGCTCCTGAGTCCACCCAAAGCTTGACTGTTAGAGTTGATGAGCCTAAAGTGATTGTCCCTTTAAAGGACAGTTTGGAGGAAAATGCCGCTGTGTCCAGTAAATCTCCTCCAATGGTTACTAGACGCAATCTTTTTCCCGACCGCTGTGGACATTTATTAGCATAATGTCCTAACTGTTGGCAAATATTACAAACCACGGGTACTCGAGCGGCCCGGGATTTAGGTCCCGCTCAAGAAATCTCCATGGCCTCATGGGAGTCGGACACCTGAACGGATGATTCTAGAGGTCTGGTGAAGGTGGGAGCCAGCCGAAACCTCTGCCTACACTGGGTCCGCTCTAACCTCCGCTCGTTAAAACAGAGGTCGATGGGAGTAGATATTGTAATGAGCTCCACCAGTGTGGCGGGAATCTCCCTGGTGGCCAGGGCGCCCTTCACATGGTCTGCCAGTCCTTTCTAGAACACCGGAATAAGGACTTTATCTGGCCACTCCAGCTCTGAGACCAGAGTCCGGAACTGGACGGCAAACTGGCTGACCATGGACGAACTCTGTGTTATTGCTAACAGTTGGAGCGCCATATCGTGGGTGACATGAGGTCCTAGAAAGACCAGTTTCAGAGAGTCCAGGAAGAAAGGAGCACTCCGCACCACATGATCATTGTGCTCCCACAGCGGTTTTGCCCACTCCAACGCCCTGCCCGACAAAAGGGAAAAAATAAAGCATACTTTCGCCCGTTCCAAATGAAAGCATGCAGCCAGAAGCTCTAGATGTATGGAGCACTGACTCACGAATCCCCGACATTGCTTACTGTTACCAGCAAACTTGTCTGGAGGTGGGAGACGGGATAAAGTCGGAGCAGGGGTGGCAGAGGACAAACTGGCTGCAGCCACACTAGCAGCCTGAACAACGACTGCAGTAACATCCACAGCTGAGGTTGTGCTTTCTAGAGACGACAACCTACCCTCCAGCTGCTGGATGTACCGCTGTAGACACTGATGCTGATTGTCTGCCATTTACTAGTCAGACCCTGGTGCTAGTATTCTGTTAGGGCTAGCGGAACGCACCGAGTAAATAGATGAAGTTATTGGTGCGTTCGCAGCCCGGGGTCCACCGTGCAGGAGGAACCTGATGCTAGCAAATGGCACTATATGACGGTATAAGTGAATTCTGTTACTTCAAAGAGTCGCCAACAAAAGAAAGCACTGTGCCCTGTTAGACTCACAGGCGAACACAGCTAACTGCTAAGCTGATAGCAGTCAGTGGTCTTGCACACACACAATCTCCTCACCGGAGGTGCTGGTATTCTAGGGTTTATTTCAGTCGGGACCCTGAATACATACACCCAAAACTTCTCACTGGAGGTGCCGGTATTCTAGGGGCTTATTTCAGCCAGGGCCCTAAATACATACACACAAGACCACACTGGCGCAAAGCACATAACATAGATTGATACTAGTGCATGGCCATGCGGTCATGAAAACCTTTTATAGCTGCAGCAACTACAGGACCTTCCCAGAAGGACAAATGGGAGGCTGCCACAGAACTTGAGCAACTTCAGGACCTTCCTAGAAGAACAAAGGGAATTGCTGCAGTACCTGAGCATGTGACCCTTGATCTCCAATGAGAGATCTTACCCAGGGGAAAAGTAGGACTTAGTCCCAAAGACGTCTGCTCGCCACTGACCAGTACTGGCTACAAAGGCAGAAGCTGGAAAGGCAGCAGTAAACCTTTGCACAGTGTTAGATTGAGCAAAACACTAGGACCGACGCCTCTGCTGAGCATGGTCCACTGCGGCAGGAGAAGAATGGGAGACCGCAGCTGACATGGCTCGAGATTTCCCCTGTGAAGAGGCGGGAACTTGACCCCTAACACTTGGTCTCCAGGGCTGACCACAACTCCTCAGCTGTGTGACTCACATTTCCCAGACATTTCAAGGTAAACACTGCCTGATGTCGTTGAGCCTTGGTGACAGCATAGTAAGGAGGTTTTGGAGGATTCCTTCTGCGCAGTTAGAACGCGGGTGGCATTACCAGACAGGCTTTGGGTGCAGGTGGAGGACCGAGAGGAGGTTGAGGAGGCAGAAGCAGTGGAGGAACTTATAGGTACAGAGGATCGACGCGCAACTCGTGGGGACGGCAAGACTTAGACAGCAGCCACTTCTCCTGCTGTCACCATAGTTACCCAGTGCCCAGTCACCGACATGTAACGCCCCTGTCCATGTCTACTCGTCCAAGTGTCTGTGGTGAAATGCAGCCTGTCACACAGAGTTTCTCAAGGAAGTGGTGATGTTGTGTGCGACATGCTGGTGTAGCGCAGGCACAGCTTTCTTTGAGAAATAGTGGCGCCTGGGCATCTGGTACTGGGGCACTGCGACAGACATAAGGTCTCGAAAATCCTCTATGTCCACCAGGCAGAAAGGCAGCATTTCTGTAGCCAACAGCTTGCAGATGGTGAAATTCAACCTCTTAGCTTTGTCATGGCTAGGAGGAAATGGTCTGTTACTTGTCCACATCTGAGGGACCAAGGGCTGGCTGCCGTACTTAGATGGGGTTGAGTAGGGGGTCCCGGGCAATCTGCTGGTCTGTGAGGAAGGTGCAGGTGGAGATATTATGTTGCCTTGATCAAAATGTGGTGGTCTCGATGTCAGAGAGCGCTCAACACCAGCAGGTGTTTCCACTTGCAAATGCACTGAAGACCTGCCAATCACACTGGCTGTTGCAGGTAAAGAGGTGGAAGGTCTGCATCCAAAACCATGTGCAACTGCTGTCCCCACAGTCACAGAGAATGAGGAGGCCACGGATGCACTTGATGGGGCAGACGGTGGTTGGCCCGGCCCAGTAGGCCACATTGCAGCACAGTGAACTTCCCACTGCAACTTATGCCTCATATCCATGTGACGGTTCATGCATGAAGTACTCAAACTATTCATGTTTTGGCCTCTACTGAGATTTTGGTGACAAATCTTGGAGACAACATGAGTTGGGTCATCCTTTGCAATCTCAAAAAATCAAAGTCCATTTTACATATAGAACATTCTTTACTTCTCTGAATATAATTCGCCATCAAACTGTACCACATCCAAAGCACTACAAATATTGGCTGGGGACTACTAGAGTGAATATTTCAATGTTCGGTTTGGATGACGATTGCTGAATGTGCAATATTCACCTATTGATTTGTTGAATATTCACCAACCATAACCGAATGCCATTCATTTCAATGGGAGGCAAAAACAAAAGCATGCACAACACCTTATAATGGCTCCAAATGCTGCCAAAACACAAATAATGAGTGACAGACATCAGGAAAGTGGCCTCAATTCACCCGCAGTACAAATTGTAGCATGGCACTGCAGCAATCATGCAAGTACTAGGATTTCATCAGCTCACCCAACCAGATGTATTAGAATCCAATTCTCAATAGACATGTGCAGAGTACGGATCACCACCAAGTTTCTGCTGGCTGACTCCCAAGTGAAAATACAAATCACTCACTTTTGAAGCTCATGCAAATATTGAATGGAGAAGATGAAAATAGAATAAAAATCTTGTCCTTTATTAGTGCATCATAAAAACAAGCTGATGTGTTCCAGCCAATACTGCGCTAAGTCATAGCATAATAAAAACACATTTCAACACAATATATAGGCACATAACAAAAGGCTACAATCAATCACAATACATATCAATTAACCATATATCAAACACCCGAGTACCCATTGGACAAAGACACACACCCTGCCCAACCTGAGTGTTTTACAAATGTTATAGCCACTAATTCTATATACAATATTGCAAATACAAATTGTAAGAATACAACAATACCCTTTGCCAATATATATATATATATATATATATATATATATATATATATATATATATATATATATATATATACTAGATTGTGGCCCGATTCTAACGCATCGGGTATTCTAGAATATGCATGTCCCCGTAGTATATGGACAATGATGATTCCAGAATTCGCGGCAGACTGTGCCTGTCGCTGATTGGTCCTGGCGGCCTCGACCAATCAGACGCGGGATGTCTACGTCCTTTATGACATCATCGTCGCTGTGCCCGTCGCTGATTGGTCGAGGCCTGGCGGCCTCGACCAATCAGAGACGCGGGATTTCCAGGACAGACAGACAGACAGACAGACAGACGGAAAAACCCTTAGACATATATTATATTTTATATATATATATATATATTATATATATAGATAGATAAATGCATGTAAATACACATAAATAAATACGCACTAGTGATGAGCGAATATGCTCGTTACTCGAGATTTCCCGAGCATGCTCGGGTGTCCTCCGAGTATTTTTTAGTGCTCGGAAATTTAGTTTTTATTGCCGCAGCTGAATGATTTACATCTGTTAGCCAGCATAAGTACATGTGGGGATTTCCAAGCAACCAGGCAACCCCCATATGTACTTATGGACAATCTACCTGGGTGAGTGCCGCATTTTCCTTTTTCTCCTTGGATATTTGTTCACTCATATGTTTTATATATGGTTAATTGTCATGTATTGTGATTGGTTGTAGCCTTTTGTTATGTGCCTTTATATATTGTGTTGTAATGTGTTTCTATTATGCTATGACTAAGGGCAGTATTACCTGAAACGGGTAAGCTTGTTTTCATGATGCACTAATAAAGGACAAGATTTTTATTCTATTTTCATCTCCTCCATTCAATATTTGCATGAGCTGGACAAGTGAGTGAACTGCAGCACTCAGCTAGGCATGAGGTATCAGGGTCTGGGACAGCATTTAGAGCTTTCAAATGAACGTCACAGTAAGACAAGGTCGGTGAGGGATCGGTGTAGGCCTCGTTTGCTGGGAGCCCTGACACCAGATGCAACATCTCTACCTGCATTCATGCTGAGCCACATTCAGGTGTCATAAATATCAGTTTTGTAGGCTACCATTGTCAGAAAAATATAAGGATGGTAACAAGGAAGTGGAGGCCTGACAGTCTCGGAGGCCTACTGCTACAGGCAACAAGCATGAAGGAGACTCAACCAGGAGTCTTCTCATTTCCAAAAATAATTGGTGGAGACCACCAAAGTGGAATAAATTTCACCACAGTAGAAATAGTATAATAGGAACCGACAGGTCTTCCACTATGCCCAATGCAACAGATGGACTCCTAACCAGGAGTGTTGACCTTTCCAAAAATTGTTGGCAGACACAACCAAAGAGGAATCAATTTCACCACAGCATAGATAGTGTACTAGGGACCGACAAGTCTACCATGACACCCAATCCATCAGATAGACACCCAACCAGGAGTGTTCACATGTAAACAAATGAGGGTCTTCACCACAGAAGTGGCATCAATTTCACAAGAATAGAAATAGTATAATAGGGACCAACAGGTCTTCCACTACAACCAATCCAGCAGATGGTCACCCAACCAGGAGTGTTCTCATTTAAACAAATGAGGACCTTACACCATAGAAGTGACATAAATTTCATGAGAGTAGAAATGGTATAATTGGGACCGACATGTCTTCCACTACACCCAATCCAGCAGATGGACGCCAAACCTGGAGTTTTCAGATTTTAAAAAATGAGGGTCTGACACCAATGATGTGGAATAAATATCACGAGAATAGAAATAATATAATTAGGACTGACAAATCTTCCATTACAGTTAACACAGCAGACGTAGACCAACCATGACTGTGCACATTTCCACAAATTTGTTGTGTCAACATCAGCAGCAGCCACAGCAGGCTCAGAATCCAAATTAAAGATATCACAGAGTGCAGTTACATGACATTAATGCATCATGCTAAAAAATGCAATATCACCTAGTCTGTACAGTCTGTGATTGGGGTGCAAAAGTCCTTAGAGATCCATGACTTGTTAATCTTGATGAAAGTTAGGTGGTCTACACTTTCAAGGGACAGCTGTCTGTGCTTATCCATCAGGACACCACCAGCAGTGCTGAAGACATGTTCTGAGAGAACACTGGCTGCTGGGCACGATAAAACCTCCAAGGCGAGCTCAGGCTACTCATCTATATTGGAAGTCCAAAATGTGAAAGGGTCCAAACCCTCCCTGATGTTATTCATATTCAGTTCTAGATACTCCTGCACCATCCTCTCCATTCGTTTACCACATGTAAGACTTGGACTCTGTTGTGCTGGTAAATGAGCTGGTTTAAAAAAAGTGTCAAAGGACTCACAGAAATTGCTTCTTCCACTTACACCACTGCTGCTGCTAATGTTTTGATGTCAACAAATTGACTTGCTGGAGGTTGGAAGTCTAGAGCTGCATTGCGAATTGTGTGCTTCACCGCTGTCTTGGGGAAAAGCTCTCTTAAGGATGTGTAAAAGTGTGTTTTGATACTACACCATTCGAGGGTCCCGTTCCATGGTGGGAAGCATCTGGCAAAATTTGGTCTTATAAAGTGGATCTAACAGAGTGGCAACCCAGTAGTCAGCAGTATTCCTAATCATAACTATATGGGGATCATGTGCAGCAAGAATCGGGTGACCTCCTAGTATTTGTTAGTGTTCGGAGATTAAGTTTTCATCGCAGCAGCTGAATGAATTACAGCTATTAGCCAGCTTGATTAGATGTGGGGATTCCCTAGAACCCAGGCACCCCTACACGTACTCAGCCTGGCTAGTAGCTGTAAATCATTCTGCTGCTGCAATGAAAAATTAATCTCTGAACACTAACAAATACTCCAAGATCACCCGAGCATGCTCGGGAAAACCCGAGCAACGAGTATATTCGCTCATCACTAGTTATTACGTCTGCATCCTCCTCTATCTCCTCCTCTTATTCTGGGACCAACATCTCCTCACGCAGGTAATTCAAAGTCTGCTCCAGCATATAGATGTCCAGAGTAGTGATGCTGATGACGGCGTCGTCGTCAGTGCTGACCATCTTAGTAGCCTATTTCAAAACTGAGCAGAAGGGTGCAGAGGTCCTTAACCTGTGCCTGCTCCACAAATATGATATGCGCCACGTCCGTACTGCATTGGGCCAGGCTATGCAACATGACATACTGCGTCAGGAATTGCTGCTGCTGCCACAGTTGCTGCAACATGGGCAGAGTGGAGTTCCACTATGTTAGCACATAACAACCTGTTATCTGGCATGGAGAAAGACCTCTGTATCGATGCAAGTTGATGATCTGGGAGGTGTGAATGGCGGAAATGAGAACACAGCTTATTTGCTACCTTAAACAGCTCACTCAGGCCAGGGTAGTGGCAGAGAAAATGGTGTACCACAAGGTTGAGGATGTGAGCCATGCAAGGCTCATGTGTGAGCTTGCCTTGCCGAAGGGCCGCCACCAGGTTCGCATCATTATCAGACACGGCCTTCCCTGGATGCAGGTTCAGCGGAGACAGCTATTAATAAAACTAAGCCGGGAGAGCTTCCACAACTCTTCAGCTGTATTACTCTGATCTCCAAAACATATCAATATTAAGACTGCCTGATTGCGGTAAGCCCTGTCTATGCAGTATGGAGGTGGTGGGGATTCACTCTGCACTGTTGGAATATGTGTCTCATTAAGGCAGATGTTAAGGGCACAGGTGGAGGCCCGAGAGGAGACAGAGGAGGAGGCAGAAGCAGTGGAGGAAGGGTTGAATGTAGAGGTTTGGCCTGCAATCCTTGGGGATTTCAAGACTTATAGATCAGAGCCCAGTCAGCGAGATGTAGCGCCCTTGGCAATGCTTACTTGTCCAAGTGTCTGTGGTGAAATGCACTCTGGCAGACATAGATTTAGTCAAGGAACGGGTGATGTTGTCTGCGACATGCTGGTGTAGTGCAGGAACATCTTTCTTAGTAAAGTAATGGCGACTGGGCAATTGGTACTGGGTGACTGCGACGGCTATCAGATTTCGGAAACCGTCTATATCTACCAGGTGGAAAGGCAGCATTTTCGTGGTCAACAGATTGGAGACAGTGGAGCTCAACCTCTTAGTTTTGTCATGCATAGGAGGAAACAATCTTTTATGTGACCACAACTGCGGTAACATGGGCTGGCTGCAGTGCTGAGAGAGGGCAGAGTACTGTGAACTAGGCAAACTACTGGACCGTGAGAGAGGTGCAGGCGGAGATGTTATGATGGACTGTGAAAGTTGTGGTGAACACGTTCTCTGAGATGGGTCTAAATCAGTAGGCATGTCTGCATCTGTTACAGTTGACGATGAGCTCTCAGTCAGTGTGACGGGTGGATAAAGAACCCGAGGTTCTGCGGTCGAAGATCTGCATCTCAATAGTTGGCACTGTTAGAGAGGAGGAGGAAGAAGCAGCAGATGTGATTAATGTAGTGGCTTATGGTTGTTGAGGTCCTCTGGTCTGTATTTTAGGGCAGTGGCATTCCCAAAGTAATGCATGTTGATTGTGCATGGGAAGGTTCATACATGTAGTAGTCAAATTATTGCAATTTTTACCTCTATTTAGTTTTGCTTTGCAAAGTTGGCAGATTATGTAAGCTGGCTCATCCTTTGCAGTCTCAAGAAAGGTCCAGGCTAGGCAACCCTTGCAACCCCTGTGAGCAGCAGACCCGTGGACACTGCTAGTCACAGCTACAGTTGTGGCTAAGGATGCAAGGTTCATCATGGCTGCATCACTAGTTCACTACGTGTTTGCTATGTATGGTGCAATGTAACCTCCTCCTCTTCCTCCTCACATGACCTACTCAGCTGTGCGGCCTCTATGTTCACGCCAACTAGGATGTAACACCTCATCATCATCATCCTGTGTTATCACATTTCTCGCCCTTGGAGTCGCCCTCCTCCTCTTCCTGCCCTGACAGCACAGTACAGTCCACTTGAGCCTCAGATATCTGAATGTCATCAGGATCACCTCCCCCAAGGGGTTAATGTCTGATGACAAGGGTCAGGATGCTGCTTGGACCCTACTTCGTCTTGCCCCAGATTTAAGCTAAAAAAAAATTGGGCATCGGTGCAGATTTCCTCCTCTTGACTGTGTGAAGATTTTGAGTACACTTCTGATGACCATTGCATAGCATGTGTGAACAGCTCTTCAGACTCACACATCTGTGGTTCCATACAGTCCGTTGTACAGTTGGAGAGTTGGGATGCGGGGGGAAGCAAGGGGAATTTGGGTGCCACCTCTGTGGACTGTATGGGTGTGATGTTGAGATGGAGGAAGTGGAGGTGAGGCCACTTTAAACTGCGCTTGCCATACACTCGAGCACATGCTATTTCTGAGCCTCATCAACAAGGTGTACCGCTGTGCGTCTGCCAAAGAAAGGTAGTGGAGTAGCCCGTCCAGTAACAGAAGCTGTCAGATGTTTTTGCATAGGACGTGATGTTGTTGGTTCACTAGTGCTTTCATTAACCTTACCACCTACCCCACGTACACCTTGAACACCAAGCCAATTCCCCTCCCACCACGGCCTCGCTTTTTCCCAGGCATGTCGCTCAGATAGTGTGTTAGGAGCACAGTATTAGTAACAAAAAATAGATTTTAAACTCTGCACCACTTTTGCAAACAGCTGAATTTCAGCAGCAGTAAATTCCAAGGTGAAATATAGCATGCTGTATCACATTAGTCACAGAAAAAAGAATTGTGTGAGTGTGGATGAGGCCTGTATGAGAAAGATATGCTCCAAACAATTTGAAAGTCAGATGTCCCCTACTGTATGACACTAGGAACAGAATCATTTTGGGATGGCATCTGGATCAGGCCTCTATAACACACTAGATGCTACAAACTATTTTAAAGTCAGGTCCCCTACAATATGACGTTTTCCAACAGAAATTTTTTTTTTGGTTATGTACGTGAGATCTGCAGACAGCTTAATTTTAACCCAACAAAATGACAAAGTATTATACTGCAGGTCATCTATCTTTTGTGCAACTGAAAAATTATATTTTTTTTAATGTGCGTTGGGTGTGCAGACAGTTTCATATCACCACAGCACTAAATGACAATGTGGGATACAGCAGGCTGTTTCACATTTAGCTAGTGAAAAAAGATTATTTAGAATACTATACTCATGCATGGAGCACAATAGAAGCAGTGCACAACATGCTTGTAGGATATGTGCCCTGCTGGGTTTGTCTGTTGCCCCCCCAAAATTGCTGGAAGGTAAAATTAATAGCCACACTGGGCACTTGCTAGCTACACTATTTGACTAACTAGCTAAAGTCTTGCTCAAACAGTGCCAGCATCAGGAGCAGCCTCTCTGCGCTGTTACATTGTTAAAATGGTGCTAAAACAAGATGTCTGCTCTTTATATGGAGAGGGACATGTGATTTCAGCAGCCAAAGTCACAAGCCGTTGTCTCAGGACATTATGGATGTTTCCTACACCCTGATTGGCTAGCCGCAATGTGCACACATAATGTTAGAAAAAAAAATTACTGTTTACAAGAACGCCACACCTCTGAGCTCTGCAAACCCCCTCCCCTCATCAAACACATGCCAAACGCTCATGAAACACCACTATTATAAGATCTAAAGTGCTGAAAATACTTTTGTGGCTTTTTCTGAATGTTACTGATTTTTCGCGATTTTATAAAATTTTGCTTGTGTTTCAGATCACAAATCCGAATGTGCCATATTCGTGCCGAATTTATGTTTGGCAATCGATCGTTTTCCGAACAAATTTGCTAATCACTAGTGACTAGTACCTCATGCAGCCCTTTTCCACCCAAAATTTCCTCAATATAGCTGGACCATCTTGTAAATAGGCATCTGTACTTTGTGTCACCCAATCTCCTTGTAGATTGTAATCTCTGACAAGCAGGGTAGTCATTATTTTTACTTTATTAGATTATTGTTAACTTTGTAACTTGACTGTTTTACATGAACTGCTGACTAGTAATGTGCTGTGGAATATGTTTGCACTATGTAAATAAAGATATTATTAGTAGTAGATTGGAGAAGGTGACGTTCAAGCTCTTAGCTTTGCCATGTCTAGGAGGAAACAGTCTTTCACGTGACCACAACTGCGCAAACAAGGGCTGACTGCTGTGCTGACGGGGGTCGAGTAGCGTGAACATGACAAACTGCAGTACTGTAAGTGAGGTGCAGGCAGGGATGTTATGGTGAATTGAGAAAGATGTGATGTGCTCGGTGTCTGAGTTCAGTCAAAAACAGCAGGCATGTCTACATCTAAAACAACTCATGTGCTCTCACTCACCATGACTTTATCTGTGCGAGAACATTTACCACGTTGATGGAGGAGAAAGAAGCAGCAGATGTGGTTTATGAGGCAGTCAGTTGGCGAGGCCTGCTAGATCACATTTTAGAGCTGTGAGATTCCTAGACTAATGCATATTGATCGTTCATGTGCCACATGTTGATCGCTCATGTGACTTAATGTAAGTTGGGTCATCCTCAAAAAAGGAACAGGCTATACAACCCTTGCTGCCCCTGTGATCTGCAGACCCATGACTGCTGCTTGTCACAGGCAGAGTTGTGGCTGAGGATGCAGTGCTTTCTGTGGTTTCATCATTTAGTGTATGTGTGGGAAGTCACAATGTAACCTACTTGTTTTCCTCCTCCACCTACTCTGATTATCTACTCAGCCACGTGTCTTTGAGTTCACACCTATTTGTTCTCCCACTCCACAACCTGAGAGTCACCTTCCTCTTCTTCCTGCTCTGACAGCACATTACAGTCCGCGTGCACCATTGGTATTCGAGTCCTATCAGGATCACCTCCACCCCCGGGAGGTTTACGCCTGGTAATGAGGCTCTATCCGTCCCTAGATCCAACTGAAAATGTTATCGCCTATCTGTGCAGATGCTTTCCTCCTCTTGAGTCTGTGAGTCTTTGGAGCCGACCTCTGACGCACATGGAATAGAATGTGCAAACAGCTCTGCAGACTCTCCCATCTATGGTTCCCCACAGTCAGTTTGGGGGTTTGAGAGTTGTTACACGGGTGGAAACAATTGGGGTGCCATTTCTGAGTACTAAACTGTGTGTGATGTTAAGGTGGAGGAAGAGGAGGAGAGGACATTTGATACAAAGCTTGCCTTCCACTGGAACACATGCTCTATCTGGCCCTCATTTGCAAGGTGTACCGCTGTGTGGCTGCCAAGGAAAGGGAGTCGAATAGCCCGTCCAGTAACAGAAGTTGTCAAAATGCTGCACAATTATTCACTGCAGCAAATCAAACTTACTTCTCATCTCTCATATCATCTCTCCCTCACAACCCTAAACAGCTATTCAGTACTTTCAATTCTTTCCTCCATCTCCAGCTCCCCCTCCCTCTTCACTCATCTCAGCTAAAGATTTTGCCTCCGTCTTCAAGCAGAAGATTGACAACATTAGGCAAAACTTTTTCCTAAAGTCTCGACAGCCCCTTCATCATGGAAGATCAACTTTCCTCTTTACTCTCCAAATTACATCTCACCACCTGTGAATTTGTCCCAATCCCATCCCACCTCAAACCACACCTTACCACAGTCTTCATTCCAACCCTAACCCACCTATTCAACCTGCCACTAACAAATGTTGCTTTCCCCACATGCTTCAAGCATACCTCAATCTCACCCATCCTCACAAAGCCCTCCCTTGACCCATTATTTATGTATAGATATCGCCCCATATCTATTCTCCCCTATGTCTCAAAACTACTGGAACAACATGTCCATCTTGAACTGTCCTCCCACCTCTCTTTCTGCTCCCTCTTTGACCGCTTACAATATGGCCTTCAACAGCACCATTTCACTGAAACAGCCCTGAATAAAGTCAACAAAAACCTACTAACTGCCACATCCAAGTGACACTACTTTGCCCTCCTCCTGAAGGACCTGATATTTGCCTTCTACACAGAGAACCATTCCCTCTTACTACAGACTCTGTACTCTCTTGAAATCACAGACTTGGCCCTATGTTGGATCTCCTCATACCTAACAGACCAGACATTCAGTGTCTCCCACTTACATACCACCTCTTCATCTCGCCCCCTATCAGTTAGTGCCCCCCAAGTTCAGTTCTAGGACTCTTGCTGTTCCCCATCTACATCTTTGACCTGGGACAGCTCATAGAGTCTCACGGCTGTCAGTATCACTGTATGCTGATGACACATAACTACCTTTCTGAACCTGATATCACCTCGTTACTAGCCAGTATCCAACTTGTTTCAGGACTGGGCTAATGCTGTGCAATTCCAAATCTTCTGATTATGCCATTCTTTTGTTGATTTGGATGTATTGTTAGAGTCATTGTTGTGCTGAAAGATGAACTTCGTGTTCATTTTTATCTTTTAACACAAACCTGAAAATTTGAATTAAAATATTCCTGCTTTTTGAAACTTTTGATAATGCCCTCCGCTTTGACTAAAGCTACACTCCCAGTTGCTGAAAAACAGCCCTAAGACATAATGCTGCCTCCACTATGTTTCACTGTAGGTATAATGTTCTTTGTTGATGCACAGTATTGGGGGAGGGCTATTGACATTGCTTTATTGTTGAATGCCTGGGGCCATCTTGCGCCTTCTTCCAGCCATAGGCATCCAGCACACTGACGCAAGCACACAAGTGGGCAGTGATAGTTGGTTACTACCTGCGCCCCAGCGATCACTTCTTCCCCCCACTCAATTGTATTTGTGTCTCTAAGACATAAATAAAATTAATTTGAGCTGTTAACAGCTCCCTGCTCCACTGCAAACTCTATCAGAATGCAGGCTACTTCCAGCAAATGTCTTGTTGGAGATGGTGCATGCAGGGGACATCGGACGGCATGATGACATTACTGCATCACCAGATATTGTAACTATATTTTCTTTGAAATGCTATGGCTTTTGCAAGTAAGATATACCTGGCTGCAATCGTGCAGCTGTGATCCGATTCATGTTCCCATTGGTTTGGACAGCATGAATCAAATGGCAGGTTCCCTTTAAGGATCAGGCTTTTCCTTTAAAGACAGGGCGATTTTTCATATTTGCTCTTTTGTTTTTTCCTACCATTTTTGTAAGAGCCATTATTTTTTAATGTTTTAGTCAATATACGGATATCAGGCATTGTTTTTTGTGGGACAAGATGTAGTTTTGAATGAGACCATTCATTTTACCATTCAATGTGTTGTAAACATTAAAATAATTACAAATGCAGTATTGTATAGGCTACAAAGACTTGTCCTTTGCATATACATTCTGGCCGGGGCAATTCATAATGAGGTACATTAGGAATTGTATATATGACAGTATTTAAACAGTTGAGTCACAAAAGGCCGGAGCATAATATTCCACAATGTTCTTTGGGTCTGACATTGTATATTTGACTAACGATCTAAGATAATACGTTGTATATAGAATCCTTGACTATTGCATCATCCTAGAAAGCTTTTCCATCATTTCCATTCTGTGATCTTTAATTTCATCAGATGCATCTTTTTCGTTAATAGCATTTACCATCAATAGATAAAATATTACATTTTAAAATTGTAGGATGTAAAATTTCTGAATGCATTTCTCTAATACTGTTAGCCTATTAATGCATACAAGTAATTATAAGGATATCAATAATAAGTTATACCAGTGCAAATAAAAAAATATGTTGGTCCTATATTTTTTAGTATTGGCCAAACGTGTTACACTAATTAATTTGTTCACCAGCTACTTCTTTACATGTCTTATGTCTATTGTGTCTTATGTGTACTTCTATATATGTCTTCTTTATATGTCTTTATTTTGGCCAACCCTTTCTGTGGACGCTTAACATTAGTATAGTCAACTTAACTCAGTTGACTATACAAGAAGAGAGGTTTATATACCAACTAATACAGTTCTTTTGTTCGCTGCCTAAAGATGAGGGATAAGTAGTTTTCTTTTTGTTACTGGGTATCTTGTTTAGACGCCAAAGTGGAAAACATTTATCTGGATAAAACAAGACCTCATGAGAGGCAAACAAGGATTCCGACAGACCTCCAGCTTCTGCCCCGCTGGCTTCCAATTCTTCAATCTTCTGCACAAATAGTCTCTTTTATGAAGCAATCTCCAAGTAGTAAGTTTTCACTTATAATATTGTTTAAATCCTCCTTTAGGCAGATTAACTCTGTTGTGCACAGTGATGAAGCTGGATTAACCCCCGAGAAACTCTCCATTGTTCCTCTTCATTACACTTATCCTTATGTCTCCCATTATCTTTTCATTTTAGTGGACAAAATGGTACAAAGTTTAATCCTCGATTAGCATCTGCAGCAGGGGAAGGGGACCTTTTCAGCCTTCACTGAGACTTGGTTCTGAACCTAAAACAAACAAGCTGTCTGGATAAATAACTTTCTAGACATATGAGCAAAAGCGTAAATAGCAAAGCGTCCACAGGCTCCCCCATCCGGAGCAATATGACATCACTGAAATGAGTCAACAATCTGTCAGGGCTTTGTTGCCCATTGACTTCATCATCTTGTCTTTGAGTTCCAGCTCTTACTGCTTGATCTAAGCAGACGTGATCAAAATAACCGCTAGTTAAACATGAATCTGTATTTTCCAATCATTATCCCCAAAAATTGTGCTTGATTTTCATGCCAAGTAGAAAGAATAGTTGATAAAATAAACCAAAACCAAAAATGGCAAGTTCGGTCTGAAGAGGGAAAAGCTCAGATAAACAGTTTTTGCAATTGGGCAAGGTGGATCTAATCTCATATTACATTTTGTAGAACATTACAGATAATTTACACATATATGCTAGATATTTTTACATGTTTTCATGCATAGTTTGCAGTTATTTCTACATATGAGACCTCAAACATATGACAAAGTTGTGTGCCCAGAGCTGGCACTGCAGCGTACAAAGTCATTATGGTTCCATGTAATAGAAATGAACAAAAGAAGAATTTCTTAAGGAACATGACATTACCTAATGATACATTATGGGTTCCTAAATATTTATACAATAAAATGTAATAGAGTTGTGTTCACTGGATTTTAAAGAAGAACTATAAGAAGAATTTTCCAGAACCAGGTTAGAACAAATAAATCCAGGTTACCGTTATATGAAACTTTAACTAACTGACATCAACTGTGGCAATTCTATGTGGATATGTTCTACCTTTATATTAATAGTGCTTTTTGTCCATAATTGTAAACGTACTTGCACAAAAATTGTCTTTTTTCCACTGCCCTTGCCACTTTTCTAAAAAAAAAAGTGGGTGAGGTCTTGGCTTGACAAACATACCACCATTTTTGCAATAAGCTAGTATAAACTTTTATGGAAATCTATGTTAGCTTGTGCCATGTATGGGTACAACAGTGTAATTCTTTTTTAATTTGTTTTTGTATATTACATTTGGTACTTTATTTTAAATTGCAATTTAAGGTTTAAGTGAAATGAGATCTTGCCATCTCCACAGCTTTCTTGCAGCCATGCATTTCGTTGCATATATTTTTAGGCTACAGTTAATGAAATATCTGTAACAGGCTAATCATACAAATTGACAGAAATTAATTAGGTGCTGTGTAGCCAGGGCCTAATTGTAGTTTTAGCTTCAGGGTAGCTGCCATTAAAGCATTAGTAGGTAGGGGATAGGGTCAACTCCGTAGTAAAAGTTCTCTCTGAAATTACTTACCCCTTAACTTTTAGGGTTCTTTATTAGCACAGATAGTACAGTTGCGTTCACTGCATATATGATACACATAGTGGAAAAGTTAAGTCCTACATGAGGAAGGGAGGCAATGGTTCATGAACTGCAGATATAAAGGTCAAGGAAGGGTGGAGAGGATCACATTGGTAAAAGTACAAATATAGATTAATCTACAATTGTAAAAAAAATGTTGATGCCACAAGCATTCAAATTACTTAACGCAATACTCTAAAATGTAGTTTTAAAATATTGCAAGATACTCATTTTCTGCAAAACCATCACAAACCAAACAAAGCTTGGAACAAAGCTTTTACATTTTCTGGTGTAAAATTGTAGTAAAACATACTAACAGGAAATGTGAATTAAGTCAAAGCACAGTCTTAGAATGAGTGATTATATTTCTGTTCATTTCAGACCCATTGTTTTCCTGCAGCCTCAGCTGCATGCAACATGAATACCCTCCCTGAAGATGGATTATTATTTGCCAAATATTGAATCATTTTGTATCAAGGATAAGGGTTTCCAGAGGTAGGAAAATGACGTGAGAAGGTCCACAACACAATTGTAGGCTAGAATGGAAAATTTATATAAGAAGAAAAGGAAAAGGGATGGGTCTGTAAAGGAGAATAGGAACTGTGACTTAACAAAATCTAAAATACTCATACATATAAAATTCTTTTTGTAAACAATGGACACGGAAGACTCATGACAATTCTTCAAAATGATGGCCATTGATTATTGTGTTCTATGAAGAATAATGAAACGTGCAACATTTCTAACTGCAGTGACTGTGTGAGAGCAATCATTTTTGTAAAATAGCAGATAATGCCAAAAAGGAAGCAAGGTAAAATATATATGTTCTAATGACAGAGAAACACTCACATTCACACATGTGGTCACAAATGTTTGGTACCCCTCATTTAACCCCTTCATGACCCAGCCTATTTTGACCTTAAAGACCTTGCCGTTTTTTGCAATTCTGACCAGTGTCCCTTTATGAGGTAATAACTCAGGAACGCTTCAACGGATCCTAGCGGTTCTGAGATTGTTTTTTCGTGATATATTGGGCTTCATGTTAGTGGTAAATTTAGGTCAATAAAATCTGCATTTATTTGTGATAAAAACGGAAATTTGGTGAAAATTTTGAAAATTTCGCAATTTTCACATTTTGAATTTTTATTCTGTTAAACTAGAGAGTTATGTGACACAAAATAGTTAATAAATAACATTTCCCACATGTATACTTTACATCAGCACAATTTTGGAAACAAAATTTTTTTTTGCTAGGAAGTTATAAGGGTTAAAATTTGACCAGCGATTTCTCATTTTTACAACGAAATTTACAAAACCATTTTTTTAGGGACCACCTCACATTTGAAGTCAGTTTGAGGGGTCTATATGGCTGAAAATACCCAAATGTGACACCATTCTAAAAACTGCACCCCTCAAGGTACTCAAAACCACATTCAAGAAGTTTATTAACCCTTCAGGTGCTTCACAGCAGCAGAAGCAACATGGAAGGAAAAAATGAACATTTAACTTTTTAGTCACAAAAATTATCTTTTAGCAACAATTTTTTTTATTTTCCCAATGGTAAAAGGAGAAACTGAACCACGAAAGTTGTTGTCCAATTTGTCCTGAGTACGCTGATACCTCATATGTGGGGGTAAACCACTGTTTGGGCGCACGGCAGGGCTTGGAAGGGAAGGAGCGCCATTTGACTTTTTGAATCAAAAATTGGCTCCACTCTTTAGCGGACACCATGTCACGTTTGGAGAGCCCCCGTGTGCCTAAAAATTGGAGCTCTGCCACAAGTGACCCCATTTTGGAAACTAGACGCCCCAAGGAACTTATCTAGATTCATAGTGAGCACTTTGAACCCCCAGGTGCTTCACAAATTGATCCGTAAAAATGAAAAAGTACTTTTTTTTCAAAAAAAAATTTTTAGCCTCAATTTTTTCATTTTCACATGGGAAACAGGAGAAAATGGATCCTAAAATTTGTTGGGCAATTTCTCCTGAGTACAACAATACCTCACATGGGGGGGTAAACCACTGTTTGGGCACATGGTAAGGCTCGGAAGGGAAGGAGCGCCATTTGACTTTTTGAATGAAAAATTATCTCCATCATTAGCGGGCACCATGTCGCGTTTGGAGAGACCCTGTGTGCCTAAACATTGGTGCTCCCCCACAAGTGACCCCATTTTGGAAACTAGACCCCCCAAGGAACTTATCTAGATGCATAGTGAGCACTTTAAACCCTCAGGTGCTTCACAAATTGATCTGTAAAAATGAAAAAGTACTTTTTTTTCACACAAAAAATTATTTTCGCCTCAATTTTTTCATTTTCACATGGGCAATAGGATAAAATGGATCATAAAATTTGTTGGGCAATTTCTCCCGAGTACACCGATACGTCATATGTGGGGGTAAACCACTGTTTGGGCACACGGCAGGGCTCGGAAGGGAAGGCGTGCCATTTGACATTTTGAATGGAAAATTAGCTCCAATTGTTAGCAGACACCATGTCACGTTTGGAGAGCCCCTGTGTGCCTAAACATTGGAGATCCCCCACAAGTGACCCCATTTTGGAAACTAGACCCCCCAAGGAACTTATCTAGATGCATATTGAGCACTTTAAACCCCCAGGTGCTTCACAGAAGTTTATAACGCAGAGCCATGAAAATAAAAAATAATTTTTCTTTCCTCAAAAATGATTTTTTAGCCTGGAATTTCCTATTTTGCCAAGGGTAATAGGAGAAATTGGACCCGAAATGTTGTTGTCCAGTTTGTCCTGAGTACGCTGATACCCCATATGTGGGGGTAAACCACTGTTTAGGCGCACGGCAGGGCTCGGAAGGGAAGGCACGCCATTTGGCTTTTTAAATGGAAAATTAGCTCCAATTGTTAGCAGACACCATGTCGCGTTTGGAGAGCCCCTGTGTGCCTAAACATTGGAGACCCCCCAGAAATGACCCCATTTTGGAAACTAGACTCCCAAAGGAACTAATCTAGATGTGTGGTGAGGACTTTGAACCCCCAAGTGTGTTAGGGCTAGTGGAACGCACCAAATAATAAGACTGATAGTGTACGGTGCGTTCGTAGCCCGGGGTCCACCGTGCAGAGATGGAACCTGCTGCTGAGTAATGACGGACTATATGGCGGTACTCATAAGTATACTCGCGTGGGTTAAACTTCACCCAACGTGAAGGAAGCGATCCTGTTGCGTCACAGGATCGCGGTACCGCACATAGAAGGCGAGCAAGCAGTCAGCGAACTTAACCCCAACTAGGATTGAAGTCCGACTAGACCACTTGCTGGCACAACACCGCAACAGGGTGTGTTAGGCAACTCTTATAATTAGAGCACCGAAGTGCGAACTGTGCCATACTGGCAGGCACCACTAAGCACCCAGACGTGGGTCAGGAAGCGCACTACTGGCGCGTGGCGCCACACTGGCGGTCACAGCAATAGACGCTGATACGTGTGTGACACGTTGAGTGATTTGTCGGGCGCTAGATAGCAGCCATACTCCATACGCGAACAGTCATACAATTGGGTAGGGGTATTTAATGAACGACTTGCACTCACAACAAACACACGTATTCAATTGTACACTAGCGCATGGCCGTGCGGTCATGCGCAGTTTATATAATTGCAGGACAGGAAGTGGCCACAGAAACTTTGCCCTTCCAGGGCCTGCCAAGAGGACCAATGGAATGCGCTGCAGAGCCAGAGCACATGACCCTCGATCTCCAACGGGAGATCTTGCTCTGGGCATGCTCAGTGTGCGCAAACAAGGACTTAGTCCCAGGGAAGTCCGCTCGCCGCTGACCAGCACTGACTTTAATGGCAGGGGCTGAAGAAGCAGCAGTAACTCTCTGTACAGAGTGAGAGCGAGCAAGACACTGGGAGCAACGTCCCTGCTGAGCAGACTCCACTGCGGCTGGAGGAGAATGGGAGACCGCAGCGGAGACGGATCGAGATTTCCCCTGTGCAGCAGAGAAAACTCGACTCCTAACAAAGTGCTTCACAGAAGTTTATAACGCAGAGCCATGAAAATAAAAAAAAAAATTATTTTCTCAAAAATGATCTTTTAGCCTGCAATTTTTTATTTTCCCAAGGGTAACAGAAGAAATTTGACCCCAAAAGTTGTTGTTCAGTTTCTCCTGAGTACGCTGATACCCCACATGTGGGGGTAAACCACTGTTTGGGCACATGCCGGGGCTCGGAAGTGAAGTAGTGACGTTTTGAAATGCAGACTTTGATGGAATGCTCTGTGGGCGTCGCGTTGCGTTTGCAGAGCCCCTGATGTGGCTTAAAAGTAGAAACCCCCCACAAGTGACCCCATTTTGGAAACTAGACCCCGAAAGGAACTTATCTAGATGTGTGGTGAGCACTTTGAACCCCCAAGTGCTTCATAGAAGTTTATAATGCAGAACCGTGAAAATAAGAAATACGTTTTCTTTCCTCAAAAATAATTATTTAGCCCAGAATTTTTTATTTTCCCAAGGGTTACAGGAGAAATTGGACCCCAAAAGTTGTTGTTCAGTTTCTCCTGAGTACGCTGATACCCCATGTGTGGGGGTAAACCACTGTTTGGACACACGTCGGGGCTCAGAAGGGAAGTAGTGACTTTTGAAATGCAGAATTTGATGGAATGGTCTGCGGGCGTCACGTTGCGTTTGCAGAGCCCCTGGTGTTCCTAAACAGTAGAAACCCCCCACAAGTGACCCCATTTTAGAAACTAGACCCCCCAAGGAACTTATCTAGATTTGTGGTGAGCACTTTGAACCCCCAAGTGCTTCACAGACGTTTACAACGCAGAGCCGTGAAAATAAAAAATCATTTTTCTTTCCTCAAAAATGATGTTTTAGCAAGCATTTTTTTATTTTCACAAGGGTAACAGGATAAATTGGACCCCAGTAATTGTTGCGCAGTTTATCCTGAGTATGCTGGTACCCCATATGTGGGGGTAAACCACTGTTTGGGCACACATCGGGGCTCGGAATTGAGGGAGCACCATTTGACTTTTTGAATACGAGATTGGCTGGAATCAATGGTGGCGCCATGTTGCGTTTGGAGACCCCTAATGTGCCTAAACAGTGGAAACCCCTCAATTCTACCTCCAACACTAACCCCAACACACCGCTAACCCTTATCCGAACTGTAGCCATAACCCTAATCACAACCCTAACCCCAACCCTAACCCTAAGGCTATGTGCCCACGTTGCGGATTCGTGTGAGATTTTTCAGCATCATTTTTGAAAAATCCACGGGTAAAAGGCACTGCGTTTTAGCGGCGGATTTTCCGCGGATTTGCAGTGTTTATTGTGCGGATTTCACCTGCGGATTCCTATTGAGGAACAGGTGTAAAACGCTGCGGAATCCGCACAAAGAATTGACATGCTGCAGAAAATACAACGCAGCGTTTCAGCGCTGTATTTTCGGCACCATGGGCACAGCGGATTTGGTTTTCCATAGGTTTACTTGGTACTGTAAACCTGATGGAACACTGCTGCGAATCCGCAGCGGCCAATCCGCAGTGTGGGCACATAGCCTAATTCTAAAGGTATGTGCACACGCTGCGGAAAACACTGCGGATCCGCAGCAGTTTCCCATGAGTTTACAGTTCAATGCAAACCCATGGGAAACAAAAATCGCTGTACACATGCTGCGGAAAAACTGCACGGAAACGCAGCGGTTTACATTCCGCAGCATGTCACTTTTTTGTGCGGATTCCGCAGCGGTTTTACAACTGCTCAAATAGAAAATCGCAGTTGTAAAACCGCAGTGAAATGCGCAGAAAAAATGCGGTAAATCCGCCATAAATCCGCAGCGGTTTAGCACTGCGGATTTATCAAATCCGCAGCGGAAAAATCTGCAGAGGACCAGAATACGTGTGCACATAACGAAACCCTAACCCTAGCCCTAACCCTACCCCTAACCCTAACCCTACCCCTAACCCTAACCCTAACCCTACCCCTAACCCTACCCCTAACCCTAACCCTAACCCTAACCCTACCCCTAACCCTAACCCTACCCCTACCCCTACCCCTAACCCTAACCCTACCCCTAACCCTACCCCTAACCCTACTTCTACCCCTAACCCTAACCCTAACCCTATTCTAACATTAGTGGAAAAAAAAAATTCTTTATTTTTTTATTGTCCCTACCTATGGGGGTGACAAAGGGGGGGGGTCATTTATTATTTTTTTATTTTGACCACTGAGATAGATTATATCTCAGTGATCAAAATGCACTTTGGAACGAATCTGCCGGCCGGCAGATTCGGCGGGCGCACTGCGCATGCGCCCGCCATTTTGGAAGATGGCGGCGCCCGGGGAGAAGACGGACGGACCCCGGCAGGATCGGTAAGTATGATGGGGTGGGGGGGAGCACGGGGGGGGGGATCGGAGCATGGGGGGTGAATCAGAGCGCGGGAGGGGTGGAACGGAGCACGGGGAGGGTGGAACGGAGCACGGGGGGCGGAACGGAGCACGGGGGGTGGAACGGAGCACGGGGAGGGTGGATCGAAGTGCAGGGGGGGTGACTGGAGCACCGGGGGTGATTGGAGCACGGGGGGAGTGGACAAGAGCACGGGGGGAGCGGAGCACAGGACGGAGGGGAGCCGGAGCAGTGTACCCGACAGATCGGGGGGCTGGGGGGGCGATCGGTGGGGTGGGGGCACATTAGTATTTCCAGCCATGGCCGATGATATTGCAGCATCGGCCATGGCTGGATTGTAATATTTCACCCGTTATAATAGGTGAAATATTACAAATCGCTCTGATTGGCAGTTTCACTTTCAACAGCCAATCAGAGCGATCGTAGCCACGGGGGGTGAAGCCACCCCCCCTGGGCTAAACTACCACTCCCCCTGTCCCTGCAGATCGGGTGAAATGGGAGTTAACCCTTTCACCCGATCTGCAGGGACGCGATCTTTCCATGACGTCGCATAGGCGTCATGGGTCGGATTGGCACCGACTTTCATGACGCCTACGTGGCGTCATGGGTCGGGAAGGGGTTAATGACAGAAAAACCTACAATGGTCACAGAAATATTGAAACAATAATCAAAAAACACCTTTGAAATAATGGGGTCAAGAGCATAGTGTAGTCAAACTCTCCCCACCATAGTGTATAGAAAATATTACTGTGGAGTACTTCAAAATACAATATTTAGAACTACAAAAAGACGGAGTAACAACAAGCCACAATATGGATAAAAATTACCAAAGACATCTTTATTAAGACAAATATAAATATAAAAACATGTCAAACCAAATCCATATAAATATAATAGTTTGCACCAAGGAGAACAAAGAGGTATATGTGGGGTGAGTAAATGGTCAAAAAAGTAAAGAGACTAGGGAAAGGAAGCTACTGTAAATATTGCTGCAGCCACTCCAGGAGTAATAAGAAGATCAGCAATAAGAGGACCAAAGTCCGTATATAGTGACCACATCAAATATACAACATTCATTCATCAGCCAGCTTAACCATAATAAGTCCAGACCAAACCTGCGCCCCAGATGGTCCCTGACGCGCATTTCATGGATAGCTTTATCAAAGAGGACAAGTTCAAAGTATCAAATGGTCACAGAAATATCTTGAATCTGACAAAAGTAATAATAAATAAAAGATCTATGAAAATGAACAAATGAATGTCAGGCATTGCTTTTCAACCATACTTCCACAGAATTTAAAAAAATGGACAGAAATGGTAGTACCAATGAAAATAATGTGATAAAAGGGACATGCTAAATCAAGGTGTGTCCACTAATTAGCATCACAGGTGTCTACAATCTTGGATTCAGTGAGTGGGTCTGTATATAGGGCTATAGATGCTCACTGTGCTGTTTGGTGACATGGTGTGCATCACAATCAACATGGACCAGAGGAAGCGAAGGAAAGAGTTGTCTCAGGAGATTAGAAAGAAAATTATAGACAAACATGTTAAAGATAAAAGTTATAAGACCATCTCCAAGCAGCTTGATGTTCCTGTGACTACAGTTGCACATATTACTCAGAAATGTAAGATCCATGGGACTGTAGCCAACCTCTCTGGATGTGGCCGCAGGAGGAAACTTGATGACAAGTCAAAGAGACAGATAATACGAATGGTATCAAAAGAGCCCAGAAAAACTTCAAAGTAGATTAAAGGTGAACTTCAAGCTCAAGTAACATCAGTGTCAGATCGCACCATCTGTCATTCTATGAGCCAAAGTGGACTTCATGGGGGACGACCAAGGAGGACACCATTGTTGAAATAAAAAACATAAAAAAGCCAGACTGGAATTTGCCAAACTACATGTTATCAAGCCACAAAGCTTCTGGGAGAATGTCCTTTGGACGGATGGGACAAACATTTAACTTTTTGGCAAGGCACATCAGCTTTATGTTCACAGACGGAAAAATTAAGCATATTAAGAAAAGAATACTGTCCCTACTGTGAAACATGGAGGAGGCTCTATTATATTCTGGGGCTGCTTTGCTGCATCTGGCACAGGGTGTCTAGAATCTGTGCAGGGTACAATGAAATCTCAAGACTATCAAGGGATTCTAGAGAGAAATCTGCTGCCTAGCGTCAGAAAGCTTGGTCTCAGTCGCAGGTCATGGGTCTTGCAACAGGATAATAACCCAAAGCACACAGCTAAAAACACCCAAGAATGGCTAAGAGGAATATATTGAACTATTCTCAAGTGGCCTTCTATGAGCCCTGACCTAAATCCTATTGAGCATCTTTGGAAAGAGCTAAAACATGCCATCTGGAAAAGTCAAACTTCAAACATAAGAAAACTGGAGCAATTTGCTCTTGAGGAGTGGGTCAAAATACCTGTCGAGAGGTGCAGAAGTCTCATTGACAGTTACAGGAATTGTTTGATTGCAGTGATTGCCTCAAAAGGTTGTGCAACAAAATATTAAGTTAAGGGTACAATCATTTCAGTCCAGGCCTATTTCATGAGTTTTATTTTTTGAAAATTCTGTGGAGGCATGGTTGGAAAGCAATGTCTGACTTTCATTTGTTCATTTTCATAGATTTTTTATTTATTATTATTTTTTGTCAGATTCAAGTTATTTCTGTGACAATTGTGGGTTTTTCTGTCATTAAACGAGGGGTACCAACAATTTTGACCACGTGTGTACAAATCACCATTAGCAATCTCATAACAACAGCTTCATAAACATGGATTCAAGAGGCACGTTTCTCCTTGTGGAGAGAAACAATTCAAACTTGGAGTGTCAATGTGAGGAGACTTTTAAGCCTTCAATGCTCCTCTAACTTTTAGAATTGCTACTTCCAATAGCTGGCACTAGAGTTTTAGTCCTCTTCCTCTCTGAAGACACAATTTACATATTTAATTTCCCAGAAAAATATTGCAGGGCTTAAAAATCTCCTCACATTGGCATACCAGGCGTGGCTTGTCTCTCTCCACAATGAGAAACATTACCCCTTGGTTCCTGGTCAGGCGCCTCTCCCCAGCCAAACCAGATCTCAAACTTTGCACTGATGAGGAGCTGTAACCCGAAACACAATGTCTTGAAATTAATATTCTGGATTGGCTTTTATTCTAAGTCATGTGACAAGGCTCGTTAAAGGGTTGATATTGACCTTTAGGATTGCTACTTCCAATAGGTGGCATAGATAAAAATTCTCAGTATAGGGAATAAAAGCACTTTTATTCAGACAACGCATTATAACGTCGTACCAGCATCTTTTTCAAGTCATGAAATTCCAACAGATGACTTGAAAAAGGCGCCGCTGCGGCATATTGTGTTGATAAGAGAACCCTCCCTTTTCAAACTACCTTGAAGCAAGAGACTTTATTCCATCTGCGCAGCCTCTTTAAAATGCTTTTATTCTCAATACAGAAAATGTTTACCAGGGGTTTCTCCCCAGCCACAAGGCAGAAGCAGGTGGAATTTCAAATGAGCATTGAACAATCCCCAAAGTGAGCAGCAACTTTTTACTTTTTTTTCTCTCTTCCTTAATTAGGGTCATCAAATGGCATCAATTTCATGAGAGTAAAAATAGTATAATAGGGACCGACACAAATCCACTACAGCCAACCCAGCAGATGGACACCAACCATGACTGTTGACATTTTCACAAATATGTGTTCAAATCTGCAGCAGCAGCAACAGAAGGCACAGAAGCCACACTACAGTAAAGATATCCTAGAGTGCAATTACTTGAGATCAATGCAGCACACTAAAAACTTCAACATCGCCTAACCTGTACAGTCTACCAAACAAAGACAAAGGTATGCAAGAAAAAACGGGATCACCAACACAATGAAATGCTAAATAACAATTAGTTTATTGAGAATACACAAAGCACATTTTAAAAACATTTAAAAGGCCTCCACCACATGGGTAGAGGTGGCGGGTCCACACTACAGGTTAACAAAAAGCAATATATTATACAATTTCATTGTGTTGCTGATCCTGTTTTTTCTTGTATACCTTTGTCTTTGTTTGGTATATGTTATATGAGTATGCAATAGGTGATCCCATTTCTTTATATTGGATGGTGACCGCTCCAACAGTTTTTTCGTGATCTCGAGTTGGTTGAGGGCTTATTTTTTGCTAGCCGAGCTGATATTTTTAATGATACCATTTTGGTGCAGATGCAATTTTTTTGATTGCTCATTATTGCATTTTAATGGAATGTCGTCGTGACCATAAAAACATAATTCTGGCGTTTTTACTTTTTTTTCTCGCTACGCTGAGCGATCAGGTTTAGAGATCGGGTTAATCCTTTTTTCATTGATAGATTGGGCGATTCTGAATGCGGCGATATCAAATATGTCTATGTTTGATTTTTTGTTTTGTTTTGAATAGGGCGAAAGGGGAGTTCTAGTCTACAATGGAGACTATTGAAGCATGCCAAAAGTAAATGTTTTTAAAAATATTAAAAAATATATAAAACTTCATATTTTTTAATTTTTTTTATATTTTTAAAAACTTTTTTTTTTTACTTTTGGCTTGCTTCAATAGTCTCCATGGGAGACTAGAAGCTGCCATAACCTGATCACCTCTGATACATAGAGGTGATGATCAATGCGCCTCTCTACTGCAGAATTACTCACTTGCTATGAGCACTGACCACTGGATGGCGCTCATAGTAATCTGGCACTGACAACCATAGAGGTCTCCTGAAGACCTCCGGTTGTCTTGCCAACACCCCGGTGACCTGTGATCACGTGATGTGGGTATATTTTCGTGGCGATTGCGGAAAGCGCTTGTTAAATGCCACTGCCAGAGTTTGACAGCAGCATTTAACTGGTTAATAGCCACGTGTGGATCATGATTCCACCCTTGGCTACTGCGAGCACATGTCAGCTATTCTAAACAGCTGACATGTCCCGGGAAAGCTGTGGGCTTACCTCTCGAGCCCACATCAAAGGGAGGGAGTCCAACATCATTGTAAATGTATGCCCAATGTCATAAAGGGGTTAAGGTTGTGTACACGTGTTTCCATACCTCAGCATTCGTGGGTCCCTTTCCAGGGCGGGAAGCATCTGGCAAAATTTGGTCTAATAACGTGGATCTAACAGAGTGGCAACCTACTAGACAGCACTATTTCAAAACATAGCTATACAGGGATCATGTTGAAGATAGTGCAGCAAGAAGGCACTCATACGTCGGGCTCTTCCATGAGGTCCAAACTCATGCTGTTACAACTCTGCTTTCAAGTAACCTGAGGCTCCTTCCCTGTCCCTACCACGATTATCGGACATGGCCTTCCCTGGATGCAGGTTCAGTGTAGACAGCCATTGCTCAAACTCAGCATGGAGAGCTGTACACAACTCTCTGCACAGAACGGAGGTGGTGGAGATTCGTTCTACACTGTTGTAACGCATGTCTCATTAATGAAAAAGTTGAGGACGTAGGTGGAGACTCCAGAAGAGGTAGAGGATGAAGCAGAAGCAGTGGAAGAAGTGAGAAAAATAGAGGTTTGTCCTGCAAGCCTTGGGGATTCCAAGACTTGTGGAGGAGCACCTTCCCTGCCTGCCCTAACAGCCACCAGATTCACACAGTGCCCAGTGAGCAAGAAGTAATGCCCTTGGCCATGCTTACTCATCCAAAAGTCTGTGGTGAAATGCACCCTGGCAGACATAGATTTAGACAAAGAATGGATGATGTTGTCTGTGACATGCTGGCGTAGTGAAGGTATAACTTTCTTTCAGAAGTAATGGCGAATGGCCAACTTGTACTTGGAGACTGCAATAGCTATTAGATTTCATAAGCGGTCTGTATAAACCAGATGGAAAGGCAGCATTTCGGTGGCCAACAATTTGGAGATGGTGGAGTTCAACCTCTTTGCTTTGGCATGTGTAGGAGGAAACAATCTTTTATTTGATCACAACTGCCGGGCCATGGGCTGGCTGCAGTGTTGAGAGAGGTTGGGGTATGGTGAACTGGATAAACTGCTAGACCATGAAGGAGGTGCAGGTGGAGATGTTAAGGTGGTTGATAAAGGTGTGGTGTGCTCTTTCTCTCAAATCAGTGAAAAAGAGCAGGCATATCTTTTTCCGTTACAGCTGATGGGCTCTCACTCAGCCTGACTGGAGTGGATAAAGAACCCAAGGTTCACTGGTCAGAGACCTGTGTCACAATACTTGGCAGTGGCACGGTAACAGAGGAGGAGGAAGAAGCAGCAGATGTGATTGATGGAATGGCTGACGGTTGTTAATGTCTGCTGGTTTGCATTTTAAGGCATTGGGTTTCCCAGACTATCGCATGTTGATTGTGCATGTGAAGGCTCATGCATGTAGTAGTCAAATTATTGCACCTATTCCCGCTACTAAGTTTTTTTACAAGTTGGCAGATTATGTGAGTTGGCTTGTTCTTAGTGGTGTCAAAAAAGGCCCAAGATAGGCAACTCTTGCCACCCCTGGGAGCTGCAGACCTGCAAATGCTGCTAGAAACAGCCACAGTTGTGGCTGAGGATGCATTGCTTGTTGTGGCTGCATCACTACGTGTCTGCGTGTCTGAGTAGGTCATCCTAAGATTACCTACTCAGCTGCATTCCTCTGTGTACATACCAACATGGATCTACCACTAGAGTTGAGCGACTTTTACTTTTTTAGGATCGAGTCGGGTTTCGCGAAATGCGACCTTTCTCAAAAGTTGGGTCGGGTGAAATAGGCCGATTATTGCAAAAAGTCGGGGGCCAACTGAAACACGAAATCCAATGCAAGTCAATGGGGAATCAAAGTTGGCAGTGAGTGGAGGACAGGAAAATACCTACAGTGCCAATTTTAATGCCAAAAACATCAATTCTTATTTCTTAAGCTTGTCAATCTCAATTTACTTTATAATAATAGTTAGGCATTGAAAACGGAGGCTCATTTGGCTAAAGTTGTGGGGGGGGTAGGGCTGGCTCAAGATTTTCATGTGCCCAGGAAACGCGGAATACGTCACGGCGGTGGAGCAGGTAGAGGTAAGTATTTCAACTTTGCAAATGCTGTGATCCTGAGCAAGCAGGGGGGGGCACTAGTTGGCACTGGTACAGAGCCCCTCATAGTACGGCGGTGTGTTTGATGGCAGGCGGGGCCATCTACTGCCAGAGACACTTTTGTGTACTATGAGGGGCCCTGTGCCAGTGCCAACGAGTATGCCCCCCCACCTGATGAAGGATCCTGCACTTTTATCTGCACTTTCCTCTTTTTCCCCGTGTAAGGTGGTATAGTATGCGGGAAGGGGAACCTGACTTTCAGCAGGGTCAGATTCTGGCTGTGTAGAGTGCAAGGGGAATGTAGTGGTCTGGGTCAATGTACCAGCAGACTCATCTAGCAGTGGCTGGGCAATGGGCAGGATGAGGAGGAAACACAGATATAGGCCCAAATAAATAAGTAAATGCAGTTCAAAATTGGTAACAGGACTAAACAGGCAGCATTGCTTTGTTCAGTGGAGGACAACTGTAATGAGAGGCTCACACAGACTTAGTAGGCCTAAAATAAAAAAGTAGGCTAAATGCATTTCAAAATTGGTAACAGGAGTACACAGGCGGTATAGCTTTGTTCAGCAGAGGACAACTGTAATGAGAGGCTCACACAGTTACTAGGCCCAAATAAGTAAGTACGCTAAATGCAGTTCAAAATTGATAACAGGAGTACATAGGTGGCATTGCTTTGTTCAGTGGAGGACAACTGTAATAAGTGGCTCAGACAGACTGAGTAGGCCTAAAATAAAAAAGTAGGCTAAATGCAGTTCAAAATTGGTAAGAGGAGTACACAGGTGGCATTGCTTTGTTCAGTAGAGGACAACTGTAATAAGTGGCTGACACAGTTAGTATGCCAAAATAATAAAGTGGGCTAAATGTCTGCCAAAAAATTGTTCATAAATAAACTGGTAGTATAGCTAGGTACAGGGGTGGGCTCCTCTGATGAGTAGCAGACAGTGGTAGTTGGCGCAAAGTATTAACTGGTCTACAGGGCCCCTGTATATTTTTACTGTCATCTATCATTTCAACAAATTTGTATTGGCAGTGCCATTGAAGGATTTAACAGCACAGACTACACAGTGGTGGAGCAGGGAGAGGTAAGTTTTGCAAGTGGTAGAGCACTGTTCGAGCTGGGGGAACACTCTCTCGTGGGCGGCGGTACTGGCACAGGGCCCCTCATATTACGAAGGTGTGTCTGACGTTGGTTGTGCACCACCACCATCAGAAACACTTCATTGTACTATGAGGGACCCTGTGCCAGTGCCGTCGCCCAAAAGTGGGCACACCCACCTGTCCAGGCAAATGGCACTTGCACGGATGCTGGCGCCAAGTGGTGACCACGACCCTGTGGGGGGAGTCAGCCCATTTAGGGAGGTATAAAATGACCTATGGTGGACATTCAGCAGCTGCAAATGGAGGAATTGGAGAAGTCAGTAAGAGGAGGCCAAAAGCAAGACATTTTTCAGGCAAGCTACGTGTCAGCAGGGGAAGGTGGGGCAAAATAATTAGAAATCCATGATTGGTTCATTTTAATGAAGGTTAGATCATCAACATTTCGGGTAGCCAGACGTGTCCTTTTTTCAGTTAGTATTGAACCAGCAGCACTGAACACTCTTTCTGATAGCACACTAGCAGCTGGGCAAGCGAGCTCCTGTAATGCATATTCTGCCAATTCAGGTCAGGTGTCTGTTTTAGATGCCCAGCAATCAAAGGGGAATGACCTGTGAGTGAGAACATCGATAAGGGAGGAAAAGTAGTTCGTAACCATACTGGACAAAAGCTGTCTCCTGTCACTTTGAATCGATGCTGCAGTACCTGTCGTGTCAGCGGTCATTGCAAAATCACTCCACAACTTGGTCATAAAACCCCTCTGTCCAACGCCACTTCGGATTTATGCACCTCTAACACCTCTGCCATGTTGCCCCCTACGGCTCATGCAGGGCCGGTCCGAACATAAAGGCGAACTAGGCGGCCGCCTAGGGCGCCAACGCAAAGGGGGCGCCAGAGAAAAAATAGAAAAAATTATAAAAAATCTTTTCAAAAGGCAAAAAGTTTTAGGGATGGAAAGAAAAGTGTACATAATTTTTTTTAGCATAAATTTAAAAGAAAAACCGTTGAGCTACAATTTACGCACGGAAAGGAGGCGCTAAACTGCGGACGTGAGTCGTTTGCATCGTCTGCTGACAGGTGTTTGATCCCGCGCGTTTATTTTGCTCCTAAGTTTTCAAATGTTGGCAAAGCAAAGCAAACAACCAAAAATGCACACTTAGCACACACTACACTAAGGGGGCGCCAGAGAGAAAACAATACGTATACTTAAAAGGTAGGTGTACCATATGGCCTATTTATACGTAGTTTGAACTTTAGGTACTAGGTACTAGTTGGCGATTATATTGATAGATGTCATCAGCAGTTGATGCGGCTAGTGGAAGGAGTCTGTTTTGACGCATTGGCGTAGACTGCCTGGCTGGACTGCCAGTCAGGCCAGCTAAGGCAAGGGAGATAGATAGTATCTACGTTTTTTGCATATCGGCGCGCGTGATTATAATATTTTCGAGGTATGTCTCTACTGTTTGCATGCTTTATCATGTGAGCCATTGCTGTTATTTTGTATATTCATTAGATTCATTGTTCCATGAGGTTTCATGTATGCAAATAGAAAATAGGAGGTTTTTAGTAAATTTTTGGCCAGAAATATCTGCAATCATTAAGAAGCGATGAAGAGATGGAAAAGCTGCTAGTTGATGCGAGGGAAATCGCAGAAGAGCTTGGCATAACCGGCTAATTTTGAGTCAAGTTCTGCGCCAAAACGTTTAAAGAAAAAAGCCAGACAGTTCTCTTATGAAGGGAAAGATGAGCCCATAAGAGATGAGAAACAGAGTTTCAAAATTAACTTTTACGTTGCGATCTTAGATACTGCTATAAATTCAGTTGATGAGCGGGTAGTAGCTGCGTATTGGGAGCGCAGCCGCACGGTGTTCCCTTGGCTTAACAGCTGCGCATTTGGAACATAGGTGGACGGGGTTCCCTCACTTCCGCTCCTGCGCATTGTGCAGTATACTTAGTGTATGGCAACGTAGCAACCTGGCGCTGCGTCATGACGAAATGAGGGTGCACAGGGTATAGCGTAGGATACTACATTCACGGGGACGGCTCACATGGGCTTTTTTATCTGCCGTCATTGGTCGGGCACTTATTTAAATAGGCCCTCATCTCTCCTCCTTACTACATACACCCCCGGAAGAAGAAATTTATCGAAACGCGCGTAGGGGTATCTTCCGGTCCAGTGAGTGTCTGGCAGGTAACTATGTACTTTGATTAGGATGCTGCTGTGGTTTAGCTTTCATTTACTGGGGTTAAATTACTTTATCTATAGCGGTCATAGGTTTCCATGACTATTTATCTGCATGATGTTGCACTATTGTTATTTGCACATGGTTTTGCCCTGGTGGTGAGGTACATACTCTCTGGGAACATGTGTCATACAAGGCTTAGTAGTTAGCGCTACTGTTGCCTGCACACAGTTATACCCTGGTAGTGAGGTGTATACTCTCTGGTATATGTGTTATATAAGGCTTAGTAACTAGCGCTAGCGTTACCTGCACACAACTATACCCTGATGGTATGGTGTATACGCTCTGGGAATATGTGCAATACAAGGCATATTAGCTAGAAATATAAGTTAACAATATATGCAGATGTAATTGGCTTTTCTTAGTGATTTTTTTCATAGCCCCAGTACCTCTATAGAATTATCTCTTTCCAGCACCCTACTTGACCATAGACATATATATATCTTTTGTAGCCACAAAATATTAGTCATATGACTACAATGGAAAAGTTACTTGCATATTTTGTTTCTAAGTGAAATTACCATTGGTTACATACCTGTTAACACCCACTGTGCCGGTGGTTGGTTTGGAGGCATTCTGATTTTATGTGTGTATTTTATTGTATTTTTGTTAATAAAAGTTTCTAGTTTTGAACATAAACATTCTGGAGCCTGGTTTTTATATCAACTGGGTTTTTTGAGATATTGATGTTGTGAATGTGTTCCGGATTCACCTTTTTTGGACTAATATGTATAAATGAGTCCAAATCTGCTGCAACCTATCCACCACAGTATCCACACCAGGACAGTCCGAAGACTCAACCTGCCCTGAAGAGAAACGAGGATGGAAACCAGAATTGCAGAAAAACGGCGAAACCAAAGTAGCCGAGCTGGCCCGATTACTAAGGGCGAACGCAGCCAAAGGCAAAAAGGACACCCAATCATCCTGATCAGCAGAAACAAAGCATCTCAGATATGTTTCCAAGGTCTGATTGGTTCGTTCAGTTTGGCCATTTGTCTGAGGATGGAAAGCCGAGGAAAAAGACAAATCAATGCCCATCCTAGCACAAAAGGCTCGCCAAAACCTCAAAACAAACTGGGAACCTCTGTCAGAAATGATGTTCTCCGGAATGCCATGTAAACGAACCACATGCTGGAAAAACAATGGCACCAAATCAGAGGAGGAAGGCAATTTAGACAAGGGTACCAAATGGACCATCTTAGAGAAGCGATCACAAACCACCCAAATGACCGACATCTTTTGAGAGACAGGGAGATCCGAAATAAAATCCATAGAGATATGTGTCCAGGGCCTCTTCGGGACCAGCAAGGGCAAAAGCAACCCACTGGCACGAGAACAGCAGGGCTTAGCCCGAGCACAAGTCCCACAGGACTGCACAAAAGAACGCACATCCCGCGACAGAGACGGCCACCAAATCTCTGGTACCAAAGATTCCAGGATGACCAGCCAACACCGAACAATGAACCTCAGAGATAACTCTACTCGTCCATTTATCAGGGACAAACAGTTTCTCCGCTGGGCAACGGTCAGGTCTATTAGCCTGAAATTTTTGCAGCACCCGCCGCAAATCAGGGGAGATGGCAGACAAAATTACCCCCTCCTTGAGAATACCCACCGGCTCAGGCAAACCCGGAGAGTCGGGCACAAAACTCCTAGACAGGGCATCCGCCTTCACATTATTAGAGCCCGGAAGGTACGAAACCACAAAGTCAAAACGGGAGAAAAACAGCGACCAACGAGCCTGTCTAGGATTCAACCGTTTGGCAGACTCGAGATAAGTCAAATTCTTGTGATCAGTCAAGACCACCACGCGATGCTTAGCTCCTCCAAGCCAATGACGCCACTCGTCGAATGCCCACTTCATGGCCAGCAACTCTCGATTGCCAACATCATAATTACACTCAGCAGGCGAAAACTTCCTGGAAAAGAAGGCACATGGTTTCATCACCGAGCCATCAGAACTTCTTTGCGACAAAACAGCCCCTGCTCCAATCTCAGAAGCATCATCCTCGACCTGGAACGGGAGAGAAACATCTGGCTGGCACAACACAGGGGCAGAAGAAAAACGATGCTTCAACTCCTGAAAAGCTTCCACAGCAGCAGAAGACCAATTGACCACATCAGCACCCTTCTTGGTTAAATCAGTCAACGGTTTAGCAACACTAGAAAAATTATTGATGAAGCGACGATAAAAATTAGCAAAGCCCAGGAACTTTTGCAGACTCTTCAGAGATGTCGGCTGAGTCCAATCATAAATGGCCTGAACTTTAACAGGGTCCATCTCGATAGTAGAAAGGGAAAAAATGAAACCCAAAAATGAAACCTTCTGAACACCAAAGAGACACTTTGACCCCTTCACAAACAAAGAATTCGCACGCAGGACCTGGAACACCATTCTAACCTGCTTCACGTGAGACTCCCAATCATCCGAGAAGACCAAAATATCATCCAAGTATACAATCAGGAATTTATCCAGGTACTCTCGGAAGATGTCATGCATAAAGGACTGAAATACTGATGGAGCATTGGAAAGCCCGAATGGCATAACCAGGTACTCAAAATGGCCCTCGGGCGTATTAAATGCTGTTTTCCATTCATCGCCCTGTTTAATACGCACAAGATTATACGCACCACGAAGATCTATCTTGGTGAACCAACTAGCCCCCTTAATCCGCGCAAACAAATCAGACAGCAGCGGCAAGGGGTACTGAAATTTGACTGTGATTTTATTAAGAAGGCGGGAATCAATACAAGGTCTCAACGAACCATCCTTCTTGGCCACAAAAAAGAACCCTGCTCCCAATGGCGACGACGACGGGTGAATATGACCCTTCTCCAAGGATTCCTTAACATAACTCCGCATAGCGGCGTGCTCAGGCACAGACAAATTAAACAGTCGACCTTTAGGAAACTTACTACCAGGAATCAAATCGATAGCACAATCGCAATCCCTATGCGGAGGTAGGGTACTGGATTTGGGCTCATCAAATACATCCCGGTAATCCGACAAGAACTCTGGGACCTCAGAAGGGGTGGATGATGAAATAGACAGAAATGGAACATCAACATGTACCCCCTGACAACCCCAGCTGGACACAGACATTGATTTCCAATCCAATACTGGGTTATGGACCTGTAGCCATGGCAACCCCAACACGACCACATCATGCAGATTATGCAACACCAAAAAGCGAATATCCTCCTGATGCGCAGGAGCCATGCACATGGTCAGTTGGGTCCAGTACTGAGGCTTATTCTTGGCCAAAGGCGTAGCATCAATTCCTCTCAATGGAATAGGATACTGCAAGGGCTCCAAGAAAAACCCACAGCGCCTAGCAAACTCCAAGTCCATCAAATTCAGGGCAGCGCCTGAATCCACAAATGCCATGACAGAATAGGATGACAAAGAGCAGATCAAAGTAACGGACATAAGAAATTTCGACTGTACAGTACCAATGGTGGCAGACCTAGCGAAACGCCTTGTGCGCTTAGGACAATCGGAGATAGCATGAGTGGAATCACCACAGTAAAAACACAGCCCATTCAGACGTCTGTGTTCTTGCCGTTCAGCTCTGGTCAAAGTCCTATCACATTGCATAGGCTCAGGTTTATGCTCAGATAATACCGCCAAATGGTGCACAGTTTTACGCTCACGTAAGCGTCGATCGATCTGAATGGCCAAAGACATAGACTCATTCAGACCAGCAGGCATAGGAAATCCCACCATGACATCCTTAAGGGCTTCAGAGAGACCCTTTCTGAAAATTGCTGCCAGAGCACATTCATTCCATTGAGTGAGCACACACCACTTCGTAAACTTCTGACAATATATCTCTACCTCATCCTGGCCCTGACACAGAGCCAGCAAGATTTTCTCTGCCTGATTCACTGAATTAGGTTCATCATAAAGCAATCCGAGCGCCAGAAAAAACGCATCAATATCACATAATGCAGGATCTCCTGGCGCAAGGGAAAATGCCCAGTCTTGAGGGTCGCCACGTAATAAAGAAATAATGATCTTTACTTGTTGAACTGGGTCACCAGAGGAGCGGGGTTTCAAAGCCAGAAACAGTTTACAATTATTTTTGAAACTCAGAAACTTAGCTCTATCTCCAGAAAATAAATCAGGAATAGGAATTCTAGGTTCTAACATAGAATTCTGAACCACAAAGTCTTGAATATTTTGTACTCTTGCAGTGAGATGATCCACACAAGAAGACAGACCTTTAATGTCCATCACTACACCTGTGTCCTGAACCACCCAAATGTCTAGGGGAAAAGAAAGACAAAACACAGTGCAGAGAAAAAAAAATGGTCTCAGAACTTCTCTTTTCCCTCTATTGAGAAACATTAGTACTTTGGGCCTCCAGTACTGTTATGAACTGGTGGTTTAGAACCACAATGGACCTGGTGGTTAAGAGCACACAAAATGACCAGATAGTTACTAATAACATTGGACGAGCTCTGAGACGTGGGAACTCTGCTGACCGCAATCCCTAATCCTATCATACCACACTAGAAGTAGCCGTGGAGCGCTCCTGACCAGACCTAGGCGCCTCGGCACAGCCTAAGAAACTAGCTAGCCCTGAAGATAGAAATATAAGCCTACCTTGCCTCAGAGAAATTCCCCAAAGGAAAAGGCAGCCCCCCACATATAATGACTGTGAGTAAAGATGAAAATACAAACACAGAGATGAAATAGATTTTAGCAAAGTGAGGCCCGACTTACTGAATAGACCGAAGATAGGAAAGATAGCTTTGCGGTCAGCACAAAAACCTACAAACAACCACGCAGAGGGCGCAAAAAGACCCTCCGCACCGACTAACGGTACGGAGGTGCTCCCTCTGCGTCCCAGAGCTTCCAGCAAGCAACACAAACCAAAATAGCAAGCTGGACAGAAAAAATAGCAAACAAGAAACACAAGCAGAACTTAGCTTATGCAGGGAAGACAAGCCACAAGAACGATCCAGGAGAGAGCAAGACCAATACTGGAACATTGACTGGAGGCAAGGAACAAAGAACTAGGTGGAGTTAAATAGAGCAGCACCTAACGACTTAACCTCGTCACCTGAGGAAGGAAACTCAGAAGCCACAGCCCCACTCACATCCACCAGAGGGAGCCCATGGACAGAACCAGGCGAAGTACCACTCATGACCACAGGAGGGAGCTTGACCACAGAATTCACAACACTAATGGACTTAGAATTCGCCAGGCGCTGTGGTTTTTCCTTGCAGCCTTTGCAGAGCTCTATTCCTTTGAGAGGTATTGATGCTACACCCTTGGCCAAGGAAAAACCTCAGTACTGGACGCAGATGACTATGTACACGGCCCCAGCACATCAGGAAGATTGCCGTTTTCCGGTGTTGCATAACCTGCATGATGTTGTTGTACTGGGTTTTCCATGGTTACAGGAACATAATCCGGTGCTGGATTGGAAAACTATGACTGTGACTAGTTGGGGTTGTCAAGGGGTACATAGTGACGTTCCTTTGATGTCAATTTCCTCTGCCCCCTCTTCTGAGGTCCCTGAGTTTTTGTCGGATTTCCAGGATGTATTTGATGAGCCCAAGTCCAGTTCCCTTCCACCACACAGGGACTGTGATTGTGCTATTAACTTGATTCCTGGTTGCAAGTTCCCTAAGGGCCTACTTTTCAATCTGTCTGTGCCAGAGCATGCCGCTAGAGTTGAGCGACCTTGACCTTTTTAGAGTCGAGCCGGGTTTTGCGAAACCCGACTATGTCCAAAGTCGGGTCGAGTGAAATCGGCCGATTATGACGTAAAGTCGGGATCGACCGAAACACGAAACCCAATGCAAGTCAATGGGGCAGCATAGTCGGCAGTGAGTGGGGGCCAGGAAAACACCTAGAGTGCCCATTTTAATGTCAAAACCATCCATTCTTCTTAATGAAGCTTGTCAAGCGTAATTTACCTTATAATAATTGGAAGGCATTTGAAATTGGGGGTCATTTGGCTAAAGTTGTGGGGGGTAGGGCTGGTTCAAGTAATTAGTGGGCCCAGGAAATCTGGACCACGTCACGGCAGTGGAGCAGGGAGAGGTAAGTATTTCAACTTTGCAAGTGCTGTGAACCTGAGCAAGCAGGGGGGGCCCACTCGTTGGCATTGGCACTGGCACAGGGCCCCTCAAAGTACAGCGGTGTGTTTGCACGGCGGGGGCGCCTCCCACCGGCAGCAACACTTTTGCGTACTATGAGAGGCCCTGTGCCAGTGACGTCGCCAACTAGTATTCCTCCCCCCACCTGATGAAGGAACCTGCACTTTCATCTGCACCTTCCTCTTTGTCCCCGTGTAAGGTGGTATGGTATGCGGGAAGAGCAACCTGACTTTCAGCAGGGTCACAATGTTGTTGTGTAGCGTGCACGGGGAATGTTGCGTTATGGGTCAATGTACCAGCAGACTCATCTATCACTGGCTGGGCAATGGGCACGATGAAGTGGAAACACAGATATAGGCCCAAAGAAGAAAGTGGGCTAAATGCAGTTCAAAATTGGTAACACAGGAATAACCAGGGGGCATTGCAGTGGAGGACAACTGGAATGAGAGGCTGACACAGAGAGTAGGGCCAAATCAGTAAGTAGTCGAAATGCAGTTCAAAATTGGCAACCGTAGTAAACAGGCGGCACAGCTTTGTTCAGTGGAGGAGAACAGCAAGGAGTGGCAGACACCGATAGTAGGCCCCAACCCAACTAGTAGGCCAAATGCAGTTTAACATTAACAACTACTTAACGAGAGGCTGAAAATGGAATTTCAGGACAGGAAACCAGGAGAACAGCAAGGAGCGGCAGACACCGATAGTAGGCCCCAAACCAACTAGTACGCCAAATGCAGTTGTTCCATTTAACCACAATTTAATGAGAGCCTGAAGATAGAAGCTCAGGAAAGGCAACCTGGTGAAAACCTTGGAGTGTAACACAACCTGTCTCTACACCCCATACCAAATTTGTAGGCCTAATGCAGCGTAGTTTCCACCAACTACTAAACGAGAGCCGGAAGATCGAAGCTCATGAAAGGCAACCCGGGGAACACCTTGGAGTGTAACACAACCTCTCTCTACACCACGAAAGGGCTGATTCTTAGGAAGGAAGGCTGTTGTAAATAAGCATTGCGCGTCCGAGGGTGATTATATTCTTATTCGGTATCTACTCACCCTCGGACGCGCCATGCTTCTTGATTTGTAATTAATGTTTATTTGCAATGTGCTTTTGACTTACTCAATTATTTTTTTAATTATTGATTTTATTAAATTAATAGTTTAACATCTTATTGGAAATAATTTAAAGGAGACGCGACAGGACAACACTCGGTGGATGCCATATCTGTGTTAACAACTCCAAAAAACTTTCAGTTAACTTCTTGCAGGAGAAAGAAATTGTAGCTGTTGGACCTTTGTAGTACAGTTCCAGATATTTGTTGTGTGTTTGTTTTGATTGTTAAAATGTCTGCATTTGAGATCTCAACACGATCTTATTTTTTATAATCAAATTAATTTTTTAAATATTTTATTAGGTTGGTTCAAGGGGTACACGGGCCGCAGTAGACAGGTCAGTGGAGGCCTAGTGGAAGGAGGGACCGCAGATGCGCCACTGTTTCACCCATACACAATTAGTAGGCCTAATGCAGCGTAGTTTCCAACAGCTACTAAACGAGAGCCGGAAGATCGAAGCTCAGGAAAGGCAACCTGGGGAACACCTTGGAGTGTAACACAACCTCTCTCTACACCACGGAAGGGCTGATTCTTAGGAAGGAAGGCTGTTGTAAATAAGCATTGCGCGTCCGAGGGTGATTATATTCTTATTCGGTATCTACTCACCCTCGGACGCGCCATGCTTCTTGATTTGTAATTAATGTTTATTTGCAATGTGCTTTTGACTTACTCAATTATTTTTTTAATTATTGATTTTATTAAATTAATAGTTTAACATCTTATTGGAAATAATTTAAAGGAGACGCGACAGGACAACACTCGGTGGATGCCATATCTGTGTTAACAACTCCAAAAAACTTTCAGTTAACTTCTTGCAGGAGAAAGAAATTGTAGCTGTTGGACCTTTGTAGTACAGTTCCAGATATTTGTTGTGTGTTTGTTTTGATTGTTAAAATGTCTGCATTTGAGATCTCAACACGATCTTATTTTTTATAATCAAATTAATTTTTTTTATATTTAATGATGTTGGTTCAAGGGGTACACGGGCAGCAATAGACAGGTCAGTGGAGGCCTAGTGGAAGGAGTGACGGCAGACAGGCATCAAAGGCCTAACATTGGGCTGGCTGTAGGCAAGTTAAAATTGGTTCCAGGGGAACACGGCCATCAGTGGCCTGGTCAGTGTAGTTGTAGTTGAAAGAACGGGACGCAGACAGGCTTCGAAGGCCTAACATAACAAACTTGGGCTGGCTGTAGGCACTTTTAAATTTGTTCCAGGGGTACATGGGCAGCAGTGGTCTGGTCAGTGGAAGTCTAGTGGAAGGAGTGACCGCAGACAGGCTTCCAAGGCCTAACATAACAAACTTGGGCTGGCTGTAGGCACTTTTAAATTGGTTCCAGGGGTACACGGGCAGCAGTGGTCTGGTCTGTGGAAGTCTAGTGGAAGGAGTGACCGCAGACAGGCTTCGAAGGCCTAACATAACAAACTTGGGCTGGCTGTAGGCACTTTTAAATTGGTTCCAGGGGTACACGGGCAGCAGTGGTCTGGTCAGTGGAAGTCTAGTGGAAGGAGTGACCGCAGACAGGCTTCGAAGGCCTAACATAACAAACTTGGGCTGGCTGTAGGCACTTTTAAATTGGTTCCAGGGGTACACGGGCAGCAGTGGTCTGGTCAGTGGAAGTCTAGTGGAAGGAGTGACCGCAGACAGGCTTCGAAGGCCTAACATAACAAACTTGGGCTGGCTGTAGGCACTTTTAAATTGGTTCCAGGGGTACACGGGCAGCAGTGGTCTGGTCAGTGGAAGTCTAGTGGAAGGAGTGACCGCAGACAGGCTTCCAAGGCCTAACATAACAAACTTGGGCTGGCTGTAGGCACTTTTAAATTGGTTGCAGGGGTACACGGGCAGCAGTGGTCTGGTCAGTGGAAGTCTAGTGGAAGGAGTGACCGCAGACAGGCTTCGAAGGCCTAACATAACAAACTTGGGCTGGCTGTAGGCACTTTTAAATTGGTTCCAGGGTAACACGGCCAGCAGTGGCCTGGTCAGTGTAGTAGATGTAGAAAGAAGGGACCGCAGACAGGCTTCGAAGGCCTAACATAACAAAAATGTCAAAACAATGGTATTGTCAGTGCCAGGCATTGAAGGATGTCAGCGCCTAGACTACACATTGGTGAAGCTGTGAGAGATAATTTTGCTAGTGGTAGAGCACTGTTTGAGCTGGGGGGGGGAACTGTCTTGTGGCCGGCGGTACAGGCACAGGGCCCCTCATATTACAACGGTGTGTCTGACGTTGGGTGCGCACCACCACCGCCAGAGACACTTTATTGTACTATGAGGGACCCAGTGGCAGTGCCGTCGACCAAAAGCGGCCACACCCACCTCTTCAGACAAACAGCACTCTCAAGGGTCCAAGCGCAAAGTGGCGATAGCACGGCCCCGTGTGGGGAGTTTGGCCATTTCGTGAGGTGGAAACATGTCGTATGCTGGACAATCAGGTGAAGAAAATTACGAGATTGGAAAAGTCATTCAGAATAGTCCACAGGCAAGACCTTTTCATAGGAAAGCTAGGTGTCAGCCGGGCAGGGTGGGGCAAAAGATTTTGAAATCCAGTTGTGGTTCATTTTAATGAAGGTTAGATCATCTACATTTTGGGTAGCCAGACGAGTCCTTTTTTCTGTTAGTATTGAACCTGCAGCACTGAATACTCTTTCTGATAGGACACTAGCTGCCGGGCAAGCAAGCTCCTGCAATGCATATTCTGCCAATTCTGGCCAGGTGTCTAATTTGGATGCCCAGTAATCAAATGGGAATGACGGTTGAGGGAGAACGTCGATAAGGGATGAAAAATAGTTTGTAACCATACTGGACAAATGTTGTCTCCTGTCACTTTGAATTGATGCTGCAGTACCTGTCCTGTCTGCGGTCATAGAAAAATCACTCCACAACCTGGTCAGAAAACCCCTCTGGCCAACGCCACTTCTGATTTCTGCCCCTCTAACACCTCTGGTCTGCTGGCCCCTGGAGCTCGTGTGAGAACGATCACGGGCGCTGTGTGCAGGGAATGCCAGAAGCAAACGGTCAACAAGAGTTGATTGTTTTGTTGCTAATATTAGTTCCAAGTTCTCATGTGGCATAATATTTTGCAATTTGCCTTTATAGCGAGGATCAAGGAGGCAGGCCAACCAGTAATCGTCATCGTTCATCATTTTTGTAATGCGTGTGTCCCTTTTGAGGATACGCAAGGCATAATCCGCCATGTGGGCCAAAGTTCCCGTTGTCAAATCTGCGGTTGTGCTTGGTTGAGGGGCAGTTGCAGGCAAATCTACGTCACTTGTGTCCCTCAAAAAACCAGAACCCGGCCTTGCCACGCCACCAATTTCCCGTGCCCCCGGGAAAGCTTCCTCATTAAAAATATACTCATCCCCATCATCCTCCTCATCCTCCACCTCCTCTTCGCCCGGTACCTCGTCATGTACACTGCCCTGACCAGACAATCGCTGACTGTCATCAAGGCTTTCCTCTTCCTCTGGTGCAGACGCCTGATCCTTTATGTGCGTCAAACTTTGCATCAGCAGACGCATTAGGGGGATGCTCATGCTTATTATGGCGTTGTCTGCACTAACCAGCCGTGTGCATTCCTCAAAACACTGAAGGACTTGACACATGTCTTGAATCTTCGACCACTGCACACCTGACAACTCCATGTCTGCCATCCTACTGCCTGCCCGTGTATGTGTATCCTCCCACAAAAACATAACAGCCCGCCTCTGTTCGCACAGTCTCTGAAGCATGTGCAGTGTTGAGTTCCACCTTGTTGCAACGTCTATGATTAGGCGATGCTGGGGAAGGTTCAAAGAACGCTGATAGGTCTGCATACGGCTGGAGTGTACAGGCGAACGGCGGATATGTGCGCAAAGTCCACGCACTTTGAGGAGCAGGTCGGATAACCCCGGATAACTTTTCAGGAAGCACTGCACCACCAGGTTTAAGGTGTGAGCCAGGCAAGGAATGTGTTTCAGTTGGGAAAGGGAGATGGCAGCCATGAAATTCCTTCCGTTATCACTCACTACCTTGCCTGCCTCAAGATCTACAGTGCCCAGCCACGACTGCGTTTCTTGCTGCAAGAACTCGGACAGAACTTCCGCGGTGTGTCTATTGTCGCCCAAACACTTCATAGCCAATACAGCCTGCTGACGTATGCCAGTAGCTGCCCCATAATGGGAGACCTGGTGTGCAACAGTGGCAGGTGCGGATGGAGTGTTTGTGCGACTGCGGTCTGTGGACGAGCTCTTGCTTCTGCAGGAGGACGAGGAGGAGGAGGAGGAGGAGGGGGTGCGAACGGCTACAGACAACTGTTTACTAGACCGTGGGCTAGGCAGAACTGTCCCAAACTTGCTGTCCCCTGTGGACCCTGAATCCACCACATTTACCCAGTGTGCCGTGATGGACACGTAACGTCCCTGGCCATGCCTACTGGTCCATGCATCTGTTGTCAGGTGCACCTTTGTGCTCACAGATTGCCTGAGTGCATGGACGATGCGCTCTTTAACATGCTGGTGGAGGGCTGGGATGGCTTTTCTGGAAAAAAGTGTCGACTGGGTAGCTCGTAGCGTGGTACAGCGTAGTCCATCAGGTCTTTGAAAGCTTCGCTTTCAACTAACCGGTAGGGCATCATCTCTAACGAGATTAGTCTAGCTATGTGGGCGTTCAAACCCTGTGTACGCGGATGCGAGGCTAAGTATTTCCTTTTTCTAACCATAGTCTCATGTAGGGTGAGCTGGACTGGAGAGCTGGAGATCGTGGAACTAGCGGGGGTGCCGGTGGACATGGCTGACTGAGAGACGGTGGGAGATGGTATTGTTGCCGCCGGTGCCCTAGATGCAGTGTTTCCTACTACGAAACTGGTGATTCCCTGACCCTGACTGCTTTGGCCTGGCAAAGATACCTGCACAGATACAGCAGGTGGTGCGCTAAATGGTGGTCCTACACTGCCGGAAGGGATGTTGCGTTGATGACTAGCTTCATTGGCCGAGGGTGCAACAACCTTAAGGGACGTTTGGTAGTTAGTCCAAGCTTTCAAATGCATGGTGGTTAAATGTCTATGCATGCAACTAGTATTGAGACTTTTCAGATTCTGACCTCTGCTTAAGGAAGTAGAACATTTTTGACAGATGACTTTGCGCTGATCAATTGGATGTTGTTTAAAAAAATGCCAGACTGCACTCTTTCTAGCATCGGATACCTTTTCAGGCATTGCAGACTGAGCTTTAACCGGATGGCCACGCTGTCCTCCACCAGGTTTTGGCTTTGCCACGCGTTTTGGGCAAGATACGGGCCCGGCAGATGGAACCTGTGGCGATGTTGATGCCTGCTGCGGCCCCTCCTCCTCCTCTGCTTCAGAACTGCTGCCGCCTGCACCCTGTTCCCCCAATGGCTGCCAATCGGGGTCAAGAACTGGGTCATCTAATAACTCTTCTTGTACCTCCTGCGCAACTTCGTCTGTGTCACCGTGTCGTTCGGTGGTATAGCGTTCGTGATGGGGCAACATAGTCTCATCAGGGTCTGATTCTTGATCAGCACCCTGCGAGGGCAATGTTGTGGTCTGAGTCAAAGGACCAGCATAGTAGTCTGGCTGTGGCTGTGCGTCAGTGCACTCCATGTCAGATTCAATTTGTAATGGGCATGGACTGTTAACTGCTTCACTTTCTAAGCCAGGGACGGTATGTGTAAAGAGCTCCATGGAGTAACCCGTTGTGTCGCCTGCTGCATTCTTCTCTGTTGTTGTTTTTGCTGAAGAGGACAAGGAAGTGACTTGTCCCTGACCGTGAACATCCACTAACGACGCGCTGCTTTTACTTTTACCAGTTTCACGAGATGAGGCAAAAGAGCTAGAGGCTGAGTCAGCAAGATAAGCCAAAACTTGCTCTTGCTGCTCCGGCTTTAAAAGCGGTTTTCCTAATCCCAGAAAAGGGAGCGTTCGAGGCCTTGTGTAGCCGGACGACGAACCTGGCTCCACAGCTCCAGACTTAGGTGCAATATTTTTTTCCCCACGACCACCTGATGCTCCACCACTACCACTACCCTCATTACCAGCTGACAATGAACGCCCCCGGCCACGACCTCTTCCACTAGACTTCCTCATTGTTTTAAAAACGTAACCAAACTAACGTTATTTGTTGCAGTCACACAACTTACACGGTGAGCTATAACTTCAGTATGATTTAGCTACCCCTTTACAGGTTGGTGAGACCACAGCGAAAATCAGGCCCAATGTTACACACTCTTTTTTTGGTGGCTGCAAATTAGAGAGATGCCCCACACGCAGGACTGTCACTGAAGCACAAATGTTAATATTAATGTCACACTATTATTTTTTTTTTATTTTTATTTTTTTCAGGAACACTTTAGAAACCCCCCCAAAAAAAAAAAATAGATTTTTGCAGGGAGAATTTAGAAAACAAATGTAACAAACTATATGCTTTCTATGGGCCACTGAGTGAGAGATGACGCACACAGGAATCAGGAGTGGCACACAAGCCCAGAGGCCAATATTTTTCTACCAATGATTGATGGAGTTATTTTCTCTGGTAGATTTTGGAACCCAAATCAAGGAAAAAAAATGTAGGCTTTCTATGGACCACAATTGGAGAGAGAGAGAGAGAGAGAGAGAGATGGCACACCCAGGAGTCAAGACTGGCACACAAGCAGAAAGGCCAATATTAATCTCCCATTTTTTTTGGGGTTTTGTTTTTTTTTTTTGTTTTTTTTTTTTTTCAGGGAGACTTTAGAAAAAAAAATAATAAAAAAAATATGATTTTATCAGGAAGAATTTAGAAACCAAATAAAATAAAATGATTTTTTCAGGGAGAATTTATAAAACAAATAAAAACAAAAATAGGCGTTTTATGGCCCACTGACTGAGAGATGACGCACACAGGAGTCAGGAGTGGCACACAAGCCCAGAGGCCAATATTTTTCTACCAATGATTGATGTAGTTATTTTCTCTGGTAGATTTTGGAACCCAAATCAAGGAAAAAAAATATAGGCTTTCTATGGACCACAATTGGAGAGAGAGAGAGAGAGAGAGAGAGAGAGATGGCACACCCAGGAGTCAAGACTGGCACACAAGCAGAAAGGCCAATATTAATCTCCCACTGTTTTTTTTGTTTGTTTTTTTTTTTTTTTTTTCAGGGAGACTTTAGAAAAAAAAATAATAAAAAAAATATGATTTTATCAGGAAGAATTTAGAAACCAAATAAAATAAAATGATTTTTTCAGGGAGAATTTATAAAACAAATAAAAACAAAAATAGGCGTTCTATGGCCCACTGACTGAGAGATGACGCACACAGGAGTCAGGAGTGGCACACAAACCCAGAGGCCAATATTTTTCTACCAATGATTGATGTAGTTATTTTCTCTGGTAGATTTTAGAACCCAAATCAAGGAAAAAAAATATAGGCTTTCTATGGACCACAATTGGAGAGAGAGAGAGAGAGAGAGAGAGAGAGATGGCACACCCAGGAGTCAAGACTGGCACACAAGCAGAAAGGCCAATATTAATCTCCCACTGTTTTTTTTGGTTGTTTTTTTTTTTTTTTTTTCAGGGAGACTTTAGAAAAAAAAATAATAAAAAAAATATGATTTTATCAGGAAGAATTTAGAAACCAAATAAAATAAAATGATTTTTTCAGGGAGAATTTAGAAAACAAATAAAACCAAAAATAGGCGTTCTATGGCCCACTGACTGAGAGATGACGCACCCAGGAGTCAAGACTGGCACACAAGCAGAAAGGCCAATATTAATCTCCCACTGTTTTTTTTTTTTTTTTTCAGGGAGACTTTAGAAAAAAAAATAATAAAAAAAATATGATTTTATCAGGAAGAATTTAGAAACCAAATAAAATAAAATGATTTTTTCAGGGAGAATTTAGAAAACAAATAAAACCAAAAATAGGCGTTCTATGGCCCACTGACTGAGAGAGAGAGAGAGATGGAACGCTTAGTACTGGCACACAAGCCCAAAGGGCAATATTAATCTCCCTTTTTTTTTCCAGGGAGAATTTCTAAAACCCAAAAAAAAAAAAAAATAGGCTTTCTATGGCCCACTATTTGTGAGAGAGATGGGACGCTCAGGACTGGCACAGATGGCACGCTCAGGACTGGCACAGAAGCCCAGAGGCCAATATTAATCTCCCTTTTTTTCTGGGAGAATTTATAAAACCAAAAAAATATTTAAATAGGCTTTCTATGGCCCACTATTTGTGAGAGAGATGGCACGCTCAGGACTGGCACAGATGGCACGCTCACAACTGGCACACAAGCCCAGAGGCCAATATTAATCTCCCTTTTTTCAGGGAAAATTTATAAAACCAAAAAAAAAATTAAATAGGCTTTCTATGGCCCACTATTTGTGAGAGAGATGGCACGCTCAGGACTGGCACAGATGGCACGCTCACAACTGGCACACAAGCCCAGAGGCCAATATTAATCTCCCTTTTTTCAGGGAAAATTTATAAAACAAAAAAAAAAATTAAATAGGCTTTCTATGGCCCACTATTTGTGAGAGAGATGGCACGCTCAGGGCTGGCACAGATGGCACGCTCAGGACTGGCACACAAGCCCAGAGGCCAATATTAATCTCCCTTTTTTTCAGGGAGAATTTATAAAACCAAAAAAAAAAATAAATAGGCTTTCTATGGCCCACTATTTGTGAGAGAGATGGCACGCTCAGGGCTGGCACAGATGGCACGCTCAGGACTGGCACACAAGCCCAGAGGCCAATATTAATCTCCCTTTTTTTCAGGGAGAATTTATAAAACCCAAAAAAAAATAAAATAGGCTTTCTATGGCCCACTATTTGTGAGAGAGATGGCACACTCAGGACTGGCACACAAGCCCAAAGGCCAATATTAATCTCCCACTGTATTTTTATCAGGGAGAATTTATACACCCCACAAAAAAAAATACAGAAAAATGAAAAGGCTTTCTATGGCCCACTATGTGAGAGAGATGGCACACACAGGGATGGCACTCTAGCAGAAATGCCAAATTGCCAATCTTAATCTCCCACCAAAAAAAAAAAAAAAAAAAATAAACAGGGAATGTCCTACAATTACTATCTCCCTGCCTGCAGTAATCTCAGCCAGGTATGGCAGGCAGCTACTATCTCCCTGCCTGCAGTAATCTCAGCCAGGTATGGCAGGCAGCAATAAGGAGTGGACTGATGCACAAATGAAATAAAAAGTGTGGACAAACAAAAAAGATAGCTGTGCAGAAAGGAAGGAACAAGAGGATTTGTGCTTTGAAAAAAGCAGTTGGTTTGCACAGCGGCGTACACACAGCAATGCAGCTATCAGGGAGCCTTCTAGGGCAGCCCAATGAGCTACAGCGCTGAGGGGAAAAAAAAAAAAAAAAAAACTTCCACTGTCCCTGCACACCGAGGGTGGTGTTGGACAGTGCAAATCGCTGCAGCACAAGCGGTTTTGTGGTTAATGGACCCTGCCTAACGCTATCCCTGCTTCTGACAAAGCGGCAGCAACCTCTCCCTAAGCTCAGATCAGCAGCAGTAAGATGGCGGTCGGCGGGAACGCCTCTTTATAGCCCCTGTGACGTCGCAGACAGCAAGCCAATCACTGCAATGCCCTTCTCTAAGATGGTGGGGACCAGGACCTATGTCATCACGCTGCCCACACTCTGCGTTTACCTTCATTGGCTGAGAAATGGCGCTTTTCGCGTCATTGAAACGCGACTTTGGCGCGAAAGTCGCGTACCGCATGGCCGACCCCGCACAGGGGTCGGATCGGGTTTCATGAAACCCCGACTTAGCCAAAAGTCGGCGACTTTTGAAAATGTTCGACCCGTTTCGCTCAACCCTACATGCCGCCATGCGGAGTTATGTTAAGGAGTCTTTGGAGAAGGGGCATATGCGGCCCTCTTCGTCACCATTGGGAGCGGGTTTCTTTTTTGTTGCTAAGAAGGATGGCTTCTTGAGACCCTGTATAGATTATCGTCTTCTTAATAAGATCACGGTCAAATTCCAATACCCCTTGCCTCTGCTTACTGATTTGTTTGCTCAGATTAAGGGGGCTAGTTGGTTTACTAAGATTGACCTCCGAGGGGCATATAATCTTGTTCGTATTAAACAGGGTGACGAATGGAAAACTGCATTTAATACGCCCGAAGGCCATTTTGAATACCTTGTGATGCCATTTGGGCTCTCTAATGCTCCATCTGTGTTCCAGTCTTTCATGCATGATATTTTCCACAATTATCTTGATAAATTCATGGTCGTATATTTGGATGATATTTTGATTTTTTCCGATGATTGGGAGTCTCATGTGAAGCAGGCAAGGATGGTGTTCCAGATCCTTTGAGATAATGCTTTTTTTGTGAAGGGGTCTAAGTGCCTATTTGGAGTTCAGAAGGTCTCTTTTTTGGGTTTTATTTTTTCTCCCTCATCTATAGAAATGGATCCTGTTAAGGTTCAAGCTATTCATGTCTGGATTCAACCCACATCTGTGAAGGTCCTTCAAAAATTTTTGGGCTTTGCTAATTTCTATCGCCGTTTCATTGCCAACTTTTCAAGTGTGGTTAAGCCCCTTACAGATTTGACGAAGAAAGGCGCTGATGTGACGAATTGGTCCTCTGCGGCTGTTGAGGCCTTTCAGGAGCTTAAACGCCGATTTACTTCTGCCCCTGTGTTGCGTCAGCCAGATGTTTCTCTTCCTTTTCAGGTTGAGGTCGACGCTTCTGAGATTGGGGCAGGGGCCGTTTTGTCTCAGATGGAGTCTGATGGTTCTTTGATGAAACCGTGTGCCTTTTTTTCCAGAAAGTTTTCGCCTGCGGAACGCAATTATGATGTCGGCAATCGGGAGTTGTTGGCTATGAAGTGGGCATTTGAGGAGTGGTGACATTGGCTTGAGGGAGCTAAGCACCGCGTTGTGGTCTTGACTGATCATAAGAATCTGGTTTACCTTGAGTCGGCCAAGCGGCTGAATCCTAGACAGGCTCGATGGTCTCTGTTTTTCTCCCGTTTTGATTTTATGGTCTCATATCTTCCGGGATCTAAGAATGTTAAGGCTGATGCCCTCTCTAGGAGTTTTTCGCCTGATTCTCCTGGAATCCTTGAGCCAGTTGGCATTCTTAAGGAAGGGGTGATTCTTTCTGCCATCTCCCCTGATTTGCAGCGGGTGCTTCAGGAATTTCAGGCTGATAGGCCTGACCGCTGTCCTGTGGGGAAGCTGTTTGTTCCTGATAGATGGACGAGTATGGTGATTTCTGAGGTTCGTTGTTCAGTGTTGGCTGGTCATCCTGGGATTTTTGGTACCAGAGATTTGGTTGCTAGGTCCTTTTGGTGTCCTTCCTTGTCGCGCGATGTGCGTGCTTTTATGCAGTCCTGTGGGACTTGCGCCCGGGCCAAGCCTTGCTGTTCCCGTGCTAGTGGGTTGCTTTTGCCTATGCCGGTCCCTGAGAGGCCCTGGATGCATATTTCCATGGATTTTATTTCAGATCTTCTTGTTTCCCAGAAGATGTCTGTTATCTGGCTTGTTTGTGACCGGTTCTCTAAAATGGTCCATCTGGTACCTTTACCTAAGTTGCCTTCCTCCTCAGATCTGGTTCCGTTGTTTTTTCAGCATGTGGTTTGTTTGCATGGCATTTCGGAGCATATTGTGTCTGACAGAGGTTCTCAGTTTGTCTCTAGATTTTGGCGGGCCTTTTGTGCTAGGATGGGCATTGATTTGTCTTTTTCTTCGGCGTTTCATCCTCAGACTAATGGCCAAACTGAGCAAACTAATCAGACTTTGGAGACCTATTTGAGATGCTTTGTGTCTGCTGATCAGGATGATTGGGTGTCTTTCTTGCCGTTGGCTGAGTTTGCCCTTAATAATCGGGCTAGTTCGGCTACTTTGGTTTCACCTTTCTTTTGTAATTTTGGTTTTCATCCTCGCTTTTCTTCTGGGCAGGTTGAGCCTTCTGATTGTCCTGGTGTTGACTCCGTGGTGGACAGGCTGCAGCGGATTTGGACTCATGTGGTGGACAATTTGACTTTGTCTCAGGAAAGGGCTCAACGTTTTGCTAACAGCCGTCGGTGTGTTGGTCCCCGGCTTCGTGTGGGGGATTTGGTTTGGTTGTCTTCTCGTCATGTTCCTATGAAGGTTTCGTCCCCTAAGTTTAAGTCTCAGTTTATTGGTCCTTATAAAATTTCTGAAATTATTAATCCGGTGTCTTTTCGTTTGGCTCTTCCTGCCTCTTTTGCCATTCATAATGTTTTCCATAGATCTTTGTTGCGGAGATATGTGGTCCCCGTTGTTCCCTCGGTTGACCCTCCTGCCCCGGTGTTGGTTGAGGGAGAGTTGGAATATGAGGTTGAGAAGATTTTGGATTCTCGTTTTTCGAGGCGGAGGCTTCAGTATCTTGTCAAGTGGAAGGGTTATGGTCAGGAGGATAATTCTTGGGTTGTTGCCTCCGATGTCCATGCCACCAATTTGATTCGTGCTTTTCACTTGGCTCATCCTGATCGGCCGGGGGGCTCTGGTGAGGGTTTGGTGACCCCTCCTCAAGGGGGGGTACTGTTGTGAATTCTGCTCTTGGGCTCCCTCCGGTGGTTGTAAGTGGCACTTTTGTGAGTTCTGCTCTTGGGCTCCCTCTTGTGGTTTCTAGTGGTATGGCTGCTCCTTGTAGTTAGCTGTCTTCAGCTGCTTCCACTGATCGTCTTTTCTGCTCGGCTATTTATGTCTGGCTCTGTCCTTCAGCCAGTGCCACTTGTAAATGGTTCCTGGTTGGATTCACATCTCTTTGGATTTCCCTGTTATCCTGACCAGTTCAGCAAAGCTAAGTTTTTGCTTGCTCTTTTCTGTTCACAGTTTGTGGACTTATCCGTTCTGTGCTTCTATGTTTGTCCAGCGTTATCAGTATGAATTAATTCTGTCTTGCTGGAAGCTCTGGGAAGCAGATTTACCCTCCACACCTTTAGTCAGGTGTGGGGATTTTTAGTAAAACTCTGCATGGATTTTTGTAGTGTTTTATACTGACCGCACAGTATTCCATCCTGTCCTATCTATCAAGTTAGACTGGCCTCCTGTGCTCATCCTGGTTTCATTCTGTGTATGTCTTTTCCCTCTCCACTCACAGTCATTATTTGTGGAGGGCTAATCTATCCTTTGGGGATTTTCTCTGAGGCAAGATAGTTTTCCTGCTTCTATCTTTAGGGGTAGTTAGCTCTTAGGCGGTGACGACGTGCCTAGGGAGAGTTAGGAGCACCCCACGGCTACTTCTAGTGTTGTGTTGAGCTTAGGGACTGCGGTCAGTACAGTTACCACTTCCTTATGAGCTCTTTCCATGTTGCTCCTAAACCACCGCATCATAACAATACTCTTTCTGGCCCTCATCAACAAGGTGTACTGCTGTGCGTATGGCAAAGAAAAGTAGTAGAGTTGTCTGGATGTGACGTTTTTGGTTCAATAATTCTTTCACAATCATTACTGCCTACCCCTCGTACACTTTGAACACCAAGCCAAATCCCCCTTTCACCACGATCTCTCTTTTTCACAGTGATGTTGCTCAGATAGTGTTGTAGATGCACAGTATTAGCAATGAAAAATTATATTTTGACTCTGCACTAGCTCTGAATACAGCTGAATTTCTGTGGCACTAAATGACAAAGTGAAATTGTCATGGGTGTGTCAGAGGCAACAGACAGTCACTCTGCATCTGGCTGCAGAAGGTCTCTGCGTTTGGCATTGCAGATGCCTTCTTAATCCTTCTTGGTGTTAACTCTCTAAAATCTGCTCATGCTAAGTTTCTTCCCCTTTGTTTGTCTCCCTGCTTGTATACAGTGTGCAGTAGGGACTGACCAGTGCTCATCTCCCTTTCCCTATGCAGGGCCTAGATTTAGGGATATACAGGGCTTAGTTTTCCTGCTTGGCAAATGGTGTTGAACCACTATAAGGATGATAGGGTAGGCAGGGTGCTTTTAGATCTTAGGGGTCTCCACTCTTCCTTTCCCTAATGTTTGGTCTTCCTTCCCCTCATCCATTCGTGTAGCACTTAGTCTTCCCACACTTCGCGTGACAGAAATATGGTGTGCTGAATTGTGTTAGTCACAGAAGAAAGAATTGTGTGTGAATGAGGCCTGTATGACAGAGAAGATATGCTCCAAATAATTTCAAAATGAGATGTCCCCTACTGTATGATGTTAGTAACAGAGGAAATTTTTTTTGTGTGGGTGAGCCTGTATAACATACAGTACCTTTCAAAAGTTTAGGGTCACTCAGACAATTTTGTGTTTTCCATGAAAACTCATACTTTTATTTATCAAAAGAGTTGCCAAATGAATTGAAAATCTAGTCCAGACATTGACAAGGTTCGAAAAAAAGATTTTTTTTTAAAATAATAATTTTCTCCTTCAAACTTTGCTTTTGTCAAAGAATGCTCACTTTGCAGCAATTACAGCATTGCAGACCTTTGGTATTCTAGCAGTTAATTTGCTGAGGTAATCTGGAGAAATTTCACTCCATGCTTCCTGAAGCCCCTCCCACGAGTCGGTTTGCCCTGATGAGCACTTTTTGCATACCTTATGGTCAAGCTGCTCCCACAACAGCTCAATGGGGTTGAGATCTGGTGACTGCGCTGGCCACTCCATTACAGATAGAATACCAGCTGCCTGCTTCTTCCCTAAATAGTTCTTGCATAATTTGGAGGTGTGCTTTGGGTCATTGTCCTGTTGTAGGATGATATTGGCTCCAATCAAGCACTGTCCACAGGGTATGACATGGCATTGCATAAAGGAGTGATGGCCTTCCTTATTCAAAATCCCTTTTACCTTGTACAAATCTCCCACTTTGCCAGCACCAAAGCAACCCCAGACCATCATATTACCTCAACCATGCTTGACAGATGGCATCAGGCATTCTTCTAGCATCTTTTCAGTTGTTCTGCATCTCACAAATGTTCTTTTGTGTGATCTAAACACCTCAAACTTGGATTAGTCTGTCCATAACACTTTTTCCAATCTTCCTCTGTCCAATGTCTGTCTTCTTTTGCCCATATTAATCTTTTCCTTTTATTAGCCAGTCTCAGATATGGCTTTTTACTTGCCATTCTGCCCTGAAGGTCAGCATCCCGGAGTCACCTCTTCACTGTAGATTTTGACACTGGCATTTTGCATGTACTATTTAATGAAGCTGCCAGCTGAGGACCTGTGAGGCATCGATTTCTCAAACTACAGACTCTAATGTACTTGTCTTGTTGCTCAGTTATGCAGCGGGGCCTCCCACTTCTTTTTCTACTCTGCTTAGAGCCTGTTTGTGCTTTCCTCTGAAGGGAGTAGTACATACCGTTGTAGGAAATCTTCAGTGTGTTGGCAACTTCTCGCATGGAGTAGCCTTCATTTCTAAGAACAAGAATAGACTGTTCAGTTTCACATGAAAGTTTTTTTTTCTGGCCATTTTGAGAGTTTAATGGAACCAACAAAGGTAATGCTCCAGATTCTCAACTTGCTCAAAGGAAGGTCAGGTTTATAGGTTCTCTAATCAGCCAAACTGTTTTCAGCTGTGCTAACATACTTGCACAAAGGTTTTCACGGGAATTTTAACCATCCATTAGCCTTCTTACACAGTTAGCAAACACAAAGTACCATAAGAACACTGGAGTGATGGTTGTTGGAAATGGGCCTCTATACACCTATGAAGATATTGCATTACAAACCAGACGTTTGCAGTTAGAATAGTCATTTACCACATTAACAATGTATAGAGTGTATTTCTGAATCATTTAATGTTAGCTTCATTGGAATAATCTGTGCTTTTCTTTAAAAAATAAGGAAATTTGTAAGTGACCCTAAACTTTTGAATGGTAGTGTAGACTAGATGCTCCAAGCAATTTCAATCTAAGATTTCCCCTACTGTAGAACATTAGTAGCAGAAGAATTTTTTTGTGTGTGTGACTGAGGCCTTTATAACATAGACTAAATACTCCAAACAATTTTAAAGTGAGATCTACCCTACTGTATGACGTTATTAACAAAATATTTTTTTTGCTGTGATTGAGGATTGTATAAATGATAAGATGCTCAAAAAATTAAAAATAAGATTTTGCCAACTGTTTAATGTTAGTAACATAATGTTTTTTTCTTTGTAGACGAGGCTTGTATAATAAACACTAGATGCTCGAATTATTTAAAACTGAAATCTACCCTACTGTAGAATTTTAGAAACCAAAGAAATTGGTTTGTAGTGTGGATGAGGCCTGTATAACCTAGAAGATATGCTCCAAAAAATTTCAAACTTGCATCTAGCCTGCTGTATCACGGTTGTAAAAAAAAAAATAATAAAAAATTACTGTGCAACAGTTCTGCACACAGAACAATTTCACCACCCAAAATAACAAGGTTAGATATGGCAGCCTGTATCACAATTAGCAACAGAACTGTTTTGTTTTCAATGTGCATGAGCTCTGTGGACAGCTTAATTTCACAGCCACAAAAATAACAATGTCACCACCACTAAATTACAGTGACATATGCCTTGCTGTATCACATTTAGCAAGTGAAAAAATAAGATTTAGAAAGGTTTAATTGTGCATGGAGCGCAACACACTTCTATGAAATGTTCCCTGCTGTCTTTGTCTGTGGACTTCACTAATGGCACACAAAAAAATAGCTTTCACAGCCATGAAGCCATACAGTAGCTATCTAAACTATCTGACTTAGGCCAGGGTCACACTAGCTATGAATAAGGATGAGTGCTGTGCGATAAAACATTGCATAGCACTCGGACCAGTATTCATCTATGGGGCAGCTCACATCACCATTTTTTGTCTCTGCCGTTTTCAATGTGTGAGTGAAATCCCAGCATGCTGCGATTGTCACTGACATTTGGCCGAGTCTAAGCTCACTCGCACCCATATAAGCCTATGGATGCGAGCGAGACAACGCACATCACTCCGATATCATCCAAGTGATGTGTGATATACGCCGACCCTGGTAATGGAGGAGATGGAGAAATTCATTTGTCAGCCTCCTCTACAGCTGTGCGAGAGGATCAGAGCACAGACGCATGACACTCAGCTCCTGCTCACAGCAGAGAAGGAGACGAGGGTCATAAGCACAACGCATCCGATGTTCTCGCATTGGATGCCATACAGTAGTCTGACCCCGGCCTTAGACTGGAGTCACACTAAACGCATGAATAATTGGTCCGAGTCTCCTTGCTGAGAGTTGCACAAGTGTCCTCTGTATGGTCATCCATGTGTAATGCGTTTGCAATGCGATGATGAGATTTTCTTGCACCTATGTATCCATATGATATGTATATAGCTTTACATTTCTCACTGCTTTTCCCCATTATGGGTCAGCACGGTGGTGCAGTGGTTAGCACCGCAGCCTTGCAGCGCTGGAGCCCTGGGCTCAAACCCCACCAAGGACAACATCTGCAAAGAGTTTGTATGGTCTCTCCGTGTTTGTGTGGGTTTCCTCCGGGTACTCCGGCTTCCTCCCACATTCCAAAGACATACTGATAGGGAATTTAGAATGTGAGCCCCAACGGGGACAGCGATGATAATGTGTGCAACCTGTAAAGCGCTGCGGAATATGTTAGCGCTATGTAAAAAATAAAGATTATTATTATTATGGCTCAATGGGCTGAAATGGGGAAAATGTGCAGGCAAGTTAGACGGATGCTCCATGTGGAGTCTGAGTTTTTCTCGCTTGCATTGGTGCGTCTCGGGCGATACACGCATACAATTGCAACATGCCGTGATTTTACTTGCACGTCGAATACGCCTGAGAAAAAATATGGTGATGTGAGTTGCACCGTAGATTAACAGTGGTCTGAGTGCTAAGTGATGTTTGCCCACATAGCACTCATCCGTATTGTATGCTAGTGTGACCATGACCTTAGAAACAACCTATCTAACTAGCTAAAAGGTATCAGCACCCAGGACCAGCATCAGGAGCAGCTTCTCTGTGCTGTTACATTGTCAAAATGGTGCTAAAACAAGATGTCTGTTCTTTATATAGAGAGGAACATGTGATTTCAGCAGTCAATGAGACAAGCCGTTGTCAGGACATTGCAAATGTTTCCTGTACTCTTATTGGCTAGCCGCAATGTGCACACATAAAGTTAGAAGAAAAAAAATGCATAAGCACACTACTCCTCCGAGCTCTGCCAACCACCTACCCTCATCAAACACATGCCCCACGCTCATCATACACCACCATTAACCTATTAAAGTGCTTAAAATACTTTACTGGCAATGCAAATATTTTTACTGAATGTTAACGATTTTTTCCGATTTTAATACATTTTGCTTGTGTGTCCCATCACGAATCTGAATGTGCTATATTCATGCCAAATTTATGTTTGGCAATCGTTTTTCGAACAAATTCGCTTATCACTAATCTATAGTCAAAACCTTTTGGACTTGTATGATATTCACTTCTATAAATGAACTGAAATGACGGTTCGGACATGACATGTTAAACAAAGAAATCCAGAATGCTATTTTTCTTTTAAAAAAATCAATTGATAGCGACAGACAGAACTTCTCATTATGTGTTGGAGTATCAAAGAGAAAATGACAGACTATTCCTTGTTTTTTCTAACCTGTGCATACCATTAAAAGGACACCTGGCTTACATATTCATGTTTGTCCTCATAGCTATGGTGGAAACAGCGGAGTGTTTGATACGTAAGTGACAGCCTTAAATGATCCCTCCAATGCAGAACATTCTTCTCAGGATATGTGAAAGTAAAAAAAATAGATCTAACAGATGTACATTGCATATGTCTATTTAGAAAAACGGTAAAAGAAATAAATCATAGGGACACATTACTGAATATCATGCACTCCCAAGCAGCACTAATAAAACAATCTGGAGAGATTCATATTCGGATGGACATGTTTGACCATCTGACCCCTGTTTGATTTACAGAAAAATTCTTTTTGTGAAGCTGATTTTAAACAATTTATCCCCAGTGCCATGCTGAAATCCTAACAAAAAACGTGAACTTTTCAATTTTCGATGGATTATTCTTGACATTTCTAGAGATTTCTCATTCCAGATCACACAATTAGATATTTATAAATGCCAGAAGTAGCGGAATATGTAAAGTTTATCTCCATTCAAAAGTTAAAATAACTTGAAGGTTTGCTGGATAAATATATGTAGCAACTGTTTGCAGTAATTAGTTATACAACCATTTCTGCTCCAAAATATAATTCCTGATACAGAACATAGCTGTCTATCGCCATGTTAGTTCTCATGTGGTTAGTGACGTAACTAATGTTTGATGGGCACCTGTGCAAGATTAGAACTGCCCCCCCCCATCCTGGTATATATAGTTGTGCTCAAACGTTTACATACCCGGCAGAATTTTTGGCCTTTTTTCAGAGAATATGAATGACAACACCAAAACTTTTTCTCCACTCATGGTTAGTGGTTGGGTGAAGCCATTTATTGTCAAACTACTGTGTTTTCACTTTTTAAATTATAATGACAATTCAAAACATCCAAATGACCCTGATCAAAAGTTCGCATACCCCATTTCTTAATACCATGTATCTAGCCCACCTCCCCATAATACGAGGGGCGATCCAAAAGTAATGATAATCAATACTAAACACAATGAATATAGTCAAAAAAATTTTTTATTTTTTTACATAGTCTCCTATCAAGTCTATACATTTAGTCCATCTCTTTTCTAAACTTAGAATTCCCTTAGAAAAAAATTCTTGATCTTGACCCTCAAAAAAATCCCAAACAGCGGTTATCACGTCGCTATTGTCATCAAATTTCTTGCCCCGGAGGTGTTCCTTGAGTCGAGGAAAGAGAAAGAAGTCACTGGGGGCTAGATCTGGCCAATAGGGGGGGTGTTCCACCAGTTCAAAGCCCGCTTCTTGAATGGTAGCCAAGGCAACTGCAGCTTTGTGAGCCGGCGCGTTATCTTGGTGAAACAACACTCCAGCCCGCAGTTTGCCGCGCCTTTTCTCCTTGATAGCCTCCCGCAATCTTCTTATTTTTTCTGCGTAGTAGGAGCCCGTAATAGTGGCTCCCTTCTCCAAATAGTCCACCATAATAATTCCTTCATCGTCCCAAAAAACGGACACCATAACCTTCCCTGCTGAGCTTGACACTTTGAATTTCTTCGGCGTTGGTTCGTCGGCTCGTTTCCACATCATCGATTGTTGTTTAGTTTCGGGATCAAAGTGGTGGATCCAGGTCTTGTCCATGGTCAAAAAACGTGACAAAAAATTTTCCTTGTCTGCTTGGAACTTTTCGAGATTTGCTATTGAAATGTCAACTCATTTCTTCTTTTGCTCGTCGGTTAACATTTTTGGCACCCAACGCGCGGAGACCTTTCTCATATGCAATTCTTTTGCAAGGATTCTTTGAATACTGCCATATGAGATCCCTGGGACCTCAGCTACATGCCTGATAGTCACTCTTCGATCTGCCAATACAACTTCTTCAACTTTTTTCACGTTTTCTTCATTGAGGGACGTGGATGGGCGTCCTTGACGATGTTCATCTTCCATCGATGTTCTTCCCAGCTTAAATTCCTTGGCCTAGCATGCAACTGTGGAATATGGAGGAGAAGAGTCCCCCAATGTTTCCAACAAGTCGCTGTGTATGTCTTTGGTAGTCATTTTTTTCAAGCAGAGGTATTTGATGACAGCTCTGAGCTCGTTTTTTTCCATTTTGATGTTCACTCCTCGGCAGTTCATATTCAAATGACTGTAGCTCCCAGGAATCGTGGTCTATTTAAGTGATTTTTTTTTTCCTGGACTAGTGGGTACCTAAGAGAGAAGAAAACATTTTATTTTAATTTCTGTGTGCAATAGAAATAACCGATTATCATTACTTTTGGATCGCCCCTCGTATATAATGTAGCCCCCCATAGAATATAATGCAGCCCCCCATAGTATATATGACAGCCCCCCCATAGAATATAATATATCCCCCATAGTATATAACACAGCCTCCCCCCTGTAGAATATAATATACCCCTGCAATAGTATACAACACAGCCACATAGTATATAACACGGCCTCCCCCATAGAATATAATATACCCCCATAGTATATTGCAAAGCCCGCATAGTATCTAGCACAGCCTGCATAATATAGCATAGTCCTCATAGTAGCATACAGCACAGCCCGCATAGTAGTATACAGCACAGCCTGCGTAGTAGTAAACAGCACAGCCCACACAGTAGTATATACAACACAGCCCACACAGTAGTATATACAGCACAGCCCACACAGTAGTATACAACACAGCCCACGCAGTTGTATATACAGCACAGCCCACACAATCGTATACAGCACAGCCCACACAGTAGCATATACAGCACAGCCCACACAGTAGTATACAGCACAGCCCACATATTATACAGCACAGCCTGCATAATATAGCACAGCCCACATAGTAGTATACAGCACAGCCAGCGTAGTAATATACAGCACAGCCCGCGTAGTAGTATACAGCACAGCCCGTGTAGTAGTATACAGCACAGCCCACACAGTAGTATATACAGCACAGCCCACACATTTGTATATACAGCACAGCCCACACATTAGTACACAGCACAGCCCACACAGTAGTATACAGCACAGCCCACACAGTAGTATATACAGCACAGCTCACACAGTATTATATACAGCACAGCCCACACAGTAGTATACAGCACAGCCCACACAGTAGTATATACAGCACAGCCCACGCAGTAGTATATACAGCACAGAACACGCAGTAGAATATACAGCACAGCCCACACAGTAGTATATACAGCACAGCCCACACAGTAGTATATACAGCACAGCCCAGGCAGTAGTATATACAGCACAGCCCACACAACTGTAACTGAGGCAATTACAGACTAGCGCAGAACACATCTCATCTCTGCCACCCCCGATAATGGCCCCACAGTCCATTAAAGAAAACTGATCCCATTGTTTCAGTGTGATCGTTTACATCAGACACTGATCCAGAAGTTGGTTTCCACTGTTGTAAGTTTGTGAAACTGGCCCCTGGACTTATGTCTGGTAGAAAAGAGTGAAAATCTGATGAGAAATGATACATTATGTGAACCCACCTTTACCCACCTTTACCCAGTTGTTTTTGCTGTCCCTGGCAGGAATCACAATTAATCAAACAGCTAACTATCCATCTGATAGGTATGGTGCCTCCCCATTTTCTGTGAGCTAAATACATCAACAGCAGCTGCTGAAATCTCTTCCGTCGTTTGCAACATCAGTCTTCAGTCCAGGCCATTGGGTTCTCACAACATTGTCTACAATTGAATCTTCCTGCATGCCAGCCTGTGATTGTAAACTTGAGTGCATTGACTAAGGGTAAACAGTTATTCTAAAATTATATAAATGTTCTTGACACGTGATCCAATATCTTTTATACAAGCCGATTGGTGGTCAAGGCCGGCGAGCACTCTACACTCTAGGATCTATAATACAATTGTTCTGTGCTCATAAAATGTCAGTTTATTATCAGCAGCACATCTGCTGTTTTCAACGGGCGATATGCTGCTGATAACAATGATTTTTTAACCCCTCAAGGACCAAGCCACTTTGTAAATTAATGACCGGGCCTCATTTTTTAAAATCTGACCAGCGTCACTTTATGAGGTCATATCTCTGGAATGCTTCAATGGCTGCCACTGCTTCTGAAATTTTTTTTTAGACATATTATACTTCATGATGGTCATAAAATTTGATTGCTATGACTTGTGTGTATTTGTGAAAATATCGGAAATTTCACAATTTTCAAAATGTTAATTCTTATGACCTTAAAACAGAGAGTTATGTCGCAAAAATAGTTAATAAATAACATTTCCCACATGTCTGCTTTACATCAGCACAATTTTTAAAACATAATTTTTTTATAGGAAGTTATAAGGGTTAAAAGTTGGCCAGCGATTTCTTATTTTTAAAACAAAACCACCTCACATTAGAAGTGACTTTGGGGGGCCTATATCACAGAAAATACCAAAATGTGACACTATTCTAAAAACTGCAGCTATCAAACTCCTCAAAACCACATTCAAGAAGTTGCTTCTCGTGCTTTTGCAGAAATTAATTGAACGTCTAAGGAAAAAATTAACCTTTAACTTTTAGCCCCAAACTGGTCATTTTCAAAAGGATAACACAAGAAAATAGATTCCAAAAATTGTTGTGCAATTTCTCCTGTGTGCGCCGATACCCCATATATGGGTGACAACTACTGTGTCATACAGCATTTACAGCTTTACTGTTTTACATAGATCCATTTGCAGACCTGCTAACCAAGCTGTATTTTTCCATGTGCCATCCAGATCAATCACCTCCACTTAGCAAATTCACTTCACCATGTGAGTCATAACATCCCTGTTCAGAGGATCAGTGTGGGGCCGAACCGTCAGACTCCACTAATCCCACAAATAGGTGATTACTTCTAAACATGGGAAATACTCAATAAATATTTATATTTATATTTGTAGTGATAGCCTCATACTACACTATTTGGTGTAGAGAAAACCCTGAATATACACTTGAGATAAGCAAAAAGATTCTCACTACCCTGGTCTTGCATTTACTTCAATACTAAAGGTACCGTCACACATAACGATATCGTTAACGATATCGTTGATTTTTGTGATGTAGCAACGATATCGTTAAGGAAATCGTTATGTGTGACAGCGACCAATGATCAGGCCCCTGCTGGGAGATCATTGGTCGCTGAGGAAAGTCCAGAATTTTATTTCGTCGCTGGACTCCCTGCAGACATCGCTGGATTGGCGTGTGTGACACCGATCCAGCGATGTCTTCACTGGTAACCAGGGTAAACATCGGGTTACTAAGCGCAGGGCCGCGCTTAGTAACCCAATGTTTACCCTGGTTACCAGCGTAAACGTTAAAAAAACAAACACTACATACTTACCTTCAGCTGTCTGTCCCCGGCGCTGTGCTTCTCTGCACTCCTCCTGCATCCTGTGTCAGCGCCAGCCAGCCGGAAAGCACAGCGGTGACGTCACCGCTGTGCTTTCCGGCTGACCGGCGCTGACAGTGCAGAGGAAAGCAGGGCGCCGGAGGACAGACACGGAATGTAAGTATGTAGTGTTTGTTTTTTTAACGTTTACGCTGGTAACAAGGGTAAACATCCGGTTACTAAGTGCAGCCCTGCGCTTAGTAACCCGATGTTTACCCTGGTTACCGGGGACCTCGGGATCGTTGGTCGCTGGAGAGCTGTCTGTGTGACAGCTCTCCAGCGACCAAACAGCGACGCTGCAGCGATCGACATCGTTGTCGGTATCGCTGCAGCATCGCTTAGTGTGATGGTACCTTAAGTGGCAGCTAGATCAGGGCAGTGTGAACTTCCTCTTCTGGCACTTAAATGCCAAAGTAATGGGCGCATCCTGTGGTTACTCAGCCCCTGTGATATTGTCAAGCTGTGACTGTCTTAGGTACGGGAAGGGGCATCAAACTGTCCCTAGAACTCGGACCCTAACTATCTCTGTAATCTTGATGGTAGAGAGAGCCAAGTCTCCAACCTCACTATGCTCCTGTTAATCCCTGGTCTGTCCCCCCCACCAAGGAGACTGGTACAGAAATGTAATGTGCGCAAGACACAAAATACAAAACAGGGATAACAGAAAACTTCTATCATTCAAAAGCACCAAACTACAATAGGGGGGAGGATAGGGACAGGGAGGAATAAACTAAACGGAAACAGGGACCAGGGAATAAACACACACATACTACAGAACACCTCCACAATAACTTCTCTCCAAACACTTAGCTTAAGCAGGCAGCACAGAAAGATGAATATCTAAAAGCAACAACGAACTCCAATTCAGCACAGCTTCTCCAAAGAGCAAGGAAGCAGAACTTTCGCTGACAAGACAGAGAGGGTCTGGCCAGGTTTTATTGGAAGAGATAACAACGGGATCTAAAATAGCTGAAAATGGAGCTGCAAGTTTCTGACCAGAAAACAAAGGTCGTTAACCTCTTCCGCAGAAAAAGGAAACCAAATTAATTTTATATAGGACCCAAACACACAGGCTAAATAGAAGATCTGCAATTCATAATACGCAGAGATCTTCTACCCCCAGATCTCCCAGGTTGACGTGACACACTTGGGACAGATATCTTGACATTACTATGTGACACACCTCATGATGTTGAGGGACCTAGTAATCACAAGAGGTCCCCAGGATGCCATCATTCGAATGCCTGCAAAGGGAGTTCACGCTGACCTGGTGTGGCAGTTATGGAATACCGAAGTCAAAGCCGGACAGGGTATTGTGAACCTTTTTGCTCAGCTCTAATATATATATTCATTATTGGGTGCACACATTCCAGAAAGGTTTTCAAAACTTAGTGGGAAAAATCATATGAAAATGAACCAATAAAGGTATTTTAAAAAGAAGAGAGCGTATACCAGACCTCCACCATTCTGCTGATTTGTTTTATTTCAGGGGAATATGAAAGCTGCTGCCAATCAGTGGCCATTGCAGCAGTCACATGAATTCCTTCTGCCAAAAGAGGAGGCCAGAAGACAGAAAAATTACATCTAATAAACAATTTTTCTGAAAAAGAAGTAATTTGTATGTACAGTATCATTTTATAGGCCAAATGGGAGGTGTTAGTCACATTATGAATGCTAACCATGTACGAATCTCCATTTATTTAATTGATTTTTAGATTCTCTTTGTCTTTCTTTTTCATCTACTTTATGTGTGTTCCTTATCTGGCCTTGGTTCAATAGATACAATAGCACAAAAAAGGAAACTTTAAAGCAAAGAGTTACACACAACTGGATAGCTACCGATAATAAGACAAAGGGTCCCTGACCTTCTAAACTATACTTAAAACTGGGAATGCGACCATTATTGATTGGGCTTTGATTAAATGAGTCAAAATAAACCCCTAATCTATGTATATTATTTCTGATTAGATAACATTCAGAGACTGAACTTCCAGTCCTGGACAATGAGGCAGAGTGTCTTTTTGTCTTTTTCTATAGAATGATGTGCTCAAAAAGCAGTTTTTAGTTTACTAATGTAGATACTGCATAGTATAAATGTGGCTAGCATAACATGCTATAGGTACTTTTTGTGTTGCATCTTACATTCCTTAGTTAGAATTTCACTTCATAAAAGTAATTGGGCTTTTTTTCTGTCTGAAAATATGCTTCTTGGTTTAGAATGGTTTTATCTTCATTTTGGATAATTTTTTTCTTGTTGAGATCTGTAGTGCATTTAAATCCTGAATAAAGTGTAAATAAATTCATTTCCAGGGGTCACAAACATTTTATTCATATGGAGTCTCAGTCTCGGCATGGTCCAATACTGTTCAATATGAATAAAATATAAATAATGTTCAACTAAAATAAAATAAAAAAACAATCATAAAAATGGTATATTACGAGATCTGGTCTTGTGGTACCCATATGCATAAGAGAAGATTTTGAGACAAATTGACACTTTTGAGCGGATACTGGTGGGACGACCAGACTCTTGTATGTTTAATGATATGCTCCCACAATGAGCTTTTAGTGAGTTTTTGGTGTCGTAGATATTCTACACCAATTCTGCACCCATTAAGTAAAATACGTTACTTGCAGTTTTTGAAAAATACACAGCGGAAAAAAAAACTCAAGAAAAACTTATCCTGGAAACGTAACCTAAGAGAACCTCCCAACTCTCCCTCAAAAGATGATGGCAAGGAAAGAAAAGATGCCACATGTTGAATCACATGTCCCAATCCTTGCATTTTTAAGGTAGACAAACCATTGCCAGAAGTTTTTGGCAGCAGTTTATTTTCTCCCTTCCAAGCAATAACAAATGCAAGCTGATCATACTGTTACACCCACAGGTGGCTCAAGTGGTTCGTCGACACACTGTGCCAAAGGGCCACAACCTGCTTAGGAGGGATTGAGCTAAGAGGCTACCTGGTGTTCACTGGAGCTCCTGCTTGAGTTGCAGGTAGCTGCTAGGTACCATTCCTCAGTACTGCAGGTGCTGAGACACGGACAGCGTTAGCACCTGGGCAAGTGCAGGGGCCCATAGCAGGCAGGGAAGGGCCACTCACCGGCAGGGACACAATGGTAGCCCAGTGCCAACACCCGTGAGTGGGCTACTCCCACAGCATGATTAGGGCCCTGGTACTTGCAATACTTACCTCTCACCATTTCTCCGCTGTGTCTCCTGACTGTGACATTTCAGGTCATAGGGCAAAATGACATCACTAGTGTGGGCCCTCTGCTGGAACAGTCACAGTGCAGAGAGCCAAAAGACGGCGACGCTGAAAAGTCTGGAGCAGAGCAGCAGACCATGTGGAGAGGTGAGTATTTCATTTTTTTATGTTTGGAGCATTATATGGGGCCCAGCATATACTGAAGCATTATATAGGACCCTGCATATGTTGGAGCATTATATGAGGCCCATTATATACTAGAGCATCATATGGGACCCATCATACACTAAAGCATCATATGGAGCCCATTATGTACTAGAACATTATATGGGGCCCAGAATATACTGGAGCATTATATGAGACCCATCATATGCTGGAGCATCATATGGTGCCATCATATACTGTATGAAGCATTATATGGGGCCCATTCTGTATGGAACATTATATGGGTCCATTATATATAGAGCAATATTTGGGGCCTATCATATACTGTATGGAGCATTATATGGGTCCCATTACATATTGAGCAATATATGGGGCCCTTCATATACTGTATGGAACATTATATGGAGCCCATCATATATAGAGCAATATATGGGACGCATTATATATGGAGTAATATATGGTCTCATTATATACTGTATAGAGCATTATATGGAGCCCATTATTAATGGAGCATTATATGGGGCCCCTCATACACTGTTTGGAGCATTATGTGGGGCCCATTTATGAATTTAACAATATATGGGGCTCAGTATTCTGTATGGAGCAATATATGGGGCTCATTATTCTGTATGCAGCAATACAGGAGAGTGATGGGGTGCTACGCCAGATGACCTGGCCTCTACAGTCACCAGACCTGAACCCAATCGAGATGGTTTGGGGTGAGCTGGACCGCAGAGTGAAGGCAAAAGGGCCAACAAGTGCTAAGCATCTCTGGGAACTCCTTCAAGATTGTTGGAAGACCATTCCCAGTGACTACCTCTTGCAGCTCATCAAGAGAATGCCAAGAGTGTGCAAAGTAGTCATCAAAGCAAAAGGTGGCTACTTTGAAGAACCTAGAATACAAGACATAAATTCAGTTGTTTCACACTTTTTTGTCAAGTATATAATTCCACATGTGTTAATTCATAGTTTTGATGCCTTCAGTGTGAATGTACAATTTTCATGGTCATGAAAATACAGAAAAATCTTTAAATGAGAAGGTGTGTCCAAACTTTTGGTCTGTACTGTATATGGAGTTCATTATACTGTGCGGAGCATTATATGAGGTCCATTATTCTGTATGGAGCAATATATGGGGTGCATTATATTGAATGGAGCAATAGATGAGGTACCTTATACTGTATGAAGCAATATATAGGGTTCATTATACTATATGGTGTAATGTACGTGGCTCATTATACTGTATGGAGCAATATGTGGTGCCCATAATACTATATGGAGGACTATACTTCCCGGTTTCTGAGCTAATGAAGAATTTCTAGAATGGTTACTGACATGGGTTCACAGACGGGGCTAATTCAGAGACTGATAGGACAGTCTGTATATATGGAATACTCAGACAGACACAACTTCTGACACAATTGTCTCGCATACTGGTTCAGATACCACCAGTGTGGCTTCAGGGTTCAGGCATTGGCAGCACAAGGATCAGGGAGAAGAATTAAAAGTCAGTAGAAAAATTTTAACAAAATATAGCAAGCAAACATCCTCTATGATGGAGGAGCAGTAGGGGGGACACAAAAAAATGAAGAGACGTGTTTTGAACTCAAGTGCATTCTTAGGCTTAGTTTAAACACAATACTACAAAGAAGGAAGGAACCTTTTAAAATGCATAGAGCTAGTATGAAACAAATGCAGGTGTGTGAGGAAGAAAAAAAGATGTTTGGAAAAAAAATCATTACAACAAACAAAAAACATAAAAAACAATTTAGAAAATAAAAATAAGGATAATTAAGAAAAACAATATTGGAGTCGTAAAACTATGCATTAGTAGTATAACATCATCTCCCTTCTGAGATTCAAATCAGAAGGTACTCTGGTATTTATAGAGAAAATATAATAAGCTTCTCTATTATGGAGCATTTTTTTCACACTCTCCACCCTGTGTATGTTTTGGGGTAGATTCTATGGCATAGGCTAGAAAGTTGGTTATTTGTCTTGGCAAGAAAGTAAATGTTTACTTGGCTGGTTAGCAGTTGCCTTTTTATCTTATATGCTAGGGCATAGTGTATTGCTTATTGAAGGTGCATTGCGTGGGACAATTCTTATACCTGATTGGAGTATAGTATCCATAGTGCTGTCTTCTCTTAGGAAATTGAGATTCTGTTTTACTATTTTAGAAATAGCTGGAAAAAATGCACTATACATTAATACTAGAGTCCAATACTGTGTCCAGTTTTGGGCACCACATTTAAAAAAAGATATCAACAAACTGGAGCAAGTTCAGAGAAGAGCGACCAGAATGGTGACTGGTCTGCAGACCATGTCCTATGAGGAACGGTTACAGGATCTGGAAATGTTTAGCTTGCAAAAAAGAAGACTGAGAGGAGACTTAATAGCTGTCTACAAATATCTCAAGGGCTGTCACATTGTAGAAGGATCATCTTTATTGTCATTTGCACAAGGAAAGACTAGAAGCAATGGGATGAAACTGAATGGGAGGAGACACAGATTAGATATTAGAAAAAAACTACAGTGAGGGTGATCAATGAGTGGAACAGGCTGCCACGAGAGGTGGTGAGTTCTCCTTCCATGGAAGTTTTCAAACAAAGGCTGGACAGACATCTGTCATGCTTTAGTAAATTGAGCAAGCTTTGAGCAGGGGGTTGGACCAGATGACCCAGGAGGTCCCTTCCAACTCTACCATTCTATGATTCTATGATTCTATGGTTTATTGACTTTATTTTTAGAAGCACTATTACTGTAATTCTTTGTTTTACTGTAAATCTTGGTTTTACTGTTACTATTTTTTTTTAGAATTTCTATTTATCAGAGAATCTCTAGTCTTTGAGTCCACCAGCTCACGAGATAGAGACCAGCAGGGATACTGTCTATTAGTTAGTCTATATTGAACAATTTGAGATTTTTCCTGAAAGGAGATGGCCCTGCTGCAGTTTCTTTTTGCTCTTGTTATTTCACCTACTGGAATTGCCTTGATAGTGTGGGATGGGTGGGAACAATGGGGGTGTAAAATGGTGTTCCAAGAATTTGGTTTTCTAAATGTTCTGGTTGCTATTGGAGACTCATGATAACCTGTTAGTTCTAAATCAAGGAATGTAATGCAATCTTTATCTGAAAAGCTGGCAAATCGTAGGTTGAACTGATTATTTAAATAGGCAAGAAAATGTGGTATGTCAGAAATTTGCCCCTGCCAGATAAGCAATAATTCATCAATAAATCTAGTGAAATGATTGATAGACATATAAAACGGATTTCTCGTATTATAGATAAAAATCTCTTCTTACCATGCCATAACCAAACTAGCCACAGAAAGTGAGAATTTTGCTCCCATGCAGACACCGCTGTTTTGCAAAAAATAATTTTTGTCAAACATGAAATAATTATTTGTTAGCAAAAAACATTAAACCAATTTGATGAAAGATTATAAGTCCTGGGTGTAGGCGCTGTATTTGTTCAGATGGTGATAGATGGCTGAAATAGTAACATGCTGTGGTATTCTTCTGTATAATCAAATCACAGGTCAGCCAAGACAATGAGTCTGACCAGGATACAGATTGTAACATGTCTAGAACATCACAGGAGTCCTGTAGATATCCAGGGATTTGTTGCACAAGATGTTGAAGGGAGGTGTCCAACCATTGCCCCAGACATTCATTCAGTCAGCCAATACCCAAGATGATATGACATGTTCACACATAACAAGTAATGCTGAAAATGTCTGTAAAGTGCTGTGGAATTAAGGGAGATATATAAGTGAATATAATTCATAAATATGTATCTGCAAGAACACAGACTGGCCCTTTCATTGGTAGAGTAAGAGGACATCGCTGAAGCGCATTGAAGTGAACTTATAATAAAAGCTAACTTAAAACGACAAGAAATGCACATGCACTCACCAACTGCAGTTGAAAGTGTCCTTTATTTAAACACCAAGCGGTACATCTTCACGGCACGGGGGAGTGGAGGATAAGCAGGGAGAGTGCGGCAGACGAGACGACGGCCGTTTCGCGCTGCACAAGAGCGCTTCTATGGGTCCGTAGAAGTGCTCTTGTGCAGCGCGAAACGGCCGTCGTCTCGTCTGCCGCACTCTCCCTGGTTATCCTCCACTCCCCCGTGCCGTGAAGATGTACCGCTTGGTGTTTAAATAAAGGACACTTTCAACTGCACTTGGTGAGTGCATTTGCATTTCTTGTCATTTTGGATTTGAATGGACTTTTTTCACGCAAATAGCACCTCCTTTTCTTTCTCGGACTGCTATATACTTCATATGTGCCAATATTGATTTTCTCCGTTTGGCGAGCTGTGCTACTCCTATTCTCTTTTGTTGTTTATAAAAGCTAACTTAGTTTAGTTATTTCTTTCTTTTTCTCATCTGAACTTTGTAGACATATCTTTATTTCAACAATAATATGAAGCCATTCTAGTTATTAGAATTACTATCCCTGCGTCTTCATTTTGAGTTCTCAATTTCTGCAGATTTCTTATCTCAATGTGCAAACAGTTAAAGGGTTGCAAAGGGAATTTTGACAAAGATATTTTTAGAATAGAAGAAATGAAACCACCTTCTTGACCCTTTCCGAAATGAGCAGTGTATTGTTTCCTATTTGTAACAAGATGTCAATGATATTGCAGCCCGCTTGACAACATGACCTCGGGCTGTCTTACCAAGCATCTTCTCCCTTTTACACTGCTTTATTTTGCTCTGGCAAGTAAAAAAAAAAAGATATTTTCCATGGCCATTTATGGTTCACTGTGTGGAGGCTATTTGTCTGATTGTTGATTTTTCATCTTCTGTTTCCTGGAAGACTTGGTACGGAACTCTGTCAGAATGAATTGTGTTGAGATAAATTTAGGAGTGAGTGATAAGTGAGACCTGTCAGACATGGCATGGTCATTTTTCTCAATAACTTCAATTACTGACAACAGTCCTATTTTTCTCATCATCGCCACTATGCTGACTTCAGCTGATTACAACTCTATTACCGAATGCCCATAGGCAGCCCGGCACTGCCTATACAGGAACATTTTACATAGTGTCAATATTAATAACTGCATTCACGATAAGGAATATTGCAAAGCTCTGCTATTGATCCGAAAGTGCACAAAGAATAAGAAAAGATCATCTAACCAGATTTCCCAGTTCATTACTTTTTGTCCTGCCTTTCAACGAAAAATGTAAAAAAAGATATATATCTTGCAACTTTTTATTGTGAAGTATGCTTTTTAAGGAATAAACCTTAACTATGATATAATAGCAGCCTAAAAAAATTCCAGCGGATACGTTAAATTTTGGGGTTGATTCTTCAAAGCTTTTTTGCCAGCTTTGAAAACGTCCAATTTTTTACGCAATGTAAGGTTATGGAGAAAAATGCGACTTCTTGCATTTTCATGCCATTCTCGCCCCAGCTACAGAAAAATGGGTGGAGCTGAGACGTGATGGGGCGTAGAGATCCCCACCTATCAAATTCATGACAAGTGATATCGTTTGCTATATTACCAAACCTACTCCAGCAGAGGCACAATTGCTGCATCTGTATTTTTGCATGGGAATTTCGGAATCTCTATTCTGTTGATCAGTGGGTAGGCTCAGTGATTGGACCCCCACTCATCATACATTATTTACTAATTCTGAGACAAGGGGATACATGATGTTTGTGGGATAACCCCTTTAAAGAGTTATTCTCATCTTCTATATGTAGGAGTGCACCGCTCACCTGCCTCCTTGCTTCTGGCTTGCCTTTGGGATATGCACTCCTGAACGATTGACAGTTCAGGTCAGTGACATAGCATAGCCGCTGGCATGAGCTGTGCACTGTCTGGTTCCAAAAATAGAGGCAGCTTTCCTTCTGCAAGATCGGAGGGGCGTAGGAGCACTGAAGCTGTCTAGCTCCATTGTTCTGGCCACATTCAGAAAAGCACTTACAAGCTTTATGGCCAACAGCTTGCAGCACTCCTTGTATAGGAAACCGGTCTCCACTGTCAGACTGCAGCAGTAAACGGTGACCTAGACGATGATCCATAAATGATATATTTCAAAATAAATTAGTTCTTTTTAATAACATGTAAATTGCAAAGTTTGCTTGCTTTTTCACACTTTGAGAGTTTAACCATTCATGCTCTTGATAAACACTGTAATGATTTTATTGGAGATGTTTTCTCCCGGTTGAGAAGGAATTCACATTATACCAAAGAGATTCTGTATATCTTATTACATCTAATATTTTCTTTTTACTTTTAATAGACTGTGGTTACATAACATATATCCTATTCAGCCATCATTAATGCCTAACAAAATTTAATGGACTCGTGAGCAAACAGATGATAATTACTAAAGACCTCACTGACTTGGCGTTAGCCAGTGAAACAAATGACAAAGGAACCAAAATACTTGGTCAGCAAGTAAGCATGAGATTCCTGGGATGGCTGAAGCTTAACTGGAGGATCTGCAGCGTCTGGCACTTACAGGATCAAAATGTCACTATGATTGATCACAAAGCGAATGAAATTTTAATACGTTTGAGAATGCAAGCGTGAATGAGAGGTGAAAGCACATATGTATACTTTGCTTCGGAAGAAAAAGTTGCTTTCAGAAATGTTATGAAAAGAAAAGGTGTGGGCAATGTTTTCATCTTTTCTTAAGTAATAGTTCAGCAGTAGAGATGTTTGAAAGCTTAAAATCTATGATTCACAGCTCTCACCGAACATGTGTCAAATTATTATAATGTCAAAAGTGTAATACTGCACTAAATGTTCTCATTCCCTAGTTTACAGGAACATGATTATATTGAGAAGCCGCTCTTCCTATTTTGACATTGCAATTTAGATTTTATGTTTTGTGAAATTGAAAGGAAATTATAAAAAATAAATGAATAAAAGTCGCGTACCGCTCATAGTCTTTAAGGACGATTAGCTGGTTAATGTTTGGGATTGAATTAATTGAGATGAGGGAATACATTTTGGATTGAAGGCCATAATTCTGCTTGTTAGTCATGCAGATTATTTTAATATTTATAGGGATAAGCACCTTTTTCAACTTTTCAAATCTTTGGTGTGACCATCTATCAGTCCCTAAAGATGTTTGATTTTTGGTGAATGTTCTAACAGGAAGGTGTTTATGGCCACATTATGATTATATGGGCACTAATGTTACTGCCCTTTATTATTGTCAATTGTCAAATGTCAGTAAAAACTTACTGGAGCTGAACAGATGTCAATCAGGCCGATAAGGCTACTTTCACACTAGCGTCGGGCTCGGCCCGTCGCAGTGCGTCGGGCCGAGGTTACCGACGCTAGAAGTGAATGCGCCGCACAATGGGGGCAGTGGATGCATTTTTCCAGCGCATCCGCTGCCCCATTGTGAGGTGCATTTTTTGCTCCCGGCGGTCCGCCACAACACGGCGCAACCGTCGCATGATGGTTGCAACGTGTGTCAATGCGTTGCAATGCGTCGCTAATGTTAGTCTATGGGGCAAAAACGCATCTTGCAGCCAACTTTGCAGGATACGTTTTTTCCCCCTAAACGACGCATTGCGACGTATTGAAAAAAACGCTAGTGTGAAAGTAGCCTAAGGGTTACGTTATGCTGGGAATAATGTGGAAAAATGTAGGTTATGAACATGTTTTTATCCCCGAAACCCATGCCAAAATGGCATCTTTTCAGATCTTTGAAGATTTGCCCTCTCACACTTTTCACCTATTAACAAGATGCTAATTTTAGAAAGAGACTCCTAAATGCCCTTCTTCTCCATATTGCCTTCTTCATTTTGTACCTTAGACCTACGATAATTCTGGTTTATGGTTGTCAAAATCTCTAAATAATTGGGCAGTGATAGAAAAAATGTACAAAAGTTACATGAATACATATGGAAAGTCTAAAGGTACCTTCACACATAACGATATTGTTAATGATATCGTTGCTATTTGTGACGTAGCAACGATATCGTTAATGAAATCGTTACGTGTGACAGCGACCAACGATCAGGACCCTGCTGGGAGATCGTTGGTCGCTGAATAAAGTCCAGAACTTTATTTCGTCGCTGGACTCCCTGGAGACATCGCTGGATCAGCGTGTGTGACACCGATCCAGCGAGGTCTTCACTGGTAACCAGGGTAAACATCGGGTAACTAAGCGCAGGGCCGCGCTTAGTAACCCGATGTTTACCCTGGTTACCATGCTAAAAGTAAAAAAAAACAAACACTAGATACTTACCTACAGCCGTCTGTCCTCCAGCGCTGTGCTCTGCACTCCTCCTGTACTGGCTGTGAGCCGGAAAGCAGAGCGGTGACGTCACCGCTCTGCTTTCCGGCTCACAGACAGTACAGGAGGAGTGCAGAGAAGCAGACCGCAGCGCTGGAGGACAGACAGCGGTAGGTAAGTATCTAGTGTTTGTTTTTTTTTACTTTTAGCATGGTAACCAGGGTAAACATCGGGTTACTAAGCGCGGCCCTGCGCTTAGTTACCCGATGTTTACCCTGGTTACCGGCATCGTTGGTCGCTGGAGAGCGGTCTGTGTGACAGCTCTCCAGCGACCAAACAGCGACGCTGCAGCGATCCGGATCGTTGTCGGTATCACTGCAGCGTCGCTTAATGTGAAGGGGCCTTTAGAAGGTAGTCCAGAATAAACGTGACGTCAAAGACAAATAATCATAAATTGAATATTTATAGGAGTCTAAAAATTGAAAAATTGGTTAATTCTGATCAGTCTTTTGTTTCTGGTCTTGGATTGATCTACCTATCATTTATCCATATAACATTTATCTATCTATCTACTCTATCTATTATCTTTTTACCTTCATAGATAGCACACATTACTTTTTCTAAATGTACAAGTGTGTTCTTCATACTTTATTAAACATGTTAAAGTAATATCACTGCATAATTCACTTTGCTCTTAAACAATGCTTAGCATTACATCATGTATGTAGCAAAACACATTGTTACAAGAAAGGGCATTAATAAAAATAATCCTGTTCTCCCATAAATTATACTCAATTGTGTTTTCATCAAAGAACCCTTCCTGTTACCTTGAAGAAAAATGTTAAATGCACTTAATACAGTTAGTATACAGGTCTTTGCCAGTTGTTGGATATCTGTAGGTTTATTATACACTGATTTTTGCACTGCAGGAAATAATTAGTTGGAAATGTTTATATGAGTAATGAAACCAGCACATGAAAATATTAGTCTTAAAAATATCTGTCATTTTTGTTTCAATATGACAATCATTTACGTTGAACTTGGTAAACATTCCTTTGCTTTTAATTCACTTATGGCTGTCACTTGTAATTCTCAATTGTAGAGTCTTAAACAAACAATATGCCACTATGAAGTGTGCATTCATGGCAAACATTTAATGAAAACACATAGCGGGGCAATACGTCACTGCAATGCACTTCGACCTGTTCGGCAGTATAATTAAAGCAACTTCCAATGTTTAAGGATATTTATAGGCAAATGTCTGAGGAAAATGTAGAAAATAAATGAAAAATTAAGTAATTTATGTCATATAATAAATTGAATCTGACACCAAAAGTGGAGGCTTGGATGAAATTCAGTGATTAAGACTTTAAAAGGGTTTGTCTCACGAAGGCAACCCTATTGATATGGCCTATTGGGTATATGGACATCATAGAAGAGAATTACTTACATCTCCTCTTGTGAGTTAAAGAAGAGTGCTAATCAAACAGGTAGGTGTCACACCCAGCAAATTAGAGTTAGCTTGAAACAGGTGCTAGTTCCTCAAAAGCCAACCACGGAGCTCCTGTAGAGCAATAGTAGACTAGTAGACAGGGTGAAGGAAGTTCATACCTAAAGGTATGTGAAGATGCTTCAACTGGGATATATTGACAGTATTCCATATCCAATGGTTAAAACTCGAGGCGTACAGTATTACGTAACATTTAGGGTGAAAAATCCTTCATCAGATGTATAGGGCTGTGGGGCTTGATACAGTTGGTTCCTGGTTATCCCTATTTGAGAGAAGTCCACCCTGCACCCTGGATCCACTTGATTTATATGCAGTGAACATAGCCTATACGTCTGATGAAGGACTTTTCACCTGAAACGTTACGTAATAACACTGCAACCATTGGAAATTAAAGTCTGTCAATAAGTCCCCTTTCAAGCATCTCCACATGCTTTTAGCATGTAGTTCCTTCATCCTTTCTACCTAAAGCAGAGAGCTGGTATGTAAGAGTAGTTTTCCCTGTGGCAGTCTGGCATGGGCATTTAATATAATTGGCTACCATATAACACTTGTTTTTTAAATTAGTGGCCACTCGAGGACAAACGTCTGGCAAGTAATTACTTATCCTAGAAAAATTAAATATTTGTAGGCAATGCCGGGAGCTGCACTTATTGAAATCAATGGTTTGCAATGTCGATTCTAATCTAAAAGCGGTTGCATATTATGAGATGAACTTCTTTAAAGGCCCTAATGTATATTAGATTAAAATGAGCTGCATCTGACGATTCTGGTTGGTTCAACCAGTCATCGAATGTGGATTGGGGCATTCCTATTCTTCATCAACAGATAATGTCAGGGAAGAGGAGGATCCAGCATGATGAATTTCAATAATCGATTCTTTTTATCATTAGGGAGATAATCTGCTGCCAGAGAAATCTATAAGAAGCTTTCCCATAGAGAACATAGGAGAGATCGGCCAAGCTTACCATTCCAGTGTATTAAGAATACCGGAGAAATAGCTGTTGGCCAAAAGATCATTCGGTCGATAGCTGCAAAAAGCATATGTCCAGCTTTAGGTCCTATAATATTAATTTTATTATAGCACTGTGGGCGTGATAACATGATTTGCAAGAGCTCTTCCTCGGCCTTGACTAGGGAGAGCATCGAAGATCCCTGACACTCACTGTTGTCTTCCTCTGGGAAGAGTCCACTTGAATCCTCGCCTTGTGCAGTGTTTTGGTGTGATTTTGGCCATATTTTTCAGAGCCTTGGATGTTGCTCCAAACCAAAAAACATGATTTGTAAGAGGCGGCATCATCATTCATTGAGAATTATATGTTAATTAGGTAAGAAAGTAATTATTCTCAAACCTTCAAGGACAGGGAAGCGCCGTACATGACCTTTTGGGAGTATTTCTATAGATATATTAGTTGCAATATTTTTTATTCCTTTAGCACAGTATTCCTTTGCAAGCAAACAATAATTTCCCTGTAAATTATGTGTTGCCGTTCCAGAATATATGAGCTCCCCCTCGTCTGCTTCACCAGCAAAAGATATTTAAAGAACGAGCATAAACTGTTAGATTTTCCCATCCAAGCACCTGCTGTATTTTGCAGTGGGGAAGTAAAACACAGGAAGGTACAGGCTGTACTGTAAACTGTCTGAAGGGAGAAACTAATTTTAAGAGCTAATAAGTGCTCACCTTACAAGCTTATTGCCAGAACTATTTCCATATGCACTCTCACACCCAATATTTTCTGCTGTAAAAATGCAGCACATGGAAAAATAATGGCCTCTGCTTCTAGCATGTTTTGCTATTAGCGCAGATGAATGTTTTCTCTGATGAAAGGTAATATTCTCAAATGAAAAGTTATGTAAATGGATTCCTGAAAAAGTTGCCACATAAACTGCATCACACTGCGTTGAATATCATTTGGAGGAAGAAATTAGCAATTACCATTAGATGGGGCATACTGACACCACCCAACCTTATATAACCGTACACAACAAATTGCATCCCAAGATAAAAATTACACCAAAAATTGAATTACATCTCACATTGTAAAATGTTAAGTAGCCATTCGTGCCAGAAGGGATTTGCGTAATTGTAGCATGGAACTAATTAAAGCAGTTATATCAGATAATTAAAATAGGTCTAATAAATATTTTGAAGGGGGAATGATATTAAGAGCATTTGCAGGCATGTATATAACATTAAAGCAGGGCAGGCTCCACTAGTAAATGCACCATAAATATGCAATAATTAACTGATATCTTTGCATCCAGGGCTTCGTTGATGTTCTCTGTGTGCCTGAAATCAGCCTGATGGACAAAAACATGAAAAAACAATTGCTGCTTGATGACGAGCAGATGGATAGGAATGGTGTCATTTCCAGCTTGTGTGTTAAAGTGGACGCTGATATTTCAATTACCCACAGCCAAGTCTTTTATAGGACTGCTCTAGCAGCAGGGCTCGTTGCAATGTCACCGGATCAAGAGGATAACAAGACAAAATTACAAGCTGAAAGTTTTCACACAAAGGAAGTCGGACTTTTCTGGAGATAGATCAGTACAGCAATATGTGTGACTTTATTATTTTCCTCTTACTCCAGGGATGTTAGAAAAAATGAAAAAGAAAGCAAAGACGAAGACTTCCTGGAGATAATCCCTTTTTTTAGGGTCACATGATTCTTTTCAGATCACATCTGAAGAGAGTTTCCATACAAACAATAGGTTTTGCGGTCTGCGTACTGGAGTAAATCCTGTGCTTTAATTTTAACAATGGGTGGAATTTCTGTGGTGCATGGCTATTTACCTAATACAATGGAAGTTGGTGCAGACTAGACTTGCAAGTGTCAAAGAGCCATTGTGGGAAAGTGTATGTTACTGCAACTGAGTCAACAAACATTATTTCATGAAGGAATGCTGAACTTGTAACATTATGGACCAATATGCTGCACGGGCAACATTTCTTACATAGTGTTAGTCTCAAACTAGTGGCTGTACGAAAATTGTCTACAATAATTTATGTCACGATTATTCCCTTATATTGCATCACTGGGTTATTTTGGTATGTACTCACCCTGAACGGGAACACTTTAGTACTATCTTAGCTATTGTTTGTTTACTAGGGATATAAGATATTTAGCAACAGGCATCGATATAGACACTATAGTTAGTAGTTACACACCCATCAGCATTCCCTTTGATATGGCTTGTGTAAACCTAAAAAGGGCTTTTCAATCATAGCAATATTGGTAAAACAGAGAACTACAGCTCCATAGGCAGCCCAATCTCAAGACCTGAACTCCATTGAAAACCTCTGGAATGTAATCAAGAGGATGATGGATAGTCACAAGCCATCAAACAAAGAAGAACTGCTTAAATTTTTGCTCCAGAAGCAGTGTGAAAGACTGGTGGAAAGCATGCATGTCAAGGTCAGCTGCTGCTGCGGCCCAGCCCATAAGCACCCCTACAATGACCGACAATGACGGCGTGGGGCGCGCGTCACCCAGGGACGCAATATGGACCCTCCATACCGCAGAGGGGGACCCGGGCATACCCGAACTAAGGAAGGGCAGAGACTGGGGTTTTGTGGCAGCTGAGCATGTGGACAAGGAAAAGACACATAGGACTTGATTACACCGCACAACTTCAGGTATAGAGAAAGTAAAGTTTACTAAAGTAAAGTCACACAGTACATAAACCAAACATGACTATGCCAGGCTCCCTATTCCATGCCTCCCAGAAGGGTACCACCCAGTGGACCCCAAGGCACCAATGGATCACCGAGACACAGATAGGCAGGACATCGAGACATCAGGACACAGGCAGGTCATCAGGGTACACAAGGTCATCAGGACACAGGCAAGACATCAGGGTACATGAGGTCATCAGGACGCAGGAAGAACATCAGGGTACACGACACAGGATAACACAAAGGTTCCTAGCTATGGCCGTCATGCTTCAGCCAACGGACCTAGGAGGGAACTCAAGCGGGATGGTGCAAGCACTGCCGGACTGGACCTGGGCCAGGCGGGGTTTGCACAGCATAGCAGGCTGAGCACAGCATAGTAAAAGCTCAGCAAGAACACCAGGCTCCATCTTTAACAGATGAACCTAGGAAGTTCACAGTCACTGGGTACGGGGTGTCAGACACAGAAAGACTTCAGGAACATAACACAGGGGACATAGTTCAGACAGGGTCAGGTACTGGATATGCAGCCTCCAGGATAGGCGGATCTGGGTACTCTGCCCCAGAACTGGTGGAAAAACAGACACAAATGGATCTGGGTACTCTGCCCCCAGAGCAGGTGGGATCTGGGTACTTTGCCCCCAGAACAGGCGGAATAACAAGACACTAATGGATCTGGGTACTCTGCCCCCAGAACAGGCGGAAAACAGGTATCAGCACTCCCAGAACATACTGCAGACAGAATGGGAGATGGATACCTCACATACAAGGCAAGACTCAGAAACACAATGCAATGCTCTGGCCCCACCCAACAGGAAAGAGAGAATTTATATAGGAGCTGCACCTCAGCGATAGGCTGAGGAAAGCAACACAGTTACACACACAAACCCTAATAAAAGCAGGGTAGGTGTGGCTGCGCGCACACTAAGCACAAACAGAAACCATTACAACACAGACAGCACAGGAACTGTGGCTTAGGGCACCTGGCAGCGACTGCTAGCCTGAACACACATGGAAAGTCATGCACCAGCTGCAGAGGACCTTGCAACCAAAGGATAGCTTCCACAGCGGCAGCAAGGGACCGCACATGTGGGTGGTCATGCAGCAGGGCAAAGACAGCACATGTACAGCTATGCAGCGGCACAGGGAACTGAGCTGCATCCATACAGGTAACAGACCACAGTATCCCTGCATATTAGGGGGAGAGGAGCAAAGGGTTAAAGCAGAGACATGCAGAGTAACACCAAAGGAACAAGGTATAAACCCACCGGCATTACAATGCCAAGACGGATGAAAGCTGTGATTAAAAATCATGGTTATTCCACAAAATATTGATTTCTGAACTCTTCCTGAGTTAAAACATTAGTATGGTTGTTTCTAAATGATTATGAACTTGTTTTCTTTGCATTATTTGAGGTCTGAAAGCACAGGGGTTTTTTAAATTTTGACCATTTTTCTTTGTCAGAAAAAAATACAAAATGTATTGCTTGGAAATTCGGAGACATGTTGTCAGAAGTTTATAGACTAAAAGAACAATTTACATTTTACTCAAAAATATACCTATAAAGAGAAAAATCAGACAAACTGAACATTTTGCAGTGGTCTCTTAAAGGGAACCTGTCACCCCGTTTTTTCAGTAGGAGATAAAAATACCGTTAAATTGGGCCTGAGCTGTGCTTTACAATAGGGTATTTTTTGTCCCCTGATTCCCTACCTATGCTGCCGAAATACCTTACAAAAGTGTCCTTTTTCGCCTGTCAATCAGGCTGGTCAGGTCAGATGGGCGTGGTCATTCTCCCCCACATCTTGCTTATGTTCCCGCTGGTGGCGCAGTGCTTCTCGCATGTGCAAGTGCCGAATGCACTGCGCAGCTGTAGAAAAAGAGCGCGCTCGCCGCTATTCAGCGGTTTCTCGGTTGGCGCGGTGTTATGACCTGGGGTTGAGGACAATAATGGACCTGATGGTTAAGAGCACACGGAATGACCTGATAGTTACTAATATTACAGGACAAGCTCTGAGACGTGGGAACTCTGCTGACCGCAATCCCTAATCCTATCACACACACCAGAAATAGCCGTGGATTGCTCCTAACGCTCCCTATGCAACTCATCACAACCTAAGGAACTAGCTAGCCCTAAAGATAGAAAAATAAAGGAACAGGCAGCCCCCCACATATAATGACTGTGAGTTAAGATGAAAATTACAAACACAGAGATGAAATAGATTTAGCAAAGTGGGGCCCGACTTACTGAACAGACAGAGGATAGGAAAGGTAACTTTGCGGTCAGCACAAAAAACTACAAAAAGACCACGCAGAGGGCGCAAAAAGACCCTCCGCACCGACTCACGGTGCGGAGGGGCTCCCTCTGCGTCCCAGAGCTTCCAGCAAGCAAGACAAAAATCAAAATAGCAAGCTGGACAGAAAAAATAGCAAACAGAGAAAAACAAGCAGGAACTTAGCTTCTGCTGGGAAGACAGGTCACAAGAACGATCCAGGAGCGAACTAGACCAATACTGGAACCTTGACAGGTGGCATGGAGCAATGATCTAGGTGGAGTTAAATAGAGCAGCCAGCTAACGAATTAACCTCGTCACCTGTGGAAGGAACCTCAGAAGCCGCAACCCCACTCACAACCACCAGAGGAAGCCCATGAACAGAACCAGCCGAAGTACCATTCATGACCACAGGAGGGAGCTTAACAACAGAATTCACAACAGTACCCCCTCCTTGAGGAGGGGTCACCGAACCCTCACCAGAGCCCCCAGGCCGACCAGGACGAGCCAAATGAAAGGCACGAACCAGATCGGCAGCATGAACATCAGAGGCAAAGACCCAGGAATTATCTTCCTGACCATAACCCTTCCACTTGACCAGGTACTGTAGTTTCCGTCGCGAAATACGAGAATCCAAAATCTTCTCCACCACATACTCCAACTCCCCCTCAACCAACACAGGGGCAGGAGGATCAACGGATGGAACCACAGGCGCCACGTATCTCCGCAACAACGACCTATGGAATACATTATGGATGGCAAAAGAAGCTGGAAGGGTCAAACGAAATGACACAGGATTGAGAACCTCAGAAATCTTATGCGGATCAATGAAACGAGGCTTAAACTTAGGAGAGGAAACCTTCATAGGAACATAACGAGACGACAACCAAACCAAATCCCCAACACGAAGTCAGGGACCCACACAGCGCCGTCGGTTAGCGAAACGTTGAGCCTTCTCCTGGGACAATGTCAAATTGTCCACCACATGAGTCCAAATCTGCTGCAACCTATCCACCACAGTATCGACACCAGGACAGTCCGAAGACTCAACCTGCCCTGAAGAGAAACGAGGATGGAAACCAGAATTGCAGAAAAACGTCGAAACCAAAGTAGCCGAGCTGGCCCGATTATTAAGGGCGAACTCAGCCAAAGGCAAAAAGGACACCCAATCATCCTGATCAGCAGAAACAAAGCATCTCAGATATGTTTCCAAAGTCTGATTAGTACGTTCGGTTTGGCCATTTGTCTGAGGATGGAAAGCCGAGGAAAAAGACAAATCAATGCCCATCCTAGCACAAAAGGATCGCCAAAACCTTGAAACAAACTGGGAACCTCTGTCCGAAACGATGTTCTCCGGAATGCCATGTAAACGAACCACATGCTGGAAAAACAATGGCACCAAATCAGAGGAGGAAGGCAATTTAGACAAGGGTACCAAATGGACCATCTTAGAGAAGCGATCACAAACCACCCAAATGACCGACATCTTTTGAGAGACAGGGAGATCCGAAATAAAATCCATAGAAATATGCGTCCAGGGCCTCGTCGGGACCGGCAAGGGCAAAAGCAACCCACTAGCACGAGAACAGCAGGGCTTAGCCCGAGCACAAGTCCCACAGGACTGCACAAAAGAACGCACATCCCCCGACAAAGACGGCCACCAAAAGGATCTAGCCACCAAATTTCTGGTACCAAAGATTCCAGGATGACCAGCCAACACCGAACAATGAACCTGAGATAACTCTACTAGTCCATTTATCAGGGACAAACAGTTTCTCCGCTGGGCAACGGTCAGGTCTATCAGCCTGAAATTTTTGCAGCACCCGCCGCAAATCAGGGGAAATGGCAGACAAAATTACCCCCTCTTTGAGAATACCCTCCGGCTCAGGAACACCCGGAGAGTCAGGCACAAAACTCCTTGACAGGGCATCAGCCTTCACATTCTTAGAGCCCGGAAGGTACGAAACCACAAAATCAAAACGGGAGAAAAATAGCGACCAACGAGCCTGTCTAGGATTCAACCGTTTGGCAGACTCGAGATAAGTCAAATTCTTGTGATCCGTCAAGACCACCACGCGATGCTTGGCTCCTTCAAGCCAATGACGCCACTCCTCGAATGCCCACTTCATGGCCAACAACTCTCGATTGCCAACATCATAATTCATCAGCAGGCGAAAACTTTCTAGAAAAGAAGGCACATGGTTTCATCACCGAGCCATCAGAACTTCTTTGCGACAAAACAGCTCCTGCTCCAATCTCAGAAGCAGCAACCTCGACCTGAAACGGGAGCGAAACATCTGGCTGGCACAACACAGGGGCAGAAGAGAAACAACGCTTCAACTCCTGAAAAGCTTCCACAGCCGCAGAAGACCAATTGACCACATCAGCACCCTTCTTGGTCAAATCAGTCAACGGTTTAGCAACACTAGAAAAATTACTGATGAAGCGACGATAAAAATTAGCAAAGCCCAGGAACTTTTGCAGACTCTTCACAGATGTCGGCTGAGTCCAATCATAAATGGCCTGGACTTTAACAGGATCCATCTCGATAGTAGAAGGGGAAAAAATGAAACCCAAAAATGAAACCTTCTGAACTCCAAAGAGACACTTAGACCCCTTCACAAACAAAGAATTAGCACGAAGGACCTGGAACACCATTCTGACCTGCTTCACGTGAGACTCCCAATCATCCGAGAAGACCAAAATATCATCCAAATATACAATCAGGAATTTATCCAGGTACTCTCGGAAGATGTCATGCATAAAGGACTGAAATACTGATGGAGCATTAGAAAGCCCGATTGGCATAACCAGGTACTCAAAATGGCCCTCGGGCGTATTAAATGCTGTTTTCCATTCATCGCCCTGTTTAATACGCACAAGATTATACGCACCACGAAGATCTATCTTGGTGAACCAACTAGCCCCCTTAATCCGAGCAAATAAATCAGATAGCAGCGGCAAAGGGTACGGAAATTTGACTGTGATTTTATTAAGAAGGCGGTAATCAATACAAGGTCTCAAAGAACCATCCTTCTTGGCCACAAAAAAGAACCCTGCTCCCAATGGTGATGACGACAGGCGAATATCACCCTTCTCCAAGGATTTCTTTATATACCGTATATACTCGAGTATAAGCCGACCCGAGTATAAGCCGACCCCCCTAATTTTGCCACAAAAAACTGGGAAAACTTATTGACTTGAGTATAAGCCTAGGGTGGAAATGCAGCATTTACCGGTGAATTTCAAAAAATAAAAATAGATCATTCTTGCCCCATAGCTGTGCCATATAGTGTTCTGCATGTTCATTATTGCCCCATAGCTGTGCCATATAGTGCTCTGCATGTTCATTATTGCCCCATAGCTGTGCCCCATATAGTGCTCTGCACCATTCATGATTGTCCCTATAGCTGTGCCTCATATAGTGCTCTGCACCGTTCATTATTTCCCTATAGCTGTGCCCCATACAGTGCTCTGCACTGTTCATTGTTCCCTATAGGTGTGCCCCATACAGTGCTCTGCACCGTTCATTGTTCCCTATAGCTGTGCCCCATACAGTGCTCTGCACCGTTCATTGTTCCCTATAGCTGTGCCCCATATAGTGCTCTGCACCATTCATTATTTCCCTATAGCTCTGCCATATAGTGCTCTGCACCGTTCATAGTTCCCTATATAAAGCTCTGCCATGGCCGCTGCTGCTGCAGTAAAAAAAAAAAACCCGCCATACTCACCTCTCTTGCTTGCAGCTCCCAGCGTCCGGTCCCGGCGCCTCCATCTTCCCGGCGTCTCTCTGCTCTGACTGATCAGGCAGAGGGTGGCGCGCACACTATATGCGTCATCGCGCCCTCTGACCTGAACAGTCAGAGCGCAGAGATGCCGGGAAGATGGAGGCGCCGGGAAGATGGAGCGACGCCCGGCGGCTGGAATGCGGACAGGTGACTATTACATACTTACCTGGTCCTGGCGTCCGGCTCCTTCCCCCGTACAGCTGTCTTCGGTGCCGCAGCTTCTTTCTCTAATCAGCGGTCACCGGCAGTGCTGATTAGAGAAATGAATAGGCGGCTCCACCCCTATGGGAGGTGGAGCCGCCTATTCATTTCTCTAATGAGCGGTCCCACGTGACCGCTGAAGAGGGGAAGAACTGCAGCACAGAAGACGGTGGGACGGCAGGAACAGCGCCAGGATATCTGGGACTAGGTAAGTATGCCTCAGCGCCCTCAACCCCTCACCCGCCAACCCTGCCACCCACCTTGACTCGAGTATAAGCCGAGAGGGGCACTTTCAGCCCAAAAATTTGGGCTGAAAATCTCGGCTTATACTCGAGTATATACGGTAACTCCGCATAGCGGCGTGTTCTGGCACAGATAAATTGAACAGTCGACCCTTAGGAAAGTTACTACCAGGAATCAAATTGATAGCACAATCGCAATCCCTATGAGGAGGTAGGGCACTGGATTTGGGCTAATCAAATACATCCTGGTAATCCGACAAAATCTCCGGGACTTCAGAAGGGGTGGATGACGAAATAGACAAAAATGGAACATCACCATGTACCCCCTGACAACCCCAGCTGGACACAGACATAGATTTCCAATCCAATACTGGATTATGGACCTGTAGCCATGGCAACCCCAAAACGACCACATCATGCAGATTATGCAACACCAAAAAGCGAATATCCTTCTGATGTGCAGGAGCCATGCACATGGTCAATTGGGTCCAGTACTGGGGCTTATTCTTGGCCAAAGGCGTAGCATCAATTCCTCTCAAATGGAATAGCATACTGCAAGGGCTCCAAGAAAAAACCACAGCGCCTAGCAAGCTCCAAGTCCATCAAATTCAGGGCAGCGCCTGAATCCACAAATGCCATAACAGAATAGGATGACAAAGAGCAAATCAGAGTAACGGACAAAATAAATTTCGACTGTACCGTACCAATGGTGGCAGACCCAGCGAAACGCTTAGTGCGCTTAGGACAGTCGGAGATAGCATGAGTGGAATCACCACAGTAAAAACACAGCCCATTCCAACGTCTATGTTCTTGCCGTTCAGCTCTGGTCAAAGTCCTATCACACTGCACAGGCTCAGGTCTATGCTCAGATAATACCGCCATATGGTGCACAACTTTACGCTCACGCAAGCATCGATCGATCTGAATGGCCAAAGACATAGACTCATTCAGACCAGCAGGCATGGGAAATCCCACCATGACATCCTTAAGGGCTTCAGAGAGACCCTTTCTGAAAATTGCTGCCAGCGCACATTCATTCCACTGAGTGAGTACAGACCACTTCCTAAACTTCTGACAATATATCTCTACCTCATCCTGACCCTGACACAGAGCCAGCAAGATTTTCTCTGCCTGATCCACTGAATTTGGTTCATCATAAAGCAATCCAAGCGCCAGAAAAAACGCATCAACATCACGCAATGCCGGATCTCCTGGCGCAAGGGAAAATGCCCAGTCTTGAGGGTCGCCACGTAACAAAGAAATAATGATTTTCACTTGTTGAACAGTGTCACCTGAGGAGCGAGGTTTCAAAGCAAGAAACAATTTACAATTATTTTTGAAATTCAGAAACTTAGATCTATCCCAAAAAACAAATCAGGAATTGGATTCCTAGGCTCTAACATCAGATTCTGAACCACAAAATCTTGAATGTTTTGTACCCTTGCAGTGAGAATATCCATACAAGAGGACAGACCTTGAATGTCCATATCTACACCTGTATCCTGAACCACCCAGAGGTAAAGGGGAAAAGAGAGACAAAACACACTGCAAAGAAAAAAAAATGGTCTCAGAACTTCTCTTATCCCTCTATTGAGATGCATTAATACTTTTGGCCACCTGTACTGTTATGACCTGGTGGTGAGGACAATAATGGACCTGATGGTTAAGAGCACACGGAATGACCTGATAGTTACTAATAATACAGGACAAGCTCTGAGACGTGGGAACTCTGCTGACCGCAATCCCTAATCCTATCACACACACCAGAAATAGCCGTGGATTGCTCCTAACGCTCCCTATGCAACTCGTCACAGCCTAAGGAACTAGCTAGCCCTAAAAAAAGAAAAAAAAAAGCCTACCTTGCCTCAGAGAAATTCCCCAAAGGAAGAGGCAGCCCCCCACATATAATGACTGTGAGTTAAGATGAAAATTACAAACACAGAGATGAAATAGATTCAGCAAAGTGAGGCCCGACTTACTGAACAGACAGAGGATAGGAAAGGTAACTTTGCGGTCAGCACAAAAAACTACAAAAAGACCACGCAGAGGGCGCAAAAAGACCCTCCGCACCGACTCACGGTGTGGAGGCGCTCACTGTTATGAAAGGCAATTCAGTACTACAATGGACATAGCGGTCAGAGCACATACAGTGATCTGACAATAACCCAAAATCATAGAACGAGCTCTGAGACGTGGGAACTCTGGAGACCGCAATCCCTAATCCTCTCCAAACAACACTAGAGGCAGCCGTGGATTGCGCCTAACTCTGCCTAGGCAACTCGGCACAGCCTGAGAAACTAACTAGCCTGAAGATAGAAAATAAGCCTACCTTGCCTCAGAGAAATACCCCAAAGGAAAAGGCAGCCCCCCACATATAATGACTGTGAGTTAAGATGAAAAGACAAACGTAGAGATGAAATAGATTCAGCAAAGTGAGGCCCGACTTTCTTAACAGATCGAGGATAGAAAATGTAACTTTGCGGTCTACATAAAACCCTAAAGAAAACTGTTATGTTTGCTAATGACAGGTGTTATGAAGGCAATCCAGAAACACAGTGTGCTTAGCGATCAGAGCGCACACAGTGATCTGACAAATACCCAAAAATACAAGAACGAGCTCTGAGACGTGGAAACTCTGTAGACTGCACACCTGATCCTATCCTAAACACAACTAAAAGCGGCTGTGGATTGCGCCTAACAACTACCTAGGCAACTCGGCACAGCCTAAGAAACTAGCTAGCCTGAAGATAGAAAAATAGGCCTGACTTGCCCCAGAGAAATTCCCCAAAGGAAAAGGCAGCCCCCCACATATAATGACTGTGAGTAAGATGAAAAGACAAAACGTAGGGATGAAATAGATTCAGCAAAGTGGGGCCCGATATTCTAGGACAGAGCGAGGACAGTAAAGCGAACTTTGCAGTCTACAAAAAACCCTAAAGCAAAACCACGCAAAGGGGGCAAAAAAAAAACCCACCGTGCCGAACTAACGGCACGGCGGTACACCCTTTGCATCTCAGAGCTTCCAGCAAAACAAAAGACAAGCTGGACAGAAAAAAAGCAACAAAAAAAACAAAAAGCACTTAGCTATACAGAGCAGCAGGTCACAGGAACAATCAGGAGAAGCTCAGAACCAACACTGAAACATTGACAAGGAGCAAGGATAGCAGCATCAGGCGGAGTTAAGTAATGAAGCAGTTAACGAGCTCACCAGAACACCTGAGGGAGGAAGCTCAGAAGCTGCAGTACCACTTGTGACCACAGGAGTGAATTCAGCCACAGAATTCACAACAGTACCCCCCCCTTGAGGAGGGGTCACCGAACCCTCACCAGAGCCCCCAGGCCGACCAGGATGAGCCGCATGAAAGGCACGAACAAGATCGGAAGCATGAACATCAGAGGCAAAAACCCAGGAATTATCTTCCTGAGCATAACCCTTCCATTTAACCAGATACTGGAGTTTCCGTCTAGAAACACGAGAATCCAAAATCTTCTCCACAATATACTCCAATTCCCCCTCCACCAAAACCGGGGCAGGAGGCTCAACAGATGGAACCATAGGTGCCACGTATCTCCGCAACAACGACCTATGGAATACATTATGTATGGAAAAGGAGTCTGGGAGGGTCAAACGAAAAGACACAGGATTGAGAACCTCAGAAATCCTATACGGACCAATAAAACGAGGTTTAAATTTAGGAGAGGAAACCTTCATAGGAATATGACGAGAAGATAACCAAACCAGATCCCCAACACGAAGTCGGGGACCCACATGGCGTCTACGATTAGCGAAAAGTTGAGCTTTCTCCTGGGACAAGATCAAATTGTCCACTACCTGAGTCCAGATCTGCTGCAACCTATCCACCACAGAATCCACACCAGGACAGTCCGAAGACTCAACCTGTCCTGAAGAGAAACGAGGATGGAACCCAGAATTGCAAAAAAATGGAGAAACCAAGGTAGCCGAGCTGGCCCGATTGTTAAGGGCGAACTCAGCCAACGGCAAAAAGGACACCCAATCATCCTGGTCTGCAGAAACAAAACATCTCAGATATGTTTCCAAGGTCTGATTGGTTCGTTCGGTCTGGCCATTAGTCTGAGGATGGAAAGCCGAGGAAAAGGATAGGTCAATGCCCATCCTACCACAAAAGGCTCGCCAAAACCTTGAAACAAACTGGGAACCTCTGTCAGAAACAATATTCTCAGGAATGCCATGCAACCGAACCACATGCTGAAAGAACAAAGGTACCAAATCAGAGGAGGAAGGCAATTTAGCCAAGGGCACCAGATGGACCATTTTAGAAAGCGATCACAGACCACCCAAATGACTGACATCTTTTGAGAAACGGGAAGGTCAGAAATGAAATCCATCGAAATATGTGTCCAAGGCCTCTTTGGGACCGGCAAGGGCAAAAGCAACCCACTGGCACGAGAACAGCAGGGCTTAGCCCTAGCACAAATCCCACAGGACTGCACAAAAGTACGTACATCCCGTGACAGAGATGGCCACCAGAAGGATCTAGCCACTAACTCTCTGGTACCAAAGATTCCAGGATGACCAGCCAACACCGAACAATGAAGTTCAGAGATAAGTTTATTAGTCCACCTATCAGGGACGAACAGTTTCTCTGCTGGACAACGATCAGGTTTATTCGCCTGAAATTTTTGCAGCACCCGCCGCAAATCAGGGGAGATGGCAGACACAATGACTCCTTCCTTGAGGATACCCGCTGGCTCAGATAAACCCGGAGAGTCGGGCACAAAACTCCTAGACAGAGCATCCGCCTTCACATTTTTAGAGCCCGGAAGGTACGAAATCACAAAGTCGAAGCGGGCAAAAAATAACGACCAACGGGCCTGTCTAGGATTCAAGCGCTTGGCAGACTTGAGATAAGTCAAGTTCTTATGATCAGTCAATACCACCACGCGATGCTTAGCTCCTTCAAGCCAGTGACGCCACTCCTCGAATGCCCACTTCATGGCCAGCAACTCTCGATTGCCCACATCATAATTACGCTCAGCGGGCGAAAACTTCCTGGAAAAGAAAGCACATGGTTTCATCACTGAGCAATCAGAACCTCTCTGTGACAAAACCGCCCCTGCTCCAATCTCAGAAGCATCAACCTCGACCTGGAACGGAAGAGAAACATCTGGCTGACACAACACAGGGGCAGAACAAAAACGACGCTTCAACTCCTGAAAAGCTTCCACAGCAGCAGAAGACCAATTAACCAAATCAGCACCCTTCTTGGTCAAATCGGTCAATGGTTTGGCAATGCTAGAAAAATTACAGATGAAGCGACGATAAAAATTAGCAAAGCCCAGGAACTTTTGCAGACTTTTAAGAGATGTCGGCTGAATCCAATCCTGGATGGCTTGGACCTTAACTGGATCCATCTCGATAGTAGAAGGGGTAAAGATGAACCCCAAAAATGTAACTTTCTGCACACCGAAGAGACACTTTGATCCCTTCACAAACAAAGAGTTAGCACGCAGGACCTGAAAAACCATTCTGACCTGCTTCACATGAGACTCCCAATCATCTGAGAAGATCAAAATGTCATCCAAGTAAACAATCAGGAATTTATCCAGATACTCACGGAAGATGTCATGCATAAAAGACTGAAACACAGATGGAGCATTGGCAAGTCCGAACGGCATCACTAGATACTCAAAATGACCCTCGGGCGTATTGAATGCAGTTTTCCATTCATCTCCTTGCCTGATTCTCACCAGATTATACGCACCACGAAGATCTATCTTAGTGAACCAACTAGCCCCCTTAATCCGAGCAAACAAGTCAGATAACAATGGCAAGGGATACTGAAATTTAACAGTGATCTTATTAAGAAGGCGGTAATCAATACACGGTCTCAGCGAACCATCCTTCTTGGCTACAAAGAAGAACCCTGCTCCCAGTGGTGATGACGATGGGCGAATATGTCCCTTCTCCAGGGATCCCTTCACATAACTGCGCATAGCGGCGTGTTCAGGCACGGATAAATTAAATAATCGACCTTTAGGGAATTTACTACCAGGAATCAAATTGATAGCACAATCACAATCCCTATGCGGAGGTAGAGCATCGGACTTGGGCTCTTCAAATACATCCTGATAATCAGACAAGAACTCTGGGACCTCAGAAGGGGTGGATGACGAAATCGACAAAAATGGAACATCACCATGTACCCCCTGACAACCCCAGCTGGATACCGACATGGAATTCCAATCCAATACTGGATTATGGGTTTGTAGCCATGGCAACCCCAACACGACCACATCATGCAGATTATGCAACACCAGAAAGCGAATAACTTCCTGATGTGCAGGAGCCATGCACATGGTCAGCTGGGCCCAGTATTGAGGTTTATTCTTGGCCAAAGGTGTAGCATCAATTCCTCTCAATGGAATAGGACACCGCAAAGGCTCCAAGAAAAACCCACAACGTTTAGCATAATCCAAATCCATCAGATTCAGGGCAGCGCCCGAATCCACAAACGCCATGACAGAAAACGACGACAAAGAGCATATCAAGGTAATGGACAGAAGGAATTTGGACTGTACAGTACCAATGACGGCAGACCTAGCGGACCGCTTAGTGCGCTTAGGACAATCAGAAATAGCATGAGTGGAATCACCACAGTAGAAACACAGACCATTCAGACGTCTGTATTCCTGCCGTTCAACTCTAGTCATAGTCCTATCGCACTGCATAGGCTCAGGTTTAACCTCAGGCAGTACCGCCAAATGGTGCACAGATTTACGCTCGCGCAAGCGTCGACCGATCTGAATGGCCAAAGACAAAGACTCATTCAAACCAGCAGGCATAGGAAATCCCACCATGACATCCTTAAGAGCCTCAGAGAGACCCTTTCTGAACAAAGCTGCCAGCGCAGATTCATTCCACTGAGTGAGTACTGACCATTTCCTAAATTTCTGACAATATACTTCTATATCATCCTGACCCTGGCACAAAGCCAGCAAATTTTTCTCAGCCTGATCCACTGAATTAGGCTCATCGTACAGCAATCCGAGCGCCAGGAAAAACGCATCGACACTACTCAATGCAGGGTCTCCTGGCGCAAGAGAAAATGCCCAGTCTTGAGGGTCGCCGCGCAAAAAAGAAATAATAATCAAAACCTGTTGAATAGGATTACCAGAAGAATGAGGTTTCAAGGCCAGAAATAGCTTACAATTATTTTTGAAACTTAGAAACTTAGTTCTATCTCCAAAAAACAAATCAGGAATAGGAATTCTTGGTTCTAACATAGATTTCTGATCAATAGTATCTTGAATTTTTTGTACATTTATAACGAGATTATCCATTGAAGAGCACAGACCCTGAATATCCATGTCCACACCTGTGTCCAGAATCACCCAAATGTCTAGGGGAAAAAAAAAAAAGTGAACACAGAGCAGAAAAAAAAAAAAAAAAAAAAATGATGTCAGAACTTTTTCTTTCCCTCTATTGAGAATCATTAGTTGGGCTCCTTGTACTGTTATGTTTGCTAATGACAGGTGTTATGAAGGCAATCCAGAAACACAGTGTGCTTAGCGATCAGAGCGCACACAGTGATCTGACAAATACCCAAAAATACAAGAACGAGCTCTGAGACGTGGAAACTCTGTAGACTGCACACATGATCCAATCCTAAACACAACTAAAAGCGGCTGTGGATTGCGCCTAACAATTACCTAGGCAACTCGGCACAGCCTAAGAAACTAGCTAGCCTGAAGATAGAAAAATAGGCCTGACTTGCCCCAGAGAAATTCCCCAAAGGAAAAGGCAGCCCCCCACATATAATGACTGTGAGTAAGATGAAAAGACAAAACGTAGGGATGAAATAGATTCAGCAAAGTGGGGCCCGATATTCTAGGACAGAGCGAGGACAGTAAAGCGAACTTTGCAGTCTACAAAAAACCCTAAAGCAAAACCACGCAAAGGGGGCAAAAAAAAAACCCACCGTGCCGAACTAACGGCACGGCGGTACACCCTTTGCGTCTCAGAGCTTCCAGCAAAACAAAAGACAAGCTGGACAGAAAAAAAGCAACAAAAAAAACAAAAAGCACTTAGCTATACAGAGCAGCAGGTCACAGGAACAATCAGGAGAAGCTCAGAACCAACACTGAAACATTGACAAGGAGCAAGGATAGCAGCATCAGGCGGAGTTAAGTAATGAAGCAGTTAACGAGCTCACCAGAACACCTGAGGGAGGAAGCTCAGAAGCTGCAGTACCACTTGTGACCACAGGAGTGAATTCAGCCACAGAATTCACAACAGAAAACAACGCAATGGGGGCAAAAAGACCCTCCGTACCGAACTAACGGCACGGAGGTACACCCTTTGCATCCCAGAGCTTCCAGCAACAAATTAGACAAGCTGGACAGAAAAAATAGCAAACAAATAGCAAAGAAGAACTTAGCTATGCAGAGCAGCAGGCCACAGGAATGACCAGGGAAAAGCAAGTCCAACACTGGAACATTGACAGGAAGCCAGGATCAAAGCATTAGGTGGAGTTAAGTAGAGAAGCACCTAACGACCTCACCAGATCACCTGAGGGAGGAAACTCAGAAGCCGCAGTACCACTTCCCTCCACCAACAGAAGCTCACAGAGAGAATCAGCCGAAGTACCACTTGTGACCACAGGAGGGAGCCCTGCCACAGAATTCACAACAGTACCCCCCCTTGAGGAGGGGTCACCGAACCCTCACCAGAGCCCCCAGGCCGACCAGGAGGAGCCACATGAAAGGCACGAACAAGATCGGGAGCATGGACATCAGAGGCAAAAACCCAGGAATTATCTTCCTGAGCATAACCCTTCCATTTAACCAGATACTGGAGTTTCCGTCTAGAAACACGAGAATCCAAAATCTTCTCCACAATATACTCCAATTCCCCCTCCACCAAAACCGGGGCAGGAGGATCAACAGATGGAACCATAGGTGCCACGTATCTCCGCAACAATGACCTATGGTATACGTTATGTATGGAAAAAGAATCTGGAAGGGTCAGACGAAAAGACACAGGATTAAGAACCTCAGAAATCCTATACGGACCAATGAAACGAGGTTTAAACTTAGGAGAGGAAACCTTCATAGGAATATGATGAGAAGATAACCAAACCAGATCCCCAACACGAAGTCGGGGACCCACACAGCGTCTGCGATTAGCGAAACGTTGAGCCTTCTCCTGGGACAAGGTCAAATTGTCCACTACATGAGTCCAAATCTGCTGCAACCTGTCCACCACAGTATCCACTCCAGGACAGTCCGAAGACTCAACCTGTCCTGAAGAGAAACGAGGATGGAACCCAGAATTGCAGAAAAATGGCGAAACCAAGGTAGCCGAGCTGGCCCGATTATTAAGGGCGAACTCAGCCAAAGGCAAAAAGGACACCCAGTCATCCTGATCGGCAGAAACAAAGCATCTCAGATATGTTTCCAAGGTCTGATTGGTTCGTTCGGTCTGGCCATTAGTCTGAGGATGGAAAGCCGAGGAAAAAGACAAGTCAATGCCCATACTACCACAAAAGGCTCGCCAAAACCTTGAAACAAACTGGGAACCTCTGTCAGAAACGATATTCTCTGGAATGCCATGCAAACGAACCACATGCTGGAAGAACAATGGCACCAAATCAGAGGAGGAAGGCAATTTAGACAAGGGTACCAGATGGACCATCTTAGAAAAGCGATCACAGACCACCCAAATGACTGACATCTTTTGAGAAACGGGAAGATCAGAAATAAAATCCATAGAGATATGTGTCCAAGGCCTCTTTGGGACCGGCAAGGGCAAAAGCAACCCACTGGCACGAGAACAGCAGGGCTTATCCCGAGCACAAATCCCACAGGACTGCACAAAAACACGCACATCCCGCGACAGAGACGGCCACCAAAAGGATCTAGCCACCAACTCTCTGGTACCAAAGATTCCAGGATGACCAGCCAACACCGAACAATGAACTTCAGAGATAACTTTATTGGTCCACCTATCAGGGACAAACAGTCTCTCCGCTGGACAACGATCAGGTTTATTAGCCTGAAATTTTTGCAGCACCCGCCGCTAGAGTTGAGCGACCTTGACCTTTTTAGAGTCGAGCCGGGTTTCGCGAAACCCGACTATCTCAAAAGTCGGGTCGAGTGAAATCGGCCGATTATGACGTAAAGTCGGGATCGACCGAAACACGAAACCCAATGCAAGTCAATGGGGCAGCATAGTCGGCAGTGAGTGGGGGCCAGGAAAACACCTAGAGTGTCCATTTTAATGTCAAAACCATCCATTCTTCTTAATGAAGCTTGTCAAGCGTAATTTACCTTATAATAATTGGAAGGCATTTGAAATTGGGGGTCATTTGGCTAAAGTTGTGGTGGGTAGGGCTGGTTCAAGTAATTAGTGGGCCCAGGAAATCTGGACCACGTCACGGCAGTGGAGCAGGGAGAGGTAAGTATTTCAACTTTGCAAGTGCTGTGAACCTGAGCAAGCAGGGGGGGCCCACTCGTTGGCATTGGCACTGGCACAGGGCCCCTCAAAGTACAGCGGTGTGTTTGCACGGCGGGGGCGCCTCCCACCGGCAGCAACACTTTTGCGTACTATGAGAGGCCCTGTGCCAGTGACGTCGCCAACTAGTATTCCTCCCCCCACCTGATGAAGGAACCTGCACTTTCATCTGCACCTTCCTCTTTGTCCCCGTGTAAGGTGGTATGGTATGCGGGAAGAGCAACCTGACTTTCAGCAGGGTCACAATGTTGTTGTGTAGCGTGCACGGGGAATGTTGCGTTATGGGTCAATGTACCAGCAGACTCATCTATCACTGGCTGGGCAATGGGCAGGATGAGGAGGAAACACAGATATAGGCCCAAAGAATAAAGTTGGCTAAATGCAGTTCAAAATTGGTAACACAGGAATAACCAGGGGGCATTGCAGTGGAGGACAACTGGAATGAGAGGCTGACACAGAGAGTAGGCCCAAATCAGTAAGTAGTCGAAATGCAGTTCAAAATTGGCAACCGTAGTAAACAGGCGGCACAGCTTTGTTCAGTGGAGGAGAACAGCAAGGAGTGGCACACACCGATAGTAGGCCCCAACCCAACTAGTAGGCCAAATGCAGTCTAACATTAACAACTACTCAACGAGCGCCTGAAAACGGAATTTCAGGACAGGAAACCAGGAGAACAGCAAGGAGTGGCAGACACCGATAGTAGGCCCCAAACCAACTAGTACGCCAAATGCAGTTGTTCCGTTTAACCACAATTTAATGAGAGCCTGAAGATAGAAGTTCAGGAAAGGCAACCTGGAGAACACCTTGGAGTGGAACACACCATCTCTCTACACCCCATACCCAATTTGTAGGCCTAATGCAGTGTAGTTTCCAAGAACTACTAAACGAGAGCCGGAAGATCGAAGCTCAGGAAAGGCAACCTGGAGAACACCTTGGAGTGGAACACACCATCTCTCTACACCCCATACCCAATTTGTAGGCCTAATGCAGTGTTTTTTCCAAGAACTACTAAACGAGAGCCGGAAGATCGAAGCTCAGGAAAGGCAACCTGGAGAACACCTTGGAGTGGAACACACCATCTCTCTACACCCCATAGCCAATTTGTAGGCCTAATGCAGCGTAGTTTCCAACAACTACTAAACGAGAGCATGAAGATCGAAGCATTGGCGAGGAAACCTGGGGAACACCTTGGAGTGGAACACACCATCTCTCTACACCCCATACCCAATTTGTAGGCCTAATGCAGCGTAGTTTCCAACAACTACTAAACGAGAGCCGGAAGATCGAAGCTCAGGAAAGGCAACCTGGAGAACACCTTGGAGTGGAACACACCATCTCTCTACACCCCATACCCAATTTGTAGGCCTAATGCAGTGTAGTTTCCAAGAACTACTAAACGAGAGCCGGAAGATCGAAGCTCAGGAAATGCAACCTGGAGAACACCTTGGAGTGGAACACACCATCTCTCTACACCCCATACCCAATTTGTAGGCCTAATGCAGTGTAGTTTCCAAGAACTACTAAACGAGAGCCGGAAGATCGAAGCTCAGGAAAGGCAACCTGGAGAACACCTTGGAGTGTAACAAACCCTCTCTCTACACCCCATAGCCAATTTGTAGGCCTAATGCAGCGTAGTTTCCAACAACTACTAAACGAGAGCATGAAGATTGAAGCATTGGCGAGGAAACCTGGGGAACACCTTGGAGTGTAACACACCATCTCTCTACACCCCATACCCAATTTGTAGGCCTAATGCAGCGTAGTTTCCAACAACTACTAAACGAGAGCCGGAAGATCGAAGCTCAGGAAAGGCAACCTGGAGAACACCTTGGAGTGGAACACACCATCTCTCTACACCCCATACCCAATTTGTAGGCCTAATGCAGTGTAGTTTCCAAGAACTACTAAACGAGAGCCGGAAGATCGAAGCTCAGGAAAGGCAACCTGGAGAACACCTTGGAGTGGAACACACCATCTCTCTACACCCCATACCCAATTTGTAGGCCTAATGCAGTGTAGTTTCCAAGAACTACTAAACGAGAGCCGGAAGATCGAAGCTCAGGAAAGGCAACCTGGAGAACACCTTGGAGTGTAACAAACCCTCTCTCTACACCCCATAGCCAATTTGTAGGCCTAATGCAGCGTAGTTTCCAACAACTACTAAACGAGAGCATGAAGATCGAAGCATTGGCGAGGAAACCTGGGGAACACCTTGGAGTGTAACACACCATCTCTCTACACCCCATACCCAATTTGTAGGCCTAATGCAGCGTAGTTTCCAACAACTACTAAACGAGAGCATGAAGATCGAAGCTCAGGAAAGGCAACCTGGAGAACACCTTGGAGTGGAACACACCATCTCTCTACACCCCATACCCAATTTGTAGGCCTAATGCAGTGTAGTTTCCAAGAACTACTAAACGAGAGCCGGAAGATCGAAGCTCAGGAAAGGCAACCTGGAGAACACCTTGGAGTGGAACACACCATCTCTCTACACCCCATAGCCAATTTGTAGGCCTAATGCAGCGTAGTTTCCAACAACTACTAAACGAGAGCATGAAGATCGAAGCATTGGCGAGGAAACCTGGGGAACACCTTGGAGTGGAACACACCATCTCTCTACACCCCATACCCAATTTGTAGGCCTAATGCAGCGTAGTTTCCAACAACTACTAAACGAGAGCCGGAAGATCGAAGCTCAGGAAAGGTAACCTGGAGAACACCTTGGAGTGGAACACACCATCTCTCTACACCCCATACCCAATTTGTAGGCCTAATGCAGTGTAGTTTCCAAGAACTACTAAACGAGAGCCGGAAGATCGAAGCTCAGGAAAGGCAACCTGGAGAACACCTTGGAGTGGAACACACCATCTCTCTACACCCCATAGCCAATTTGTAGGCCTAATGCAGTGTAGTTTCCAAGAACTACTAAACGAGAGCCGGAAGATCGAAGCTCAGGAAAGGCAACCTGGAGAACACCTTGGAGTGGAACACACCATCTCTCTACACCCCATAGCCAATTTGTAGGCCTAATGCAGTGTAGTTTCCAACAACTACTAAACGAGAGCATGAAGATCGAAGCATTGGCCAGGAAACCTGGGGAACACCTTGGAGTGGAACACACCATCTCTCTACACCCCATACCCAATTTGTAGGCCTAATGCAGCGTAGTTTCCAACAACTACTAAACGAGAGCCGGAAGATCGAAGCTCAGGAAAGGCAACCTGAAGAACACCTTGGAGTGGAACACACCATCTCTCTACACCCCATAGCCAATTTGTAGGCCTAATGCAGTGTAGTTTCCAACAACTACTAAACGAGAGCATGAAGATCGAAGCATTGGCCAGGAAACCTGGGGAACACCTTGGAGTGGAACACACCATCTCTCTACACCCCATACCCAATTTGTAGGCCTAATGCAGCGTAGTTTCCAACAACTACTAAACGAGAGCCGGAAGATCGAAGCTCAGGAAAGGCAACCTGGAGAACACCTTGGAGTGGAACACACCATCTCTCTACACCCCATACCCAATTTGTAGGCCTAATGCAGTGTAGTTTCCAAGAACTACTAAACGAGAGCCGGAAGATCGAAGCTCAGGAAAGGCAACCTGGAGAACACCTTGGAGTGGAACACACCATCTCTCTACACCCCATACCCAATTTGTAGGCCTAATGCAGCGTAGTTTCCAACAACTACTAAACGAGAGCATGATGATCGAAGCTCAGGAAAGGCAACCTGGGGAACACCTTGGAGTGTAACAAACCCTCTCTCTACACCACGTAAGGGCTGATTCTTAGGAAGGAAGGCTGTCAGAAAGAAGCAGGGCGCGTCCGAGGGTGATTATATTCTTATTAGGTATATACTCACCCTCGGACGCGCCCTGCTTCTTTATTTGTAATGAATGTTTATTTGCAATGTGGTTTTGACTTACTCTATTTTTTTGGTAAATAATGATTTTATTATGTTCATTGTTTTGCATCTTCTTGGCAATAATATAAAGAAGACGCGACAGGACAACACTCGGTGGATGCCATATCTGTGTTTTAAATTGAAAAAAACTTTCAGTTAACTACTTGCAGGAGAAAGTTATTGTAGCTGGTGGCCATTTTTAGTACTGTACCAGATTTTTGTTGTATGTGTTTGTTTTTAATGTTAAAATGTCTGCATTTGATATCTCTCCAGTATTTTCTTTTTTATAAGCAAAATACTTATTTTTATATTTTCTGATGTTGGTTCCAGGGGTACACGGGCAGCAGTGGTGTGGTCAGTGGAGGCCTAGTGGAAGGAGTGACCGCAGACAGGCATCGAAGGCCTAAAATAATAACACATGGCTGTAGGCAATTTTAAATTGGTTCCAGGGGTACACGGGCAGCAGTGGTGTGGTCAGTGGAGGCCTAGTGGAAGGAGTGACCGCAGACAGGCATCGAAGGCCTAAAATAATAACACATGGCTGTAGGCAATTTTAAATTGGTTCCAGGGGTACACGGGCAGCAGTGGTGTGGTCAGTGGAGGCCTAGTGGAAGGAGTCACCGCAGACAGGCATCGAAGGCCTAAAATAATAACACATGGCTGTAGGCAATTTTAAATTGGTTCCAGGGGTACACGGGCAGCAGTGGTGTGGTCAGTGGAGGCCTAGTGGAAGGAGTGACCGCAGACAGGCATCAAAGGCCTAAAATAATAACACATGGCTGTAGGCAATTTTAAATTGGTTACAGGGGTACACGGGCAGCAGTGGTGTGGTCAGTGGAGGCCTAGTGGAAGCAGTGACCACAGACAGGCATCGAAGGCCTAACATAACAAAAATGTCAATACAATGGTATTGTCAGTGGCAGGCATTGAAGGATGTCAGCGCATAGACTAAACATTGGTGGAGCTGTGAGATAATTTTGCAAGTGGTAGAGCACTGTTTGAGCTGGGGTGGGGGGAAACTGTCTTGTGGCCGGCGGTACAGGCCCAGGGCCCCTCATATTACAACGGTGTGTCTGACGTTGGGTGCGCACCACCACCGCCAGAGACACTTTATTGTACTAGGAGGGACCCAGTGGCAGTGCCGTCGACCAAAAGCGGGCTCACCCACCTCTTCAGACAAACTGCACTCTCACGGGTGCTGTCGCCAAGTGTCGATACCACGGCCCCATGTGGGGAGTTTGGCCATTTAGTGAGGTGTAAACATGTCGTATGCTGGACAATCAGGTGCAGAAAATTACGAGATTGGAAAAGGCATTCAGAATAGTCCACAGGCAAGACCTTTTCATAGGAAAGCTAGGTGTCAGCCGGGCAAGGTGGGGCAAAAGATTTCGAAATACAGTTGTGGTTCATTTTAATGAAGGTTAGATCATCTACATTTTGGGTAGCCAGACGAGTCCTTTTTTCTGTTAGTATTGAACCTGCAGCACTGAATACTCTTTCTGATAGGACACTAGCTGCCGGGCAAGCAAGCTCCTGCAATGCATATTCTGCCAATTCTGGCCAGGTGTCTAATTTTGATGCCCAGTAATCAAATGGGAATGACGGTTGAGGGAGAACATCGATAAGGGATGAAAAATAGTTTGTAACCATACTGGACAAATGTTGTCTCCTGTCACTTTGAATTGATGCTGCAGTACCTGTCCTGTCTGCGGTCATAGCAAAATCACTCCACAACCTGGTCAGAAAACCCCTCTGGCCAACGCCACTTCTGATTTCTGCCCCTCTAACTCCTCTGGTCTGCTGGCCCCTGCAGCTCGTTTGAGAACGATCACGGGCGCTGTGTGCAGGGAATGCCAGAAGCAAACGGTCAACAAGAGTTGATTGTTTGGTTGCTAATATTAGTTCCAAGTTCTCATGTGGCATTATATTTTGCAATTTGCCTTTATAGCGAGGATCAAGGAGGCAGGCCAACCAGTAATCGTCATCATTCATCATTTTAGTTATGCGTGTGTCCCTTTTGAGGATACGTAAGGCATAATCCGCCATGTGGGCCAAAGTTCCAGTTCTCAAATCTGGGGTTGTGCTTGGTTGAGGGGCAGTTTCAGGCAAATCCACGTCACTTGTGTCCCTCAAAAAACCAGAACCCGGCCTTGCCGCGCCACCAATTTCCAGTGGCCCCGGAAAAGCTTCCTCATTAAAAATATAATCATCCCCATCATCCTCCTCGTCCTCCTCCTCCTCTTCGCCCGCTACCTCGTCCTGTACACTGCCCTGGCCAGACAATGGCTGACTGTCATCAAGGCTTTCCTCTTCCTCAGCTGCAGACGCCTGATCCTTTATGTGCGTCAAACTTTGCATCAGCAGACGCATTAGGGGGATGCTCATGCTTATTATGGCGTTGTCTGCACTAACCAGCCGTGTGCATTCCTCAAAACACTGAAGGACTTGACACATGTCTTGAATCTTCGACCACTGCACACCTGACAACTCCATGTCTGCCATCCTACTGCCTGCCCGTGTATGTGTATCCTCCCACAAAAACATAACAGCCCGCCTCTGTTCACACAGTCTCTGAAGCATGTGCAGTGTTGAGTTCCACCTTGTTGCGACGTCTATGATTAGGCGATGCTGGGGAAGGTTCAAAGAATGCTGATAGGTCTGCATACGGCTGGAGTGTACGGGCGAACGGCGGATATGTGAGCAAAGTCCACGCACTTTGAGGAGCAGGTCGGATAACCCCAGATAACTTTTCAGGAAGCACTGCACCACCAGGTTTAAGGTGTGAGCCAGGCAAGGAATGTGTTTCAGTTGGAAAGGCAGATGGCAGCCATGAAATTCCTTCCGTTATCACTCACTACCTTGCCTGCCTCAAGATCTACAGTGCCCAGCCACGACTGCGTTTCTTTCTGCAAGAACTCGGACAGAACTTCCGCGGTGTGTCTGTTGTCGCCCAAACACTTCATAGCCAATACAGCCTGCTGATGTTTGCCAGTAGCTGCCCCATAATGGGAGACCTGGTGTGCAACAGTGGCAGCTGCGGATGGAGTGGTTGTGCGACTGCGGTCTGTGGACGAGCTCTCGCTTCTGCAGGAGGACGAAGAGGAGGAGGAGGGGGTGCGAACGGCTACAGCCAACTGTTTCCTAGACCGTGGGCTAGGCAGAACTGTCCCAAACTTGCTGTCCCCTGTGGACCCTGCATCCACCACATTTACCCAGTGTGCCGTGATGGACACGTAACGTCCCTGGCCATGCCTACTGGTCCATGCATCTGTTGTCAGGTGCACCTTTGTGCTCACAGATTGCCTGAGTGCATGGACGATGCGCTCTTTAACATGCTGGTGGAGGGCTGGGATGGCTTTTCTGGAAAAAAAGTGTCGACTGGGTAGCTCGTAGCGTGGTACAGCGTAGTCCATCAGGGCTTTGAAAGCTTCGCTTTCAACTAACCGGTAGGGCATCATCTCTAACGAGATTAGTCTAGCTATGTGTGCGTTCAAACCCTGTGTACGCGGATGCGAGGCTAAGTACTTCCTTTTTCTAACCATAGTCTCATGTACGGTGAGCTGGACTGGAGAGCTGGAGATCGTGGAACTAGCGGGGGTGCCGGTGGACATGGCAGACTGAGAGACGGTGGGAGATGGTATTGTTGCCACCGGTGCCCTAGATGCAGTGTTTCCTACTACGAAACTGGTGATTCCCTGACCCTGACTGCTTTGGCCTGGCAAAGAAACCTGCACAGATACTGCAGGTGGTGCGGAAAATGGTGGCCCTACACTGCCGGAAGGGATGTTGCGTTGCTGACTAGCTTTATTGGCCGAGGGTGCTACAACCTTAAGGGACGTTTGGTAGTTAGTCCAGGCTTGCAAATGCATGGTGGTTAAATGTCTATGCATGCAACTTGTATTGAGACTTTTCAGATTCTGTCCTCTGCTTAAGGTAGTTGAACATTTTTGACAGATGACTTTGCGCTGATCAATTGGATGTTGTTTAAAAAAATGCCAGACTGCACTCTTTCTAGCATCGGATACCTTTTCAGGCATTGCAGACTGAGCTTTAACCGGATGGCCACGCTGTCCTCCAACAGGTTTTGGCTTTGCCACGCGTTTTGGGCAAGAAACGGGCCCGGCAGATGGAACCTGTTGCGATGTTGATGCCTGCTGCGGCCCCTCCTCCTCCGCTTCAGAACTGCTGCCGCCTGCACCCTGTTCCCCCAATGGCTGCCAATCGGGGTCAAGAACTGGGTCATCTATTACCTCTTCTTGTAGCTCGTGTGCAACTTCGTCTGTGTCACCGTGTCGGTCAGTGGTATAGCGTTCGTGATGGGGCAACATAGTCTCATCAGGGTCTGATTCTTGATCAGCACCCTGCGAGGGCAATGTTGTGGTCTGAGTCAAAGGACCAGCATAGTAGTCTGGCTGTGGCTGTGCATCAGTGCACTCCATGTCAGATTCAACTTGTAATGGGCATGGACTGTTAACTGCTTCACTTTCTAAGCCAGGGACGGTATGTGTAAAGAGCTCCATGGAGTAACCCGTTGTGTCGCCTGCTGCATTCTTCTCTGTTGTTGTTTTTGCTGAAGAGGACAAGGAAGCGACTTGTCCCTGACCGTGAACATCCACTAACGACGCGCTGCTTTGACATTTACCAGTTTCACGAGAGGAGGCAAAAGAGCTAGAGGCTGAGTCAGCAAGATAAGCCAAAACTTGCTCTTGCTGCTCCGGCTTTAAAAGCGGTTTTCCTACTCCCAGAAAAGGGAGCGTTCGAGGCCTTGTGTAGCCAGACAACGAACCTGGCTCCACAGCTCCAGACTTAGGTGCAATATTTTTTTTCCCACGACCAGCTGATGCTCCACCACTACCACTACCCTCATTACCAGCTGACAATGAACGCCCCCGGCCACGACCTCTTCCACCATACTTCCTCATTGTTTTAAAAACGTAAACAAACTAACGGTATTTGTTGCTGTCACAAAAATTACACGGTGAGCTATAACTTCAGTATGATTTAGCTACCCCTTTACAGGTGAGTGAGACCACAACGAAAATCAGGCACAATGTTACACACTCTGTTGTTGGTGGCAACAAATGAGAGAGATGCCACACACGCAGGACTGTCACTGAAGCACAAATGTAAATATTAATCTCCCACTGATTTGTTTTTTTTTTTTTTTTAAGGGAGACTTTAGGAAAAAAAATAATAGAATAAAATGATTTTTTCAGGAAGAATTTAGAAACCAAATAAAATAAAATGATTTTTTCAGGGAGAATTTAGAAAACAAATAAAACAAAAAAAGGCTTTCTATGGCCCACTGAGTGAGAGATGACGCACACAGGAGTCAGGAGTGGCACACAAGCCCAGAGGCCAATATTTATCTCCCACTGATTGATGTAGTGATTTTTTCAGGTAGATTTTGGAACCCAAATCAAGCTAAAAAAAAAAATAGGCTTTCTATGGCCCACAATTGGAGAGAGAGAGAGAGATGGCACACCCAGGAGTCAAGACTGGCACACAAGCAGAAAGGGCAATATTAATCTCCCACTGATTTGTTTTTTTTGTTTTTTTTTCAGGGAGACTGTAGGAAAAAAAAAATAGAATAAAATGATTTTTTCAGGAAGAATTTAGAAACCAAATAAAATAAAATGATTTTTTCAGGGAGAATTTAGAAAACAAATAAAACAAAAAAAGGCTTTCTATGGCCCACTGAGTGAGAGATGACGCACACAGGAGTGGCACACAAGCCCAGAGGCCAATATTTATCTCCCACTGATTGATGTAGTGATTTTTTCAGGTAGATTTTGGAACCCAAATCAAGCTAAAAAAATAATAGGCTTTCTATGGCCCACAATTGGAGAGAGAGAGAGAGATGGCACACCCAGGAGTCAAGACTGGCACACAAGCAGAAAGGGCAATATTAATCTCCCACTGATTTGTTTTTGTTTTTTTGTTTTTTCAGGGAGACTTTAGGAAAAAAAAAATAGAATAAAATGATTTTTTCAGGAAGAATTTAGAAACCAAAGAAAATAAAATGATTTTTTCAGGGAGAATTTAGAAAACAAATAAAACAAAAAAAGGCTTTCTATGGCCCACTGAGTGAGAGATGACGCACACAGGAGTCAGGAGTGGCACACAAGCCCAGAGGCCAATATTTATCTCCCACTGATTGATGTAGTGATTTTTTCAGGTAGATTTTGGAACCCAAATCAAGCTAAAAAAAATAATAGGCTTTCTATGGCCCACAATTGGAGAGAGAGAGAGAGATGGCACACCCAGGAGTCAAGACTGGCACACAAGCAGAAAGGGCAATATTAATCTCCCACTGATTTGTTTTTTTGTTTTTTTTTCAGGGAGACTTTAGGAAAAAAAAAATAGAATAAAATGATTTTTTCAGGAAGAATTTAGAAACCAAATAAAATAAAATGATTTTTTCAGGGAGAATTTAGAAAACAAATAAAACAAAAAAAGGCTTTCTATGGCCCACTGAGTGAGAGATGACGCACACAGGAGTCAGGAGTGGCACACAAGGCCAGAGGCCAATATTTATCTCCCACTGATTGATGTAGTGATTTTTTCAGGTAGATTTTGGAACCCAAATCAAGCTAAAAAAATAATAGGCTTTCTATGGCCCACAATTGGAGAGAGAGAGAGAGAGATGGCACACCCAGGAGTCAAGACTGGCACACAGCCAGAAAGGGCAATATTAATCTCCCAATGATTTGTTTTTTTTTGTTTTTTTTTCAGGGAGATTTTAGGAAAAAAAAATAGAATAAAATGATATTTTCAGGAAGAATTTAGAAACCAAATAAAATAAAATGATTTTTTCAGGGAGAATTTAGAAAACAAATAAAACAAAAAAAGGCTTTCTATGGCCCACTGAGTGAGAGATGACGCACACAGGAGTCAGGAGTGGCACACAAGCCCAGAGGCCAATATTTATCTCCCACTGATTGATGTAGTGATTTTTTCAGGTAGATTTTGGAACCCAAATCAAGCTAAAAAAATAATAGGCTTTCTATGGCCCACAATTGGAGAGAGAGAGAGAGATGGCACACCCAGGAGTCAAGACTGGCACACAAGCAGAAAGGGCAATATTAATCTCCCAATGATTTGTTTTTTTTTTTGTTTTTTTTCAGGGAGACTTTAGGAAAAAAAAAAATAGAATAAAATGATTTTTTCAGGAAGAATTTAGAAACCAAAGAAAATAAAATGATTTTTTCAGGGAGAATTTAGAAAACAAATAAAACAAAAAAAGGCTTTCTATGGCCCACTGAGTGAGAGATGACGCACACAGGAGTCAGGAGTGGCACACAAGCCCAGAGGCCAATATTTATCTCCCACTTTTTTTTTTTTGTTCCAGGGAAAATTTATAAACCCAATAAAAAAAATAATAAATAGGCTTTCTATGGCCCACTATCTGAGAGACAGAGAGAGATGGCACGCTTAGGACTGGCACACAAGCCCAAAGGCCAATATTAATCTCCCTTTTTTTTTTTAAGGGAGAATTTATAAAACCAAAAGAAAATAAATAAATAGGCTTTCTATGGCCCACTATTTGTGAGAGAGATGGCACGCTCAGGACTGGCACACAAGCCCAGAGGCCAATATTAATCTCCCACTTTTTTTTTTTTTTCCAGGGAAAATTTATAAACCCAATAAAAAAAAATAAAAATAAATAGGCTTTCTATGGCCCACTATCTGAGAGAGAGAGATGGCACGCTTAGGACTGGCACACAAGCCCAAAGGCCAATATTAATCTCCCACTTATTGATTTATTGATTTTTTCAGGTAGAATTTAGAACCCAAATAAAGGAAAAAAAAAAATGGGCTTTCTATGGCCCACTGAGTGAGTGATGATGCACACAGGAGTCAGGAGTGGCACACAAGCCCTGAGGCCAATATTTTTCTCCCACTGATTGATGTAGTGATTTTTTCAGGTAGATTTTAGAACCAAAATCAAGCAAAAAAATAAATATTTTTTCAATGCCCACTGAGTGAGTGATGATGCACACAGGAGTCAAGAGTGGCACACAAGCCCTGAGGCCAATATTTTTCTCCCACTGATTGATGTAGTGATTTTTTCAGGTAGATTTTATAACCCAAATCAAGCAAAAAAATAAATAGGCTTTCTATGGCCCACTGAGTGCGAGATGACACAGACAGGGATGGCACTCTAGCAGAAATGTCAATCTTAATCAACCACAAAAAAAAAAAAAAAAACAGGGAGTGTCCTTCAATTACTATCTCCCTGCAGTAATCTCAGCCAGGTATGGCAGGCAGCAATAAGGAGTGGACTGATGCACAAATTAAATAAAAAGTGTGTACAAACCAAAAAGATAGCTGTGCAGAAAGGAAGGAACAAGAGGATTTGTGCTTTGAAAAAAGCAGTTGGTTTGCACAGCGGCGTACACACAGCAATGCAGCTATCAGGGAGCCTTCTAGGGCAGCCCAATGAGCTACAGCGCTGAGGGGGAAAAAAAAAAATGTAGCTTCCACTGTCCCTGCACACCGAAGGTGGTGTTGGGCAGTGGAAATCGCTACAGCACAAGCGGTTTGGTGGTTAATGGACCCTGCCTAACGCTATCCCTGCTTCTGACGAAGCGGCAGCAACCTCTCCCTAAGCTCAGATCAGCAGCAGTAACATGGCGGTCGGCGGGAACGCCCCTTTATAGCCCCTGTGACGCCGCAGACAGCAAGCCAATCACTGCAATGCCCTTCTCTAAGATGGTGGGGACCAGGACCTATGTCATCACGCTGCCCACACTCTGCGTTTACCTTCATTGGCTGAGAAATGGCACTTTTCGCGTCATTGAAACGCGACTTTGGCGCGAAAGTCGCGTACCGCATGGCCGACCCCGCACAGGGGTCGGATCGGGTTTCATGAAACCCGACTTTGCCAAAAGTCGGCGACTTTTGAAAATGAACGACCCGTTTCGCTCAACCCTACCCGCCGCAAATCAGGGGAGATGGCAGACACAATTACTCCTTCCTTGAGGATACCCGCCGGCTCAGACAAACCCGGAGAGTCGGGCACAAAACTCCTAGACAGAGCATTCGCCTTCACATTTTTAGAGCCAGGAAGGTACGAAATCACAAAGTCAAAACGGGCAAAAGACAGCGACCAACGAGCCTGTCTAGGATTCAACCGCTTAGCAGACTCAAGATAAGTCAAGTTCTTATGATCAGTCAATACCACCACGCGATGCTTAGCTCCTTCAAGCCAATGACGCCACTCCTCGAATGCCCACTTCATGGCCAGCAACTCTCGGTTGCCCACATCATAATTTCGCTCAGCAGGCGAAAACTTCCTGGAAAAAAATGCGCATGGTTTCATCACTGAGCAATCAGAACCTCTCTGCAACAAAACAGCCCCTGCTCCAATCTCAGAAGCATCAACCTCGACCTGGAACGGAAGAGAAACATCTGGTTGACACAACACAGGGGCAGAAGAAAAACGACGCTTCAAGTCTTGAAAAGCTTCCACAGCAGCAGAAGACCAATTGACCAAATCAGCACCCTTCTTGGTCAAATCGGTCAATGGTTTGGCAATACTAGAAAAATTGCAGATGAAGCGACGATAAAAATTAGCAAAGCCCAGGAACTTTTGCAGACTTTTCAGAGATGTCGGCTGAGTCCAATCATGGATGGCTTGGACCTTAACAGGATCCATCTCGATAGTAGAAGGGGAAAAGATGAACCCCAAAAATGAAACCTTCTGCACACCAAAGAGACACTTTGATCCCTTCACAAACAAAGAATTAGCACACAGGACCTGAAAAACTGTTCTGACCTGCTTCACATGAGACTCCCAATCATCCGAGAAGATCAAAATGTCATCCAAGTACACAATCAGGAATTTATCCAGGTACTCTCGGAAGATGTCATGCATAAAGGACTGAAACACTGATGGAGCATTGGCAAGTCCGAATGGCATCACTAGATACTCAAAATGACCCTCGGGCGTATTAAATGCAGTTTTCCATTCATCTCCTCGCCTGATTCGCACCAGATTATACGCACCACGAAGATCTATCTTGGTGAACCAACTAGCCCCCTTAATCTGAGCAAACAAATCAGATAACAATGGCAAGGGGTACTGAAATTTAACCGTGATCTTATTTAGAAGGCGGTAATCTATACAAGGTCTCAGCGAACCATCCTTCTTGGCTACAAAAAAGAACCCTGCTCCTAATGGTGACGATGATGGGCGAATATGCCCCTTCTCCAGGGATTCCTTCACATAACTGCGCATAGCGGCGTGCTCAGGCACGGATAAATTAAACAGTCGACCTTTTGGGAATTTACTACCAGGAATCAAATTGATAGCACAATCACAATCCCTATGCGGAGGTAGGGCATCGGACTTGGGCTCATCAAATACATCCCGGTAATCAGACAAGAACTCTGGAACCTCAGAAGGGGTGGATGACGAAATTGACAGAAATGGAACATCACCATGTACCCCCTGACAACCCCAGCTGGACACCGACATGGATTTCCAATCTAATACTGGATTATGGGCTTGTAGCCATGGCAACCCCAACACGACCACATCATGCAGATTATGCAACACCAGAAAGCGAATAACCTCCTGATGTGCAGGAGCCATGCACATGGTCAGCTGGGTCCAGTATTGAGGCTTATTCTTGGCCAAAGGCGTGGCATCAATTCCTCTCAATGGAATAGGACACTGCAAGGGCTCTAAGAGAAACCCACAACGCTTAGCATACTCCAAGTCCATCAAATTCAGGGCAGCGCCTGAATCCACAAATGCCATGACAGAATACGATGACAAAGAGCAGATCAAGGTAACGGACAGAAGAAATTTTGACTGTACCGTACCAATGGTGGCAGACCTAGCGAACCGCTTAGTGCGCTTAGGACAATCAGAGATAGCATGAGTGGAATCACCACAGTAGAAACACAGCCCATTCAGACGTCTGTGTTCTTGCCGTTTAACCCTGGTCAAAGTCCTATCGCACTGCATTGGCTCAGGTCTAAGCTCAGGTAATACCGCCAAATGGTGCACAGATTTACGCTCACGCAAGCGTCGACCGATCTGAATGGCCAAAGACATAGACTCATTCAAACCAGCAGGCATAGGAAATCCCACCATGACATCCTTAAGGGCTTCAGAGAGACCCTTTCTGAACATAGCTGCCAGCGCAGATTCATTCCATTGAGTGAGCACGGACCACTTTCTAAATTTCTGACAATATACCTCTATCTCATCCTGACCCTGACAAAAAGCCAGCAAATTTTTCTCTGCCTGATCCACTGAATTAGGTTCATCGTACAGCAATCCGAGCGCCAGGAAAAACGCATCGATATTACTCAATGCAGGATCTCCTGGCGCAAGAGAAAATGCCCAGTCTTGAGGGTCGCCGCGCAAAAAAGAAATAACAATCAAAACCTGTTGAACTGGATCACCAGAGGAGCGAGGTTTCAAGGCCAGAAATAATTTACAATTTTTTTTGAAACTCAGAAACTTAGTTCTATCTCCAAAAAACAAATCAGGAATAGGAATTCTTGGTTCCAACATAGCTTTCTGATCAATAGTGTCTTGAATCTTTTGTACTCTTGCCGAGAGCTGATCCATAAATGAAGACAGACTTCTAATGTCCATCGCTACACCTGTGTACTGAACCACCCAAATGTCTAGGGGAAAAAAAAGGCAAAACACAGTGCAAAGAAAAAAAAATGGTCTCAGAACTTCTTTTTTCCCTCTATTGAGAATCATTAGTACTTTTGGCTTCCTGTACTGTTATGAAAGGCAATTCAGTACTACAATGGACATAGCGGTCAGAGCACATACAGTGATCTGACAATAACCCAAAATCATAGAACGAGCTCTGAGACGTGGGAACTCTGCAGACCGCAATCCCTAATCCTCTCCAAACAACACTAGAGGCAGCCGTGGATTGCGCCTAACTCTGCCTAGGCAACTCGGCACAGCCTGAGAAACTAACTAGCCTGAAGATAGAAAATAAGCCTACCTTGCCTCAGAGAAATACCCCAAAGGAAAAGGCAGCCCCCCCCATATAATGACTGTGAGTTAAGATGAAAAGACAAACGTAGAGATGAAATAGATTCAGCAAAGTGAGGCCCAACTTTCCTAACTGATCGAGGATAAAAAAAGTAACTTTGCGGTCTACATAAAACCCTAAAGAAAACCACGCAAAGGGGGCAAAAAGACCCTCCGTACCGAACTAACGGCACGGAGGTACACCCTTTGCGTCCCAGAGCTTCCAGCAACAAATTAGACAAGCTGGACAGAAAAAATAGCAAACAAATAGCAAAGAAGAACTTAGCTATGCAGAGCAGCAGGCCACAGGAATGATCCAGGGAAAAGCAAGTCCAACACTGGAACATTGACAGGAAGCCAGGATCAAAGCATTAGGTGGAGTTAAGTAGAGAAGCACCTAACGACCTCACCAGATCACCTGAGGGAGGAAACTCAGAAGCCGCAGTACCACTTCCCTCCACCAACAGAAGCTCACAGAGAGAATCAGCCGAAGTACCACTTGTGACCACAGGAGGGAGCCCTGCCACAGAATTCACAACAGCTCACTCTGCGTCCCAGAGCATCCAGCAAGCAAGACAAAAATCAAAATAGCAAGCTGGACAGAAAAAATAGCAAACAGAGAAAAACAAGCAGGAACTTAGCTTCTGCTGGGAAGACAGGTCACAAGAACGATCCAGGAGCGAACTAGACCAATACTGGAACATTGACAGGTGGCATGGAGCAATGATCTAGGTGGAGTTAAATAGAGCAGCCAGCTAACGAATTAACCTCGTCACTTGTGGAAGGAACCCCAGAAGCCGCAGCCCCACTCACAACCACCAGAGGAAGCCCATGGACAGAACCAGCCGAAGTACCATTCATGACCACAGGAGGGAGCTTAACAACAGAATTCACAACAGCGCGGCCATCTTCCTGAGGCCGCGCGTGCGCAGATGGAGTCTCCTGCTTCCCGGGGCTTCAGGAAAATGGCCGCTGGATGCCGCGCGTGCGCAGATGGACAGTTCGAACTCGGCTTCAGGAAAATGGCCGCCGCGATGTCCATCTGCGCACGCATGGCATCCCGCGGCCATTTTCCTGAAGCCCCGGGAAGCAGGAGACTCCATCTGCGCACGCGCGGCCTCAGGAAGATGGCCGCGCCCACCGAGAAACCGCTGAATAGCGGCGAGCGCGCTCTTTTTCTACAGCTGCGCAGTGCATTCGGCACTTGCGCATGCGAGAAGCACTACACCACCAACGGGAACATAAGCAAGATGTGGGGGAGAAACAGCGCTGTGACCACGCCCATCTGACCTGACCAGCCTGATTGACAGGCGAAAAAGGCCACTTTTGTAAGGTATTTCGGCAGCATAGGTGGGGAATCAGGGGACAAAAAATACCCTATTGTAAAGCACAGCTCAGGCCCTATTTAACGGTATTTTTATCTCCTACTGAAAAAACGGGGTGACAGGTTCCCTTTAATTTTTGCCAGAGCTGTATATAGTAGATAGATAGATATGAGATGAGACAGGAACAATATGATATGTGTTTAAATGTAACATAAATAAATCTAGCAAAGTAAAAAATACAGTAAACTGTTGACTTGATTCTCCATATATGAAAGTGTTAAAGATGTCCAGCATCTCTCCACTTTGGCAAGACACTTTATTTTGTCAAGTCTCTACATCATTACAGTTTGATTTTTTGGAATAAATGTCTTTACATTTTGAAGCTGAGGTTGTTATCAGTCATTTTCTCTCAGACTTAATAGCTCAAGTTTCTGACCAACCACAGAGATATTGTTCGAAAAAAACTCACAAATATTTTGTTAAAAAGCACAGTCTCAAGCAAGAAGCTCGATTTTATTCTTTCTGACACAGGTCATGAGAAATGCTTCAATACACAATACAATGAAACTAAATGCATTTTGGTAGTTCGCTGTCTTAAAACTCCATATCAGATGTTATCAATGAGGTAGATAGCGGAAAGGCTTTTATGTACACTCGCCTGTGAAAACTAAAGTGGTCTCAAGTGATATGAGTTTAGTGACAAAAATGCACCGTTATCTAGTTCATTCACTTTCAGCAAATTACCCAGATAGGCTGATGTTTATTTACAGAATGGATCTGTACCGTATTACTTATCGTTGCCAAAAAGTCCAAAAAGTACATTTACACTACACAATTATCAGGCAGGAGTTTTCCTAAAGGTACCTTCACACATAACGATATTGTTAACGATATTGTTGCTTTTTGTGACATAGCAACGATATCATTAAGGAAATCGTTATGTGTGACAGCGACCAACGATCAGGCCCCTGCTGGGAGATCGTTGGTCGCTGAGGAAAGTCCAGAACTTTATTTTGTCGCTGGACTTCCCGCTGACATCGCTGGATCGGCGTGTGTGACGCCGATTCAGCGATGTCTTCACTGGTAACCAGGATAAACATCGGGTTACTAAGCGCAGGGCCGCGCTTAGAAACCCAATGTTTACCATGGTTACCAGCGTAAACGTTAAAAAAACAAACACTACATACTTACCTTCTGCTGTCTGTCCCCGGCGCTCTGCTTCTCTGCACTCCTCCTGCATCCTGTGTCAGCGCCGGCCAGCCGGAAAGCACAGCGGTGACGTCACCGCTCTGCTTTCCGGCTGACCGGCGCTGACAGTGCAGAGGAAAGCAGAGCGCCGGAGGACAGACAGCTGAAGGTAAGTATGTAGTGTTTGTTTTTTTAAAGTTTACGCTGGTAACCATGGTAAACATCGGGTTACTAAGCGCGGCCCTGCGCTTAGTAACCCGATGTTTACCCTGGTTACCGGGGACCTCGGGATCGTTGGTCGCTGGAGAGCTGTCTGTGTGACAGCTCTCCAGCGACCAAACAGCGACGCTGCAGCGATCGACATCGTTGTCGGTATCGCTGCAGCGTCGTTGAGTGTGAAGGTACCTTAAGAATGCCCATTTCCCGATAATCGTGTAGTGGGAACACGCTGCCAATCAGACACTGCCCATGCAAATTTAACTCATTTTTTCTCTTAGTTTAAAGCACCACTTCAGCATTTTTTTTTCATTGCACTGCTGGATTGGTGCTTTAAATGCAATTCCTCTGCCCCATGTGTCAAACTCAGATGACGCCACCTTCATTCTTTTCCAGCATCTCTGCCGTTGGTCTCCAGAGAAAAGTGACCTGCCAGTAGCTCGAGTGTTTCATGGAGGTCACTTTTCAATACATCTCTATGAGAGCCTCGCTCTTGTGATGTAACTTCTGACTTGCAGCCATTCAAAAGTTAATGGCACAAGATGGTGCCGCAGAACCGCAGCTGTCGGTGACAGGTGAAGCCTCTGGAAGGTTGGTATAAGAATGGGGACATTTAAAGTGCCACTCCAGTGCTGAAAAAAGCCAATGCTTTAAAGATCATCACTCTCACCAGCATATCATATTGTGTAAATGGACCCGTGCTGCTGAGAACAATGGCAGCCTATGTACACAAAACGATCTATTACTGAGCCTTCTGTAGCTGGGCACATCTGAAGGTCTGCCACCTGTTTAAATAGGCTATTAGATAGAATATGCCCCCAAGTTTTTGCTACTCCATCTAAGAGTAGCACGATGTAAGGACAGTGACCCTGGTTCCAGGGATGTATTACTTACTGAGCTGCTAGTTTTAATAAAATCACTGTTACATGACATTGGTATGGTTAATTTATGTAGGGTGCTTCCCCTTTTGGCCACAGGCCTGAAAATTCCCCCCTCCCCCAATAACCATAAATGACACTACAACTATTGTTGGATAATTTTGGCCACAGCAGCCTTTATTAAACAAACAAATTAACATTAAATAAATAACCAATCAATAAATAACCAATCAATAAATCAGGGGTGGGTCCTTGAAGCTTGAAAATCTGGCGATTAAACAAAACCGTAACCAACCGTGGACAAACCAACCGTAACTTACTCCCAGCCGTTACCCCCTGGCTCGGGAGCACCAAATCACCCCGAAGGGTGCCATTGTCCACTGAGCCCCTGAGGATCAAGCCACCGCTGGCCAAATCCCCCCAAATCACCAGACCAAATAACCACCACATAAGACCAACTGAGGAATCCATATGCCCATGGACCCCCAGCGCAATTTAGCACCAACTTCAAGGACCCCTTCCAACCGCTAGCCACTGTGACCCGAAAATAAACTAACCCTTGGAAAAAATAACAAACACAGGGCGTGCGGGTGGGCGGGACTTCTCCTCGTGCTTCAGAGCGGGAAAGTGCCCAGCTCCTCCCCCCCTAACATTATAAACCCCCCACCCATTACCATAGCCACCCCCTCCCATGACTCATTAACCCCCACACCCCTTTCCTTTCCCAACCCCTGTCATGACGGCTTCCACTAAGCGCCGCATGGGGGATGAGCGCCTGCTCCAGCCTGTGCTTGACATTGGTATGGTTAATTTATGTAGGGTGCTTCCCCTTTTGGCCACAGGCCTGAAAATTCCCCCCTCCCCCAATAACCATAAATGACACTACAACTATTGTTGGATAATTTTGGCCACAGCAGCCTTTATTAAACAAACAAATTAACAATAAATAAATAACCAATCAATAAATAACCAATCAATAAATCAGGGGTGGGTCCTTGAAGCTTGAAAATCTGGCGATTAAACAAAACCGTAACCAACCGTGGACAAACCAACCGTAACTTACTCCCAGCCGTTACCCCCTGGCTCGGGAGCACCAAATCACCCCGAAGGGTGCCATTGTCCACTGAACCCCTGAGGATCAAGCCACCGCTGGCCAAATCCCCCCAAATCACCAGACCAAATAACCACCACATAAGACCAACTGAGGAATCCATATACCCATGGACCCCCCAGCGCAATTTAGCACCAACTTCAAGGACCCCTCCCAACCGCCACAACGAGGGTCCCTTGACCCCTCAAAGACCCGAGACAACACCACACCGAATTGCTATGGCCCTCTCAATACCTTGCTGTAAACCCAGCGCCCATAAATCAATACCCACAGCGTTTAGGCGTACACCGTCACCCAACAAAAATGTCCCCCTTCTTCCAGGTCCACATGTCGCACCGCCACTCCCCCATTCCGCTGCACAAACCCGGACACCGCTCGATTGAGTTTGATCCGCGCTTTATTGATCTTCGCAGGCGATCTCGCATGGCGCCAATACCTGCGCGGCACGATATCTGACCACACGATAGTCAGGCCACTATACGCCAACCATAAGCGCAAAAGGTCGTGCTTAATGTCCCTCAACAATTCCCGGAAAGGCCGAACCCCAAGATCGTTGCCTCCCGCATGGAGCACCAAGATGTCTGAAGTAGGGTTGAGCGAAACGGGTCGAAATATTTCAAAAGTCGCCGACTTTTGGCAAGGTCGGGTTTCATGAAACCCGACCCGACCCCTGTGTGGGGTCGGCCATGAAGTCGGCGATCTTTTGAATCTGGAATCGGAATTCCGATACCGATTCCCGATATGTTTAAGATATCGGGAATTGGTATCGGAATTCAGATTTAAGTGTAAAATAAAGAATTAAAATAAAAAATATCGCAATACTTACCCTCTGATGCGCCCTGGTACTAACCGGCAGCCTTTCTTCCTTAGAATCAGCCTTCCAAGACCTTGCGGTGACGTCGCGGCTTCTGATTGGTCACGCGGCGGTCACATGGGTGGCCGCGCGACCAATCACAAGCCGCGACGTCACCGCGACGTCACCGAAGGTCCTGGAAGCGCTGATTCTTAGGAAGGACCTTTGGTGACGTCGCAGTGACGTCGCGGCTTGTGATTGGTCGCGCGGCCGCCCATGTGACCGCCGCGCGACCAATCAGAAGCCGCGACGTCACCGCAAGGTCTTGGAAGGCTGATTCTAAGGAAGAAAGGCTGCCGGTTAGTACCAGGGCGCGTCAGAGGGTAAGTATTGCGATATTTTTTATTTTAATTCTTTATTTTACACTAAAATATGGATCGCAGGGCCTGAAGGAGAGTTTCCGCTCCTTCAGACCCTGGGAACCATGGAAACCCAATGCACTGCATTGGGTTTCGCGTTTCGGCCGACCCCGACCCCGACTTTTTTATAGGATCGGCCGATTTCACTCGACCCGACTTTTGAAAAAGTCGGGTTTCGTGAAACCCGACCCGATCCTATAAAAGCAAAGGTCGCTCAACCCTAGTCTGGAGGCCTGTCTAGCTGTGCACTGTTGTGCACCTCCTGGCTGACCCTGCTCCACTCCATGCCTCGGAAACCTAACCACCAAACGACCGCCACGTCCCGATGAAAACCGAGCTGCCGTCCGTCCCGTCGCACATCGGCCCGTCGGGCGCCCCAATGGACATATGAGTGTCCCAATATCCAGACCAAGAAGGGTTTGGCACCTACAACAAAAAAGAAACTTAACATAAGAAACACACTATAACTCTAACGTTGTAACGCCCTCCAGCCCCTCAGGGCCGAATGTAACTCCTATACCGGTTCGACTCCCATCTACCAATTCTCTGCACCACCTCAGGCAACAAACCACCCGACGCCGCCTCAGTCGCAGCCCCGATCCGAAAGGAATGCGAGGCGAAACGAGATGTATCCAAAACCATCAGCGTTAACCCTTGTCTAAAAACCGCTATGAATTGGAATTTTGACAGAAATGACCCATCCGCGTGGCATAATAAAGGCCCAGACCTCAGGATCAAAACTGAGGAACACCTGTAAACAACGAATGGGGCACATCAATGAATTAGCCACTGCCCCCAGCACAACCCTACGACCCCTTCCCAGCTGATCCGTTTTTGACCGCCGAATCCAGAATTCCAAACGACCGTTAGCCAGCACAACATCCTTAGCCAGCAAACCTCCGCAACTACACCTGCTCGGAGCCACCAGCTCCCCGATTTGTAAAGCCCCAAAAAAGGCCAAGGAAAAAGCCAAACGGAAAAGAGCGATCTCAAAATCCAAAACACAAATTTCCGACATGCGCCCCCCTAAAGATTCCAACATCTGGAAAGAAACCGGTCGTCTGCGGTCCCCCGCCCCACTCTGTCGCCCGAATCCTTTAAACGCCTGCCGAACCAGAAACATTTTCGTCAGATCCCTGAGCCCTCTAAGGTTAAAGCCAAAAGCCAAGCCCGCACAAATGCACCTAGCCTTTGCTGAGGACCAACCCTCCTTAGCCCCTTCACTCAACCACAACAATAAGGCGCCCACCTGATCTTACTCAGAACCTCCACTCTGGCAGGATTCCAACCCCATGCACCCCATACTGACTGATATGCGGCCCAAGTGCTGGGAGCCAATGAGGCCCTTATCAAATGGTCTGCTTCCCTGAGACCACGCTCCAGAGTTCCGGTGGGCAATCCAGACCCAGTTCCTCCGCCGTCGGAGCCAGTACACGAAATTGATCCCACTGTAAACGAGACAATGAGTCAGCAATGGAATTCTGCACCCCAGGAACATGAGTGGCGGTAACGTGCGCATTCAAAGACAAACAAGACAACACTAGCTGCCGTAAAACTTGAATCACTGGAGGTGAGGATGCTGATAGGCTGTTGATAGCACACACCACACCCATATTGTCGCAATTAAAACGGATTCTCATATTCCGAAACTCAGACTTCCACAAATGCACAGCCACCAAAATGGGAAAGATCTCCAACAGAGTCACATTTTCGACCAAGCCGTTCGCAAACCATTCAGCTGGCCACCTCGTCGCGCACCACTGTCCTCTGAAATAGGCCCCAAAACCTATGCCCCCGGAAGCATCCGTAAACAATTCCAACTCTGCATTCACCACCACGTCCTCCATGAGCAAAGACCTACCATTGTAATCCGCCAAGAAACGATCCCAAACCTCCAAATCGGCCCTGTGCTCTGCTGTTAACCTTACAAAATGATGCGGCGCGCGAACTCCGCTCGTGGTGGCCGCCAGTCTACGGGAAAAAACTCTCCCCATCGGAACAATGCGGCACACAAAATGTAATTTACCGAGTAACGACTGAACCTCACGTAACTGCAACTTCTTCACCCGCCTCGCCCTTGCGACCTCAAGCCGTAACGCGACCACCTTCTCCTCTGGTAAACGAAATTCCCAATTCACAGTGTCGATAACAATGCCCAGGAACGAAAGGCACGTACAAGGTCCCTCAGTCTTGCCCGGAGCCAACGGCACATCAAAAAGATCAGCCACCCAACAAACTGCACTCAAAACAAGTTCACAGCACCTGGAATCTGCCGGACCAATGCATAAGAAATCATCCAAGTAATGGATAACCGAATCAAAGCCCGACGAGTCCCGTACGACCCATTCCATGAACGAACTGAACGTTTCAAAGTATGAACACGACAAGGAACAGCCCATCGGCAAACATCTGTCCACAAAAAACCCGCCGTTCCAAAAACACCCCAATAACTTTAAACTCTCCGGGTGCACCGGCAACAATCTAAAAGCGGATTCAATGTCCGTCTTCGCCAACAGCGGTCCCCTACCGCAACGTCGCACCAAACGGGCCGCCTCGTCAAACGACATATAAACAACCGAGCAGAGTTCCGGATCAATCCTGTCATTGACTGATCGACCCCGAGGGTACGACAAATGATGAATCAGCCTGAACTTATTAGGTTCCTTTTTTGGCACGACACCCAATGGGGAAACCACCAAATCCACAAAGGGGGGATCCTGAAATGGTCCCGACATTCTGCCCAAAGCAACCTCCTTTGACAATTTCTCAGTGATGACACCAGCATATTCCTCAGCAGACCTGAGGTTTTTCCAAGACCGAGGAATGACAAACGGGGGGGGCGGTATCCTAAAACCGTCCTGAAACCCGGACCGCAACAGTCCGGCCCCTTTCTTATCAGGGTATCTACTTAGATAGGGGGCCATCACGCCCAGCTTCACCGGCGTCACCCCCTTTGGAATTACCAGATTCGTTCTTGGACTTGTTCTTTTTGAAACATCGTGCGGCGCCATGTGAAGAACCATTGCAGTGCGAACACACGTGCTTAAAACTGCACATAGCGCAGAATCTGCACTGGCCCTCATTAAATTGCCAGCACAAGCCATGCTTCTGCCCTCCCGACTGACTCCCGGACCCCCCGGCGGTCCCTTGGGATGTAGACTGGCTGGTCCCACCGGCCCCACCCTGAAAGGGTTGTCCCAACCGAGTGGGTGCCATCACCCGAAGCCATAAGCCAATATCCTTTTGATCCCAACGTATAGCCAGCCGTATCGCTTTTCTCTGCCTGAACTGCTCATCATATCTGAGCCACGCCTGACCTCCATATACGCGGTGCGCCTCCCCAATCGAGTCCATGTAACAGAAAAGGCCAGAACAATTCTCCGGTGCCTTCTCACCCACAACACTGGCCAGGACAGCGAATGCCTGTAACCAATTTATGAAAGTCTGCGGTATAAGCCGCCACCTACGCTTCTCTTCCTCCTCCTTCTTGCTCTCATCTTTTTTCCCTTGTCCAAGTTAAACTTTTCCAGCGGGAGAAGGGAAAAGATTTTGACGTATTCGTCTTTCCAAATCTTTTCCCTCACTTCCTTCTTCAAATGGACCCCCAACGGGCTCTCGAAGCACACAAACACTTCACCATGCGCCCTGTCATCTAAGTGAATCCTGCATTCTTTCTCCTTCTCAGTCTGTACTGACACAGACACCGGCTCAACAGCGCTGTTATGCGCCACCAGGCCCCAACCCGGAAACACTCGCCCGCCTTCCCGCGGCCCTACCCACGCGGCCAACTGACCAGGCAACGCTACCCCACTATCCAGCCACGCGATCAACTCTCTAACGTTACCCAGCAGTTCACTAACGCCAGCTTCCCCCAAACTGGTCGCCACCGATGCGCTCTGACTAACTGCGCCCGACGACCCCACCGTACCAACCCCCACAGACTGAGATACCGCACTGGACGAACAAGACATGGAGCTATACTCACCGGGCTGCGAGAGAGCTGTGATCCCTCCAGCCGCTGGGCGTGCGTCCATACCGTCGATGGGTGATCTCGAAGCTCCCTCCGGGGGAAGAGGTCCTCTGATGACCGACCTCAAGGATCCCGCTGGCGACGCTGCAGAGGGCCCGGCGGCCCTGGAACCGGGGAGCCTGTTGCTTGCAGATGAGCCAGCGGGCCCCAGTACCGGGGCGTCCCTGCTGACTCCGGACCCGCTGCCCGATCCACGCTGCGGGGAGTGATGTGACGATCCACTGCCAGCACTCCAGTGCTGGCACACGCCGAGAGCGCCATCAGCGCCATCCACTGGCAGGTCCAGCAACCCCGACACCACTGGGGGGCCACCTGCCGCTGCATCCGCTGCTGTGCTCCACCGCTGGGTCATTCCCGACGACGAAGCAGGACGCCTGCCAGGTGAGTTACCCCGGCAGCCTGCTATAACAAGCCCAGGTCCTCCTGTAGCCCCAGCGTGCGCTGACACAGCCCCAGACACAGGGGGGGAAGGGCCGCGCGACGCTGTAGGCCTCAGCCCGGCCGGTGGATTCCTCCCAGCCTGGGGCCTACTGGGGCGCTTGGATGCAGGCGCCCGGACTGGAGGGTCCCGAGAGGGGCTCCGGCGCCGGCGCTGAGGCCCGGACGGGACGTCGGGTGAAAGCCGCGCTGGGGGACGTACCCGGCGAGAACGCCGCAGCGCTCCGGAATCCGATGCTGCAGCGCCGCTTCCATTGCCGACGATCGCCGCCACCTGTGCTTCCAGCCAGCCCGGCGGCTGGCTCTGCGCTGCTCTCCTCAGGGACTCCAGGGCCTGGGCCACGGATGCCATGGTGAGTGGAGGAGCGATGGGACTTCTCCTCGTGCTTCAGAGTGGGAAAGTGCCCAGCTCCTCCCCCCTAACATTATAAACCCCCCACCCATTACCATAGCCATCCCCTCCCATGACTCATTAACCCCCACACCCCTTTCCTTCCCCAACCCCTGTCTTGACGGCTTCCACTAAGCGCCGCATGGGGGATGGGCGCCTGCTCCAGCCTGTGCTTTTGCTTGAGGTCTAGTTGTTCTCTGAGTGCTGATTTCTTTATAACCCTGCTTCTACCACTGATTAGTAGCTTTCTATGTACACAGTGCATAGGCAGAAATTTGCTAATTAGAGGTGGGAGAGGAGTTATATAGAGATAATGACTGTGGAGGATTACGTGACATGCAGTAGTGAAGATACCGGAGTATCAGAGGAGTATGTCGCCATGAGTCCCTGACTCAGAGGGACCCACCAAGAGCAATCACTACTCTTAAGTGTATCGGCCTGCATTGTAGAGGCAATGTGAGAACTACTGTAGGGGACATTATACTGTGTTTTAGGGGAGCAGTGGGGACATCATACTATGCATAAGAGACCCGTGGGCCCTTCATACTGAGTATAGGGAAACTGTAAGCCCATTATACTTTGTATAGTGGAACTTGTGGGCCCATCATACTGTTTACAGTAAAGCTGTGGGCCCCGTGAATAGGAAAGCCGCACATGGGGGGGGCTCAGTGAACATTATTACTGTAAATGGGAGGACTCAGGGGAAATTATAAAATGTTAAATGGCATTTAAGAAGCTTTATTGTTATAGGGGCAAACAGGGGTTTGTAGCCATCAAAGATGCTCATTGGCATTATTACTTCCTAGAGGGCAAAATGTAGGCAATGTTTTCTAAGGCACTTCACAAGGCATTATATTTTTATGGGGCACTTTTATCATCTAGGGGACAAAAACGAGGCCTTTTTACTTTGCAGGGGACACAGTGGTTTGCATAATTATGTTGGGCACTAAGAGTAGCACTGTTTTTATGCCACACAGCAGCCACAATAATAGGTACACATACGGAAGCAGTGGCTAAGTATTGGGGTATCAGGTGCAGTAATAGGGACACATACGGCAGCAGTGGCTCAGTATTGGGGTATCAGGTGCAGTAATAGGGACACATACGGCAGCAGTGGCTCAGTATTGTGGTATCAGTAGGATGCGGTGTTTGTGGAGCTTGGGAATAGATGGGGATGGTGCAGGATATGTAAGAAGTTAAATGCGTCTTTGTTGTAATCTCTGCAGAGGAGTCGTGGGTTGAAGAAGTTGTCATGTCGGTCTGGGCCAGATGGAAAAGACTGGAAAAATGAACGATTCCATCAGAAAGAACGTCAGCGGTAAGTCATTATCTGTAACTGTACTGTGATCTCTAATATGTTCTGCAGCACTGGTATCTACCACTATATGTTACAATATGTCGGTAATATTGGTTGTGGTCCTTGCGCTGTTATATGAAAATACATTTCTATACAGTCATCTGCTGAGGTTTCCCCTCTACTCACAATTAGGGTGCACCACCATAGTTATAGTCAGGGTTACCAGGTGGGGGCCACCTCAGATGTTTTGCCCCCACCACCACCGCCACTGGAGCTAAACCCCTAGCTACGTCTGTCTCCTGTTTATGGGAGAGTCTGGCAATATAGTTCCTGTTCAAATGATCTGTAATTATCCACCCAACAGATATGTAAAATATGTAAGGGAAAAATTATCTATTTATAAGCTTGTACCTGGCATATAATACACAATTTTGTGCATATTTCACTGCATTGAAGATGTAGGCATAATTATGAAATGCAAGCATCCCCAATATGACTTTACAATATTATGGCTGTCAAAAGCAAGTGTTAATGAAAAACTGTGACCATAGAGACCTACAATGCTCTGCGTTTCGTATTGGCATTTTTGTTCTTATTTAATACCCATTTCTGTTTTGTACATTGTATAGCTCATAGATTGATGTAGTCAGAAAACAATATTTCACACGTCTGATCTGCTTTGTATTTGTTAGATGTGTTATTCAAAGTGTGACTCAACTGTTTCTTTTTTATCATTGACTTCCAGTTTCCATGGTAACTTTTTTGGTGATTTTGACTTTTATATATAACAAAAAAAAGCCTATTCTAAACCAAATAATTGTTCTCATGAATGTCTCTATTAAGCAAACTTCACAATTTTTACCTTGTGTGATATTTATATCAATAAATTGTGTGATAGATTTGCATTAATAACAAGTTGGTAATGTCTATTTTTTAACGTTTGTTGTCTTGATGAGTAAGACTTTCAATCTGAAAATTTTCAGTTAAAATTTTCTGAAAAGAATTTGAGCCTTAATAAACAGTGTTCTTTTTATCTCTTTTAGTCCTCGTCTAGACATCAGTCTTTCCAGCACAAGTGCTGTCTGTGTTTTTCATGGAAAGCAGTTGTAGCTATGATAGTCTATAGGGCTGTTCACACGTTTGATTTTTTCCTCGGACCAAACGGTTCCTGCCTAATCACAGAGACATGTCAATATTGACCGAATGTCGCATCAAAATCAACAATGCAAGTCAAAAGGTTCATGAATAAATCAGACAGCACTCGGATGACATCCGGACAGTTTTTCACGGGCTGATTTTCTTATTTTGAAAAACTAATAAAACCTTGACCAAACTCTAATGAAACTGTGATGAAACACAGATGACTGATAAAAGTCATTGATGAAAATGTTATTTGAATACGGAACTACACAAATGACAGTACACAACATCACTGAAGCTTTAGCACAGGTACAGAAGGACTGTATCTTACCTCCTAACTTCCCAAGATGAGAAGCAGTGATAGACCATGCATACTCTAAAGGTAACGTCACACTGAACGATATCGCTAGCGATCCATGACGTTGCAGCGTCCTGGCTAGCGATATTGTTCAGTTTGACACGCAGCAGCGATCAGGATCCTGCTGTGATGTCGTTGGTCGCTGGGGAAAGTCCAGCACTTTATTTCGTCGCTGGACTCCCTGCAGACATCGCTGAATCGGCGTGTGTGACGCTGATCCAGCAATGTCTTCCCTGGTAACCAGGGTAAACATCGGGTTACTAAGCGCAGGGCCGCGGTTAGTAACCCGATGTTTACCCTGGTTACCAGCGTAAAAGTTAAAAAAACCAAACACTACATACTTACCTTCCGCTGTCTGTCCCCGGCGCTGTGCTTCTCTGCACTGGCTGTGAGCGCCGGCCAGCCGTAAAGCACAGCGGTGACATCACCGCTCTGCTTTACGGCCGCTGTGCTCACAGTCAGTGCAGGAAAGCAGAGTGCCGGGGACAGACAGCGGAATGTAAGTATGTAGTGTTTGTTTTTTTTACTTTTACGATGGTAGCCAGGGTAAACATCGGGTTACTAAGCGCGGCCCTGTGACAGCTCTCCAGCAACCAAACAGCGACGCTGCAGCGATCGACATCGTTGATGGTATCGCTGCAGCGTCGCTGAGTGTGAAGGTACCTTTAGCCACAAGCCTAGCCTCACCCATTCACTATCTCATTCTATCCTGGTAATATAAAGAAAACGTTAGGTATTGATAAAAGAATATTGCAAAGACAAAACCAAAAACAAATGTTGGAAATGCATTTTTTCACCATTCCATTCCATTTGGATTTGTTCCTGTTTTACAATATATTGTATGAAAAAAATGAATGGTATCATTCAAAACTACAATTTGTCCTGCAAAAAACAAGCCCTAATATACACATGTGGTCAAAATTGTTGATGCCCCTCGTTTAATGACAGAAAAACCCACAATGGTCACAGAAATAATTTGAATCTGACAAAAGTAATAATAAATAAAAGATCTATGAAAATGAACAAATGAAAGTCAGACATTGCTTTTCAACGATGCTTCCACAGAATTTAATAAAAAAAACTCATGAAATAGGCCTGTACAGAAAATGATGGTACCCCTAAAAATAATGTGACAAAAGGGACATATTAATTGAAGGTGTGTCCACTAACCAGCATCACAGGTGTCTATAAATATTGGAATCCATGAGTGGGCCTGTATATAGGGCAACAGATACTCACTGTGCTGTTTGGTGATATGGTGTGTATCACACTTAACATGAACCAGAGAGAGCGAAGGAAAGAGTTGTCTCAGGAGATTAGATAGAAAATTATAGACAAACACATTAACCCCTTCATGACCCGGCCTATTTTGACCTTAGTGACCTGGCCGTTTTTTGCAATTCTGATCAGTGTCCCTTTATGAGGTAATAACTCAGGAACGCTTCAACGAATCCTAGCGGTTCTGAGAATGTTTTTTCATGACATATTGAGCTTCATGTTAGTGGTAAATTTAGGTCGATAATTTTTGTGTTTATTTGTTAAAAAAATGGAAATTTGGCTAAAATTTTGAAAATTTCGCAATTTTCAAATTTTGAATTTTTATTCTGTTAAACGAGAGAGTTATGTGACACAAAATAGTTAATAAATAACATTATCCACATGTCTACTTTACATCAGCGCAATTTTGGAAACAAATGTATTTTTGCTAGGAAGTTATAAGGGTTAAAAGTTGACCAACGATTTCTCATTTTTACAGCAAAATTTACAAAACCATTTTTTTTAGGGACCACCTCACACTTGAAGTCAGTTTGAGGGGTCTATATGACACCATTCTAAAAACTGCACCCCTCAAGGTGCTCAAAACCACATTCAAGAAGTTTATTAACCCTTCAGATGCTTCACAGCAGCAGAAGCAACAAGGAAGGAAAAAATGAACATTTAACTTTTCAGTCACAAAAATTATCTTTTAGCAACAATTTTTTTATTTTCCCAAGGGTAAAAAGAGAAACTGGACACCAAAAGTTATTGTACAATTTGTCCTGAGTACGCCAATACCCCATATGTGGGGGGAAATACTGTTTGGGCGCACGACAGGGCTCGGAAGGGAAGGAGCGCCATTTGACTTTTTCAATGAAAAATTGGCTCCAATCTTTAGCGGCCACCATGTCGCGTTTGGAGAGCCCCTGTGTGCCTAAACATTGGAGCTCCCCCACAAGTGACCCCATTTTGGAAACTAGACCCCCCAAGGAACTTATCTAGATGCATAGTGAGCACTTTGAACCCCCAGGTGCTTCACAAATTGATCTGTAAAAATGAAAAAGTACTTATTTTTCACAAAAAATTTCTTTTAGCCTCAATTTGTTCATTTCCACATGGGCAACAGGATAAAATGGATTCTAAAATGTGTTGGGAAAATTCTCCTGAGTACACCGATACCTCATATGTGGTCACAAACCACTGTTTGTGCACACGGCAAGGCTCGGAAGAGAAGGAGCGCCATTTGACTTTTTGAATGAAAAATTAGCTCCAATCGTTAGTGGAAACCATGTCGCGTTTGGAGAGCCTCTGTGTGCCTAAACATTGGAGCTCCCCCACAAGTGATCCCATTTTGGAAACTAGACCCCCCAAGGAACTTATCTAGATGCATAGTGAGCACATTGAACTCCCAGGTGCTTCACAAATTGATCTGTAACAATGAAAAAGTACTTTTTTTTCACAAAAAATTATTTTGGCCTCAATTTGTTCATTTCCACATGGGGAACAGGATAAAATGGATCCTAAAATTTATTGGGAAATTTCTCCTGAGTACAGTGATACCTCACATGTGGGGGTAAACCACTGTTTGGGCACACGGCCGGGCTTGGAAGGGAAGGAGCGCCATTTAACTTTTTGAATGAAAAATTAGCTCCAATCGTTAGAGGACACCATGTCGCATTTGGAGAGCCTCTGTGTGCCTAAACATTTCAGCTCCCCCACATGTGACCCCATTTTGGAAACTAGACCTCCCATAGAACTAACCTAGATGTGTGGTGACCACTTTAAACCCCCAAATTGCTTCACAGAAGTTTATAACGCAGAGCCGTGAAAATAAAAAATCATTTTTCTTTCCTCAAAAATTATTTTTTAACCCGCAATTTTTTATTTTCACAAGAGTAACAGGAGAAATTGGACCCCAAAAGTTGTTGTCCAGTTTGTCCTGAGTACGCTGATACCCCATATGTGGGGGGGAACCACTGTTTGGGCACACGTCGGGGCTCAGAAGGGAAGTAGTGACGTTTTGGAATGCAGACTTTGATGGAATGGTCTGCGGGCATCATGTAACGTTTGCAGAGCCACTGATGTGCCTAAACAGTAGAAACCCCCCACAAGTGACCCCATTTTGAAGACTAGACCCCCCAAGGAACTTATCTAGATATGTGGTGAGCACTTTGAACCCCCAAGTGCTTCACAGAAGTTTACAGCGCAGAGCCGTGAAAATAAAAAAAATAATTTCTCTTTCCTCAAAATGATGTTTTAGCAAGCAATTTTTTATTTTCACAAGGGTAACAGGAGAAATTGGACCCCAATAGTTGTTTCTCAGTTTGCACTGAGTATGCCGGTACCCCATATGTGGGGGTAATCCACTGTTTGGGCACATGTCGGGGCTCGGAAGGGAAGTAGTGATGCTTTGAAATGCAGACTTTGATGGAATGGTCTGTGGGTGTCATGTTGCATTTGCAGAGCCCCTGATGTGCCTAAACAGTAGAAATCCCCCACAAGTGACCCCATTTTGGAAACTAGACCCCCCAAGGAACTTATCTAGATATGTGTTAAGCACTTTGATCCCCCAAGTGCTTCACAGAAGTTTACAACGCAGAGCTGTGAAAATAAAAAAATCATTTTTCTTTCCTTAAAAATGATATTTTAGCAAGCAATTTTTTTATTTTCACAAGGGTAACAGGAGAAATTGGACCCCAATAATTGTTGCCCAGTTTGTGCTGAGTATGCTGATACCCCATATGTGGGAGTAAACTACTGATTGGGCACACATCGGGGCTCGGAAGGGAAGTAGTGGCGTTTTGAAATGCAGACTTTGATGGAATGGTCTGCGGGTGTCATGTTGCATTTGCAGAGCCCCTGATTTGCCTAAACAGTAAAACCCCCCCACAAGTAACCCTATTTTGGAAACTAGGCCACGAAAGGAACTTATCTAGATATGTGGTGAGCACTTTGAACCCCCAAGTGCTTCACAGAAGTTTATAACGCAGAGCCGTGAAAATAAAAAAATAATTTTTCTTTCCTTAAAAATGATGATTTAGCAAGCAATTTTTTATTTTCACAAGGGTAGCAGGAGAAATTGGACCCCAATAGTTGTTGCTCAGTTTGTCCCGAGTATGCTGGTACCCCATATGTGGGGGTAAACCACTGTTTTGTCGCACGTCGGGGTTCGGAAGGGAGGGAGCACCATTTGACTTTTTGAACGCAAGATTCGCTGGAATCAATGGTGGCGCCATGTTGCGTTTGGAGACCCCTGATGTGCCTAAACAGTGGAAACCTCTCAATTCTAACTCCAACACTAACCCCAACACACCATAACCCTAATCTCAACTCTAGCCATAACCCTAATCCAAACCCTAACCCCAACACACCCCTAACCACAACCCTAACCCCAACACACCCCTAACCATAACCCTAACCAAAAGCCTATTCTTAACCCTATTTCCAACCCTAGCCCTAATTCCAACCCTAACTCTAATTCCAATCCTAACCCTAAGGCTATGTGCCCACGTTGCGGATTCGTGTGAGATTTTTCCGGGTGTCTAGAATCTGTGCAGGGTACAATGAAATCTCATGACTATATAAAGGGATTCTAGAGAGAAATGTGTTTCCCAGTGTCAGAAATCTTGGTCTCAGTCGCAGGTCATAGGTCTTGCAACAGGATAATGACCCAAAACACACAGCTAAAAACACCCAAGAATATCGAAGAAGAAAACACTGGACTATTCTGAAGTGGCCTTCTATGAGCCCTGACCTTAATCCTATTGAGCATCTGTGGAAAGTGCTGAAACATGCCGTCTAGAATAGGCAACCTTCAAACACGAGTCAACTGGAGCTGTTGCTCTTGAGGAGTGGACCAAAGTACCTGTCGAGAGGTGCAGAAATCTCATTGACAGTTACAGGAATCATTTGATTACAGTGATTGCCTCAAAAGGTTGTGCAACAAAATATTAAGTTAAGGGTACCATTATTTCTGTCCAGGCCTATTTCAAGAGTTTTATTTTTTTTTAATTCATTTGTTTATTTTCATAGATCTTTTATTCATTATTAGTTTTGTCAGATTCAAGTTATTTCTGTGACCATTGTGGGTTTTTCTGTCATTAAACAAGGGGTACCAACAATTTTGACCATTTGTAGCTATGTTTACAGAAAAGAATAAAAGTCATGGTGCTTGGAAGAAGGGAAAGGATAAATGCAAGCCTAAACTCATCCAGTTTCTATCAACTCACTGCAATGAAGGTGGGCCAAACAAAACTAGTCAGCACATAACTACACATATGCAAATTGCAAACATATTGCAGTAATCTGCAATCACATAGCGTATTGGCAAACTTTTGTCCTAAGACACTTTTACCATAAAACAAAGTGTATTTCTAAGAAATAAAAAACAATTTTTGGATTAATTTTCCAATTTAACATCCATTAATCCTTAGGATATATTAAAGTCTGGCCCTACTCCAGGATGTCAACAGACACCTCTTGCATGGAAGGCAGCAGTCTTAGCTGTGAGCCACAAGTTGCATTGCTGAGAATGAGAGACATTTTCTAACTATATCTCTATATGATTTTCTCATTTTATTGTAAATAGAGATATAGCTCTGTATGCCAGTATATATATATATATATATATATATATATATATATATATATATATATATATACACTAGTAGTACAACATGCAAATAAGTAACAACATCATGTAGACATGAAGCCACCAAAGGCTGCTGACTTCCATGCAGGAGGGTGTGAATTCAAAGGAAAAGCCAACATAGACAGATTCCACCCTACTCCCAAGGTCCTTAGCTTCTAGGCTTAAGGTACCTTCACATTAAGCGACGCTGCAGCGATACCGACAACGATCCGGATCGCTGCAGCATCGCTGTTTGGTCGCTGGAGAGCTGTCACACAGACAGCTCTCCAGCGACCAACGATGCAGGTAACCAGGGTAAACATTGGGTAACTAAGCGCAGGGCCGCGCTTAGTAACCCGATGTTTACCCTGGTTACCATCCTAAAAGTAAAAAAAACAAACAGTACATACTTACCTAACGCTGTCTGTCCTGGTTACCAGCGAAGACATCGCTGAATCGGTGTCACACACGCCGATTCAGCAATATCAGCGGGAGAGCCAGCGACCAAAGAAAGGTCTGGCCCTCTAGCCCCGACCAACGACATCACAGCAGGATTCTGATCGCTGCTGTGTGTCAAACTAAACGATATCGCTAGCGACGACGCTGCAACGTCACGGATTGCTAGCGATATCGTTTAGTGTGAAGGTACCTTTAGTCCAAAAACGATGCTTTTTTCCACCATCAAACTAATTATGCATACTCATCCAAGGTGTGAACACCAATATTGCTGTCACTGTATACTTTTATATGCAAAATCTAAGCAGTTTATTTATATTGAAAAACTTTTTTAACCCCTTCATGACCCAGCCTATTTTGACCTTAATGACCTGGCCGTTTTTTGCAATTCTGACCAGTGTCCCTTTATGAGGTAATAACTCAGGAACGCTTCAACGGATCCTAGCGGTTCTGAGATTGTTTTTTCGTGACATATTGGGCTTCATGTTAGTGGTAAATTTAGGTCAATAAATTCTGCGTTTATTTGTGATAAAAACGGAAATTTGGCGAAAATTTTGAAAATTTCGCAATTTTCACATTTTGAATTTTTATTCTGTTAAACCAGAGAGTTATGTGACACAAAATAGTTAATAAATAACATTTCCCACATGTCTACTTTACACCAGCACAATTTTGGAAACAAAATTTTTTTTTGCTAGGAAGTTATAAGAGTTAAAATTTGACCAGCGATTTCTCATTTTTACAACGAAATTTACAAAACCATTTTTTTTAGGGACCACCTCACATTTGAAGTCAGTTTGAGGGGTCTATATGGCTGAAAATACCCAAAAGTGACACCATTCTAAAAACTGCACCCCTCAAGGTGCTCAAAACCACATTCAAGAAGTTTTTTAACCCTTCAGGTGCTTCACAGCAGCAGAAGCAACATGGAAGGAAAAAATGAACATTTAACTTTTTAGTCACAAAAATTATCTTTTAGCAACATTTTTTTTATTTTCCCAATGGTACAAGGAGAAACTGAACCACGAAAGTTGTTGTCCAATTTGCCCTGAGTACGCTGATACCTCATATGTGGGGGTAAACCACTGTTTGGGCGCACGGCAGGGCTTGGAAGGGAAGGAGCGCCATTTGACTTTTTGAATGAAAAATTGGCTCCACTCTTTAGCGGACACCATGTCACGTTTGGAGAGCCCCCGTGTGCCTAAAAATTGGAGCTCCCCCACACGTGACCCCATTTTGGAAACTAGACGCCCCAAGGAACTTATCTAGATGCATAGTGAGAACTTTGAACCCCCGGGGGCTTCACAAATTGATCCGTAAAAATGAAAAAGTACTTTTTTTTCACAAAAAAATTCTTTTAGCCTCAATTTTTTTCATTTTCACATGGGTAACAGGATAAAATGGATCCTAAAATTTGTTGGGCAATTTCTCATGAGTACGCCGATACCTCACATGTGGGGGTAAACCACTGTTTGGGCACATGGTAAGGTTCGGAAGGGAAGGAGCGCCATTTGACTTTTTGAATGAAAAATTATCTCCATCGTTAGCGGACACCATGTCGTGTTTGGAGAGCCCCCGTGTGCCTAAACATTGGAGCTCCCCCACAAATGACCCCATTTTGGAAACTAGACCCCCCAAGGAACTTATCTAGATGCATATTGAGCACTTTAAACCCTCAGGTGCTTCACAAATTGATCTGTAAAAATGAAAAAGTACTTTTTTTTTCATAAAAAAATTCTTTTCGCCTCAGTTTTTCATTTTCACATGGGCAATAGGATAAAATGAATCCTAAAATTTGTTGGGCAATTTCTCCCGAGTACGCCGATACCTCATATGTGGGGGTAAACCACTGTTTGGGCACACGGCAGGGCTCGGAAGGGAAGGCGCGCCATTTGACTTTTTGAATGGAAAATTAGCTCCAATTGTTAGCGGACACCATGTCGCGTTTAGAGAGCCCCTGTGTGCCTATGCATTGGAGCTCCCCCACAAGTGACCCCATTTTGGAAACTAGACCCCCCAAGGAACTTATCTAGATGCATATTGAGCACTTTAAACCCCCAGGTGCTTCACAGAAGTTTATAATGCAGAGCCATGAAAATAAAAAATAATTTTTCTTTCCTCAAAAATGATTTTTAGCCTGGAATTTCCTATTTTGCCAAGGGTAATAGGAGAAATTGGACCGCAAATGTTGTTGTCCAGTTTGTCCTGAGTACGCTGATACCCCATATGTGGGGGTAAACCACTGTTTGGGCGCACGGCAGGGCTCGGAAGGGAAGGCACGCCAATTGGCTTTTTAAATGGAAAATTAGCTCCAATCATTAGCGGACACCATGTCACGTTTGGAGAGCCCCTGTGTGCCTAAACATTGGAGATCCCCCACATATGACCCCATTTTGGAAACTAGACCCCCAAAGGAACTAATCTAGATGTGTGGTGAGGACTTTGAACTTCCAAGTGCTTCACAGAAGTTTATAACGCAGAGCCATGAAAATAAAATAAAAATTTTATTTTCTCTAAAATGATTTTTTAGCCTGCAATTTATTATTTTCCCAAGGGTAAAAGGAGAAATTTGACCCCAAAAGTTGTTGTACAGTTTCTCCTGAGTACGCTGATACCCCATATGTGGGGGTAAACCACAGTTTGGGCACATGTCGGGGCTCGGAAGTCAAGTAGTGACATTTTGAAATGCAGACTTTGATGGAATGCTCTGCGGGCGTTACGTTGCGTTTGCAGAGCCCCTGATGTGGCTAAACAGTAGAAACCCCCCACAAGTGACCCCATTTTAGAAACTAGACCCCGAAAGGAACTTATCTAGATGTGAGGTGAGCACTTTGAACCCCCAAGTGCTTCACAGAAGTTTATAACACAGAGCAGTGAAAATAATAAATACGTTTTCTTTCCTCAAAAATAATTTTTTAGCCCAGAATTTTTTATTTTCCCAAGGGTTACAGGAGAAATTGGACCCCAAAAGTTGTTGTCCAGTTTCTCCTGAGTACGCTGATACCCCATATGTGGGGGTAAACCACTGTTTGGGCACACGTCGGGGCTCAGAAGGGAAGTAGTGACTTTTGAAATGCAGACTTTGATGGAATGGTCTGCGGGCGTCACGTTGCGTTTGCAGAGCCCCTGGTGTGCCTAAACAGTAGAAACCCCCCACAAGTGACCCCATTTTGGAAACTAGACCCCCCCAAGGAACTTATCTAGATATGTGGTGAGCACTTTGAACCCCCAAGTGCTTCACAGACGTTTACAACGCAGAGCCGTGAAAATAAAAAATCATTTTTCTTTCCTCAAAAATGATATTTTAGCAAGCAATTTTTTATTTTCTCAAGGGTAACAGGAGAAATTGGACCCCAGTAATTGTTGCCCAGTTTGTCCTGAGTACGCTGATACCCCATATGTGGGGGTAAACCACTGTTTGGGCACATGTCGGGGCTCGGAAGTCAAGTAGTGACGTTTTGAAATGCAGACTTTGATGGAATGGTCTGCGGGCGTCACGTTGCGTTTGCAGAGCCCCTGGTGTGCCTAAACAGTAGAAACCCCCCACAAGTGACCCCATTTTGGAAACTAGACCCCCCAAGGAACTTATCTAGATATGTGGTGAGCACTTTGAACCCCCAAGTGCTTCACAGACGTTTACAACGCAGAGCCGTGAAAATAAAAAATCATTTTACTTTCCTCAAAAATGATGTTTTAGCAAGCAATTTTTTATTTTCTCAAGGGTAACAGGAGAAATTGGACCCCAGTAATTGTTGCCCAGTTTGTCCTGAGTACACTGATACCCCATATGTGGGGGTAAACCACTGTTTGGGCACACGTCGGGGCTCGGAAGGGAAAGAGCACCATTTGACTTTTTGAATGAAAGATTGGCTGGAATCAATGGTGGCGCCATGTTGCGTTTGGAGACCCCCTGATGTGCCTAAACAGTGGAAACCCCTCAATTCTAACGCCAACACACCCCTAACCCTTATCCCAACTGTAGCCGTAACCCTAACCACAACCCTAACCGCAACACACCCCTAACCACAACCCTAACCCCAACACACCCCTAACCCTAACCACAACCCTAATTCCAACCCAACCCTAACCCTAAGGCTATGTACCCACGTTGCGGATTCGTGTGAGATTTTTCCGCACCATTTTTGAAAAATCCGCGGGTAAAAGGCACTGCGTTTTACCTGCGGATTTACTGCGGATTTCACCTGCGGATTCCTATTGAGGAATAGGTGTAAAACGCTGCGGAATCCGCACAAAGAATTGACATGCTGCGGAAAATACAACGCAGCGTTTCCGTGCGGTATTTTCCGCACCATGGGCACAGCGGATTTGGTTTTCCATAGGTTTACATGGTACTGTAAACCTGATGGAACACTGCTGCGGATCCGCAGCGGCCAATCCGCTGCGGATCCGCAGCCAAATCCGCACCGTGTGCACATAGCCTAATTCTAAAGGTATGTGCACACGCTGCGGAAAACGCTGCGGATCCGGAGCAGTTTCCCATGAGTTTACAGTTCAATGTAAACCTATGGGAAACAAAAATCGCTGTACACATGCTGCGGAAAAACTGCACGGAAACGCAGCGGTTTACATTCCGCAGCATGTCACTTCTTTCTGCGGATTCCACAGCGGTTTTACAACTGCTCCAATAGAAAATCGCAGTTGTAAAACCGCAGTGAAATGCGCAGAAAAACCGCGGTAAATCTGCCATAAATCCGCAGCGGTTTAGCACTGCGGATTTATCAAATCCGCTGCGGAAAAATCCGCAGAGGACCAGAATACGTGTGCACATACCGAAACCCTAACCCTACCCCTAACCCTACCCCTAACCCTACCCCTAACCCTACCCCTAACCCTACCCCTAACCCTACCCCTAACCCTACCCCTACCCCTACCCCTAACCCTACCCCTAACCCTAACCCTAACCCTACCCCTAACCCTACCCCTAACCCTACCCCTAACCCTACCCCTAGTTCTAGCTCCAACCTTAGTGAAAAAAAAAAAAATTCTTTATTTTATTATTGTCCCTATCTATGGGGGACAAATGGGGGGGGTCATTTACTGTTTTTTTTATTTTGACCACTGTGATAGATTATATCACAGTGATCAAAATTCACATTGGAACGAATCTGCCGGCCGGCAGATTCGGCGGGCGCACTGCGCATGCGCCCGCCTTTTTGGAACATGGCGGCGCTCGGGGAAGAAGACGGACGGGACCCCGCCAGGATCGGTAAGTATAAGGGGGGGAGATCAGGGCACAGGGGGGGGAGATCAGGGCACGGGGGGGCGTCGGAGCACGGGGGGGGAGGGATCGGAGCATGGGGGAGAGTGATCGGTGTGCGGGCGGGTGGATCGGTGTGCAGGGGGGGTGGATCGGTGTGCAGGGGGGGTGGTTCGGAGCACGGGGGGGATCGGAGTGCGGGGGGGTTTGATTGGAGCACGGGGGGGTGTGATTGGAGCACGGGGGGAGCGGGCAGGAGGACGGGGGAGCGGAGCACAGGACGGAGGGGAGCGGGCCACAGATCGGGGGGCTGGGGGGGGCGATCGGTGGGGTGGGGTGGGGGCACATTAGTATTTCCAGCCATGGCCGATGATATTGCAGCATCGGCCATGGCTGGATTGTAATATTTCACCATTTTTTTAGGTGAAATATTACAAATCGCTCTGATTGGCAGTTTCACTTTCAACAGCCAATCAGAGCGATCGTAGCCACGAGGGGGTGAAGCCACCCCCCCTGGGCTAAACTACCACTCCCCCTGTCCCTGCAGATCGGGTGAAATGGGAGTTAACCCTTTCACCCGGCCTGCAGGGACGTGATCTTTCTGTGACACAGCATATGCGTCACAGGTCGGATTGGCACCGACTTTCATGACGCATACGCTGTGTCACAGGTCGGGAAGGGGTTAAACACGAGTAGATTATTTTATAAAATACACATTCCTTCTGTTCAATATTTTTATGACAATCCCAATTTTTCAACCTCAGAGAAATTAATGTGCTGTGCTAAAAATGTTAGTATAACTGGCAATACTGAAAGTGTGTCATATAGTTTTTTTTTTAATCATAGAATGTCTGTTAAAGAACATCGGTTTAGAAAAATTATTTATTTGGCGTTTGTAGTTCAGAGTTTGTTCAGGTTTATAAAGCACTATTCGCCCCCCACGTTCTTGAAAATTGGCTGTTTAAAAAAACTTCCTTTGTCCCCTAAATGCATCATCCCTCATACATCACCCTAACTGCATCATAGTTGAAGTATGTGTTGGCCTAACAGGTCACATGAAAGTCAGCTTGAGAAACACTGTGGTTGAGATTTATTATCGGCTTTGAGTTAATTTTAGACAATTTGGCACACACCCGATTTGAGCTAAATTGGGTAACTTTTTTCCTTTCTTGTAATTTTTAAAAGCGTGAAGTATAATTAAATCATCCCCAAATTCATCTAAACTTAGTAATATAATAACATAATTTAACAGTCATTATACACAGAAAATAGGAAATATTTCAACTACTCCCACTGGTGACAACAGATATTGGGGTTTAGTTACTGAGCTGCATGTCTCAGAAATAGCAACACTTAGGGCTCATACCCATTTGCGAGAAAAATGGACGAGTGCAATCCGATAAAAAATCGGATTGCACTCAGACCAATGTTATTCAATGGGTTGCATCTCATCTGTGATTTTTTCTCAGCTAAATCGGACTGAGAAAAAAATCGCAGCATGCTGCGATTTGCTGCGTGTCTTGGATGATGCGCCAATCTCTAAGATATGCCAATTCCAGCACTTATCTCTTCTATCCTGTCGGCTCCTGCATTGAATTTACAGACCACGGCAGATGAGTTACCGGCTTTTATTGTAGGTATCTTTGAGTTCAATATAAATACACATATATATTGTGTGAGTTACTGACATGTATATACATGTATTCTATGTGTATATATCTATTCTATCTACAGTATTCGATTCAAACCTGTCAGTGTGATTTTACTGTACATGCACAGGAATTGCCGGCTTTTCTATCTATCTATCTATCTATCTATCTATCTATCTATCTATCTATCTATGTGTGTGTTTTGACAAATATTTCTTTTGAAAACGATGGATAAATGACATCGAGAACTGCTGTATGTAAAAGCTCATGTTAAAATCGCATTGCAATCAGATAGCAATAGTATTGCTCTCGGATGTAAATCGGATGCTAGGTGTGAAAATACCATTGTACTGGCATGACACTCACATGACACTCGCATAGCACTCGTCCGTTTTTTCAGTCCAGAAAATGGACTGTTTTTTTTCTCGCCTATGGGTATGAGCCCTTATGCTCACTTCTGGTGCCAGGGCCATTCCAGCGGTAATGGCACTTGCTTTCCCCAGGATCATGTGACCTTGTTATTTCACTGGATTCCTGCAGCCAAACAGCCCAGGCTTCACTCTCTCCACCTTCTGATGAATCAGACATCAAGAGGAAGTGAGAACTGAGGTTGACGGCTCACTGTCTCTTGATGTTTGATTTGTCTAAAGGTGGTGAGAGTGAAGACAGTGCTGATTGGGTGCAGGGATCACATGCCTTTTTTGAGGTACATGAACCTGCACTCTCTTGTGAAATAGATGAATGCCTATTGAGCCCAGCCACAGGCAGGACTTCATACTGGTTATACAATGGTAGGCACAATGGTATTGAGTTGAAGTGCTCATGGTAGCATCTATCAGGAAGAGTTAGATCCTACTGGATATTCGTCATTTTGTTGGAGGAAATAAACATTTGGATGCACCAAAATGGCACCGGTGGTGGCGCTTGCTTTCAGGCTCCGCCGCTTGCGCTATTTTGTGGTATGTAGATTTTTTTTCCTAAGCCCACAATTTATATGCATTATGTAAAATAGGAGGCATGTCACTGAAGGATCAGTGTCCTGTCATAAACCAATACAGATGAATATGTAATCAATCAGAGCACCAAATAAGGCCCCGCCCACAGGCCGACCCGGAGCACGAAAATCTCATTAGCTGAAAAGTGCAAAATACAGATTAAACAACAACCACAAGACGGATTTCATCAACCAAAGTGTTATTTTAGTCAGTATAACAGCGCCAGCTGACAGTGTCTGTACTTAAAGTGAACTTTTCATCAGGATTTCCCAAGAGTAAAACATATATTGCTTCAATAAGAGAACCTGTCCCTCATTCATGTTGCCCATGGTTCAGGCAGCATTAATAACCTGACAAGTTCCCTTTAACTAGCACTAATGAAGTGTCTTATATCCCATGAAAGACTTTTGAACGTTATAATATGTTAACAAATGTAATAGTAGTGGTACGATGAAAAAAAAAAAATATATATATACAGTGGGGCAAAAAAGTATTTAGTCAGTCAGCAATAGTGCAAGTTCCACCACTTAAAAAGATGAGAGGCGTCTGTAATTTACATCATAGGTAGACCTCAACTATGGGAGACAAACTGAGAAAAAAAATCCAGAAAATCACATTGTCTGTTTTTTTTAACATTTTATTTGCATATTATGGTGGAAAATAAGTATTTGGTCAGAAACAAAATTTCATCTCAATACTTTGTAATATATCCTTTGTTGGCAATGACAGAGGTCAAACGTTTTCTGTAAGTCTTCACAAGGTTGCCACACACTGTTGTTGGTATGTTGGCCCATTCCTCCATGCAGATCTCCTCTAGAGCAGTGATGTTTTTGGCTTTTCGCTTGGCAACACGGACTTTCAACTCCCTCCAAAGGTTTTCTATAGGGTTGAGATCTGGAGACTGGCTAGGCCACTCCAGGACCTTGAAATGCTTCTTACGAAGCCACTCCTTCGTTGCCCTGGCGGTGTGCTTTGGATCATTGTCATGTTGAAAGACCCAGCCACGTTTCATCTTCAATGCCCTTGCTGATGGAAGGAGGTTTGCACTTAAAATCTCACGATACATGGCCCCATTCATTCTTTCATGTACCCGGATCAGTCGTCCTGGCCCCTTTGCAGAGAAACAGCCCCAAAGCATGATGTTTCCACCACCATGCTTTACAGTAGGTATGGTGTTTGATGGATGCAACTCAGTATTCTTTTTCCTCCAAACATGACAAGTTGTGTTTCTACCAAACAGTTCCAGTTTGGTTTCATCAGATCATAGGACATTCTCCCAAAACTCCTCTGGATCATCCAAATGCTCTCTAGCAAACTTCAGACGGGCCCGGACATGTACTGGCTTAAGCAGTGGGACACGTCTGGCACTGCAGGATCTGAGTCCATGGTGGCGTAGTGTGTTACTTATGGTAGGCCTTGATACATTGGTCCCAGCTCTCTGCAGTTCATTCACTAGGTCCCCCCGCGTAGTTCTGGGATTTTTGCTCACCGTACTTGTGATCATTCTGACCCCACGGGGTGGGATTTTGCGTGGAGCCCCAGATCGAGGGAGATTATCAGTGGTCTTGTATGTCTTCCATTTTCTAATTATTGCTCCCACTGTTGATTTCTTCACTCCAAGCTGGTTGGCTATTGCAGATTCAGTCTTCCTAGCCTGGTGCAGGGCTACAATTTTGTTTCTGGTGTCCTTTGACAGCTCTTTGGTCTTCATCATAGTGGAGTTTGGAGTCAGACTGTTTGAGGGTGTGCACAGGTGTCTTTTTATACTGATAACAAGTTTAAACAGGTGCCATTACTACAGGTAATGAGTGGAGGAAAGAGGAGACTCTTAAAGAAGAAGTTACAGGTCTGTGAGAGCCAGAAATCTTGATTGTTTGTTTCTGACCAAATACTTATTTTCCACCATAATATGCAAATAAAATGTTAAAAAAACAGACAATGTGATTTTCTGGATTTTTTTTTCTCAGTTTGTCTCCCATAGTTGAGGTCTACCTATGATGTAAATTACAGACGCCTCTCATATTTTTAAGTGGTGGAACTTGCACTATTGCTGACTGACTAAATACTTTTTTGCCCCACTGTATATATATATATAGTGATGCCAAAGTGCAGTGAAATGATCTAAGTGATTAAATAACAGATCTTTAGAAATCTTTGACAGCCTATGACCTTTTATTTTTATGTGCTTTTCTCAGTTCTCATCAAGAAGCACAAGAGCTCTTCACTGAGTTACAAATGAAGAAGAACCACCATTAGCAAAGTTCTTATGTGTTATTTTGAAGGCATCTTACAGACAACATGGTAGTTGGGTTTCAGGACCCACAACATAATGTATCAGGAAAAGAAAAGTACCCTATTCAAGGAAGAACTGTATTTGAAAAAATGAATAACCCTTATACTTAGCTTTCTTAACTCTACTAATACTGAATGTATTTTATTTTTAAAAACGTTGGTAAAGAAAAGTAAGAATGCATGAAGGGAACACTCTCAATTACTAACTCACTCCTCTTTAAATACCATAGACAAAATGTACATCAAGGACTCGCCCGTCCTTTTGTCACAAAGAGCTGTGTACTGTACAATACTCAATGTGCTTTCATCACTCAGTATTTTCCTTTTAAATTAGAGTTGTGATGTTTAAGCATTAGTATTGATCTGTTGTTGTTTTTTTGTTTTAATTAGGAGGGTATTTATGAACTTGCATTTGTGTTTCCTGTGATGTAGCATACTTTGCCCTATCATTTTATAGTTTTGCTTATTATATTTCCAAATAAAATGTATACTTAGCGAAAAATAAATCAATTCCTATAGGATTGTTCTGGCTTTAAAATTCACAGATAATTTCAGTTATTTAAATTAAAATACGGCCTTTATGCTTATGATTGAGAAAAAAGATAAGTGGCCATTCATGTTGTATGGAGAAGTAATGCTGTTCAGTGTTCAATCCCAAATCTTTAGTCTTGATTTACATCTATAGTCACCTCCACGTTCCTCCAAAAGTCATACATGTTCCATTGCTTTCTAATTTTTGAGCATGGGACCAGAGAACAGTACAGCATAGCACATAGCGGACACAGTATGTTATATGTCAGTAGCTCACACCAAAGTGATACAATTTTAAAAACTATACTCTTGAAAGTATTCAGAGTCACATTCAGGAAGATTGTGAACCCTGCAGGTGCTTCACATGTATTAATGCAATGTGGAATAAAAAGAATGAAAAATGACATTCGTTCAACTAAAATGATACTTTAGACATACCGTATATACTCGAGTATAAGCCGAGATTTTCAGCCCATTTTTTTGGGCTGAAAGTCCCCCTCTCGGCTTATACTCGAGTCATACCCATGGGTCGGCAGGGGAGGGGGAGCGGGGGCTGTGTATTTATACTTACCTACTCCCTGCGCAGTCCCTGAACATCCCTGCTTCTTCCAGCGCTGCATATTCTTCCTGTACTGAGCGGTCACATGATACCGCTCATTACAGAAATGAATATGCGGCTCCACCTCCCATAGAGGTGGAGCCGCATATTCATTACTGTAATGAGCGGTAACTGTGACCGCTCAATACAGGAAGAAGATGCAGCGGTGGAAGAAGCAGGGACACAGCGCCAGGAGCAGGTAAGTATATGGGGAGGGGGAGTGCAGCGCTGCGAGATATTTACCTCTCCTCGGTCTGGTGCGGCTCCGTCTTCAGTGTCCTCTGGCTGTGATGCTCAGGTCAGAAGGCGCGGTGACGTAGTCAGTTATAGCCCTCTGCTGAACGTCAGTGCCGAAGACGGAGCCGCACGAGGAGCAGATAAATATTGAAAGCGCCGGGGGTCCTGAGTGAAGAGAAGTGAGTATGTGATTTTTTTTTTTATCGCAGCAAACGCATATGGGGCAAGTGGAGGTACGGAGCATCTTATGGGGCCATAACACTTGTGCAGCACTATAATGGGGCAAGTGGCTGTACGGAGCATCTTATGGGGCCATAACACTTGTGCAGCACTATAATGAGGCAAGTGACTGTACAGAGCATCTTATGGGGCCATAACACTTGTGCAGCACTATATGGGGCAAGTGACCGTACGGAGCATCTTATGGGGTCATAACACTTGTGCAGCACTATATGGGGCAAGTGACTGTATGGAGCATCTTATGGGGCCATAACACTTGTGCAGCACTATAAGGGGTAAGTGACTGTATGGAGCATCTTATGGGGCCATAACACTTGTGCAGCACTATATGGGGCAAGTGACTGTACGGAGCATCTTATGGGGCCATAACGCTTTTGCAGCACTATACGGGGCAAGTGACTGTATGGATCATCTTATGGGGCCATAACACTTGTGCAGCACTATAATGGGGCAAGTGACTGCACGGAGCATCTTATGGGGCCATAACACTTGTGCAGCACTAAAAGGGGTAAGTGACTGTATGGAGCATCTTATGGGGCCATAACACTTGTGCAGCACTATAATGGGGTAAGTGACTGTACGGAGCATCTTATGGGGCCATAACACTTGTGCAGCACTATATGGGGCAAGTGACTGTATGGAGTATCTTATGGGGCCATAACACTTGTGCAGCACTATATGGGGCAAGTGACTGTACGGAGCATCTTATGGGGCCATAACGCTTTTGCAGCACTATACGGGGCAAGTGACTGTATGGATCATCTTATGGGGCCATAACACTTGTGCAGCACTATAATGGGGCAAGTGACTGCACGGAGCATCTTATGGGGCCATAACACTTGTGCAGCACTATAAGGGGTAAGTGACTGTATGGAGCATCTTATGGGGCCATAACACTTGTGCAGCACTATAATGGGGCAAGTGACTGTACGGAGCATCTTATGGGGCCATAACACTTGTGCCGCACTATATGGGGCAAGTGACTGTATGGAGCATCTTATGGGGCCATAACACTTGTGCAGCACTATAAGGGGTAAGTGACTGTATGGAGCATCTTATGGGGCCATAACACTTGTGCAGCACTATATGGGGCAAGTGACTGTACAGAGCATCTTATGGGGCCATAACGCTTTTGCAGCACTATACGGGGCAAGTGACTGTATGGATCATCTTATGGGGCCATAACACTTGTGCAGCACTATATAGGGCAAATATCTCTATGGAGCATCTTATGGGGCCCTTATTACCCTTTATGCAGGATTATATGGGGCATATTTTAATATGGAGCATCTAATGGGGCCCATCAATCTTTATGGAGCATTATATGGGGCTCCTGATTCAATATGGATATTCAAAAACACTTAACCTACTGATGTCTCAATTAATTTTACTTTTATTGGTATCTATTTTTACTTTTGAAATTTACCGGTAGCTGCTGCATTTTCCACCCTAGGCTTATACTCGAGTCATTAAGTTTTCCCAGTTTTTTGTGGCAAAATTGGGGGGGTCGGCTTATACTCGGGTCTGCTTATACTCGAGTATATAAGGTAAATTTATTAAATTCTCTAAACTTGTGTTGAGAAAATATGCTCCAAACAATTGGTTAAGGAATTTTTGCTAAAGACACCGATAACCCATAAGTGATCATGATCTACTTTTTGGCCACATGGCACAGCACAGAAGGGAAACAGCAATTTATTTTGGCTGCAATTGATTCTCAATACCATGGCACATTTGCAGAGCCCCAAAGGGGCTAAAACAGCAGAAACCCCTCTTAAGTAATGACTTTTTGTAAACAATACAACTGAAGGAATTTATCTAGTGGTGTAGTGACATTTTTAGCCTCAGAGGTCACTCATGAAAATTTATCAAATTAGGATGCAAAAATTAAAAAAAAAATTTCCATGAATATGTGGTTTTAGCCACAATTTTTTTCCTTTTACAAAGGAAGCAAGATAAAGTAGACCACACAATTTGTTGTGTAATTTTTTCCATTTACGTCGATGCCCCATATGTGGTAACAGACTATTGTTTGGACGCACGGCATTGCACAGAAGGGAAGGAGGGCTATTTGACTTTGGGAATACAATTTTGGCTGGAACAGATTGTGGATGTCAGCTGCTATATCAGTAGAAATTTTAAACTTCACATTTATTAGGATGAACATTAAAAACTGTGAAATATTAAAACAATGGCAGTACTCGTCCCAATCTATGCGTTGCTAGCAAAAATGCTCTTAATCATGATAGTATGTCTGATAGAAAGGAAAGTTATTTATGAGAAAAAAATTCCAAGAAGAAGTGGGGGAGGGAAGAGTGGAGGTGAGTGGTCACACCCACATGGAAATTGGTATGTGTGAAAATAAGTAAACCAAGTACATAACCCTGCAAAGGAAAATACATATCAATGCAATAAGCAAAGGATAATTAGTAATATACTATATATGCTTGGGCCAGATCTAAAATTTAAAATTTTAGGGGATAGGGTAATCAGACACCAAAGTGACCCCATTTTTTAAATTATGTCTCCTAATGAATTTACTTAGGGGTGTAGAGACTTTTTTGAACTCGTAGGTGCTACACGAAAATTTATAACAATGAGATGTAACAAAAATAAATTAATTTTCTTACAATAAAATGTTTTTAGCACCAAATTTTCTTTTTCACAGAGTAACAGGAGAAAAACACCACAAACTTTGTTCAGCAATTGCTGCTAAATACGCTGAAAACTCATATGTAGTTGCCAGGTATGGTTTAAGCACATGGTTAGGCATAAAAAGGAAAGCCCACTATTTGACCTTTAGAGAGAAAAAACTTTGGCAGGAAAAGATTGTTTAATGTTTAATTTTCAGTGCCTCAATGTACAATGTATGCTCCTCAAGTAATTCATCAACGGATGTAGTAATTTTTTTGGACATACAGCTGCTTTGTGAAAATGTATTACATTGGAACTAGTGATGATCAAACCCGAGGATGTTCAGCTTCAGCCTGGCTTTTTAAAAAGTCTGTTTCTGGACCCATATTGTTCCAAACTTGACCCCAAACCCCAAATAAGTCAATGGGGTCCAAAACTTCAGTGCTGTAAAATGGCTGTAAAATGGTCAGCGTAAGGGCTTGGGGCTGTTTGCTGTTTGACCTGCAAACAAATGTGAATAGGGAAATTATTTAAATGGGTTCTGTTACCATAGCAATCATGGTAAAATAGGCAGTAAATGAATAACATAAAAATTTTACCAGTGTCCTCTCAGAGACTAAGCCTGGCTACCGCCAGTCCTGTTAAAAATATCACACAGAGCATGAGGAACAGTACCCTTGCATAAGTAGCTTACAAATTTCACCAACAGATAATAATAATCTCTTTATTTTTATATAGCGCCAATATATTCCACAGCGCTTTAAAAGTTTTTGAACACATTATCATCACTGTCCCCAATGGGGCTCACAATCTCAATTCCCTATCAGTATGTGTTTGGAATGTGGGACGAAACCCACCCAAACACAAGGAGAACATAGAAACTCCTTGCAGATGTTGTCCTAGGTGGGATTTGAACCCAGGACCCAAGTGCTGCAAATGCTGCAGAATTGTTTTTCATTTTTTTATTTTTGTTATGGAACTGACTTAGAACCTAGAATTTGGAAAACTAAAATCAGCAGTCTTGAAACAGGTGGCATAGGTCCAAGTGGAGGAAAAGGTGCATGTGGCGGTATGGGTTGAAGAGGCAAGAGAGGAGTAATCCAACTTTTAAAAAAATAAATTTGTGTGTTTTTTTATTCTTTTATTTTTTTTTATTTTTGTTATGGAACTAAGTGTGGCGGTATGGGTAGAAGAGACAATGGAGAAATAATTCAACACTGTTTTTTTAGGGAACTGACTTCAAAGAATATAGAATAAACTCAAAATTAACTACAACTAAGCTACAACCAGGGGGTGAAGGTCCAACTGGAGGAGAAGGTGGACATGGCATTGTAGGTGAAAGAGGCCGAGGAGGAGTTTGCCAACACAGTTTTTTGGGTTCTTTATTTGGCTAGGAGGCACCCAAATGAAATGAGTGGCAGAAAGAATTAAAGACTGGTTGGGTGCAGCTGTCATAGTTCTCTAATCATCCAAATGTATGGGCAAGTCTTGTGGAATTCACACATAGTTCTTTTTACAGAATGTTAGCTTCCCCACATTGGATGGGGACAGGTAGATGCGCCTTTATGTGATAACATTCCCTGCTGTACTAAACATACGTTCAGACAGTACACTTTCCACAGGACAGGCCAGTACCTCCAAGGCATCAAGGGCAAGCTCAGGTCATGTGTCCAATTTGGAGATCCAGAACTTAAATGGGGCAGACCTATCAGTCAGTACATGGAGATATATAGACAGATATTCCTCTACCATGTGGATGTAATGGTGGTTCCTGCTAATACGGACCGTATTACATGGGGGTGCTCGATGCTGGGACGGGCTCATAAAGTTTTGAAACATTTCAGCCATGCTAATTCAGCCTTCCAAGGTGCTGGCGGTGCCCCAGCTGCATTGGTGACTTCCTCTTCCACATCTTACTTGTTTATCCACTAAGCCACTGCTGTCTGGTGGAATAGCAAAGAGCAGTTTCTCTACCAGCATGTGCTTTTATTCACACACTTTTCTATCCCTCACTCCAGTGATGGAAGTAATATTGGTACGTTGTCGTTCTAGTGGGGATCCAGCAAAGTGACCAGCCACTAATCTACACTAGAAACAATATGGGCAGCTTGACAGTCATTGTTCATGCACTGCAGTATGTATTGGCTCATGTGTGCCAGGCTGCCCTGAGGAAATGACAAGCTGTCCTCAGTGGGATGTGTATCATCTAGGTGTTCTGTGTCCCCCAGCAATGCTCCAGTGATGCCTATGAGCTGATCTGAGAGCCACCCTGCTCTGAACACCATTCCTCATCCTCTTCCGAGTGATCATCATCAGCATGGTGGCTCAGTGGATAGCACTGCAGCCTTGCAGCGCTGGGGTCATGGGTTCTAACCCCACCCAGGACAACATCTGCAAAGAGTTTGTATGTTCTCTCCGTGTTTGCGTGGGTTTCCTCCGGGCACTCCGTTTTCCTCCCACATTCCAAAGACATACTGATAGGGATTCTAGATTGTGAGCCCCATCGTCTGTCCCAGTGATGATAATGTGTGCAAAACTGTAAAGCGCTGCAGAATATGTTAGCGCTATATAAAAATAAAGATTGTTATTATCATCCTCAAACTGTCCCCTGGTTGTACAGTCGTGTACCTGGCCGCTGTTGGGACTGTAACCCACCCTCCGAGCCATGTGTGGATGACAGGCCTGATAATGGTGTGAATTGTCCCTGTTCCTCCTGCTCCTTTCCCTCCAGTGCCCATACCTCATTAATCATGGCCTGAATTGTTATTTCCATCAGTCATATACAGTAAGTGGTATACGATGATGACGTAATCAGCGCTGGCCATATTGGTGGAATACACGGCACGTGTCCCGCATGTAGGACCACTCAATGGTGGTGAATTGGTATTGTTCTGCAGTGAAACATAGCCTTGTGTGCTGCAGCTGAAACTTCACTGTTGCCTGCTACTGCTCGCACAGTCTCTCTAGAATATGTAAGATAGAGTTTTATTTTCTTGGTACGTTGCATGTCAGTGAGGGGGAAGCCAGAAGTGAAGCTGCAGCGCAGACACGCGAGCAGCAGAAAGGTGAGAATGATGAACGTGCGCACACACTGCCCACACTTTCAGCAGCAGCTCCAATATGTGTGAGTAGTTTTTCAGGAAGTTCTGCACCACCAAGTTCAGCATATGCACCAGGCAAGGGTGAAAGTGGCTACGCCCAGAGCTGTTATGAGAAGTTGCCCTTTATCGCACTCCACCAGGCCGGGCTTGAGATTCACAGGCACCAACCACCAATTCGGATCCTTCCTGTGAGTGGCGCCAGAATCCAACCAGCCTATCCAACCTCATCATGTTCCTGATAAAGACCTAAATAACAAATCAGGCAACCACTCACAGGAAGGATCCGGATTGGTTATGAGGATCGCTGATATGACCCTTTCATTGGAACTTTGTATCCATGGTTATGAGTATGCCGGAACCTAATTGGTTGGACGGAATATAAACACTGCAGTATTGTTATAGGATTTATGTTTTGTGTTTTGTTTTTCTTCTTTTATATACTGCGGACATTGTTTATATCCATTCTAACGTACTTGGTGTTGTCTGATTGATGTTATTTGTTATGTTTATATATGTAATTAGTGGCTGGTTGGTGATTGGTGCACTGCGTGGTATCCACACCATTTAAGCCGACACATTGTACTCAGTTGTATGCTTGATAAAGACCAGGACACTGGTCGAAACGTTGCTTCTACATGGATCAATAAAGATTTTGTTTTGATACTACAACACCCGACTGGAGCGCTGTTCATCTCTTCTCTTTGGACTACTCGTATATCCAGGTTGGTTCCCTGGACAAAGGAACGAGTGCCCTTTTGTGCGAGTGCTGTCAGCCCCACTTTTTCTCTACTACATGGACTGAACCTGGACTGATGTGCACCCCAACCATAAATATGGATGTGAATACTAATCTAGAGGTGGGTGGCCTAGATAATGTCATGATTTTTTCATATACTGATGATAATGCCAGACGGATACTCTCTGGCTCTAATGCGGACATGTCGTTCTTGAGTAAACCCACGGCAGACATGCTTAAGAAGAAGTGGGAGAATGACAGGAGGAGATACATCTCCCTGGAACTCCATGTGGTAACTCTGATGGAGTATTTCAGAGTGAGGAGGATTCCACGTGGGTTACGGCCACATCTTAGGCCTACCCTGTTACCAGAAAATGAACAATTTTGCTCTAAGTTTGAATCAATTACCAATAAGTTTGCATTTGACATTGTTATTGAATATTGAATTTCTAAAAAAGGAAATGGAGGTGCTGAAGAAAGGTACTATGGAACTAGAGGAACAACTTAAGTCACAGCTGACAGCACAGGATTGGGGTTCCCTACAGAACAAAACTGAGGCGAATTTGGAGAAGTTCCGATCAGATATTGAATCCACTAAACGGGTTAAGTGGTTCCGTGACATGGAAGACTACAAGGCTGGCCGGGTCTTCTCATGGCACATGGGACCTAATCATCTCCCCCATAATGGTAGGGGCAAACCCGGGTTGCCAAGGAAGCGTAGGAAGCCACAGGTGAGGAAACACTCAAATTTTGGCTTCACCTCTGCTGAATCTGACTCTACAGAGGATTCCACCATGGAGGGCGCTAGGCGATTGCTTTTTTTAGAGAGAGAAAAATTTGGACTACTCGTATATCCAGGTTGGTTCCCTGGACAAAGGAACGAGCGCCCTTTTGTACGAGTGCTGTCAGCCCCACTTTTTCTCTACTACATGAACTCGAAAGCCTTCTACCTCTGTTCCAGCTGCCACTACATTTTCCCAGTGGGCAGTTAGAGAAATGTTACAGTTAGGGCCAGAAATATTTGGACAGTGACACAATTTTCGCGAGTTGGGCTCTGCATGCCACCACATTGGATTTGAAATGAAACCTCTACAACAGAATTCAAGTGCAGATTGTAACGTTTAATTTGAAGGGTTGAACAAAAATATCTGATAGAAAATGTAGGAATTGTACACATTTCTTTACAAACACTCCACATTTTAGGAGGTCAAAAGTAATTGGACAAATAAACATAACCCAAACAAAATATTTTTATTTTCAATATTTTGTTGCAAATCCTTTGGAGGCAATCACTGCCTTAAGTCTGGAACCCATGGACATCACCAAACGCTGGGTTTCCTCCTTCTTAATGCTTTGCCAGGCCTTTACAGCCGCAGCCTTCAGGTCTTGCTTGTTTGTGGGTCTTTCCGTCTTAAGTCTGGATTTGAGCAAGTGAAATGCATGCTCAATTGGGTTTAGATCTGGAGATTGACTTGGCCATTGCAGAATGTTCCACTTTTTGGCACTCATGAACTCCTGGGTAGCTTTGGCTGTATGCTTGGGGTCATTGTCCATCTGTACTATGAAGCGCCGTCCAATCAACTTTGCAGCATTTGGCTGAATCTGGGCTGAAAGTATATCCCGGTACACTTCAGAATTCATCCGGCTACTCTTGTCTGCTCTTATGTCATCAATAAAACCAAGTGACCCAGTGCCATTGAAAGCCATGCATGCCCATGCCATCACGTTGCCTCCACCATGTTTTACAGAGGATGTGGTGTGCCTTGGATCATGTGCCGTTCCCTTTCTTCTCCAAACTTTTTTCTTCCCATCATTCTGGTACAGGTTGATCTTTGTCTCATCTGTCCATAGAATACTTTTCCAGAACTGAGCTGGCTTCTTGAGGTGTTTTTCTGCAAATTTAACTCTGGCCTGTCTATTTTTGGTATTGATGAATGGTTTGCATCTAGATGTGAACCCTTTGTATTTACTGTCATGGAGTCTTCTCTTTACTGTTGACTTAGAGACAGATACACCTACTTCACTGAGAGTGTTCTGGACTTCAGTTGATGTTGTGAACGGGTTCTTCTTCACCAAATTAAGTATGCGGCGATCATCCACCACTGTTGTCATCCGTGGACGCCCAGGCCTTTTTGAGTTCCCAAGCTCACCAGTCAATTCCTTTTTTCTCAGAATGTACCCAACTGTTGATTTTGCTACTCCGAGCATGTCTGCTATCTCTCTGATGGATTTTTTCTTTTTTTTCAGCCTCAGGATGTTCTGCTTCACCTCAATTGATAGTTCCTTTGACCGCATGTTGTCTGCTCACAGCAACAGCTTCCAAATGCAAAACCACACACCTGGAATCCACCCCTGACCTTTTAACTACTTCATTGATTACAGGTTAACGAGGGAGACGCCTTCAGAGTTAATTGCAGCCCTTAGAGTCCATTGTCCAATTACTTTTGGTCCCTTAAAAAAGAGGACGCTATGCATTACAGAGCTATGATTCCTAAACCCTTTCTCCGATTTGGATGTGGAAACTATCATATTGCAGCTGGGAGTGTGCACTTTCAGCCCATATTATATATATAATTGAATTTCTGAACATGTTTTTGTAAACAGCTAGAATAACAAAACTTGTGTCACTGTCCAAATATTTTTGGCCCTAACTGTATATCTCTGGCCATGTCGGTGGTTATGTGGACCTTGCCACTGATGGTGTTGTGCAGTGCACACCTGATTTGTTTGCCAGCATGTTTGTGCAGAGATGTCCCACCTGAAAAAGTAGTGGTGGCTGGGAACAATGTACTGCGAGACAACCACTGCCATCAGTTTTTTTTAAATTGTCTGTCTACATCAGCCGTAATGGCAGCATTTCAAAGGCTAGTAATTTGGAAATGCTGTCATTCATAACCATGGTTCATGGTTGGGTGGGGTGGGGGTATCTCCTCTTTCTCTCAGAGGTTTGGTTTGGGGAATGGAAAACTGAACACTTCCATGGGAGAGTAACATCCTCTCTTTGAGGGAAGACAGGTGGCTCTGTTGATCATAAGTGGAAGGAAGAGGCCGAAACTGCAAAAGAAGTGGGAGCAGGAGGAGGCTCAGATTTGACTCCGCAATTTGTAAAGCAATTTCTCCTGAGTATGCTAATGACCCATATATGGTTGTACTTGTAATCTACTGTTTGGGATAGATTGTGAATACCTTGTCTCATTTTCATTGTCCTAGCAGAAATCCAAAACATGTGACCCTACTAGGGATAATCTTATCTAGGGATAGAGTAATATTTTTGGACCAACAGGTGCTTCTCTAAAGTTTATTCCATTGGGCCACAAAAAAAATGAAAAAATAATTCCTCAAACATGATAATTTTGCCCCATTTTTTTAAACAAGGGGGTAACGGAATAAAGTGGACCCCACTATATGTAAACTAAAGTCTCTCAAATGTGTCAATAGTCCATATGTATTTGGAAACATCTGTTTGGACATATGGCATTAATTGGTAGGATAGAAATATTATTTGGCTTTTGGAATGGATGGTTTGCAGGTGCCACTTGCAGGGCCCATGAGGAAACTACATTCCTCAAAAAATGTATCTACTGTAGGTGTGGTGAGCATTTTGAGCCCAAAGCAGTTTCACAGAATTTTACAATGCTGGATCATGAAATTGAAAATTACTTTTTTTTACACTAATATGTTGCTTTAGTTAAAATATTTGTTTTACTTTCATAAGGAATAATTGGAGGATATGATCCAAAATGTATAAAATAATTTCTCCTGAATGCGACAATGCTCAATATGTATACTGAAACTACTGTGCACATGATGGTTCTCAAAAGGGAAACATTACTATTTGGCTTTTAACACAAGTTTAGCAGTAACTGTTTGCGGGTGCCACTAGGAGAACCCCAAAGCTGCAAAAAGTGACCCCTTAGAGAATTCATCTAGAGGTGTAATGAGCACTCTTATCCCAGGAATGTTCCACTATTCCTTTACATCTGGGCTGTGTAAAAATGAAAAATTACATTTTTTACAATAATAAGTAGATTTAGATAAAAATATTTCGAGCTAACAATGGCTAAAAAGAAAAAAGGACCTTGTGATTTATTATGCCATTTCTCCCAAATAAGGCAATTTGTATGTGTGGATACCCTATAAGTGGCCATACAATGTGCAGGGTGCAGAAGAGAAGGAACACCATTTGCCTTTTGGGGTGCAAAGTTCCTGGATTAATTTCAGAGTACCATTTGCAGAGCCCACATGCAGCCAAAACAGCAGAAATCCACAAAAAGTGAGCCTATTTTACAAAATCATCTATGAATGTGGTGACTATCTTAACCCCACAGGCATTTTCCAGAAATTAGTGTGCAGTGGTTGTTGCAAAGTGAAAACAGCAATATGCCATCTTTGTGCCTAATACTTAGTGCCCAGCTTGGGTTTATGGAGACTCGCGCCTCATAAATTGCTGAGTTATAAAGGAGGTGATACTTGATGACTTGTCTGAATATGAAATTTGGGCGCGAACTAAGCAATGTATAGGCTCAGTACAGCCGTCCTGTGCATCGCTTGGTGGCCGCTGCTGAGTATATTCACTTAAAGGGGAGAGGAAGCACTGCACTTTCCGGCAGCCACTAAGTAATGTACGGGACTGCTGGGTTCCAATTGTACCTCTCTTAGCTCAGACTGCTACAACAGTGTTCAACTGATCAATAGGTGTGCTGGGTGTCGAACCCCCGCTGATCTGTAGAGGTCATCAATGATTAGATCAGGAGAACCCCTTAAAGTGTGTTTTCCTCTTTGTAGGAATGTCATACATGTTGACATTAATTGTCATTTGTGCACACTGCAAGAATCACAAGGTGCCATGTGGCTTACTGAGTGTGGATTTTACTAAATTGCTAATTTGACAAGTGAAATGTGATATTTTTAATATTGCACTTAGATCCTACGTGGTGCTGTCCTTTTTATATTCCCTATCCTCAGGGCACTATATGAAAATTGAATTGCTAATTTAGGACATATTTCGGTTTTCTAGCGCTTTTCTAGCGACATTGAAAACCTTTATTTTTCCATCGACAGATGATTGATCAGAGTGGACGCTTGTATTTTGCCAGGATAAGTTGAAGTTTTTTTTATGCCATTTGGAGGTATGAACAATTAAACATCAATTCATGAATAAGACTTTAAGTTTTGGTGTGTATATTTATTTTTTTTTAATGGTGTTCACCAGACGAGTTAAATAATGACACAGTGATTCCAACTGTGTACTTTTTTCTGTTTACTTTTATTTTGTACAGAAAAACAACTGTTCACTTGAAAAACATTTTTCTGTTTTTTTTTTCATAGTATCTCTTTTTTATATTTTTTACAAATTGTATTTTACTTAGTACTATGGGATATCAACTTCTACTGTTCTGATTGCTGGTCTTTCATGATATTACACTTGTCAGTCTCACACTGACACTTGTTTTGGCAGGACCTTACAGGCCACCATAGCTGGGTGACACCGTGCACTTCTGACTGCCACCACTCACCCTTTTGATCGATCAGCAAGCCTGCCCTGGGTAACACATTTGCTATATATATTTAGTTTGGGATGTAGCAAAACTGGACACCTGGACACCCTAAAGGGTTGAATGGAATGGTAGTGCACATTCTGAACATTCCTTTTTGCTATATTAGCTGGGCTGGTATGGATGGAGGAATGTGGTTTCCTTTTCTAGAAATCAGTGGGGGGTCTTAGCATTTGGACTCCCAAAACTAACAATTATCACCTATCCAGCGAATGTATCCTCATTTACTCTTTTTGTTGACGGAGGTTTCTGGATCTGTTAAAATGGATTTTCTCAAAATGAGACATCTAGTTTTATACATACAATCATTTTATTGAATCCAGTGAAATAGGTATTCCAGCTAAAACATTTTCAACCTATCAATTTTTTTCATGATAAACTTTCATTATTTAAAAATAATGAGGAGTGTCGGGGGTGGAGACACACTTGAGTTACTGGAGAGTAATGTTCACAAAGTCCTTATTTTTACCAGCACAAGAACTGTACAGCAGTTATTATTATTATTATTATTATTATTATTTATTATTATAGCACCATTTATTCCATGGTGCCTTAACTGTGAATGCCGGATATCATTTAATACCCTGTACATGGCTTCTGTTCAGTAAAGTTAGCTTTTCCAATTGACTAAAAAAGCACATTCCAGATGATTCAAAATTATATCCTACCTCCACAACAAAGAGGTATTGATATAATTCTTAATCAATCCTGTTTTAATAAGAACATCTCCACCTACAGAGCAAATATCTTAGCTAAGTGTTGACCTTGAACATTTTCTTTTTGAAAGGAGGACAATCACAAGAAAAGAAATATATAGTAGTATAATTGGTTGCTGAAGAGGGCCATGAAGTGAAACTCATTGCTGGACAATAAGTCAGATTGCTTTCTACAATTGACTTATTTGAGAACAATATGTGCAAGGACCATTTTATTCCAGAGATTTAATACAATAGCATATAGCGTACAATGTAATATTGGAAGACATAAAAAGGATACAGTTATTGTTGAGAAATCTTATCAATTAGATACAAAGACATTTATGCCATAGAAATGGCCACTGCTGTTGCTGTAGGGCTAATACTATGCCAGGAAGAAGCTTGTTGTTCCGAATACCTCTTCTTGAATGATATAAATAAGAAGTGATTTCTTCTTATCCATTGGTCCCATACAATATGAAAGTGATAGAAAGTTGACCCCAAAAGCTTGGCGCCATTTTCCAACAATAGATGCACAGATTCAAATGCAAGAGCTGGATGATGGACAGCTGAGAGGCGACTGAAACAAGGGGAGACACCATATCTCTGGGATTCAATACAGGTATGGGGCACAATTTATAAAAGTCAATATTTCAGTGTTACTAGGGATCAGAAACATAAGAGCCACCTTCACAGAATGCAGCCTAAAGGTACCTTCACACTGAGCAACTTTACAACGAGAATGACAACGATCCGTGACGTTGCAGCGTCCTGGATAGCGATCTCATTGTGTTTGACATGCAGCAGCGATCAGGATCCCGCTGTGACATCGCTGGTCGTAGCTGAAAGTCCAGAACTTTATTTGGTTGTCAGGTCGGCGTGATTCGTCATGTTTGATAGCAAAAGCAACGATGCCTGCAATGTTTTTTCACAGAGCTAACAACCAGCGAGAACGATAAGCACGTCACTGGATCGCTCCTGCATTGTTCTGGAGTTGCTGTGTTTGACATCTCTACAGCGACCTAACAGCGACGCTCCAGCGATCTAGTTTAGGTCGGATCGTTGTCTATATCGCTGGAGCGTCGCTAAATGTGACGGTGCCTTTAGTGCTGCTGAAGGTGGCTCTTTTACTGAAAAACGCCCTGGGGGGTGACAAGTTCTCTTTAAGCTTCTGACGACACTATGTGATACGACACCCATAGTGACGTCATAAAGTTACAACATGCATCGCCTGAGGCCTAGTCAGCAACTTAGGGGACGTGTGGCATGCATTGATATCAGAGACCTAATCATTGCCAGAAGCATTGATGAAAAGTGAAGTAAGCTGAAAAAGATGTGTTTCACCAGGGAAAAGGTGAAAAGGAGGGAAACAGAGGAATCGTGATGGTCAGTAGGGGCTGCGGGAGAGGTGAACAGTGAGGTTAATTTTTTTTAACCTTTTGCTGCCAATCTATACTTCAGCAAAATGACCAAGCAAGCTTCCCCATAGTTATTTGCAGCTATCATTTCACATGGTGGTGCAGCCAATCAAAGGGGAATTATCTATTGTCTCTATAAAAAGCTGAGGCAGGAAATGCGGCAGCCATTTTAGAATGATCGAGGATATCGAGTGGATGTCAAAGTTCATAGCTCAACAACATTGATATAGTGAGAAAGCTCAAAAACATTTTACAAATACTCCAGACAATGATGTGTTGCACAACTGCAGCCATTAAGAAGTTGAATAGAGTTGTCTGCGGATAATACAGAGCTTCGATTGATAGGGGAGGTAAAGATATAAAAGGTGCCAAAACCAATGCCAGACTCATGATTGATCAGTGATATGGTGTAGCTGCCAAGCTGGCATCTGTTCTACTGCATTTGAAATGCAATAACACATTTTTTTCTTCGTTCTTAAAGGGCCTGTCTGCGACTTTAATATTGATGGCCTACAGCCTATGGAATAGTTGCTACGGCTGGGTACTGCACATCTGCGCCCCCATTGATTTGAACTAGGCACTGATGTGCAGTACCCTGCTGAGGCAACTATACAGTCGACAGAACTATGCAGCTTTATAACTGAGCAGTTCTGTCCTCCAAGAAAGCCGCAAACAACTGATCAGCGGAGGTGCTAGGTGTCGCACCTCCACCGATCAGACAATGATGACTTATCCTAAAGATAGGCCATCAATGTTAAACTCCAGGACAACTTCTTTAATGCACTGGAAAGCAGTAAGCCAGCACAATGTTTTTTTCACATAAAAGACATCTGAAATCAATGTGTCAGAGACAGTGTACTTGTTTCATAAGCGACTGTACTGAGTTTGGGTAATTTTTTTAAGCACATCTGTTTTTACATCTGTACAGTCAACACAATATAGTGCCCTGTTGCAGGTGCTGTGTTTTTGAATGTGTATCTAGCTAGCATTTTATTTCTTTATTATGCCATTCTTGGGAAGCGTTGTGAGTTTTGCTTAACCCCTTAATGACAGCCAATACGTCTTTTAACTGACCTGAGATATAAGAGAATAGTATCCCCATACAGGTGACCATCCAGCAGCTGTCAGCTGTAGACTATAGCTGACAACTTGCTGTATCAGCCACGCATATCTGTTTAACCCCTTAGATGCTGCTGTCAGTAGTGACTACATCATTATAAATGGTTAACAGTGTGTGGGGGCTTCCTCTTTATCCCAACTGGTGTCCTCAGATCATGACTCTGTGGTTCTGATGTTTGCGATGGCAATTCGCGACCAAATAGCGGCCTTAGAGTCTGTCGGCTGTTGTAACCTGTTCAGAAGTTACGAACATTTAGGTGGTAAAAATACACATCTTCATTTCTGTCATACCACTTTGCATTAATTCCCCTGTAAAGCACCCGAAGGGTTAATAAACTACCTGACAGCAGTTTTCAATATGTCAGGGGGTGCTGTTTTTAAAATGGTATCACATTTGGGGGTTTCCCAATATATGAGACCCCTAAAGTCACTTCAAACATGGATAGTTCCCTAAAAAAATAAATGTTGTAAATTTCTTTTAAAAAATGAAAAATTGCTGCTACATATTTAATCCTCCTAAAATGCTAACAAAATAAAAGAACATTTTAAAAATGGTGCTGATGTAAAGCCGACATGTGGGAAATGTTATTTATTAATGGTTTGCTGTGGTATGACTATCGGGATTAAAGGGATAATCATTCAAACTTTAAAAATTGCTAATTTTTTTACATTTTTCTCAAATTTTTGATATTTTTTCTAAATAAACACAAAACATATTGACCTAAATTTACCATTACCATAAAGTATAACGTGTCACAAAAAAACAGTCTGAAAATCACTGGGATTTGTTGAAGCGTTGCAGAGTTATTACCACATAAAGTGGCACTGGTCAGATTTCAAAAATTTGGTTCCGTCACTAAGGGGTTAAAAAAATAGAAAAAAGTTAACAGTGTTAATAATTGGGCTGTTTGTTACTACTAGAGATGAGCAAATATTGTCGGCTCCCTACTTATTCGGCAAGCTATAGTGCTTTCCCAAGAAGCTGCAGTGGGAACCCGGATACCTGGAACGCTCTGATTATCAGTTGTCCAGCGCCGAAGGTCAATGTGTCGCGGCTGTGTCACTGTCACAACACACGCATGGTGAAGCTGTTTAATGTGACGATAACACAGCCGCGACACATGCAGCTGTGGTGCCAAACACCTGATTATCGGGAGCGCTCCAGGTATCCAGATTCCCGCTGCAGCATCTTCAGTAAGCACTACAGCTTGCCGAATAAGGAGGGAGCCGACAATATTCGCTCATGTCTAGTACTGCAGGTTATCATCTGTTCCTATGGTAGGATCACTTTTACATTACTAAGACTTTATTAGGAGACCTCAGAGTGTTACACATATCCTTTAAGGGCAGTTAGAGGCTTTGCAGCATTGTGAGTCACGTTTGGGAAATATTTATTGACCCTGGCAAATTCTAATTTCAAAAGATTCGATCATCTCTAATTGTTATCATTAAATAAGTGTCAGAAATAAAATTATTACAAAGAAATATACAATATTATGGAATTTGTGTTCACAAGTAAATACAAATATTCCAGTAATGTGATTTCATGCAAACAGAATTACCATGGCTATAAACATCTGCCCTTCTAGAAATATCAGACCTTTTGTAAAGTCATCTGTCCTATTTTCTCTCTTTGTGATCTACAAAGTAGACAGATTGTGGCAAGCTGAATATAGTTCATTGTACATCAGTCACGTTACTAAATCTACTATCAGACGGGGCTCTGTACAAAGGCCAATACACAGGTACTGTGCCATTGTCATTCACCAGGGATTGTAAAGGACATGTTCTCGCTCTGTGATAGATCATGTCTCTTGCTCTGAAATTTAAACACATTCATCAAGCTGTCACCCAGGAACTAACAAAGCACCAATTACTACAGTACCACTTACTATAATTGCAACTGTCTGTAACTAAGATTCTGCCCTTTCGTGCTCACATCTTATTTATTTCATGAATGGTGTCATAGTACTCCTCTTACAATTGCTAATATACCAGGCCATTTTTGTTGCATAAGTGTTCTTATTTGGTGGTATCTTAAGACATCGTAGCAATTTATTTGATCCGTTTTTTAAACATTATTTTTACTTTTGATTACTATGTATAGTCCTATTCTAGTGGGATAACTGATGACCATGTTTTCACGGAATTTAATACCTGTTATTTAAAGATTTTGCTTTGAATAGATTTCTATGAATACACAACAAGGAGATGCATTATTGTTATCAGCGGTAGTGGGTATACAGTAGCTCATTAATCACAGTGGTTAACCACAATTCCCTCTTCCCCTAAGACACCGATAATTACCCTCTATGTTCCAGCTCCTCCCATTGACACCTCACTATTTAAATGTATACTGCCATGAAATGGTTTTATACCTGTAATCATATTGATGAAAAACAGAATCTCTCGTTTGCGTTCTTCATTCACCGTTCTTCTATGGAGATAATATTCTATGGATATATTCTGACAGATTTTAATGCTTGCAAAACATAGGGAAGTGATAAAATAAACAATTGTCATTTATATAAATTGTAATACCATAATTGTAAGAACCAAATCATTGGCATGGATGATATAGAGCACTACTAACAGCTTGCTCTTAAAGGAGTGGTCAACTAGGTATTGGCTTTTTCAAAAACTATCTTAGTCAATTTGCCATCGCCACCTAATCCGCACCATTTCCAGCGTCATTTCTGTCTTTTTTCCCTATTCTCCCAGTCTTATATATCAGGGGTGTCAAACTGCATTCCTCGAGGGCCTCAAACCATGCGTGTTTTCAAGATTTCCTTAGCATTGCACAAGGTGCTGGAATCATTCTCTGCAGGTGATTAAATTATCACCTGTGCAATGCAAGGAAATCCTGAATACATGACCTGTTTGCAGCCCTCGAGGAATGCAGTTTGACACCCTTGTTATATATTATGTTTGTTGGGATCTTACATTTCTTGTTTTCTGCCTGCTGCAATCTATCTAGTATTCCTATTACCTCTAGTACTGGCTTCCAAGTCAGTGTTACCAAGACTCGGTACACCTCGCACCTAAGCTTCTGCAACACGCACTATCATCATCTTAGCTTTTCACCAATATATGTCATTCACTGCACATGACTGAAGCAGATAGCTCAAGAAAAGATAGATTACTTGAAAAGCAACACAATGAAAACTGGATTATTGATATTACAAGCCACAAAGCTGAAAGTGAAGAATAAACCCCCTTAATTTTCCATCCTATCTGTTACTTTATTGCGTTTTATTATGTTAAATGTGTACAACTCATTTGTTGCTGGATTATAGGCACTTGCTTAAAGGAGCTGTCCACTATGTGGACAACTCCTTCTCATTCCTCGTGTTTGACCCCAGTAAAATAAAAGCACTTATTCTCACTTCCAGTGTCGGTGCTGTTTTAGCCATGTTGGCCCTTGTGTTCCCAAAGGTCACATAAGGTTATGTCATGTGAGCCCTGCGCCCAATCAGAATTGGAGTCACTAGCCCCGCCTTTGGATGTATTGAACATCGACAGGAAGCCAGGGCTGTGGCCGTTCTCTGACTTCCTCATGATGTTCAATTTGTATGAAGGTGAGGATAGCGACGCCAGCACTGATTGGGCTCAGTGCTTACTTAACATAGCAACAGCACGCCTCAGGAATGCGAGTGCCAACATCTCTGGAATAGAGCTGGCACGGGATTTGAATATAGGTGTTTTTATTTTAACAGGGACAAATATTGGGAATAAGAACGAGTTGCATTACTAGTGGACAAGCCCATTAAGGGTTAGCCAACCCTGTGCCAGGGTGATGGCTTTTTTGGGGTGCACCCAAAATTCACATTACCTTGTCCAGGATATGAGGCTAGGGATATCAGGTGAATATTTGTTATTGATCATAAAAATGTTCTATATTGGTACTGATATGGAGGAGGAAGAAAGGACCTACTAGTCATACTCGTGAAAAATCTTTGCTCTGATCTACCTTAAAACAACTCAAAGACTCAAATATGTGACACAAGACATATTAGAAAGTGTGAGCATTTTAGGTTTGTTGGCTTTGAAAAGTGACTAGGCAATATCATACCTCTAGAGTACCTCTGTCTTCAAGCCTGCTAGGTGTGGAGACCATTCAAGCTCCAGAAGCTGCTATAAACAGCAACATGGTGAGAAATGCTCTTTAAAGTAATGATTATTGAGCAGTAAAAACCATATAGTAAACCAAACTGTTTTATAATCGCATAATCACCATTATCACAAGTCATCATGAGCTCTAGCAGTTTGTTCACACTGGGACGTGCATTTGGTAGGAATGCCTTTGTTGCCTTTGCACATGATGTATAGAAGGGATCACCAAAGACTCAAACTGGTCTCTCACGATAAAGTTATACCATAACTATTAATTTTTTTTTTTTTTCATTTTTCTTGCTATTTTTTGGTGTGAAAAGATAGGAATGCAAACTTGTAAGGCTGTTTAAATAAGTTCGGTTTTGCATTGAGACAATATGGCAGGACAAATGTATCACAAAAGTACATACATATGTTAGACAAAAGGAAGCATGGCAGTAATGTGAGGCAGCTGTTCTGGTGACAAAAATGGCAGAAACTGCAGAAACCTGTGAACCAATGTTACTGTAAAAATCTCTGAACCAAATGAGCCGTCATATGTGCACTTGAATGTTTTGACTCTTGTCATCCTCATTGTTTTAAGATATTGTATAATGAAAAGTTTCAGTCTGAAAAGCACCCACTGTGAGAATAGATGGTGAACACCTGCCACAAACAGACTGTATAGAAACTCAGTTTTATTTCTATGACTCTTGTCATTTTAAGTGCATATTTTGCATATTTACTTCTCATATGTTAAGCATCTATCAATAAGGTATTCATGCCTGATCTGTATCTTGAAACAATACAGCTCCAGAAAAAAAAGAAAAGTTTTCTGTGATAACCAACAGTACCTTCATTTTCCTGTATAAAATGTAAACATCATAATAATAAAGACACGGTTAACAGAGCTCATTTTAATGCGTACAACAACATGTTTATTTCAATACTTACATTTATTATTCGAATGCCAATCTGCCCATATTTTCACAAATATCCTCACATTGCTTTGTTTTTAGCCAACCTCAGTTTAAATCCCCATCCCCCACCTTTTGTGGATTTAAAAGGAACCTGACATCAGACTTTAATATCCCAAACTAAATATATCATGCTTATTACATCCATACCTTTATTTTTGAAATCTTGGTTTACATTTTAGAGAAACGTATTATTGAATTTTTATGAAAATGTTCAGCAAATGTAGTGGGTGGGCGCTGTACTTTCCACTCTGCTGGTTCTCTTTCTATTCACCGCCACTTTTCTCCTGACTGTGATTGATAGGTCGCTCTTCTTTCAGTGACCTACCTCTACTTCATGAGATTTGCTGCAAGCACCATGATTTCCTGGGGTGGGGCATGCACAAGGTGCCAGACCCTTTTATTCACTCCTGCTGCTTGTTCCCACGTCAGACATCCAGATTCTGCAAGACACTGACAGACTTCTTCCTCTGGACCTTACTGTGCATGCCCTGCCCCTGAGAATAATGGCATTTGCACTAGATCTTGGGTGAGAGAGACAGATCACTGATAACAAGTAACCTGTCAATTATTGATAGGAGACAGGTGATGGGTGGACGCACCCAGACGCACATTCAGCATCTCCCACTCCCATACTACCTCCTCATCCCACCCTCTCTCTGTTGGAGTCCTCCAAGGCTCTGTTCTAGGACCCCCACTCTTCTCAATCTATACTCTTGGCTTGGGACAACTCATAAAGTCCCATGGATTCCAGTACCACCTCTATGCTGACGACACTCAGATCTACCTCTCTGGCCCAGACGTCACCGCTCTGCTGTCCAGATTCCCAGAGTGTCTATCAACCATATCCTCCTTCTTCTCCTCTCGCTTCCTCAAACTCAATGTGGACAAATCTGAACTCATCATCTTTCCTCCATCCCACAAATCTTCCTTACTTGACCTATCTATCGCAGTCAATGACATCATGCTTTCCCCTGTACCCGAAGTCCGCTGCCTCGGAGTAACCTTCGACTCTGCCCTGTCCTTCAAACCACACATCCAAGCTCTTTCCACCTCCTGTCGCCTCCAGCTCAAAAATATCTCCAGGATCCGTCCTTTCCTCAACCCCCAATCTACTAAAATGCTTGTGCACGCCCTCATCATTTCCCGCTTTGACTACTGCAACATCCTTTTCTGTGGCCTCCCTGCTAACACCCTTGCACCTCTCCAGTCCATCCTTAACTCTGCTGCCCGACTAATCCATCTCTCTCCTCGCTACTCCTCCGCTTCCCCCCTCTGCAAATCTCTTCACTGGCTCCCATTCCCTCAGCGTATCCAGTTCAAATTGCTAATACTGACCTACAAAGCCATCCACAACCTGTCTCCTCCATATATCTCTGAACTAATCTCTCGATATCTTCCCTCACGTGATCTCCGGTCCTCCCAAGACCTCCTTCTCTCCTCCACACTTATTCGCTCCTCATCCAATCGCCTCCAAGACTTCTCCCGCATATCCCCCATCCTCTGGAACTCTCTGCCACAACACGTCCGACTATCAACCACAGTCAGATCCTTCAGACGGAAACTGAAAACTCATCTCTTCAGGAAAGCCTACAGCCTGCACTGACACCGCTGCTGCCTCACCAACACCTGAGCTACCGCCTCACCAACACCGGAGCTACCGCCTCACCAACACCGGAGCTACCGCCTCACTAACACCGGAGCTACCACCTCACCAACACCGGAGCTCCTGCAACCCTCAACCTACTGTCTCCTTCCCCATAATCCTGTAGAATGTAAGCACGCAAGGGCAGGGTCCTCGCCCCTCTGTATCAGTCCGTCATTGTTAGTTTGTTTACTGTATGTGATATTTGTAACTTGTATGTAACCCCTTCTCATGTACAGCACCATGGAATCAATGGTGCTATATAAATAAACAATAATAATAATAATAATAATAATGGGTGGGTAATAGTAAAGAGAGGCAGCAGAGCTCAAACTGCAATGCCCGCTGCTGTACTTGGGCCTCATTTGCATATCAATTCAACAATAAGTTTCTCCAAAATGTTAACCCAGAATTCTAAAACAAAGGTTGGGGTATAAAAACTAGATGACATGTTCCCTTAAATATGTTTTTTGATCTGTTGGATACCCATTTCAGACTACAGAATATCATTCAGAGGAGCTAAAGAGATAAAGCTGAGCATTTAGCTATTAATGATGAGGAAAACAAAGACTTAGCACATGAGGACACTTGGGGGTGGTGGATAGAGCTTTGGGAGCACAATGAAAGATCAAAAAGCAACTATGACACTGAGTCACTTCTCACGGCCAAGTCGATAGACAGGATAGTCAGGAGTCCAAGGTCAAAAGCCAGGAAGGTGTTGTCAGGTAATGTTCCAAGGTCAGAATACCAGGAGGATAGTGGATCAGAGCAGAAGGGGCTAAACTGATGGATGGTCAGAACGAGGCCCTAAGTCAAGCAAAGAAAGATCTACAAACAGAATGCAAGGCAGAGCGACAAACCACAGTGTAGCTGAATGTACATCTGGCAGATGTCTGGGAGTGTCAGCTCAGTGAAGTAGCTAGGCATTCACCTGGGATAAGGAGCACCTGGAGACAGCCAGCACCTTCAAGTCTCAGATTGGACACACTGACAGCTTCAACATGCTCCTGTACTAGATTGGATGGCTGAGCTGTTAGTAGCTGCATCACAGATACACTGAGAGGTGAAACAATGACAGCTACTCCTTATTGGTAATGGTATTGAGCTAAAGGACTACAACACCAAGTTAAATCTTTGAACTAGATAAATGTAAAACTGTATGTCTGCTATAAGAAGATCTTTAAAATGTATTAAAAAAGAAATTGTGGTGAGGTCACTAGTTATCATCATCCAGGATGAGATTACATGTTAGTGTTCACCTGGTAAGGAGGATTCATTAAAGGGGTTGTCTGGTCTAAAATGAAAAGTTTGCAGTCGCTCTGCACACTGTCAGGATTCTCTGGTGCAGGTGGTGAGTGGTTACAAAACTGCAAGTATGCAATTTTTTTTATATATGTGCCGAATAGACACGCACTGTCTCACGCAATGAAAATGAATTCAGCGAGGCTGGGCACATCTAGGCTGAATGTGGCCAGAAGTATACAAATCACATACTTGTGCTCACATGACCGTTCACTCTTGCCACTGACAAGGGAGAATCTGAAAAGTGTACAGCGCATGTGCTGTGAGAATTTAGAAAGTCTACAAACTTTCATCTCAAACCTGGACGAGCCAGTTAATTATAAAATGAAGCACCGTTGCATGCCAATCCTAACATCATGCAATATACTCACTGTCAGGATTCAGCTCTCCTTGCTGGTTCCACCAGATATCACATGTCAACTTCACTCATATGCAGTATTTATAATAATGGTCATGTGACAACGAGCTTCTATTCATGCTTCTCTCAGTTTTTCACTAAACATTGAGAGAATAAGGAAGAGCAGCTGGTTGGCACGTGAATGTAAGAGTGCAAATCGCATATGTACTTGGGGGGCGTAAACTGAATGCTTGCTCCAGGTGCCAGAAAACTTAGATACACCTCTGCCCCTGGGTTACATCCACAACCTAGCTGCTGGCAGGTAGAGTGAGTTAAAATAGGATGGTGAAGACACCGGCTGAAAACATTAGGGACAGAACCAATGACAAAATTAGCATACAGGGTTTAGGTTAGCCAGGAATAAAATCAGGGAGATATTACCTACTACAAATGACAAAATTAGAAGGTAACTGAAGGGTTAAACAGTCCAGTGTGAAGTCTGAGTATCAATCCAAAGGCATAACTGCAGAAAAGCGGTAAAAAACTCAGGTTAGGTAAGAAGATAGCTATTAGAATAATCACATCAGGAGCAAAATTAAACTGTAATTTGGTAAGGACAAGATTTAACAAAATACATAGTTCGCTGTGCTTCCAAACCCACCCTGCAATAAAGACCTTATATATACAGGGTGGTCCAAAAGTAGGTGGACAGAAAATAATATCATTTATTTTGATTTATTATTATTATTTATTTAGAATTTTTATTCTGTTAAACCAGAGAGTTATCTGATACAAAATAGTTAATAAATAACATTTCCCATGTCTCCCATGTCTACTTTACATCAGCACAATTTTGGAAACAACATTTTTTTTGTTAGGAAGTTATAAGGGTTAAAATTTGACCAGCGATTTCTCATTTTTACAACAAAATTTACAAAGCCATTTTTTTGAGGGACCACCTCACATTTCAAGTCAGTTTGAGGGGTCTATATGGCTGAAAATATCCAAACGTGACACCATTCTAAATACTGCACCCCTTAAGGTGCTCAAAACCACATCCAAGAAGTTTATTAACCCTTCAGGTGTTTCACAGCAGCATAAACAACATAGAAGAAAAAAATGAACATTTAACTTTTTAGTCACAAAAATTATCTTTTAGCAACAATTTTCTTATTTTCCCAAAGGTAAAAGGAGAAAGTGAACCACAAAAGTTGTTGTCCAGTTTTTCCTGAGTTCTCCGATACCCCACATTTTGACAAATCTCCGGGCCCGGATGGGATACACCCTCGAGTACTGCAGGAATTAAGTACAGTCATTGATAGACCATTATTTTTAATCTTTAAAGACTCCATAATAACAGGGTCTGTGCTGCAGGACTGGCGTATAGCAAATGTGGTGCCAATATTCAAAAAGGGAACAAAAACTGAACTCGGAAATTATAGGCCAGTAAGCTTAACCTCTACTGTGGGTAAAATCCTGGAGGGCATTCTAAGGGACTCTATACTGGAGTATCTGAAGAGGAATAACCTCATGACCCAGTATCAGCACGGGTTTACTAGGGACCGTTCATGTCAGACTAATTTGATCAGTTTCTATGAAGAGGTAAGTTCCGGATTGGACCAAGGGAACCCAGTGGATGTAGTGTATATGGACTTTTCAAAAGCTTTTGATACGGTGCCACACAAAAGGTTGATACATAAAATGAGAATAATGGGGATAGGGGAAAATATGTGCAAGTGGGTTGAGAGCTGGCTCAGGGATAGGAAACAAAGGGTGGTAATTAATGGAACACACTCGGACTGGGTAGCGGTTAGCAGTGGGGTACCACAGGGGTCAGTATTGGGCCCTCTACTTTTTAACATATTTATTAATGACCTTGTAGGGGGCATTCAGAGTAGAATTTCAATATTTGCAGATGACACTAAACTCTGCAGGGTAATCAATACAGAGGAGGACAATTTTATATTACAGGATGATTTATGTAAACTAGAAGCTTGGGCTGATAAATGGCAAATGAGCTTTAATGGGGATAAATGTAAAGGCCCCTTCACATTAAGCGACGCTGCAGCGATACCGACAACGATCCGGATCGCTGCAGCGTCGCTGTTTGGTCGCTGGAGAGCTGTCACACAGACCGCTCTCCAGCGACCAACGATCCCGAGGTCCCCGGTAACCAGGGTAAACATCGGGTAACTAAGCGCAGGGCCGCGCTTAGTAACCCGATGTTTACCCTGGTTACCATGCTAAAAGTAAAAAAAAACAAACACTACATACTTACCTACAGCCGTCTGTCCTCCAGCGCTGTGCTCTGCTTCTCTGCTCTCCTCCTGTACTGTCTGGGAGCCGGAAAGCAGAGCGGTGACGTCACCGCTCTGCTTTCCGGCTCACAGACAGTACAGGAGGAGAGCAGAGCACAGCGCTGGAGGACAGACGGCTGTAGGTAAGTATGTAGTGTTTGTTTTTTTTTACTTTTAGCATGGTAACCAGGGTAAACATCGGGTTACTAAGCGCGGCCCTGCGCTTAGTTACCCGATGTTTACCCTGGTTACCAGTGAAGACATCGCTGGATCGGTGTCACACACGCCGATCCAGCGATGTCAGCAGGAGATCCAGCGACGAAATAAAGTTCTGGACTTTATTCAGCGACCAACGATCTCCCAGCAGGGGCCTGATCGTTGGTCGCTGTCACACATAACGATTTCATTAACGATATCGTTGCTACGTCACAAATAGCAACGATATCGTTAACGATATCGTTATGTGTGAAGGTACCTTAAGGTCATGCACTTGGGTAGAAGTAATAAGATGTATAATTATGTGCTTAATTCTAAAACTCTGGGCAAAACCGTCAATGAAAAAGACCTGGGTGTATATGTGGATGACAAACTCATATTCAGTGGCCAGTGTCAGGCAGCTGCTACAAAGGCAAATAAAATAATGGGATGCATTAAAAGAGGCATAGATGCTCATGAGGAGAACATAATTTTACCTCTATACAAGTCACTAGTTCGACCACACTTAGAATACTGTGCACAGTTCTGGTCTCCGGTGTTTAAGAAAGACATAGCTGAACTGGAGCGGGTGCAGAGAAGAGCGACCAAGGTTATTAGAGGACTGGGGGGTCTGCAATACCAAGATAGGTTATTACACTTGGGGCTATTTAGTTTGGAAAAACGAAGACTAAGGGGTGATCTTATTTTAATGTATAAATATATGAGGGGACAGTACAAAGACCTTTCTGATGATCTTTTTAATCATAGACCTGAAACAGGGACAAGGGGGCATCCTCTGCGGTTGGAGGAAAAAAGGTTTAAGCATAATAACAGACGCGGATTCTTTACTGTAAGAGCAGTGAGACTATGGAACTCTCTGCCGTATGATGTTGTAATGAGTGATTCATTACTTAAATTTAAGAGGGGACTGGATACCTTTCTGGAAAAGTATAATGTTACAGGGTATATACACTAGATTCCTTGATAGGGCGCTGATCCAGGGAACAAGTCTGATTGCCGTATGTGGAGTCGGGAAGGAATTTTTTTCCCCAATGTGGAGCTTACTCTTTGCCACATGGGTTTTTTTTGCCTTCCTCTGGATCAACATGTTAGGGCATGTTAGGTTAGGCTATGGGTTGAACTAGATGGACATATAGTCTTCCTTCAACCTTAATAACTATGTAACTATGTAACCTGCAGACTGTGAGCCCTCGCGGGCAGGGTCCTCCCTCCTTATGTACTCGTGTGCCTTGTTATCTGCTCATGTTTAATGTATTTGTCTATATTTGCCCCGTATTCACATGTAAAGCGCCATGGAATAAATGGCACTATAAAAATGTATAATAATAATAACATGTGGGGGTAAACCACTGGGCACACGTCGGAGCTCGGAAGAGAAGTAGTGATGTTTTGAATGCAGACTTTGATGGATTGGTCTGCGGGCATCATGTTGCATTTGCAAAGCCCCTGATGTACCCAAACAGTAGAAATCCCCCACAAGTGACCCCATTTTGGAAACTAGATCCCCCAAGGAACTTATCTAGATGTGTGGTGAGAACTTTGAACCCAAAAAACCATGTTAGATTAATCTCCCCCTTCATAATCCTATTACACATACTGTCCACCTACTTTTGGACTACCCTGTATATATTTAAATGAATGGTAATAGCTAGGTAGTGGTCCTGCTGTCAAGCAGGAGGAAGCTGTGTGTGCTTAACTGGGTGGCAAGGACACTACTGAGAAAGAGTAAATCAAAGCAATTGGATGTCAACCTGGGTGCTGAACTGAAGAAAGAAGGAGCAAGAGTGAGGCAAAGCAAATCTGTAACACAAACCTTAAAATCCTATATAATCAGTGATAAGAATGTAGACAAGACAAATAACATAGCCAAAATGCAATTTTATGTTTGCAAACTTTGCATTCTATTACACTGAATTTGATATCTGAGTCCTATTGAGAGAACTGGATGAGAATATAGTCAGCACCTGAGCACAAGTGTGCGATTTACATACTTGCGGGCACGTGACCAATCACTCATGTTGCAAACAAAGGGGAGTCCTAAAGTGTGAGCATTTCACAATATCAAGATTCGGCAATCTGCAGTCACATACTGACCGCGGAAATTACTGTTCAACCAGGAAAGCCAGAATAATATTATAAAAATAATATTGATAAAATGCTCTAAGTGATCATAGATTTAAACTATGAAATCCCTTTTATAATTATTATTAATATTATTTATTTTAAGAGCATCATTGATTCCATGGCCCTGTACATGAGAAGAGGTTACATACAAAATACAAATGTAAAATACAGTGAATAAACTAACAGTGACAGACGGGTACAGAAAGGAGAGGGCACTGCTCTTGCAAACTTAAATTCTTCGTATTTATTTGTATACTGGGACTGACATAGTTAAAAGCCACACTCAAGGGGAAGATTTCCAGCAGAATACATTAACATTATTATCACCGATTGGAGTCAGGTTATTGAATTATTGCAGAGGGCTCCATTTTATTGCACTAATTTCAGTGATGTCTAATTGACAGGTGCCTCAGAATGACTATTTTAGAAAGTCCTTTGTAGACCTAATTGTTATTGATTAGGCATTCATGTTGCCATTAAGTCAAGAATATGACATTATACATCTATCTACACCTTTTGTGTTTCTTGCCATGATTCTGTCCTGCTAATAATAGCAGGGCTCATAGATCTTGTGGTGTCTTTCACTTTGACATGCCTTAGCTCTAGGGGTAACCTTCCTGTTCACTTTTAAAGTGGATGGATGATAGATGACTGACAATTGCATGTTCTCCTTACAGCCTTCAATCACTTTCTTGATTGAACATCCCCAAATAGAAACTCGGCGGGGGTTATGAATCAGATGGTGCAGTTTGAGGTCTTAGGTCTCAAACGTCTGATGAATTTGGGAAATTGTATGAACCAGGAAGCATCTGGACAATCTGGGGCATCTGAAGATGCAGAAGGGTGAGCGTTTAAATGGTTTAGCAACTACATGGGCCTCAAGGGAAAATTGGAAAATTCAACAAACATCTCATTGTCTCATGTGATCTTGTGCCTTCTGTATCCAAATTTATATAATTTATAGTTTTTATATTCAAACATAATTTACATATTTTACATCCATATAAATATTTAAAAAATTATGTTTTAAATATTACTATTCCTATTATTGCCCATCACATCAGAACTATGGAATTCTTCTACATGGACTCAATTTGACTGCACTTTTCCAAAAAATGGTATCTTGCGATAACATATTAATTAACTGTATACAGAACTTTTCAATAGGTTTTGGTGGTGAAGAATAACACTGTATGAGATCGATCAAAGGCATCAGTTTAACATATTAATCCTGGCATATAGGCTAAATGGATGTTTAAATGCTATGTGATCAAAGCCTTAAGAGGAGATCCAGTATCTATCATGCCCATTATTATGGGGAACAACAAACTTCAAATCCTTATTTTCATTGTTATTTTCTAACTTTTTTAGATAAAAAAAAACACTGATCCATCTAATTAAACCTATAATTCCAACATGTTGATTCAGAGGAAGGCGAAAGCTCCATAAGGTAGATGTTATGCTATATTTTTCTAAGGAAATCATGGAGAGCATCATAAATAACTAGTCAAACAGTTCTATTCAAATTAGCTGATGCAGAAATGTATACACTACACATGAAAAATGACTATATCTAGTATTTTGTATGACCTCCATGATTTTTCAGGTCTTCTAGGCATGAGAGAACAAGTTGGTGACATATTGCAACGTTTATGTTTTTCCATTCTGCAAGAACAACCTCTTTTAGAGCCTGAATGCTGGAAGAAGAGTGATGTTCAACTTGCTTCTTCAGAATTACCCACGGTGTTCCATTGAGTCAAGATAAGGAGGCTTACTTGAGGACTGAATCCCTTTCACCCTGTCCTTTTTTTTAGAAAGGCAACAGTGTGTTTTAGATCATTGTCATGTTGGAAAAGTGTACATCTGCCAAGGCATGGAGTTAAGGTAACATCTTCTTCTAACACCAGAAGCACTCATGCAGCCCCACATAAGAACACTTCCTCCACCTCATTTCACTGTAAGCACCATGCATTTTCTTTTACTCCTCACATCTGCAAAGCCATGCAGTTTTTAAGCCATCAGTTAGAAAAACATTTATCTTGGTTTTATCACTCCAGAGTCGCAATAGTCTTCATATCATATTTTTGAATATGGGCTCTGGCAAATTGTAGGTGGGCTCTTGTGTGCATGGGCTTTAGAAAAAAGGCTTCCTTCATGGATGACACCAACACATTGTTAGGGTTGGCAGATTGGACTAAATAAAAAATAATAATACTGTGCAATTGCCACCCGCGGTCCACCGTGCAGAGATGTAACCTGCTGCTAGTGAACAATGATGGAGCAAAGCAGCGAGCGTTCATTTTAATCAGACTGTGCTAACTCCACACAGTATGAACAAAACGCGGAATACCCAGCTCTGTTAACTTCACAGAGAGGTAGTGCAAAAGGGTTGAGCTTGCTCTGTAACTGAACTGTGCTAACTGCACACATGAATGAGACAGATGCTGAGCCAAGAGTAAAAAAAACCCATAAGAAGCTCAGACTCAGAAGGTAGAAAAATACACACATGTGACAACAGAGTGGTAAAGTATCCACTCACACACACCGAACCTGAATGATACTAGCACACCCATTTGCACCGCTGAGAGCCTTTGTTAGGACTGGCGGAACGCACCAAGTATAAGGTGAAATAATATAGGTGCGTTCGCAGTCTGGAGTCCACAGTGCAGGTGAAAACCTGCTGCTAGTAAATGGCAGCGCTATATGGTGGTGGAAGCGAACCCTGTTAAGCCACAGGACCGCAATACCGCACTAAGCAAGCAAGGAGTCAGCGAACTCAGTCCCAAGACTCAGGGTAGAAATCCGTTCTGACTACTTGCGCATAACACCACAACTGGGTGTATTAACAAATAGTTTGAGAGCACCGAAGTGCGAACTGTGCCGAGCTGGCAGACACCACCAGACACCCGGACGTGGGTAGGAAGCACACTACTGGCACGTGGCACCGCACTGGCGGTCACAGCAATGGACGCTAATTCATGTGTAAGATGCAGTGAGGTTAGTCGGGCGCTAGATAGCAGCCATACACCTTACGCGAACAGTCATACAATAGGGTAGGGGTATCCAAGGACGACTTGCACTCACAACAAACACACGTAAGCAATTGTACACTAGCGCATGGCCGTGCGGTCATGCGAAGCTTATATAGCTGCAGTACGTTCAGGGCTTTCAAACAAAGGACCAATGGGCAGCTGCCACAGAAGTTAGCCCTTTCAGGACCCTCCAGGAGGACCAATGGGAACCGCTGCAGCATCTGAGCATGTGACCCTCGATCTCCAACAGAAGATCTCACCCTGGGCATGCTCAGAAGGGAAAAAATAGGACTTAGTCCCAAAAGCGTCCGCTCGCTGCTGCCCAGCATTGGCTTTAATGGCAAAACCTGGAGAATCAACAGCAAACCTAAGCACAGAGTGAGACTGAGCCAGACGCAAGGACCGACGTTTCTGCTGAGCAGGTTCCACTGCGGCAGGAGAAGAATGGGAGACTGCAGCAGAAACGGCCTGAGATTCCCCCTGTGCAGAAGCGGGAACTCGACCCCTAACATTACCCTCCCCCCTAAGGCCCCCCCCCGTTGGGCCTCGCTACGTTCGAAGGCAGCAATGAGCTGCGGAGCCCAAATGTGCTCAGCAGGCTGCCAGGATCTATCCTCAGGACCGTAACCCCTCCAGTCCACCAAAATAAAAATTTTTGCCACGAACCACCTTGCACCCCAAAATAGTGTTCACCTCGTAATCGTCCGTAGACGAACCCAACGTCCCGGTAGATTACTCAGAAAACCGGGACATGTACACGGGCTTAAGGAGGGACACATGAAAGGTGTCGGTGATACCTAGGCGTGGAGGAAGGACTAGATGGTAAACCACAGGATTAACCTGTGCGAGGACCTTGAAGGGACCCAAGTAGCGAGGAGCAAACTTAGTGGACTCAACACGCAGCCTGATGTTACGAGCAGAAAGCCACACTAAGTCGCCAGGAGCAAAGGTCGGAGCAGGGCGCCGATGTGCATCGGCGGAGGACCTCATTCTCTCCTTGGAGGACCGGATGGCATCCTGAGTGCAGTCCCAAATGTCTTGTGATTCCACTGCCCAGTCTGCCACCCTGGAGTCAGCAGAGGACACGGGCATAGGCACTGGAACCCGCGGATGCTGGCCGTAATTAAGGAGGAAAGGAGTCTGACAGGTGGAATCGGCTACAGCGTTGTTAAGGGCGAACTCTGCCCATGGTAACAAGGATGCCCAGTCATCCTGCCTGGCAGAGACAAAATGTTGCAGATATGTGACCAAGGTCTAGTTGGCTCTCTCTACCAACCCATTCGTCTCGGGATGATAGGCAGAAGAGAGATTTAACTCAATACTGAGAAGATGACAAAGCTCTCTCCAGAACCGAGACGCAAACTGAGGACCCCGATCACTGACAATTTTGTCCGGCATACCGTGAAGGCGGAAGATATGTTTAATAAACAACGCTGCCAAGACCCGTGCAGAAGGTAGCCGAGGAAGCGGCACCAAATGGACCATTTTAGAAAAATGGTCGGTGATTACCCAAATGACAGTACAGCCACGTGACTTGGGCAAACCCACCACAAAGTCCATCCCGACCATCTCCCAGGGCCTGTCTGCCACCGGCAGAGGATATAACAAGCCAGCTGGCCGTTGACGAGGAGACTTTTTTTGGCACAGGAGACACATGCCCGAACATAGTCTCCGACATCACGAACCATATGTGGCCACCAGTACATTCTCGCCAGCAACTCAGATGTCCTCTTTGCCCCAAAGTGTCCACCCACTCTGGACGAATGAGCCCAAGAAAGAACCTCCGGTCGCAAATTGATGGGAACAAAAGTCTTGCCCGGAGGCACAAACTCTAGCGAAACTGGAGCTACGGTTCTCAGACTTTCTGAAGGGACAATAAGCTGAGGCTCCTCTTCCTCCTCCTCAGTTGACACAAGGGAGCGAGAGAGAGCGTCAGCATGAATGTTCTTATCCCCGGCGAGATAATGGAGAGTGAAGTGGAATTGGGAGAAGAACAAGGACCATCTGGCCTGATGAGAATTCAGCCGCTGGGCTGTACGCAAATAGACCAAATTTTTGTGGTCCATGAAGATTTGGAAGGGAAACCGAGCACCTTCCAAAAGATGACTCCACTCTGAAAAGGCCAACTTCATTGCTAGCAAATCCCTATCCCCGATGGAGTAATTTCTCTCCGCTGGTGTGAAGGTCTTTGAGAAGAAGCATGGATGCTTCCGACTTTGAGCATCCTTTTGATAGAGGACTGCTCCAGCACCAACGGATGAGGCATGCACCTTCATAAGGAATGGCTTATCCACATCGGGACGATGTAAGATGGGAGCGCTAGCAAAATGGGACTTTATAGAAGTGAAGGCCTTGGAGACCTCTTCCGACCACTATTTGGGATTCGCTCCCTTCTTGGTGAGGGATACCAAGGGAGCTACCAAAGTTGAGAAGTGGGGGATGAACTGGCGATAGTAATTTATGAACCCCATAAAGCGCTGCAACGCTTTAAGAGAATGGGGTTCTTGTCAGTCCATCACAGCCTGTAGTTTGGCAGGATCCATAGCCAATCCCTGGGCCGAGATGATATAGCCCAGGAAAGGTAAAGACTCCTGCTCAAACACACACTTCTCCAACTTTGCATAAAGGGAATTCGCCCGTAAGAGTTCGAAGACTCTGCCAACATCTCTCCGGTGGGAGTCAATATCTGGAGAGAAGATGAGAATATCAAACAGATAGACTACGACCGAGGTGGAAAGCATATCCCAGAAGATATCATTGACAAAGTCCTGAAAAACGGCTGGGGCATTACAGAGCCCGAAGAGCATCACCAGATACTCATAGTGCCCATCCTTGGTATTAAAAGCAGTTTTCCATTCGTCCCCCTCACGGATACAAATCAGGTTGTAGGCACCCCGCAGATCTAGTTTGGTGAATACCTTTGCTCCCCTTAGCCTGTCAAAGTGCTCAGAAATCAGGGGCAACGGGTACTTATTTTTAATGGTGATAGCATTAAGACCCCTGTAATCGATGCAAGGACGTAATTCCCCATTCTTCTTCTGTACTAAGAAGAATCCCGCCCCTGCAGGAGACACTGACTTCCTAATGAACCCTCTTGCCAAATTCTCCTGATGTATTGAGACATAGCCTCCGTCTCTGGGAGAGAGAGGGGATATACCCTTCCCCAAGGAGGTTCAGCTCCAGGCAAGAGATCAATAGGACAGTCGTAGGGGCGATGAGGCGGTAGAGTCTCTGCAGCCTTTTTAGAGAATACGTCAGCATAACACCAATAGCACTTGGGAAGAGAAGAAAGGTCTGCGGGTACCTCGATAGTAGAAACCTGTACACACTCAATCACACACCTGCCCATACAAGACTTACTCCAACCCAAAATTCTCCCTGAGGACCACTCAACATGTGGGGAGTGGAAACGGAGCCAGGGTATTCCCAGCAAAATCTCATCCATTCCCTTGGGAAGGACAAGAAGGGAAATAATTTCCTAGTGGGAAGGGGACATGGACAACGAGAATGGAACAGTCTGGTGTGTGATTTGCAGTGGAAGTGCCGCCCCATTCACAACTCTAACTTTTACAGGTTTGGCGAGCATTACTAGTGGTATAGCGTGGCGCAGAGCAAAAGCAGAGGACATGAAGTTTCCCTCTGCTCCTGAATCCACACAAAGCTCGACTGTTAGAGTGGAGGAGCCTAACAGAACTGTCCCTTTAAAGGACAGTTTGGAGAAAAATGCAGCTATGTCTAGTGAACCTCCCCCAATGGTTACTAGACGCGATCGTTTCCCGACCGCCGTGGACATTTATTGGCGTAATGTCCTAGTTGATGACAGTTTTTACAAACCACGGGTACTCGAGTGGCCTGAGACTTAGGTCCCGCTCGAGAAACCTCCATGGCCTCATGGGAGTCGGATGCCAAGACAGGAGATTCAAGAGGTCTGGCGAAGATGGGAGCCAGCCGAAACCTCTGCCTACACTGGGTCCGCTCTAACCTCCGCTCGTGAAAACGGAGGTCGATGCGGGTTGATACAGAAATAAGCTCCTCCAGTGTGGCAGGTATCTCCCTGGTGGCTAAGGCATCCTTCACGTGGTCTGCCAGTCCCTTCCAGAACACCGGAATTAGAACTTTATCTGGCCACTCTAACTCTGAGGCTAGAGTCCGAAACTGGACGGCAAACTGGCTGACCACGGACGAGCCCTGAGTAATTGTTAACAACTGGAGAGCGGTATCGTGGGTAACACGGGGTCCTAAAAAGACCTGCTTCAGAGTGTCCAGAGAGGAGCACTCTGTACCACACGAACATCACGCTCCCAAAGTGGCGTTGCCCACTCCCAACGCCCTGCCCGACAAGAGAGATAGAATAAATCCCACTCTCGCCCTTTCCATAGGGAAACGTGACGCCAGGAGCTCAAGGTGTATAGAGCACTGGCTCACGAATCCGCGACATTGTGTACTGTCACCAGCAAACTTGTCAGGAAGCGGGAGACGGGATAAAGTCAGAGCAGGGGTGGCAGCGGCTACACTTGCAGCCTGAACAGTGACAGCAGTGACATCCACAGCTGAGGTTGAGCACTCTAGAGCCGCCAACCTTCCCTCCAGCTGCTGGATGTACCGCTGTAAACGCTGATCGTCCGCCATTTACTAGCCAGACCCTGGCGCTAGTGTTCTGTTAGGACTGGCGGAATGCACCAAGTATAAGGTGAAATAATATAGGTGCGTTCGCAGTCCGGAGTCCACTGTGCAGGTGAAAACCTGCTGCTAGTAAATGGCAGCGCTATATGGCGGTGGAAGCGAACCCTGTAGACCGCAGCAGAAACGGCCCGAGATTCCCCCTGTGCAGAAGCGGGAACTCGACCCCTAGCAGCCTTTTTAATCCAAAATCCACCCTAAACAAACACACCTAGCCGGCCGTAACATTGTCCATGGACCAATCTGGAGCTGCCACATCAGCAGAGCAACTAACGTCCAACCACCAATTAGAGGACGCCACATCACGGACATGCTCAGTAAGGTGATCTCTAGACTTAGACTCCAGAGCGCAAGACTGCACCTGTATATCGCTGGTTGCCATAGACTTGGCTGGAGAGCCAGCAGTAAATAACCGTATACCACAAGCCTGGGCAAGATGCTGGGACTGATGTCTGTGCTGAGCAGCAATAGCAGCGGCCTGAACTGAACGGGAGACCATAACAGCAGATAATTCTTGGGATTAGACTTGAGCGAAACGGATCGGACAAATCCAAAAGTCGCTGACTTTTGGCAAAGTCGGGTTTCATGAAACCTGACCCGATCCTAGTGTGGGATTGGCCATGCGGTCGGCGATCTTCGCGCCAAAGTTGCGTTTCGTTTGGCGCCATTTTTTCAGCCAATGAAGGAGCGTGGGCAGAGTGATGACATATCAAAAAATGAGAAAAAGAAAAGCGCACTCACCGGTGATGATTCATCAGATTTATTCGGACAAAAACATTAAAAGGCAGGGAGGGTAGTGAACACACACGGACGATGGCCGTTTCGTGCGCAATGCACTTCAACTGGTCCTGTCAGAGTGATGACATAGGTCTTAGGGGCGTGGACGCCTATCGCCATCTTCTCGCTTGTGCGCTGTGGCGATTTGCAATGTGTAACACCAGCTTTTCTGTTCAGGGATGGAGGGGAGAGAGAGAGAGAAAGAGAGAGAGAGAAAAAAAAAAGATAGATTTCCCATTGACTTTGCATTGGGTTTCGTGTTTCGGTCGATCCCCGACTTTTCGCCATAATCGGCCGATTTCACTCGATTCGACTTTTGAGATAGTCGGGTTTAGCGAAACCCGACTCGACCCTAAAAAAATAAAAGTCGCTCAACCCTACTTGGGATCTATCCCGCGCAGCAGGAGAAGCCCGACGCCTAACACACATGCCATTCCTTTTGCAGTGTATGCTCTATTGTGTCATAGGAAACACTCACCCTGGTTTTGGCTTTCTATGTCTTTAGATAACTGCAGTGTGCTAGTATTTTGCAGTATACAATACCATAGAAAATGTTGATTCATAAAAGAAAACTAAAGGTTTCATGACAAATCTGTTGGGGTGAACTCATTTAGGCTGGACACTGTAAATGTATAAACACTCCTCCACTCTAAACTTGCAGCACTAAGGCTATGTGCAGACGTTGTGGATTTTGAGGCAGATCCGCAGAGTTTCAGGACACACAGAATTGCATCAAATCCACAGTGTAGCGCACTACCAATGTTATTTTATGTGAAATGAAGAATTGTTGTGCACATGCTGCGGAAAAATCTGCGCAGATTTGCAGCATTTTATTTTCTGCAGCATGTCAATTCTTTTTGCGGATCTGCAGCGTTTCTGCACCCATTGACTTCCATTGAGTCAGGCACAGCAGAAGCAAAACTGCAGGTGTAAAAAAGATCTGCAGATTTTAGCTGCGGATGTGGGTGCGAGAAATGCTGCAGATCAGGAGGAGGGAAGTGTGTGGGTGGAGACTATGTGAGTGTCTGTGTGCAGGGGTCTGCGTGTATGTGTGTGTGCCGGTCTGTGTGTGTGTCTGTCTGTCTGTGCGTGTGTGTGCGTGTATCCCTGTGTATGTGCGGGTCTGTGTAAGCAGCCATTGTCTGATGGGACTACTGCTACCATCCGGCTATGAATGCTAACAGTGACAGCTAGCTGATGATGGGAAAGTAGTCCCATCAGGCAATGCATGTGTTCAGAAGTAAAAAAGAAAAACATACAGCAGACATAAAGGACGTACATTGCAGGCAGTACATACAACATGTAACATACAGTACATACACACCAATCACCTAGTCCCAGAAGCCCTCAATCTCCTGTAATAAAAATAACATAATAAACCAACCTATACTTACCTTTCCACCGTAGTCCAGCAATTTATGAGTGTCCCACGATGATCTCCCGTGTAAAACAGTGACATCGTGTGAGGTAATCCTCCGCGATTTATCCCTCCACTGCTGCCGGGAGATTGGTCACTCGACTTCATTCTCTCACCGGCAGTGCTATGTGAGAAAATTCCCACTCAGCATTGCTGTAAAGTGAGCTTGAACTCAGGTAACCTCTTCAGCGATACACTGCAGGAGCCATTATCTCCTGTCAGTGCATTGTGGGAGGCCCTGTAGGGTTGCGCTCACAGCTAGCCGGCATCAGTAACCATAGAAGTCTTAAGGGCCTCTATGGTTACTGTCCTGATGCATCGCTGACCCCAATCATGTGACGGGGGTCGGCAATGCGCTCATTTCCGGCCGCGCGACAGGAAGCGGTAGTTAAATGCCACTGTCTGCGTTTGACAGCGGCATTTAACAGGTTAATAGTGGCAGTTGGATCGCGATTCCACCTACCGCTATTGCGTGCACATGTCAGCTGTACATAACAGCTGACATATCGCAACTTTAATGTGGGCTCAGCGCCGGAGCCCAGATCAAAGGGGGAGACACGACATGCGCTGTACTAGTACGGGGCATGCCATGAAGGGGTTAATAAAGTGCAAAGTTCAGTCATGCTAAAGGCCACAATCAATTCCATGGAGACATATCCATGGTAAGCAATATTAGCAGGTATATCACCACAGAGGTGGCAAACATCATAAAAAGGGGAAGAGTGATAAGCTGAGTCTCCCAGGCACTGACGCCATTTTGCTTCTTCCGGGAGCATCCAGATTGCTGTCTGACAGTATATATTATCTTCACATCAGACAGGTGAGGGATATAGTTCTTTATTATTTTTCTACTTTTTGAGGGGATATGGGCTTCAGTGGATTAGACAAAAAGGTGAGAATTATGTTTGTTTATTATTTTCATGTTTTTCCAGGTTATTTGGGCTTCAGTGGATTAGATTTAAAGGTGAGTATGACTTTTCTTCTTTTTATTTGAAATAAAGGAGTTGTGTCATTATTTCAATTAAAGGATTTTATTCTGGCTGTGTTTTTTAACAATCTAACTATGGGGTTAGTAATTGTGGTGTCTTATAGACGCCTTTCTATTACTAACCTGTGGGCTCAATGTCATTGGCCATAAAACAGCTGACATCATTCCGACAACTATTACCCCACTTGCCACTGCACCAGGTCAAGTGGAAAAAGCCAGGAAAAGTGCCAGAATTGGCGCATCTAATAGATGAGCCTTTTCTCGGGTGGCTGCGGGCTGCTATTTAGACTTGGGGGCCAATATACATGGTCCCTAACTAATCTGAGAATACCAGCCTCTAACTGTTTGCTTTAGCTTGACTAGTTGTCAAAAATGTGGGGGACCCCATGACGTTTTTTAAAAGAATTATTTAAACATTTAAAAAAAAAACAGCGTGGGACTCCTCTATTCTTGATAAACAGCCATGATAAAGCAGACTGCTGAGGGTTGCATCCCACAGCTATCAGTTTTACCTGTGCTGGTTATCAAAAGTAGAAGAAACCCCATGTCATTTTTTTTTTAACATTTACTTATAGCACAGGCACCAGCTGATGAATACTCCCATCAGAGGCGCCTGCTCTTGCTGTTATCAGCGACAGCAGGTGTATGCTGATGAGAGTAGTATTTTCATCTGCCATTGCTTGTGACTAGCGGTAACTTTTTTACCACTGGTCACAGCTGCTGGCTCACGCTGTAATTTGTCAGCATGAGAACTGCAGCTCTCTGACAGGCGGTAGTCATCATACTGCCGATCAGAGCCACCAGTGTTCCTCGTGCTGTCACACAGATTACAGCATTTGAAGCAGCCAATGTTCAGGATGCCGAACCTGAACAGTAACACGAACTTCCTGGAGAAGTCCGTGCTCTGTGCCCATGCACAAACACTAGGAGTTCGGTATGGACCCTCAACATTACTGTTCTGGTTCGTCCATCCCTACTCGTTTTAATATATATACTGTATATATATATGTATATATATATATATTATATAGCTAGCTGACTAGATATTATTATTATAGAGTTAATATCTACAAGTTCCTACAACTTTTTATGTTTGGAGAACGAGGGGAACGCTTTCACTTGTTAAGTAAAGTCAAACCTGAAATAGTTTATTGAAAGTCAATACTTTCATTCTTATATAATAGCTTACAGTCTTTTCTCTCCCTCTATAATTTTGTGTCCTTGCTGAACTGCGATAAACTTCAATGAAATTGTTTCCAGTTAATACACAATATAACATAATACGTGTTTAAAGGACACTCAAGACCCATCATGTGCAGTCAGCTCTAATTGATTATATCACCCAAGGCTGTGGAACCATTGTCAATTCAACAGGAAGTATACATTTCTCTTTTCTTCTTTACAGTGAAGAGATGAAGGTGGTAGTTCAGCTTGAAATCACCCAACCTGAACATTTCCTTAAAGACATGTGGAGAACTACTGTATGTTTTCATTAGAAGTGACATTCAGTTGCAAATCTTCTAACTACACATTGAAAACATCTGAAAATCTACATAACAAAACAAAGCTGCAAAGAAATGCAAATTACTTAAAGGATCTTGGTATCAGAAAGTGGAAGAGGGAGAGGAAAGAGAGAGAAAAAGACCCTGTGTTTCTTGTGTACTAAGCAGGGATTACAAGCAACAATTTCCACTGTGATACCACTGACAATGTCAGATCATTGGCATTACTGTATCATTTATTCACTTATTATCTCCCATCCTGGAATCCAGACTGATAGAGGCTTTTCTCTACTGAAACTTCAGCTGTGCATAAGTATACCAAGTTCAAGAAACATTTTAGCCTCTGAATGGAAAAAAAGATTGTTTCTGCAGCAAACAGAGCATTTGAAAATGCTTAAAACTGAATCACACGCATTACAAAGTATCTCATAAAGTAAATCATTAAGCATATTCAAAAGTTACTTTTCATTATTCTATGTTTAAACACTTTGTTAAAGTGGCTGGCCACTTCATTTGAAGAAATGTGTTGGAGGTATGATTGAGTGGCATCTATTAATATATTAAACAAGTTGTCCTCCTGCACTTTTTAGCATAGGTTTTCTCACAGACTGCACATTACTCCAGTCCACAAAATGGACCACCAAACAGCCTCCTCCAAGGAGACTGATGAGACTGATGAAGTTTTCTGATTACGTGCTTCACCATCATTGTCATTTTCCGGGCAGGAGAGCTGTGCAGTCTTTGAGAAACAAGTGCCTGTAATACTTATATATTAATAAATGCTACAAAATCATGTCAAGACATTTGTTTAAGCAAAGATGACATAGCCAACCTCTTTAAGATATGGAAAGTCACATAGACCACTATCGCATAGCTATATAACCTAAGCATAGAGGAAAGTTTATTAAAAAGATTTACACATTGTTGCAGCAGAGTTGTAGTGTGAACAGCATCATCACACTACATCATCATCATCATCAGGTAAGAGTTTGATATGCTTATAAAAATTAAATACTTAACTGCATGTCAGCAATGATGAACAGACAATGGAATACTTGCTTGAAAAGCTGATTACACAGTGGTACAACAGTGTTATACGTAAACTGTAGAGACGGAGCCAAATTTTTGAAATCTGACCAGTGTCACTTTATGTGGTAATAACTCTGAAACGCTTCAACAAATCCCAGTGAATTTGATAATGTTTTTTCGTGACACATTATACTTTATGATAATGGTAGATTTAGGTCGATGTGTTTTGTGTTTATTTATAAAAAACATCAGAAATTTGAGAAAATTGTTAAAAAATTAGCAATTTTCAAAATTGGAATGATTATGCCTTTAATCCAGATAGTCATGCCATAGCAAACCATTAATAAATAACATTTCCCTCATGTCTGCTTTACATCAGCACCATTTGTAAAATGTTCTTTTATTTTTGTTAGCATTTTAGGAGGTTTAAAAATGTAGGAGCAATTTTTCATTTTTTTAAGGATATTTACAAAATTTATTTTTTTAGGGACTTAGCCATGTTTGAAGTGCCTTTAAGGGTCCCATATATTTGGAAACCCCCAAAAGTGTTACCATTTAAAAACAGCACCCCCTGACATATTGAAAACTGCAGTCAGGTAGTTTATTAACCCTTCAGTTTCTTGTCAGGAATTAAAGGGACTCTGTCACCTGAATTTGGCGGGACTGGTTTTGGGTCATATGGGCGGAGTTTTCAGGTGTTTGATTCACCCTTTCCTTACCCGCTGGCTGCATGCTGGCTGCAATATTGGATTGAAGTTCATTCTCTGTTCTCCATAGTACACGCCTGCGCAAAGCAATCTTGCCTTGTGCAGTCGTGTACTATGGAGGACAGAGAATGAACTTCAATCCAATATTGCAGCCTGCATGCAGCCAGCAGGTAAGGAAAGGGTGAATCAAACACCTGAAAACTCCGCCCATATGACCCAAAACCAGTCCCGCCAAATTCAGGTGACAGGTTCCCTTTAATGCAAAGAGACATGACAGAAATGAAAATGTGCATTTTTACCACCTAAATGCCTTTAACTTCTGAACAGGTTATAACAGCCGGCAGTCTCTTAGGCCAGAATTTGGTCAAGAATTGCCAATCGCAAACATCAGGACCACAAAATCATGATCTGAGGGCACCAATTGGGATTAGAAGGAAGCCCCCACAGTCTGTTAACCATTTATAATGATGTAGTCACTATTCAAAGCAGCATCTAAGGGGTTAAACAGATTTGAACGGGGCAAACACTGATTGTGGCTGATGCAGCAAGTTGTCAGCTATAGTGTACAGCTGACAGCTGCTGGATTGTCACCTGTATGGGGATGCTATTCTCTTATATCTCAGGTCAGTTAAAAGACATATTGACTGTCATTAAGGGGTTAAAGATTACACATTGTTACAGCAAAGTAATAGTATGAACAGCATAGTACAGCAGAAAAAAGTTTGCTATGTTTTAAATAAAAATATTAATAATCTTTTATTTTTATATAGCGCCAACATATTCCACAGCGCTTTACAGTTTTGCATACATTATCATCACTGTCCCCGATGGGGCTCACAATCTAAATTCCCTATCAGTATGTCTTTGGAACGTGGGAGAAAACCGGAGAACCCGGAGGAAACCCACGCAAACACGGGGAGAACATACAAACTCCTTGCAGATGTTGTCCTTGGTGGGATTTGAAGCCAGAACTCCAGTGCTGCAAGGCTGCGGTGCTAACCACTGAGCCACCATGCTGCTCTTAAATAAACAAATGGTTAACCACTGGTCTGAGCTAGGAAGTAAATGCAGATAGATGATAAACAGGCATTTGCTGAAGAGAGGATTAGCCTTTGAGTGAAGTGAATGGTGCAGCACACTGCTGAAGCGCAGGTGGAACTGAATGCAAAGTTTATTAAATACTCAGGTTGCACATGGCTGCCTGAGTCTGCCTTAAAAGGCCTTGGATGATGATGTCATTAATCCCGTGTTGACTTACACAGAGGGAGTTGGCCCCATGGGAAGGAACCTAGAGCTGGCGCCTAAGCCAGAATAGATGAATTACAACTGCTGTGTGTAACTAGATAGTATGTGTGATTTAACAGTTTTAAAAAAAAACATTCATGACAATGAACTAATGTATAAAAGGTTAATAAGCTTTAGGCTATGAATGTAACATTTATTGGGCACTGTCTAAAGGTACCGTCACACTCAGCAACTTTACAACGAGAATGACAACGATCCGTGACGTTGCAGCGTCCTGGATAGCGATCTTGTTGTGTTTGACACGCAGCAGCGATCTGGATCCCGCTGTGACATCGCTGGTTGGAGCTAGAAGTCCAGAACTTTATTTGGTCGTCAGGTCGGCGTGCATCGTCGTGTTTGACAGCAAAAGCAACGATGCCAGCAACGTTTTACATGGAGCTAACAACCAGCGAGAACGATAAGTGAGTCGCCGTTACGTCACTGGATCGCTCCTGCATCATTCTGGAGTTGCTATGTTTGACGTCTCTACAGCGACCTAAACAGCGACGCTGCAGCGATCGGCTCGTTGTCTATATCGCTGCAGCGTCGCTGAGTGTGACGGTACCTTTAGACTTATTGTCCCTGTCAGATTTTCCGTCAGCATATCCCGTATTGGGTTATGGCATATTTCCACTTTATTGCACAATCACTTCTGGAACCAAGACAAATAACGGCGACATATCTGATTGCTAAGGCCTCAAATGTTACTGACATCATGTCGCCCCAGGGATGCACCCAGGAAAGTTTGTTCTACTTGTATTTAAGAAAACATTTTTATTTGTTGCCAAAATAAGTGTAAAAATAAATCTGAATTCAACTTAACTTTGGAGTGTGTTGATCTGTACACAGCCAGCAGTGATGTGGCTTTTTCCCATAGATGAAAGTATGTATACATAGCGCAAGGTAAGTTGTTTAGCTACAGAGAGAGGTAATGAGTGAGTCACAATGATGCAGATGACAGATGCCAAGCATTAGCTCACTAATGCTAAGTCCACAAACATTGCTTTGCCTCACCACAATATTTTTAAAGGTGTTTTTTTTTCAGACATTGACTGTCTAAGACCCAGGTGCTCCCCTAGGCAAACATACTAGTATTTCACCTATTGAAAGCTGCCTGAGATCTACTCAGGTTACAAATAACATGCCTTTGGTCTTTAGTGAGATCAAAAGGACTAACTATTGGTAGCAATTCACACCATACTGTGCAAAGTCATCTAAATCTCCATTCTTAAACTGTAATGCAATAATGCTTGTTATTCTAAACTGCCCGTCCTCTCATCAGATGGCAATTTGAATAAATAGCAGTCCCTGCTTCATGCTGACAATTATCCTACTTGTTTAGCAGAGTTAAATGTGCCTCTGCTCTGGTTCTTTTTTTCTTGCACAGATGGAATGAAGGAAAAAAAAAATTTATAGTTCAAACACATTATAATGTAGAATGCCCATGAATGATTCTGATTAGACTAGAAAAATGGTTCCGAATAGCTCTTATAGCAATCATATACTCATTTAGCGCTGAGATTAAGGACAAATCAATGAATCTCATCAATTTACAATTTTTATGGATGCTGATGATAGGCTTGATTTTTTTTTTCTGTGGCAATTTATCTTGAGATAACAGACAAAAGGAACAATCAACAGTGGTTAGCGAGAATCCCACATCTAAGAGTGTAGTTACCATATACAGCGATGCTAGGATAAAACTTCATATTTGGAATAAAGTTGATCACATTTTCATTCAATACATGATATGTGGAAAAAAAATCAATTTATAGCTTTTTTTCCTATTGATTTTTTTCATAAAATATCTAATCCTTGGTGTTGAGATGCTGACATCATGTGTCTGTGATCTGTGGCCTACAAGATAGAGAGTGGTCAAGCAGAGAGCCCATGGCTGTGGACAAATACAGTTGAGTGTGGTATTCCACTAAGGATCCTGGTGGGCCCCGTTGTGTAAGGAGGCACAGTCAACAGTTTACCCCATCCTCTTTGCTAGCTACCTCATGAGACACAATGTAGCAAGATACATATTTATTGAAAATGTACTTTCTGTAAGGCCTCCTTCACACGTCCATATAAAACACGTGAAAAACATCAGTGTTTTCCGTCAGTGTGTCATCCGTGGGTCCGTTTTTATCATCAGTGTTTTTCTGGTATGGATAATGAAAAAACTAATTAACAAAACTTTTCATATACTTTGCAATGTTAAACACGTAGAGCACACATATGGCACACATATGCCATCCGTGTGCTCTACATATTTTCACGAACCCATAGGCTTGTATTGGCCCTTTTCATCCATGTTGCCAGGTAAAAAAAGGACATGCCTTCATGTGTTTTGCATGGAAAACACCCACATGTGCATAGAACCATAGGTTATTTTGGATATGTGTGTTTTCAGTGAAAAAAAACAAAAAACACACGTACCAGAAATACGGCCGTGTGAAGAAGGCCTAATGTGGACAACCAACTGTAGAAAAATGTAGTGAAAAAAGGAAAGATATTTCTCTTTTCTCAACAGTGCTCACTTCTATGAGTTAGCGGCATGCCAAAGTCATCTATTTTGGAGAAAACATTGGCACACAAGGGGCCTTGTATAGTGGTTAAAGTGTCAAGCTTGAATAAATTTGCTCGCAGGTTCATTTCCTGAGTGAGTCACTTAAATTCCTCATGATCTTAGCCAAATGTATTTATCTTGATTTCACAGGATGTGCCAAAAAAGTGAATATGTATCTGAATCTTTAGGTAAACTAACATAATTCAAAAGCAAACTTTCCATACATTTTTAGTAGAAACAGCCATAACTCTTGTTGATAGCTTAAAATTACATAGATAGCATGAGAAAAAAGCTAACGATGAAGGCACAATCATTGATTTTACAAAATTTGCCATACTTACCTCAAGATTTTGAATTTTGTAATATTTAAGCTGCACTTTTATTCATTAAAAATGCACGCATTACCTTTAACAATATGAAACTGTAAGGGTTTGTAGCAGTAGTTTTTGTAAATAATATCATACAGTATATTGAATTGTGTTTCTATACTTTAATTGTCTTGAAGGAAAACAACAGTATCATTTAACATGGCATATAAAAAATGTGAATGTGGTTTTTACCGGAGCTAGTATATTGGGGCTCATTTATCAAACTAAATGAGCCAGGATTCAGGTGAAATTTGCAAAAAAAACCTCTTTATTTCATAACCTGCATTATATTTATGAAGCGCTTTAGACACTTTCTGAGCCTTGCTTATTGAAAAGTGGTATGGTCAAACATGAAATCATGAGCCAAAATTCACCAAAATTGTAGGCACCTTTCTGGCGCAAAGTAAAGCACCTATTGGTATTGTAAACTTAGCCTATACAATCTTGGGGCAATGTGGAAGGAAAAACATAACATATTTTTTCAAAAAATTTACTGCAGACGAAACGTTTTTAAGTTTACAAGGGTAACATCAGAAAATGGACCCCAAAATTTGTTGCGCAATTTCTCCTGAGTACGCCGATACCCCGTATGTGGAGGAAAGCCACTGTTTGGGTGCATTGCAGGGTACAGAAAGGAGGGCGCATAGTTTGACTTTTTGAATGCAAAATTGACTAGAATATATGGCGGGCACTATGCCGTGTTTGTAGACCCCCTGATGTGCCTAAACAGTGGAAACACTCTAATTTTAACTCCAAACCTAACACAGCCCTAAACCCAACCCTAACCCAAACACACCCCTAATCCTAATCCCAACCCTAACCACAACCTTAACCCTAACACCAACCCTAACCCCAACCATAATACAACCCTAACCCCAACACCATCCTAACCCCAACACCACAACCGAAACCTCAACACAACTGTAACCCCAACACAACTGTAACCCCATCCCTAACCCATATCCTCAACTCTAACCCTAACATACCCATAGCCCCAACACAACCCTAATCCCAACACAACCCTAACCTCAACACAACCCTAACCCAACCCTAACCCTAGCCCCAACTCTAACCCTAACCCTAGCACAACCCTATCACAACCATAACCACAGCTCTAACCCCATCACTAACCCTAGCCTCAACCATAACCCTATCTCTAACCCCAACCCTAACCTTATCTCTAACTCCAACCCTTACCCTGGCCCCAACCCTATCTCTAACTGTAAATATTGGAAAAAATACAATTTTTTATCTTATTATTTTTATCTAACTACAGGGGTGACAAAGGAGGTTTGATTTACAATTTTTTAAAATTTTGATCACTGTGATAGGGTCTATCATAGTGATCAAAATTTTTGTGCAACACAGAATTGTACAAAAATGTAGCAACTTTTACAGTTTTCAGGCCTCTTTGTATTAGTTCTGCCAAAATAAGTGGCTGGGGAGGAGCTAGGATGGCTATGACCCATGCAGAATTCATCAAATCTGATGGCATTTTGTATGCCAGAAATGGAGTTCCTGTCACTAACTGGAGCAGCATTTCTGGCCAGCACATAAAGGAGCACACCATTTACTAGAGGCATCAAACTCTTAAAGAATTTTATGCAATGTACTGTGTCAAATTTGGCATAGTCATATAGGCAAATACTATACCAGTCTTGATTAACTGGATCCAATGTGTTTTTTTTCGTAGAATTAGTAATAGGACATTTTCTGGTTTGCAGTACTCGAAGATGTCGAGTCATCAACACTGGCAACTTGCTCTCCTTGACAAAGTGATCGAGTTTGTTTTTAACCAGACACTCCTAATTTATAAAGAGGCGCACTTCACCACATGCCTCTCCTGATTTAATAAAGGTTTGCGCCTCTCAAAGAATCAGGAGTGTCTAGTCCAACACATCTCCTCTGTGTGTCTCTCACCACAAATCTTACACCGGGCCCTGTTTGAGTAAGGGTATGTGCACATGTTGCAGATTTCCTGCAGAACTGCAGCTTTTTTTTCCGCGCAGAAACGCTGCAGATCCCCAAGTGATTTACAGTACAATGTAAATCAATGGCAAAATAAAAATGCTGTGCTAATGGTGCGGAAAATTCTGCACAGAAAACTCAGCTGATTCAAAAAAGGACCATGTCAATTCTTTGTGCAGAAGTGCTGCGTTTCTGCACCCATTCCATAATAGAAATCTGCAGGGGTAAAAAAAGGAAGAAATCTGCACAAAAATCTGCAACGTGTGTACAGACCAAAAAAAGGTGCAGATTCTGACCTGCATTTTCTGCCTAAGGCCATGTTCACACGTTCCTGATTTCCATCCTTTTTTTTCTGCACTAAAAACCGCAGCTCTTGGCAGAAAACGCAGGTCCTTTTTATGGTGCGTTTTTGGTGCATTTTTTGATGCATTTTGTTATGCATTTTTTAGTGCGTTTTTTTTATGCAGTTTTCTATGCAGAGTCTGTGTTTTCTAGGAAGTTTTTTAGGGTTAAAATGGCTGAAAATACCCTAACCCTACCCCTAACCCTAACCCTACCCCTAACCCTACCCCTAACCCTACCCCTAGCCCTACCCCTAACCCTACCCCTAACCCTAACCCTACCCCTAACCCTAACCCTACCCCTAACCCTAACCCTAGCCCTACCCCTAACCCTACCCCTAACCCTAACCCTACCCCTAACCCTAACCCTATTCTAACCTTAGTGGAAAAAAAAAATTCTTTATTTTTTTATTGTCCCTACCTATGGGGGTGACAAAGGAGGGGGGGGGGTCATTTACTATTTTTTTATTTTGATCACTGAGATGTTATATCTCAGTGATCAAAATGCACTTTGGAACGAATCTGCCGGCCGGAAGATTCGGCGGGAGCACTGCGCATGCGCCCGCCATTTTGGAAGATGGCGGCGCCCAGGGAGAAGACGGACGGACGGACACCGGGAGGCCGGGTAAGAAATAAGGGGGGGAGATGAGGGCACGGGGGGGCGTCGGAGCATGGGGGGTGGCATCGGAGCATGGGGGGGTGGGATTGGGGCACGGGGGGCAGCCACACTGCAGCGGTTCTGCACCACAAACCGCAGTAAAACCCGCAGATATATTTTTCATCTGCGGGTTTTACTGCGGGTTTGACCTCACAATGGAGGTTAATGGGTGCAGAACCGCTGCAGTTTTGCAAAAAGAAGTGACATGGTACTTCTTTTTTACCGCGGCTATTCAGCGCGGCTTTTTTTCCCGATTCCCGCATGATGTGCACAGTGGTTCCTGTTTTCCATAGCCCTGCATGGAAAACAGCTGCGGAGCCGCAGCGGCAAAATCGCGGCGGTTCCGCAGTAAAAAGCGCACTGTGTGAACATGGCCTAAGATTTCCTGCGCAGCAAACACCATCCCTCTTCATGAATTTGACAAGTATGGGTTGTTATTATACATCACTTCCCAGTTCCACCCACATTGTTGGAACTATGTAAAAATAATGTGAAAATGCCAAAAGTCTAATTTTTTTTTTTTGCACAACCTTGCATTGCGTCTTTTCAATGCTTTTTTTGCCTGAAATCTAACACTAATGCTTAGTTAATTCACCCCCATAGACGTTTGTTTCTTCATCAGACCATCATGGTTGCGGAATCAATTGGAATGTTCTGTTTCAGATGACATCGGTCTTGAGTCTATGGTCAGTCTTAGTAATATTATAGATACCATCTTCAGGTAACACTGTCTGACAGATGCAGTGAGCCTTTTATTGTGATGAATTGCTGGGCTACCTTTTGACGTCTCAGAAAAAAATGCTTTTAAGAACTTATACTATGTAATTGTATCACCACAAAGAATAAACACAGAAATATAATAACCGTAACCCCACTTGCTTATAACAGCATGCTGAATGTAAGACACCACAATATTATTCTTTTTATTCCTCAATACAATGACCCTGTATTTGATCAGTTATATTGCCTTGCCCTTGAAAGCCTTTATTCTTAGAATGTTACTTTTTACGAGAACTTAGAATGCACTAAAATCTAAAAATATTATATTTATTAATATAATCAGTACATCAACCTACCTATTTGAGCTTTAAGGGGTATTCCAGTTGCCAAGATCCTATCCCAATATGTAGTAGGTGTAATATTAATAATATTAGCAAATACCTCCAATTAGAAATGTAGTATAATTCTTTCGGATTAGATCTGTTGCTTATATCATGTGTAGGCATTGTATCCATAATTACGACCACTCATATAGTGACAGTAAATTAGCTGTTAGTGGTCGTAACTAGGGTTGAGCGACTTTTACTTTTTTAGGGTCGAGTTGGGTTTCGCGAAACCCGACTATCTCAAAATCTCAAAAGTCGAGTCGAGTGAAATCGGCCGATTATGGCGAAAAGTCGGGGATCGACCGAAACACGAAACCCAATGCAAAGTCAATGGGTATTTTTTTTTTCTCTCTCTCTCTCTTTCTCTCCTCCGTCCCTGAACAGAAAAGCTGGTGTTACACATTGCAAATCGCTACAGCGCACAAGCAACACGATGGCGATAGGCGTCCACGCCCCTAAGACCTATGTCATCACTCTGCCCACGCTCCTTCATTGGCTGAAAAAATGGCGCCAAGCGCGTCATACGAAACGCGACTTTGGTGCGAAGATCGCTGACCGCATGGCCGATCCCACACTAGGATCTGGTCGGGATTCATGAAACCCGACTTTGCCAAAAGTCGGCGACTTTTGAATTTGTCCGATCCGTTTCGCTCAAGCCTAGTCATAACCATGGATACAAAAGCTACTGCAATGCCTGCACATGGAGTAAGCGACATAGCAAATCAGAAGAACTAAACTACATTTCTAATCAGAGGTATTTGCTAATATTATTATTATTGCACCTGCTACCTATTTGGATAGGATCTTGGAGAAGGATATACCTTTTAACCCCTTCATGACCCAGCCTATTTTGACCTTAAAGACCTTGCCGTTTTTTGCAATTCTGACCAGTGTCCCTTTATGAGGTAATAACTCAGGAACGCTTCAATGGATCCTAGCGGTTCTGAGATTGTTTTTTCGAGACATATTGGGCTTCATGTTAGTGGTAAATTTAGGTCAATAAATTCTGTGTTTATTTGTGATAAAAACGGAAATTTGGCGAAAATTTTGAAAATTTCGCAATTTTCACATTTTGAATTTTTATTCTGTTAAACCAGAGAGTTATGTGACACAAAATAGTTAATAAATAACATTTCCCACACGTCTACTTTACATCAGCACAATTTTGGAAACAAAATTTTTTTTTGCTAGGAAGTTATAAGGGTTAAAATTTGACCAGCGATTTCTCATTTTTACAACGAAATTTACAAAACCATTTTTTTTAGGGACCACCTCACATTTGAAGTCAGTTTGAGGGGTCTATATGGCTGAAAATACCCAAAAGTGACACCATTCTAAAAACTGCACCCCTCAAGGTGCACAAAACCACATTCAAGAAGTTTATTAACCCTTCAGGTGCTTCACAGCAGCAGAAGCAACATGGAAGGAAAAAATGAACATTTAACTTTTTAGTCACAAAAATGATTTTTCAGCAACAATTTTTTTATTTTCCCAATGGTAAAAGGAGAAACTGAACCACGTAAGTTGTTGTCCAATTTGTCCTGAGTACGCTGATACCTCATATGTGGGGGTAAACCACTGTTTGGGCGCACGGCAGGGCTTGGAAGGGAAGGAGCGCCATTTGACTTTTTGAATGAAAAATTGGCTGCACTCTTTAGCGGACACCATGTCACATTTGGAGAGCCCCCGTGTGCCTAAAAATTGGAGCTCCCCCACAAGTGACCCCATTTTGGAAACTAGACGCCCCAAGGAACTTATCTAGATGCATAGTGAGCCCTTTAAACCCCCAGGTGCTTCACAAATTGATCCGTAAAAATGAAAAAGTACTTTTTTTTCACAAAAAAATTCTTTTAGCCTCAATTTTTTCATTTTCACATGGACAACAGGATAAAATGGATCCTAAAATTTGTTTGGCAATTTCTCCTGAGTACACCGATACTTCACATGTGGGGGTACACCACTGTTTGGGCACATGGTAAGGCTCGGAAGGGAAGGAGCGCCATTTGACTTTTTGAATGAAAAATTATCTCCATCGTTAGCGGACACCATGTCGCGTTTGGAGAGACCCTGTGTGCTTAAACATTGGAGCTCCCCCACAAGTGACCCCATTTTGGAAACTGGACCCCCCAAGGAACTTATCTAGATGCCTAGTGAGCACTTTAAACCCTCAGGTGCTTCACAAATTGATCCGTAAAAATGAAAAAGTACTTTTTTTTCACAAAAAATTTATTTTCGCCTCAATTTTTTCATTCTCACATGGGCAATAGGATAAAATGGATTCTAAAATTTGTTGAGCAATTTCTCCCGAGTACGCCGATACCTCATATGTGGGGGTAAACCACTGTTTGGGCACACGGCAGGGCTCGGAAGGGAAGGCGAGCCTTTTAACTTTTTGAATGGAAAATTAGCTCCAATTGTTAGCGGACACCATGTCGCATTTGGAGAGCCCCTGTGTGCCTATGCAATGGAGCTCCCCCACAAGTGACCCCATTTTGGAAACTAGACCCCCCAAGGAACTTATCTAGATGCATACTGAGCACTTTAAACCCCCAGGTGCTTCACAGAAGTTTATAATGCAGAGCCATGAAAATAAAAAATAATTTTTCTTTTCTCAAAAATGATTTTTTAGCCTGGAATTTCCTATTTTGCCAATGGTAATAGGAGAAATTGGACCACAAATGTTGTTGTCCAGTTTGTCCTGAGTACGCAGATACCTCATATGTGGGGGTAAACCACTGTTTGGGCGCACGGCAGGGCTTGGAAGGGAAGGAGCGCCATTTGACTTTTTGAATGAAAAATTGGCTGCACTCTTTAGCGGACACCATGTCACATTTGGAGAGCCCCCGTGTGCCTAAAAATTGGAGCTCCCCCACAAGTGACCCCATTTTGGAAACTAGACGCCCCAAGGAACTTATCTAGATGCATAGTGAGCCCTTTAAACCCCCAGGTGCTTCACAAATTGATCCGTAAAAATGAAAAAGTACTTTTTTTTCACAAAAAAATTCTTTTAGCCTCAATTTTTTCATTTTCACATGGACAACAGGATAAAATGGATCCTAAAATTTGTTTGGCAATTTCTCCTGAGTACACCGATACTTCACATGTGGGGGTACACCACTGTTTGGGCACATGGTAAGGCTCGGAAGGGAAGGAGCGCCATTTGACTTTTTGAATGAAAAATTATCTCCATCGTTAGCGGACACCATGTCGCGTTTGGAGAGACCCTGTGTGCTTAAACATTGGAGCTCCCCCACAAGTGACCCCATTTTGGAAACTGGACCCCCCAAGGAACTTATCTAGATGCCTAGTGAGCACTTTAAACCCTCAGGTGCTTCACAAATTGATCCGTAAAAATGAAAAAGTACTTTTTTTTCACAAAAAATTTATTTTCGCCTCAATTTTTTCATTCTCACATGGGCAATAGGATAAAATGGATTCTAAAATTTGTTGAGCAATTTCTCCCGAGTACGCCGATACCTCATATGTGGGGGTAAACCACTGTTTGGGCACACGGCAGGGCTCGGAAGGGAAGGCGAGCCTTTTAACTTTTTGAATGGAAAATTAGCTCCAATTGTTAGCGGACACCATGTCGCATTTGGAGAGCCCCTGTGTGCCTATGCAATGGAGCTCCCCCACAAGTGACCCCATTTTGGAAACTAGACCCCCCAAGGAACTTATCTAGATGCATACTGAGCACTTTAAACCCCCAGGTGCTTCACAGAAGTTTATAATGCAGAGCCATGAAAATAAAAAATAATTTTTCTTTTCTCAAAAATGATTTTTTAGCCTGGAATTTCCTATTTTGCCAATGGTAATAGGAGAAATTGGACCACAAATGTTGTTGTCCAGTTTGTCCTGAGTACGCAGATACCTCATATGTGGGGGTAAACCACTGTTTGGGCGCACGGCAGGGCTTGGAAGGGAAGGAGCGCCATTTGACTTTTTGAATGAAAAATTGGCTGCACTCTTTAGCGGACACCATGTCACATTTGGAGAGCCCCCGTGTGCCTAAAAATTGGAGCTCCCCCACAAGTGACCCCATTTTGGAAACTAGACGCCCCAAGGAACTTATCTAGATGCATAGTGAGCCCTTTAAACCCCCAGGTGCTTCACAAATTGATCCGTAAAAATGAAAAAGTACTTTTTTTTCACAAAAAAATTCTTTTAGCCTCAATTTTTTCATTTTCACATGGACAACAGGATAAAATGGATCCTAAAATTTGTTTGGCAATTTCTCCTGAGTACACCGATACTTCACATGTGGGGGTACACCACTGTTTGGGCACATGGTAAGGCTCGGAAGGGAAGGAGCGCCATTTGACTTTTTGAATGAAAAATTATCTCCATCGTTAGCGGACACCATGTCGCGTTTGGAGAGACCCTGTGTGCTTAAACATTGGAGCTCCCCCACAAGTGACCCCATTTTGGAAACTGGACCCCCCAAGGAACTTATCTAGATGCCTAGTGAGCACTTTAAACCCTCAGGTGCTTCACAAATTGATCCGTAAAAATGAAAAAGTACTTTTTTTTCACAAAAAATTTATTTTCGCCTCAATTTTTTCATTCTCACATGGGCAATAGGATAAAATGGATTCTAAAATTTGTTGAGCAATTTCTCCCGAGTACGCCGATACCTCATATGTGGGGGTAAACCACTGTTTGGGCACACGGCAGGGCTCGGAAGGGAAGGCGAGCCTTTTAACTTTTTGAATGGAAAATTAGCTCCAATTGTTAGCGGACACCATGTCGCATTTGGAGAGCCCCTGTGTGCCTATGCAATGGAGCTCCCCCACAAGTGACCCCATTTTGGAAACTAGACCCCCCAAGGAACTTATCTAGATGCATACTGAGCACTTTAAACCCCCAGGTGCTTCACAGAAGTTTATAATGCAGAGCCATGAAAATAAAAAATAATTTTTCTTTTCTCAAAAATGATTTTTTAGCCTGGAATTTCCTATTTTGCCAATGGTAATAGGAGAAATTGGACCACAAATGTTGTTGTCCAGTTTGTCCTGAGTACGCAGATACCCCATATGTGGGGGTAAACCACTGTTTGGGCGCACGGCAGGGCTCAGAAGGGAAGGCACGCCATTTGGCTTTTTAAATGGAAAATTATCTCCAATCATTAGCGGACACCATGTCGCGTTTGGAGAGCCCCTGTGTGCCTAAACATTGGAGATCCCCCACAAATTACCCCATTTTGTAAACTAGACCCCCAAAGGAACTAATCTAGATGTGTAGTGAGCACTTTGAACCCTCAAGTGCTTCACAGAAGTTTATAACGCAGAGCCATGAAAATAAAAAAAAAAAATTATTTTCTCAAAAATGAATTTTAGCCCGCAATTTTTTATTTTCCCAAGGGTAACAGGAGAAATTTTACCCCAAAAGTTGTTGTCCAGTTTCTCCTGAGTACGCTGATACCCCATATGTGGGGGTAAACCACTGTTTAGGCACATGCTGGGGCTCGGAAGTGAAGTAGTGACGTTTTGAAATGCAGACTTTGATGGAATGCTCTGTGGGCGTCACGTTGCGTTTGCAGAGCCCCTGATGTGGCTAAACAGTAGAAACCCCCCACAAGTGACCCCATTTTGGAAACTAGACCCCGAAAGGAACTTATCTAGATGTGAGGTGAGCACTTTGAACCCCCAAGTGCTTCACAGAAGTTCATAACACAGAGCAGTGAAAATAATAAATACGTTTTCTTTCCTCAAAAATAATTTTTTAGCCCAGAATTTTTTATTTTCCCAAGGGTTACAGGAGAAATTGGACCACAAAAGTTGTTGTCCAGTTTCTCCTGAGTACGCTGATACCCCATGTGTGGGGGTAAACCACTGTTTGGGCACACGTGGGGGCTCAGAAGGGAAGTAGTGACTTTTGAAATGCAGACTTTGATGGAATGGTCTGCGGGCGTCACATTGCGTTTGCAGAGCCCCTGGTGTGCCTAAACAGTAGAAACCCCCCACAAGTGACCCCATTTTGGAAACTAGACCCCCAAAGGAACTTATCTAGATGTGTGGTGAGCACTTTCAACCCCCAAGTGCTTTACAGAAGTTTATAACGCAGAGCCGTGAAAATAATAAATACGTTTTCTTTCCTCAAAAATAATTTTTTAGCCCAGAATTTTTTATTTTCCCAAGGGTTACAGGAGAAATTGGACCACAAAAGTTGTTGTCCAGTTTCTCCTGAGTACGCTGATGCCCCATGTGTGGGGGTAAACCACTGTTTGGGCACACGTGGGGGCTCAGAAGGGAAGTAGTGACTTTTGAAATGCAGACTTTGATGGAATGGTCTGCGGGCGTCACGTTGCGTTTGCAGAGCCCCTGGTGTGCCTAAACAGTAGAAACCCCCCACAAGTGACGCCATTTTGGAAACTAGACCCCCCAAGGAACTTATCTAGATATGTGGTGAGCACTTTGAACCCCCAAGTGCTTCACAGACGTTTACAACGCAGAGCCGTGAAAATAAAAAATCATTTTTCTTTCCTCAAAAATGATGTTTTAGCAAGCAATTTTTTATTTTCTCAAGGGTAACAGGAGAAATTGGACCCCAGTAATTGTTGCGCAGTTTGTCCTGAGTATGCTGGTACCCCATATGTGGGGGTAAACCACTGTTTGGGCACACGTCGGGGTTCGGAAGTGAGGGAGCACCATTTAAATTTTTGAATACAAGATTGGCTGGAATCAATGGTGGCGCCATGTTGCGTTTGGAGACCCCCTGAAGTGCCTAAACAGTGGAAACCCCTCAATTCTACCTCCAACACACCCCTAACCCTTATCCCAACTGTAGCCATAACCCTAAACACAACCCTAACCCCAACACACCCCTAACCACAACCCTAACCCCAACACACCCCTAACCCTAACCACAACCCTAATTCCAACCCAACTCTAAGGCTATGTGCCAACGTTGCGGATTCGTATGAGATTTTTCAGCATCATTTTTGAAAAATCCGCGGGTAAAAGGCACTGCGTTTTACCTGTGGATTTACCGTGGATTTCCAGTGTTTTTTGTGCGGATTTCACCTGTGGATTCCTATTGAGGAACAGGTGTAAAACGCTGCGGAATCCGCACAAAGAATTGGCATGCTGCGGAAAATACAACGCAGCGTTCCCGCGCGGTATTTTCTGCACCATGGTCACAGCGGATTTGGTTTTCCATATGTTTACATGGTACTGTAAACCTGATGGAACACTGCTGCGGATTCGCAGCGGCCAATCCGCACCGTGTGCACATAGCCTAATTCTAAAGGTATGTGCACACGCTGCGGAAAACGCTGCGGATCCGCAGCAGTTTCCCATGAGTTTACAGTTCAATGTGAACCTATGGGAACCAAAAATCGCTGTACACATGCTGCGGAAAAACTGCACGGAAACGCAGCGGTTTACATTCCGCAGCATGTCACTTGTTTCTGCGGATTCCGCAGCGGTTTTACAACTGCTCCAATAGAAAATCGCAGTTGTAAAACCGCAGTGAAATGCGCAGAAAAACCGCGGTAAATCCACGATAATTCGGCAGCGGTTTAGCACTGTGGATTTTTCAAATCCGCTGCGGAAAAATCCGCATAGGACCAGAATACGTGTGCACATACCGAAACCCTAACCCTAGCCCTAACCCTAGCCCTAACCCTACCCCTAACCCTACCCCTAACCCTAACCCTAGCCCTAACCCTACCCCTAACCCTACCCCTAACCCTACCCCTAACCCTAACCCTACCCCTAACCCTACCCCTAACCCTACCCCTAGTTCTTACCCCAACCTTAGTGAAAAAAAAAAGAATTCTTTATTTTTTTATTGTCCCTATCTATGGGGGTGACAAAGGGGGGGGGGTCATTTACAATTTTTTTTATTTTGATCACTGAGATAGGTTATGTCTCAGTGATCAAAATTCACTCTGGAACGAATCTGCCGGCCGGCAGATTCGGCGGGCGCACTGCACACGCACCCGCCATTTTGGAAGATGGCGGCGCCCAGGAAAGAAGACGGACGGACCTCAGGCGGCCAGGTAAGTATAAGGGGGGGGAGATCAGGGCACGGGGGGGGGCGTCGGAGCACGGGGGGGTGGATCGGAGCATGGGGGGGTGGATCGGAACACGGGAGGGAGGATTGGAGCACGGGGAAGGATTGGAGCACGGGGTGAGGGATCGCTGTGCGGGGGGGGTGGATCGGAGCACGGGGGGGTCGCTGTGTGCGGGGGGGATCGGAGTGCGGGGGGGTTTGATTGGAGCGCGGGGGGTGTGATTGGTGCACGGGGAAGCGGACAGGAGGACGGGGGAGCGGAGCACAGGACGGAGGGGAGCGGATCACAGATCGGGGGGCTGGGGGGGCGATCGGAGGGGTGGGTGCACATAAGTGTTTCCAGCCATGGCCGATGATATTGCAGCATCGGCCATGGCTGGATTGTAATATTTCACCAGTTTTTTAGGTGAAATATTACAAATCGCTCTGATTGGCAGTTTCACTTTCAACAGCCAATCAGAGCGATCGTAGCCACGAGGGGGTGAAGCCACCCCCCCTGGGCTAAACTACCATTCCCCCTGTCCCTGCAGATCGGGTGAAATGGGAGTTAACCCTTTCACCCGGCCTGCAGGGACGCGATCTTTCCATGACGCATATGCTGCGTCATGGGTCGGAATGGCACCGACTTTCATGACGCAGCGTATGCGTCAAAGGTCGGGAAGGGGTTAAACAAGTAAATATATAGCTTTATTGTTAAACTTCGATTGGAGCCACCGTCCTTAACCAAATTCAATATTGAGTTTAATTCATGATGTCAAAGAATAGAGATATTACCCCGTGAATTGAGATGTCACAAAACAGTCATACTTCATATAGTAATGTCACAATGCAAAGGAAATTTCAGTAAAATGACATCAGTTGAATTACTCAAAAAGTGATGTCCTTGCACAATAAAGAACGCTATCTTATAAAACGTGAAATGGTGCATTGTCCATTTTTCCACACTAGAATTATCGGTAACTGCATCTGCATCTTGGAGATATAGACTTCCTGAATTTTTGAGCCTCATAGCAGTTGGTGTTCTTACTACCTTGGTGGTTGAACCCATGTCAGCTAGGAGATGATAAAATTTTCGGAGAAAATCAGAGTGTGCACAGAAAACATGCAGTACATATGCAGAGAGACAATGCCATAGCTAGTTAATCTGCTTACTGTCTGATTTCAATGAAGTACAGTTGGTCTCCACTATTGAGAAACATCACTAGTCAAAAGGGTTAAATTCAGAAAGTCTTTTCCTAACAGGCAGTAGTCCATGAAAACTTTTTTTTTGCCTATCATAACATTATACTTACCAGGTGCCTTGTGTCTGCTTTCATGAAACCCTATATCTCCCATGTTTTGGTAGGTGTTATGTTCCTATTACACTTGCATTAGGTCCTTACATTGAATTTCGGCAGGGCAGGCAGGAGTGATTTGTACTCCAATGAATTGAAAACAGCTTGTTTACAATGTTAATTATTAGTGTGAATTGTGGGAACTGTTCTAGTTCAATCACTGCAGAATAATTGTTTTACAAAAAGTCTTTTTTGCTCCCTTTATAATTACTGTAAAAGCACCAAGTGCCAAGACGTAAATCAACACAACTATCCTTACTTAATGAAAATCTTTGATCAAATAAATGTGAATTGCATGCAAGACTACAAACTGGAGAAGTTAATGTAAGCTATTTACAATCAAGGAACAAATGCGATTTTTGCATAGAAATTAAGTAACTAACTAGAGCAACTTTTAACATTTTTAGTCTGGTATAACATGGCTGTCATAGTGGCATATTCCAACTGCCATATTAATACAGATGCTAAAATGCAATATTTTGAAAATATGCAGCGGTATGCTAAAATGCACTTGTCTCAAGTATTTTGAGTCCCCATAGAAATTAATAAAGTCAACTGTAGATGCGTGGCAACCTCTCTATCTGGCAGTGCGCGAAGGGGCCCTTTCTTGAGGTAGAAATTTTGGGACCTGCATCAGACATTTATGGCTTATCCAATTGTTTTGCAATTAATGTCCCAGATGGAATACCCATTAATATACTTCTCGACTGTAGAAAAAATTGGAGTCCGGCTCAACAGGACTAGATTTTCCTTTTCTTTTATTTTTCAATAGAAAATATAGTGCATACAAAAGAAATATTTACATGGTCAACATGACCCAGTCGACGCATTTTGACTGCAGTAAGAGTAAGACTGCTTAGTGCAGTCGAAATGCGTCAACTGGGTCATGTCGACCATGTAAGTTTTTCTTTTGTATGCACTATGTTTTCTTTTGAAAAATAAAAGAAAACTAAAATCCGGTCCTGTTGAGCTGGACTCAAAAAATGGCCTGTGTCTGAGCCCCAGGTGGATGAGCATAGAGCAACTGGTTGAGCTGGAATCAAGTTTTTATTCTTCTGGACTGCCCATAGACTATGCAATTTCAAAGATAAAGCCGTGTGCACTACTAATAGTGGTGCCCAGGTAGGTTCCCACACCATGTGATACTAACCTGCCAGGTTCTTTCTTTTAGTGCCCATAGACTATGAACGTCCAGTCAGTCCACACTTTACTCTGCACTGACTTTCTAAAATGTCAATGCAGTCTAAGCAATTTGTTGAAGGGGGGAGCTGGCTGTCAGATGCACCCAGACTTTCCAGAGAGAAGATAAAAATGGTTTACTACTAAAGGTTTGCAAATGTATTTGAGTGGCATTGATTTCTATTTAAATTTTACAAAAATCTGCATTCTGGAGAATACAGATTGTTTGCTATTTGCTCTGCATGAATTCAGAAAAACAACAGTCAGCCACTTTAGAAATAAAAATGCACTTTCCTCACCACTCGCCTCTCTGGCAACCTCCACTAGTCCCTACTCCCTGTCCAGTTCTCTGCATCTCAGTCATGCTGTAATCTTCGGCCTTGTGTTCATTTGATGCTGGGAATTCTAGTGGCGGGCAGGTCCCTATACGCATGGATAAGTCCCTGCTTAGAGTAGGCATGGATAACAGGATGGCATAGACAGGGCCGGACTGGGACTAAAATTCAGCCCTGGCATTTGAAGTTACACAGGCCCACTTGTCACATGGTGACTGTATAATATCTTTGCACACTTGTAGGCAGGGCCGGTTTTAGGCAAAGTGGGGCCCTAGACTAAGTTTAAAATGGGGCCCAAAATGCTAACATATTGCACATCACACAAAAGCATTTCGGTTGTATTTACAAGCGCTGAGTTCAGGCCGCTAAGTGAGTTTGATCGACAATACTGAAGTTGTTCAACACTTGTTTCCGGGCCTCTTTCCACCGTCTGAGAAAGAATGATGGGACAGAACGATCACTAACAGATTACTAAACCGATCCCCATACAGTATCATGTTATCAGCAGCACATCTACAGTTTACAGCGGCAATGTGCTGCTGAGAACAATGATTTTTGTTCCGGCAAAAACAATCTGAATATGCAGCATTTTACTTGTTTAGTAAAATACACCCCACAGTCCTCCATATAGTATAATACACTCCCTATAGTCCTCCATATATTAAAATACACGGCTCAGTCCTCCACATAGTATAATACACTCCTCATAGTCCTCCATATAGCATAATACACTCCTCATAGTGCTCCATATAGTATAATGCACCGCCATAGTCATCCATGTAGTACAATTCACTTCCCATAGTATAATGCATCCCATAGTTCTTCATATAGTATAACCTATTCCCCATAGTTCTCGATACAGTATAATGCAGCCCACATATAGTATAATGTAGCCACCACCCTACAGAATATAATGCGGCAACCACTGAGTATAATGCAGCCACCCCACAGTATAATGCAGCCACCCCACAGAGTATAATGCAGCCACCCCACAGAGTATAATGTAACCCCACAGAATATAATACAGCCCACCTCCCCATAATATAGTATATAACCCAACCTCCCCCATAGAATATAATATACCCCCACAACAGTATATACCACAGCCACATAGTACATAACATGGCCTCCCCATAGAAGATAATATACTGCCCATAGTATATAGCAAAGCCCGCATAGTATATAGCACAGCCCGCATAGTAGATAACACAGTCCACACAGCAGTATACAGCACAGCTCACACAGTAGTATATACAGCACAGCCCAAGCAGTAGTATATACAGCACAGCCCACACAGTAGTATATACAGCACAGCCCGCACAGTGTTATATATCCTGCACAGCCCGCACAGTGGTATATCCAGCACAGCCTGCACAGTAGTATATCCAGCACAGCCCGCACAGTGGTATATCCAGCACAGCCCACACAGTGGTATATCCAGCACAGCCCACACAGTGGTATATCCAGCACAGCCCGCACAGTGGTATATTCAGCACAGCCCGCACAGTGGTATATCCAGCACAGCCCGCACAGTGGTATATCCAGCACAGCCCGCATAGTGGTATATCCAGCACAGCCCACACAGTGGTATATCCAGCACAGCCCACACAGTGGTATATCCAGCACAGCCCGCACAGTGGTATATTCAGCACAGCCCGCACAGTGGTATATCCAGCACAGCCCGCACAGTGCTATATCCAGCACAGCCCGCACAGTGGTATATCCAGCACAGTCTGCACAGTGGTATATCCAGCACAGCCCGCACAGTGGTATATCCAGCACAGCCCACATCTCTCCTCCGCCCCCCCCCCCGAGAATGTCCCCACAGTCCAGCAAAAAAAAAAAAAAAAAACACTCTCCTCACCTTTCCTCGTGCCCCGCGTTGCTTCCTGCTCCTGTCTCAGGGGCTGCAGTCTGCCTGATATGATATGACGTCATCGCGCACCCGAAGTGTCAGAGGCAGAGCGGGGAATCATGGCAGAGTGAGCATCTCTAGACGCTTTCTCCTCCATCATTGCATTCAACTGCAATTGAATATAGTTGAATGCGACGGCAGGGTGGCAGCGGCAGGGGGAGGCGGATCGAGCGGCCCACGACTGGCACCGGCCCTTCTGGCATTTGCCAGAAGTGCCCGATGGCCTGTCCGGCCCTGGGCATAGAGAATCGTGGGTGACCAGAGAGGGGAGCTATGAGATGGGTATCATTTTTTCTTTTTACATGTTACGTTTATGATGCTCTGAGGTTGGGAGAAACCTTAAGTCATAAAAGGGAAAGTTCAGTTCTTGAATAACTTTGCTGCAAGTGGAATTTCATGGTAAAATACACTTGATTTGGTGAATTTGAGTTCTGTCAGTTTCATTCATCTCTATTTATTATCATGTTTATCTTCAAATTAATTTATACACTCCATTGAGCCAGCGCTTTTGTATACATATTAGGAAGCACTGACTTATCCCACTAAGTGTGGGGTTGGGACAGGATCTCCTGGATTTTAGGAGACCCAGTTAGCTCTGCTATACAACCAGGAGGATACAATACTAGCCCCAGTTACAGGAGAAATCACAAATAAAAAGATTCTATAAAAATGTTCAAATGTCCCCAAAAGGTCTTTTGAGATCTTATGAGGAGCACAGTTCGTAAAATAAATGAAAAAATAAAGAAATTAATGCGTAAAGGAAAAATAAAATAGAACAAAAAATGTAACCAAATAAAACAAAACTAAAAACAAAGAGACAAAGCCAGTCTTAATCACTGTTTCCCATCCCATCCTCATTGAAAAAAAATATGTCCAATATATAAAAATAATTTCTACGGAAAGAGGAAAACATTTTAATATGTAAAACAAAAAAATAAATAGACAGGGATATAGAAGTGACATAAAACTTAAGCCCCATGTATCGCAAAAAAAGGTAAATATTACTAGATTGCAGTGGCGTAATTTGAAACTCGTGGGCCCCGATGTGAAAGCTCCAACGGGGCCCCCAAATATTTTAAATCTTTAGTAGAAATAGTCTTTTTCTATAGGCCAAAGGGACTTTTAGGGCCCCCTAGGCTCCAGGGCCTGGGTGCGATTGCAACCCCTGCACCTGTTGTAGTTACACCCCTGCTTGAATGTCCAAACGAGAACATTTTTAAAACTGCTAAAAGAACATTTAAACCTGAAAATGTGCCTGGTTAAGAAGGGGGGGGAGAATGGGTCGTGTCATGAACTGGTTATTGTGACAGATTACTGAAATTTGAGGATCCCAAACAAATGCAATGCACATCGATGCTTTAACCATTCGCCTTTGATATTTGTTTATTACGATGAGAATAACTGTATACTAAGCATAGAGTCTCGCGTATAATAACCTAAATCCAGAACTGTCAGGGGATGCATTTGAAAGCCTATTAAAGTCTGAGACACGGCGGTGTGCACTTTAGTTTAATGTTGCACACTATGATGCCCAAAGTATCACTGTCAGTGCTGCTCCTTAATGGATGTTGTACATCTCACTGTGTCTTTTCCTAGGATAACAGCTTGCAATTATAATTTTTTTAGTCAGGCAGTAAAGGTATAATTTCCTTGAATATTTTCTGCTGTAAGCTAGAGAAAAACTCGCATACTTGGCTTTTCTTATGTGAGAGTCACCCTAGTGCAGGAGATTTAATAAATGTCTACACACTAGTATAATCTATGACTGGTAAAAGTTTGTATCAATACATAATATAGATCATGCTTCATCATCCTCTTTGTTAATTAAAATGCATTCTGCCCTGGTCATCTCACATAATTACCCTATTTAGACAGTGAATCATTGACATAATGGACAGTATTCATCAAAGCCTGGTAATATTTGGTACTCATTAACCCCCCTAAGATAGAAAAAGAACTGCAGTATGTAATTAAAGCCAACTAAGTCCTCATATTTATTCATAGCTATTAAAATGGAAGACATATTCAGATGAAAACAATATAGTCCCACATTACAAATAGGAAAACACCAATTAGGTTGTAAAATTCTTATAGCAGAGTAGATTCCCATTTTGTTTGTACTTTCAATTATATTACTGTTAAACGAGAATGGAGTTTTCCTATTATTAGGTTGGGACCTTAATGTATGATTAGTGGGGGTCTGAACTAAGGAGCTGTGAGATGGGTTGTTAGGGGTCGAGTTCCCGCTTCTGCACTGGGGGAATCTCGAGCCACTTCCGCTGCGGTCTCCCATTCTTGTCCAGCCGCAGTGGAGCCTGCTCAGCAAGGACGTCGGTCCCAGCGTCTTGCTCATTCTCACTCTGTTCAGAGAGTTAGTGCTGCTTCTCCAGTCTCTGCCATTAAAGTCAGTACTGGTCAGCAGCGAGCGGACTTCTCTGGGACTAAGTCCTTGTCTGCATGTACTGAGCATGCCCAGCGTAAGGTCTCCCGTTGGAGATCGAGGGTCATGTGCTCAGGCTCTGCAGCACATTCCATTGGTCCTCTTGGCAGGTCCTAGAAGGGCAAAAGTGCTGTGGCCACTTCCTGTGCTGCTCCTATATAAACTGCGCATGACCGCACGGCCATGCGCTAGTATTGTCTAACAATTGTTGATGTGTGTATGTTGTGAGTGCAAGTCGTCCTTGGAAACCCCTTCCCTATTGAATGTCTGTTCGCGGAAGGTGTATGGCTGCTACCTAGCGCCCGACTTAGCCTACAGCACTAGACACACATCTCAGCGTCCTGTAGCTGTGCCTGCCAGTACGGCGCCGTGCGCCTGCCTTGCGCTTTCCATACCCGAGTCTGGGTGGTTAGTGGCGTCCGTTAGTGCGGCATCGCTCGCACTCTTGTGCACTTATACTTCTTAAGGTTCTCTACACACCCAGTTGCGGTGTTACGCCAGCAAGGGTCTAATCGGGCTCCAATCCCTTCTGGGGTTAAGTCCGCTGACCACTTGCTCGCGCACTAGTGCGGTACTGCGGTCCTGTGGATTAACAGGATCGCTTTCTTCACGCTGGGTGAGGTTTAACCCACGCGTGTATCCTTTAGTGTACCGCCATATTGTCCGTCTTGCTAGCTGCAGGGTCTTTTACCTGCACGGTGGACCTCGGACTGCGAACGCACCTAGTTTCGTACCATCTATACATGGTGCGTTCCGCCAGTCCTTAACATAATACTAGCGCCAAGGTCTGGCTAGTATGGCGGACATTCAGCAATCTTTGCGGTATATCCAGCAGTTGGAGGGTAGGTTGAAGGTTCTCGAGAACTCAACCTCAGCTGTGGATGTTACCGCAGTTGCTGTAAAGGCTGCTGGCGTGGCGGCAGCAACCTTGTCCACTGCCACCCCTGTTCCGACATTATCCCGCCTCCCGTTGCCAGAAAAATTTTCTGGAGATTGCAAAACTTGTAGGGGATTCGTGAGTCAGTGCTCTATCCACCTCGAGCTCCTGGCTGCACGTTTTCCTACAGAGCGGGCTAAGGTGGGATTTATTGTCTCGCTGTTGTCGGACAGGGCGTTGGAGTGGGCTACGCCGCTGTGGGAGCGTGATGATCATGTGGTGCAGAGTGCTCCGTTGTTTCTGGGCACGCTGAAAAAGGTCTTTCTAGGACCTCAACTCACCCATGATACAGCGCTCCAACTACTGGCATTAACTCAGGGTGAGTCCTTGGTCAGCCATTTTTCCGTCCGATTCCGTACTTTAGCTTCCGAGCTGGAGTGGTCGGATAAAGCCCTTATCCCCATATTCTGGAGGGGCCTGGCTGACCATGTTAAGGACGCTCTGGCCACTAGGGAGATTCCTGCCACACTGGAGGAGTTAATATCTATTTCTACTCGTATAGACCTCCGTTTTAACGAGCGGAGGTTGGAACGAGCCCAGTGTAGGCAGAGGTTTCGGCTGGCTCCTACCTTCGCCAAACCTTTGAAATCTCCAGTCCAGGCATCTGAGTCACATGAGACCTTGGAGGTGACACGAGCGGGATCCAAGTCTCAGTCCGCTCGTGCACATAAGGTTCGTCATGTTTGCCAGCAGTCAGGACGTCTTGCCTCCAAGAGTCCTCAGCGGTCGGGGAAACGTCAGCGTCTAGTGGCAGTTGGAGGAGGTACACTAGACACGGCGACGTTTGCCTCAAAGTTGTCCTTCAAGGGGACAATTACCATAGGTCCATCCACTCTCACGGTCGAGCTATGCTTGGACTCTGGGGCAGAGGGTAACTTTATGTCCTCCGCCTTTGCCCAGCGTCACGCAATACCCTTGGTGATGCTCGCCCAGCCAGTGACCGTTCGAGTGGTAAATGGGTCAACACTACCTTCACAGATTACCCACCAAACCATTCCTTTCACCCTATCTGTGTCTCCATCACATCAGGAGATAATCTCCCTATTAGTCATTCCTGAGGGAATTGATGAGGTCCTGTTGGGGATGCCATGGCTTCGCTACCATTCTCCTCATATTGAGTGGTCCTCTGGGAGAATTTTGGGATGGAGTAAATCCTGTGAGGGTAGATGTCAGAGGGAGTGCGTTCAGGTTGCTACTACACAGGTACCCGCAGATCTTTCCTCTCTCCCCAAGCACTATTGGTCCCATGCAGACGTGTTCTCCAAAAGAGCTGCGGAGACCCTTCCGCCTCACCGCCCCTATGACTGTCCTATTGACCTCTTGCCTGGTGCTGAGCCTCCCCGGGGTTGAGTCTACCCGTTATCTCTCCCGGAGACGGAGGCAATGTCCCAGTATATTCAGGAGAATCTGGCAAGAGGATTCATTAGGAAGTCAGTGTCACCGGCAGGGGCTGGGTTCTTCTTCGTACAGAAGAAGACTGGAGACTTACGTCCATGCATAGACTACAGGGGTCTTAACGCAATTACCGTTAAGAACAAGTATCCATTACCCCTGATATCTGAGCTCTTTGATAGGCTACGGGGAGCAAAGGTATTTACAAAGTTAGATCTGCGGGGTGCTTACAACCTGATTCGCATCCGTGAGGGGGATGAATGGAAGACGGCTTTTAACACCAGGGATGGGCACTATGAATATCTAGTGATGCCCTTTGGGCTCTGTAATGCCCCAGCCGTTTTCCAAGACTTTGTGAACGACATCTTTCGGGATATGCTCACCACCTCGGTCGTAGTCTATCTGGATGACATTCTCATCTACTCTCCAGATATAGACTCCCATCGGAGAGATGTTCGCAAAGTCTTCGACCTCTTACGGGCAAACTCCCTCTACGCTAAGTTGGAGAAGTGTGTGTTTGAGCAGGAGTCCTTGCCTTTCCTTGGATATATCATTTCTGCCCAGGGTTTGGCTATGGATCCTGCCAAGCTACAGGCTGTAATGGACTGGCAGGAACCCCATTCTCTTAAAGCGGTGCAGCGCTTTATGGGGTTCATTAATTATTATCGCCAGTTCATTCCACACTTCTCAACTTTGGTAGCTCCCTTGGTCGCCCTCACCAAGAAGGGAGCAAATCCCAAGTTGTGGTCAGAGGAGGTCTCCAAGGCCTTTCTCTCGATTAAGTCACACTTCGCTAGCGCTCCCATCCTACATCGCCCCGATGTAGATAAACCATTCATCTTGGAGGTGGATGCCTCATCCGTTGGTGCTGGAGCAGTCCTTTTCCAAAAGGATGCTCAAGGTCGGAAGCATCCTTGCTTCTTCTTCTCCAAGACCTTCACACCAGCGGAGAGGAATTATTCCATCGGGGACAGGGAGTTGCTAGCTATGAAGTTGGCTTTTTCAGAGTGGAGACACCTCTTGGAGGGAGCTCGCTTTCCCTTCCAAGTCTTCACTGACCACAAGAACTTGGTGTATATACAGACGGCCCAGCGGCTGAATTCTCGCCAGGCTAGATGGTCCCTGTTCTTCTCCCGGTTCCATTTTACTCTCCATTTTCTCTCCGGGGAGAAGAACGTTCGTGCCGACGCTCTCTCCCGCTCCGTAGTGTCATCTGAGGAGGAGGAGGAGGAGCCTCGGCTTATTGTCCCTTCTGAGAGCCTGAGAACTGTAGCTCCGGTTTCGCTAGAGTCTGTGCCCCCGGGCAAGACTTTCGTGCCAGCTAACTTGCGACCGGAGGTTCTCTCTTGGGCTCACTCCTCCAGAGTGGGGGGGCATTTTGGGACCAAGAGGACATCAGAGCTTTTGGCGAGAACATACTGGTGGCCGCATATGGCCCGAGATGTCAGGGACTACATTCAGGCGTGCGTTTCTTGCGCCCAGAATCGGTCTCCTCGGCAACGGCCTGCTGGGTTGCTTTACCCTCTACCGGTGGCAGACAGGCCCTGGGAGATGGTCGGAATGGACTTTGTGGTGGGTCTACCCAAGTCGCGTGGCTGCTCCATTATTTGGGTTGTCACTGACCATTTCTCTAAGATGGTGCATTTGGTGCCGCTTCCTCGGTTACCCTCAGCACGGGCCTTGGCGGTGTTGTTCGTTAAACACGTTTTCCGTTTGCATGGTATGCCTGATAAAATTGTCAGCGATCGGGGTCCCCAGTTCGCATCTCGGTTTTGGAGAGAGCTCTGCCGTTTACTCAGCATAGAGTTAAACCTCTCCTCTGCTTACCATCCCGAGACGAATGGGTTGGTGGAGAGAACCAACCAGACTCTGGTGACATATTTGCGACATTTCGTCTCTGCTAGGCAGGATGACTGGGCATCTTTGCTACCTTGGGCGGAATTTGCCCTGAACAACGCCGTAGCCGATTCCACTGGTCAAACTCCTTTTCTCCTTAATTACGGCCAGCATCCGCGTGTCCCTGTGCCCATGCCCGTGTCCTCCACCGATTCTAGGGTGGCAGACTGGGCGGTGGAGGCACGTGACATCTGGGACCGCACACAGGATGCTATCCGGGCCTCCAAGGAGAGAATGAGGGTTTCGGCTGATACACACCGGCGCCCCGCTCCGGTCTTTGCTCCCGGCGACTTAGTGTGGCTCTCCGCCCGTAACATCAGGCTGCGAGTTGAGTCCACTAAGTTTGCTCCTCGCTACATTGGCCCGTTTAAAGTTCTGGAACAGGTCAACCCTGTGGTTTACCGTTTGGCCATTCCTCCACGCCTTGGTATCACCGATACCTTTCACGTTTCCCTCTTAAAGCCCGTTCGTTTGTCTCGGTTTTCTGAGTCATCTGCTGGGACATCGGGTTCATCCACGGATGAATTTGAGGTGAATGCTATTGTGGGAAGCAAGGTGGTACGTGGCAAAAAATTTTTTTTGGTGGATTGGAAGGGTCATGGTCCAGAGGATAGAACCTGGGAGCCTGTGGAGCACATTCGGGCTCCGCAGCTCATTGCTGCCTTTGAACGTAGCGAGGCCCAAGGAGGGGGGGGCCCTAGGAGGGGGGGTAATGTTAGGGGTCGAGTTCCCGCTTCTGCACTGGGGGAATCTCGAGCCACTTCCGCTGCGGTCTCCCATTCTTGTCCAGCCGCAGTGGAGCCTGCTCAGCAAGGACGTCGGTCCCAGCGTCTTGCTCATTCTCACTCTGTTCAGAGAGTTAGTGCTGCTTCTCCAGTCTCTGCCATTAAAGTCAGTACTGGTCAGCAGCGAGCGGACTTCTCTGGGACTAAGTCCTTGTCTGCATGTACTGAGCATGCCCAGCGTAAGGTCTCCCGTTGGAGATCGAGGGTCATGTGCTCAGGCTCTGCAGCACATTCCATTGGTCCTCTTGGCAGGTCCTAGAAGGGCAAAAGTGCTGTGGCCACTTCCTGTGCTGCTCCTATATAAACTGCGCATGACCGCACGGCCATGCGCTAGTATTGTCTAACAATTGTTGATGTGTGTATGTTGTGAGTGCAAGTCGTCCTTGGAAACCCCTTCCCTATTGAATGTCTGTTCGCGGAAGGTGTATGGCTGCTACCTAGCGCCCGACTTAGCCTACAGCACTAGACACACATCTCAGCGTCCTGTAGCTGTGCCTGCCAGTACGGCGCCGTGCGCCTGCCTTGCGCTTTCCATACCCGAGTCTGGGTGGTTAGTGGCGTCCGTTAGTGCGGCATCGCTCGCACTCTTGTGCACTTATACTTCTTAAGGTTCTCTACACACCCAGTTGCGGTGTTACGCCAGCAAGGGTCTAATCGGGCTCCAATCCCTTCTGGGGTTAAGTCCGCTGACCACTTGCTCGCGCACTAGTGCGGTACTGCGGTCCTGTGGATTAACAGGATCGCTTTCTTCACGCTGGGTGAGGTTTAACCCACGCGTGTATCCTTTAGTGTACCGCCATATTGTCCGTCTTGCTAGCTGCAGGGTCTTTTACCTGCACGGTGGACCTCGGACTGCGAACGCACCTAGTTTCGTACCATCTATACATGGTGCGTTCCGCCAGTCCTTAACATGGGTCTTCAATGTTTACCCAGACACAGGGATGGACATCCATACTAGACCAGCCTGTTCACGTGAATGGGGCTTAGCTGTTTATCAGATAGTTGTGATGTTCAATCTTCTAAAAGCCCTAATACACAATGTAGAAATTGACTGAACCTGATCGTCTCATATATAGGGAGATGTTGGCGGATGGTATTGGGGAAATAAGGATCAGCCGGTTGGAGTTCAATCACCCAATCCTTTTATTTCTCGAGGATCATTCTATCAGTGGCTCTGTAGTAGAGAACACAAGAGTGTTCGACTGTGCAATTCTGTGTATGAGGGACTGTGGAGAGATAGCTTTGGTCCAAACAATAGTTTATCAGATACTTATCTAATGTGTATGTTCAACTTTACAGTCTAATGTCCAAATTGATTCTTATATGATTAGAATCTATTGTAGCACGGTGTCTCAGTGGATAGCATTGCAGCCTTGCAGCGCTGGGGTCCCAGATTCAAATTCCGAGGACAACATCTGCAAGGAGTTTGTATATTCTCCCCATGCTTGCAAGGGTTTCCTCTAGGTACTCTAGTTTCCACCCACACTCCAAAGACATACTGTTAGGGAATACAGATTGTGAGCCCAATGGGGACGATAATGTCTGTAAAGCGCTGTAGAAATAATGGTGCTATATAAGTGAGTAAAATAAAAAAAATAAAATGTGTTTGCAATGATAAGCTGCATCGGAGCTGTCTATAGTTATTTAGCACCATTAATTCCACAGTGCTTTATAGACATCATCGTCACTGTCCGCACTGGAGCTCATAATCTACATTTCTTACTAGTATGTCTTATGAGTGTGAGGTGAAATCAGAGTACCAGGAGGAAACTTATGCCAACATCAGGAGAACATACAAACTCCTTGCAGAAGTTGTATTTGGTGGGATTTGAATGCAGACCCCAAGTTCTGCAAGGCTACTGTGCTAACCACTGAGTCATGTCTTTCAACCATTCCTCTCTCTTCTACAGTTGAAATAACAAGTATATACAAAGAAAAGTCTGAGATGATATGGGGAGACATAATTTGTTTATGACCCCCCAAAAAATCATAGTATAAGTCAACTTTATATTTAAAAAAAATGAAGGGTCCAATTCATCAATGTGTCACCATAAGAATTCTGGCTAAAAACACCTTAAAATATTGCAACATTTTTGCTCAAAGATGCGAAAATATGTTGGTGTTTTTACATCAGACCCGGCCAGCTTTTCCAAAGTAGGTAGACCTGGGGAATGATGGGACGTAGCGAAACCCGTCCAGCAGTTCATCAAAATTAACGCCACTCTGGTGGCATAAATTATGCCAGAAATGTGCTGGAGTAACATTTCTAGTGGGGATACCACTTGATGTACCTAATTGAAAAAGTGACATGCACCTCTTAGTGAATTTAACCCCTTCATGACCTTGGGATTTTTCGTTTTTCCGTGTTCGTTTTTCACTCCCCTCCTTCTCAGAGCCATAACTTTTTTATTTTTCTGTCAATTTGGCCATGTGAGGGCTTATTTTTTGCGGGACGAGTTGTACTTTTGAAGAACATCATTGGTTTTAGCATGTCGTGTACTAGAAAACAGGAAAAAAATTCCAAGTGCAGTGTAATTGCAAAAAAAGTGCAGTCCCACACTTGTTTTTTGTTTGGCTTTTTTGCTAGGTTCACTAAATGCTAAAACTGACCTGACATTATGATTCTCCAGGTCAGTAGAGAAGAGAGGTTAGTAGAGTTCATAGACACCTAACATGGCTAGGTTATTTTTTACCTAAGTGGTGAAAAAAAATTCCAAACTTTGCTAAAAAAAATAAATAAATTGTGCCATTTTCCGATACTCGTAGCGTCTCGATTTTTCATGATCTGGGGTCGGTTGAGGGCTTATTTTTTGCGTGCCGAGATGATGTTTTTAATGATAGCATTTTGGTGCAGATACGTTCTTTTGATCGCCCATTATTGCATTTTAATGCAATGTCGCGGTGACCAAAAAAACGTAATTCTGGCGTTTCGAATTTTATTCTCGCTACGCCGTTTAGCGATCAGGTTAATGCTTTTTTTAATTGATAGATCGGGCGATTCTGAACGCGGTGATACCAAATATGTGTAGATTTGATTTTTTTTATTGATTTATTTTGATTGGGGCGAATTTTTTTTTTATTTTTTTCACATTTTTTTTACTTTTGCCATGCTTCAATAGCCTCCATGGGAGGCTAGAAGCAGGCACAATGCGATCGCCTCTGCTACATAGCAGCGATCTGATGTTCGCTGCTATGTAGCAGAAGATCAGGTGTGCTGTGAGCGCTGACCACAGGGTGGCGCTCACAGCTAGCGGCGATTGGTAAACATAGAGGTCTCAAGAACCTCTATGGTTACAATGTACAAGCATCGCCGACCTCCGATCATGTGACGGGGATTGGCGATGCCGTTATTTCCGGCCGCCCGGACGGATTCGGTAGTTAAATGCCGCTGTCTGCGTTTGACAGTGGCATTTATTATTATTATTATTATTATTATTATTATTATTATTATTATTGTTTATTTATATAGCACCATTGATTCCATGGTGCTGTACATGAGAAGGGGTTACATACAAGTTACAAATATCACATACAGTAAACAAACTAACAATGACGGACTGATACAGAGGGGCGAGGACCCTGCCCTTGCGGGCTTACATTCTACAGGATTATGGGGAAGGAGACAGTAGGTTGAGGGTTGCAGGAGCTCCGGTGTTGGTGAGGCGGTAGCTCCGGTGTTGGTGAGGCGGTAGCTCCGGTGTTGGTGAGGCGGTAGCTCCGGTGTTGGTGAGGCGGTAGCTTCGATAGTGATGAGGCAGCAGCGGTGTCAGTGCAGGCTGTAGGCTTTTCTGAAGAGATGAGTTTTCAGGTTCCGTCTGAAGGATCCGACTGTGGTTGATAGTCGGACGTGTTGGGTCAGAGAGTTCCAGAGGATGGGGGATATTCGGGAGAAGTCTTGGAGGCGATTGGATGAGGAGCGAATAAGTGTGGAGGAGAGAAGGAGGTCTTGGGAGGACCGGAGATCACGTGAGGGAAGATATCGAGAGATTAGTTCAGAGATATATGGAGGAGACAGGTTGTGGATGGCTTTGTAGGTCAGTATTAGTAATTTGAACTGGATACGCTGAGGGAATGGGAGCCAGTGAAGAGATTTGCAGAGGGGGGAAGCGGAGGAGTAGCGAGGAGAGAGATGGATTAGTCGGGCAGCAGAGTTAAGGATGGACTGGAGAGGTGCAAGGGTGTTAGCAGGGAGGCCACAGAAAAGGATGTTGCAGTAGTCAAGGCGGGAAATGATGAGGGCGTGCACAAGCATTTTAGTAGATTGGGGGTTGAGGAAAGGACGGATCCTGGAGATATTTTTGAGCTGGAGGCGACAGGAGGTGGAAAGAGCTTGGATGTGTGGTTTGAAGGACAGGGCAGAGTCGAAGGTTACTCCGAGGCAGCGGACTTCGGGTACAGGGGAAAGCATGATGTCATTGACTGCGATAGATAGGTCAAGTAATGAAGATTTGTGGGATGGAGGAAAGATGATGAGTTCAGATTTGTCCACATTGAGTTTGAGGAAGCGAGAGGAGAAGAAGGAGGATATGGCTGATAGGCACTCTGGGATTCTGGACAGCAGAGCGGTGACGTCTGGGCCAGAGAGGTAGATCTGAGTGTCGTCAGCATAGAGGTGGTACTGGAATCCATGGGACTTTATGAGTTGTCCCAAGCCAAGTGTATAGATGGAGAAGAGTAGGGGTCCTAGAACAGAGCCTTGGGGGACTCCAACAGAGAGAGGGTGGGATGAGGAGGTAGTATGGGAGTGGGAGACGCTGAATGTGCGGTTGGAAAGGTACGAGGCGATCCAGGATAGGGCGAGGTCTTTGATGTCAGAGGAGGAGAGGATTTAATTAGTTAATAGGCACGGGCAGATCGCGATTCTGCCCACGCCTATTACGGGCACATGTCAACTGTTCAAAACAGCTGACATATACCGGCTTTGATGCGGGCTCACCGCCAGAGCCCGCATCAAAGCGGGGCTTCTGACCTCGGACGTACTCTCCCGTCCGAGGTCAGAAAGGTGTTAATGCATCTCATTCAGCACTCTTTTCATTAAGACCGGGGGAGAAAAATATTTTGCCCAAATATTTTTTACATTTTTCCTTTCCCCTAAGGTTAGAGGCAGATAAGATTATGCCACTTCAGTAAGTGATGGGGTAAATTAACTGCTACTGCTCGCTCTTCATGGGGACATGCATATGCCACAGAGCATGCCCACATCACTTCCACAGTCAACGGTCATTTTCTTTTGTTAGGTTTCTGTTTTAAGAGTACAAGCAAAATGACTGCATCAAATTGTAAAAAAGTAATCCAAAAAAGAATGAAAAATACACAATTAGAATGTTTATTTCAGAAATATTTGTAATGTAATCAAACATAAGTTAATATTTTCCCTATAAGGATGACTGAACAAAATACATCCCCATCAACAGTACATACTAATATGTCTACTGTTAAAAGACATTGCTCTGGCTTCACATATTAGTGTGAGTATACAAACAAATCTGTTTTGAGATTAAAGTCCATAACTTCCAAAAAGCCTCCAAAAATATCAAACATGTCCAATCCACTAGGCACCATTCTTTACAAAACTTTAGATGTGTGTAATTCCCTCTCCAGTGTTTGCTGTTTTACACTCCTTACATTAGACAGAACTAATGTGTATTGGCACCTTAAGATTTCTCCATTAGCCTTGCCAGCAGAAGTCACAGATCTTCTACAGGAGGAAACATTTTAGCTTTGTTAGACACACTGTTCACATCAAAGACCATTGGAACAGCTGTAATGTAATTGTACAGCATGTTGTATCTAAATGAACATTAACAGCAGCATTACAGAACAGCATGCGCCAAAGAAAAAAGCAAAAAGCATTTATTTTACTTGGGAGGATAATTTGATGCAAATTTTGTGTGTCTGCTAGAGGTAGTGGAGTTTCCAAACTATTTTTTTTATATATAATTTGATCCTTTGGTGTGTTTTTAAACATTTAATCATGTTCCAGAATGGGCACTCTGTATTTGAGATGCATACTCATCCCATAACTGTCCAGTATTAGAGAAGTTTTCCAGGACTTTAAATTGATGATGTATCCTTAGGATCGGATAATATATTGGTGGCGTCCAACTCCTGGGACCCTCACAGATCAGCTAATTGAAGGAGTGCATCGGATGTAGCAAAGGTACTGCAAGGTCTCTCACGTTAACTTGTTTGTTGATGTCCCAGAAATGTCTGAACAAAGGGATGCAGGGAGTTAAAACCATAAATACTGTATGTGATATAGATGGCTAACGATGAAAAAAACAATTTATCCAATTTAAATCCATTATGAATTTCTTCAAAAATATGAATTTGCCAGAATATGATTGCGATTCTACTTATGGTACTCAAATCTGGCCACCATTTTTCTGGTTTCTTAATCCAGGAGGCGGTTACAAAAATCATATCCTCAACACCGCTACTTCCACCAGTCTTCTGGGCAGTTCAAAAAAAACAGAAGAGAATAGTGACAGCACAGAGAATCTGATAGGGGGACCAGTGGCAGGAGAGGTATAAGGGTACCGTCACACAGTGGCATTTTGATCGCTACGACGGCACGATTCGTGACGTTCCAGGGATATACTTACGATCTCGCAGTGTCTGACACGCTCCTGCGATCAGGGACCCCGCTGAGAATCGTACGTCGTAGCAGATCGTTTGAAACTTTCTTTTGTCGTCAAGTGTCCCGCTTTGGCGGCATGATCGCATGGTGTAACAAAGGTGTGCACGATATTGTATACGATGTGCGCATAGTAACCAACAGCTTCTACATCGCAAATACGTCGTGAAATTATCGCTCCAGCGTCGTGCATTGCGAAGTGTGACAGCAGTCTACGACGCTGGAGCGATATTGGAGCGATGCTGGAGCGTCACGGATCGTGCCGTTGTAGCGACCAAAGCGCCACTGTGAGATGGTACACTAAGGAGGACTGAAGAGAGATGGATTTGAGGGTTTTTTTTTTAATGCAAATCAAATTTCCTGCCCAAATTTCCATAATGCAAACCTGTTAAATTGGAATTTCAAATGGAATTGGAAATTAAACTTCTTAAAAGGCATCTTTATGCATCACATGTCATCACAGTGATGCCAAGCACAATTGCCTGTTATTGATTATGTCAGTAGAAGGGCTAGAACATTTCTTCTAATAAACGGTAACTACGATGTTCCCTCCATAAGCAACTGCGCCAGCAGATTGACGTCACAAACTATAAAAAATGCCCTTGGATTAATAGTGCCAGCTTTGTGTTCTGTAAACAGATTGCCTTCCAATAAACAATGCCAGCAGAATGACTCCATACTACCAGCAGAGTGCACCCAGTCAGCAGCCATGCCACCAGAATGAATCTTTATAACCAGCGTAGCTTAGATAGCCCTGATACCTTCTGAGGCAATACACGATAATAATATGTAATGTATCAAAATATTAATTAGGCGTAACATTAACATGTAGATTTCATAAACTTGGTTCCAATCACAATCACCACCTTAATTCCTTAGCTTTACTGTCTCTCAGAAACAATTGGTTGTGAAAAGTTTCTCAAGCATTTTCATGGCTCCGAATACTTATACCATTATAGACTAGCCAAATCTGATGGTTAATTGCAAGTTAGAAAAGTTTTTATATGCCTGGAAGTTGTCCATAAGTCTAACGATTTGATGACTGATGATGCAGGGAGAAAATAAAGAACAATACTAAGGGCCTACCACATAGCGCTTGTAATACCACTGATGTACATGGCACTTGCCAAATAAAGCTTCATTAGGAAGTACATAAAATAACACAATCTGCCTCTAGCCAGCCGCTCGTTATAATATAGGAAAGGGAAAAAGCAACTAAACTTGATAGACACTAGCTGTTGGGGATTGTATTTTCCTATAAAGATAAGCACATTGTCGATAAATAGATGTATACCAAACTAAGCAGAGGATGAGTATTAGATGGATGATGGAGAAATTAAATAGACAGATAGAAAGATAGATAGAAAGAAAGAAAGATAGATAGATAGATGGATAGATAGATAGATTGATAGAAGAAAGATGACTCTTATTGCAGGCATCCTGTCCATAGACATACTGTTATGAGCTATTCTATCAATGTTCTTGCGTCCTTCTCGGGGTCAGAGGGCACATGTGGAAGAGCTATTGCCTGGTAGGACTCTGGTACAATGATTGTTTGTATATAGAATGTGTGCTCTGAACTGGTTTTCCAAATCAATGGTTAGATGGCTAGAACAAAGCTAGAAATAAATACTTCCCTGTTCTTTTGGGATTTTTGGATAAATATTCAATATTATGTTGTTTAGGGAACCATTTCTACCTGGATGGTAAGAGATATGCAACTTTGCAATACACTTTTTGATTCAATCGCTAACCATTTTCAAGATTGTATTTTTCCAAAAGAGAAAATAAGCTTTATGCAAAATACAAAGGATGTGATTCATTAAGACTGCCATTGTGAACTTAATTAATAAAGATGCCACTTAATGGATTGGGTGCAGCTTACAATTGACGTGTGGCACAGTAGCATCTATTTTGATGAAATAGACAGGTGGGATTCGCAATGCTTGCTCGGCTAGGCTTATCCACTTTAGCGGAGTTGGTCACGACTGCTTAAAACCACCACCACTTGCAATGTTTTTGTGTACCTTTTGCATTCTGCAAAAACTTTGCATTTGAAGATGTTTTAAAATTCTTTTATGAATAAGGCCGTTGTTTCAGACTATTCCTATTTTCAAACTTTGACCTCAGGATTCTCAAAAATTCTGTTGCTACGTCAGTTACCTATAAGTCCTATTCCTCCAAATTAGTGTCTTTTTGCCCACTAAAAAGCTGGTATGCGTTGGTTTAGCTCTACCTTTTTTTTACAGTGTAGAACATAGCAGTCGACTGTGGTTTTGGTTACTCAATCACTTCTCAAAAAAAAAAATCTATACTGCATGGTATACATTTCTTTATTATATGAGTCTATTATCAACATATGCCACTATATGCCAATACTGTGTGGCACATACAAGATCCTGCTCTCTTTTACAGGCATGGGCAGAACGGTGGCTCAGTTTTGCATTGCAGTGCTGGGGTCTTGGGTTCAATTTCCATCAAGGACAACATCTACAAGGAGTTTGTATGTTCTCCACATGTTTGCATGGGTTTCCTCCGGGTTCTCTGGTTTCCTCCAACACCCCAAAATCATACTGATAGGGAATATAGATTGTGACCCCCAAATGGGGACAGTGCCAATAATATCTGTAAAGTGCTGTGGAATATGATGGTGCTATATAAGTGAGTAAAATAAATAAATAAAAAATGCATATACAGTCATGGCCAAAAGTATTGACACCCCTGCAATTCTGTCAGATAATACTCATTTTCTTCCTGAAAATGATTGCAAACACAAATTATTTGGTATTATTATCTTCATTTAATTTGTCTTAAATGAAAAAACACAAAAGAGAATGAAGCAAAAAGCAAAACATTGATCATTTCACACAAAACTCCAAAAATGGGCCAGACAAAAGTATTGGTACCCTCAGCTGGAGACCCAGCTTTCTCACACTGGGCCCTATATTATGCTGCAAAATTTATTGGTAGTCTTCAGACTTCATAATGCCATGCACACGGTCAAGCAGTCCAGTGCCAGAGGCAGCAAAGCAACCCCAAAATATCAGGGAACCTCCACCATGTTTGACTGTAGGGACTGTGTTCTTTTCTTTGAATGCCTCTTTTTTTTCTCCTGTAAACTCTATGTTGATGCCTTTGCCCAAAAAGCTCTACTTTTGTCTCGTCTGACCAGAGAACATTCTTCCAAAACGTTTTAGGCTTTTTCAGGTAAGTTTTGGCAAACTCCAGCCTGGCATTTTAATTTCTCAGAGTAAGAAGTGGAGTGTTCCTGGGTCTCCTACCATACAGTCCCTTTTCATTCAGATGCCGATGGATAGTACGGGTTGACACTGTTGTACCCTTGGACTGCAGGGTAGCTTGGACTTGTTTGGATGTTAGTCGAGGTTCTTTATCCAACATCCGCACAATCTTGCGTTGAAATCTCTTGTCAATTTTTCTTTTCCGTCCACATCTAGGGAGGTTAGCCACAGTGCCATGGGCTTTAAACCTCTTGATGACACTGCGCACGGTAGACACAGGAACATTCAGGTCTTTGGAGATGGACTTGTAGCCTTGAGATTGCTCATGCTTCCTCACAATTTGGTTTCCTAAGTCCTCAGACAGTTCTTTGGTCTTCTTTCTTTTCTCCATGCTCAATGTGGTTCACACAAGGACACAGGACAGAGGTTGAGTCAACTTTAATCCATGTCAACTGGCTGCAAGTGTGATTTAGTTATTGCCAACACCTGTTAGGTGCCACAGATAAGTTACAGGTGCTGTTAATTACACAAATTAGAGAAGCATCACATGATTTTTTGAACAGTGTCAATACTTTTGTCCACCCCCGTTTTTATGTTTGGTGTGGAATTATATCCAATTTGGCTTTAGGACAATTCTTTTTGTGTTTTTTCATTTAAGACAAATTAAATGAAGATAATAATACCAAATAATTTGTGTTTGCAAAAATTTTAAGGAAGAAAATGAGTATTATCTGACAGAATTTCAGGGGTGTCAATACTTTTGGCCATGACTGTAAGATGTATTCCTACAGCAGAGGGCTTTGTGAGCAGAGAGCATACCTACCGGAAGCAGAGATTCTGAAAATGCTGAATGCTGGATACTGCAGTATAATAAGGAATTACAAAACTTTGGATTTTACAAGAATTAAACTCTATGAACAAAGTTCCATAAAATGCCCCTTAAACATTTTTTGTCTTTGTATGCAAATTGCCTCTTCTGAGAAAAAGAGGACTTAAACTCTATAGCGCCACCTGTTGGAAGTAGCGATCCTACAAGTCACAATCAACCCTTTAACGAGTCGTGCAATATGACTTAGGATAAAAGACAAATCAATATCTCAATTCGCAGACACTGTGTTTCGGGCTGTTGGCCCTCGTCAGTGCGAAGCATGAGAACTGATTTGGCAAGGTGAGAGGCTCTGGACTGGGGTCTAAAGGGTATCGTTTCTCCTTATGGAGAGTGACATACCATCTCTGGCTTGTCAAGGTAAGGAGGCTTATTCGCCATGCAATGCTCCTCTGGGAAATCTTGTCTTTGTGTAAGACGAGCATTAACATATGAATAATATAGTCTGCTGTACTTGAGGTAAACACCAGTTCACTTTTGGCATTAAATTGCAATTGAATTCTGGCATTAAACTGCGTATGAGTTAAAGTGTGTATTTTAATTATTTTAATTAGCAAATAATTAGATACAGGGTAGAGGATGGAGTGCTGCCCATTTGGCACATAGTGGAACTCCTAACACAACTTTTACATTATTATAGCCATATAAAAGCTTGCCGTCTTCATAGGGAATGTTTAAAATAACTTATTAATGTAAATGCAATGCAAATGAAAGTACTTTGTTCCAGGCATTCTTCAAGTAAACCAAGTAATAAATCAATTCTAGAATCTCATTACTACCACTTAACATAAAAATAATTATGCATATAGCTTTACCACTGCAATCAAATTGAGTTACCTGGATGTCATCAATCACCAGTTCTGCCCAACATGTATACAGCAAGTGCAATGTATAGCTACCATATGCATGGGACTATATCTTTTAGCCAGAGACATAGCTGGCAAGGGGATACCGCGGTATGTATCTCAGGTGCTTAGTGCCAGCTAGCCTCTTTTGCCTGGCAGATGTATTTAGAAATGCATCTAGGGCAGAGAACTGAGCCTCTGCCCTGAGTGAAGGAAAGACTCACTACAGCTCTGATATTGGCTCTTCATAAACATGTGTGTATAAAATATGTAGATAAATATATACAAATATATATACAAAATTCTGCTTTTTATAAGGCTTTGCTCACACAAAATCCAAACTTTCATTTGGCACTCTCACCGAGGAATTGTACTGAACATAACGCCGCAATGTATCAATACATGCCATCATATACCATAAAGATGCATACGTGATGCATAAACACTTTTTTGTTTTTGCTCCCATTGTTCATGAGCTGAACTTTAAAGATCTACGACTTTTTCTATGTACACAAAACGCCTTAAGGTACCTTCACACATAATGATTTCGTTAACGATATAGTTGCTTTTTGTGACGTAGCAACAATATCGTTAACTAAATCGTTATGCGTGACAGCGACCAACGATCAGGCCCCTGCTGGGAGATTGTTGGTCGCTGGGAATGATCAGGACCTTTTTTTGGTCGCTGATCACCCGCTGTCATCGCTGAATCGGCGTGTGTGACGCCGATCCAGCAATGTGTTCACTGGTAACCAGGGTAAATATCGGGTTACTAAGCTCAGAGCCGCGCTTAGTAACCCAATATTTACCCTGGTTACCATTGTAAAAGTTAAAAAAAAAAACAGTACATACTCACATTCCGATTGTTGTCATGCCCCCCGTCGTCAGCTTCCCTGCACTGACTGTGAGCGCCGGCTGACGCCCGGGGACGTGACAGACATTGGAATGTGAGTATGTACTGTTTTATTTTTTTTTACTTTTACAATGGTAACCAGGGTAAATATCGGGTTACTAAGCGCGGCCCTGCGCTTAGTAACCCGATATTTACCCTGGTTACCCGGGGACTTCGACATCGTTGAAGACAGTTTCAACGATGCCGAAGTCTTTGCCCTGATCGTTGGTCGCTGGAGAGAGCTGTCTGTGTGACAGCTCCCCAGCGACCACACAACGACTTACCAACGATCACGGCCAGGTCGTATCGCTGGTCATGATCGTTGGTAAGTCGTTTAGTGTAACGGTACCTTTATTCTCTCAAATATTGTTCACAAATTTTTCAAAAACTATGTTAGTGAGCGCTTCTCCTTCGCCGAGATAATCCATGCTCCTTATCGGTTTGGCATGTCAAGGTGCTGACTAGACAGCATGATTACTGCACAGGTGTGCCGTAGGCTGGCCACAATAAAAGGCCACTCAAAAATGTGCAGTTTTACAGTATTGGAGGGGCCCGGGGAAGTCAGAGAACCAGTCTGTAGCAGTGTGACCACTATTTGCCTCTCCCAGTGCAATGCATCTCTTTATACTATAGGAAGTGTGGATTAAATCCACGCTGCCATAATAATGATGAGGTTTCAGTTGATAATAGACTTGAAACAGTGGTTTATTCAACGCATTTCAGGGCTCTTATGGCCCCTTCTTCAGGATATACCACATACAACATACATATGTTGTATGTGGTAATTCCTGAAGAAGGGGCCATAAGAGCCCTGGAATGCGTTGAATAAACCACTGTTTCAAGTCTACTATCAACTGAAACCTCATCATTATTATGGCAGCGTGGATTTAATCTACACTTCCTATAGTATACTGCTTCATATGGTCGGTGACCGGCTTGTGGATCTGCGGTAGCCGAAATCTTTACATGCCTGCTTTCAGCTTCACCAGGTGAGTGATTTTCTTGGTGATTCCTCCATTCTTTTTCTGAGATAAGGCCCTATTTGCGCTTTGTGTCTCCCTTTTTTCCTTTAAATATCAATGCATCTCTTTGGCATAGAGTTGATCCGGTGCTTGATTGTGGCCTGTGAAATGTTGGCCCACTCCTCTTCAATGCTAAGTTACTGGATATTGAAAAGAACTTGAACACGCTGTTGTATACACAGATAGAGCATCCTAAATATGCTCAATGGGTGACATGTTCAGTGAGTATGCTGGCCATGCAAGAACTTAGCATAGTCATGGAAGATGAGTGGGCCAACAATCTCCAGGCCACAATCAACAAACTGCCCAACTCTATGAGAAAAAGATGTGTTGCACTGCCTAGGGCAAATGATGGTCACGTCAGGCACTGACTGGTTTTCTGACACCCCCCAAAAACTCCCAATACCGTAAAACTGCCCTTTTTAGAGTGGCCTTTTATTGTGGCCACCCTAAGCACACCTGTGAAATAATCATGCTGTCTAATCAGCATCTGGATATGCCACAACTGTGAGGTTGGTGGATTATTTCGACAAAGGAAAATAGCTCATCAACACAGATTTAGACAAATTTGTGTAAAATATTTGAGACAAAAGGTCTTTTGTGTACATAGAAAAAGTCATAGATCTCTGAGTTCAGATCATGAATAATTTGAGCAATAACAAGTGTTGCATTTATATTTTTGTTCAGTGGATATATATATATATATATATATATATATATACAAACACTAGATGGTGGCCCGATTCTAACACATCGAGTATTCTAGAATATGTATGTAGTATATAGCACAGCCCATGTTCTATATTGCACAGCCACGTAGTATATAGCACAGCCCATGCAGTATATAACACAGCCCACGTAGTATATAGCACAATGACATACTATATAACACAGCCCACTGTTAGGGCTAGCAGAACGCACCGAGAAAGTAGAGATGTTTATTATTAATGGTGCGTTCGCAGCCCGGGGTCCACCGTGCAGGAGGAACCTGCTGCTAGCAAATGGCGGCACTGTTTGGCGGTATAGGCTAGCTCTGTTACTCCACAGAGTAGCAGTGAAAGGGAAGCACTGTGCCCTGTTAGCCTCACAGGAGCACAAGCTTACTGCCAAGCTGATAGCAGTCAGTGGTTATGCAACACGCAGTCTTCTCACCGGAGAAGCCGGTATTCTAGGGGCTTATTTCAGCCGGGTCCCTGAACACACTCATACAATCTCCTCACCGGAGGTGCCGGTATTCTAGGGGCTTATTTCAGCCGGGTCCCTGAACACACTCATGCATAACCACACTGGCGCAAAGTACATATATGAATTGACATGGGAGCCTTATATAGTTGCAGCAAGTAAAAGACCTTCCTAGAAGTACCAATGAGAGACTGCCATACCTGAGCATGTGACCCTAAATCTCCACTGAGAGATCTTGCCCTGGGCATGCTCAGTGTGCAAAGCAGGATTTAGTCCTAGCACTTGAAGGACCTTCCAGAAAAGGACCAATGGACTTAGCTGCAGTATCTGACCATGTGACCCTCGATCTCCACTGAGAGGTGGTCTTACTCAGGGCATGCTCAGAACGAGAAAAGCAGGACTTAGGCTCAGAAGCGTCTGCTCGCCGCTGCGCAGCACTGACTTCAATGGCAGAAGCCGGAGAAGCAGCAGTAACTCTTTGTACAGAGCGGGACTGAGCAAGACACTGGGACCGACGTCTCCGTTGAGCAGGCTCCACTGCGGCAGGAGAAGAATGGGAGACCGCAGCGGAAGTGGCCTGAGATTCCCCCTGTGCAGAGGTGGGAACTCGACCCCTAACACCCACGCAGTATATAACACAGCCCACGTAGTATATAACACAGCCCACATAGTATAAAGCAATGTCGGCATCATATCCATGTTAAAAAAGAATTAAAATAAAAAATAGTTATATACTCACCTTCCGGCGGCCCCCGGATCCAGGCCAGGCCTTTACCGATGCTCGTCGCTCCACTCCCAGTAATGCCTTGCGGCAATAACACGTAATGATGTAGCGGTCTCGCGAGAGCGTTATGTCATCTCCGGTCATTGCTGCAATGCATTCTTGGGATCGGAGCATCGCGAGGACAGGGAAAGGCTGGCGAGCATGGCGGAAGGTGAGAATATAATGTTTTGTTTTTTTAATTATTATTTTTAACGCTATATGTTTTTACTATTGATGCTGCATAGGCAGCATCAATAGTAAAAAGTTGGCACACTTACACGGTTAATGGCAGCGTTAAAGGACAGCGTTACACCGCGTTATGCCATGGTGTAATGCAGTCCTAAAATGCTATGTGGGCGCTGACTGGAGGGGAGTATGGAGGGGGCACTGACTGGACGGAAGTAGGGAGGGGCCAATTCTCGGCCGGACTGTGCCTGTCACTGATTGGTAGCGGCCAGCTGGTCCCAGGATTTCTGTTACAGACAAACAGACGGAAGTACCCCTTAGACAATTTTATATATATATATATATATATATATATATATATATATATATATATATATATATATATATATATATATATACATATATTGTACATTATACCTTTTAACATTAAATGTATAGGGAACATAAAATGTATATTATGATGTTGTAACAGTAAAAATCTGTCTATACTGTTCTCTAACATCTATCGGGGCTCACAATCTGAATTCCCTATCAGTATGTGCATATGTTGTCCTTAGTGGGATTTGAACCAAGGACCCCAGTGCTGCAAGGCCCTAGTGGTATCCACTGAACCACCATGTTGTGACAAGAATATCACATAGTGCATGCACTGAATGTTCTCTATAAGTACAAATAATTGCTAGGGTAGATAAGTTTGAAAATAATACTGATCTCTTTAGTGGGAAAAATTGTGACTAGAGACGAGCAAATTCGATTGTTGAAATTGCAAAAAAACAACTATTTTTATGCATTTGTGCCACTCGAATCGCAATTTTTTTACTGGGAAATTTGTGTTGAATATCTCTAATTGTGATAAAACTCCAGATGTTCCTGCCAAGGATTGATCTAATGCGGCCGTACATATATCAGTAAGGTGTGTCGTTGTGTAGCTTCCTCTCCTAGGTGTATAGTTAAAGATGTATAGAATATATGTAATGTTGCACAGTGACATTATTGTATCATCAGCCATTTCTACTTTTTATTAGAAAGGTTGTATTTTAATGCTTTATACAATCATAGTAACTTGACATTTGAAAGTTATAATGTCTTGGTGATCTCTTCACCCTGAACTACCGTTCACGATAAGACAAAGATTAGATACTTAGAGACAAAGTGACAGCTGAATGGCAAAAATCATTAAATGTGATTTTACGTATGACCAGAAGCAAATATGCCCTTCAGAATCTTTTCTATAAAACTGATTTCAGATATACTCGTGGAAAAGCTAGAACATCTCTGCAGTAAAATCTCCCCGCACTGCAGTGCCCTCTGACTGAGGAAATCACTCAAATAGGCCACTCTAATACACAGATCACAAGACCCGCTCAGGTCAAGCTGAAGACTTAGAAACACTTTGCAGTTCTTACAGCCATAATAACAGACTAACTTCTCAGAACCATTAATAAAGCAATGAATCATAAAAAAGAATAAATGTGGAATATATAAAACACAATAAAACACAGTAACAGTATTGTGCAAAAAGTTTAGAAATATATGGAAATATGCCGGAATTAAAAAATAGAAAGGTTAATAGTTTATTTTTTATCAATTATATCAATCATGCAAACTGATAAAAACAAAACAAAAAGAAAATCTATGTCAAATCAATATTTGATGTAAGCAGTCCTTTGCCTTCAAAACAGCATTAGCTCTTCTAGGTACACTTGCTTACAGTTTTTGAGGGAACTTGGCAGTGACGTTGCTCCAAACATCTTGGATAACAAACCGCAGATCTTCTGTAAATATTGCTTGTACAAATCCTTCTGTCTCTTCACGTAATTCCACACACAGACTCAATGAAATTAAGATCGCGATTGTATGTGCATTAGTTTGAAGACTCCTTGCTCTTTTTTCATGCTGAAAATAGGTCTTAATGCCATTGTCAGTATGCTTGGAGTCATTGTCTTGCTACAGAATAAGTTTGGAGTCAATCAGATGTTGCCCTCATGGAATTGCAGGATGGATAAGTGTCTGCCTGCATTTTTGAACACTGGGAACATTAAGAAATGGAAAACACTGAGGGATGTAGATGTAGATTTCGGCCAAGGTAGCAGATGAAAGACACACCATGCTTACTTCTCTCTGAAATCACAAGATGTCTAGTAGTGCCAACAGCTCAGAACTAAAGCAAAACTGAAAAAAATGTGCCCGCACGCCTGTTGGTATAAGTGCAATGTGTAGGTGCACATTCACATTGTGGCCATTACAGACAAATTGTAAGATGAAAACAATGATCATTACCCTGCTGTAAGTAAATAATTAAATTGTATTATTAAATGTAAATAACAAAGGGTGCTTAGGTGACATTATTGTGATCTAAAAGGCACATAAACCATTCCACCACAACAAGATGTACCCAATCAGGAAACTGTATACCTCCGATTACAGCTGCGGTGAGAGGTGAATTCACCGCAGTTAAAATTCACCGCAGTGAAATTCTCCTGGTGAACAGCGGTGAACTCACCTCTCATTGGAGAGTCCAGGGGCCTCAGTGATCCGCGCTAACCTCTATGAAATCACTGCTAGTCACTGAGGCTGCGCTTGCAGCAGCTCATTCATCAGTGGTTTTCAGCCTGGATGGTCGCATCTTGGCACCATCCAGGTTGAAAACTATTTATCCCAGACATAAACTATGGCATGTGACAAAATATTGGACAGGTGAGGGATATAGTTGTTTTTTATTTTGTTTTCTTACAGGAGGCGAGGGATTCAATGAAATCAGTTTTAGGTGAGATATAATTGTGTTTGTTATTTTTAACCCCTTAACGACCGCCGATACGCCTTTTAATGGCGGCACTTATGGGTACTTAAACCACATAAGTGGGGGGTCTAGTTTCCAAAATAGGGTCACTTGTGGGGGGTTACTACTGTTTAGGTACATCAGGGGCTCTGCAATCGCAACATAATGCCCACAGACCATTCTATCAAAGTCTGCATTCCAAAACGGCGCTCCTTCCCTTCCGAGCTCTGCCGTGTGCCCAAACAGTGGTTTTCCCCCACATATGGGGCATCAGCGTACTCGGGATCAATTGGCCAACAACGTTTGCAGTCCAATTTCTCCTGTTACCCTTGTGAAAATAAAAACATGGGGGCTACAATATCTTTTTTGTGGAAAAAATTATATTTTTTGTTTTCACGACTCTGCATTATAAACTTCTGTGAAGCACTTGGGCATTCAAAGTTCTCACCACACATCTAGATAAGTTCCTTGGGGGGTCTAGTTTCCAAAATGGGGTTACATGTGGGGGGTTTCTACTGTTTAGGTACATCAGGGGCTCTGCAAACGCAACATAACACCCGCAGACCATTCTATCAAAGTCTGCATTCTAAAACGGCGCTCCTTCCTTCCGAGCTCTGCCGTGCGCCAAAACAGTGAATTACCCCCGCATATGGGGTACCAGCATACTCAGGACAAATTAGACAACAACTTTTTCACTTTTCACATCTAGATAAGTTCCATGGGGGGACTAGTTTCCAAAATGGGGTCACTTGTGTGGGGTTTCTACTGTTTAGGCACATCAGGGGCTCTCCAAACGTGACATGGCGTCCGATCTCAATTCCAGCCAATTCTACATTGAAAAAGTAAAACGGCACTCCTCTTCCAAGCTCTGCAGTGCACCCAAACAGTGGTTTACCCCCACATATGGGGTATTGACGCACTCAGGAAAAATTGGGAAACAACTTTTGTGGTCTAATTTCTCCTGTTACCCTTGTGAAAATAAAAATTTGGGGGCAAAATATCATTTTGGTAGAAAAAATGCGATTTTTTATTTTCACGACTCTACGTTATAAACTTCTGTGAAGCATCTGGGGGTTTAAAGTGCTCACCACACATCTAGATAAGTTCCTTAAGGGGTCTAGTTTCCAAAATGGTGTCACTTGTGGGGGGTATCCACTGTTTAGGCACATTAGGGACTCTCCAAATGCGACATGGCGTTCGATCTCAATTCCAGCCAATTCTACATTGAAAAAGTAAAACGACACTCCTTCTCTTCCAAGCTCTGCGGTGCGCCCAAACAGTGGTTTACCCCCACATGTGGGGTATTGACGTACTCAGAAGAAATTGCAAAACAACTTTTGTGGTCTAATTTCTCCTGTTACCCTGTTGAAAGTAAGAATTTGTGGGCGAGAAGATTATTTTTGTGTAAACAAATGCAATTTTTTATTTTCACGGCTCTACGTTATAAACTTCTGTGAAGCACTTGGGGGCTCAAAGTGCTCACCACACATCTAGATAAGTTCCTTAAGGGGTCTAGTTTCCAAAATGGTGTCACTTGTGGGGGGTTTCCACTGTTTAGGCACATCAGGGGCTCTCTAAACGTGACATAGCATCCAATCTCAATTCCAGCCAATTCTGCATTGAAAAAGTCAAACGGTGCTCCTTCACTTCCAAGCTCTGCGGTGCACCGAAACAGTGGTTTGCCCCCACATATGGGGTATCGGCGTATTCAGGAGAAATTGCACAATAAAATGTATGGTTTAATTTCTGTTTTTACACTTGTGAAAATAAAAAAAATGGTTCTGAAGTAAAATGTTTGCAAAAAAAAGTTAAATGTTCATTTTTTCCTTCCACATTGTTTCAGTTCCTGTGAAGCACGTAAAGGGTTAATAAACTTCTTGAATGTGGTTTTGAGAACCTTGAGGGGTGCAGTTTTTAGAAGGGTGTCACACTTGGTTATTTTCTATCATATAGACCCCTCAAAATGACTTAAAAATGGGATGTGGTCCCTAAAAAAAATGGTGTTGTAAAAATGAGAAATTGCTGGTCAACTTTTAACCCTTATAACTCCCTAACAAAAAAATTTTTGTTTCCAAAATTGTGCTGTTGTAAATTAGACATGTGGGAAATGTTATTTATTAACTATTTTTCATGACATATCTCTCTGATTTAAGGGCATAAAAATACAAAGTTTGAAAATTGCAAAATTTAAAATTTTTTTGCCATATTTCCGTTTTTTTTCATAAATAATCACAAGTAGAGTTGAGCGACCTTGACCTTTTTAGAGTCGAGCCGGGTTTTGCGAAACCCGACTATGTCCAAAGTCGGGTCGAGTGAAATCGGCCGATTATGACGTAAAGTCGGGATCGACCGAAACACGAAACCCAATGCAAGTCAATGGGGCAGCATAGTCGGCAGTGAGTGGGGGCCAGGAAAACACCTAGAGTGGCCATTTTAATGTCAAAACCATCCATTCTTCTTAATGAAGCTTGTCAAGCGTAATTTACCTTATAATAATTGGAAGGCATTTGAAATTGGGGGTCATTTGGCTAAAGTTGTGGGGGGTAGGGCTGGTTCAAGTAATTAGTGGGCCCAGGAAATCTGGACCACGTCACGGCAGTGGAGCAGGGAGAGGTAAGTATTTCAACTTTGCAAGTGCTGTGAACCTGAGCAAGCAGGGGGGGCCCACTCGTTGGCATTGGCACTGGCACAGGGCCCCTCAAAGTACAGCGGTGTGTTTGCACGGCGGGGGCGCCTCCCACCGGCAGCAACACTTTTGCGTACTATGAGAGGCCCTGTGCCAGTGACGTCGCCAACTAGTATTCCTCCCCCCACCTGATGAAGGAACCTGCACTTTCATCTGCACCTTCCTCTTTGTCCCCGTGTAAGGTGGTATGGTATGCAGGAAGAGCAACCTGACTTTCAGCAGGGTCACAATGTTGTTGTGTAGCGTGCACGGGGAATGTTGCGTTATGGGTCAATGTACCAGCAGACTCATCTATCACTGGCTGGGCAATGGGCACGATGAAGTGGAAACACAGATATAGGCCCAAAGAAGAAAGTGGGCTAAATGCAGTTCAAAATTGGTAACACAGGAATAACCAGGGGGCATTGCAGTGGAGGACAACTGGAATGAGAGGCTGACACAGAGAGTAGGGCCAAATCAGTAAGTAGTCGAAATGCAGTTCAAAATTGGCAACCGTAGTAAACAGGCGGCACAGCTTTGTTCAGTGGAGGAGAACAGCAAGGAGTGGCAGACACCGATAGTAGGCCCCAAACCAACTAGTACGCCAAATGCAGTTGTTCCATTTAACCACAATTTAATGAGAGCCTGAAGATAGAAGCTCAGGAAAGGCAACCTGGGGAACACCTTGGAGTGTAACACACCATCTCTCTCCACCCCATACCCATTTTGTATGGCCTAATGCAGTGTACTTTTCTACAACTACTAAACGAGAGTCGGAAGACCGAAGCAATGGCAAGGAAACCTGGGGAACACCTTAGAGTGTAACACACCCTCTCTCTACACCCCATACCCAATTTGAAGGTCTAATGCAGTGTAGTTTCCAAGAACTACTAAACGAGAGCCGGAAGATCGAAGCTCAGGAAAGGCAACCTGGGGAACACCTTGGAGTGTAACACACCCTCTCGCTACACCCCATACCCAATTTGAAGGCCTAATGCAGCGTAGTTTCCAACAACTACTAAACGAGAGCCGGAAGATCGAAGCTCAGGAAAGGCAACCTGGGGAACACCTTGGAGTGTAACAAACCCTCTCTCTACACCCCATACCCAATTTGTAGGCCTAATGCAGCGTAGTTTCCGACAACTACTAAACGAGAGCATGAAGATCGAAGCTCAGGAAAGGCAACCTGGGGAACACCTTGGAGTGTAACACACCCTCTCTCTACACCCCATACCCAATTTGTAGGCCTAATGCAGCGTAGTTTCCGACAACTACTAAACGAGAGCCGGAATATCGAAGCTCAGGAAAGGCAACCTGGGGAACACCTTGGAGTGTAACACACCCTCTCTCTACACCCCATACCCAATTTGTAGGCCTAATGCAGCGTAGTTTCCGACAACTACTAAACGAGAGCCGGAATATCGAAGCTCAGGAAAGGCAACCTGGGGAACACCTTGGAGTGTAACACACCCTCTCTCTACACCCCATACCCAATTTGAAGGCCTAATGCAGTGTAGTTTCCAAGAACTACTAAACGAGAGCCGGAAGATCGAAGCTCAGGAAAGGCAACCTGGGGAACACCTTGGAGTGTAACACACCCTCTCGCTACACCCCATACCCAATTTGAAGGCCTAATGCAGCGTAGTTTCCAACAACTACTAAACGAGAGCCGGAAGATCGAAGCTCAGGAAAGGCAACCTGGGGAACACCTTGGAGTGTAACAAACCCTCTCTCTACACCCCATACCCAATTTGTAGGCCTAATGCAGCGTAGTTTCCGACAACTACTAAACGAGAGCATGAAGATCGAAGCTCAGGAAAGGCAACCTGGGGAACACCTTGGAGTGTAACACACCCTCTCTCTACACCCCATACCCAATTTGTAGGCCTAATGCAGCGTAGTTTCCGACAACTACTAAACGAGAGCCGGAATATCGAAGCTCAGGAAAGGCAACCTGGGGAACACCTTGGAGTGTAACACACCCTCTCTCTACGCCCCATACCCAATTTGTAGGCCTAATGCAGCGTAGTTTCCGACAACTACTAAACGAGAGCCGGAATATCGAAGCTCAGGAAAGGCAACCTGGGGAACACCTTGGAGTGTAACACACCCTCTCTCTACACCCCATACCCAATTTGAAGGCCTAATGCAGTGTAGTTTCCAAGAACTACTAAACGAGAGCCGGAAGATCGAAGCTCAGGAAAGGCAACCTGGGGAACACCTTGGAGTGTAACACACCCTCTCGCTACACCCCATACCCAATTTGAAGGCCTAATGCAGCGTAGTTTCCAACAACTACTAAACGAGAGCCGGAAGATCGAAGCTCAGGAAAGGCAACCTGGGGAACACCTTGGAGTGGAACACACCATCTCTCTACACCCCATACCCAATTTGAAGGCCTAATGCAGAGTAGTTTCCAAGAACTACTAAACGAGAGCCGGAAGATCGAAGCTCAGGAAAGGCAACCTGGGGAACACCTTGGAGTGTAACACAACGTCTCTCTACACGACGGAAGGGCTGATTCTTAGGAAGGAAGGCTGTTGGAAATAAGCATTGCGCGTCCGAGGGTGATTATATTCTTATTAGGTATATACTCACCCTCGGACGCGCCCTGCTTCTTTATTTGGAATGAATGTTTATTTGCAATGTGGTGTTGACTTTCTCTATTATTTTGGTAATTAATGATTTTATTATTTTCATTATTTTGCATCTTCTCGGCAATAATATAAAGAAGACGCGACAGGACAACACTCGGTGGATGCCATATGTGTGTTTTCAATTTAAAAAAACTTTCAGTTAACTACTTGCAGGAGAAAGTAATTGTAGCTGGTGGCCATTTTTAGTACTGTACCAGATTTTAGTTGTGTGTTTGTTTTTAATGTTAAAATGTCTGCATTTGATATCTCACCAGTATTTTCTTTTTTATAAGCAAAATACTTATTTTTATATTTTCTGATGTTGGTTCCAGGGGTACACGGCCAGCAGTGCCCTGGTCAGTGTAGTAGTAGTTGAAAGAATGGACCGCAGACAGGCATCGAAGGCCTAAAATAATAACACATGGCTGTAGGCAATTTTAAATTGGTTCCAGGGGTACACGGACAGCAGTGGTGTGGTCAGTGGAGGCCTAGTGGAAGGAGTGACCGCAGACAGGCATCGAAGGCCTAAAATAATAACACATGGCTGTAGGCAATTTTAAATTGGTTCCAGGGGTACACGGGCAGCAGTGACCTGGTCAGTGTAGTAGTAGTTGAAAGAATGGACCGCAGACAGGCATCGAAGGCCTAAAATAAAAAAATTGGGCTGGCTGTAGGCAATTTTAAATTGGTTCCAGGGGTACACGGGCAGCAGTGGTGTGGTCAGTGGAGGCCTAGTGGAAGGAGTGACCGCAGACAGGCATCGAAGGCCTAAAATAATAACACATGGCTGTAGGCAATTTTAAATTGGTTCCAGGGGTACACGGGCAGCAGTGACCTGGTCAGTGTAGTAGTAGTTGAAAAAATGGACCGCAGACAGGCATCGAATGCCTAAAATAATAACACATGGCTGTAGGCAATTTTAAATTGGTTCCAGGGGTACACGGGCAGCAGTGACCTGGTCAGTGTAGTAGTAGTTGAAAGAATGGACCGCAGACAGGCATCGAAGGCCTAAAATAAAAAAATTGGGCTGGCTGTAGGCAATTTTAAATTGGTTCCAGGGGTACACGGACAGCAGTGGTGTGGTCAGTGGAGGCCTAGTGGAAGGAGTGACCGCAGACAGGCATCGAAGGCCTAAAATAATAACACATGGCTGTAGGCAATTTTAAATTGGTTCCAGGGGTACACGGGCAGCAGTGACCTGGTCAGTGTAGTAGTAGTTGAAAAAATGGACCGCAGACAGGCATCGAATGCCTAAAATAATAACACATGGCTGTAGGCAATTTTAAATTGGTTCCAGGGGTACACGGACAGCAGTGACCTGGTCAGTGTAGTAGTAGTTGAAAGAATGGACCGCAGACAGGCATCGAAGGCCTAAAATAAAAAAATTGGGCTGGCTGTAGGCAATTTTAAATTGGTTCCAGGGGTACACGGACAGCAGTGGTGTGGTCAGTGGAGGCCTAGTGGAAGGAGTGACCGCAGACAGGCATCGAAGGCCTAAAATAATAACACATGGCTGTAGGCAATTTTAAATTGGTTCCAGGGGTACACGGGCAGCAGTGACCTGGTCAGTGTAGTAGTAGTTGAAAAAATGGACCGCAGACAGGCATCGAATGCCTAAAATAATAACACATGGCTGTAGGCAATTTTAAATTGGTTCCAGGGGTACACGGACAGCAGTGGTGTGGTCAGTGGAGGCCTAGTGGAAGGAGTGACCGCAGACAGGCATCGAAGGCCTAAAATAATAACACATGGCTGTAGGCAATTTTAAATTGGTTCCAGGGGTACACGGACAGCAGTGGTGTGGTCAGTGGAGGCCTAGTGGAAGGAGTGACCGCAGACAGGCATCGAAGGCCTAAAATAATAACACATGGCTGTAGGCAATTTTAAATTGGTTCCCGGGGTACACGGGCAGCAGTGACCTGGTCAGTGTAGTAGTAGTTGAAAGAATGGACCGCAGACAGGCATCGAAGGCCTAAAATAAAAAAATTGGGCTGGCTGTAGGCAATTTTAAATTGGTTCCAGGGGTACACGGGCAGCAGTGGTGTGGTCAGTGGAGGCCTAGTGGAAGGAGTGACCGCAGACAGGCATCGAAGGCCTAAAATAATAACACATGGCTGTAGGCAATTTTAAATTGGTTCCAGGGGTACACGGGCAGCAGTGACCTGGTCAGTGTAGTAGTAGTTGAAAAAATGGACCGCAGACAGGCATCGAATGCCTAAAATAATAACACATGGCTGTAGGCAATTTTAAATTGGTTCCAGGGGTACACGGGCAGCAGTGACCTGGTCAGTGTAGTAGTAGTTGAAAGAATGGACCGCAGACAGGCATCGAAGGCCTAAAATAAAAAAATTGGGCTGGCTGTAGGCAATTTTAAATTGGTTCCAGGGGTACACGGACAGCAGTGGTGTGGTCAGTGGAGGCCTAGTGGAAGGAGTGACCGCAGACAGGCATCGAAGGCCTAAAATAATAACACATGGCTGTAGGCAATTTTAAATTGGTTCCAGGGGTACACGGGCAGCAGTGACCTGGTCAGTGTAGTAGTAGTTGAAAGAATGGACCGCAGACAGGCATCGAAGGCCTAAAATAATAACACATGGCTGTAGGCAATTTTAAATTGGTTCCAGGGGTACACGGACAGCAGTGACCTGGTCAGTGTAGTAGTAGTTGAAAGAATGGACCGCAGACAGGCATCGAAGGCCTAAAATAAAAAAATTGGGCTGGCTGTAGGCAATTTTAAATTGGTTCCAGGGGTACACGGGCAGCAGTGACCTGGTCAGTGTAGTAGTAGTTGAAAGAATGGACCGCAGACAGGCTTAGAAGGCCTAACATAACAAACTTGGGCTGGCTGTAGGCACTTTTAAATTGGTTCCAGGGGTACACGGGCAGCAGTGGTCTGGTCAGTGGAAGTCTAGTGGAAGGAGTGACCGCAGACAGGCTTCCAAGGCCTAACATAACAAACTTGGGCTGGCTGTAGGCACTTTTAAATTGGTTCCAGGGGTACACGGGCAGCAGTGGTCTGGTCAGTGGAAGTCTAGTGGAAGGAGTGACCGCAGACAGGCTTCCAAGGCCTAACATAACAAACTTGGGCTGGCTGTAGGCACTTTTAAATTGGTTCCAGGGGTACACGGGCAGCAGTGGTCTGGTCAGTGGAAGTCTAGTGGAAGGAGTGACCGCAGACAGGCTTCGAAGGCCTAACATAACAAAATTGGGCTGGCTGTAGGCACTTTAAATTGGTTCCAGGGGTACATGGGCAGCAGTGTATGGTCAGTGGAAGTCTAGTGGAAGGAGTGACGGCAGACAGTCTTCGAAGGCCTAACATAACAAAATTGGGCTGACTGTAGGCACTTTTAAATTGGTTCCAGGGTAACACGGCCAGCAGTGGCCTGGTCAGTGTAGTAGTTGTAGAAAGAAGGGACCGCAGACAGGCTTCGAAGGCCTAACATAACAAAAATGTCAAAACAATGGTATTGTCAGTGCCAGGCATTGAAGGATGTCAGCGGCTAGACTACACATTGGTGAAGCTGTGAGAGATAATTTTGCTAGTGGTAGAGCACTGTTTGAGCTGGGGGGGGGAACTGTCTTGTGGCCGGCGGTACAGGCACAGGGCCCCTCATATTACAACGGTGTGTCTGACGTTGGGTGCGCACCACCACCGCCAGAGACACTTTATTGTACTATGAGGGACCCAGTGGCAGTGCCGTCGACCAAAAGCGGCCACACCCACCTCTTCAGACAAACAGCACTCTCAAGGGTCCAAGCGCAAAGTGGCGATAGCACGGCCCCGTGTGGGGAGTTTGGCCATTTCGTGAGGTGGAAACATGTCGTATGCTGGACAATCAGGTGAAGAAAATTACGAGATTGGAAAAGTCATTCAGAATAGTCCACAGGCAAGACCTTTTCATAGGAAAGCTAGGTGTCAGCCGGGCAGGGTGGGGCAAAAGATTTTGAAATCCAGTTGTGGTTCATTTTAATGAAGGTTAGATCATCTACATTTTGGGTAGCCAGACGAGTCCTTTTTTCTGTTAGTATTGAACCTGCAGCACTGAATACTCTTTCTGATAGGACACTAGCTGCCGGGCAAGCAAGCTCCTGCAATGCATATTCTGCCAATTCTGGCCAGGTGTCTAATTTGGATGCCCAGTAATCAAATGGGAATGACGGTTGAGGGAGAACGTCGATAAGGGATGAAAAATAGTTTGTAACCATACTGGACAAATGTTGTCTCCTGTCACTTTGAATTGATGCTGCAGTACCTGTCCTGTCTGCGGTCATAGAAAAATCACTCCACAACCTGGTCAGAAAACCCCTCTGTCCAACGCCACTTCTGATTTCTGCCCCTCTAACACCTCTGGTCTGCTGGCCCCTGGAGCTCGTGTGAGAACGATCACGGGCGCTGTGTGCAGGGAATGCCAGAAGCAAACGGTCAACAAGAGTTGATTGTTTTGTTGCTAATATTAGTTCCAAGTTCTCATGTGGCATAATATTTTGCAATTTGCCTTTATAGCGAGGATCAAGGAGGCAGGCCAACCAGTAATCGTCATCGTTCATCATTTTTGTAATGCGTGTGTCCCTTTTGAGGATACGCAAGGCATAATCCGCCATGTGGGCCAAAGTTCCCGTTGTCAAATCTGCGGTTGTGCTTGGTTGAGGGGCAGTTGCAGGCAAATCTACGTCACTTGTGTCCCTCAAAAAACCAGAACCCGGCCTTGCCACGCCACCAATTTCCCGTGCCCCCGGGAAAGCTTCCTCATTAAAAATATACTCATCCCCATCATCCTCCTCATCCTCCACCTCCTCTTCGCCCGGTACCTCGTCATGTACACTGCCCTGACCAGACAATCGCTGACTGTCATCAAGGCTTTCCTCTTCCTCTGGTGCAGACGCCTGATCCTTTATGTGCGTCAAACTTTGCATCAGCAGACGCATTAGGGGGATGCTCATGCTTATTATGGCGTTGTCTGCACTAACCAGCCGTGTGCATTCCTCAAAACACTGAAGGACTTGACACATGTCTTGAATCTTCGACCACTGCACACCTGACAACTCCATGTCTGCCATCCTACTGCCTGCCCGTGTATGTGTATCCTCCCACAAAAACATAACAGCCCGCCTCTGTTCGCACAGTCTCTGAAGCATGTGCAGTGTTGAGTTCCACCTTGTTGCAACGTCTATGATTAGGCGATGCTGGGGAAGGTTCAAAGAACGCTGATAGGTCTGCATACGGCTGGAGTGTACAGGCGAACGGCGGATATGTGCGCAAAGTCCACGCACTTTGAGGAGCAGGTCGGATAACCCCGGATAACTTTTCAGGAAGCACTGCACCACCAGGTTTAAGGTGTGAGCCAGGCAAGGAATGTGTTTCAGTTGGGAAAGGGAGATGGCAGCCATGAAATTCCTTCCGTTATCACTCACTACCTTGCCTGCCTCAAGATCTACAGTGCCCAGCCACGACTGCGTTTCTTGCTGCAAGAACTCGGACAGAACTTCCGCGGTGTGTCTATTGTCGCCCAAACACTTCATAGCCAATACAGCCTGCTGACGTATGCCAGTAGCTGCCCCATAATGGGAGACCTGGTGTGCAAGAGTGGCAGGTGCGGATGGAGTGTTTGTGCGACTGCGGTCTGTGGACGAGCTCTTGCTTCTGCAGGAGGACGAGGAGGAGGAGGAGGAGGGGGTGCGAACGGCTACAGACAACTGTTTACTAGACCGTGGGCTAGGCAGAACTGTCCCAAACTTGCTGTCCCCTGTGGACCCTGAATCCACCACATTTACCCAGTGTGCCGTGATGGACACGTAACGTCCCTGGCCATGCCTACTGGTCCATGCATCTGTTGTCAGGTGCACCTTTGTGCTCACAGATTGCCTGAGTGCATGGACGATGCGCTCTTTAACATGCTGGTGGAGGGCTGGGATGGCTTTTCTGGAAAAAAAGTGTCGACTGGGTAGCTCGTAGCGTGGTACAGCGTAGTCCATCAGGTCTTTGAAAGCTTCGCTTTCAACTAACCGGTAGGGCATCATCTCTAACGAGATTAGTCTAGCTATGTGGGCGTTCAAACCCTGTGTACGCGGATGCGAGGCTAAGTATTTCCTTTTTCTAACCATAGTCTCATGTAGGGTGAGCTGGACTGGAGAGCTGGAGATCGTGGAACTAGCGGGGGTGCCGGTGGACATGGCAGACTGAGAGACGGTGGGAGATGGTATTGTTGCCGCCGGTGCCCTAGATGCAGTGTTTCCTACTACGAAACTGGTGATTCCCTGACCCTGACTGCTTTGGCCTGGCAAAGATACCTGCACAGATACAGCAGGTGGTGCGCTAAATGGTGGTCCTACACTGCCGGAAGGGATGTTGCGTTGATGACTAGCTTCATTGGCCGAGGGTGCAACAACCTTAAGGGACGTTTGGTAGTTAGTCCAAGCTTTCAAATGCATGGTGGTTAAATGTCTATGCATGCAACTAGTATTGAGACTTTTCAGATTCTGACCTCTGCTTAAGGAAGTAGAACATTTTTGACAGATGACTTTGCGCTGATCAATTGGATGTTGTTTAAAAAAATGCCAGACTGCACTCTTTCTAGCATCGGATACCTTTTCAGGCATTGCAGACTGAGCTTTAACCGGATGGCCACGCTGTCCTCCACCAGGTTTTGGCTTTGCCACGCGTTTTGGGCAAGATACGGGCCCGGCAGATGGAACCTGTGGCGATGTTGATGCCTGCTGCGGCCCCTCCTCCTCCTCTGCTTCAGAACTGCTGCCGCCTGCACCCTGTTCCCCCAATGGCTGCCAATCGGGGTCAAGAACTGGGTCATCTAATAACTCTTCTTGTACCTCCTGCGCAACTTCGTCTGTGTCACCGTGTCGTTCGGTGGTATAGCGTTCGTGATGGGGCAACATAGTCTCATCAGGGTCTGATTCTTGATCAGCACCCTGCGAGGGCAATGTTGTGGTCTGAGTCAAAGGACCAGCATAGTAGTCTGGCTGTGGCTGTGCGTCAGTGCACTCCATGTCAGATTCAATTTGTAATGGGCATGGACTGTTAACTGCTTCACTTTCTAAGCCAGGGACGGTATGTGTAAAGAGCTCCATGGAGTAACCCGTTGTGTCGCCTGCTGCATTCTTCTCTGTTGTTGTTTTTGCTGAAGAGGACAAGGAAGTGACTTGTCCCTGACCGTGAACATCCACTAACGACGCGCTGCTTTTACTTTTACCAGTTTCACGAGATGAGGCAAAAGAGCTAGAGGCTGAGTCAGCAAGATAAGCCAAAACTTGCTCTTGCTGCTCCGGCTTTAAAAGCGGTTTTCCTAATCCCAGAAAAGGGAGCGTTCGAGGCCTTGTGTAGCCGGACGACGAACCTGGCTCCACAGCTCCAGACTTAGGTGCAATATTTTTTCCCCCACGACCACCTGATGCTCCACCACTACCACTACCCTCATTACCAGCTGACAATGAACGCCCCCGGCCACGACCTCTTCCACTAGACTTCCTCATTGTTTTAAAAACGTAACCAAACTAACGTTATTTGTTGCAGTCACACAACTTACACGGTGAGCTATAACTTCAGTATGATTTAGCTACCCCTTTACAGGTTGGTGAGACCACAGCGAAAATCAGGCCCAATGTTACACACTCTTTTTTTGGTGGCTGCAAATTAGAGAGATGCCCCACACGCAGGACTGTCACTGAAGCACAAATGTTAATATTAATGTCACACTATTATTTTTTTTTTATTTTTATTTTTTTCAGGAACACTTTAGAAACCCCCCAAAAAAAAAAAATAGATTTTTGCAGGGAGAATTTAGAAAACAAATGTAACAAACTATATGCTTTCTATGGGCCACTGAGTGAGAGATGACGCACACAGGAATCAGGAGTGGCACACAAGCCCAGAGGCCAATATTTTTCTACCAATGATTGATGGAGTTATTTTCTCTGGTAGATTTTGGAACCCAAATCAAGGAAAAAAAATGTAGGCTTTCTATGGACCACAATTGGAGAGAGAGAGAGAGAGAGATGGCACACCCAGGAGTCAAGACTGGCACACAAGCAGAAAGGCCAATATTAATCTCCCACTGTTTTTTTTTTTTTTTTTTTTTTTTTCAGGGAGACTTTAGAAAAAAAAATAATAAAAAAAATATGATTTTATCAGGAAGAATTTAGAAACCAAATAAAATAAAATGATTTTTTCAGGGAGAATTTATAAAACAAATAAAAACAAAAATAGGCGTTCTATGGCCCACTGACTGAGAGATGACGCACACAGGAGTCAGGAGTGGCACACAAACCCAGAGGCCAATATTTTTCTACCAATGATTGATGTAGTTATTTTCTCTGGTAGATTTTAGAACCCAAATCAAGGAAAAAAAATATAGGCTTTCTATGGACCACAATTGGAGAGAGAGAGAGAGAGAGAGAGAGAGAGAGAGAGAGATGGCACACCCAGGAGTCAAGACTGGCACACAAGCAGAAAGGCCAATATTAATCTCCCACTGTTTTTTTTGGTTGTTTTTTTTTTTTTTTTTTCAGGGAGACTTTAGAAAAAAAAATAATAAAAAAAATATGATTTTATCAGGAAGAATTTAGAAACCAAATAAAATAAAATGATTTTTTCAGGGAGAATTTATAAAACAAATAAAAACAAAAATAGGCGTTCTATGGCCCACTGACTGAGAGATGACGCACACAGGAGTCAGGAGTGGCACACAAACCCAGAGGCCAATATTTTTCTACCAATGATTGATGTAGTTATTTTCTCTGGTAGATTTTAGAACCCAAATCAAGGAAAAAAAATATAGGCTTTCTATGGACCACAATTGGAGAGAGAGAGAGAGAGAGAGAGAGAGAGAGAGAGAGAGATGGCACACCCAGGAGTCAAGACTGGCACACAAGCAGAAAGGCCAATATTAATCTCCCACTGTTTTTTTTGGTTGTTTTTTTTTTTTTTTTTTCAGGGAGACTTTAGAAAAAAAAATAATAAAAAAAATATGATTTTATCAGGAAGAATTTAGAAACCAAATAAAATAAAATGATTTTTTCAGGGAGAATTTATAAAACAAATAAAACCAAAAATAGGCGTTCTATGGCCCACTGACTGAGAGATGACGCACCCAGGAGTCAAGACTGGCACACAAGCAGAAAGGCCAATATTAATCTCCCACTGTTTTTTTTTTTTTTTTTCAGGGAGACTTTAGAAAAAAAAATAATAAAAAAAATATGATTTTATCAGGAAGAATTTAGAAACCAAATAAAATAAAATGATTTTTTCAGGGAGAATTTAGAAAACAAATAAAACCAAAAATAGGCGTTCTATGGCCCACTGACTGAGAGAGAGAGAGAGATGGAACGCTTAGTACTGGCACACAAGCCCAAAGGGCAATATTAATCTCCCTTTTTTTTTCCAGGGAGAATTTCTAAAACCCAAAAAAAAAATAAAATAGGCTTTCTATGGCCCACTATTTGTGAGAGAGATGGGACGCTCAGGACTGGCACAGATGGCACGCTCAGGACTGGCACAGAAGCCCAGAGGCCAATATTAATCTCCCTTTTTTTCTGGGAGAATTTATAAAACCAAAAAAATATTTAAATAGGCTTTCTATGGCCCACTATTTGTGAGAGAGATGGCACGCTCAGGACTGGCACAGATGGCACGCTCACAACTGGCACACAAGCCCAGAGGCCAATATTAATCTCCCTTTTTTCAGGGAAAATTTATAAAACAAAAAAAAAAATTAAATAGGCTTTCTATGGCCCACTATTTGTGAGAGAGATGGCACGCTCAGGGCTGGCACAGATGGCACGCTCAGGACTGGCACACAAGCCCAGAGGCCAATATTAATCTCCCTTTTTTTCAGGGAGAATTTATAAAACCCCCCAAAAAAATAAAATAGGCTTTCTATGGCCCACTATTTGTGAGAGAGATGGGACGCTCAGGACTGGCACAGATGGCACGCTCAGGACTGGCACAGAAGCCCAGAGGCCAATATTAATCTCCCTTTTTTTCTGGGAGAATTTATAAAACCAAAAAAATATTTAAATAGGCTTTCTATGGCCCACTATTTGTGAGAGAGATGGCACGCTCAGGACTGGCACAGATGGCACGCTCACAACTGGCACACAAGCCCAGAGGCCAATATTAATCTCCCTTTTTTCAGGGAGAATTTCTAAAACCCAAAAAAAAAATAAAATAGGCTTTCTATGGCCCACTATTTGTGAGAGAGATGGGACGCTCAGGACTGGCACAGATGGCACGCTCAGGACTGGCACAGAAGCCCAGAGGCCAATATTAATCTCCCTTTTTTTCTGGGAGAATTTATAAAACCAAAAAAATATTTAAATAGGCTTTCTATGGCCCACTATTTGTGAGAGAGATGGCACGCTCAGGACTGGCACAGATGGCACGCTCACAACTGGCACACAAGCCCAGAGGCCAATATTAATCTCCCTTTTTTCAGGGAGAATTTCTAAAACCCCAAAAAAAAATAAAATAGGCTTTCTATGGCCCACTATTTGTGAGAGAGATGGGACGCTCAGGACTGGCACAGATGGCACGCTCAGGACTGGCACAGAAGCCCAGAGGCCAATATTAATCTCCCTTTTTTTCTGGGAGAATTTATAAAACCAAAAAAATATTTAAATAGGCTTTCTATGGCCCACTATTTGTGAGAGAGATGGCACGCTCAGGACTGGCACAGATGGCACGCTCACAACTGGCACACAAGCCCAGAGGCCAATATTAATCTCCCTTTTTTCAGGGAAAATTTATAAAACAAAAAAAAAAATTAAATAGGCTTTCTATGGCCCACTATTTGTGAGAGAGATGGCACGCTCAGGGCTGGCACAGATGGCACGCTCAGGACTGGCACACAAGCCCAGAGGCCAATATTAATCTCCCTTTTTTTCAGGGAGAATTTATAAAACCCCCAAAAAAAATAAAATAGGCTTTCTATGGCCCACTATTTGTGAGAGAGATGGGACGCTCAGGACTGGCACAGATGGCACGCTCAGGACTGGCACAGAAGCCCAGAGGCCAATATTAATCTCCCTTTTTTTCTGGGAGAATTTATAAAACCAAAAAAATATTTAAATAGGCTTTCTATGGCCCACTATTTGTGAGAGAGATGGCACGCTCAGGACTGGCACAGATGGCACGCTCACAACTGGCACACAAGCCCAGAGGCCAATATTAATCTCCCTTTTTTCAGGGAAAATTTATAAAACAAAAAAAAAAATTAAATAGGCTTTCTATGGCCCACTATTTGTGAGAGAGATGGCACGCTCAGGGCTGGCACAGATGGCACGCTCAGGACTGGCACACAAGCCCAGAGGCCAATATTAATCTCCCTTTTTTTCAGGGAGAATTTATAAAACCCCCAAAAAAAATAAAATAGGCTTTCTATGGCCCACTATTTGTGAGAGAGATGGGACGCTCAGGACTGGCACAGATGGCACGCTCAGGACTGGCACAGAAGCCCAGAGGCCAATATTAATCTCCCTTTTTTTCTGGGAGAATTTATAAAACCAAAAAAATATTTAAATAGGCTTTCTATGGCCCACTATTTGTGAGAGAGATGGCACGCTCAGGACTGGCACAGATGGCACGCTCACAACTGGCACACAAGCCCAGAGGCCAATATTAATCTCCCTTTTTTCAGGGAGAATTTCTAAAACCCAAAAAAAAAATAAAATAGGCTTTCTATGGCCCACTATTTGTGAGAGAGATGGGACGCTCAGGACTGGCACAGATGGCACGCTCAGGACTGGCACAGAAGCCCAGAGGCCAATATTAATCTCCCTTTTTTTCTGGGAGAATTTATAAAACCAAAAAAATATTTAAATAGGCTTTCTATGGCCCACTATTTGTGAGAGAGATGGCACGCTCAGGACTGGCACAGATGGCACGCTCACAACTGGCACACAAGCCCAGAGGCCAATATTAATCTCCCTTTTTTCAGGGAGAATTTCTAAAACCCAAAAAAAAAATAAAATAGGCTTTCTATGGCCCACTATTTGTGAGAGAGATGGGACGCTCAGGACTGGCACAGATGGCACGCTCAGGACTGGCACAGAAGCCCAGAGGCCAATATTAATCTCCCTTTTTTTCTGGGAGAATTTATAAAACCAAAAAAATATTTAAATAGGCTTTCTATGGCCCACTATTTGTGAGAGAGATGGCACGCTCAGGACTGGCACAGATGGCACGCTCACAACTGGCACACAAGCCCAGAGGCCAATATTAATCTCCCTTTTTTCAGGGAAAATTGATAAAACAAAAAAAAAAATTAAATAGGCTTTCTATGGCCCACTATTTGTGAGAGAGATGGCACGCTCAGGGCTGGCACAGATGGCACGCTCAGGACTGGCACACAAGCCCAGAGGCCAATATTAATCTCCCTTTTTTTCTGGGAGAATTTATAAAACCAAAAAAATATTTAAATAGGCTTTCTATGGCCCACTATTTGTGAGAGAGATGGCACGCTCAGGACTGGCACAGATGGCACGCTCACAACTGGCACACAAGCCCAGAGGCCAATATTAATCTCCCTTTTTTCAGGGAAAATTTATAAAACAAAAAAAAAAATTAAATAGGCTTTCTATGGCCCACTATTTGTGAGAGAGATGGCACGCTCAGGGCTGGCACAGATGGCACGCTCAGGACTGGCACACAAGCCCAGAGGCCAATATTAATCTCCCTTTTTTTCAGGGAGAATTTATAAAACCAAAAAAAAAAATAAATAGGCTTTCTATGGCCCACTATTTGTGAGAGAGATGGCACGCCTAGGGCTGGCACAGATGGCACGCTCAGGACTGGCACACAAGCCCAGAGGCCAATATTAATCTCCCTTTTTTTCAGGGAGAATTTATAAAACCCCCAAAAAAATAAAATAGGCTTTCTATGGCCCACTATTTGTGAGAGAGATGGCACACTCAGGACTGGCACACAAGCCCAAAGGCCAATATTAATCTCCCACTGTATTTTTATCAGGGAGAATTTATACACCCCACAAAAAAAAATACAGAAAAATGAAAAGGCTTTCTATGGCCCACTATGTGAGAGAGATGGCACACACAGGGATGGCACTCTAGCAGAAATGCCAAATTGCCAATCTTAATCTCCCACCAAAAAAAAAAAAAAAAAAAAAACAGGGAATGTCCTACAATTACTATCTCCCTGCCTGCAGTAATCTCAGCCAGGTATGGCAGGCAGCTACTATCTCCCTGCCTGCAGTAATCTCAGCCAGGTATGGCAGGCAGCAATAAGGAGTGGACTGATGCACAAATGAAATAAAAAGTGTGGACAAACAAAAAAGATAGCTGTGCAGAAAGGAAGGAACAAGAGGATTTGTGCTTTGAAAAAAGCAGTTGGTTTGCACAGCGGCGTACACACAGCAATGCAGCTATCAGGGAGCCTTCTAGGGCAGCCCAATGAGCTACAGCGCTGAGGGGAAAAAAAAAAAAAAAAAAACTTCCACTGTCCCTGCACACCGAGGGTGGTGTTGGACAGTGCAAATCGCTGCAGCACAAGCGGTTTTGTGGTTAATGGACCCTGCCTAACGCTATCCCTGCTTCTGACAAAGCGGCAGCAACCTCTCCCTAAGCTCAGATCAGCAGCAGTAAGATGGCGGTCGGCGGGAACGCCTCTTTATAGCCCCTGTGACGTCGCAGACAGCAAGCCAATCACTGCAATGCCCTTCTCTAAGATGGTGGGGACCAGGACCTATGTCATCACGCTGCCCACACTCTGCGTTTACCTTCATTGGCTGAGAAATGGCGCTTTTCGCGTCATTGAAACGCGACTTTGGCGCGAAAGTCGCGTACCGCATGGCCGACCCCGCACAGGGGTCGGATCGGGTTTCATGAAACCCCGACTTAGCCAAAAGTCAGCGACTTTTGAAAATGTTCGACCCGTTTCGCTCAACCCTAATCACAAGTAATATCAATGAAATGTTATGACTAACATGAAGTACAGAATCAGCGGGATCCGTTAAAGCATTCCAGAGTTATAACCTCATAAAGTGACAGTGGTCAGAATTGCAAAAATTGGCTCGGTCATTAAGTACCAAATTGGCTCTGTCACTAAGGGGTTAAATAAAAGACTATTCTGGCTGTGTCTTTATTTACAATATAATTATAGGGTTTCTAATGGATAGGTGTCTTATAGACATCTCTCCATTACTAATCCGTGGGCTTGATGTCACCAGAAAATACCAAAGGTTACATCAACCCCACAAATATGAACCCCTCTTGCCACCCCTACAGGGCAAGTGGTAAGAGCTGGGCAAAGAGCAAGAATTAGTGCCTCTAATAGATGTGTCTTTCCTGGGGTGGCTGCGGACTGCTATTTTTAGGCTGTAGGGGCTAATTTCCATGGCCGCTTACCATCCTGAGAATACCAGCTCACAGCTGTCTGCTTTAGCAAGGCTGGTTGTCAAAATGAAGGGGACCGCATGCCGTTTTTTTAAATTATTTATTTAAATAGTTAAAAAATAACATGGGGACTCCTCTATTCTTGAAAACCAGCCTTGCTAACGCCGACAGCTGAGGGTTGCAGCCCCCAGCTGTCAGTTTTGCCTGGCTGGTTATTAAAAATACAGGGGAACCCAAGCCGTTTTTTTTATTGTTTATTTAGAGCGTCTGCTCTCATTGTTAATCGCGGCAGTAGGTGTTTTCTGATGGGAGCAGTAGACCCATCAGCCCACTCCAGTGACTGGAGGTAAACTTTATACCTCTGATCACAACTGTTGGCTCACGCTGTCATTTGACAGTGTGGGAACCGCATCTGTCTAACCAGCGGTAATGATTTTATTGCCTATTAGAAGCAGTGTTCTCCGCACTGTCATGCATATAATAGCGTGACAAGCACCCGGTGTTCAGGCGGCTAAACTTGAACAGTAACATGGACTTCTTGGTTAAGTCCATGTTCGGTGTCCGTGCACGAACAGTAGGTGTTTGGTCCGGACCCCAAACTTTACTGTTTGGCTTCGCCCATCTCTAGTAACCACCATTCAAAAATTAACTATTTACTGAAAGGCAACTTGATAAAGGTACAAGGGATAGTGGGTAAAAAGTGTGAATGTTTCCTTTACAACTGGTAGCATTTTCCACACAGTTTACTGCCTAGGTAGTAATTTTTTTGAGGGTTCTCTATGTCCACACTTTCTTCCTACTTCCCCACAACTCAGCTGTAACACCACAGTCCTAATTAACAAGTATATTTTACTTGTACTTTGGTTCCGCCTCCTCTCTTCCCTCTATGGTGTCAGTATAGCTGGTAATGCTCACACACTGGAATTCCCACCTGGGACACTTGTCCCACGACTCATTCCTGTTTAGGCCCATTATCTTCCATGTATGCAAGCTTGGGGTCTCTTGGCTGGGCATCCTCTCCTAGAACCTATTTCCAGAAGGCCACTTTGTCTCTTAGCCACTTGTAATCTGGATGTCATTATCCCTTCTATCAATCTCTGTTGTGAATTCCATTCCTGGGCTCCCTCCGGTGGTTGTAAGTGGCACTTTTGTGAGTTCTGCTCTTGGGCTCCCTCTTGTGGTTTCAAGTGGTATGGCTGCTCCTTGGAGTTAGCTGTCTTCAGCTGCTTCCACTGATCGCCTTTTCTGCTCGGCTATTTATGCCTGGCTCTTTCCTTTAGCCAGTGCCACTTGTAAATGGTTCCTGGTTGGATTCACATCTCTTTGGATTTCCCTGTTATCCTGACCAGTTCAGCAAAGCTAAGTTTTTGCTTGCGTGTTTCTGTTCACAGATTGTGGACTTATCCGTTCTGCGCTTTCTATGTTTGTCCAGCGTTATCAGTATGAATTAATTCTGTCTTGCTGGAAGCTCTGGGAAGCAGATTTACCCTCCACACCTTTAGTCAGGTGTGGAAATTTTTTTAAACTCTGCGTGGATTTTTGTAGTGTTTTATACTGACCGCACAGTATTCCATCCTGTCCTATCTATCAAGCTAGACTGGCCTCCTGTGCTCATCCTGGTTTCATTCTGTGTATGTCTTTTCCCTCTCCACTCACAGTCATTATTTGTGGGGGGCTAATCTATCCTTTGGGGATTTTCTCTGAGGCAAGATAGTTTTCCTGCTTCTGTCTTTAGGGGTAGTTAGCTCTTAGGCTGTGACGAGATGCCTAGGGAGAGTTAGGAGCATTCCACGGCTACCTCTAGTGTTGTGTTGAGCTTAGGGACTGCGGTCAGTACAGTTACCACTTCCTTCAGAGCTCGTTCCATGTTGCTCCTAGACCACCGCGTCATAACAGATCTCCACTCACTTTGGGTCACCCCGCCATGCGGCGCTGCTCACCTTGGACCTTTATGTCCATTTACTGCGCACTTCTGACTATCTGACTCTCTGGCAGCAAATCATCACTTTTCCTGTAACTCCTCCCTTTCCACATTGGACTAGTCCAAAATATTAACTCTAACTACCCCTATGGTCAAACTACACAGATCATTAACGTATAATACTATTCACATTACACCACATAACATGAAAAAACTTTTTTCTTCAGGAGGGAAATGTGGGCAGCATGTCTGTATCCTTACTGTACACTCTCAGAGTTTGTAATTTTTATCCTTGTTTTAGTGAGCTCCTTTCAGCTGATTTATGGCTATAGATCACATTAAAGGGGTTGTCCTCTACTAGGACAATCCCTTCTTAAACTAAATATTTGGCCCTGATAAAATAATGAAGCCTATACTCACTTCTCATGCCAGCAACATTCCCACGATGTCGGCACTCATTCTCACCAGAGCTGTGATTCGGTGTTGTGACATGGGACGCTGGGTCCAATCAGTTCTGGCGTCACTGTCTCCACCTTCGGACAAACTGAACATGAAGAGGAAGTCCAGGCTGCAGCTCATCCTGGACTTTCTCTTCATGTTCAGTTTGTCCAAAGACAGAAACAGTGATGCCAGCGCTTATTGGGCGCCGGACATCTTGTGTCATTACACTGCATCATAGCCTCGGGATTGTGAGTGCTGACACCACTGGAATGGAGCCAGGATGGGATATGAGTTTAAGCTTAATTATTTTATTGGGGCCAAAGACCTAGTTTAAGAAGGGATTGTCGTAGTATCCGAAAGGACTCTATATAATGTTATATTATGTGGCAGTGCAGATCTTTATTTGTCAAGTCTATGGGTGCGTGTGAAACATTAGACTGCACTAGGATGTCATCTGAGTACAGCCCAATGTATGCGCACAGAGATAATGGAGAAGGTGGAGAAATTAAATTCTCCATCTTTTCCTGTGCTGAGATTCTGTGAGAGAATCGGATCACAGTAAGGTGACAGTCAGCTCAAACTCTGACAGTTTGAGCCGAGTGTCATTAGCATAATCAGCCCAATTCTCTTGTGAGCATACTCTAATGCTAAGCTGAATTTATATGTGATCATAAATTAGCAAAAAAGCTTACAATAAAAGACAAACTAAAAGCTTACAAATTGTCAGGACTGGCTCACTGATGGATTCTTAGCAAACTCATTCTACACCTAGCAATAGGCTGTAATTTTATGTTAACATTGTGCACTTTATTATATAAGTTTATTTTTTTTTCAAGTGTGACAGTAATAAATAGGGGAACATTAGACTTAAGGCATATAGGCCCCGATTTATTATGGTGTTTATGCCAGAATTCGGAATATTGTACAATTTTGAGCAGCTTTGTCAAAAAAGGATGGAGCTGGGGAGGACCCGGGTCATAAACCGACCTAGCAATGCCTTCCCAATAAATTCATTGAAAATGGCGGCGTCCCTTACAACAGAAATGTTATTACAATCTCTAACTAGAATAACATTTTTGTGAAGGTACTTGGAGACGCATGCCATTGATAAATGTGCCTGATTTATTAAGTAGCGTGCAACTCTTAATGAATTAGGTGTGTCGTATTCCTGCCCTCCAATCACTAAGACTGGCATATGAAATGCCAGTCTTAATGAATCAGGGCCTTAGTGCCAAAAGGTACATGAGGTGAAATTCCTGTACTGATGTTAATGGCAGAAAAAGTGTGATAATTGATATCTAAATATGCTTTATCAACTATTATAGTAACGTTCTCTGTATAGTGCTGGCTTTAGCTGGCATTTTCTTTACTAAAAGAACATTATAATGAAGTGATATATCATCCCAAAGAGCTAAATCTTGTTCTCTTCGTCTTGTGCAGTTAAATTCCTTCCTGAAGCCCTACAGTTTTAGCATTTACAAAAAATAGTCCCAAATGTCATTTTATTTAGGAATCACCCGTTGGTTTGGAATTTTGAAGTTCAGGGGAGTAAAAGGTCAATGAGGTAATGTAAGGTCAGCATGAAAAAAGTGTTAGGTCTGCATTAACCTTCGTCAGGCTGCATAATTTTACAACGTTAACAGGCTGCAGAGGTACAATTGTACCTTCATATATATTTTATTGAAATTTGGCCAATATATTCTGGACCACAACTGCAGAGATGTCACGAAATTTCAGCCCTCTACGGCTTTTCGAGAAAAAAAAAATTATTGCAATTTTAAAACAGAATAGTTACAATTGTACCTACTCAGCCGGACAAAGGTTAAGCGAACAAAGGTAGAAGCGGACAGCTATGGATAACCTGTTGAATATCATTCTATGTATCCATTTTTTAAAGCATCACTCCAGCATTTTTTTTTCAGCATTGGAGTGGTGACTTTTATGTAAGGTCCCTGCAAACGGTCTTATAGTAATTCTCCAGCGCCTTTACTTTTTTCGGCACCGTTCTGGTCCAAGGGTGACATTTTGTGACCGCAACTTCGGACAGGCTGGAAGTCAGAAGTTTACTTATATTGAGTTGTGACCTCCACCTCACTTCATGAAACATTGGAGCAATCCGGCCGCCTCAAACTGTTGGAGACCGATGGGAGCCACGATGATAAAATATGAAGATAAGTATAAGAGTAGAAATTCCAGACAAAGAAAAAGTGATCCGCAAGAGTGTAAACTCTTATGGACAGCTGGGTGGTTCAGCTCTTTGTTCCACTGACTACTCTCCTGGCCTGGATGTTTTAAAATTGCCGAAATAAAGTGAATTTTAAGGACGGTGAGTGCCACTCTTTTCTCTTTTGCTGCATATGTGGCACCCCTAGGGGTATTTGCCACAAAAATAGTTACTGACAGTAAGTACAAATACTAAAATAGCAAGACTGCACTACCACCTCCGGCCAGAAGGGGGAGCTCCAGAGACTCCCCTTGATCCATTCTGGTCTGAGAGAAGAAATGGCAGTTGGGCCAAGGAGCTGATAGTGAGAGGTCATACAGTTGAATCTCTAACAGCCCTGTGACTGTTACCAGGCCTAAATCACCGGCCTGAGGAGAAGAGGGATAGAGAAAAAGGACATTGTGAGAACCGGGTAGCATTAATCACTACCCAGAACAGGCGCAAAGACGGATACCGGATCCGTGGCTGTATTCATTATATATAATACAGCAACCAGAAAAACGTGAGGTGATATCAGCTTCACTAGGGTCGGATGCAGCAACAGACACAGAGTTCAGCGGTACTCCCAGAGGGGGTAAACCGATAAAAGGACTCGGGTTGCCCGTCGAACCAGGACCCGGAAGGGACAGATTGGGCCGGCAGCCAGTTCACATACAGCAGCAGGGCCACACAGAAATTGCGCACAATAAGAGGCGAAGACCCCGGCAGGGTCAAAGTAACTCAGAGTTCCCATACAGACTCCGGTGACAGGACTGGTTGTAAATCCTTTTATGTTAAAGTAAACTGGTTAAACGTTTCAGTGCCTCAGTCTTTCATTTGGACAATAGCCATCTATCCAGGATCAGGATCGTCACCGCTGGGAGAACCTGCTGCTGATCAAGTAAGTGCCTGTCCCCTCATGATACCCCTTACACTGTGCATTGCCTGAGGCCACAGCACCGGGTCAAGCCACCCGTGACATCCCCCTCAAGAGACAGACTCCATTGGTCCGGTGCTGGGTATCCCGGTCTCCTGGGCGTCACAATTGGCGTCACGAACAGGATCTAGCCAGCCCGTATACCGGGTATTGTGTGCCGTGATTGGAGCCCAAAACTGTGAAAACTGGGATGAAAAATTGACTTTATTAAAGAAAAATCCATTCCCCATTGAAAACTATTGAAAGTGACTTTTCCCCATTGGTTATAATGGAGTAAAGATGGCCGCCATCCCCTGAGGTAATCACTTCATAACCGTTAGGCACGAGACTGTTAATTGAGCTACGCCATCACCTGAGCCCCAGTCTAACTGAAAAACTTCAGAATCCGCCATTACAGAGCGCGGTGGGTGGGAGCAGCAGGGGGCGTGTCATTGTGGGCGGCACCAAGCTGAGCGCTCTGACATCAGAGCAAGGGGAAAATCGATCCTGCTGCACAGCGGAACGAATCTACACTATCCCGACGGAAGCGGAGGACCGGAAGGGTCCGGATTAACTAAGGGGGCACAGTATGTCGCAGCACGGAGACGCCGCAGCACTCGGCAACGCTAATGCAGCTGAAAGACAGAGTGTCAATAGAGAGTCCGGCAGCGCAGCGGTGCAAGGAGTGGCGCCCATCATGCCGGTGCTGATGCCATATACCCCGGGTGGCCCATGGCTTCCAATGTATGAAGGTGAGCCTAATACCCTTGACGATTTCAGAGAAAAGATGCTGGCCCATTTTGACATGTTCCCTGTGGGTGAAGTTCAGCGTGTTAGTCTCCTGATGATGCAGTTAAGTGGCCATGCTAAGCGAGAAGTCACAGCATGGGCAGCTGATCTAAAAGGCACTGTTGAACGCATATTTGCTGGATTAAAAGCTACATTTGAAACCACGGCCAGCAGCAAAGCTAAAATACGATTCTTTAGTTGCAAACAAAAAGCTAATGAGGGCGTGAGAGACTTTGCCTTAAACCTGCAGGAAGCCCTTAAATCACTTACACTGGCTGAACCCATTTTTAACACCGGAGCGGATAAACTGCTAAGAGATCAATTTATTGAGGGACTCTACACCCCTTCTCACCGGGGGCATGTGAGCATGCTTGTTTTTAAGAACCCTTAATTGACATTTGCCCAATTAAAGGAGAGCTCTATACGTCTCCAGCTGGCAGAGGCACCTCGGGATCAGGATCCTGCGCAACCCATGGCAGAGGCACCTCAACAACAGGGAGTGCCAGTGACATCAGCTATGTCTGGGGCCATTGCTAAGCCCCTGGGGCCCAGTACTAATGAGGCTCTTCAACAAAAGCTTGACTCTTTAGCTGATGTTGTTGCTTCAATGGCTAAAACCATGCAGGAGATGAGAGGACACAAGATGGAGTTGGCAAACTGTAGAGAGGATGTTCCATGGATGAGACCCAGGAGATACCCGACATGGAGAGGACGACCACGCGACCGCTACCAACCGGATGGACAGCCCATTTGCCGCCGTTGCCAGCAGCCGGGCCACTTTGCACGAGATTGTGATTTAAACGGGAATCCCCTGGGAATGCGGGCCGCTTCGCAGGAATGAACTTTCAAGGCCCAACACCCTGGCACGACAGGTACATCGGAGGACGACCCATTATCCCTATCGTGCTGGACGGAATTCCCCTCAACGCTTTGCTGGACACAGGTTCCCAGATTTCATCTATACCGTATATCCTTTATAAGAGGTACTGGGCTGATGCAGATATTGATAAAGGGCCCTCTGATGTTGAACTAGATATATGGGCCAGTAATGGTAAGTTGGTACCGAAACTAGGATTCAGGGAGATGACCATAAAGATTGGTAAAGTAGAACTGAAGAAACAGGGTATAATTGTTGTTGATGTTGACCGGCGGAACTGTGAACCAACTGTATTGATAGGAATGAATGTGTTAGAGAACTGCTTTTCCGAAGTCATTTCTGTCTTACAGCAAATTGCTGAAACTGCCCAATCCTGCCAGCAGAGAGTTCTCCGGAGGGAAATAAAAGTATTGATGTTAAGGCAACAGGTAGAAGTTGCAGGTGGAGAAATCGGCAGTGTGAGGGTAAGTGATCCAACGTCTATTGTAATCCCACCAAAAACAGAAATGCTGGTATGGTGTAGAGCAGCCATTGGAACTAAGGGACGAGATTATCAAGCCTTAATAGAACCAGTGTACACCGACAGCAGGCCCACTATACTCACAGCACGAGGGATAGTCGAGGTACACCGGGGACGAGTGCCGGTACGACTTTTGAACTGTGGAGAGGAAGAGGTCACTTTGCCAAGGTATGCTACAATGGCAAAGCTATATACTGTTGACAACAATGCCATCACAACCATTGAGCCCTTAGAACCAACCTGTCAGGTGGAAGGCAATGGCTCAGATGGAGAAATGGAGGATTGGTGCCAACAGCTACACGTGGGCATAAATTCAACACCTACCCATCAAAAACAAGGGGTGTATAGGCTAGTGACGGAATATGAACAAGTCTTCAGTAAACACCCATTGGACTTCGGACGGATAGAAGGGGTAGAACACACAATCCCCACAGGTGACCATCCCCCAATAAAAGAAAGATATAGACCCATACCGCCCGCTCACTATCAATGTGCAAAAGATATGCTGAGGGAAATGAAACAGGCCGGGGTAATAAGAGACAGCTGTAGCCCCTGGGCGGCCCCTCTAGTGATTGTCAAAAAAAAGGACGGAACCATGAGAATGTGCGTAGACTACCGGAAGATTAATAACATCACCCATAAAGACGCCTACCCCTTGCCTAGGATAGAAGAGTCCTTAACTGCTTTGAAATCTGCTAATTATTTTTCCACCTTAGACTTAACAAGCGGGTATTGGCAAGTCCCTGTGGCTGAGAGAGATAAGGAAAAGACGGCATTCACCACACCAATGGGTCTATGTGAATTTAATCGCATGCCGTTCGGACTCTGCAACGCATCCGGTACCTTCCAGCGGCTGATGGAATGCTGCCTCGGACACAAGAACTTCGAGACCGTCCTCCTGTACCTAGATGATGTGATCGTCTACTCAAAGACTTACGAACAGCACTTAATAGACCTGGCAGAAGTGTTCGAAGCCTTATCCAGGTATGGCATGAAAGTCAAGCCATCCAAATGTCACCTTCTCAAGCCAAAGGTACAGTACCTGGGACACATCGTGAGTTCGGAGGGAGTAGCACCAGATCCCGAGAAAATAAGCGCCATAAGGGATTGGCCAAGACCTACCAGCGCAAAAGAAGTGAGACAATTCCTGGGATTGGTGGGTTACTATCGCAGATTTATAAAAGGATTTACCAAGTTGGCAGCACCCTTGCAAGACACCTTGGTAGGGCAGACGAAGAAACCTTCAAACCGAAACCCTCCTTTTCAGTGGAACGACGAAAGGGAAGACTCCTTTGAACAACTAAAGAAGGCACTAACCGGAGAAGAGGTTCTGGCATACCCAGATTACCATAAACCTTTCATCCTCTACACCGATGCCAGTAATGTGGGACTAGGAGCGGTGCTGTCACAAAAGCAAGAAGGTCGGGAGAAAGTCATCGCCTTTGCAAGTAGAAAGCTCCGGCCTACTGAAAGAAATTCAGAAAATTACAGCTCCTTCAAATTGGAACTACTGGCAGTAGTTTGGGCTGTGACGGAGCGTTTCAAACACTATCTGGCCGCTGCAGAATTTATTGTCTATACTGACAACAATCCGTTGACCCACCTGGACACAGCCAAATTAGGTGCGTTAGAACAGCGATGGATAGCCCGGTTATCTAATTACAACTTCATAATCAAGTATCGAGCAGGTCGCAAGAATGGAAATGCCGATGCCCTATCCCGGATGCCACACTTGAGAGATGTAGAAGAGGAAACGGGGGAGCTTGAAGAAATTGAACTACCAGCCTTCCATCGTCCCAAGGCAAAACATCATCAGTCAAGTACCTATCAGAAACAACAAGAGGTGAATTTTAATCCGTTAGCACACCATAGATGGGCTGACACCCAAGACAGCAATCCGGCTGTGAAGTTGGTGAAGGAACTGTTGACTGAGCAAAGTGCATATCCCTATGAGGATGCCCCAGAAGAGACGCATCAACTCTGGAAAGAGAGAGGCAAAATGTTCCTGTATCAAGGGAAGCTCTGTAGAAGATACACCAATCCGAAAACACATGAATTGGTTTGGCAGATTATTGTGCCTAAACAAGATGTGAAGATGGTCCTCGAAGCTTACCATAATGGTGCTGGTCACTTCGGTTGGAAAAAGTTAGAAGTACTTCTAAGAGAAAGATTTTATTGGGTCGGGATGAGAAAATCAATCGAACAGTGGTGCAGAAATTGTGGCCCGTGTAACCTCAGAAGAAACGATCAAAAGAACCAAAGAGCACCACTGCAGCCCATAATCACCAAACAACCACTTGAACTTGTAGCCATGGACCACGTGAAGTTGACACCAAGCCGGTCCGGCTATGTCTATGCCTTGACCATCGTGGACCATTATTCACGTTTCTTGGTAGTAGTACCCGTAAAAGATCTGACAGCAAAAACAGCAGCCAAAGCGTTCCAAACGTACTTTTGTAGACCCCATGGATATCCGGAACAGGTTCTCACCGACCAAGGTACAGCCTTTGAATCAGAGATCTTCAGAGAATTCTGTAATATGTATGGTTGCAAAAAGATCCGGACGACGGCCTATCATCCACAAACAAACGGCTTATGCAAGAAGATGAACCATATTGTAATAGACCTACTAAAGACTTTACCTGAGACAGAAAGGAATCAATGGCCAGAGAAATTGCCTGACTTGGTGGATCTGTATAATCATGTCCCGGTGAGCTCCACCAACTGCACCCCAGCTTACCTTATGCGTGCAAGACCCGGCCAATTACCAATCGATCTAGAAATGGGAATTCTGAAACCAGACGCAGAAGTTCAAGACTCCAATTGGGATATCATACGGCAAAAGCAGTATCGCCAAGTGCAAGAGAGTGTGGAAAGAAGCCTTCAGCAAACTAGAGAAAGACAAGAGCGAACTTTCAACCAGAATGCTCTAGCGACCCCATTAAGACCGGGTGACCAAGTGCTCAAGAGAAATCGTCGAACCAATAAACTGGACAATCAGTGGGAAGCCGTACCCTACACAGTTTTACCAACAAGAGTGGATAATCCTAAAATGTGTCTCATTAGCAAAAACGGAGGCTTAACATCTATACTAGTGTCAAGAGACAATCTTAAATTATGTCCGGAAGCATTGAAAGAGCCAGACGTTGTCCAGCCAGAACCAGAAGTTATTCAACCCATACAGGTTCAACCAGTAAAGGAAAAAGAAGAGGAAGTGTATCACACCTGTATAGGAGACTTTCCCAAAACCCTACTAACATACCATGGTGCAGTAGTGGTTCCCATGGTGGCCTTTTACCCAACACCGAACCCAATACCAGAAGTCCCAAGACAGGAAGAGGCTGACCCCGTACTACAGGAGGTTCCAGGCCAGGAAGAACAGATTCCTGGTCAGAGTAATCCCATTCACGGTGGACTTGCCAACTCCATAGTCGTGGAATTATCTTTAGCAAGCGGGCAGATACTACATCCGCAGTAGACAGTAGTACACCACATGAAGAGACACCGCTATTACGTAGATCACAGCGTAGTACCCAGGGTCAATTACCGGCCAGGTATGCAGATTACCAACTATAAAGCTCATAATGTGAATTGTATATATGTTATGCCGTATATAGTTAAACAGAAAATGTAGTATAGTCATTGCTATCAGTCTGCAACGTTTAAGCCCAGTGCCTACAGAGACTTGTCTGTATGAACTTATTGCATATTCTTGAACTTTTTATCAGCCCGGAGGCACTAAATCAAAGCTCCGGAAAGACTGCTTTTTGAACTTTGCTTTTTGCTCTTTTTGAACTTTCTTTAGACTTTATATTGATAACTCCGTTGGAAAAATGGAACTAAATTCCTGGACATTAAGTACAGTGCCGTTCCTAATACCTTCAAGGATAGAACTGTATTAATGGACGCTATTTGAAGTGACTTTTTACAGAACTCTATTTTTGTTTCCTTGAGTGGTTTTTGTAACTTTTCATTTTTAAGACTCTGTACATATTAATTGTTATTTCAAAATGTTATTGTCCCACAGTCCCGGAGTACTGTTCTTAACTAAGGGGGAATGTGGCACCCCTAGGGGTATTTGCCACAAAAATAGTTACTGACAGTAAGTACAAATACTAAAATAGCAAGACTGCACTACCACCTCCGGCCAGAAGGGGGAGCTCCAGAGACTCCCCTTGATCCATTCTGGTCTGAGAGAAGAAATGGCAGTTGGGCCAAGGAGCTGATAGTGAGAGGTCATACAGTTGAATCTCTAACAGCCCTGTGACTGTTACCAGGCCTAAATCACCGGCCTGAGGAGAAGAGGGATAGAGAAAAAGGACATTGTGAGAACCGGGTAGCATTAATCACTACCCAGAACAGGCGCAAAGACGGATACCGGATCCGTGGCTGTATTCATTATATATAATACAGCAACCAGAAAAACGTGAGGTGATATCAGCTTCACTAGGGTCGGATGCAGCAACAGACACAGAGTTCAGCGGTACTCCCAGAGGGGGTAAACCGATAAAAGGACTCGGGTTGCCCGTCGAACCAGGACCCGGAGGGGACAGATTGGGCCGGCAGCCAGTTCACATACAGCAGCAGGGCCACACAGAAATTGCGCACAATAAGAGGCGAAGACCCCGGCAGGGTCAAAGTAACTCAGAGTTCCCATACAGACTCCGGTGACAGGACTGGTTGTAAATCCTTTTATGTTAAAGTAAACTGGTTAAACGTTTCAGTGCCTCAGTCTTTCATTTGGACAATAGCCATCTATCCAGGATCAGGATCGTCACCGCTGGGAGAACCTGCTGCTGATCAAGTAAGTGCCTGTCCCCTCATGATACCCCTTACACTGTGCATTGCCTGAGGCCACAGCACCAGGTCAAGCCACCCGTGACATCCCCCTCAAGAGACAGACTCCATTGGTCCGGTGCTGGGTATCCCGGTCTCCTGGGCGTCACACATAAGTATAATAGTAGGGTTAGGGACCATAGATTAGAAACACCACTCAAACGGTAAAATATAAAAAGAAAACCTGGAGTGGGGCTTTAGGGTCTGTGCACACATTGCGGATTTGGCTGTGTACAGCAGTTTTCCATTCGGTGTACAGTACTATGTATACTCACAAAGCCAAAACAAATTAATGGCACAAGGAATGTAAGAAAAATCAATCTGCGAGGTTTGAAATAACTAGGGACCATGAAGATATACATATAATCAAGATAATACCTGTAGCGTGCCCAAGCTGCCATAACGTCCAACCCGACGCATGTCGAAACAGGCAAAACGCGTGTCGGGGTGGGATGTTACGGCAGCTTGGGCACAATACAGGTATTACATTGATTATTTGTATATCTTCATGGTCCCTAGTTGTTTCAAACCTCACAGATGGTCATGAACAGCATTTTCTTTATGAGCCACTGATACAAAAGTTGCAATATTGGCAACTTTGGTTGTTTACAAATTACAATGGAGATTTATAGTGCTTTGATCTTTGATGATTTTAGATCAAGCTGCAGTTATTGTCATGGGTGCCATGTAACGTTTATTGTATTTACTGTGACTGTTTTTGTGCCCAATTCTGTTGTTTCTTTCTAGTTCTATTTTGAGGTACCTACATGTATTGACATGATTTTATATGGATTTATCTTGTGAATAAAATTACTAATTTTTCTTACATTCCTTGTGCCATTAATTTGTTTTGGCTTTGTGAGTATACATAGTTTCATATGGAGTGTGACCAATAGTATGCAGCATAGATTATAAGGACTAATATGTATGCAGGTGTACAGTACTATGTAAAACTATGGAAAACCAAATCCGCAATGCCCATGCTGCGGAAAACTCTGCGCGGAAACGCTGCGGTTTATTTTCCGAAGCATGTTAATTCTTTGTGCGGATTCCGCAGCATTTACACCTGTTCCGTAACTGGAATCCACAGGTGTGAAAACGCAGGTGAAATCTGCACAAAAACCGCGGTAAATCTGAGGTAAATCCGCAGGTAATCCGCAGGTAAAACGCAGGGTGTTTTACCTGCGGATTTTTCAGATTCGGTGCGGAAAAATCCGCACATGAATCCGCAACATGTGCACATACCCTTACGATACATACCATTCATCTAATGTGGACATGTGATTTACATAATTACATAATCTCTTGACATGTATCCCTGGATTTATTTGTGCTCGAAGAAACACGTGACGGTCCCTCTGCTAGTTTATTTCTCATCTAAAATTGCAGCATGCGCTTACTTAAAGTAAAGAGTCGCTATATAAAAGTGTATTCTCTCAAGTCGGTTCATGTACGTGACATAGAGACATATTGAACTAAGAACCTTACATTGTGTGTGCCTTAGCTTCGTATTCATTTATCACAGCAAGCTCCCTCTCGCCTGTAGAATCCAACTCCCATATGTGTCTGGCAGTCTCCCTCCTAGCGCCTTAATCTCAGGTGTGACAGTGAGTGGAAAGATCAGGAGTTAAAATTACTGCACGGTGGGAGAAAGTGACAGCTCTATCCTCCCCTGCCAGGTCCTGTGAAGTAAATGACAACTAGTGCTTCCAATCTGCGGAAAGAGTTCATATGAGCGGCTGTCAGACTCAGAACCTGCCGGGAAGGGCACGACGCGCTCGCTCCCTTTGTCACTTCCTCGCACTGCAGATATAAAACTTATGTTAAGCAGTTGACCTGGAGTTGTGACATTGCTTTTACATGTTTTCCAGGTTGTGGATTCCGCAGCTTCACTGGTATATTATGCGGATAACATCAGGAAGGCGCAGCACGTCAAACGTTGCTGTCGGTTTGACGTATGTTTTAATTTCGGATTACTGCTGCCTGAAAATAGCTGTCATTGCCTCCAGAACACAGAGCAGAGGGAGGAGTTTATTGCCATTTGGAAAAACTTTTATTTGTATATATATACAGTTATATTATTTTGTATTATTGGCATACGTGTGCTTTTTACAGATTTACAGTTTTTAATATTTGCCAAGAGAAATACAAATACCTACACAACAGTAGTAATCATTCCCATAGATAAAATGCTTATTGACTATCAAATTGCCCTTACTCAGAGTTTTCTTGGCTAAAATGGTTGAAAATAAATTTTCTCAGTTTCTAAGATCATAGTGCATCCTTCAGTGGTTGCAGGATCTGATACTCTTATATACCCCGAAGGTGTAGGAAAAGACAACCCCATTTGGAGGTGACCTTGGAAGATGCAGGGAGTATTTCTCATGGGTGAATTCACAAATAACCCACAAGATATTACTGATATATCCTGTGTGTGTAGTAAGAGCAACCAAGTTTCGAATAAAATTAAGAAGGGGGTTCACACGTTCTAAATAAATGGTGAGCGGGCCTACAGTATGATTTCACTTCATAGGCCCTGGGAACCTTGGTCTGACAATGTAGATTGTAAAGGAGGAAAGTAGAAAAAATATTAATTTTTATATCAAAGCAATTCACTTAATTATTCATTACTTTGATGTTATTTTTTTCTGTAGATTCTCCAAAAAGTATAGATAAACCTATTGATAAACCGATGTGGGGCACTAAGCAACCATTAATCAGTTATCTGTTTGCTGATCGGCAATTTTTTGTTAGCTTATTTACACGGGAAGACTAGACGCGTGATGTGCATTGTACAATATGAAACCGATCCCAATAGGCAGTCATTGTTCACAGCAGAGCAAGTTTACATCGGACGAAGCACTGCCGAGAATGATGATCTTTTGTGCAGCAAAAAAGATCATTTCACCCGACGAACGAGCTTGTACATAACAATCTTGCAACATAAATTGACCTTGATAGTCGCAGAGTAATGTTCTCTGCCAATAATTAGTGAGCCTGATGACAATGGTTGAATGACGGTCAGTGTTTATTCACACACATTCCATCCTATCAATGAGATGCACAGTGATGCCAGTCACACGGTCACGGTTGTCCCTGAACTCTGTGCTCATAAATGGAATAAATTTAATAAGACCATTATTCCATGTCATTGATACTTTGTTTGCTTTATCGGTAAGGATGGAATAAAAAATATATATATTTTTTACTTCATTAACAAAAAAAAATATTTGCCATTTGCTTCTGTGGAGAAAGTAAGTACACTTATTCAATTATCACTACTTATAAGTCCTAAAATTTAACTTATGAGCAAATTAACATTTTTAGAGAGGATTTTGGGGAAAAATTTAAACATGAACAGATCTTTTTAAATTTGAATTCGCCGGCTTCATAGGATTTTTCCCAAACTGCGCTAATCAAAAGAGCTTACACTTTACAGAAGAGAGAGAGAACCTTCTGACCAAAAGAGCTTATATTCTACAGAAGAGAGAGAGAACCTGCTGACCAAAAAAGCTTACACTCTACAGAAGGGAGAGAGAGAACCTTCTGACTAAAAGAGCTTATATTCTACAGAAGAGAGAGAGAACCTGCTGACCAAAAGAGCTTATACTCTACAGAAGAGAGAGAGAACCTTCTGACCAAAAGAGCTTATATGCTACAGAAGAGAGAGAGAACCTTCTGACCAAAAGAGCTTATACTCTACAGAAGAGAGAGAGAACCTTCTGACCAAAAGAGCTTATATGCTACAGAAGAGAGAGAGAACCTTCTGACCAAAAGAGCTTACACTCTACAGAAGGGAGAGAAGACCCCGCTGACCATAAAAGCTTACACACTACAGGAAAGCGAGAAACAACCCAGCCGTCAATATAAGAGTTTACTCTCAACAAAACAGAGAGAGAGAAGATTTCTCTGACCATAAGAGCTTACACTTTACAGGTCAGAGCTAGAGCACCATAGAACTTACACTCTACAGCAAGGGTGGGGAACATCAGTCCCGCAGGCAGTTTATGACCTTTGATGACTTTTTACTGACCCCTGGGGAGATTCCCGGGGACCCCAGTGCTTGGGCCGGCAGATGTATTTTGACAGTCGCCGGACCTTTAATTTTTTCTTGCTCTGTGAGCACATGCATGCAGTGTTCACTACTAGTGATGAGCGAGTATACTCGTTGCTTGGGTTTTCCCGAGCATGCTCGGGTGGTCTCCAAGTATTTGTTAGTTCTCGGAGATTTAGTTTTTGTCCATGCAGCTGCATGATTTACGGCTGCTAGACAGGCTCAATATATGTGAGGATTCCCTAGCAACCTGGCAACCCCCACATGTATTCAGGCTGTCCAGCAGCCGTAAATCATGCAGCTCAGGCAATTAAAACTAAATCTCCGAGCACTAACAAATATTCGGAGATCACCCAAGCACTGAGTATGCTCGCTCATCACTAGTCACTACTAAATGTTGAAGTGTGTGCAATGAAGAATTACGTCCTGACACCAGTGCCAGCGTCAGGATATACTTTTTGACAGAATTGGAATGCAATTTGTACAGTCCCTGAAGGCTAGTATATACTGTATATCCAAATGGCCCTTGGTAGAAAAAAGATACCTCACTCCAGCCCTACAGGATAGAGCGGATCCTGGTAACTATAAGAGCTTACACTCTACAGAAGAAAAATGATACTACTGTGTTCTGCTGGGAATCCCTGGTGTGTGATGACCAAGGTACTAACCACCAAAGTACAGGGTATGATAATCCACTGGATGTCATAGCAGCAGAGCATTATAGGGAAGCCCAGGTGGACATGCAAAAAGACATTAGCCCCCTCTTATTTTTTTTTTATTTTCGCACTGAGGTTTTGGTGAGTTTTTAAACATCACAGAATTTCTGCTCCTATTAGGCCACATGTACAACACGTTCAGTATTTGGTCAGTTTTTACCTCAGTATTTGTAAGCCAAAATCAGGAGTGGAACATTCAGAGGAAAAGTATAATAGAAACACATCACCACTTCTGTATTTATCACCCACTCCTGGTTTTGGCTTACAGATGCTGAGGTAAAATACTGACCAAATACTGCTGGTGTGCACTTAGCATTTTTTAAATTAGGTTACTTGCCTTTTATCATTCTGCTTTGTGTGTTTTTTTTACATGCGTTTGTATAGTGTTTTTGGTGCATTTTTTATCTTTTGTTGGTATGTCATACTTTAAATAAAGCTACTTTGCTTTTGATACTTCCTGGTATTTGGCTTTGACAAAACCTTATTGTTATACTTAGGTTTGGATTACATGCATTTTTGATGTGTTTTCGTCATGGAAATCCACTATAAACACATGTGCGTATTTTACCTGTAGATTTTCCGCATCTAATACAAGTCTATGGGAAAAAGCTCCACATAAAACTCAACCACAAGAGAAATTGACATGCTGCGTATTTGAAACACGCACCACGGGTCATTTAAAAACATATATATTTAAAGTTATATAAATCCCAGCCACTTTGCTGGAACTGTAAGACACTGCATTTTTAAATCAGCAAGAATACACAGCATGAAAAATCCACCAAAAGCTTATAGTGGAAACGTAGCCTAAGGGTATGTGTCCACGTTCAGGATTGCATCAGGATTTGGTCAGGATTTTATGTCAGTATTTGTAAGCCAAAACCAGGAGTGGAACAATCAGAGGAAAAGTATAATAGAAACATATGCACCACTTCTGTATTTATCAGCCACTCCTGGTTTTGGCTTACAAATACTGACATAAAATCCTGACCAAATCCTGATGCAATCTTGAACGTGGACACATACCCTTAGAGAGCATCTGGAGCAACGTTTCCCAAACTCCAGTCCTCACACCCACAAACATTTCATGTTTTATTATTATTATTATTATTTATTGTTATAGCGCCATTTATTCCATGGCGCTTTACATGTGAGGAGGGGTATACATAATAAAAACAAGTACAATAATCTTAAACAATACAAGTCATAACTGGTACAGGAGGAATGAGGACCCTGCCCGCGAAGGCTCACAATCTACAAGGGATGGGTGAGAATACAGTAGGTGAGGGTAGAGCTGGTCATGCAGTGGTTTGGTCGATCGGTGGTTACTGCAGGTTGTAGGCTTGTCTGAAGAGGTGGGTCTTCAGGTTCTTTTTTTCTGGATTTTCTTAGTATTACACAGGTTAGAGAATTTCTGATGCCTTAATAATAATTCCATCCCCAGTGCAGCACTGAGGAAATCCTGAGATCATGATGTGTTGGGGGCCGTGAGAACTGGAGTTCGGGGAACACTGATCTAGAGACTTAGATGTATCGTTAATTTTAAAACGTTTAATTAATATTGTACTGTAACCAAGAATAAAACAATGCAGAACAGAAGCAAAGTGACAAGAAGCCACATGTGAACAAGATCTAAGTGACTCTGTTTCTGGAAATGATGATGTTAGTGATAGTTTGGTTTTACAAGTAGACATCAGCACTGAAAATCCAACATGTCTACAGAGGCTAGATAAGGTTTCTGCTGCCCCCAGATCTGCAGGCTGCCCTCCGACTCAGGGTGACAGCTTTACATGCACCTGCCCGGTAGCAAATTGTCCCTCATTCAAATGGTGACAACTCTGGCAAATTGCATGTGATGAACGCAGCCTGAAATTCTGTTATTGCTTTTCCTTAGTCATTCACAACTACGAAATGGTGTCAGAGAAGATTTTCCATTCTCAGGACCGGGACATCTCATAACAGCAAATGTCCTCGGTGTTTTCAGCATTAAGCCGTGCTGTCAGCTCATTGTTCACATTGTTGAAAGCACTGAAATGCTTTGCTCCCAAGTTTTCTAACGCTATGTAATGCCGATGTTTAACAACACCATGTTGGCATTTGTCACTTCTCCTGATTGGAGAACATTTTATTTTTGTACTGTGAAATGGAATCTGCTGTAAACTCAGCAATAACCACCATCGTTATATAATAATGTCATTGTGTAATGGTAATAAATAGATGTGTCCTTTGTATGTCAGTAGTGTAATTATAATGTGAATAGCCTGACATGGCTGCATAAGAAAAGCCAAGGGAAAGGAGGGGAAGGTCTATGTGTCCTGGCTATCACTGTTTTGGGGGAAGGGGGCTTCATTGACTGGCATAGATTAGGACACTACATTGAGCTCAATTTTCAGAACGTAAAAAAAGTGCCATCATTTCAATTAGATGCACACTGTGAACTCACGCAACAGTAAATTAATTCCTATTGTTAATTCTCTAAGAACAGTTCTATCAGAAATACATTTTTCTTTATCAGAGTGAATGTATTGTATTTAAGGTATTTGTTCTCTATCTCCATTTCTGCAGCTTTTAAGCAATTCTGCATTCTCATTAATCAGAAACGTGACAGCCACCCAGAATACCAGAATAGGAAATGTATTCTATACAAACATCCCTCATGCCTGTCCTATTTCATTCCCTAATAGTCGAGAAAGAAGTAGGAACTGAAGTGACTCAATCTTTCATATGTACAATTTATAGTGAATGGAAGAAAGAGATGATGGGAACATGTACTTGTTTTTTCCCTACATATTTCCTTATTGTTACCTCACAAAAATATGGGGATTTCTGCCTTACTGCAAGAAATAATAACCACCATGAATGCTACTGATAAGAAAGTTGTCTTCACAGAAGAAGACTTTGGTGTTCAGCATAAGACATTCTCACGCTTTAGACCCTTTAGTAATATTTCAATGATCATACATGGGCATGACCTAGAATTTTACATATATACATCTTCTAATATTTGACTTGTTTGAAGCTGCTTTTGATGGAGGCCTATTGATGAGCTTTTTGTCCATCTAGACGAGCCATTATTCGGGAAACAAGCCTTCGGCCGGGGTCGTACTTGCAACTGCAATGCGAGAAACTCGCATCAATACCTGGCACATGAATACATGCAGCCGCACGCTCCAGTCCCGAGTGACGGCGGCAATGCCGGGTATTGAGGTGAGAGACTTGCCTGAGTTTCTCGCATTGCTGTTGCAAGTGTGACCCCAGCCTTCATAAAAACATTTGTTCCCAAAAATTAACAATCATTTTGTGTGCATACAACATTTCTTCAGTGACTGCCGGCTGGTTGCATATAGCGGACCTGCAATCATTTACCTGCATGGTTCATCCGTGGAAACCTAGCAATAAAGACTAATTTGAGTAAGGCTACGTTCACATTAGCGTTACGCTAATGTGCGTTGCTGTTGCGTCGGCGACGCAGCGGCGACGCAGCGGCGACGCGCCCCTATGTTTAACATAGGGGACGCGTGCGTCTTTTTGCATGCGTTTTCCGACACGTGCGTCGTTTTAGACGCTAGCGTCGGACGCAAGAAAACGCTACAAGTTGCATTTTCTGTGCGTCCGATTTCGTCAAAAAACGACGCACGCGTCGCAAAACGCGTTTTTCCGTGCGTCGCCGCTGCGTCGCCGACGCAACAGCGACGCGACGCTAATGTGAACGTAGCCTAACTGAGGAATTTCAATCAACAAGCTCTCCTAGGGCACAGATAAAGGGGCATGACACATAAGATTTTGAACTTCCCTTTAATCTAGTGATCAGTATAAGTCACTGGTACAGATTTCTATAGATAAAATCTTTTGGGGCATCTTGTGATTCTAGAATATGTTTAATGGAATGGCTGCTTTTCTTCCTCTCTGTTTTCTTCGTGCACACATCAGGATATTTTATACACTTCTGTGGGCATGCTCCCCTCATGCCTTTCTATTGATTGACAGTGGTCCTGTACTAGTCCGGCGACTGCAGGCAGTTAGAGGCTGAACTTGTAAGCATGTGTTTGTAGTGCAGATGTATTAATATAATCATAGCTCGCCATCTTCTTCTGTTTTCAGTGCCATTCTTGTCCTCTTCTGGGTCATGTAACGATGATTCTGACTTGCTCACTGAAACTGGGGTGCATGCGTGAGCCGGAAGTCACTCTTACAATGTAAATCTATGGAGCCTTGTTCTGATGCTCATTAGCCTTTCAATGTAAAAACCACTTCCGGGTCACACATAGAGCACAGTGTGACCCAGAGAGCCACGTGACTCAGGAAATGACCGCAGCAATGCTGGAAAAATATTTAGACGTGAGAGTCCTCAGTGGTTGATACCTTTTAATGGCTTCCTCAGATTTTCTATTAGTCTTTGCCTGATGAAGAGACCTGTGTAGCCTCAAAAGCAATTTGTTACCATCTGTTCAGTTAGCCATTAAAAGGTACCAACCATTGAGGACTCTCACGTCTAAATATTTTTCTATCTACTGGCCAACATGGTTCAAAGATATATATCTTTCCTGGAGCAATGCTGGACACCAGAGAACACGGCAATTGGTGAGTACTGGCTTGGAAGTCTCCACAAGTAGAAACGTTCCCCTTTAGATCCCCGGTCTCAGGCCTCTCACTCAGCCAAACCAGACCTTCTGATTTGCACTGATGAGGGGCAAATTCCACAAAACATGTTGGCAAATTAAGTTTCTGGCATGAATTCTTATCCTAAGTAATGTGACAAGGCTCGTTAAAGGGTCAATATTAACTTTTTTGATTCCTACATCCGATAGGTGGCACAGGAGTTCAAATGCTCTTCCTTCCTGAAGAGGCTATTTGCATTGACAACTGTAGTAACAGACCTTTTTTGCCTATTCTGGACGGTTTCACATTTTTTATCAAGAATAAATAATTACGTTAATAATTAATAATGTTTTTATTGTGCATTTGTTAATTTGCTCATTCACACAGGGCACAATGGACACTTACTAATACATTCGCACTTGAACAATAATTACGTTCTGCAAAGGGGTCCATGATTATTAGGACTTCTCCCCAATGTTTTTGTTTTTTGTGCCATGCTGCCATCTAGTGGTAAGTACATGTATTTTTTTTTTTTTTTAAACCTTGTCACAATCTGCTTAGATGTTATTTAAACCAAGGAGAATAGCATTCAGCTAATTGGCCCAATTGATTATCCAATTCTGTAATTTTACTTGTTTCACATGATAGGAGAGGTAGAAGATGTCACTGGTCAGACATTTTCTTCTAGAAACCATTAGACCATATTTACATGATCAGTATTTGGTCAGTATTTTATATTAGTATTTGTAAGCTAAAATGAGGAGAGGGCCAATCAGAGGAAAGTGTAATAGAAACACGTCACCACTTCTGTATTTATCACCCACTCCTGATTTTGGCTTACAGATACTGATGTAAAATACTGACCAAATACTGAATGTGTGAATGTGGCTTTACAGAGAAAATCTAGAGGGCATCCTCAGCTCATTGCCTCACAGACCAACATAGCAGGATAATGTCCAGAGTAAGAAAAGCGTTGTCCTCCTGAAAGTAAAAAAAGACAAGTTTTATTTCAATCTGCCCTCACTATTACTTCTTGTGTCCAGTTCCACATGTAAAAGTTGGTGAAAGGATTAGATTGTAAATAATAAAAGTATTCGGTGCAACCCTTGATTGCCTATGTTTTTACTTTTAGGGTCTGTGCACATGCTGCGGATTTGGCTGCGGATTCGCAGCAGTTTTCCATGCCGTGTACAGTACCATGTAAACCTATGAAAAACCAAATCCGCAGTGCACATGCTGCGCAAAATTCCGCGCGGAAACGCTGCAGTTTATATTCTGCAGCATGTCAATTCTTTGTGTGGATTCCACAGCATTTTACACCTGTTCCATAATTGGAATCCACAGGTGAAAAACCCCAGGTGGAATCCACACAAAAACTGCGGTAAATCCGCAGGTAAAACGCAGGGTGTTTTACCTGCGGATTTTTCGTAATCTGCGCAGAAAAAAAAACGTACACGAATCCGCAACGTGTGCACATATGCTCAGGGTAGGTTTTTTGGAGGCAGGAACTGATTTAGGAAACACTATTATTTTTGCATTAAAAAAAGGCAGCAACTATAGTAAAAAGTTGGTCACACTTGTCAAACACTATGTATAACAAGTGTGACCAACCTATCAATCAGTTTTCCAAGCAATGCTACAGATCGCTAGGAAAACGCTAGCATTCTGCAAGCTAATTACGCTTGCAAAACACTAGTGTTTAGTGGGAATACGCATGCCATTTCTGCATGCGTATTTTCCGCAGCAGGTAGTTCCGGAATTGCCGCGGAAATTTCCACGGCAATTCCGGATGTGTGCACATAGCCTGGACGTGGCCTAATTTAACAAAGCTCTTGAAATTGCAGCACAACCCCATTCCCTTTAATCAAGCTGTTGTTCCCTACATGCAGGAGGACGGGCGCCGTTGTATTGGGAAAAAGCTAAAACGGCATCTATTCCCTCCTTCAGATGATTGATGTAGATCTCAAGTATAACTTTCATTTATTAATGCTTAAAAATATACTCTGGCTTCTAACTGAAAAATCCCCTTTAATAAATATGTTTAATTAAATTATTAAAACTGGGGCAATATTTTACTGATTATAGGTGACAGATAAGAAAATCCAAATATCTGGATTGATCTGATGGTCCTGCAATAGCGCTGCGACCCCCTTTATCTGCATATGATAAAGATACGGTATACAATACTTACAGTACATTTGCAGCTGCTTTCAAAGTGGGGAATCTGTATTGTGGAGCGCCATCTGAATCATTATATAACTTGCCTTTCCGCTGCAAACTGCTGGTGTGTACCATAAAAAAGACAAATATGCCTTTTTGACATCGCAAACATCTGTCATTTAGTGCTCAATTCAATTTATTTCCACAAAAAAAAAACACTGTATTTAAATCCCAGAGTAAATCACAGAATCTTATAGCATAAAACATTACAATGACTGAAGCACAATGAAAACAATGGCAAATCAAAGTATTTTATGTGCGTAATGATTTCTAACTGGTAGCAAGATAATGGCTTAACTCAATAAAATCTGGCTAGATTGATGGATTTGAAAAGCTTGTAATAGATTAGCTATAAATATGCCAGCCAAAAAATAGAACATTCTGCGCACTCTAGATGAGCGTCGTCATATCAAATCACATGAAGCACATGATTTCTACTTTATTCCTTTATATAACATCCTGGTTAATTGGCTGACCACTAAATTGTCCTTCACCTACCCCCCCTCCCCCTTTCCGATACTCATTAGATAGCTATCGGATAAATTCAAGTGAATAAGAGATCAGATGAAAAAAGGTACAAGTCTCTTATACACTGGAATGAGCACTCCTTTGGCCTTTATGAGAGAGCCGCTGCCAGCGGTGGCTTTTCTCCCGGAGAACAGAAGGATGAGCAGTCAAATCCCAATGTGCCAAATCCGTCTGTCCCCAAACATCATCTGTTTGGGGAAAGTCAGGAGGTTCCCATACACACAAGACTGTCGGACAACCCCGCCGATATGGGCAGGCTCAGCCAAAGTTAATTTAATATGTATGGGGGCCTTAGGGTTTTTTGCTGAAAATATAGTTTGGAATAGAACCAGCTCTTGGAAAGTATCCTGTGAACAGAAAATGAAGCACTGCAAGTTGGTTCTATTCACAGGCCAATATTATGGCTTCTGTCATTAGAAGTGTAAGTGTTCTTACTGTCCTTTCCTATATTCCTGAGTTCATACAGACTTTTAGATGTCAAATTAGGGTGCTCACCAAGGATCTTATTCCATTTGCATGAGCTTAAAAGTTATATTTGCATTTTTCATGGAAGAGAAGCCCAGACTATATACAAAATGCTACATTTACCTTCATCCAGGATCCAGGAACTCATTAAAAGCTACAGGAAGAGACTAGAGGCTGTTACTTTTGCAAAAGGAGGATCTACTAAATATTAATATCACTTTTCTGGTGGGGTGCCCATACTTATGCACTTGTCAAATTTAGTTTGAATGCAGATTGCACATTTTCTGTTAGTACAATAAACCTAATTTCAAGGCAGAAACATTACTGTGTCCAACAGTTATTAGATATATGAAACTGAAATAGCTGTTGCAAAAAAAACCATTTTTTATAAAACATTAAGCTTAAGATTAATAGGGGTGCCCAAACTTTTTCATATAACTGTATTAGTGATGAGCGAGTGTACTCGTTGCTCGGGGGTCCTCCGAGTATTTATGACTGCTCGGAGATTTAGTTTTCATTGCGGCAGCTGAATGATGTACAGCTACTAGCTTGCTTGATTACATGTGAGGATTCCCTAGCAACCAGGCAACCCCCACATGTACTCAGCCTGGCTAGTTGCTGTAAATGAAAACTGTGATGAAAACTCTAACACTAACAAATACTCGGAGGTCACCCGAGCGTGCTCAGGGAAAACCCGAGCAATGAGTACACTTGCTCATCAGTACTAAATATCTAATACGTTGCCTACTTTTTGTGAAATGGAGACTTATAGTTTCAATGTGATTGTGCATATAGTTTGTATGGTTTGTATACAGCAAATAACGAGAAAAAGAAATGAAAAAGAACAAAGTAATAGAATAAATAAAATCCAGCTGTCATCTGAACCTATTCGGCAGCATATTTCTCAGTGCGTTACATGACCCTTGTGTTCTCAACCCTTTGTTTTGTCTGCATGTTATTCTTTTATCGCAGAGAAAGGTAATTTATCAACATTTCTGATAAGATTTCTGTATGTTCATTATCACATTCATCTTATCTTTTTGTGTCAGGCTTCTCTAAATATATCGGCCATAATTCATTACTCCTGTTAATCCCCAGTGAGTCAGTAGGAGAAACATTCTTCCCTGGGGATGCTTAGGTCAGTCTTACACTCCAGGCTCGGCTCTCTGCTCAGATTGCAGCACAAACTGTTTCTCAATGAGAAATTATTGCATATTCAGCTCCTGATGAAATAACTACTTCACATAAAATGCGGGAGATTATTCCTGTTAACACTTTCAGGAACAGGACATGAGTTTGCAGTTTGCTGAACATTTGTATCTGGAGACATACAGTTTATGATGTGCAGATAATGTAAGCAATGCATGTCCTTCTGCATCAATGTATCCAAAACGGATGCTGCTGGGTTACGTAGAATTGCATTAGTCTATATATAAAAGCTGAGTGCACAGCACTTCTGTGGGAATAAAAAGATAATCATCAGTAAATACTATACAAACCTCTATAGTTCGCCCCCACACTGAGACAGCCCAGGTTAGGCTTATACTACTGAATGTATAAGAATTTTTTCTTCTGCCCAAATGGGTGTTGCAGTCTCGTTTTAACGTTAATCATATAGGATATTTTTACTCTGTAAGATCAATTCTACAAAGACAAGATTTTAGATTGTAAAATAATAATAGAAATTAAGTTTGTGAATATACAAAATCCAGCCGATGTTGCTCTGAGTGTGACACATGATCCAATATTGTAATTCATTAGTGCCTAACAATGGCAATATTAAAGAGAACCTGTCAGCACAATTTTGTAATATAATGTAAAGACATGGCTTCAGGGCTGGACTGGCCATCGGGCTGTTCTGGCAAATGCCAGAAGGGCCGGTACCAGTAGTGGGCTGCTGCACACCGACTCACCCTTTCCCCCCACAGCGCCGCCGCTGCCGCATTCAACTGTACCGGCGTCTATGACGCTGGTACAGTTGAATGTAATGATGGAGGAGAGAGCATCACCTGACGCTCCCTGTCCCATCATTACCCGCTCTGCCTCTGACACTGCGGGTGCGAGCGCACTCACTGTGTCCCATTTTCTTCTAATTGAATTCCGGTGGACATGGGATGAGTCTTGTCCCCCCTGTCTGTGATTCCCTGCCTCCAGTCTGTGAAGGAGGAGTATACTCATCACATGTGCATCAAAATCTAATTATCAGAAAACTTCAAATGGAGATTAACCCCTTTTCGACCTTAGACATATCAAGATGTCCGGATTGACTGGTACTTACCGACCTTGGACATATGAATACGTCATGGCGATCGCCCACGCACAAGGGCTGCGCATGCTCAATCACTACCAAGTGTCTGATTCTGACAGCTAACACTCAGCTCTTAGTGCCAGGAGAGGTGCCCACACTGATCCCGGCACTTTAGCCCTCTGAATGCTGTGATCACTGCGATTGCAGCATTTAGAAAGCATGCAGAGGAAAGAAAGCCCATCTGCCATTAGACATCCTCACAGGGACCTGATCATTGCCATGGTGACCCAATGTCATCATGACGAAATCCAGGTCAACAGGCACCAACAAGTTAGTTAGATCATGCACAATGTGATGAGAGCCCGCTTAACTTACAGATGCATAAGCTGGCCACAATATATGGGCACTACAGCATACTGGTCACTACAACGTACTGGTCACTACAATAGCAATTTTCAATTTTCACTCAGCAACATCCACTGCTGCTTGTTTCTGGAAAACCCCCATGGAGACAAAATCATCACTACACCTGTAGATAAATTCACAAAGGGGTATAATTTCCAAAATGGGGTAACTTGAGGGGGAATTCTGCTTTTCTAACACATTGGGGCTCTGCATATGTTTGCAATCTATTATAGAAAATTCTGTTCTCCAGGATGTCTCCTGTATAACAGTACTGTGTGGCACCCCTAGGGGTATTTGCCACAAAAATAGTTACTGACAGTAAGTACAAATACTAAAATAGCAAGACTGCACTACCACCTCCGGCCAGAAGGGGGAGCTCCAGAGACTCCCCTTGATCCATTCTGGTCTGAGAGAAGAAATGGCAGTTGGGCTAAGGAGCTGATAGTGAGAGGTCATACAGCTGAATTTCTAACAGCCCTATGACGGTTTCCAGGCCCAAATCACCGGCCTGAGGAGAAGAGGGATAGAGAAAAAGGACATTGTGAGAACCGGGTAGCATTAATCACTACCCAGAACAGGCGCAAAGACGGATACCGGATCCGTGGCTGTATTCATTATATATAATACAGCAACCGGAAAAACGTGAGGTGATATCAGCTTCACTAGGGCCGGACGCAGCAACAGATACAGAGTTCAGCGGTACTCCTGGAGGGGGTAAGCCGATAAAAGGACTCGGGTTGCCCGTCGAACCAGGACCCGGAGGGGACAGATTGGGCCGGCAGCCAGTTCACATACAGCAGCAGGGCCACACAGAAATTGCGCACAATAAGAGGCGAAGACCCCGGCAGGGTCAAAGTAACTCAGAGTTCCCATACAGACTCCGGTGACAGGACTGGTTGTAAATCCTTTTATGTTAAAGTAAACTGGTTAAACGTTTCAGTGCCTCAGTCTTTCATTTGGACAATAGCCATCTATCCAGGATCGGGATCGTCACCGCTGGGAGAACCTGCTGCTGATCAAGTAAGTGCCTGTCCCCTCATGATACCCCTTACACTGTGCATTGCCTGAGGCCACAGCACCGGGTCAAGCCACCCGTGACATCCCCCTCAAGAGACAGACCCCATTGGTCCGGTGCTGGGTATCCCGGTCTCCTGGGCGTCACAATTGGCGTCACGAACAGGATTCAGCCAGCCAGGTATTGTGTGCCGTGATTGGAGCCCAAAACTGTGAAAACTTGGATGAAAAATCTTGAAAATTGACTTTATTAAAGAAAAATCCATTCCCCATTGAAAACTATTGAAAGTGACTTTTCCCCATTGGTTATAATGGAGTAAAGATGGCCGCCATCCCCTGAGGTAATCACTTCATAACCGTTAGGCACGAGACTGTTAATTGAGCTACGCCATCACCTGAGCCCCAGTCTAACTGAAAAACTTCAGAATCCGCCATTACAGAGCGCGGTGGGTGGGAGCAGCAGGGGGCGTGTCATTGTGGGCGGCACCAAGCTGAGCGCTCTGACATCAGAGCAAGGGGAAAACCGATCCTGCTGCACAACGGAACGAATCTACACTATCCCGACGGAAGCGGAGGACCGGAAGGGTCCGGATTAACTAAGGGGGCACAGTATGTCGCAGCACGGAGACGCCGCAGCACTCGGCAACGCTAATGCAGCTGAAAGACAGAGTGTCAATAGAGAGTCCGGCAGCGCAGCGGTGCAAGGAGTGGCGCCCATCATGCCGGTGCTGATGCCATATACCTCGGGTGGCCCATGGCTTCCAATGTATGAAGGTGAGCCTAATACCCTTGACGATTTCAGAGAAAAGATGCTGGCCCATTTTGACATGTTCCCTGTGGGTGAAGTTCAGCGTGTTAGTCTCCTGATGATGCAGTTAAGTGGCCATGCTAAGCGAGAAGTCACAGCATGGGCAGCTGATCTAAAAGGCACTGTTGAACGCATATTTGCTGGATTAAAAGCTACATTTGAAACCACGGCTAGCAGCAAAGCTAAAATACGATTCTTTAGTTGCAAACAAAAAGCTAATGAGGGCATGAGAGACTTTGCCTTAAACCTGCAGGAAGCCCTTAAATCACTTACACTGGCTGAACCCATTTTTAACACCGGAGCGGATAAACTGCTAAGAGATCAATTTATTGAGGGACTCTACACCCCTTCTCACCGGGGGCATGTGAGCATGCTTGTTTTTAAGAAACCTGAATTGACATTTGCCCAATTAAAGGAGAGCGCTATACATCTCCAGCTGGCAGAAGCACCTCGGGATCAGGAGCCTGCGCAACTCATGGCAGAGGCTCCTCAACAACATGGAGTACCAGTGACATCAGCTATGTCCGGGGCCATTGCTAAGCCCCTGGGGCCCAGTACTAATGAGGCTCTTCAACAAAAGCTTGACTCTTTAGCTGATGTTGTTGCTTCAATGGCTAAAACCATGCAGGAGATGAGAGGACCCAAGATGGAGTTGGCAAACTGTAGAGAGGATGTTCCATGGATGAGACCCCGGAGATACCCGACATGGAGAGGACGACCCCGCGACCGCTACCAACCGGATGGACAGCCCATTTGCCGCCGTTGCCAGCAGCCGGGCCACTTTGCACGAGATTGTGATTTAAACGGGAATCCCCTGGGAATGCGGGCCGCTTCGCAGGAATGAACTTTCAAGGCCCAACACCCTGGCACGACAGGTACATCGGAGGACGACCCATTATCCCTATCGTGCTGGACGGAATTCCCCTCAACGCTTTGCTGGACACAGGTTCCCAGATTTCATCTATACCGTATATCCTTTATAAGAGGTACTGGGCTGATGCAGATATTGATAAAGGGCCCTCTGATGTTGAACTAGATATATGGGCCAGTAATGGTAAGTTGGTACCGAAACTAGGATTCAGGGAGATGACCATAAAGATTGGTAAAGTAGAACTGAAGAAACAGGGTATAATTGTACGGAATATGAACAAGTCTTCAGTAAACACCCATTGGACTTCGGACGGATAGAAGGGGTAGAACACACAATCCCCACAGGTGACCATCCCCCAATAAAAGAAAGATATAGACCCATACCGCCCGCTCACTATCAATGTGCAAAAGATATGCTGAGGGAAATGAAACAGGCCGGGGTAATAAGAGACAGCTGTAGCCCCTGGGCGGCCCCTCTAGTGATTGTCAAAAAAAAGGACGGAACCATGAGAATGTGCGTAGACTACCGGAAGATTAATAACATCACCCATAAAGACGCCTACCCCTTGCCTAGGATAGAAGAGTCCTTAACTGCTTTGAAATCTGCTAATTATTTTTCCACCTTAGACTTAACAAGCGGGTATTGGCAAGTCCCTGTGGCTGAGAGAGATAAGGAAAAGACGGCATTCACCACACCAATGGGTCTATGTGAATTTAATCGCATGCCGTTCGGACTCTGCAACGCATCCGGTACCTTCCAGCGGCTGATGGAATGCTGCCTCGGACACAAGAACTTCGAGACCGTCCTCCTGTACCTAGATGATGTGATCGTCTACTTAAAGACTTACGAACAACACTTAATAGACCTGGCAGAAGTGTTCGAAGCCTTATCCAGGTATGGCATGAAAGTCAAGCCATCCAAATGTCACCTTCTCAAGCCAAAGGTACAGTACCTGGGACACATCGTGAGTTCGGAGGGAGTAGCACCAGATCCCGAGAAAATAAGCGCCATAAGGGATTGGCCAAGACCTACCAGCGCAAAAGAAGTGAGACAATTCCTGGGATTGGTGGGTTACTATCGCAGATTTATAAAAGGATTTACCAAGTTGGCAGCACCCTTGCAAGACACCTTGGTAGGGCAGACGAAGAAACCTTCAAACCGAAACCCTCCTTTTCAGTGGAACGACGAAAGGGAAGACTCCTTTGAACAACTAAAGAAGGCACTAACCGGAGAAGAGGTTCTGGCATACCCAGATTACCATAAACCTTTCATCCTCTACACCGATGCCAGTAATGTGGGACTAGGAGCGGTGCTGTCACAAAAGCAAGAAGGTCGGGAGAAAGTCATCGCCTTTGCAAGTAGAAAGCTCCGGCCTACTGAAAGAAATTCAGAAAATTACAGCTCCTTCAAATTGGAACTACTGGCAGTAGTTTGGGCTGTGACGGAGCGTTTCAAACACTATCTGGCCGCTGCAGAATTTATTGTCTATACTGACAACAATCCGTTGACCCACCTGGACACAGCCAAATTAGGTGCGTTAGAACAGCGATGGATAGCCCGGTTATCTAATTACAACTTCATAATCAAGTATCGAGCAGGTCGCAAGAATGGAAATGCCGATGCCCTATCCCGGATGCCACACTTGAGAGATGTAGAAGAGGAAACGGGGGAGCTTGAAGAAATTGAACTACCAGCCTTCCATCGTCCCAAGGCAAAACATCATCAGTCAAGTACCTATCAGAAACAACAAGAGGTGAATTTTAATCCGTTAGCACACCATAGATGGGCTGACACCCAAGACAGCAATCCGGCTGTGAAGTTGGTGAAGGAACTGTTGACTGAGCAAAGTGCATATCCCTATGAGGATGCTCCAGAAGAGACGCATCAACTCTGGAAAGAGAGAGGCAAAATGTTCCTGTATCAAGGGAAGCTCTGTAGAAGATACACCAATCCGAAAACACATGAATTGGTTTGGCAGATTATTGTGCCTAAACAAGATGTGAAGATGGTCCTCGAAGCTTACCATAATGGTGCTGGTCACTTCGGTTGGAAAAAGTTAGAAGTACTTCTAAGAGAAAGATTTTATTGGGTCGGGATGAGAAAATCAATCGAACAGTGGTGCAGAAATTGTGGCCCATGCAACCTCAGAAGAAACGATCAAAAGAACCAAAGAGCACCACTGCAGCCCATAATCACCAAACAACCACTTGAACTTGTAGCCATGGACCACGTGAAGTTGACACCAAGCCGGTCCGGCTATGTCTATGCCTTGACCATCGTGGACCATTATTCACGTTTCTTGGTAGTAGTACCCGTAAAAGATCTGACAGCAAAAACAGCAGCCAAAGCGTTCCAAACGTACTTTTGTAGACCCCATGGATATCCGGAACAGGTTCTCACCGACCAAGGTACAGCCTTTGAATCAGAGATCTTCAGAGAATTCTGTAATATGTATGGTTGCAAAAAGATCCGGACGACGGCCTATCATCCACAAACAAACGGCTTATGCGAGAAGATGAACCATATTGTAATAGACCTACTAAAGACTTTACCTGAGACAGAAAGGAATCAATGGCCAGAGAAATTGCCTGACTTGGTGGATCTGTATAATCATGTCCCGGTGAGCTCCACCAACTGCACCCCAGCTTACCTTATGCGTGCAAGACCCGGCCAATTACCAATCGATCTAGAAATGGGAATTCTGAAACCAGACGCAGAAGTTCAAGACTCCAATTGGGATATCATACGGCAAAAGCAGTATCGCCAAGTGCAAGAGAGTGTGGAAAGAAGCCTTCAGCAAACTAGAGAAAGACAAGAGCGAACTTTCAACCAGAATGCTCTAGCGACCCCATTAAGACCGGGTGACCAAGTGCTCAAGAGAAATCGTCGAACCAATAAACTGGACAATCAGTGGGAAGCCGTACCCTACACAGTTTTACCAACAAGAGTGGATAATCCTAAAATGTGTCTCATTAGCAAAAACGGAGGCTTAACATCTGTACTAGTGTCAAGAGACAATCTTAAATTATGTCCGGAAGCATTGAAAGAGCCAGACGTTGTCCAGCCAGAACCAGAAGTTATTCAACCCATACAGGTTCAACCAGTAAAGGAAAAAGAAGAGGAAGTGTATCACACCTGTATAGGAGACTTTCCCAAAACCCTACTAACATACCATGGTGCAGTAGTGGTTCCCATGGTGGCCTTTTACCCAACACCGAACCCAATACCAGAAGTCCCAAGACAGGAAGAGGCTGACCCCGTACTACAGGAGGTTCCAGGCCAGGAAGAACAGATTCCTGGTCAGAGTAATCCCATTCACGGTGGACTTGCCAACTCCATAGTCGTGGAATTATCTTTAGCAGAGCGGGCAGATACTACATCCGCAGTAGACAGTAGTACACCACATGAAGAGACACCGCTATTACGTAGATCACAGCGTAGTACCCAGGGTCAATTACCGGCCAGGTATGCAGATTACCAACTATAAAGCTCATAATGTGAATTGTATATATGTTATGCCGTATATAGTTAAACAGAAAATGTAGTATAGTCATTGCTATCAGTCTGCAACGTTTAAGCCCAGTGCCTACAGAGACTTGTCTGTATGAACTTATTGCATATTCTTGAACTTTTTATCAGCCCGGAGGCACTAAATCAAAGCTCCGGAAAGACTGCTTTTTGAACTTTGCTTTTTGCTCTTTTTGAACTTTCTTTAGACTTTATATTGATAACTCCGTTGGAAAAATGGAACTAAATTCCTGGACACTAAGTACAGTGCCGTTCCTAATACCTTTAAGGATAGAACTGTATTAATGGACGCTATTTGAAGTGACTTTTTACAGAACTCTATTTTTGTTTCCTTGAGTGGTTTTTGTAACTTTTCATTTTTAAGACTCTGTACATATTAATTGTTATTTCAAAATGCTATTGTCCCACAGTCCCGGAGTACTGTTCTTAACTAAGGGGGAATGTGGCACCCCTAGGGGTATTTGCCACAAAAATAGTTACTGACAGTAAGTACAAATACTAAAATAGCAAGACTGCACTACCACCTCCGGCCAGAAGGGGGAGCTCCAGAGACTTCCCTTGATCCATTCTGGTCTGAGAGAAGAAATGGCAGTTGGGCTAAGGAGCTGATAGTGAGAGGTCATACAGCTGAATTTCTAACAGCCCTATGACGGTTTCCAGGCCCAAATCACCGGCCTAAGGAGAAGAGGGATAGAGAAAAAGGACATTGTGAGAACCGGGTAGCATTAATCACTACCCAGAACAGGCGCAAAGACGGATACCGGATCCGTGGCTGTATTCATTATATATAATACAGCAACCGGAAAAACGTGAGGTGATATCAGCTTCACTAGGGCCGGACGCAGCAACACATACAGAGTTCAGCGGTACTCCTGGAGGGGGTAAGCCGATAAAAGGACTCGGGTTGCCCGTCGAACCAGGACCCGGAGGGGACAGATTGGGCCGGCAGCCAGTTCACATACAGCAGCAGGGCCACACAGAAATTGCGCACAATAAGAGGCGAAGACTCCGGCAGGGTCAAAGTAACTCAGAGTTCCCATACAGACTCCGGTGACAGGACTGGTTGTAAATCCTTTTATGTTAAAGTAAACTGGTTAAACATTTCAGTGCCTCAGTCTTTCATTTGGACAATAGCCATCTATCCAGGATCGGGATCGTCACCGCTGGGAGAACCTGCTGCTGATCAAGTAAGTTCCTGTCCCCTCATGATACCCCTTACACTGTGCATTGCCTGAGGCCACAGCACCGGGTCAAGCCACCCGTGACATCCCCCTCAAGAGACAGACCCCATTGGTCCGGTGCTGGGTATCCCGGTCTCCTGGGCGTCACAACTGCTTTGCCAATAGCGCTCCATCCCTCCTTAAGGTACCTTCACACATAACGATATTGTTAACGATATCGTTGCTATTTGTGACGTAGCAACGATATCGTTAATGAAATCGTTCTGTGTGACAGCGACCAACGATCAGGCCCCTGCTGGGAGATCGTTGGTCGCTGAACAAAGTCCAGAACTTTATTTCGTCGCTGGACTCCCTGGAGACATCGCAGGATCGGCGTGTGTGACACCGATCCAGCGATGTCTTCACTGGTAACCAGGGTAAACATCGGGTAACTAAGCGCAGGGCCGCGCTTAGTAACCCGATGTTTACCCTGGTTACCATGCTAAAAGTAAAAAAAACCAAACACTAGATATTTACCTACCGCTGTCTGTCCTCCAGCGCTGTGCTCTGCACTCCTCCTGTACTGTCTGTGAGCCGGAAAGCAGAGCGGTGACGTCACCGCTCTGCTTTCCGGCTCACAGACAGTACAGGAGGAGAGCAGAGAAGCAGAGCGCAGCGCTGGAGGACAGACAGCGGTAGGTAAGTATCTAGTGTTTGTTTTTTTTTACTTTTAGCATGGTATCCAGGGTAAACATCGGGTTACTAAGCGCGGCCCTGCGCTTAGTTACCCGATGGTTACCCTGGTTACCGGCATCGTTGGTCGCTGGAGAGCTGTCTGTGTGACAGCTCTCCAGCGACCAAACAGCGACGCTGCAGCGATCCGGATCGTTGTCGGTATCGCTGCAGCGTCGCTTAATGTGAAGGGGCCTTTAGCCTCATCGTATGGCTAAGCAGTGCTGTACAGCCACATGTGGGGTATTTCTATATTCGGCAAAAAATATGGAACAAATTTTGGTGCCATTTTTACCCTTTTCCCAGTGTTTAAATGTAAAATCTGGGGCTAAAATAACATTTTAGTAGTAAAAATGTAATTATTTTTTTCTTTGTAGCCAAAATGTAGGTGAATTAATTGAGAGGTGTAGTTTGTAAAATGGGGTATAGTATGGCGGGTTCTGCTGTTCTAGCACCTCTTGGGTTTTGTGACATGGTGCGCTCAAACCAGTCCAGGAAAATGTAAACTCCAATATTCCCTTTTGAGCTTTGCACTATGCCGCAAAAATAGTTTTTGACCACATATGGGGGTATCAGTGTACTGAGGAGAAATTGAACAACTAATTTTGTGGTCCATTTTCTTTTGCTATCCTTGTGAACATAGTAAATTTGGGGATAAAATAACATTTTTGTGGGAAAATTAGATTTTTTTATTTTTACGGCTCTACGTTATAACCTTCCATGAAGTACCACACATCTAGAAACATTCCTTGAGGGGTCTAGCTTCCAAAATTGTGTGATTGTTGGGGTTTTCTATTGTTTAGACATATCAGAGGCTCTTGGAACGAGACATGACACTGGCAGACAATTCTATCAAAGTTTGCGTTCTAAAACGTCACTCCTTCTTTTCTGAGCCTCCTCGTGAGCCCAAACAGTAGTTTACCCCCATATATGGGGCATTTACATGCTCAGGAGAAATTGCACAACAAATTTTGGAGTCGATTTTTTTTACTGCTATAAAAATAAAAAAGGGGGCTAAAATAACATATTTTTGTGGGAAAAATTGGATTTTTTTAAATTTTAACGGCTCAATGCTATAAACTTCTGTGAAGCACCTAGGGATTCACGGTGCTTACCACACGTGCTGTAGCTTGTGGGGAGTTTCCACAGTTTAGACAAATCAGGGACTTGGCGTCTGCTGATTATTCCAGCAAATTTTGCATTCAAAAAGTCAAGTGTTGCTCCTTACCTTCAAAGGTGACCTACAAACCTGGATCAGTTACACCAGTTTGTCAGGAGGATTGGACCCAAATTCTGACCAACTATTGTGTGAAGCTTGTGGAAGGATATCCCAAACATTTGACAAAAGTCATTCAGTTTAAGGGCAACGGTACCAAATACTAATGAAATGTATGCAAACTTTTGACTTTGCAGTAAGTAATACAAATGCCTTAAAACATTCTCTCTCTCTCTCTCATTATTAGGTCATTTGGCAAATATTAATAATATAGTAATCCTAGTTGACCTAAAACTGGAAAGGTTTATTCTGATTTCATGTCAGATATTGAGAAAAACATGAATATGTGTCTTTTTACATAGTGTATGCAAACTCCTGGTTTCAACTGTAATCATTATTACAGCGCCATTACAGCCATGTCCTTATTTTACATTATAAAACCATGCTTACAGGTTCTCTTTAACCCCTTCATGACATGCGCCGTACTATTACTGCGCATGTTGTGGTTCCCCCATTGATGTGGTCTCCGGCGGTGAGCCCACATCAAAGTCGTGACATGTCAGCTGTTTTGTACAGCTGACATGTGCATGCAATAGCAGCGGGTGAAATCGCGATTCACCCGCCACTTTTAACCTGTTAAACGCCGCTGTCGAATGCTGACAGCGGCATTTAACTACCACTTCCGGCGGCGCGGCCGGAAATGAGCGCATTGCTGACCCCGTCACGTGATCAGGGGTCGGCGATGTGTCAGGACAGTAACCATAAAGATCCTTGAGACCTCTATGGTTACTGATGCCGGCCTGCTGTGAGCGCCCCCCTGTGGTTGGCGCTCATAGCAAGCCTGCATTTCAGCTACATAGCAGCGATCTGATGATCTCTGCTATGTAGCTGTGCCGATCGAGTTGTGCCAACTTCCATGGAGGCACAAGTTAAAATTTTTTTAAAAAAAATATGAAAAAATTAAAAAAATATAAAAGTTTAAATCACCCGCCTTTCGCCCCATCCTAAATAAAACAATAATAAAAAAAAATCAACACATATTTGGATCCAAAGGAAGAAGATAGCAGCAACACTTCCGTTATGTGACGAAAAAACCTAAGTCCTTTATTTCCAATATAAATTCATAAACAAGGTAATAAGAGCAGGGACAGTGCAAGTAAAAGGACGACGGCCGTTTCGCATTATACACGCTTCCACGGGTCCAGATATTTAGAAAAAGATATTTTGAAAAAGATTTCAATTTGGGCAGCACAATGACACACTGGTTAACTTTACAGTCTTGCAGCGCTGGAGTCCTGGGTTCAAATTCCCCCAAGGCCAACATCAAAGAATTTGCATGTTTACCCAGTGTTTGTGTGGGTTTCCTCCGGGTGCACTGGTTTACTCTCACAAACAAACATAAAATTATGGTTGTAAATTGCGAGTCCAATAATGACAGTGATTATGATGTCTGTAAAGCATTATGGAATTAATTTCACTATATAAGTGAGGAAATTAAAAAAAAAATTGGCTGAATAGGAAATATATCATACGGACAGTGGACATAAACATTTGAAGAAAGTCAGAAGACTATTTTGTATTGGGGTGTCCTGACTCTTTACTGATGGCAGGGAAGAAATAAAGGTCTGGCACGTTGGATAATAATATTCCTAATCTTTTTGATTTTATGGGAGATAAGCAAGCATTTGTATGGAGAATAGATATCTAACAATATTCTTGCCACATGTAGAAATGAACGTGCCATTTATAAGCTGCGTTCTTTTTATCCAAGATTTGTGATTGGGACGTAAGGTGCATCAGATGTCTCTATCCAGGTTTATTACTAACTAGCTGTACTACCCGGCTTCGCCCGATTAATAATTGCTGTTAGCAAAATAGAATGTGTTAACAAAAATTTATTCTGCACACAAAAACCACAAAACAAATAGATAGGAATGTAATTATTAAAAGGCAAAAACTAAGCTAATAGAAGCATTTCACAACATATATTTCAACACCAGAGATATTCCACACAGATTTATCTAAATTGGCCAAGTAATGTGAAGTAATCTTCTACTACTTATTTGAGAGCCTTTTGATAAAAGACATTCTTAGTTATTCCTTCAGGTGCAAAGATGAACAGATTTTTGGCTGTTCCAACTCTTGAACAGGCCACATAAAGTTGACCATGAGAAAAGCATGGAGATTGTAAATTGATTCCAAATACTTTCAAGGACTGGCCCTTGAGGAAGCAGTTCTTGTTTTCATGATTGCAAGCCTCGCTTCCCTCTCCTCAGAAAGTTCATTGGCCCTTGAGGAAGCAGCTCTTGTTTTCATGTCTGCAATCCTCACTTCCCTCTCCTCAGAAAGTTCATTGGCTCTTGAGGAAGCAGCTCTTATTTTCATGTCTGCAAGCTTCGCTTCCTTCTCCTCAGAAAGTTCATTGGCCCTTGGGGAAGCAGCTCTTGTTCTCTTGTCTGCAAGCCTCGCTTCCCTCTGCTTAGAAAGTTCATTGGCTGTTGAGGAAGCAGCTGCTGTTCTCATGTGTGTCAGCCTTGTTTCTCGGTCTTCACACTTTTCATTGGCCCATACTGCAACTTTTCTTTTCGCATCAGCTGACATTCGTGCCATGGAATTCCTTTTCTTATGAGGCATTATTGTGGTAAAAATAGTCTGTAACTGGCAGTTTCTATATCCTCTTACATAGAGGTAATGTGACTGACATCAGCCTTTCCACCACCACACCCTAACTGACATGCAATTACCTCACACAAGCTTTGATATACTGAGAATGTCCTTTGTTGCCTATATTAACCAGTCAGAGCTCAAATTAATTAACTGCAGCAAAATAGAAGCTGAGCTGTGATTGGTTGCTATTGGCAGCCTGATAAATCCCCAGCCAACAGGAAGCCCTCCCCCCTGGCAATATATATTAGCTCACACATACACATAATAGACAGGTCATGTGACTGACAGCTGCCGTATTTCCTATATGGTACATTTGTTGCTCTTGTAGTTTGTTTGCTTATTAATCAGATTTTTATTTTTGAAGGATAATACCAGACTTGTGTTTGTTTTAGGGCGAGTTTCATGTGTCAAGCTGTGTGTGTTTAGTTGCATGTAGCAACATGCATGTAGCGACTTTTGTGAGATGAGTTTTGTGTGGCGACATGCGTGTAGCAACTTTTTGCGAATGGCGAGTTTTATGTTTGAGTATGTGCAAGTTTTGTGTGAGGCAACTTTTGCATGTGTTGCAACGTTTGTGCATGTGGCAATTTTTCCATGTGCGCAAGTTTTGCGTGTGACAAGTTTTCCCTGAGGTGAGTTTGGCACGTGTGATGAGTTTTGCGTGAGCCTAGTTTTGCACGTGGCGCGTTTTGCATGTGGCAAATTTTGCATGTGGCGAGTTTTGAGTGGCAACTTTTGTGTTTCGACTTTTATGTGGCGAGGTTGGTGTATGTGTGGTGAAGTGTGTGCTGAGGGTGGTATATGTGTTCAAGCACGTGGTAGTGTGCGGCGCATTTTGTGTGTGTGTTCATATCGCCGTGTGCCATGAGTATCCCATGTTGGGGCCCCACCTTAGCAACTGTACGGTACATACTCTTTTGTGCCATCGCTCTCATTCTTTAAGTCCCCCTTGTTCACATCTGACTGCTGTCAATTTGCCTCCAACACTTTTCCTTTCACTTTTTCCCCATTATGTAGATCAGTGTTCCCCAACTCCAGTCCTCAAGAGCCACCAACAGGTCATGTTTTCAGGATTTCCTTAGTATAGCCCAGGTGATGGAATTGTTGCCTTTCTAGATGATGCAATTCTCACCTGGGCAATACTAAGGAAATCCTGAAAACATGACCTGTTGGTGGCTCTTGAGGACCAAACTTGGGGAATACTGATGTAGATATTGGCAAAATTGATTCGTGAATTGGAACGCGCGGGGTTAAAATTTCGCCTCACAACATAGCCTATGACGCTCTCGGGGTCCAGACGTGTGACTGTGCAAAATTTTGTGGCTGTAGCTGCGACGGTGCAGATGCCAATCCCGAACATACACACATACTGTACATACATACACACACACACACAGACACACACACACACACATTCAGCTTTATATATTAGATAGGATCGTTCTGCTGTCCAATGTGAAAGCACTAAGCATTGTGATGCCATGATAAGTTGTGCCCAATACACATTCGATAAATACTAGCCATGGTATTCTGGGATCAGCCGGCGTTTATTTGATATCCCCAATAGGCTAATTATCACTGTTATATTTGCATGTCATCAATTTCCCTTTAACCCAATTATCCAGTGTTATACCCCATTTGCTATAAGTAAAAAATAGCCTTGTTCACTATATTAGTACCGGACTACAATTCCTGTTCTTGTTGGTATCCTGCGCCCCAACCATTTAGTGCACAGTAACGCAGTATGGGAATGAGCAGTAATTACCACTAGCAGCATGTACGGAGCTGGATCACATCTTATGTGTAATTCCTTCAGCCAGCCCTATCCATTTGTTGCAGGCTCACACTATTGATTTTGTGATCTCATGCCATTTTCCTGTTTATCATTTTTAATTGTCTCATTGTTGCCTTGAGTTTGCACTTGGTTGTTTTTCCCACGCAGTACACAGGAAGCCGTTCTATGGCGTTTTGCTTCCTTAGATTGATTCTCACAGCGTCTAAGACCTGCCTACTCCTGTGCGCTTTGTAATCTATGAAAGAGTTCTCGTTTATCCAACCTTAGGAGACTTCCTTCCTAGGACCCAGTGCAGACAGTAGCCTAATCATGTCTGTTCCCAATAACAGCACAATATGATTTTTCTTACAGATAGCTTATTGCTGGTGTTTTAGCCGCTCACTAGTTTTTACCACTTTATTAGTAAATTTAATAATACCCTGTAATACACATTATATTGAATTTTCAGTAGCAAAACTGGAAAGTCCATATGATAAACACAATGAAATCGTATTTGTCTATAGGTAAAAATAATTCTTGAAAAAATGTCTGATTCTTTGCAAGCAATCTGTAATACCTAATAGGCTTTTCTGATATCCAGCAGCAATGATTAATTTCATGCATCCACAGGATATACCTTCCATTGAGACTGACCACTTTATACAGATGTCCCACAGAGAAGTGAAGAAATGAATGTGTATTATTAATGCTGATCCTGAATAGTAATGCTTGGTAGCACAGCAGGGCTTATGTTCAGAACCAGCAGCAGAGGGCAATGTCAATGTATTGACTATGTTCCCTTTTTGTGCACGCTGATGTACGATATGATGAACAAAAAATACGTTTTATTGTGTTACTTTTCTCAAGTAAAAAAAGATTATGTTTTATTTTTAGAGATTGAAGTTTTGTACAGTACAGTTGGAGCTAACATATTTAGGAAAATACTGTAAATGTGTATGTAAAAAACTGCTTTCTATACTGTAGTTTGACGAGTTGAGCAAACAGTTCTACTTATTTTTTGCGTTTTTCTTTCTACCACATCATGGTTCTCATTCTATTGTTAAAGGGAAAGTAGTATCAATGATATTATTTAAAGTGAGCTTGCAGGTAATTATTGCTACCCCATTCATGAGAGACTAGTTGGAAAGAAGTGTAGGGAGGTTGACCGGACCACAGGTACCTGCATGCCTGGTCCGGAACTAGAGAGGCTGCATCCACTGTTCCCGGGGGAAAGCCTGAGTGAGATGGACTTCCACCTGTGGCCTGAGGGAAGCTCTGGAGAGGAGGGGCTTCCTGCTGTGAGAAGGGGGCAGAAGGAAAGAGGAAAAAAGCAAGTGAAGCAGAGCAGTGTGGGGCCAGCATAGAGCAGTGAGGAGCGTGCTCTGCTCCCCCCTCCAGTGAGTGCTGCAGCAGGCCTGAAGGACAGGGACTGCTGCATTGAGGGGTGTAGTGTGCTCAGCTACAACCAGAAGAGTGAGAGCTGGGCAGAACAGAGCCATACAGAGCAGAGGGGGGCAGAGCAGAGCCGGGCAGAGTAGAGTCATACGGAGCAGAGCCGTGCAGAACAGAGGTGTGCAGAGCTGTGCACACAGAGTGGAGCTGAGCCGAGTGTCGCATTAGCCATAGAGAGGAGTGCTCTAACTGGGAACATTAGCGCCAAGCAGTTCAGTGTCACCCACTGCCAACAGCAGGGACCCAGGAGAGCGGGAATTGCGGTGTGTGCCCAGTAACTGCCAGAGAGAACCAGGTGCTGTACACACTACGTGACCGTGAGTACCGCACATGCGCTGCCCAAAAGAGACCACATACAGAACTGACATTTGCGCCCTTATGTGGACACAGAATAGTTGTCCTGACCCTTGGTATCCAACCACACCACTTGAGACAGTTAAAGAGCCACATTGGGCTTGTACAGGTCTGTGGCTCGTACCTCTATTAGCCACATCAGTATATGGACAAGGGACAGTGAAAGGTATCAGAGAATGACCACTATCACCAGAAGATGGGGTATTGTCGTGTGCTGAACCCAATTAGTAAGGACACCATGCCCACCATTGCTGGCGCTATAGAGTATGAAGCAGGAGCTGCAGTGCTTGGACTTCCTGTAACCCTTGCTACTGTATTGTCGTTATTTGTACCGTCGTACTTCAGTTTGCCACTTATATTGTTTAACCCTTACCTCCCTGCATGGAGTGCTCCCCCTGTAAATAAACCTATTAACCCTTGCTCTGCTTTCCATCCGTCACTGCATCCTACGCACCTGTTAGCATCCAACAGAAGGGTCCCCTGTGGTTTCTCCCAAACAGCTGCCAGTGACTCAAAGGTCTCTCCCTGTACATGAGTGCACCGAGAAACCTTTTACTCAAGGGGAGCGGCCTTATCGAAAAGTCTTCCGCGTTGCTTGTTCTCCAGCTTTTTTAAAGTATGTTTTTCTCTGAAACGCAACATTTTTAGAAACATACAGATGTGGCACCCCTAGTGGTATTTGCCACAAATATAGTTACTGACACTGAATACAAATACTAAAATAGCAAGACTGCACTACCTCCTCCGGCCAGAAGGGGGAGCTCCAGAGACTCCCCTTAATCTATTCTGGTCTGAGAGAAGAAATGGCAGTTGGGCTAAGGAGCTGAAAGTGAGAGGTCATACAGCTGAATTTCTAACAGCCCTATGACGGTTCCCAGGCCCAAATCACCGGCCTGAAGAGAAAAGGGACAGAGAAAAAGGACATTGTGAGAACCGGGTAGCATTAATCAATACCCAGAACAGGCGCAAAGACGGATACCGGATCCGTGGCCGTATTCATTATATATAATACAGCAACCGGAAAAACGTGAGGTGATATCAGCTTCACTAGGGCCGGACGCAGCAACAGACACAGAGTTCAGCGGTACTCCTGGAGGGGGTAAGCCGATAAAAGGACTCGGCTTGCCCGTCGAACCAGGACCCGGAGGGGACAGATTGGGCCGGCAGCCAGTTCACATACAGCAGCAGGGCCACACAGAAATTGCGCACAATAAGAGGCGAAGACCCCGGCAGGGTCAAAATAATTCAGAGTTCCCATACAGACTCCGGTGACAGGACTGGTTGTAAATCCTTTTATGTTAAAGTAAACTGGTTAAACATTTCAGTGCCTCAGTCTTTCATTTGGACAATAGCCATCTATCCAGGATCGGGATCGTCACCGCTGGGAGAACCTGCTGCTGATCAAGTAAGTGCCTGTCCCCTCACGATACCCCTTACACTGTGCATTGCCTGAGGCCACAGCACCGGGTCAAGCCACCCGTGACATCCCCCTCAAGACACAGACCCCATTGGTCCGGTGCTGGGTATCCCGGTCTCTTGGGCATCACACAGACATGACTGAAATAATGTATGCATCAGCTGTCAGGTTCTCTTTAAATTTATATGTTTAACCCCTTTACCCCCAAGGGTGGTTTGCACGTTAATGACCGGGCCAATTTTTACAATTCAATTTCTGACCACTGTCCCTTTATGAGGTTATAACTGTGGAACGCTTCAATGGATCCCAGTGAATCTGACAATGTTTTCTCGTGACATATTGTACTTCATGACAATAGTAAAAATTCTTTGATAGTACCTGTGTTTATTTGTGAAAAAAACGGAAATTTGGCGAAAATTATGAAAATTTCGCAATTTTCCAATTTTGAATTTTTATGCAATTAAATCACAGAGATATGTCACACAAAATACTTAATAAGTAACATTTCCCACATGTCTACTTTACATCAGCACAATTTTGGAACCAAAATTTTTTTTTTTAGGGAGTTATAAGGGTGAAAAGTTGACCAGCAATTTCTCATTTCTACAACACCATTTTTTTTAGGGACCACATCGCATTTGAAGTCATTTTGAGGGGTCTATATGATAGAAAATACCCAAGTGTGACACCATTCTAAAAACTACACCCCTCAAGGTGCTCAAAACCACATTCAAGAAGTTTATTAACCCTTCTGGTGCTTCACAGGAATTTTTTGAATGTTTAAATAAAAATGAACATTTAACTTTTTTTCACAAAAAATTTACCGTATTTTTCCGACCATAAGACGCACTTTTTTTCCTCCAAATTTGGGAGGAAAGTGTGGGTGCGTCTTATGGTACGGATGTAGCATGTGGGGAGGGGGGCAGCAGTGAGTGCGATCGCACTGTTATCCCACTTCAGGATGTCCCCGCTGCCCAGAATCAGCACTGGAGAAACCATGTGCTCCCGATGATTAAGTGCAGTGAATATTCATTAGCGGCTCCCCGCCGACCTATCAGCTGAGCGGTGAGCCGGGAGCAGCAAATACTTAAGCAGGGACACACATGGCTTCTCCAGCGCTGATTCCTGCAGCAGCTGGGCAGGTCTGTGTGTCTGGGGGAGAGGAGGCAGCAGCAGGGGCCAAGGGAGAGAGGAGATGGCTGCATACCTGCCTGCCATGCCTGGGCTGGACGCTGAGTTCTGTGCAGGAGGACCTGTGATGATGTCAGGAGTGGGCGGGTTGGAGCATCACATGGCAGCTCAGAGCCCTCCCTCTTCTTGACATCATCACAGGTCCTTCAGGCTCTCCAGTCTCCACTAGAATCTGCAGCTGCTCTGTGTGCAGTCATGGGACGCTTCAGCTTTAACCTCACCACAGTGTGGCTGGCTGCCACAATTAAAAGGTTAGTCTTTACAAAACACAATAAAGCACTCTGCCACTCCTTTGGTGAACTATAACTCCCAGCATGTCATAGGATCTGCAGGACATGCTGGGAGTTATAGTTCTCCCATGGGATTTTAAAGCAGCACTCCAGTGTTATTTTGCAGTGCTGGAGTGGTGCTTTAAATATAAGCCCTGTGCCCCCATTCTTATACTCACCCTCCAGCATCTTCATATAGTGCTTTACAGACACCACACTGGTCTCGCAGTTTCCAGCATAATAACATACTATTATATATAATAACACCACATATAATAGTATGTCATTTATGTTATTAAATATTTTACCACATTTTTTAGCTTCAAATATTTTTTTCCCTATTTTCCACCTCTAAAACCTGGGTGCGCCTTATAGTCCGGTGCGTCTTATAGTCCGAAAAATACGGTAATTCAGCTCCAATTTGTTTTATTTTACCAAGGGTAACAGGAGAAAATGGACCCCAAACATTGTTGTACAATTTGTCCTGAGTACGCCAAAACCTCACATGTGGGGGTAAACCACTGTTTGGGCGCATGGCACAGCTCGGAAGCGAAGGAGCGCCATTTGACTTTTCAATGCAAAATTGACTGGAATTAAGATGGGACGCCATGTTTCGTTTGGAGAGCCCCTGATGTGCCTAAACATTGAAACCCCCCACAAGTGACACCATTTTGGAAAGTAGACCCCCTAAGAAACTTATCTAGAGGTGTGGTGAGCACTTTGACCCACCAAGTGCTTCACAGAAGTTTATAATGCAGAACCGTAAAAATAAAAAATCATATTTTTTCACAAAAATTATATTTTCGAACCCAATTTTTTATTTTTCCAAGGGTAAGAGAAGAAATTGGACCCCAAAAGTTGTTGAACAATTTGTCCTGAGTACGCTGATACCCCATATGTGGGGGTAAACCACTGTTTGGGTAGATGGGAGAGCTCGGAAAGGAAGGAGCGCCGTTTGACTTTTCAATGCAAAATTGACAGGAATTGACATGAGACGCCATGTTGCGTTTGCAGAGCCCCTAATGTACCTAAATAGTAGAAACCCCTCACAAGTGACACCATTTTGGAAAGTAGACCCCCTAAGGAACTTATCTAGATGTGTGGTGAGCGCTTTGACCCACCAAGGGCCTCACAGAAGTTTATAATGGAGAGCCGTAAAAATAAAACAAAAATTTTTTCCCACAAAAATTATTTTTCAGCCCCCAGTTTTGTATTTTCCCGAGGGTAACAGGAGAAATTGGACCCCAAAATTTGTTGTCCAATGTGTCCTGAGTGCGCTGATACCCCATATGTGAAGGGGGGGAACCACTGTTTGGGTGCATGGGAGGGCTCGGAAGGGAAGGAGCTCCATTTGGAATGCAGACTTAGATGGAATGGTCTGCAGGTGTCACATTGCGTTTGCAGAGCCCCTAATGTACCTAAACAGTAGAAACCCCCCACAAGTGACACCATTTTGGAAAGTGAGCAGGCGCTGTGAAGCCACCTCCCTCCCTGCAGGACCCGGATCCGCGGCCATCTTGGATCCGGGTCTGGAGCAGGCAGGGAGGGAGGTAAGACCCTCGCAGCAACGCGATCACATCGCGTTGCTGCGGGGGGCTCAGGGAAGCGCGCAGGGAGCCCCCCCTGCGCGATGCTTCCCTGCACCGCCGGCACATCGCGGTGTGCCAGGGGTTAATGTGCCGGGGGCGGTCCGTGACCGCTCCTGGCACATAGTGCCAGATGTCAGCTGCGATAGGCAGCTGACACCCGGCCGCGATTGGCCGCGCTCCCCCCCGTGAGCGCCGCCGATCGCGCTGGACGTACTATCCCGTCCGTGGTCATAGGGGCCCACCCCACCTCGACAGGATAGTATGTCCGATGTCAGAAAGGGGTTAAATTAACATAATTGCTAATTTCTAAATAAAAGCAAGCAGTTTTCATACTAGTAACTAGAGGTTTTGAGAACCTGTCACATGAAATAAATACATTAGCCTGCAGGAATAGGGTTATCCTGAAGGCTAAAGGTGTTCTTAAACTGCTCATTGTCCACAATTAGAACTCCGTTTCTGGGAGGAAGTTATCGTTATTTCTCGCGGCAGTGAACAGAATTCAGTCACAGGGCAGCCCCCACTGGCGCGGGTTCAGTCACGGCTCTGTCTGTAGGGAATGGCAGCTATAACCACTCCTCTCACTCATCATAAAGGCTGACTGTCAGTCAGGGATGGGGTTGTGGAAACAGCCGCCACTCTCGCTAAGGAGAACAGTACCAGTATCGGTGCCCCCATGAGTGAAAACTCAAACACTGTCATGAGGGATAAAGTTCATTCCCTCTCTGCAGCAGTTGTCAAAGTGCCTAGACCGGACAGATTCAGAACGCTATTAACCTGCAGACTTACCCCAAGTCTGCAGATTAATAGTGTTTTTTCATGTGACAGGTTCTGTTTAAAATATCAAACGCCAGGCCTCTAAGTATGTTTCCCATTATGACAACCTCCTTTTTCCGCTTAAAAGACCATTTACAAACATAATTATGTATACCACTGTTGCTGTTTCTAAAACACAGTATAGAAAGACCAATATAATCAAAACTACTACTATACGAATTAATACTGTTACAGAATGACTGTACCATTGCATAGTACACTATGTATTAGTGTAGTACACTATGCATTACCATTGCATAGTGAGCACATACTGTAATATTATATGTTCACTACCTCTACATAACAACACACACTGTACAAAGACCAATACTGCTTTTATCTAAATAATTATTGAAATATATTAAACTGTTATTAAATTAAAAAAATACTATCAAAAAGAACGATATTTCCCCCACAGTGAATGTATAGTAGTAGGTACCTGTCCTTCCAACCATATAAGTGATTACTGTTCAGGTACATACAATACAGTGACTTCCTGGTGACATTCTTTCAGTAATTCACTTTTGAATATTTATGGAGACATCTTAAAATTGCTGTTGGGAGAAGGCAGCCTTCAAGAGCAAATGTTGTTAGTATCTTCAAAAAGGGGAAGAAGGAGGACCCAGGGAACTATAGGCCAGTGAGTCTGACTTCTATACCAGGAAAGATCTTTGAACAAATTATTAAACAGCATGTATGTAAGTACCTGGATAAAAATGAAATAATTAACCAGAGTCAGCATGGGTTTGTAACTAATGAGTCATGTCAGACTAACAATTTCCTTCTATGACAGAATCGCTGACTGGGTGGATCAAGGAAATGCTGTAGATATAGTATATCTTGACTTCAGCAAAGCATTTGACAAAGTATCTCACACCATCCTTATTGAAAAAATGGCTAATTATGGAATGGACAAGGCAACTGTTAGGTGGATTCATAACTGGCTTAGTGATCAGACCCAAAGAGTGGTCGTAAATGGCTGCACATCCAGTTGGAAGAATGTCTCAAGTGGGGTACCACAGGGTTCTGTCCTGGGCCCTATATTGTTCAACATCTTCATCAATGATTTATATGAAGGAATTGAGGGTACACTGATTAAATTTCCTGATGACACAAAGCTAGGAGGGATAGCTAATACAAGAGAAGAGAGAGAGAGGATTCAAAAAGATATAAATAAACTGGAGCAGTGGGCAGCAACTAATAGAAAGGTTTTTAACAAGGAAAAATGCAAAGTACTACATCTTGACAATATAAATGAAAAAAAGCATTAACAGAATGGGAGAAATAGGGCTAAGCAACAGCACATGTGAAAAAGACTTGGGTGTACTAATAGATCATAAACTGAACATGAGTCAACAGTGTGATGAGGTAGCAAAAAGGGCAAATGCAATTCTGAGATGTATTAACAGAAGCATACAGTCTAGATCACGCAAAGTCATTATTGCCCTCTACTCCTCTTTGGTCGGACCTCAACTGGAATAATGTGTCCAGTTTTGGGCACCACATTTTAAAAAAGACATCAACAAACTGGAACGAGTTCCGAGAAGAGCGACCAGAATGGTGACCGGTCTGCAAGCCATATCCCTTGAGGAACGGTTACAGAATTTGGGAATGTTTAGCTTGGAAAAAAGAAGACTGAGAGGAGACTTAATAGCTGTCTTCAAATATCTCAAGGGTTGTCGCATTGTAGAAGGATCATTTTTATTCTCATTTGCACAAGGAAAGACTAGAAGCAATGGGATGAAACTGAATGGGAGGAGACACAAATTAGATATTAGAAAAAACTTTTTTTACAGTTAGGGTGATCAATCAGTGGAACAAGCTGCCACGAGAGGTGGTGAGTTCTCCTTCCATGGAAGTCTTCAAACAGAGGCTGGACAGACATCTGTCTGGGATGTTTTAGTGAATCCTGCTTTGAGCAGGGGGTTGGACCAGATGACCCAGGAGGTCCATTCCAACTCCATTCTATGACTTTCTGATCACAAAAGGCATGCATGAGATAGCAACATCAAAAGAGGCATTCATATGCAATGTAGATCTCAAATTACCATATCTATAGGATTATCCAGTAGACCAACCTGAGAAGCAAATTGGGGGGGCACCAGCAACACCCACATCAGCCCTACGTGCGTTTCGGCAGAGCTTTCATCAGGGATCAGGGGACATGCATTAGGTCAGAAGTGAGGTGTTTTAAAAGGAGCCGGAACCAATCAGTGTCAGCTATATACAGTGCTATGGCCTCACAGCTTTCTATATTACAGTATGACATCCCTCAAATCTCCTTATATTTAGTGTGATGACCCAACAGTCTCCTATAAATAGTATGATGACCTCACAGATCCTCCTTATACATAGCATGATGACCCAACAGCTTCCTATTAATAGTATGATGACCTTAAAGCTCCTTATATATAGTATGATGCCCCTCCACAGCTTCATATATTCAGTATGATGGCCTTCAAAGTCTCCTATATAGAGTATGATGGTCCCACAACCTTCTATTTACAGTTTGATGTTCCCCATAACTATAATATGATGACCACACAGCTTCCTTTATGCAGTATGATGTTCCCCACATTTCCTTCTATAAAGTATGATGCCCCCACAGCTTCCTCTATACAATATGATGACCCCACAGATTCCTATCTATACTATGATGGCCCCGCAGCTCTCTAAATACAGTACGATAGCGCCACAGCTCTCTATATATAGTAATGATACTTTACAGCTCCCTTTGGCCTCCAGAGCCATGATATATACAACCTTGTATATATAAGATTTTCCCCACTGCCACCTATAAACAGTATGATGACCCCACTTCTTTCTATATAGTGTGATGTCCACAGAGCCCCTTATATACAGTACGATGGCCCCATAGCTCCCTATATTCAGTATGATGTCCCCACAGCTCCTTCTATACAGTCTGATATCCTCGCATCTCCCTATATGCAGTATGATAGCCCCCAAAATCCATATACACAGTCTGCCTGGGCCCCTCTATATATTGTATGATAATGAAGAAAACAATAAAAATTATACTCACCTAATCCTGATTCACAGCACCTCAGCCTTCATCTCCTCTTCTGACGTGGGACAGCAGAGGTGGCACGATGCAGCAATGACATAATCTTGCATCTTACTTGGGTATGCTGACAACTTGTATTCTGCAGGACTAGGGCAATATGTGACTTTGGAGATGGGGATTGATAGGTAAGGGATCTTAAAACTCCCTTTTCGATTAGGATTGAACTGTGTCAGCATCATATTGAGGCTGACATATTTCAATCTGGCAGTCGGCAGAGATCCAGGGATCCAAGCAAAAAGTTTTAAGGCCTGAACCCAGATGTTTGATGCTAATGTCACTTTCTGCTAAACACAAAAGGGGAACTTCCTTTATCTGTCCCTTACTTGTTAGCTTCACTGTGCAGATTTGGACCAAGTTTCAGTGTTATGTCACATTATTAGAAGGTGAGTGAATGTTGACATTCATAAATTTTAAAGGTATATTGGCTAGTGATGAGCGAGTGTGCTCGTTACTTTAGTTTTCCGAGCATGCTCTGGTGTTCTCCGAGTATCTTCTTGGGCATGCTCGGAGATTATGTGTTTGAGTCCCCGCAGCTGCATGATTTGTGGCTGTTAGACAACCTGAACACATGCAGGGATTGCCTGTTTGTTAGGGAACCCACACATGTATTCATGCTGCCTAGCAGCCGCAAATCATGCAGCTGCGGGGACTCAAACATAATCTACGATCATTCCCAAGATACTCAGAGAACACCCGAGCATGCTCGGAAAACTTGAGTAACGAGCCCACCAGCTCATCACTTGAGTAACGAGAACACCCGCTCATCACTAGTAAGGAGGTATAAATTCAACTGCAGGTTTGGAGGCCAATTAAGACTTGTCTGAATGTGAATATTTGTAGAGTAAAGACTGTTGGCCAAACAGCATGCACTTTTGTCAGTATGTAAGCAGCTTTAATAACATTTGTAATAAACTGCTGCATACAAAGATAAAGAATAAAGAAACACTAAATTTCATTACTGGTACTCCATTACTTCCTGAAGCCAGTAATGGCATATCACATTTCTCTGTCAATTGACTCTGATTCATTTCAGTTACCATGCAGTGCACACATTTGGCTGTAATGGAATTATTTTTTTATGTAAGCTTATCTAATTAATTACATTTAAATTATATATTTAAAGCTCTCATAAAATAGATTTCCAAGTTTTCCTTTGACCCTTAATTGCAGTTCAGTAGATATTCGTTGACTTGGTCTAAAACCACTACAAAAAAAAAAATGCTGTAAAGTAAGAATGCTTTGTAAAATGAAAGTGTTAATAGTTGCTATGTGCACACGTTGATTAAATGGATGCAGAAATTTCTGAGCCATATCTGCATTAGTGATGAGCATGTGTGCTCGTTACTTGATATTACTGAGTATCTTGGACATGCTCGTAGATTATGCTTGTGTCCCCGCAGCTGCATGATTTGTGGCTGCTAGACAGTCTGAATACATGTGGGGATTCCCTAACAAACAGGCAATCCCTGCATGTGTTCAGGTTGTCTAACAGCCGCAAATCATGCAGCTGCGGGGAGACAAGCATAATCTCCGAGCATGCCCAAAATACTTGGACAACATCCGAGCATGCTCAGAAAACTCGAGTAACCAGCAAACTCACTCATCACTAATCTGCATCTCTTGGCAGGAAAACTGCAGCTGCAAAAAAAATGCATTTTTATGCATTTTTGCCCTGTGTTTTTTGACTAATTTAAGTGAGGTTAATGGTGAAAACTACTGGCAAAAATGCACAGAGAATTGACATGGTGTAGATTATTTTCTGCACCAAATCTTCAAGTCAAAAATACTCAAAGTGAACATGACGCTTTAGGTTTCTCATTCACTTTGCTGGCATCGGGATAGCTTCAGGTTTTGCTTGCAAATCTGCATGGCCAAAACACACCATAAGCATATAACAACAAAATGGAAAGTGAATGAGCAAAAGAGAACTCAAAATGAAATCAATATTTGATGTGACCACAATTCAAAACAGCATCTATTCTTCTAGATACACTTACAAAATGTCAATGATTTTGTAAGCTTATAGTCAGGTGCATGAATACCCAAATATACTAAACAGGTAATAATTATCATCACATGTAGGTTGAAAGACAGACATTAACTGAAACAAACACAGCTAGGTAGGAGGCTTGGGTGAGAAACAGCCAAACTCTACTACAAAAGTCATGTTGTGAAATACACTATCATGTCACAGATCAAACATCAAGACAATGCTAAGCACAGAAACCAGACTAATAGTAGTTATAATTAGTGTTGAGCGAGCACTAAAATGCTTGGGTGCTCGTTGCTCGGGTCGAGCAGATTGGAATACTCGGGTAGTCGGCCAGAACAAAGAGCCCAATGTAAGTCTATGGGAGACCTGAGTATTTTTACCGCGATTCCCCCCGGTAGTCCTTTTTAAGGTCTAAAAACATCTGAAAATGATGGAAACACTGCTCAAATGACACAGGAACATCATGGGGATCGCCCCTGGAAGCATTCCGGACTCCTAGTTCACAGCTTTAAGCATTTTTTTTCAAGATTCATGCCATTTTTCCCGATGCCACCAAAAACACACTAAAACAAAACCAAAACGGATTTTGCTGGGAAATATGTTAAGGTACATCCTTTGCAGGTTAATGACTTGCCTGTAAGGCCAAATTATTAACCACAGAATGAAAATTTCCTCCCCCACTTAGGCTTAGTTCATGCGCAGTGTTTTTGAAGCGTTTTTCAACTTTAACATTGCTTTCAACCAATACAAATGCGTTCACTGGGAAATGTCATTGTAACATTTAACAACCCTAGCTGGCCATGTGGTGTGTGCCCAATTCCCAATTCATGCCCTATTCCCCAATGTGGGGTCCTTTTTTACAAATTAAAAGAGTGCTATCACAGCCCTCTTGCCCAAAATTCACCGTACAGAGCACGTTCACCTTGGTGATCATGCGGCAGTTAAAAGACACATTGAAGGAGACAGAATTAAGAAGTAGGCGCAATGTAATGTTATACACAATTCCCCAATGTGGGGTCCTTTTTTTGGAAATTAACATAGTGCCATCACAGCCACCTTGCCCAAAATGCACCGTACGGAGCATCCTAGTGATCTAGTGGCAGTTAAAGGACACATTGCAGGAGACAGAGTTAAGAAGTAGGCCCAATGTAATGTCAAGCCCAATTTGGGGTCCTTTTTTACAAATTAAAATAATGCCATCACAGCCCCTTTACCCAAAATGAACCGTACAGAACATGTCCACCCTGGTGATCTAGTGGCAGTTAAAGGACACATTGCAGGAGACAGAATGAAGAAGTAGGCCCAACGTAATGTCATGCCAAATTCCCCAATGTGGGGTCCTTTTTTTTACAAATTAAAATACAGCCATCACTGCCCCCTTGCCCAAAAAGCACCGTACAGAGCACGTTCACCCTGGTCATCTAGTGGTTCTGGATGATGAAGAGATGCAAGAGAATACACCTCCCCAAAAGAGAGAATGTATTTGAGGTTATGTTTCGCTGTTTTCACTTCATGGTGTACAGAAGTCTTTCCCAATCCAGCCCTTGTTCATTTTTATAAGAGTCAGCCTGTCAGCATTTTCAATTGACAGGCGGATCTGCTTATCTGTTATAACTCCACCAGCGGCACTAAAAACCCGCTCTGACAGAACGCTAGCAGCAGGGCAGGCAGGACCTCCAAGGTGTAGAGAGCCAATTCATACCATGTGTCCAGGTTGGATACCCAATAATTAAAAGGCATAGAGGAATCACGGAGGATGTTTGTATGATCTGCAAGGTACTCTCTCACCATCCTCACAAACAGTGCACTTCTTGTGACAGCACCCCTTGCCTCTGTGCTGTCACGATTGGAGGGTCTGAGAAAACTGTTCCAGAACTTTGCCATTGTTCCCCTGCCTGAGCTGGATTGTACTTCTGTCTCACTCGCTTGGACTCCTTGGTTGTACAACAAACTCTGACGTCTGCTGCCAGCGTTCTCACATGGGAATTTTCTAAGTAATTCTGCTACAAGGGCCCTCTGGTACTGGAACATTTTAGTACACCTCTCTGCCTCTGGTAGAAGATATTGAAAGTTCTCCTTGTAGTGTAGCATGGGTCTAGAAGTGTCAGCAACCAGTAATGAGTGTCAACCAAAATTTTTATAATGCGAGGGTCTCGTGAAACGCAGCGCAACATAAAGTCAGCCATGCGTGCAAGACTGCTAACAGGAAAGAATTCTATGTCCTCACCAACAGGACGACTGACCATGCTGTCCTCCTCATCCTCATCCTCCTCCCTGTCCTAGGCCATCCACACTGAACAGACGGTATGATAGCTGTGTTTGTAGTACCGTCTATAGTGCATGAAAGTAGCTCCTGTTCTACCTCCTCCTCACCAATCCATGTTGAGAAGACATGAGGCTGGGCTGAGTGTAATCCCCCTGTATGGTTCCTTGCTCCATGTCCTTGTGCTCTGCCTGCAATCCATCCTCTGTGATTGTGAGCAGAGAGGTTTCAGAATACTGAGAGGAGGGATGGTGACCCAAATTATGGTGTGTGATGCAGTGACCCCTGTTATAGCTAGGGGGCACTGTATGTGCTAAAGGAAGACATGGAAGTGCTCAGAGAAGCACTAAAAGGCCCTCTACAAGAGAAAGAGATGGTGAGGACCATGGACTGACGAAGAGTCAGCCTGTGAAGCAGGAGCTCCTACGAAGTAACCCCGGGTATGGGGAAAGGACTATGTGCCTTAATAAAGGTCAGTTACTGAACTGTGCAGCATGCAGTCACCCAGGACAACTGGACAAAGTAAGGTCCTGCATGTTTACTGACTGTGCTTCAAAGCCGTATACTGTGAAGTGCTAAGTATTATGTGAGGTCTGTGATGTGGAACATGGCCTTCCGTGGTTTATGCTGAGTGGATAATAAACCACATGGACTATGTATGTGAAGAAACCGTGCCTGTCTATGTTTATCCTGCTCCCAAGAGAGTATTCTCCAATACGCTAGTGAGCGCTATCTCACATATGGTGGAGAATGCGGGCAACGGTCCAGGAGGCGCGTGTGGAGTTAATTGCTGTGGCTCGGCGGGGCCATGAAGATTGCGTCTAGCTGTAACTCAGCGGGGTTACGAAGCTGACAAGCATCTTGCTGTGGATCGGCGGGTCCACGAAGGTGACAAGCAGCTTGCTGTGGATCGGCGGGTCCCTGAAAGTCTGCGGTAGAGCCTTGTGGAGTGTAGCTGCAGTTGCAGCAAGAAGTTCTGCAGCAGCTGCTTGTGATTGGCAGCCGGAGGTGCCGGCGTTTGTGGCTGCAGCAGGAGCATAAAAAATTTTTTTTTCCCAGATTGTGCAGACTCTTAAAGGGCCAGTGCGACCTAAAGAGACGTTTTGGGCACTGTGCGAACTGGTGCCTAAGAGTACTGTGGGAGTCCACGAGGTGTAAACCAGGGAAGGGGTGGTGGCCCTGAAAGAGGTGTTGTTCCTATAAGTGGACGGTGACCCAAACGGGGATGTTTGCCCAAAAGGGGGCAGAGTCCCAAAAAGGGGCAGTATCCCGAAGAGGGGTAGTAGCCCAAAAAGAGGTGAAATTTCTGGAAATGGTGGTTTCCCAAAAGGGGGCGGAGCATCCCAAAAGGGTACCGCAGACAAATTGGTGCCCAGGGCATGTAAGTTATGTGTGTCCGGTATGCTGTGTGGACTATCCACATGGTGAAAGTTTACGGGGGTGTGCCCTGTGGATGCATGAGATGGAAATGTACGGACTGATCGATTCTGGGGGCCCGGTGACTCTAGTGAGGGTTGCACCTGATGGATTCGAAATACCCGGTAGGAAGGTCAGGGTCCCCTGCATCCATGGGCACACTAAGGGCTATCCAGTGGCCAAGGTGGTCCTCAAGATGGCCAAGGACAATGCAATCCATGATGTGGTCATAGTCTCAACCTTACCCTGCCCAGTGATAATTGGCTGGGACTCTGAGTTGTTCGCAGACTTGTGGGAGAAGGGAGCTTCTTTACAACAGGAGAATGGAGGGCTCTCGGCTGGTGGGGTTGCGTACACTAAGACCGTAATACCTCCCAAAATTGACAGGTCAGTCGTAAGGGTGACTGGAGAAAGGGTTACGCCTACCCAACTTACTGACCTGATGTCATCTGAAGGGTACCCCAATGAGACCAAGAGGGATGTGGTTGTTAAACAGAGTGGAGCCGACACCCAGATAGAGTGTGACTTGGGGGTTCACCATGCTGTGGGGTGTGACACAGACTCCGGGGGTGACTGTGACTCCGAAAAATTAAGGAGGTACAGTAAAGAAGAGCCCCAAAAGAAGGGCAAGTCCTCCAGTCGCCGGAGGAACAAAAACCACAAAGTAGTTGTTCAAGTGACTCTGGCTGAAGAGATCAGGAAGGAAGGGGTCATGTCGTTGCTCCCAACAACCACTAGGTTAAAGTTGGATGACCGGCCAGTTGATAGCGCTGGTGGAGTGAAAATCCACAGAGTTTATGAGGAACTGACCTGTAGTACACCCACATCTGCGGTGACAGAGGGATGAAATAGCGGAGTATGGTGAAGGCTCCATAGTACCTGAGGCAGAAGAGCTGGGGTACTCAGACACCCAAGAGAGGGCTGACGCTGACAGTGCTGAGTCTGAGGGTGCAGAAGTGGAGGAGGCCACCAAAGGAGTGGGGCCTGAAGAGGATACCCGGTTGAAGCAAGAGGAGCTTCGGAGACAGGCTGCTGAGTGCCTTGTGGGTGCCTTGGAGAAAGAGGTGGCAGAGCTCAGAGGTCACCTGTCAAAGTGGCAAATTGTGACAAAGGCCCTAAAGGAAGACATGGAAGTGCTCAGAGAAGCACTAAAAGGCCCTCTACAAAAGAAAGAGGTGGTGGTCGCAGACTTATAATGCCGGTACCAGAGTGGTAACGAGGTGAAGCTGCTAATGCCATTCTTGACCAGGGGTCTGGAAGAGGGTAAAGCTGAAGAAGAGTGTGCTCTAAGAGCAGAACAAGATGGTCACCCGGTGGTGGCAGAGGTCTTGATGAAAAGGGCCATGGCAAAGAAGGAGCCATCTGTCCTTGAAAAGAGTGAGACCGCGCTTTTCAAGAGCATAATAGAAGTACCCGATGACATGCGAGAAGTGTGTGCCAGTAAGGGTGTGCGTGACGCCTTTAGAAAGGCAATAGAGGTGTGTAGTGTGCACTGGACACCTGAGACTCAGCAATTGGTCATACTGTCGACTAAGGAAGTCACAGTGCCTCCGTACAAAACAGAGGATCATATTGAGGAATAATGAAGCCGCTCAACGTTTGGAGCGTGAAAGGAAAACTCAAAGTCGGCTGGGCTTGGTGGAAGACACAGTCCAAGTACCCAAAGTTCTGGTGGCAAAAGTCATTGGGAGACTTGGGAGAGTGATGGATAAATGGTGGATAAATCCAGTGTGAAGAGACTGAGGATACTGGCTGATGACGAGGTCCAGGTCATGGGTGAGGATGGGATGGTTCCATTCTTTGTTGTTGGATCCAGAGAGAGTCTTGAGAATATCCGCGTGCTCCAGGAATATCGCATCGCATACCTAAGAGAGGTAGAGCAGCTGAGACATGAGAGACAGCAAGTTAGTAAACAGATGCAGAACATGAGATGGCGGCTGCCTTCAACCTGAGGTATAAGGACCAGAAGGGACCCTACAAATAATGAAATGGCAGGTAGCCGAAGACATTCAGCAAGGCAAGAACATCGAGAATCTGCAAGTAGCAGTTTTACTCTCAGTATGAGGCTGAGCGACCTGGACAGTGGTTCCTGTGGTGTACTAAATGGGTCAGACTCAGACCAGACAGTCGGTTCGACTATAAGTGGGACTTATGACCGTACTAACTGTGGAAGCCTGCCATGGAGAGAAAAGTCAGGTGATGGGGCGTACGGGAAAAATATGGTGACCAAATGTCTGTCAAATAGATGGTGGCCTGAGGGCCAAAACTCAAGACATACATGTCAACCGCCAGGGGCGGTCAAACCCTAATAAGGGTATGATGATAAGAGATGCTCAAACCCGACTGAGAGGGTCCTCTCAACTGGTAGGGCAAGGTGACTTGGGTACCTGGTCTCGAGTCCCCTGGGTTGAGACAAATGTTCAACCACACAAGTTTGAACAGAGGGGGATATGTGATGCAGTGACCCCTATTATAGCTAGTGGACGCTGTATGTGCTCCCCAGGACATGCATGGAGGTGTAATGGGGATAGTGAGACAGTGCCCGGCATTGTGGTGAAAGGCCAGTATGTGTCGCAGAGGAGGAGGTCTTCTGTGCTGTAAGACTCCCTTGATATGGGGAGATGCTCCCTACAATGCAACCCAGAGTATTTGGTCTTTGGTGCACATGAGCACTAAGATGTTGTTTAGTGAATCTGTGTCCTGGTTGCGGGTAGCTATGAGAGATGGGAGGGTCTGGCAACACACATACCTCACCACTGGGTGAGGGTGCTCACTGTACCCCTTTTTCCTATTAGGCAGGTGTTTGAGGACCTGCAATGATGTCAGGATCACGTGACCAGCCCACGTAATCCATACCTCACCTGTGGGAGTGGTTACAGGTACATAATGTGACCAGGGTGTGGGTCACCTGTTCCTGTAGGTTCCTGTATGCTCTCTGAGTGGTTCTGTGCTGGAAGGTCCTGGAAGCCTAAGTGTTGGGAGTGTTGACTCCCTGAAGAGCACGTAGTGGGACTCTGGTACTGGTGGCCTGGGGTGTTGGACGGTCCCAGCCAGACAATGGACGTCCTGAATATCACCCGGACAGGTCACCTGTGGTGAGGACCATGGACTGACGAGGAGTCAGCCTGTGGAGCAGGAGCTCCTACGAAGTAACCCCGGGTATGGGGAAAGGACTATGTGCCTTAATGAAGGTCAGTTACTGAACTGTGCGGGATGCAGTCACCCAGGGCAACTGGACAAAGTAAGGTCCTGCATGTTTACTGACTGTGCTTCAAAGCCGTATACTGTGAAGTGCTAAGTATTATGTGAGGTCTGTGATGCGGAACATATAGCGATGAGGAAGGTGCTCACTTAATGGGAGGTGCTCAGGAAAAAAATATATTTATAAAAAGAACTCCGGCACACTACTATTGAAAGGATAGTCACTCATTTATTAATCATTCCTTATATTCCAAAAGAAATTTTTCATAACAACGGTGGAATTTCCAAAAAATGTTTTTTCTGCACACTTTGATTGGACATATAAAGGAAATATCTTTATCTCAACGTTTCGGCTAAAAAGCCTTTTTCAAGAGATTAAATGTCCCTAATGATCTCGTGTTGCACGTAATCAAAAAGCGTCATATAATAAATTCAAAATTTGTTCGTTGAACTGACGGCAATCCTGCGAATGCGATGGGCAGGATAGGAAAATCCACTTAATGTGAAGTCACACATGTACGCCGTGCTAGGTGCTGAGACCCCGAGAGGAAAAAGGTGACCGCTATCAGGGAGGCACATGTTTATCCTGCTGCCAAGCTATTATTCCCCAATACGCTAGTGAGTTCTATCTAACAGGTGTCATCGCTGCTCACCATCTTGGTGCAGTCATCAATGTTTTGTGGGATGATACATATGTCAGACTTCCATGTCCACTCCTGAGGTCTTATGTGTGGAGTCTGAACTGAATATTGACAGCTTTGTTGATGTTTGTAGTCAACAACTGCCCTCTTCTGCTCATAAATCCTTTCCAACATATGCAGCGTAGAGTTCCAACCCGTAGGGACATCACACATCAACTGGTGAGCTGGAAGCTGTGAACACTGCTGAAGCACGGCAAGGGCGGCTGAAGCTGTAGCTGACTTTCTAAAATGGGCAGACAGATGGCACTTTCACTAGCAGATCTGGCAGCTATGGGTAGCTTTTCAGAAAACGTTGAACCACGAGGTTAAGCTCATGGGCCAAGCAAGGTACGTGTGTGAGCTCACCTTGCTTCAGAGCCGCCACCAGGTTACAGCCATTGTCAAACACGACCATGCCTGGCTGTAGGTTCAGCGGAGTAATCCAAACCTATGACTGCTCTTTCAGCACTGTCCACAACTCTTTTGCATGTTTGTTAGGGAACCGTCACATGTATTCAGGCTATCTAGCAGCCGCAAATCATGCAGCTGCAGGAACTCAAACATAATCTACGAGCATGCAGAAGATACTCGGAGAACACCCGAGCATGCTCGGAAAGCTTGAGTAATGAGCACACCTGCTCATCACTACTAAGGAGGTATAAATTCAACTGCAGGTTTGGAGGCCAAATAAGACTTGTCTGAATGTGAATATTTGTAGAGTAAAGACTGTTGGCCAAACAGCATGCACTTTTGTCAGTGTGTAGGCAGCTTTAATAACAGTTGTAATAAACTGCTGCAAACAAAGATAAAGAATGGTAGAAACACTAAATTTCATTACTGGTACTCCATTACTTCCTGGAGCCAGTAATGGCATTTCACAATGCTGGTTGCTTTGCTACCCCTGCTGATGCGGGCATGGCAGGTGCTGCAAATGGCCTGTTTGGGGTTATCGGCAGAGTCTTTAAAAAATAACCAGACTCGAGAAGATCTAACAGTTGGAATGGCAACTTCCCTCATGTTGGTGTTATGAGGATCTGTATATCTTATACCAAATACGGTTTCCTATGTTAATATTTGTGATTTAATAAAAATGGATGCTATTTGAATGGTGTCCATATTACATTTTTTTTGCTTCTCACCTAATAAAACAGATGAAACTAAATTTCACCAATTTTCTAATATATCTAGTGTAAGAGAGATCTCAGTATTACCGACTTAAACACTATTTAGCAAAACATCACTTTTATTAACGATATGCTAAAAAGAAAAGCAATTCTCTAAAAAAAATCTTCATATTGCCAGAAATTAGTCATCTAACAAAAAAAAACTATACAGGATAGGAAGGAATGATTCACCCTAGAAATTGCCTAATATTGTCCTTCCTTGCTGTGGAGGTTGGCACCCTACACCTGTGTAAAGACGCCCCTGCTCGGACATCGACTCTCCCCATCTGACTCTATTAGGCCCTAAAGAGATGAAGGTAAAGTCAGTAAGAAACAGATAGCAATCACAGTACCAATAGAAAGAGTACTCTGTAGTTACGTTCTGTGTCATCAGATCAGGTGATCCAGACACAATTTACATTTCATCCGAAAAACATAATAATTTTGGCAAAATAGTTCAATAACTTGGTGTTCTGTCTGTCTTTCCTCACTTTATCTCCCTGTGTAGGGTTCTGACATGGTCAGTGTGCAGTTGTAGGGTGCCAACCTCCGCAGCAAGGTAGCGCCACACTAGACCATTTGTAGGGTATTCTTTCCACACTTTTATACGTACTATTGATGGTACCGCATGAGAATATATAGATGAATGTTCAACCAATATGATCTAAAATACTCCAAATTATGCAACTATTTTTAGGTTATTATTATGTTTTTTCAGGTGGAATGTAAATTGTGTCTTGAGCACCTGATCTGATGACTTAGAACATAACTACATTGGTACTGAGATTGCTATTGGTACTGAGATTGCTATCTGTTTTTTACTGACTTTGCCTTCATCTCTTTTGGGCCTAATAGGGTCAGATGGGGAGAGTCGATGTCCGAGCGGAGGTGTCATTGCGCAGATGTAGGGTGCCAACCTCTGCAGCAAGGAAGGACTATATTAGACAATTTCTAGGGTGAATCAATCCCTCCTATCTTGTATAGTTCTTTTATTGGTTAGACGACTAATTTGTTTTCATATGAACTGATTTTTTTTAGAGAATTGTTTTTCTTTTTAACATATTGTTAATAAAAGTGATATTTTATATATAAAAATATTTTGCTAAATAGTGTTTAAGCCGGTGACACAACAGATGAGACTAGTGCATGCTGCAATTATTTTTTTCACATAGATTATTGGTCCATATGGAAAACTGATCATGTAAGCTAACACATTGTTTAACATTGGACCGTGTGCTGCATGTGCAGTCTATTTTCCACAAAATTTAACAATGTGTAGAAGTACCCTTAGGTTAAGTTCCCACAATGAGTTTTCAACACTACATATTTTCTATGTGTCATTAAGTTCCAGCAAAGTGTATGGAATATATAGAACACTCAGGCCCACTGCGCTAAAAAATTGAAATGCATTTTTAGTTAGTTTCTGCTCTGGAATGCACTACAAATGCATGTATTCCGCACTTGATTGTATCAATAAGGTTTTGTCAAAGCCAAATACTAAGAAGTCTCATAAACGATACAACTTTATGAAGAACATGATATGTCAATAAGGGACAAAAACTGCAGTAAAAACGCATGTAAAAAAATGCACTCAGAAAGGCAATGAAAAAAACACAAGTAACCTAATATAGCTAATAGGTACAGAAATGATGCAGAAAATCTGCAACATAAAAGACTCACCAAATACTCATCGTAGGAATGTAGCCTTAAAGGCAGGGTTATATGATCACTAGTGAAATCACCAATTTGTTGAGCTTTTGCAAGCATAGAGAGTAATGCTTCTTAGGGTATGTTCACACGTTCAGGATTTCCATCCTTTTTTTTTCCTGACTGTTTTTTAAAAAACTGCAGCTCTTGGCAGAAAACGCAGGTCCTTTTTTTGGTCCTTTTTTGGTCCGTTTTTGATGCGTTTTTTGATGCGTTTTTTGATGCGTTTTTTTGATGCAGTTTTCTAGCCAGAGTCTGTGTGTTTTCTAGGAATTTTTTTAGGGTTAAAATGGCTGAAAATACCCTAACCCTACCCCTACCCCTAACCCTACCCCTAACCCTACCCCTAACCCTACCCCTAACCCTACCCCTAACCCTAACCCTACCCCTAACCCTACCCCTACCCCTATTCTAACCTTAGTGAAAAAAAAAAAAAAAAAATTCTTTATTTTTTTTATTGTCCCTACCTATGGGGGTGACAAAGGGGGGGGGGTGTCATTTACTATTTTTTTATTTTGATCACTGAGATAGGTTATATCTCAGTGATCAAAATGCACTTTGGAACGAATCTGCCGGCCGGCAGATTCGGCGGGCGCACTGCGCATGCGCCCGCCATTTTGCAAGATGGCGGCGCCCAGGGAGAAGACGGCCGGACGGACACCGGGACGCCGGGTGAGTATAAGGGGGGGAGATTAGGGCACGGGGGGGGCATCGGAGCACTGGGGGGGGGCATCGGAGCACTGGGGGGGGCATCGGAGCACGGGGGGGCGGGATCGGAACACGGGGGGGGCAGCCACACTCCGCCCACGCACTTCCGCCCGCTCCCCGCACTTCCTGCTGCAGCGGTTCTGCACATCAAATCGCAGTAAAACCCGCAGATATATTTTTGATCTGCGGGTTTTACTGCGGTTTGGACCTCACAATGGAGGTCTATGGGTGCAGAACCGCTGCGGCTCCGGAAAAAGAATTGACATGCTCCTTCTTTTTTCCGGGAGCTATTCAGCGCGTCTTTTTTTTAACAATTTCCGGACCATGTGCACAGTGTGTCCTGTTTTCCATAGGGTACAGTGTACTGTACCCTGCATGGAAAACAGCTGCGGAACCGCAGCGGCAAAACCGCCGCGGTTCCGCGGTAAAAAACGCACTGTGTGAACATGGCCTTACACTGCTTAATTAAATAAAAACAAGAACAACCGCTTGTTAGTGAAATGCAAGCTTTTATTGACTTGTTAAAATGTCTTACTGATGTCACGTAGATGATGGTAGGAGACTTTTAATTAAACTTTTATGTAACTATTGAATTTCATCACTTATCTGCATGAAAAACATTTCTAATGGAGCAAACAGTAAGTCAAAATCAAACAGTATAAAATTATAACCAGTAGTGAGGCCTCATACACATCTCCATTCTCTAAGTCCTCATCGAGGGAGTGCGGTATATATTTAGGTTTTGGGGTTTTTTTTCCCTGTAAAATCCCTGAGAAATAATTTGGCATGCATTATCACATGCTGTATTACAGACAGGGATGGACTTGCCATCTGGCAATTCTGGCAAATGCCACAAGGGCCTGTCAGGTCGTGGGCCGTCTTGTCTGCTACATTGTTAACAGAATCGGTGTTCTCAAAATACTCATACTGTTAACAGTTGTGAGGAAGCACAAAGTCGCTGACTTTGTCCCTTACCCCAGCAGGCCACGGGTATCATTAGAAATATTGGTCTTGTAGTGAATCTTGCTTTCCTCCTTTCCTCCATTCAGGGTAATATTAGTAATATATCCCATCATGTGCTCGGGGACAGTGACAGCATGGGCCTGTGTTATTTCAAATGCCAGAGCTGAATTTCAGTCCCAGTCCGTACAAAAAAACAAAATTTTGATGCTAGTATTATAAATGGTACATAGTTGGAGCTTCTAGTTACTTCTATAAAGGCCTGTTGTCTAATGTGTATGGAGGCTTGTTGACTCTTCCTCGACAGATGATTTTGGGGGAGAAAAGGATCAGCCTTGGATCTCCAAATGTGGATCCTTTTGTTCTCCCCAGACATAAGCTACCAGATGAGAAAATAAGAACCCTCAACCTAGCTGGGCATTCCTGTGTTTATAAGAGTCAGGGGAGATAGCTGTTGTCCAAGTGATAGTTTGGCCGACAGCTGTTTAATGTATATGGGGGGCTTTATCTTAAGGAAATCTAAAATGTTTCAGTTGCTTATGATTTTTACACAGTTTGTTCACTGAGCCAGACATGGTTTTCGTAAAATATCCATTGTACAACAGTAGAACATGCACTGAACACTTGTTAGGTTCTATATAGGCCAAACCTATCAAAAAAGTACATCATTCTACATAAGACCACTGTTTCATATTACCTTTTTATCTCTATAACCAGCTACTTTATATAGAGTGGCAAATATTTTTATATGTATCAGAAATCAAAGTTTTTCGATACAATCCAGACACATTTATCTACAGGAAAGTTATGCTCAGTGTCTCGGAATTTGCATGTTTTAAAATACTTTTTAATGTGGGTTAAAATCCAAGTTGACTCTTTTTATTATGAAGCAGTATCTTGTCAGTGAATTGTTGCAGATAACACTAATGCTGCATTCGATACATGGAAATTATTTTCTGTATAAACACCTTTCAATAGAAAGGCATTCACTTTTTCAGTCTGACACCTTGTCACATGAAATCAGATATCTTACTGAATTCAATAAATGAAAACACGTCTGTCCGCAAACTAAAAATAAACGATGGTAGCACTGATGTGACTTTTCAGTGTATTACAAAGCTCTGTCGTTACAATCTTGAAAAAATATTATTTTAATGTTTTCTTTTATCAACCCCAAAAAATGTTACAAATTGGACATGTACCCTATTTCATATCAGTCACAAGCTAAAACTGAGATTAGATTTCTCTTTGCTAGCAACCCAGCAGAAGATGAAGTCCTTATGAAAACCTAGGGAACATGAATTATTTGCCCCAATGACGCTCATGCCTTTCCTTAGATTATACTAGGGTTGAGCGAAACGGATCGGACAAATAAAAAAATTGCCGACTTTTGGCAAAGTTGGGTTTCATGAAACCCGACCCGATCCTAGTGTGGGATTGACCATGAGGTCGGTGATCTGCGTGCAAAAGTTGCGTTTCGTATGACGCTTTCAGCGCCATTTTTCAGTCAATGAAGGAGGACGCAGAGTGTGGGCAGCATGATGACATAGGTCTCAGTCCCAACCATCTTAGAGAAGGGCATGACAGTGATTGGCTTGCTTTCTGCGGCATCACAGGGGCTATAAAGGGGCGCGCACGCCAGCCGCCATCTTACTTCTGCCGATCTTAGCATAGGGAGAGGTTGCTGCAGCTTCATCAGAAGAAGGGATATAGTTAGGGAGGGAAGATTAACCCCCAAACCGCTTGTGCTGTAGCGACTTCCACTGTCCAACACCACCATTTTTTTGCAGGGACAGTGGAGGCTAAATTTTTGTGCATCAGCTCTGTAGCTTATTAGGCTGCCTTTTTTAGCCTCCCTGATAGCTACATTGCTGTTTGCACACTGCTGTGCAAACCAACTGCTTTTTTAAAAGCAAAAATCCTGTTGCTCCTTTCTGCACAGTTATCTTGGTTATTTGTCCACACTTTTGTGTGCAGCAGTCTTTTTTATTGCAGCCATACTTTTCCTGAGATCATTGTAGGGAGATTGAAATTGTACTGCAGTCCTTGTATTTTTTCATATATCTTCCAGGCACTTTCTGCCACTTATATTGTGTTGTTTTATGCACTGGGCCTGAGTTTTGGTTCAGTCTCCCCCCAAAAAAGTGAGATTCAAATTCTCACAAAGTGGATATACTGCAGTCCTGTTAGTTTGTCGTATGTCAGCCAGCCACTTTCTGCCACTTACATTGTGTTGTTTTATGCACAAGGCCTGAGTTTTGGTTCAGTCTCCCCCCCAAAAAAGTGAGATTCAAATTATCACAAAGTGGATATACTTCAGTCCTGTTAGTTTGTCGGATATCAGCCAGCCACTTTCTGCCACTTACATTGTGTTGTTTTATACACTGGGCCTGAGTTTTGGTTCAGTCTCCCCAAAAAAAGGGAGATTTAAATTCTCAACAAGTTTATATACACCTTCTACCTTGTTTTACAGTACCATATAGCGGTTGTTATTTTGGTTAGATTTTCCAAAAAATGAGGAAGTCTGGTGGAAGAGCCCGTGGGCAGTGGTTGCCAGCTGGTACTGATGTTGGTGGTGGTGGTGGTGCATCTGGTGGTAGTGGCAAAAGCAAAATGGCACCTAAGGCTGGAGGTGTTGAGCCATTGTCATCGTCTGGCTACACAAGGCCTCGAAGGTTCCCTTATCTGGGAGTAGGAAAACAGCTTTTAAAGCCGGATGATCTAACCTTCATTAAAATGAACCAATCATGGATTTCAAATTATTTTGCCCCACCTTCCCCTGCTGACACGTAGCTTGCCTGAAAAATGTCTTGCTTTTGGCCTCCTCTTACTGACTTCTCCAATTCCTCCATTTACAGCTGCTGAATGTCCACCATAGACCATTTTTATACCTCCCTAAATGGGCTGACTCCCCCCACAGGGCCGTGGTCACCACCTGGCGCAAGCACCCGTGCGAGTACCGTTTGCCTGGACAGGTGGGTGTGCCCACTCTTGGGCGACGGCACTGGCACAGGGTCCCTCATAGTACAATGAAGTGTCTCTGATGGTGTTGGTGCACAACCAACGTCAGACACAATATCGTAATATGAGGGGCCCTGTGCCAGTACCGCCGCCCACGAGAGAGTGTTCCCCTAGCTCGAACAGTGCTCTGCCACTTGCAATACTTACCTCTCCCTGCTCCACCACTGGGTAGTCTGTGCTGTTAAATCCTTCAATGGCACTGCCAATACTAATTTGTTGAAATGATAGATGATAGTTAAAATATACAGGGGCCCTGGCCTCCATTTAGACCAGTTAATACTTTGCGCCTACTACCACTGTCTGCTACTCAGCAGAGGAGCCCACCCTGTACCTAGCTATGCCCCCTGCTTAGTCCTGTTGCCAATTTTGAACTGCATTGAGCCTACTTTAGTATTTGGGCCTACTAACTGTGTCTGCCAAACATTACAGTTGTCCTCCACTGAACAAAGCAATGCCGCCCATTTAGTCCTGTTACCAATTTTGAACTGCATTTAGCCTACTTTAGTATTTGGGCCTACTAACTGTGTCTGCCACTCATTACAGTTGTCCCCCACTGAACAAAGCAATACCGCCTGTTTAGTCCTGTTACCAATTTTGAACTGCATTTAACCTACTTTATTATTTGGGCCTACTAACTGTGTCTTCCACTCATTACAGTTGTCTGTTATGATCTGGTGGCCTAGGAGCAGCATGAGACGTACTCTGGAGAAGGTAGCACCTGTACTGACTGCAGACCCTGAACTTAACACCGCAACTAGAAGCAGCCATGGGATGTACCTAACTCTCCCACCGCAGACCCTGAACTTAACACCGCAACTAGAAGCAGCCGTGGGATGAACCTAACTCTCCATAGACACCTCGACACAGCCTGAGGACTAAATACCCCTAAAGATAAAAACGGGAAAACTATCTTGCCTCAGAGAAAATTCCCAAAGGATAGACAGCCCCCCACAAATATTGACTGTGACAGGAGAGGGAAATGACATACGCAGACTGAAATCAGGATTTAGCACAGGAGGCCATTCTAGCTATAAAGAAAGTATAGGACAGAGTACTATGCGGTCAGTATTAAAACACTAGAAAATATCCACCACAGACCATACAAAATCTCCACATCTGACTAAAGACATGGAGGGTATATCTGCATCTCCAGAGATACAGCTTGGCTGAATAAATCCTTACACAGACCAAGCTGGACAAGGCAAAACATATAAATGCACTGAACTATAAGGCCCACAGCATGTGGACAGCAAAAACAAAGCCAGAACTTATTTTTGTTGAAATGAACAGCAAAAGCAGGAGAGACCAGGCAGGATGTGAATCCTCCAAAAACAATGGACAACTGGCACTGACTAAAGAAACAAGCAAGACTAAACAGCCCTGTCCAAAGCACTAAGTGGACACACCTGATGAATGCTGCGATCCAAAGACAGCAGCACTACCACTCATAACCACCGGAGGGAGCCCAAGAGCAGAATTCACAACAGTACCCCCCCCTTGAGGAGGGGTCACCGAACCCTCACCAGAGCCCCCAGGCCGATCAGGACAAGCCAAATGAAAGGCACGAACCAAATCGTCAGCATGAACATCGGAGGCAACAACCCAAGAATTATCTTCCTGTCCATAACCCTTCCATTTGACAAGATACTGAAGCTTCCGCCTCGAAAAACGAGAATCCAAAATCTTCTCAACCACATACTCCAACTCCCCATCAATCAACACCGGGGCCGGAGGATCAACAGAGGGGACAACGGGCATCACATATTTCCGCAACAAAGATCTATGGAAAACATTATGGATGGAAAAAGAGGCTGGAAGGGCCAAACGAAAAGACACAGGATTGATAATCTCAGAAATCCTATAAGGACCAATAAACCGAGGCTTGAACTTAGGGAAAGAAACCTTCATAGGAACATGACGGGAAGACAACCAAACCAAATCCCCAACCCAAAGCCGGGAACCAACACACCGACGACGGTTAGCAAAACGCTGAGCTTCCTCCTGAGACAACACTAAATTGTCCACCACATGAGCCCAAATTTGCTGCAACCTGTCAACCACAGAATCCACACCAGGACAATCAGAAGGCTCAACCTGCCCTGAAGAAAAACGAGGATGAAAACCGAAATTACAAAAAAAAAGGCGAAACCAAGGTAGCAGAACTAGCCCGATTATTAAGGCAAACTCGGCCAATGGCAAGAAAGCCACCCAATCATCCTGATCAGCAGACACAAAGCATCTCAAATAAGTTTCCAAAGTCTGATTAGTTCGCTCGGTTTCGGCTATTTGTCTGAGGATGAAATGCGGAAGAAAAAGACAAATCAATGCCCAGCCTAAAGGTACCGTCACACTAAGCGACGCTGCAGCGATACCGACAACGATCCGGATCGCTGCAGCGTCGCTGTTTGGTCGCTGGAGAGCTGTCACACAGACAGCTTTCCAGCGACCAACGATCCCGAGGTCCCCGGTAACCAGGGTAAACATCGGGTTACTAAGCGCAGGGCCGCGCTTAGTAACCCGATGTTTACCCTGGTTACCATCGTTAAAGTAAAAAAAACAAACGCTACATACTTACCTACCGCTGTCTGTCCTCGGCGCTCTGCTTCTCTGGTCTGGCTGTGAGCGCCGGGCAGCCGGAAAGCAGAGCGGTGACGTCACCGCTCTGCTTTCCGGCCGCTGTGCTCACAGCCAGAGCAGAGAAGCAGAGCGCCGAGGACAGACAGCGGTAGGTAAGTATGTAGCGGTTGTTTTTTTACTTTAACGATGGTAACCAGGGTAAACATCGGGTTACTAAGCACGGCCCTGCGCTTAGTAACCCGATGTTTACCCTGGTTACAAGCGAAGACATCGCTGAATCGGTGTCACACACGCCGATTCAGCGATGTCTACGGGGAGTCCAGCGACGAAACAAAGTTCTGGACTTTCTTCCCCGACCAGCGACAGCACAGCAGGGGCCTGATCGCTGCTGCCTGTCACACTGGACGATATCGCTAGCGAGGACGCTGCAACGTCACGGATCGCTAGCAATATCGTCTAGTGTGACGGTACCTTAACTCAAAAGGCCCGCCGAAACCTAGAAACAAACTGGGAACCTCTATCGGATACAATATTCTCTGGAATACCATGCAAACGAACCACATGCTGAAAAAACAACGGAACCAAATCAGAAGAGGAAGGCAATTTAGGCAAAGGTACCAAATGAACCATCTTAGAAAACCGGTCACAAACCACCCAGATAACCGACATCCTCTGGGAAACCGGAATATCTGAAATATAATCCATAGAAATATGCGTCCAAGACCTCTCAGGGACCAGCAAAGGCAAAAGCAACCCACTAGCGCGGGAATAGCAAGGCTTGGCTCGCGCACAAGTCCCACAGGACTGCACAAAAGAACGCACATCCCGCGACAAAAAAGGCCACCAAAAGGATCTACCAACCAAATCTCTGGTACCAAAAATCCCAGGATGGCTAGCCAACACAGAACAATGAACCTCAGAAATCACTTTACTAGTCCATCTATCAGGAACTAACAGTTTCCCCACTGGACAGCGGTCAGGTTTATTAGCCTGAAGAACCCGTCGTAAATCAGGGGAGATGGCAGAAAGAATCACCCCTTCTTTCAGAATGCCGACCGGCTCAAGGACCCCCGGGGAATCAGGCAAAAAACTCCTAGAGAGTGCATCAGCCTTAACATTCTAAGAACCTGGAAGATACGAGACCACAAAATCAAAACGAGAGAAAAACAGGGACCATCGAGCCTGTCTAGGATTCAACGGTTTGGCAGACTCGAGGTAAATCAGATTCTTATGATCGGTCAGGACCACAATACGGTGCTTGGCCCCCTCAAGCCAATGTCGCCACTCCTCAAATGCCCACTTCATAGCCAACAACTCCCGATTGCTGACATCATAATTGCGTTCCACAGGCGAAAACTTCAGAGAAAAAAAGGCACACGGTTTCTTCAAGGAACCATCAGAATTCCTCTGAGACAAAACGGCCCCTGCCCCAATCTCAGGCGCGTCAACCTCAACCTGAAATGGAAGAGAAACATCCGGCTGACGCAACACAGGGGCAGAAGTAAATAGGCGTTTAAGCTCCTGAAAGGCAGAAACAGCCGCGGAGGACCAATTCGTCACATCAGCGCCCTTCTTCGTCAAATCGGTCAGGGGTTTAACCACACTGGAGAAGTTGGCAATGAAACGGCGATAAAAATTAGCAAAGCCCAAAAATTTCTGAAGGCTCTTCACAGATGTGGGCTGAATCCAATCATGAATGGCCTGAACCTTAACCGGATCCATTTCTATAGATGAGGGAGAAAAAATGAAGCCCAAAAAAGAAACCTTCTGCACTCCAAAGAGACACTTAGACCCCTTCACAAATAAAGCATTATCACGAAGGATCTGAAATACCATCCTGACCTGTTTCACATGAGACTCCCAATCATCGGAAAAAATCAAAATATCATCCAAATATACAATCATGAATTTATCAAGATAACTCCGAAAGATATCATTCCAAAGACATACTGATAGGAATTCTAGATTGTGAGCCCAATTGGGGACAGTGATGATAATGTGTGCAAACTGTAAAGCGCTGTGGAATATGTTAGCGCTATATAAAAATAAAGATTATTATTATTATATCATGCATGAAGGACTGGAACGCAGATGGAGCATTAGAGAGTCCGAATGGCATCACAAGGTATTCAAAATGGCCTTCGGGCGTATTAAATGCAGTTTTCCATTCGTCACCCTGCTTAATACGAACAAGATTATATGCCCCTCGAAGGTCAATCTTAGTAAACCAACTAGCCCCCTTAATCCTAGCAAACAAATCAGAAAGCAAAGGCAAAGGGTATTGAAATTTGACCGTTATCTTATTCAAGAGGCGATAATCAATACAGGGTCTCAGGGAGCCATCCTTCTTGGCACAAAAAAAAAATCCGCTCCCAACGGTGAAGAAGATGGCCGAATATGCCCTTTCTCCAAAGACTCCTTAATATAGCTCCGCATGGCGGTATGTTCTGGCACAGACAGGTTGAAAAGTCGGCCCTTAGGGAACTTACAACCTGGAATCAAGTCAATAGCACAATCACAGTCCCTATGCGGTGGAAGGGAACTGGATTTGGGCTCATCGAATACATCCTGGAAATCTGACAAAAACTCAGGAATTTCAGAAGAGGGGGAAGAGGAAATTGACATCAAAGGAACGTGACCATGCACCCCCTGACAACCCCAACTAGTCACAGACATAGATTTCCAATCCAACACCGGATTATGTACCTGCAACCATGGAAAACCCAACACAATAGAATCATGCAAATTATGCAACACCAGAAAACGACACTCTTCCTGATGGGCTGGCGCCATGCACATGGTCAGCTGTGTCCAAAACTGGGGCTTATTTTTAGCCAAGGGTGTGGCATCAATGCCCCTCAACCCCTTCCCGACCCATGACGCCACGTAGGCGTCATGAAAGTCGGTGCCAATCCGACCCATGACGCCTATGTGGCGTCATGGAAAGATCGCGTCCCTGCAGATCGGGTGAAAGGGTTAACTCCCATTTCACCCGATCTGCAGGGACAGGGGGAGTGGTAGTTTAGCCCAGGGGGGGTGGCTTCACCCCCTCTTGGCTACGATCGCTCTGATTGGCTGTTGAAAGTGAAACTGCCAATCAGAGCGATTTGTAATATTTCACCTATTATTACGGGTGAAATATTACAATCCAGCCATGGCCGATGCTGCAATATCATCGGCCATGGCTGGAAATACTAATGTGCCCCCACCCCTCCGATCGCCCCCCCAGCCCCCCGATCTGGCCGGTACACTGCTCCGGCTCCCCTCCGTCCAGTGCTCCGCTCCCCCCCGTGCTTTTGTCCGCTCCCCCCGTGCTCCAATCACCCCCCCGTGCTCCAATCACCCCCCCTGCACTCCGTTCCAGCCCCCCCGTGCTCCGTTCCAGCCCCCCCGTGCTCCGTTCCAGCCCCCCGTGCTTCGTTCCACGCCCACCGTGCTCTGTTCCACGCCTGCCGCGCTCCGATTCCCCCCCCCGTTCTCCGATCCCCCCCCCCCCCCGTGGTCCCCCCCACCCCATCATACTTACCGATCCTGCAGGGGTCCCGTCCGTCTTCTCCCTGGGCGCCGCCATCTTTCAAAATGGCGGGTGCATGCGTAGTGCGCCCGCCGAATCTGCCGGCTGGCAGATTCGTTCCAAAGTGCATTTTGATCACTGAGATATAATCTATCTCAGTGATCAAAATAAAAAAAATAATAAATGACCCCCCCCTTGTCACCCCCATAGGTAGGGACAATAAAAAAATAAAGAAATTTTTTTTTCCCCACTAATGTTAGAATAGGGTTAGGGTTAGGGTTAGGGGTAGGGGTAGGGGTAGGGTTAGGGGTAGGATTAGGGGTAGGGTTAGGGGTAGGGCTAGGGGTAGGGTTAGGGCTAGGGTTAGGGTTAGGGGTAGGGTTAGGGTTAGGGCTAGGGTTAGGGTTTCGGTATGTGCACACGTATTCTGGTTCTCTGCGGATATTTCCGCTGCGGATTTGATAAATCCGCAGTGCTAAACCGCTGCGGATTTATGGCGGATTTACCGCGTTCTTTTTCTGCGCATTTCACTGCGGTTTTACAATTGCGATTTTCTATTGGAGCAGTTGTAAAACCGCTGCGGAATCCGCACAAAGAAGTGTACAGCGATTTTTGTTTCCCGTAGGTTTACATTGAACTGTAAACTCATGGGAAACTGCTGCGGATCCGCAGCGTTTTCTGCAGCGTGTGCACATACCTTTAGAATTAGGCTATGTGCACACGGTGCGGATTTGGCTGCGGATTTGGCTGCGGATTGGCCGCTGCGGATTCGCAGCAGTGTTCCATCAGGTTTACAGTACCATGTAAATATATGAAAAACCAAATCCGCTGTGCCCATGGTGCGGAAAATACCGTGCGGAAACGCTGCGTTGTATTTTCCGCAGCATGTCAATTCTTAGTGCGGATTCCGCAGCATTTTACACCTGTTCCTCAATAGGAATCCGCAGGTGAAATCCGCACAAAAAATGCTGGAAATCCGCGGTAAATCCGCAGGTAAAACGCAGTGTCTTTTACCTGCGGATTTTTCAAAAATGGTGCGGAAATATCTCACACGAATCCGCAACGTGGGCACATAGCCTTAGGGTTAGGGTTGGAATTAGGGTTGTGGTTAGGGTTGTGATTAGGGTTATGGCTACAGTTGGGATTAGGGTTAGGGGTGTGTTGGGGTTAGTGTTGGAGGTAGAATTGAGGGGTTTCCACTGTTTAGGCACATCAGGGGTCTCCAAACGCAACATGGCACCACCATTGATTCCAGCCAATCTCGTATTCAAAAAGTCAAATGGTGCTCCCTCACTTCCGAGCCCTGACGTGTGCCCAAACAGTGGTTTACGCCCACATATGGGGTACCAGCATACTCAGGATAAACTGCGCAACAATTACTGGGGTCCAATTTCTCCTGTTACCCTTGTGAATCTAAAAAAATGCTTGCTAAAACATCATTTTTGAGGAAAGAAAAATGATTTTTTATTTTCACGGCTCTGCGTTGTAAACGTCTGTGAAGCACTTGGGGGTTCAAAGTGCTCACCTTACATCTAGATAAGTTCCTTGGGGGGTCTAGTTTCCAAAATGGGGTAACTTGTGGGTGGTTTCTACTGTTTAGGCACACCAGGGGCTCTGCAAACACAATGTGACGCCCGCAGACCATTCCATCAAAGTCTGCATTTCAAAAGTCACTACTTCCCTTCTGAGCCCCGACGTGTGCCCAAACAGTGGTTTACCCCCACACATGGGGTATCAGAGTACTCAGGAGAAACTGGACAACAACTCTTGGGGTCCAATTTCTCCTGTAACCCTTGGGAAAATAAAAAATTCTGGGCTAAATAATTATTTTTGAGGAAAGAAAACGTATTTATTATTTTCACGGCTCTGCATTATAAACTTCTATGAAGCACTTGGGGGTTCAAAGTGCTCACCACACATCTAGATAAGTTCCTTTCGGGGTCTAGTTTCCAAAATGGGGTCACTTGTGGGGGGTTTCTACTGTTTAGGCACATCAGGGGCTCTGCAAACGCAACGTGACGCCCGCAGAGCATTCCATCAAAGTCTGCATTTCAAAACGTCACTACTTCAATTCCGAGCCCCAGCATGTGCCCAAACAGTAGTTTACCCCCACATATGGGGTATCACCATACTCAGGAGAAACTGGACAACAAATATTGGGGTCAAATTTCTCCTGTTACCCTTGGGAAAATTAAAAAATTCTGGGCTAAATAATTATTTTTGAGGAACGAAAACGTATTTATTATTTTCACGGCTCTGCATTATAAACTTCTATGAAGCACTTGGGGGTTCAAAGTGCTCAACACACATCTAGATAAGTTCCTTTCGGGGTCTAATTTCCAAAATGGGGTCACTTGTGGGGGGTTTCTACTGTTAAGCCACATCAGGGGCTCTGCAAACGCAACGTGACGCCCACAGAGCATTCCGTCAAAGTCTGCATTTCAAAACGTCACTACTTCACTTCCGAGCCTAGGCATGTGCCCAAACAGTGGTTTACCCCCACATATGGGGTATCAGCGTACTCAGGAGAAACTGGACAACAACTTTTGGGGTCCAATTTCTCCTGTAACCCTTGGGAAAATAAAAAATTCTGGGCTAAATAATTATTTTTGAGGAAAGAAAACGTATTTATTATTTTCACGGCTCTGCATTATAAACTTCTATGAAGCACTTGGGGGTTCAAAGTGCTCACCACACATCTAGATAAGTTCCTTTGGGGGTCTAGTTTCCAAAATGGGGTCACTTGTGGGGGGTTTCTACTGTTAAGCCACATCAGGGGCTCTGCAAACGCAACGTGACGCCCACAGAGAATTCCATCAAAGTCTGCATTTCAAAACGTCACTACTTCACTTCCGAGCCCCGGCATGTGCCCAAACAGTGATTTACCCCCACATATGGGGTATCAGCGTACTCAGGAGAAACTGGACAACAACTTTTGGGGTCAAAGTTCTTCTGTTACCCTTGGGAAAATAAAAAATTGCCGGCTAAAAGATCATTTTTGAGAAAATAATTTTTTTTTTTATTTTCATGGCTCTGCGTTATAAACTTCTGTGAAGCACTTGGGGGTTCAAAGTCCTCACCACACATCTAGATTAGTTCCTTTGGGGGTCTAGTTTCCAAAATGGGGTCATTTCTGGGGGATCTCCAATGTTTAGGCACATAGGGGCTCTCCAAACCTGACATGGTGTCCGCTAATGATTGGAGCTAATTTTCCATTTAAAAAGCCAAATGGCGTGCCATCCCTTCCGAGCCCTGCCGTGCGCCCAAACAGTGGTTTACCCCTACATATGGGGTATCAGCGTACTCAGGACAAACTGGACAACAATATTTGGGGTCCAATTTCTCCTATTATCCTTGGAAAAATAGGAAATTCCAGGCTAAAAATCATTTTTGAGGAAAGAAAAATAATTTTTTATTTTCATGGCTCTGCGTTATAAACTTCTGTGAAGCACCTGGGGGTTTAAAGTGCTCAATATGCATCTAGATAAGTTCCTTGGGGGGTCTAGTTTCCAAAATGGGGTCACTTGTGGGGGAGCTCCAATGTTTAGGCACACAGGGGCTCTCCAAACGCGACATGGTGTCCGCTAACAATTGGAGCTAATTTTTCATTCAAAAAGTCAAATGGCGCGCCTTCCCTTCCGAGCCCTGCCGAGTGCCCAAACAGTGGTTTACCCCCACATATGAGGTATCGGCGTACTCGGGAGAAATTGCCCAACAAATTTTATGATCCATTTTATCCTACTGCTCATGTGAAAATGAAAAAATTGAGGCGAAAAAATTTTTTTGTGAAAAAAAAGTACTTTTTCATTTTTACAGATCAATTTGTGAAGCACCTGAGGGTTTAAAGTGCTCACTAGGCATCTAAATAAGTTCCTTGGGGGGTCTAGTTTCCAAAATGGGGTCACTTGTGGGGGAGCGCCAATGTTTAGGCACACAGGAGCTATCCAAACGCGACATGGTGTCCGCTAACGATGGAAATAATTTTTCATTCAAAAAGTCAAATGGCGCTCCTTCCCTTCCGAGCCTTACCATGTGCCCAAACAGTGGTTTACCCCCACATGTGAGGTATTGGTGTACTCAGGAGAAATTGCCCAACACATTTTAGGATCCATTTTATTCTGTTGTCCATGTGAAAATGAAAAAATTGAGGCTAAAATAATTTTTTTGTGAAAAAAAAGTACTTTTTCATTTTTACGGATCAATTTGTGAAGCACCTGGGGGTTCAAAGTGCTCACTATGCATCTAGATAAGTTCCTTGGGGCGTCTAGTTTCCAAAATGGGGTCACTTGTGGGGGAGCTCCAATTTTTAGGCACACGGTGGCTCTCCAAACGTGACATGGTGTCCGCTAAAGAGTGGAGCCAATTTTTGATTCAAAAAGTCAAATGGCGCTCCTTCCCTTCCAAGCCCTGCCGTGCGCCCAAACAGTGGTTTACCCCCACATATGAGGTATCAGCGTACTCAGGACAAATTGGACAACAACTTTCGTGGTTCAGTTTCTCCTTTTACCATTGGGAAAATAAAAAAATTGTTGCTAAAAGATAATTTTTGTGACTAAAAAGTTAAATGTTCATTTTTTCCTTCCATGTTGCTTCTGCTGCTGTTTTCAGCCATATAGACCCCTCAAACTGACTTCAAATGTGAGGTGGTCCCTAAAAAAAATGGTTTTGTAAATTTCGTTGTAAAAATGAGAAATCGCTGGTCAAATTTTAACCCTTATAACTTCCTAACAAAAAAAAATTTTGTTTCCAAAATTGTGCTGATGTAAAGTAAACATGTGGGAAATGTTATTTATTAACTATTTTGTGTCACATATCTCTCTGGTTTAACAGAATAAAAATTCAAAATGTGAAAATTGCGAAATTTTCAAAATTTTTGCCAAATTTCCGTTTTTATCACAAATAAACGCAGAATTTATTGACCTAAATTTACCACTAACATGAAGCCCAATATGTCATGAAAAAACAATCTCAGAACTGCTAGGATCCGTTGAAGCGTTCCTGAGTTATTACCTCATAAAGGGACACTGGTCAGAATTGCAAAAAACGGCCAGGTCTTTAAGGTCAAAATAGGCTGGGTCATGAAGGGGTTAAAGGAATAGGGTTCTGCAAAGGCTGCAAGGGGAAACCACAACGTCTGGTGAATTCTAAGTCCATTAAGTTCAAAGCGGCGCCTGAATCCACAAATGCCATGACAGAAAATGACGATAAAGAGCAGATCAAGGTCACAGATAACAAAAAATTTAGGTTGTACAGTACTGATGGTATCAGAACTAGCGATTCTCTTTGTACGCTTAGGGCAATCAGAAATAACATGAGCAGAATTGCCGCAGTAAAAACACAACCTATTCTGACGCCTGAATCCTTGTCGTTCAGCTCTAGACAAAATCCTATCACACTGCATAGGCTCAGGACTCCGCTCGGAGGACAACGCCACAGTGTGCACAACTCTGCGCTCGCGCAAGCGCCGATAAATCTGAATGGCCAGAGACATAGAATCACTCAGACCAGCAGGCGTGGGGAACCCCACCATAACATCTTTAACGGATTCAGACAGGCCCTTTCTGAAAATTGCCGCCAAGGCATCCTCATTCCATTTAGTCAACACAGACCATTTTCTAAATTTCTGGCAATACGATTCTGCCGCTTCTTGACCCTGACTGTTATGATCTGGTGGTTTAGGAACAACATGAGACAAGCTGCGAAGGAGGTGGTATCTGTACTGACCGCAGACCCTGAACCTAGCAGCGCAACTAGAAACAGCCGTGGGGGGTACCTGACGCTCCCTAGACCCCTCGGCACAGCCTAAGATCTAACTTCCCCTAAAGATGGAAACAGGAAACCTATCTTGCCTCAGAGAAAATCCCCAAAGGAAAGATAGCCCCCCATAAATATTGACAGTGAGAGGAGGGGAAAATAACATACGCAGAGATGAAATCAGATTTTAGCATAGGAGGCCAGTCTAGCTTGATAGATAGGACAGGAAAGGATACTGTGCAGTCAGTATAAAAACTACAAAACAATCCACACAGAGTTTACAAAATCTCCACACCTGACTAAAGGTGTGGAGGGTAAATCTGCTTCCCAGAGCTTCCAGCTAACAGAAAAAATCCATAATGACAAGCTGGACAAAAATAGAATGCACCGAACAATAAGTCCACAACATGTGGACTGAAATGAGCAAAGCCAGAACTTATCTTTCCAGAACTGGTCAGGAAACCAGGATAATCCAAGCAGAGATGTGAATCCAGCCAGAAAACATTGACAAGTGGCATAGGCTGAAGACTAGAGCCAGGTTAAATAGCAGAGCCAGGGGAGACGATTAGTGAAAGCAGCTGCAAAGCTAAACCCAAGGAGCAGCAGTTCCACTCAAAACCACCAGGGCAGTATTCACAAAAGTGCCATTTACAACCACCGGAGGGAGCCCAAGAACGGAATTCACAACAGTACCCCCCCTTGAGGAGGGGTCACCGAACCCTCACCAGAGCCCCCAGGCCGAACAGGACGAGCCAAGTGAAAAGCACGAACCAAATCGGTAGCATGGACATCGGAGGCAACAACCCAAGAATTATCCTCCTGGCCATAACCCTTCCACTTGACAAGATACTGGAGCCTCCGCCTCAAAAAACGAGAATCCAAAATCTTCTCAACCTCATATTCCAACTCTCCCTCAACCAACACCGGGGCAGGAGGGTCAACCGAGGGAACAACGGGCACCACATATCTCCGCAACAAAGATCTATGGAAAACATTATGAATGGCAAAAGAGGCTGGAAGAGCCAAACGAAAAGAGACCGGATTAATAATTTCAGAAAATTTATAAGGACCAATAAACCGAGGCTTAATCTTAGGAGAAGAAACCTTCATAGGAACATGACAAGAAGACAACCAAACCAAATCCCCCACACGAAGCCGGGGACCAACACGCCGACGGCGGTTAGCAAAACGTTGAGCCCTTTCCTGAGACGTCAAATTGTCCACCACATGAGTCCAAATCTGCTGCAGCCTGTCCACCAGGACAATCAGAAGGCTCAACCTGCCCAGAAGAAAAACGAGGATGAAAACCAAAATTACAAAAGAAAGGTGAAACCAAAGTAGCCGAACTAGCCCGATTATTAAGGGCAAACTCGGCCAACGGCAAGAAAGACACCCAATCATCCTGATCAGCAGACACAAAGCATCTCAAATAGGTCTCCAAGGTATGATTAGTTCACTCAGTTTGGCCATTAGTCTGAGGATGAAACGCCGAAGAAAAAGACAAATCAATGCCCATCCTAGCACAAAAGGCCCGCCAAAATCTAGAGACAAACTGAGAACCTCTGTCAGACACAATATTCTCCGGAATGCCATGCAAACGAACCACATCCTGAAAAAACAATGGAACCAGATCTGAGGAGGAAGGCAACTTAGGCAAAGGTACCAAATGGACCATTTTAGAGAACCGGTCACAAACAACCCAAATAACAGACATCTTCTGGGAAACAGGAAGATCCGAAATAAAATCCATGGAAATATGCGTCCAGGGCCTCTCAGGGACCGGCAAAGGCAAAAGCAACCCACTAGCGCGGGAACAGCAAGGCTTGGCCCGGGCGCAAGTCCCACAGGACTGCACAAAAGCACGCACATCGCGAGACAAGGAAGGCCACCAAAAGGACCTAGCAACCAAATCTCTGGTACCAAAAATCCCAGGATGACCAGCCAACACTGAACAATGAACCTCAGAAATTACCTTACTTGTCCATCTATCAGGAACAAACAGCTTCCCCACTGGACAGCGGTCAGGCCTATCAGCCTGAAATTCCTGAAGCACCTGGCGCAAATCAGGGGAGATAGCAGAAAGAATCACCCCCTCCTTAAGAATGCCAACTGGCTCAAGGATTCCAGGAGAATCAGGCAAAAAACTCCTAGAGAGGGCATCAGCCTTAACATTCTTAGATCCCAGAAGATACGAGACCACAAAATCAAAACGGGAGAAAAACAGGGACCATCGAGCCTGTCTAGGATTCAGCCACTTGGCCGACTCGAGGTAAATCAGATTCTTATGATCGGTCAGGACCACAACACGGTGTTTAGCTCCCTCAAGCCAATGTCGCCACTCCTCAAACGCCCACTTCATAGCCAACAACTCCCGATTGCCGACATCATAATTGCGTTCCGCAGGCGAAAACTTTCTGGAAAAAAAGCACACGGTTTCATCAAAGAACCATCAGACTCCCTCTGAAACAAAACGGCCCCTGCCCCAATCTCAGAAGCGTCGACCTCAACCTGAAAAGGAAAAGAAACATCCGGTTGACGCAACACAGGGGCAGAAGTAAATCGGCGTTTAAGCTCCTGAAAGGCCTCAACAGCCTCAGAGGACCAATTCGTCACATCAGCGCCTTTCTTCGTCAAATCAGTAAGGGGCTTACAAAACTGGAAAAGTTGGCAATGAAACGGCGATAGAAATTAGCAAAGCCCAAAAATTTTTGAAGACCCTTCACAGATGTGGGTTGGATCCAGTCATGAATAGCTTGGACCTTAACAGGATCCATTTCTATAGACGAGGGAGAAAAAACAAAACCCAAAAAAGAGACCTTCTGAACTCCGAATAGGCACTTAGACCCCTTCACCACTAAAGCATTATCACGAAGGATCTGGAACACCATCCTGACCTGCTTCACATGAGACTCCCAATCATTGGAAAAAATCAAAATATCATCCAAATATACGACCATGAATTTATCAAGATAATTGCGGAAAATATCATGCATGAAAGACTGGAACACAGATGGAGCATTAGAGAGCCCAAATGGCATCACAAGGTATTCAAAATGGCCTTCGGGCGTATTAAATGCAGTTTTCCATTCGTCACCCTGTTTAATACGAACAAGATTATATGCCCCTCGGAGGTCAATCTTAGTAAACCAACTAGCCCCCTTAATCTGAGCAAACAAATCAGTAAGCAAAGGCAAGGGGTATTGGAATTTGACCATGATCTTATTAAGAAGACGATAATCAATACAGGGTCTCAAGGAGCCATCCTTCTTAGCAACAAAAAAGAAACCCGCTCCCAATGGTGGCGAAGAGGGCCGAATATGCCCTTTCTCCAAAGATTCCTTAACATAGCTCCGCATGGTGGCATGCTCTGGCACAGACAGATTGAAAAGTCGGCCCTTAGGGAACTTACAACCAGGAATCAAGTTAATAGCACAATCACAGTCCCTATGTGGAGGAAGGGAACTGGACTTGGGCTCATCAAATACAACCTGGCAATCCGACAAAAACTCAGGGACCTCAGAAGAGGGGGAAGAGGAAATTGACATCAAAGGAACGTCACTATGTACCCCTTGACAACCCCAACTAGTCACAGACATAGTTTTCCAATCCAGCAGCGGATTATGTTCCTGTAACCATGGAAATACCAGCACAACAACATCATGCAGGTTATGCAACACCAGAAAACGGCAATCTTCCTGATGTGCAGGAGCCATGTACATAGTCATCTGTGTCCAGTACTGAGGTTTATCCTTGGCCAAGGGTGTAGCATCAATGCCCCTCAAAGGAATAGGGCTCTGCAAAGGCTGCAAGGAAAAACCACAGCGCCTGGCGAATTCTAAGTCCATTAAGTTCAGGGCAGCGCCTGAATCCACAAATGCCATGACAGAAAAGGACGACAATGAGCAAATCAGGGTCACAGATAAGAGAAATTTAGGCTGTATAGTACTAATGGTAACAGACCTAGCGACTCTCTTAGTACGCTTAGGGCAATCAGAGATGACATGAGCCGAATCACCACAGTAAAAACACAGCCTATTCTGACGTCTGAATTCCTGCCTTTCTATTCTAGTCAAAATCCTATCACATTGCATAGGTTCAGGACTATGCTCAGAGGATACTGCCATATGGTGCACAGCTTTATGCTCGCGCAGACGCCAATCAATCTGAATGGCTAGAGACATAGATTTGTTCAAACCGGCAGGAGTAGGAAAGCCCACCATAACATCTTTTAGGGTTTCAGAAAGACCTTTTCTGAAAATAGCAGCCAGAGCCTCTTCATTCCATTTAGTGAGCACAGACCATTTTCTAAATTTCTGGCAGTATAACTCTGCCGCTTCGTGACCCTGACATAGGACCAACAGTGTTTTCTCAGCATGCTCTACAGAGATAGGTTCGTCATACAATAATCCGAGCGCTTAAAAAAATGCGTCTACATTCAATAATGCTGGATCCCCTGTTTCAAGAGAAAAAGCCCAGTCTTGCGGATCACCACGCAGCAAGGATATGATGATTTTCACCTGCTGAATGGGATCACCTGAAGAAAGGGGTTTCAAAGCAAAAAACAATTTGCAGTTATTTTTAAAGTTCAAAAACTTGGATCTGTCCCCAAAGAACAAATCCGGAGTAGGAATTCTGGGCCCTAAAGCCGGAGTCTGGACAACATAGTCCTGGATATTCTGTACTCTTGCAGCAAGTTGATCCACACGAGAAAACAAACCCTGAACATCCATGCCAAAACATATATCCTGAACCACCCAGATATCAAGAGGAAAAAAAAAGACAAACCAGAGCACTGAAAAAAAATGGTTCAGAACTTTCTTTTCCTTCTTTTGAGATACATTTAATTCATTTTTGGCCACTTTTACTGTTATGATCTGGTGGTTTAGGAACAACATGAGACAAGCTGCGAAGGAGGTGGTATCTGTACTGACCGCAGACCCTGAACCTAGCAGCGCAACTAGAAATAGCCGTGGGGGGTACCTGACGCTCCCTAGACCCCTCGGCACAGCCTAAGATCTAACTTCCCCTAAAGATGGAAACAGGAAACCTATCTTGCCTCAGAGAAAATCCCCAAAGGAAAGATAGCCCCCCACAAATATTGACGGTGAGAGGAGGGGAAAATAACATACGCAGAGATGAAATCAGATTTTAGCATAGGAGGCCAGTCTAGATTGATAGATAGGACAGGAAAGGATACTGTGCGGTCAGTATAAAAACTACAAAACAATCCACACAGAGTTTACAAAATCTCCACACCTGACTAAAGGTGTGGAGGGTAAATCTGCTTCCCAGAGCTTCCAGCTAACAGAAAAAATCCATAATGACAAGCTGGACAAAAATAGAATGCACCGAACAATAAGTCCACAACATGTGGACTGAAATGAGCAAAGCCAGAACTTATCTTTGCAGAACTGGTCAGGAAACCAGGAGAATCCAAGCAGAGATGTGAATCCAGCCAGAAAACATTGACAAGTGGCATAGGCTGAAGACTAGAGCCAGGTTAAATAGCAGAGCCAGGAGAGACGATTAGTGAAAGCAGCTGCAAAGCTAAACCCAAGGAGCAGCAGTTCCACTCAAAACCACCAGAGGGAGCCCAAGGGCAGAATTCACAAAAGTGCCATTTACAACCACCGGAGGGAGCCCAAGAACGGAATTCACAACACCTGACACAGGGCCACCAAGGTCTTCTCACCATGATCCACTGAATTAGGTTCATCATACAATAACCCTAGCGCCTGAAAAATGGTGTCTACATTAAGCAAAGCAGGATTCCCAGATTCCAGGGAAAATGCCCAATCCTGAGGATCACCACGCAGCAGGGAAATAACAATCTTAACCTGCTGAATGGGATCACCAGAAGAACGGGGTTTCAGAGCAAAAAACAGTTTACAGTTATTTTTAAAGCTCAAAAATTTGGACCTGTCCCCAAAAAACAAATCAGGAGTAGGAATTCTAGGCTCCAAAACAGGAGTCTGAATGATATAATCGGAAATACCCTGTACTCTAGCAGCAAGTTGGTCCACACGAGAAACCAATTCCTGAACCTCCATGCCAGCACCCAACTCCTGAGCCACCCAGAGGAAAAGAGGGAAGGAAAGACACAACAGACTACAGAAAAAAAAATGGCTCAGCACTTTTCTTCCCTTCTTCTGAGATGCGTTTAACTCATTGTTGGCCAGTTGTACTGTTATGATCTGGTGGCCTAGGAGCAGTATGAGACGTACTCTGGAGAAGGTGGTACCTGTACTGACCGCAGACCCTGAACTTAACACCGCAACTAGAAGCAGCCGTGGGATGTACCTAACTCTCCCACCGCAGACCCTGAACTTAATACCACAACTAGAAGCAGCCGTGGGATGTACCTAACTCTCCCTAGACACCTCGACACAGCCTGAGGACTAAATACTAGTGTTGAGCGATACCGTCCGATATTTGAAAGTATCGGTATCGGACGGTATAGGCCGATATCCGAAAAATATCAGATATCGCCGATACCGATATCCGATACCAATACAAGTCAATGGGACACAAATATCGGAAGGTATCCTGTAATGGATCCCAGGGTCTGAAGGAGAGGAAACTCTCCTTCAGGCCCTGGGATCCATATTCATGTGTAAAATAAAGAATAAAAATAAAAAATATTGATATACTTATCCTCTGACGCACCCTGGTCGTCACCGCTGCAACCGCCTTGCTTTCGTTCCGAAGAATGAGCGCGTTAAGGGTCTTCGATGACGTCGCGGCTTGTGATTGGCTGCTCAGCGACCAATCACAAGCCGCGATGTCATCGAAGGCCCTTTACGCGCTCATTCTTCGGAACGAAGGCAAGGCGGTTGCAGCGGTGACGACCAGGGCGCGTCAGATGGTAAGTATATCAATATTTTTTATTTTTATTCTTTATTTTACACATTAATCTTAATCCCGATACCGATTCCCGATATCACAAAAATATCGGAACTCGGTATCGGAATTCCGATACTGCAAATATCGGCCGATACCCGATACTTGCGGTATCGGAATGCTCAACACTACTAAATACCCCTAAAGATAGAAACGGGAAAACTATCTTGCCTCAGAGAAAATTCCCAAAAGATAGACAGCCCCCCACAGAGGCTCTTGCCTCACCCCTTACTTGGCTGTGCGTCCCACTGACTTTGGGGTACGGACTTGAGCTGTTAACACTGGCGCTGCCTCTTCCTATCTTTCTGGTAGTATCAGTTGTTTTATGGTACTGACCTTATTTTGGGTTCCTCTTGTCTGTAGGCTGCACCTTATTATGGGTGCGCCAGGATCCACATTGAAATGGTACCATTAATGTATGCACATGCCTCTTATTTGTTACAGGCAATAATTATGTGTGCATTTTTTGGCAAATATTCTCTGATATTTTGGTATATTTGAAATATATTGTATACTGTGATTTTTCTTAGCCGTGCCTTCGGGTCAGTTAGAATTCTGTGCCACATGTTTTGTTAGATCAGTACTGCATTATACATTATGCACTAGGGACACTTTATGTAGCCATATTTTGTCATTCATGATATTGTCTTTGGTATTTTGTTTCACTATGCCATATTTTGTATTATTGTATAGGGGTGGGGCCCACTGGTCCTATATTTAGGCCCTTTTTAAATGGTTTTATATTTGTGTGTTTGTTGTTTTTCGAGGTGTCATTAAAGTTTATATTGATCTTTATAATTGGGAGTGCATACCGTTCTTTTGGTCTTGTCTTTTTTCTATGTTTTGTTCATGTTACTTTACAGACCAGGTTTTGCACCCTATTTTCTGATCTGTGCAGAGGTGCACCCCTTATATATATATTTTCATCAGCCCCCCACAGATATTGACTGTGAGAGGAGAGGGAAATGACATACGCAGACTGAAATCAGGATTTAGCACAGGAGGCCATTCTAGCTATAAAGAAAGTATAGGACAGAGTACTATGCGGTCAGTATTAAAACACTAGAAAATATCCACCACAGACCATACAAAATCTCCACATCTGACTAAAGACATGGAGGGTATATCTGCATCTCCAGAGATACAGCTTGGCTGAACAAATCCTTACACAGATCCAAAGACAGCAGCACTACCACTCATAACCACCGGAGGGAGCCCAAGAGCAGAATTCACAACAGTTGTCCTCCAGTGAACAAAGGAAAAGCGCCCGTTTAGTCCTGTTACCAACTTTGAACTGCATTTCGCCTACTTTAGTATTTGGGCCTACTAACTGTGTCTGCCACTCATTACAGTTGTCCTCCACTGAACAAAGTAATGCCGCCAGTTTTGTCCTGTTATCAATTTTGAACTGCATTTAGCCTACTTTAGTATTTGGGCCTACTAACTGTGTCTGCCACTCATTACAGTTGTCCTCCACTGAACAAAGCAATGCCGCCCGTTTAGTCCTGTTACCAATTTTGAACTGCATTTAGCCTACTTTAGTATTTGGGCCTACTAACTGTGTCTGCCACTCATTACAGTTGTCCCACACTGAACAAAGCAATGCTGCCCGTTTAGTCCTGTTACCAATTTTGAACTGCATTTAGCCTACTTTATTATTTGGGCCTATATCTGTGTTTCCTCCTCATCCTGCCTATTGCCCAGCCACTGCCAGATGAGTCTGCTGGTGCATCGACCCAGACCACTACATTCCCCTTGTACTTTACACAGCCATACTCTGACCCTGCTGAAAGTCAGGTTCCCCTTCCTGCATACTATACCACCTTGAACGGGGGCAAAGAGGAATCGTGCAGATGCATACTGGTTGGTGACATCACTGGCACAGGGCTCCTCATAGTACACAAAAGTGTCTCTGCCAGTGGGAGGTGCCGCCCGCCGTCAAACACACTGCCGTACTATGAGGGGCCCTGTGCCAGTGCCAATGAGTGGGCCCCCTGCTTGCTCAGGATCACAGCACCTGCAAAGTTGAAATACTTACCTCTCCCTGCTCCACCGCCGTGACGTATTCCGCGTTTCCTGGGCCCACGAAAATCTTGAGCCAGCCCCACCCCCCCACAACTTTAGCCAAATGACCCCCAGTCTTCAATGCCTAACTATTTTTATAAAGTAAATTAAGATTGACAAGCTTAAGTAATAAGAATTGATGTGTTTGGCATTAAAATGGGCACTGTAGGTGTTTTCCTGTCCTCCACTCACTGCCACTTCAGTCGGCTCTCGACTTTTCGCAATAATCGGCCGATTTCACCCAACCTGACTTTTCACAAAGTCGGGTTTCGCGAAACCCGACTCGATTCGAAAAAAGTAAAAGTCGCTCAACTCTTGATTATACACTCTCAAGTTTCACCCTGCTTCATATTTTTAGAATAAGATTCAAGGTAGTGAAATTTTGTACACCTTATTATTGACTCTAAAAGTCATTACAGTGTGTCACTCTTCAATTACAGAAACTCCACTCAGATATGCTTAGCAGGTTTGGTTTCTAAGGGTACCGTCACACTATAACATTTCGATCGCTACGACGGTACGATTCGTGACGTTCCAGCGATATCGTTACGATATCGCTGTGTCTGACACGCAGCAGCGATCAGGGATCCTGCTGAGAATCGTACGTCGTAGCAGATCGTTTAGAACTTTCTTTCATCGCTGGATCTCCCGCTGTCATCGCTAGATCGGTGTGTGTGACACCGATCTAGCGATCTAGCGATGCGATCCAGCGATGCGTTCACTTGTAACCAGGGTAAACATCGGGTAACTAAGCGCAGGACCGTGCTTAGTTACCCGATGTTTACCCTGGTTACAAGCGTTAAACTAAAAAAAAAACAAACAGCACATACTTACATTCTGGTGTCCGTCAGGTCCCTTGCAGTCTGCTTCCAGCACTGTGACTGCCGGCCGTAAAGTGAAAGCAGAGCACAGCGGCTGTGCTTTCACTTTCACTTTACGGCCGGCAGTCACTGAGTGAGGGAAGCAGACTGCAAGGGACCTAACGGACACCAGAATGTAAGTATGTGCTGTTTGTTTTTTTTTAGTTTAACGCTTGTAACCAGGGTAAACATCGGGTAACTAAGCGCGGTCCTGCGCTTAGTTACCCGATGTTTACCCTGGTTACCCAGGGACCTCGGCATCGTTGGTCGCTGGAGAGCTGTCTGTGTGACAGCTCCCCAGCGACCACACTACGATTTACCTACGATCACGGCCAGGTCATATCGCTGGTCGTGATCGTAGGTAAATCGTATAGTGTGACGGTACCCTAATACTGGCAGCTTGGAGGGCTGGTTTAGATAAAAAGAGACCTGAGTTTATGAAAGAATGAAAGAAAATTATCTTGCTGGAAATAGCAGTCAGTATTGTTAGTGTAGATTATAATTCTGATTGGTTGGTATTTATACAAAAGCATTTACTGATACAGTACAGTTTTAAGATATTTTGACTGATATAAAGCTAGCCACACACATTAGATAGCTTTCAGCTGAACAATGGTTCCCCCAATCATTCAGTTGACACTTGCCTCAGTTGACTCTCTGATACACTCTGATAACTCGCAGGGTCACACTGCTCTGTAAGTTTATGGAGCCTCAGAATAAAGGTACCGTCACATTAAGCGATGCTGCAGCGATATAGGCAACGATGCCGATCGCTGTTTCGTCTCTGTGTGGTCGCTGGAGAGCTGTCACACAGACAGTTCTCCCGTGACCAACGATGTCGAAGTCCCCTGGTAACCATGGTAAACATCGGGTTACTAAGCGCGGCCCTGCGCTTAGTAACTCAATGTTTACCCTGGTAACCAGTGAAGACATCGCTGAATCAGCGTCACTCACGCCGATTCAGCGATGTCTGCGGGAGTTACTGCGACAAAATTAAGTTCTGGCCTTTCTGCTCCGACCAACGATGTCACAGCAGGATCCAGATCGCTGCTGCATGTCAAACACAACGATATCGCTATCCAGGACGCTGCAACGTCACGGATCGCTAGCGATATCATTGTTAAGTCGCTCAGTGTGAAGGTACCTTAAGGCTCAATAGGCTTACATTGTAAAAAAGACTTTTGAGTCACATATAGAGTGCAGTGTGATTCAAAACGTCTGAATTGCTGTCCTGTGACTCAGAAGAGATTCAGACTGGTGCTGGATACTAGAGAAGACAGCAAAAGGTGAGTATATTAACGTACTGACACTGTACTTACATTTAAACAGGTCTAAGGAAAAAAAGAGTCTAGAGAAAAATGTATTGTTAGGGCTTCTTTACCAAGATTGACCACATAAACATTAATCATTTACCTTGATAAATAAATTCATATGAAATCAATGAATTATAGATGGATCAGTGATAACATTAAAACCACCTACATGTACAAAAAATAATTATAATAATGAACTTATCAGGGAGTGTATTGTAAAACATGGCAAGTCAACAGTCATATCTTTATCAGTTGATCTGTTGGAGGCAGCAGGAAAACCTCACAAGTGTAGGGACTAGGGTTGAGCGAAACGGGTCGTTCATTTTCAAAAGTCGCCGACTTTTGGCAAAGTCGGGTTTCATGAAACCCGATCCGACCCCTGTGCGGGGTCGGCCATGCGGTACGCTACTTTCGCGCTAAAGTCGCGTTTCCATGACGCGAAAAGCGCCATTTCTCAGCCAATGAAGGTAAACGCAGAGTGTGGGCAGCGTGATGACATAGGTCCTGGTCCCCACCATCTTAGAGAAGGGCATTGCAGTGATTGGCTTGCTGTCTGCGGCGTCACAGGGGCTATAAAGGGGAGTTCCCACCGACCGCCATGTTACTGCTGCTGATCTGAGCTTAGGGAGACGTTGCTGCCGCTTCGTCAGAAGCAGGGATAGCGTTAGGCAGGGTCCATTAACCACCAAACCGCTTGTGCTGTAGTGATTTCCACTGCCCAACACCACCTTCGGTGTGCAGGGACAGTGGAAGCTACATTTTTTTTTTTTCCCCCTCAGCGCTGTAGCTCATTGGGCTGCCCTAGAAGGCTCCCTGATAGCTGCATTGCTGTGTGTACGCCGCTGTGCAAACCAACTGCTTTTTTCAAAGCACAAATCCTCTTGTTCCTTTTTTCTGCACAGCTATCTTTTTGGTTTGTACACACTTTTTATTTAATTTGTGCATCAGTCCACTCCTTATTGCTGCCTGCCATACCTGGCTGAGATTACTGCAGGGAGATAGTAATTGAAGGACACTCCCTGTTTTTTTTTTTTTTTTTGTGGGAGATTAAGATTGACATTTCTGCTAGAGTGCCATCCCTGTCTGTGTCATCTCTCACTCAGTGGGCCATAGAAAGCCTATTTATTTTTTTGCTTGATTTGGGTTATAAAATCTACCTGAAAAAATCACTACATCAATCAGTGGGAGAAAAATATTGGCCTCAGGGCTTGTGTGCCACTCTTGACTCCTGTGTGCATCATCACTCACTCAGTGGGCCATAGAAAGCCTATTTATTTTTTTGCTTGATTTTGGTTCTAAAATCTACCTGAAAAAATCACTACATCAATCAGTGGGAGAAAAATATTGGCCTCAGGGCTTGTGTGCCACTCCTGACTCCTGTGTGCATCATCACTCACTCAGTGGGCCATAGAAAGCCCATTTTTTTTTTTTTTGCTTTATTTGGGTTCTAAATTCTACCTGAAAAAATCAATAAATCAATCAGTGGGAGATTAATATTGGCCTTTGGGCTTGTGTGCCAGTCCTAAGCGTGCCATCTCTCTCTCTCAGATAGTGGGCCATAGAAAGCCTATTTATTTTATTTTTTTTTATTGGGTTTATAAATTTTCCCTGGAAAAAAAAAAAAAAGTGGGAGATTAATATTGGCCTCTGGGCTTGTGTGCCAGTCCTGAGCGTGCCATCTCTCTCACAAATAGTGGGCCATAGAAAGCCTATTTATTTATTTTTTTTTGGTTTTATAAATTCTCCCTTAAAAAAAAAGGGAGATTAATATTGGCCTTTGGGCTTGTGTGCCAGTCCTAAGCGTGCCATCTCTCTCTGTCTCTCAGATAGTGGGCCATAGAAAGCCTATTTATTATTTTTTTTATTGGGTTTTAAAAGTTCCCTGGAACAAAAAAAAAAAAGTGGGAGATAAATATTGGCCTCTGGGCTTGTGTGCCACTCCTGACTCCTGTGTGCGTCATCTCTCACTCAGTGGGCCATAGAAAGCCTTTTTTTGTTTTATTTGTTTTCTAAATTCTCCCTGAAAAAATCATTTTATTTTCTTTGGTTTCTAAATTCTTCCTGAAAAAATCATTTTATTCTATTTTTTTTTTTTCCTAAAGTCTCCCTGAAAAAAAAAAAAAAAAAAAACAAATCAGTGGGAGATTAATATTGCCCTTTCTGCTTGTGTGCCAGTCTTGACTCCTGGGTGTGCCATCTCTCTCTCTCTCTCCAATTGTGGGCCATAGAAAGCCTATTATTTTTTTAGCTTGATTTGGGTTCCAAAATCTACCTGAAAAAATCACTACATCAATCAGTGGGAGATAAATATTGGCCTCTGGGCTTGTGTGCCACTCCTGACTCCTGTGTGCGTCATCTCTCACTCAGTGGGCCATAGAAAGCCTTTTTTTGTTTTATTTGTTTTCTAAATTCTCCCTGAAAAAATCATTTTATTTTCTTTGGTTTCTAAATTCTTCCTGAAAAAATCATTTTATTCTATTTTTTTTTTTTCCTAAAGTCTCCCTGAAAAAAAAAACAAAAAAAAAAACAAATCAGTGGGAGATTAATATTGCCCTTTCTGCTTGTGTGCGTGCCAGTCTTGACTCCTGGGTGTGCCATCTCTCTCTCTCTCTCCAATTGTGGGCCATAGAAAGCCTATTATTTTTTTAGCTTGATTTGGGTTCCAAAATCTACCTGAAAAAATCACTACATCAATCAGTGGGAGATAAATATTGGCCTCTGGGCTTGTGTGCCACTCCTGACTCCTGTGTGCGTCATCTCTCACTCAGTGGGCCATAGAAAGCCTTTTTTTGTTTTATTTGTTTTCTAAATTCTCCCTGAAAAAATCATTTTATTTTATTTGGTTTCTAAATTCTTCCTGAAAAAATCATTTTATTCTATTTTTTTTCCTAAAGTCTCCCTGAAAAAAAAACAAAAAAAAAAACAAATCAGTGGGAGATTAATATTGCCCTTTCTGCTTGTGTGCCAGTCTTGACTCCTGGGTGTGCCATCTCTCTCTCTCTCTCCAATTGTGGGCCATAGAAAGCCTATTATTTTTTTTAGCTTGATTTGGGTTCCAAAATCTACCTGAAAAAATCACTACATCAATCAGTGGGAGATAAATATTGGCCTCTGGGCTTGTGTGCCACTCCTGACTCCTGTGTGCGTCATCTCTCACTCAGTGGGCCATAGAAAGCCTTTTTTTGTTTTATTTGTTTTCTAAATTCTCCCTGAAAAAATCATTTTATTTTCTTTGGTTTCTAAATTCTTCCTGAAAAAATCATTTTATTCTATTTTTTTTTTTTTCCTAAAGTCTCCCTGAAAAAAACAAAAAACAAAAACAAATCAGTGGGAGATTAATATTGCCCTTTCTGCTTGTGTGCCAGTCTTGACTCCTGGGTGTGCCATCTCTCTCTCCAATTGTGGGCCATAGAAAGCCTATTATTTTTTTAGCTTGATTTGGGTTCCAAAATCTACCTGAAAAAATCACTACATCAATCAGTGGGAGATAAATATTGGCCTCTGGGCTTGTGTGCCACTCCTGACTCCTGTGTGCGTCATCTCTCACTCAGTGGGCCATAGAAAGCCTTTTTTTGTTTTATTTGTTTTCTAAATTCTCCCTGAAAAAGTCATTTTATTTTATTTGGTTTCTAAATTCTTCCTGAAAAAATCATTTTATTCTATTTTTTTTCCTAAAGTCTCCCTGAAAAAAAACAAAAAAAAAACAAATCAGTGGGAGATTAATATTGCCCTTTCTGCTTGTGTGCCAGTCTTGACTCCTGGGTGTGCCATCTCTCTCTCTCTCTCCAATTGTGGGCCATAGAAAGCCTATTATTTTTTTTAGCTTGATTTGGGTTCCAAAATCTACCTGAAAAAATCACTACATCAATCAGTGGGAGATAAATATTGGCCTCTGGGCTTGTGTGCCACTCCTGACTCCTGTGTGCGTCATCTCTCACTCAGTGGGCCATAGAAAGCCTTTTTTTGTTTTATTTGTTTTCTAAATTCTCCCTGAAAAAATCATTTTATTTTATTTGGTTTCTAAATTCTTCCTGAAAAAATCATTTTATTCTATTTTTTTTTTCCTAAAGTCTCCCTGAAAAAAAACAAAAAAAAAAAACAAATCAGTGGGAGATTAATATTGCCCTTTCTGCTTGTGTGCCAGTCTTGACTCCTGGGTGTGCCATCTCTTTCTCTCTCTCCAATTGTGGGCCATAGAAAGCCTATTATTTTTTTTAGCTTGATTTGGGTTCCAAAATCTACCTGAAAAAATCACTACATCAATCAGTGGGAGATAAATATTGGCCTCTGGGCTTGTGTGCCACTCCTGACTCCTGTGTGTGTCATCTCTCACTCAGTGGGCCATAGAAAGCCTTTTTTTGTTTTATTTGTTTTCTAAATTCTCCCTGAAAAAATCATTTTATTTTCTTTGGTTTCTAAATTCTTCCTGAAAAAATCATTTTTTTCTATTTTTTTTTTCCTAAAGTCTCCCTGAAAAAAAAACCAAAAAAAAACAAATCAGTGGGAGATTAATATTGCCCTTTCTGCTTGTGTGCCAGTCTTGACTCCTGGGTGTGCCATCTCTCTCTCTCTCTCCAATTGTGGGCCATAGAAAGCCTATTATTTTTTTAGCTTGATTTGGGTTCCAAAATCTACCTGAAAAAATCACTACATCAATCAGTGGGAGATAAATATTGGCCTCTGGGCTTGTGTGCCACTCCTGACTCCTGTGTGCGTCATCTCTCACTCAGTGGGCCATAGAAAGCCTTTTTTTGTTTTATTTGTTTTCTAAATTCTCCCTGAAAAAATAATTTTATTTTATTTGGTTTCTAAATTCTTCCTCAAAAAATCATTTTATTCTATTATTTTTTTTTCCTAAAGTCTCCCTTAAAAAAAAAAAAAAATCAAATCAGTGGGAGATTAATATTTACATTTGTGCTTTAGTGACAGTCCTGCGTGTGTGGCATCTCTCTCATTTGTTGCCACCAACAACAGAGTGTGTAACATTGTGCCTGATTTTCATTGTGGTCTCACTCACCTGTAAAGGGGTAGCTAAATCATACTGAAGTTATAGCTCACCGTGTAATTTGTGTGACAGCAACAAATACCGTTAGTTTGTTTACGTTTTTAAAACAATGAGGAAGTATGGTGGAAGAGGTCGTGGCCGGGGGCGTTCATTGTCAGCTGGTAATGAGGGTAGTGGTAGTGGTGGAGCATCAGCTGGTCGTGGGAAAAAAAATATTGCACCTAAGTCTGGAGCTGTGGAGCCAGGTTCGTCGTCTGGCTACACAAGGCCTCGAACGCTCCCTTTTCTGGGAGTAGGAAAACCGCTTTCAAAGCCGGAGCAGCAAGAGCAAGTTTTGGCTTATCTTGCTGACTCAGCCTCTAGCTCTTTTGCCTCCTCTCGTGAAACTGGTAAATGTCAAAGCAGCGCGTCGTTAGTGGATGTTCACGGTCAGGGACAAGTCGCTTCCTTGTCCTCTTCAGCAAAAACAACAACAGAGAAGAATGCAGCAGGCGACACAACGGGTTACTCCATGGAGCTCTTTACACATACCGTCCCTGGCTTAGAAAGTGAAGCAGTTAACAGTCCATGCCCATTACAAGTTGAATCTGACATGGAGTGCACTGATGCACAGCCACAGCCAGACTACTATGCTGGTCCTTTGACTCAGACCACAACATTGCCCTCGCAGGGTGCTGATCAAGAATCAGACCCTGATGAGACTATGTTGCCCCATCACGAACGCTATACCACCGACCGACACGGTGACACAGACGAAGTTGCACACGAGCTACAAGAAGAGGTAATAGATGACCCAGTTCTTGACCCCGATTGGCAGCCATTGGGGGAACAGGGTGCAGGCGGCAGCAGTTCTGAAGCGGAGGAGGAGGGGCCGCAGCAGGCATCAACATCGCAACAGGTTCCATCTGCCGGGCCCGTATCTTGCCCAAAACGCATGGCAAAGCCAAAACCTGTTGGAGGACAGCGTGGCCATCCGGTTAAAGCTCAGTCTGCAATGCCTGAAAAGGTATCCGATGCTAGAAAGAGTGCAGTCTGGCATTTTTTTAAACAACATCCAATTGATCAGCGCAAAGTCATCTGTCAAAAATGTTCAACTACCTTAAGCAGAGGACAGAATCTGAAAAGTCTCAATACAAGTTGCATGCATAGACATTTAACCACCATGCATTTGCAAGCCTGGACTAACTACCAAACGTCCCTTAAGGTTGTAGCACCCTCGGCCAATGAAGCTAGTCAGCAATGCAACATCCCTTCCGGCAGTGTAGGGCCACCATTTTCCGCACCACCTGCAGTATCTGTGCAGGTTTCTTTGCCAGGCCAAAGCAGTCAGGGTCAGGGAATCACCAGTTTCGTAGTAGGAAACACTGCATCTAGGGCACCGGTGGCAACAATACCATCTCCCACCGTCTCTCAGTCTGCCATGTCCACCGGCACCCCCGCTAGTTCCACGATCTCCAGCTCTCCAGTCCAGCTCACCCTACATGAGACTATGGTTAGAAAAAGGAAGTACTTAGCCTCGCATCCGCGTACACAGGGTTTGAACGCACACATAGCTAGACTAATCTTGTTAGAGATGATGCCCTACCGGTTAGTTGAAAGCGAAGCTTTCAAAGCCCTGATGGACTACGCTGTACCACGCTACGAGCTACCCAGTCGACACTTTTTTTCCAGAAAAGCCATCCCAGCCCTCCACCAGCATGTTAAAGAGCGCATCGTCCATGCACTCAGGCAATCTGTGAGCACAAAGGTGCACCTGACAACAGATGCATGGACCAGTAGGCATGGCCAGGGACGTTATGTGTCCATCACGGCACACTGGGTAAATGTGGTGGATGCAGGGTCCACAGGGGACAGCAAGTTTGGGACAGTTCTGCCTAGCCCACGGTCTAGGAAACAATTGGCTGTAGCCGTTCGCACCCCCTCCTCCTCCTCTTCGTCCTCCTGCAGAAGCGAGAGCTCGTCCACAGACCGCAGTCGCACAACCACTCCATCCGCAGCTGCCACTGTTGCACACCAGGTCTCCCATTATGGGGCAGCTACTGGCAAACGTCAGCAGGCTGTATTGGCTATGAAGTGTTTGGGCGACAACAGACACACCGCGGAAGTTCTGTCCGAGTTCTTGCAGAAAGAAACGCAGTCGTGGCTGGGCACTGTAGATCTTGAGGCAGGCAAGGTAGTGAGTGATAACGGAAGGAATTTCATGGCTGCCATCTCCCTTTCCCAACTGAAACACATTCCTTGCCTGGCTCACACCTTAAACCTGGTGGTGCAGTGCTTCCTGAAAAGTTATCCGGGGTTATCCGACCTGCTCCTCAAAGTGCGTGGACTTTGCTCACATATCCGCCGTTCGCCCGTACACTCCAGCCGTATGCAGACCTATCAGCGTTCTTTGAACCTTCCCCAGCATCGCCTAATCATAGACGTTGCAACAAGGTGGAACTCAACACTGCACATGCTTCAGAGACTGTGTGAACAGAGGCGGGCTGTTATGTTTTTGTGGGAGGATACACATACATGGGCAGGCAGTAGGATGGCAGACATGGAGTTGTCAGGTGTGCAGTGGTCGAAGATTCAAGACATGTGTCAAGTCCTTCAGTGTTTTGAGGAATGCACACGGCTGGTTAGTGCAGACAACGCCATAATAAGCATGAGCATCCCCCTAATGCATCTGCTGATGCAAAGTTTGATGCACATAAAGGATCAGGCGTCTGCAGCTGAGGAAGAGGAAAGCCTTGATGACAGTCAGCCATTGTCTGGCCAGGGCAGTGTACAGGACGAGGTAGCGGGCGAAGAGGAGGAGGAGGACGAGGAGGATGATGGGGATGATTATATTTTTAATGAGGAAGCTTTTCCGGGGCCACTGGAAATTGGTGGCGCGGCAAGGCCGGGTTCTGGTTTTTTGAGGGACACAAGTGACGTGGATTTGCCTGAAACTGCCCCTCAACCAAGCACAACCGCAGATTTGAGAACTGGAACTTTGGCCCACATGGCGGATTATGCCTTACGTATCCTCAAAAGGGACACACGCATAACTAAAATGATGAATGATGACGATTACTGGTTGGCCTGCCTCCTTGATCCTCGCTATAAAGGCAAATTGCAAAATATAATGCCACATGAGAACTTGGAACTAATATTAGCAACCAAACAATCAACTCTTGTTGACCGTTTGCTTCTGGCATTCCCTGCACACAGCGCCCGTGATCGTTCTCACACGAGCTGCAGGGGCCAGCAGACCAGAGGAGTTAGAGGGGCAGAAATCAGAAGTGGCGTTGGCCAGAGGGGTTTTCTGACCAGGTTGTGGAGTGATTTTGCTATGACCGCAGACAGGACAGGTACTGCAGCATCAATTCAAAGTGACAGGAGACAACATTTGTCCAGTATGGTTACAAACTATTTTTCATCCCTTATCGATGTTCTCCCTCAACCGTCATTCCCATTTGATTACTGGGCATCAAAATTAGACACCTGGCCAGAATTGGCAGAATATACATTGCAGGAGCTTGCTTGCCCGGCAGCTAGTGTCCTATCAGAAAGAGTATTCAGTGCTGCAGGTTCAATACTAACAGAAAAAAGGACTCGTCTGGCTACCCAAAATGTAGATGATCTAACCTTCATTAAAATGAACCACAACTGGATTTCGAAATCTTTTGCCCCACCTTGCCCGGCTGACACCTAGCTTTCCTATGAAAAGGTCTTGCCTGTGGACTATTCTGAATGCCTTTTCCAATCTCGTAATTTTCTGCACCTGATTGTCCAGCATACGACATGTTTACACCTCACTAAATGGCCAAACTCCCCACACGGGGCCGTGGTATCGACACTTGGCGACAGCACCCGTGAGAGTGCAGTTTGTCTGAAGAGGTGGGTGAGCCCGCTTTTGGTCGACGGCACTGCCACTGGGTCCCTCCTAGTACCATAAAGTGTCTCTGGCGGTGGTGGTGCGCACCCAACGTCAGACACACCGTTGTAATATGAGGGGCCCTGGGCCTGTACTGCCGGCCACAAGACAGTTTCCCTCCACCCCAGCTCAAACAGTGCTCTACCACTTGCAAAATTATCTCACAGCTCCACCAATGTTTAGTCTATGCGCTGACATCCTTCAATGCCTGCCACTGACAATACCATTGTATTGACATTTTTGTTATGTTAGGCCTTCGATGCCTGTCTGTGGTCACTCCTTCCACTAGGCCTCCACTGACCACACCACTGCTGCCCGTGTACCCCTGTAACCAATTTAAAATTGCCTACAGCCATGTGTTATTATTTTAGGCCTTCGATGCCTGTCTGCGGTGACTCCTTCCACTAGGCCTCCACTGACCACACCACTGCTGCCCGTGTACCCCTGTAACCAATTTAAAATTGCCTACAGCCATGTGTTATTATTTTAGGCCTTCGATGCCTGTCTGCGGTGACTCCTTCCACTAGGCCTCCACTGACCACACCACTGCTGCCCGTGTACCCCTGGAACCAATTTAAAATTGCCTACAGCCATGTGTTATTATTTTAGGCCTTCGATGCCTGTCTGCGGTCACTCCTTCCACTAGGCCTCCACTGACCACACCACTGCTGCCCGTGTACCCCTGTAACCAATTTAAAATTGCCTACAGCCATGTGTTATTATTTTAGGCCTTCGATGCCTGTCTGCGGTCACTCCTTCCACTAGGCCTCCACTGACCACACCACTGCTGCCCGTGTACCCCTGGAACCAATTTAAAATTGCCTACAGCCATGTGTTATTATTTTAGGCCTTCGATGCCTGTCTGCGGTCACTCCTTCCACTAGGCCTCCACTGACCACACCACTGCTCCCCGTGTACCCCTGGAACCAATTTGAAATTGCCTACAGCCATGTGTTATTATTTTAGGCCTTCGATGCCTGTCTGCGGTCACTCCTTCCACTAGGCCTCCACTGACCACACCACTGCTGCCCGTGTACCCCTGGAACCAATTTAAAATTGCCTACAGCCATGTGTTATTATTTTAGGCCTTCGATGCCTGTCTGCGGTCACTCCTTCCACTAGGCCTCCACTGACCACACCACTGCTGCCCGTGTACCCCTGGAACCAATTTAAAATTGCCTACAGCCATGTGTTATTATTTTAGGCCTTCGATGCCTGTCTGCGGTCACTCCTTCCACTAGGCCTCCACTGACCACACCACTGCTGCCCGTGTACCCCTGGAACCAATTTAAAATTGCCTACAGCCATGTGTTATTATTTTAGGCCTTCGATGCCTGTCTGCGGTCACTCCTTCCACTAGGCCTCCACTGACCACACCACTGCTGCCCGTGTACCCCTGGAACCAACATCAGAAAATATAAAAATAAGTATTTTGCTTATAAAAAAGAAAATACTGGAGAGATATCAAATGCAGACATTTTAACATTAAAAACAAACACATACAACAAAAATCTGGTACAGTACTAAAAATGGCCACCAGCTACAATAACTTTCTCCTGCAAGTAGTTAACTGAAAGGTTTTTTCAATTTTAAACACAGATATGGCATCCACCGAGTGTTGTCCTGTCGCGTCTTCTTTATATTATTGCCAAGAAGATGCAAAACAATGAAAATAATAAAATCATTATTTACCAAAAAAATAGAGTAAGTCAAAACCACATTGCAAATAAACATTCATTACAAATAAAGAAGCAGGGCGCGTCCGAGGGTGAGTATATACCTAATAAGAATATAATCACCCTCGGACGCGCCCTGCTTCTTTCCGACAGCCTTCCTTCCTAAGAATCAGCCCTTCCGTGGTGTAGAGAGAGGGTTTGTTACACTCCAAGGTGTTCCCCAGGTTGCCTTTCCTGAGCTTCGATCTTCCGGCTCTCGTTTAGTAGTTGTTGGAAACTACGCTGCATTAGGCCTACAAATTGGGTATGGGGTGTAGAGAGATGGTGTGTTACACTCCAAGGTGTTCCCCAGGTTTCCTCTCCATTGCTTCGATCTTCCGGCTCTCGTTTAGTAGTTGTTGGAAACTACGCTGCATTGGGCCTACAAATTGGGTATGGGGTGTAGAGAGATGGTGTGTTCCACTCCAAGGTGTTCTCCAGGTTGCCTTTCCTGAGCTTCGATCTTCCGGCTCTCGTTTAGTAGTTGTTGGAAACTACGCTGCATTAGGCCTACAAATTGGGTGTGGGGTGTAGAGAGATGGTGTGTTCCACTGTAGAGAGATGGTGTGTTCCACTCCAAGGTGTTCCCCAGGTTTCCTCGCCAATGCTTCGATCATCATGCTCTCGTTTAGTAGTTGTTGGAAACTACGCTGCATTAGGCCTACAAATTGGGTATGGGGTGTAGAGAGATGGTGTGTTCCACTCCAAGGTGTACCCCAGGTTTCCTCGCCAATGCTTCGATCATCATGCTCTCGTTTAGTAGTTGTTGGAAACTACGTTGCATTAGACCTACAAATTGGGTATGGGGTGTAGAGAGATGGTGTGTTCCACTCCAAGGTGTTCTCCAGGTTGCCTTTCCTGAACTTCTATCTTCAGGCTCTCATTAAATTGTGGTTAAACGGAACAACTGCATTTGGCGTACTAGTTGGTTTGGGGCCTACTATCGGTGTCTGCCGCTCCTTGCTGTTCTCCTGGTTTCCTGTCCTGAAATTCCGTTTTCAGGCGCTCGTTAAGTAGTTGTTAATGTTAGACTGCATTTGGCCTACTAGTTGGGTTGGGGCCTACTATCGGTGTCTGCCACTCCTTGCTGTTCTCCTCCACTGAACAAAGCTGTGCCGCCTGTTTACTACTGTTGCCAATTTTGAACTGCATTTCGACTACTTACTGATTTGGGCCTACTCTCTGTGTCAGCCTCTCATTCCAGTTGTCCTCCACTGCAATGCCCCCTGATTAGTCCTGTGTTACCAATTTTGAACTGCATTTAGCCCACTTTATTCTTTGGGCCTATATCTGTGTTTCCTCCTCATCCTGCCCATTGCCCAGCCAGTGATAGATGAGTCTGCTGGTACATTGACCCATAACGCAACATTTCCCGTGCACACTACACTGCAAGATTGTGACCCTGCTGAAAGTCAGGTCCCCCTTCCCGCATACCATACCACCTTACACGGGGACAAACAGGAAGGTGCAGATGAAAGTGCAGGTTCCTTCATCAGGTGGGGGGAGGAATACTAGTTGGCGACGTCACTGGCACAGGGCCTCTCATGGTACGCAAAAGTGTTGCTGCCGGTGGGAGGCGCCCCCGCCGTGCAAACACACCGCTGTACTTTGAGGGGCCCTGTGCCAGTGCCAATGCCAACGAGTGGGCCCCCCCCTGCTTGCTCAGGTTCACAGCACTTGCAAAGTTGAAATACTTACCTCTCCCTGCTCCACTGCCGTGACGTGGTCCAGATTTCCTGGGCCCACTAATTACTTGAACCAGCCCTACCCACCACAACTTTAGCCAAATGACCCCCAATTTCAAATGCCTTCCAATTATTATAAGGTAAATTACGCTTGACAAGCTTCATTAAGAAGAATGGATGGTTTTGACATTAAAATGGGCACTCTAGGTGTTTTCCTGGCCCCCACTCACTGCCGACTATGCTGCCCCATTGACTTGCATTGGGTTTCGTGTTTCGGTCGATCCCGACTTTACGTCATAATCGGCCGATTTCACTCGACCCGACTTTTGAGATAGTCGGGTTTCGCGAAACCCGGCTCGACTCTAAAAAGGTCAAGGTCGCTCAACTCTAGTAGGGACCTGAAGGACCTTGCCAATGGCCAAATGCTAGACTAGTGGGCCAGAGGAGTGTGTCAGAGCATCTCCAATATGACAGACTGTGTGGGAAATTCCTGTTATTAAGCAGCTAGGACTTGGTAAAATTGGTACATTGAAGGACAACCAGAGAAACGGCAACAGAGTCATCAATGTTCAAAGCTCATTCTTGTGTGTTTAGGGATCAAAGGCTAGGCTTTCTTGTCTGATGCCAGAAAAATAGTAGAGAGAAATATGCTGAATATGTTACTGCTGTCTATGATAGCAAGATGTCAAAATACAGAGTAAAGCTAACCTAAAAATTACATCGATAAGACAGTGGACCAATGAGATCACCCAATCGATGGGTGTAAATGGAGGCCGATTTAAATACCCTTAGTCTGCCATTACCAGTTATTATATTTCATACTAGTCTGGAGTATTTTTTTATAAGAATGATCTCTATTCTGATCAAGTTTTGTTTATGACAATTCTTTTGTAAAACCCTTGAATACTCTGTTGAATTAATCCATGATTGTGTGACCAATACTTACATGGGGACTCCAACCAGATGCCTAGTGCAAACTAAGCTGTTGACATCTTCTTGAATTTACATATTCCTGACACTCAACAAAGGGATGTCATTGTCTCTCTTTTTCAGTTATTCATTGAAGATTATTTAAGATTACATGATAAAATAATTTTAACAGCACTGAAAAAGTCATTATAGGAGAACAAAACATAATACGTACAAAATTTCACACAGAAGTATCTTTCATTAAATGATCATTTGTATGTCATCCAAAGGGAATGGCTGACTTCATTTCAGACAATGAAGAATGGCTAAACTGATGTTTTTTGATAAATTCTCATGTTGTTTTTCTTATTTTCATATTGCCAACATTTTTGCTTTCTGCTAACTAGGGAGAAAATACAGTGGGCAGTATCCGCAGCCATGACTGAGAATTCATTATTAAGTATTTTTCAAAACTAACAACATTTCATGTATTTGTTTCAGCTAGCTTTATTTACAGAATTCAACATATCCTTTTTCAACATACTATCCACTTTTTTTCTGCAGGGTCTGACTCTGTTTCCATCTCTTATGGCCATCATACTTTGCTCTGCTCCATGTTGGATTTTACAAGTTTCACGGCGTGTCTCAATGACATAATTTCCCAAGGCTAGTGAAGAAAAGTTGGACACACCCCTCTGTCTATGTTTTTAGACATTACTGTGTTTGGCTGCCATTTGTTTAGAATCTGTCAACATCCAGCTTCTGTTGCTACTATCTCCTGAGACATCTGTGATTCTGCATCTCTCAACTATGGCTCCACAAGACCAGCTTACTAACCCACTGCTTGAAGAAAGCACTATGAAGCGACATTCAGTGACTAATCCATACATATTTTATCTTTGCAAACTCCTGTGATTTCTACAAACCCTTAGATCTGATGTTAGCCCTCTGCTAGCTTTTTGCAAGTTAACCCATCATTTGTAGGGATGAACGGACTCTTGGATGTTCGGGTTCATCTCGTTCAGCTTGGATACCCGATCATTTGACCCAAACTTGACCTGAAGCCCGTACCCCATAAAAGCCAAAGGTGACTCAAACTTTGGTGCTGGAAAATGGTCGTAGTAAGGGAAAGGGGCTGCAAAAGAAAGTAAAATGGGGGTACGAGCAGGATAATTGCCCTGCAAACAAATGTGGATAGGGAAATTGCTTAAAATAACATAAAATAAAAAATATTAATGTTGGAGCAATGCCGTGTGTGTTGTTTACTGTACTTGTTATTAAAAAAATAAATAGATGACCAGCATAATAAGACCAGCTCACAGCTGCCTGCTTTTCCTTGACTGATTATTAAAAAAAAAAGGGGGACCCCACAATGTTTTATTTAATCATTTATTTTTTTCTTTTACACTGTCCCTCACTAGAGCAGGGTTTTGTCACTATGCTAGTCAGATCACAATAGCGGCACCACCCGTGATCTGGCATTTATACGAGTCAGGTCGTGTGTTGCACCCGCCAATCACAGCCTTGCTAATACTTGGAATGGCTATGGTGGGTCCAGAAGTGCCCACATCCTAAAAGTTTCTTGATTGGCTGCAGCCTTTCAACAAACTTTATTTGGCACCAAACCTGAACAGTAAAACGAACTTCCGGTTTGGGTTCGCTCATCCCTAATCATTTTCTATAAGCATCTCAGACTGCTACTATAGACTATTCACATTAAGTGATTATGTGAATAATCTGTGTTCTGCTTCAGAACTACCATTATCTTCATCTACCGTCCTGGCTCTGTGGTTTCTAGTGTGCACAAATCCTATTGCTCCAAGTGCCCTTCATATTGCTGCACCAATGTCCTGGGTCTGTGTGTCCATCCTCACCTGCAGGTTTGCAAATTAACTTTAGCAACAAGGGTTCAGGTGTGAACACAGATAATAAAAGGCCTCAGTGCAAGAACCTTGTATGGGCCCCTTTTTATCCCATAACTCATTATAAATGAGTTCTCCTGAACAATCCACTAGTAATTGTGAGCAATGAAGTTTATCAACTTATGCCCTATATGCAACCTAACTGATAGCAGAAAACTGGGGACTAGGGTTGAGCGACTTTTCTTTTTATAGGATCGGGTCGGGTTTCACGAAACCCGACTTTTTCAAAAGTCAGGTTGAGTGAAATCGGCCGATCCTATAGAAAAGTCGGGGTCGGGGTCGGCCGAAACACGAAACCCAATGCAGTGCATTGGGTTTCTAATGGTTCCCAGGGTCTGAAGGAGAGGAAACTCTCCTTCAGGCCCTGGGATCCATATTTAAGTGTAAAATAAAGAATCAAAATAAAAAATATTGATATACTTACCCTCGGACGATTCTTAGGAAGGAAGGCTGCGGGTTAGAACCAGGGTGCGTCCGAGGGTGAGTATATACCTATTAGGAATATACTCACCCTCGGACGTGCCCTCGGACGCTTCCTTCCTAAGAATTAGCGCCTGAAGGACCTTAGATGACGTCACGGCTTGTGATTGGTTGCGTGACTGCCCATGTGACCGCTCACGCGACCAATCACAAGCCGCGACATCATTGAAGGCCCTTCAGGCACTCAGTCTTAGGAAGGAAGGCTGCCGGTGAGAACCAGGGCGCGTCCGAGGGTGAGTATATCAATATTTTTTTTATTTTCATTCTTTATTTTACACTTAAATATGAATTCCGATACCGATTCCCAATATCTTAAACATATCGGAACTCGGTATCGGAATTCCGATTCCAGATCAGAAGATCGCCGACCTCATGGCCGACCCCACACATGAAACCCGACTTTGCCAAAAGTCGGCGACTTCTGAATCTGGCCGACCCGTTTCACTCAACCCTACTGGGGACTATGAAGGCCATTATAAAACCTTCAATTGTGCCTTTTGAGGTAGTTTATTGTGGATTTTGATGTGTATTTACTATCATTATACATTTGTAGAAGCCATCATCTTTTCAACTTGAGCTTTTTTACAGATGGTATTATTTTTGCAGCAAGAATTTGTTGAAATTTAATTGAATCTATTCTTTCCTCTACTCAAGAAATGTTTGTTTGTTTGTTTAGATGTTGTTTTGCATACTTCTGACGCTGAATTTTATGGTGAGGTTTCCTTCTGACGACTCTTCCATTAAGGACCTCTACTGTTCCTGTTAACTGCCATTTCTTAATTACACTTCAAACTGAGGTAAGGGCAACTTGAAAACATTTTCCTATCTTCTTATACCCTTCTGCTACTTTGTGGGCCTCCACCATTTTCATTTTGAGAGTGTTATACAGCGGCTTACAAGAACCAATGGCTGCTATTTTTTTAAGAGGAAGCTAAATTTTTAAAAAGCTGGAAAATTTACATCACATGGCCTTTCCTAATGATGATAGTGAACAAGCCATAACCCTAACAGACTAATTAACATCTGAAACCTTAGTCAAAATTATCTAAGCAAATAAATATCCATCTGCCCATTTTCCTTCTTGTAAATTTTAAAATGTTAAAAAATTACAATATATTTTTTATTTTGCCTTAAATACAAACGAAATGTGTTAGCTATAACTTTAGGCCATTTAGAGATCATTTAATCTTCAATTTGCTTAAATGTTCACAATAGCAGTAATTTTGACCAGGGTAGCCAAAATTTACATGCCATTATATGTATATGTATATACATATATATATCTCACTTTTTTACATGTTTTTTGCTATTTTTAAAATGTAATGACATGTACAGATATTGAAAATGACTTGTAATCTTCAGATCTTTTCTTTCCCTAAAAAGGTGCTAGGTGATGGGATTACATGGGATTAGCAGAGCTAAATCAAATTCATCATAATATACTAAAATAGCAAAGTGAAGATTACGCTATAAAACATGGTGACTCTGCTTACTGAATTTCATCACTTTTTTCTCCACAGACACTCAGGTACATTCACAAAGGCAAAAGATCAGTTTCATAGGAGAGATCTTATTGCAGATAAACTGCTTGAATCTTTTAACAATTCTCAACATTCTTCCTTTGTCTCTGATGAGATACTCGTCAGCACCTGAAAGATTATTTCAGCAAGAAGGGGAGGTTTTTGTCTTGTAACTGACCACTTCCTCTAGATAATATCACTCCTATGATTCATGTTTCACTACCATTAATATTGAATTGAATTTTAGAGCAGATGTGAGCCCTTCAGAGATTGAAACACACAACAGACATTTTTCTCCTAATATTAACCTAACGTATATCACTCAATAATAATGAGCTTTATATGCTATACTTTATTTGAAATTCTAGAAGTTCCAGTTAATTGCTTTTATTGATCTCCCTCATGTAATAATACCTATAGACAGCTTTGACAGGAAAAAATGATTGTTACAAATTTAAGTGAGTTAGAAAAACATCCACTTAATTTTAGACTGCAATATTCATTTCTTTTTTGATTCATCTTCAGATCCAACTTGTAATCTACTCATAGTTTTCAGGCTATTTTAAGGTGGCTTTATCGCACTTATGTATGGTATATGTAAGCTGAGTGCATCCCTGATGCTGCTGCATTTAGTAATTCTTATCTTTCAGCACGTGCACGTGTGTTCTTTCCTCTCTTCTGACACAGTCTGTATGAAATATCATTCTCAAGACTTGAAAGCTTCCTCCTTCTTTACGCTCTGGTCCATCACATGCATCCTTTTCCTCATTGTTATTTTCTCTAGCACTAAGCGAGAGACAGAGTAGCATGGATGGACATACCACATTGCCAGTACAGGTACACAGGGTCCCGTGGGAGGATGAGCCAAGCAAGGAAGATCTATAGCAATACTTTTGCTGGTCACACTGTATGCTTTTCCCTTAGGATGCTGCTGTGTTCGTTTTTTTTTTTTCTCCCTCCTGAAGATTCTCCTTCTATTTGCTTTTCCTACAGTTTGGCCTTTCCCACAATGAAAAGCTCACACATTCAAATTGCTGAATGGCAGCAACATTATCGAGGACCTTTCATCAAAATTTTCATGTCGAACCAGACACATGTGATTGTGTATGGAGAGTTGAATAAAACGTTTTTCTAATCATGCAGAAGGTCGGAACTAAATCATAACATCTCATACACTTAGAAACCTAGGCTAAGGTGTGGCATGTTCTACTTTCTCGTGAGTTTTGCTGCATGTGTGACGCCCCAGGGTCCTGGTCGTCACAGTGACATTGCTTTCCTCACGGGGAGAGTGATGCTATGCTTGGAGGCAAGGAAGGATAACTTTCACCAGGTAAACACAAACATGCACCATGTTCACACTCCAGGCCACAAGGGGGAGCTTTTGATCCTATTCCTAAGTCACTCCCCTATATATATTGTGGTTTGGAGGGAAAGTCAGGAGTTCCAGTCAGATAGTGCCAGAGAGCAGACTGGAGCAGTCTAAGGCAGGAAGAACGTATGAGGGGCCGTGCAGCCACTAGAAAGTGCTGCAGCTCCTGGGCAAAGATACAGAAGGAAATGACATCATTCAGTGAGCGTGAAGGAGAGCAAAGCACAGGAGAATGATAGCAGGGGAGACCAGCTGCGAATATGCTGCCTCCCTCTGAGGCGCAGATCACCGGTAGCCGGACCACCGAGGTTGTAAGGGACTCTACAACTTACAGCAGAGACCGGCAGGACAGCTGAACTGCATGCTACCTATCTGCCTCAATACCCAGGAGGCACAGTGATGCATAGTGCCCGGGGCATGATAGAGTCCCTGTAAAAAGGCTTGAGTCAGTATTAGTAATTTGAACTAGATAAGCTGAGGGAATGGGAGCCAGCGAAGAGATTTGCAGAGGGGAAAGCAGAGGAGTAGCGAGGAGAGAGATGAATTAGTCGGGCAGCAGAGTTAAGAATGGACTGGAGAGGTGCAAGAGATATTTTTCTGGAGATATTTTTGAGCTGGAGGCGACAGGAGGCGGAAAGAGCTTGGATGTGGGGTTTGAAGGACAGGGCAGAGTCGAAGGTTACTCCAAGGCAGCGGACTTCCGGTACGGGGGAAAGCATGATGTCATTGATTGCGATAGATAGGTCAGGTAAGGAAGATCTATGGGATGGAGGAAAGATGATGAGTTAAGATTTGTCCACTGTGGTGCGGTGACCCACGTTACAGCCAGGGGGTGCTGTGTGTGCACTTCAAGATGCACTTGGAGGCATAAATGTGATGAGACAAAGTCCGGCAGGAGTGTAAATGGCCAGTGTGTGTGTTACAGAGGAAGACACTCTGCGCTGTCAGTCTGAAGTTTGGTTGGTGTTCTGGGACCTGTAGTCCCAAAAGTAATTGTGTAGTTCTAATGGGAGATTGGCAGGGCTAGTTATGAGAGATGGGTGGGTCAGACTAGCCACACACACCGACACTCCCACCCAGGGGAGTGGTTACAGGTATGTAATGTGACCAGGGTGTGGGTCACATGTTCCTGTGTGGTTCCTGTGTATGGATCTGTTTGGTCCATGTGCAAGGTCCTGGACGGTCGGTGTTGGAGTCTCCTGGCATTGGAGAAGTCCTGCAAGCACTGAGACCATGGACCTGATGAATGGTCAGTGTTGGATTGTCCTCGTATGGGCTGGAGTCCTGAAAGCACTGAGACCGTGAGTCCTGCATTAGCCTATGTGTTGAATTGTCCTGAAGTGGGCTGGAGTTCTGGAAGCACTGCTGAGGCTATGGACTGAATGCTAGAGGGTTTTGGATTGTCCTGGGATGGGCTGGAGTCCTGCAAGCACCTGGTAAGAGTGTGAGTCCTGGAATGGTCAGAGTGTTGGATTGTCTGCGGATGGACTGGAGTCCTGTAAGCACTTGGTAGGATTATGGACTGATGGCCTGTGTGTTGGAAGTGCCTGTGACTGGTCTTCCTGGAAGCGCATGGGAAGGCTGCATCTACAGAGCCTGAGACGGTTTCTGCGTTGGGGGAAGCTACAGTTCCTATTGTGGGTCTGGACTATCCGAGGGCCCTAGGCACAAGGACGGTGATCCCAGTGAGGCAGTTTCCCTGTAAACCAGCACTGGCAGGAGTTAGTGTGTGGAGCCGGAGCTCCTGTAAGGTAACTCCAGGTAACAAGGGGTTACGGGCAGACACGGATCTGCCATTGGAACAGACTATCGGTGGTTAATGTGTTCCATTGATATAAATGATGAACTGTTTGTGTTATGGTTTATGACGTTTAATAAACCGGAATAGACTCTTTTTGTGGAAAAATCGTGCCTGTATGCGTTATTCCCGTGCAAAGCAAGTGTCCCCCAAGACCCAAAGTAAGGGAAACGCTACACCACATTGAGTTTGAGGAAGCAAGAGGAGAAGAAGGAGGATATGGCTGATAGGCACTCTGGGATTCTGGACAGCAGAGTGGTGATGTCTGGGCCAGAGAGGTAGATCTGAGTGTCATCAGCATAGAGGTAGTTCTGGAATCCATGGGACTTTATGAGTTGTCCCAAGCCAAGTGTATAGATTGAGAAGAGTAGGGGTCCTAGAACAGAGCTTTGGGGGACTCCAACAGAGAGAGGGTGGGATGAGGAGATAGTGTGGGAGTGAGAGACACTGAATGTGCGGTTGGAAAGGTACCTCCCAGTAGCCTTTTGTAAAATCTAATGTGGTGAAGTAGTTGGCATTGCTCGTCAATCAATCAGCTGGTCCACTCAAGGAATAAGCATTAAACTTTGACACAGAAATCAGATTCCTAAAATAATTTCAAAAGAGTAAACTGGCAGCAGGATTTGGAATTAAGACTATAGGACTGGACCATCACTATGTAACTCCACTATATCTCCCAATTTTTAAAACATTTGCACTTCCTCTGTAATCGATTTCCATCTGGCTACGTATCTTGAATTAGCCCCTGAATCCGCCCTCAGTCTGTACCCCTCCCCCACCCAGGGAAGAGGGGAGTAGTAGTGTACCATAATACACCAACCAGTTTGTAGAACTTTCTCCCATCTCCCTACTGCATCTCGGGAGCTCAGTCACAATGATCTTGGGGTTCTTCTTTACCTCTCTCATCTGGTTTGACATGCACTGTGTGGTCTCATATAGACAGGTGTGTGCCTTTCCAAATCACGTCCTATCAGTTTAAGTAAACACAGCTGGACTCCAATGAAGGAGTGGAACCATCTCAAGGAGGATCACAACGAAATGGATAGCATGTGATTTAAAGATGAGTGTCTGAGCAAAGGGTCTGAATACTTATGACCATGTGATATTTCAGTTTTTCTTTTTTATTAAATTTGCAAAAATGTCTACAGTTCTGTTTTTCTTCAGTCAAGATTGGGTGCAGAGTGTATATTAATGTGAAAAAATTAACTTTTATTAATTTACCATATGGCTGCAATGAAACAAAGAGTGAAAAATTAAAAGAGGTCTGAATACTAAAGGAAAATGCCAATCATGCAAGTATACTCTCACAAACAATAGAGGAAAACACTGGAGAGTGGAAGATGGGGAAAAAGCAAGGTAGGAGAAGACAAGGATTAGCACACACCCAAAAGCGTACAACAAACTCAGATAAATCGACCAAACACCTTCTCAAACAACTACAACAAACCACCATCTCCCAATCATGCAACATGAAGCTACCTCTGGCAATGAGTGCTTGCCAGGGCCCAGAATATATAGGAGAGAGGAGTGGCTAACAGTGAACAGCTGAGAGACTTCATGCAGGAAAGCTTCCAAGAGCTCTCAACTGAGCAGATTAATCCCTGCACTGCTAAAAGAAACCTGCACCATTTAATATGAAGGCAAATTGCTTCTAAACTGTGCATGAGTAGGAGAAATCAGACACTGTGGTCTTCTGGCTTCTCTTTGTTGCGATAAACTTGTGACAGCAGCAGTGGGACTATCCTTAGCATCCGAATGTATGTAGATATCTGCAGATGACTCCCAATAATCTGCTCTGTACTTTTCTGCCATCCATTAAGCATAGACAAGAGTCACCAGACTACCCGAGTTCAGCAAAGCATTAACAGAGTGTCCTACTATCACATTGCAGGTTTCTGGCTCTCTATTATGAGATGGCAAGGCACAGTACAGTGAATTTCTCTGTCCACTATCACATTTCATTAGCTAAACCACTAGTAGTCAATTGCAGATGATTTGCCACAATCATCACAAATACCCGGAGTGGCTCACTGTAGCAGGAAAAATAAATTCCCTAATTCATTTACTTACGGTTACGGTATAAGACTGTAAATAAATCAATAAGTCCACCAACAAACATTATTCCCCCTTATCCTGTTACAATGTGTAATGTGTAGATATGCATGTAATGTAGTAGCATGTGCATATTTTACATACTGTATGTGTGCCTAATGTGAATATACATGTAAATGTGCATGGGTATATTCCGGTTCTGTCTGACAGAGGTGGAGCCTTGACCCAAGTTCTGCACAAGGGTCCTTCATTGTCCATCCCTAAATGAGAGTATTAGGTAGCCAAGAACAAAGTGGATTTGGATTTATGACAGAAGCAGCAAGACAAACAACTGTGTGAAAAAATTACACAAACTCTACAGAAACAGAAGGGAATGATTTTCTTGCAGACTAGAAAGGTACTTAATTTTGCATTGAGGAAGCAAACATACCGATCAAATAGTGCAACGTTTTCTCATACGTGAATAGATAGGTAGATGCAACATTTTATTTGATGCCTTAAAGAAAATAGTGAAGAGTGCGACTGAAGCATAATGCTTCCAGTAATAAATCGCTGGTTATCAAGACATAAAAAAGATTGAACTGAGAAAATATATTCTGACAAAATAATGCGCAGAAACTTTCCTTTCTGATTCCTGGAGATTGATTTGGGTCATTTACATTGGACTTTTCCTCTTAGGTCAATAATTTTTGGATATACCAAGGATTTGCTGACATAATGGTGGAATAAAATACAAAATGAATCAAGAGATATCAGACACCAACGTATGCTTCTGCATAATCTCAGAGTTTAAGTTATATAGCTAGGGACTAATCATTTAACGGAATCAATAGAATATCACGTAGTGTTGTATGCGCATAACTGCTTCATTTTTCTCAGTCTGTCTTTTACAATTGAGGTTAGGTCCATATTTCAAGTCTTTATATTTAGCTGATCTTTCACATGGCCTCAGCTTTTTTTGATCACATAAAAATCAGATAGAAGGAAAAATTGTATTAAAATGCTGTTACTTTATTTACTTAGTGGAATTAATATGAAGATCAACAAACAATATAATATCTTGTTTTTAATTGTTCAAACTTGATGTTTTTGTCCTCAATCTGCTCTTGTTAGATTTGTGCCTACTCGCTGCTCTTCATGTTTGTCAAAAATGATGTGTGGCACGCAATTACTCCCATCCCACGCTGGCCATTAAAAATTAGGAAGTGCTTGTCTGTGAAAGGATTATTCATCACTTTTGTTAAATCAGTTCAGGGATTGCCAATTGGAACATCAAAAGTAATTGCATTCTGTTCTAATGTAGACACAAGACACTGGTCTGGGACCACCAACTCAAGTCTTGTTGACTGCCAAATATCAGTCTACAGTGCGCAGACTTGATTGTTACTGTGTACAGTGGCGTATCCGGTTAACAATAAGTGCTTAATCATATTCTGTTTCTAAATAATAATGCAATGGATAACAATTTTAGTGATGCTTTACATAGGATATGATATTCCCAGATTTATACATATTATGTAAACATCAGATTCTTACCCTTTTTAATTGTAGTGACTTTTTTTCATGAGGTTTGTGATCCAGTTGCCATAAAAAACACACCTGAGAATAAATACTTTCAATTGTGATTAATAGCAAATAACTTGCCAGCATGTTTTTGTCAATATTTGACTGTACACGTGTAGATTAACAGTGGATTTAAAGCTTTCCTATAAATTGTAATAAATAACTAATACACACGTTTGGGTTTGTTACATAATAGAATTTACATATTTGACCCTAATCCTCACTCTATGTAGGTAGTAGTGATGAGCGAGTGTACTCGTTACTCGAGATTTCCTGAGCACGCTCGGGTGTCCTCCAAGTATTTTTTAGTGCTCGGAGTTTAGTCTTTAGCGCCGCAGCTGAATGATTTACATCTGTTAGCCAGCATAAGTACATGTGGGGGTTCCCTATCAACCAGGCAACCCCCACATGTACTGATGCTGGCTATCATGTGTAGATCATTCAGTTGCGGCTCTAAAAACTAAAACTCCAAGCACTAAAAAATACTTGGAGAACACCCGAGCGTGCTCGGGAAATCTCGAGTAACGAGTATATTCACTCATCACTAATAGGTAGGTGAAAGGATACAAGACCTTCAAGACAACTTGGTCAATAAAGACTTCTACCAACACAGCACAATGGCAGGGTTACTTTGTAGGAGGGGATACATAGAAAAGAATGGACGCAATAGCAGTAAATAAAAGGAGAAATTTCCAGAGGTTCATCTGGTATATCAATCATTTGACAAGAGGGCTCAATACTATTCATTCCCTTTTTGACAGTGTAGGAAAGGACATTATGAATCTTTAAACAGTTTCATGTTATTAAGATCAGTGCTACACAGGGCCACACTTTTCAGGGGGAAGAGTCCAATGAGTTAGGTAATTTATTGCACATAGATCATTGCACATTCACTTTGTTATGACACATTTCATGATTTCCTCACTGAACTTTATTTTTTTAATTCTTTGTAATTAGTATTACGAGAAACTTATTCTAATTTCTCAGTTTTCCACTGTTCACATTGAGGTATCTTGGAGATTCCTGGAGCATACATAAAGGTGGCCAGAAAAAGAAAAGACACCACTCACCGTTCCAAATGCAATCATTTATTCAGTGATGTGAACACATGGCGGCAGGAGATGTGAGTGTGGACAGGATCGGACTACATCCAGTTTGCACTGCGTGCACTTCCAGGAGTCCAAAGGTCTGTCAGTCTATGTGTGACTATCTCAATGGGCCTTTGTCATTTATAAAAAAAATGCCCCGAGCTGTTTATTATCTTCACATTAGCAAACATCCAGAAAGCAGATATATATATATATGCTATATAGTACTGTGCACTCAATGCAATGTGAATATATTGTGTCATGGTTGACACTGTGCCTACCTGTGTAGACGGGATGAAATACATGGAGGATATGTATAGAGCCACCGGGAAGGGGATATTCTTCTTTTGCTGGTAAAAGAAGAGGTCATTAAAGATCCTAGGTAGGTATATGAATACTGCTGCGTATAATGCTGTAGAGTCTGGGATAGATCAGTAAGGTCAGAGAATTGTAGCGCAGATTGTATTATACAGAGCATATACACACGTGGTCAAAATTGTTGGTACCCCTCATATAATGAAAGAAAAATCCACAGCCGTCACAGAAACAACTTGAATCTGACAGAAGTAATAATAAATAAAAGATCTAGGAAAATGAACAAATGAAAGTCAGACATTGCTTTTCAACCATGCTCCCACAGAATTTAAAAAAAATATATCTCATGAAATAGGCCTGGACAGAAATGATTGTACCCCTGAAAATAACACTGGGGAACACAATTTTTTAAGAGTTAAGTCAGACAACTGTTCTTAATTAATTTTTGGATGCTGAATCCAGAAATGATCTCAGTTTTTCTCTATCACGTCAAGTTTTTGAACTATAGCATTTTTGTCTTCTCAAAACTATGTAAACTACTGTACCTAAAAAGTGTTTTTTTTTTAAATAGTACAAATATGAACAAAAAATGAAATATATAAGAAATAGGCATGACAAAGTTGTGACTACTCTTACAAGTTGCCACGTAGCTCTATATGAGTCGAATTGTAATCAGATAACAAGTCTTATTACAGATATCAGTGCAATTGTGCTTCTCTGGCAGGTAAGTTGTGTAGGAAAAACTTGACGTGCTAGAAAAAAACTGACTACATTTTTGGAATCAGCATGCCAATTTTAGTATAAATCAGCTCAAATACCTAACTCAACAGAAATTTTTTTTCAAAATTGTTCCCCTGTGTAATGTGACAAAATGAACATGTTAAAGGGACACTGTCACCTGAATTTGGAGGGAACAATCTTCAGCCATGGAGGCGGGGTTTTGGGGTTTTTGATTCACCCTTTCCTTACCCACTGGCTGCATGCTGGCTGCAATATTGGATTGAAGTTCATTCTCTGTGCTCCGTAGTACACGCCTGCACAAGGCAAGATTGCCTTGCGCAGGCGTGTACTATGGAGGACAGAGAATGAACTTCAATCCAATATTGCAGCCAGCATGCAGCCAGCGGGTAAGGAAAGGGTGAATCAAAAACCCCAAAACCCCGCCTCCATGGCTGAAGATTGTTCCCTCCAAATTCAGGTGACAGTGTCCCTTTAAATCACGGTGTGTCCACTGACTAGTGTCACAGGTTTCTACAATCTTGGAATCAGTGAGTGGGCCTGTATATAGGGCTACAGATACTCACTGTACTGTTTGTTAACATGGTGTGTATCACACTCAACAAGAGTTGTCTCAGAAGATTAGAAAGAAAATTATAGACAAACATGTTAAAGGTAAAAGTTATAAGACCATCTCCGAGTAGCTTGATGTTCCTGTGACTACAGTTGCACATATTATTCAGAACTTTAAGATGCATGGGACTATAGCCAACCTTCCTGGACGTGGCTGCAGGAGGAAAATTGATGACAAATCAAAGACACGGATAATATGAATGGTATAAAAAACTTCTAAACAGATTAAAGGTGAACTTCAAGCTCAAGAAACATCTGTCAGATCGCACCATCCATCGTTATATGAGCCAAAGTGGACTTCATGGGAGACGAACAAGGAGTACGCCATTGTTGAAAAAAAACATAAAAAGGCCAGACTGGAATTTGCCAAACTACTTGTTGACAAGCCAGAAAGCTTCTGGGAGAATTTCCTATGAACAGATGAAACAAAAATGGAACTTTTTGGCAAGGCACATCAGCTCTATGTTCACAGACGAAAAAAATGAAGCATATCAAGAAAAGAACACTGTCCCTACTAAGAAACATGGAGCAGGCTCAGTTATGTTCTGGGGCTGTTTTGATTTATCTGGCACAGGGTGTCTAGAATCTGTGCAGGGTACAATGAAATCTCAAGACTATCAAGGGATTCTAGAGAGAAATGTGCTGCCCGGTGTCAGAAAGCTTGGCCTCAGGCGCCGGTCATGGGTCTTGCAACAGAATAATGACCCAAAATACACAGCTAAAAACACCCAAGAATGGCTAAGAGGAAAACATTAGACTATTCTGAAGTGGTTCTTCTATGAACCCTGATCTACATTCTATTGAGGATCTTTGAAAAGAGCTGAAACATGCTGTCTGGAAAAGGCAACCTTCAAACACGAGACAACTGGAGCAGTTTGCTGTTGAGGAGTGGGCAAAAATACCTGTCCAGAGGTGCAGAAGTCTCATTGACAGTTACAGGAATCGTTTAATTGCAGTGATTGCCTCAAAAGGTTGTGCAACAAAATATTAAGTTAAGGGTACCGTCACTTCTGTCCAGGCCTATTTCATGAGTTTTTTTTTTTTTTATTCTGTGGAAGCATGGTTGAAAAGCAATGTCTGAGTTTCATTTTCATTGATTTTTTATTTATTATTACTTTTGTCAGATTCAAGTTATTTCTGTGACCAATGTGGGTTTTTCTGTCACTAAACAAGGGGTACCAACAATTTTCACCACATGTTAGGCGTCGAGTTCCCACCGCTGCACAGGGGGAATCTCAAACCACGTCCTCTGCAGTCTCCTATTTTTCTTCAGCTGCAGAGGAGCCTGCTCAGCAGAGACATCGTTCCCAGCGTCTTGCTCAGGCTGATGCTGTGCGTCTGGTTGCTGCTGCTATTCCAGGTCCAGCTATAGCAACCAGCATTCGTCAGCAGCGAGCAGATGCTCCTGGCAATAAAGGTACCTTCACACTGATCAACTTTCCAACGATCACGACCAGCGATATGACCTGGCCGTGATAGTTGGAAAGTCCTTGTGTGGTCGCTGGAGAGCTGTCACACAGACAGCTCTCCAGCGACCAACGATGCTGAAGTCCCCGGGTAACCAGGGTAAACATGTTTACCCTGGTTACCATTGTAAATGTAAAAAAAAAAACACTACATACTTACATTCCGGTGTCTGTCCCGTCCCTCGCCTTCAGCTTCCCGCACTGACTGTGAGCGCCGGACGGCCGTAAAGCAGAGCACAGCGGTGACGTCACCGCTGTGCTTTATGGCCGGCGCTCATAGTCAGTGCGGAAGCTGAAGGCGAGGGACGTGACAGACACCGGAATGTGAGTATATAGTGTTTTTTTTTTTTACATTTACAATGGTAACCAGGGTAAATATCGGGTTACTAAGTGCGGCCCTGCGCTTAGTAACCCAATATTTACCCTGGTTACCAGTGAACCCATCGCTGGATTGGCGTCACACACGCCGATCCAGCGATGACAGCGGGTGATCCAGCGACGAAATAAAGTTCTGGCCTTCTAGCTCCGACCAGCGATGTCACAGCAGGATCCTGATCGCTGCTGCGTGTCAAACACAACGAGATTGCTATCCAGGACGCTGCAACGTCATGGATCGCTATCGTTATCGTTCAAAAGTTGCTGAGTGTGACGGTACCTTAAGTCCTGCTTTTTTCCATCTGAGCATGCACTTAGTGCACTAGATCTCCTTAGTTAGTTTTGTTAAGGCATCGCTGGTGCGATGCTGTGCGCTTAGTGGGTCTAGAGAGACTCATACCCTGCGTGTTTGGGGCTGAGTCTTGAGACCATACACTAGTGCTTATACTGCTGTGTCCTGTGACAGCTAACAGGGTGCAGTTTCTGAGTTCAGCGGTACTGTGGTTCTGTGACTTAACAGAGCTCATCGTAAGTGCACACCGGGTGCGAAACGCGCGTCGGCGTCCTTCTACTGAGCCGCATGTCAGGTAATATACATCCTAACCTATCCCCATGCCTTGTATCTTAGCGCTGACAAGCACTTTATACTTACCATACTAGTGAGTGTAGAAACTCCACTTTGGATCGTTAGTATCGCTACAAATTTAGCTTTAGGTAGTTGTCTCTGCCATGTATTTTCTATCACTCCTGTTTTGTGTAGCATATTTGTGATTGCTAACTTAGGCATTTTTGTGCATATTCTTGTAGGCAGCATATTTGAGCCCATATATCTTCAAGCTTTATTTATTGTGATACATGCATGATTTATATCAACTATATATATGGTAATTTACTGGTTAAAGCCTGTCTTTGTATGTTGGGCGTGTACAACTTTGTCACATCATTTTTTGCACATGTAAGATCTATCACTTGCCTACCTGTTTATGGTCTTGGGATCATTTGATTATTATAGGTTTCTTATGTTGTATTTACCCCATGCAGTCAGTAGATTCTGTCACTGTATCGCCATTGAGTACTATTGGACTTGTTTAGTTTTTAAATGGATTATTAATAAACTTTAATGTTTTTATTGGCTAGAAGCTTCCATGTTCTCTCTGATTTGATACTCAATGGGAGATAAGTCCAGAGACACTTCAGGCCATAATAGCATACTTAGGCCTTGAGAAATATGCAGCGTGGCATTGTAGTGTTGAAAAACTTCTTCTGGGACACTTTGGAGATATGGTCCTACCGTTGGTTTCACACCCAATTCAATGTAATGCCGTCCTGTTGGTGTACATGAAATGAAGAATAAAGGTTCTTCAATGATTGTACATTACGTCACCCCACACAATAATTCCTCTTCATGATGTTTCCCACTTTGCCTCCAGACAAATTTACCGCTACATTGCAAAGGCAAAGCTCATTGCTGAAGACGATAGATCTCCAATCTAGCCTCCATTGTAGTCTTTTTTCACAATTTATTTTTTCTATCACTTGAAAATCATCATCTTGTCCATCAATCCAGAATTCCATGACTTTTTATCCCTGGTGATATAATTTCAATAGTGGGGATTATACTGTATATTAGTTTCATCTATCTATCTATCTATCTATCTATCTATCTATCTATCTATCTATCTATCTATCTATCTATCAATCTATAATTCCTATTGTACCAATTTGTTATAATATAATATGCATAATTATTGATAGTCTTTTTTATGTGCAAATTTTTGCAAAGTAAAGAACTGACAGATGTCCCAACTATAGGTTTGTGTTCTAAAATTGTCATAATACCGCTATAAAAATTTCATAATATTAGCACCAGTTTGCCCTAATATGTCTGCATTTGAGCACAGGTATTGGTTTTAGGTTTGCACTTGGTATTCTCTTTAATGTGTAGCATGTAGTTATCTTTTTTCATTCAACCCTTCATGTCAGTTTTTCTACGACAAGCTGACAATAATAATTGGGCTAAAGAGAAATATTTAAGCATTAGACTTCCAACAAAAATCAGCTTAAATAATGTATTTTGTAATCTGAACATCAAAGATGCTCTCTTTTCAAAGCTGACACAATTTGGAATATTTCTAACCTTTGTTGAAGCAGCTTTGTTTGGGATTATCTCACATTGGGTTCACTGAGTACACCTTCTCAATGTGGGAAAATACCAGAGATCTTTCAACATTTCAAAAACTAGTGAAGGGAACAGCAGCCAATGTAATGTATATTCTGATCCTTTATATGCAAGAAGTGTCTGTTATTTGTCCTATCCTAAAATATATTTGATTAAAGCTTGTAACCCGTGAAATGCTTGAGGAAGAATTACAATGCTCTGCCATCTTTTCTACAAATTGGAGATGGTCTGTCCATCTGACATATGAAAAAAGCTCCTTTCAAAAGGGGGATGTTCACTGAAATGAATATTCATCACAAATGTTTGTTTCTGATCTTTACCAAGTGTAATTCTGAATTTACCTGGGTTGACCATGGCCGTTAAATAACCTCTGATCAGCTACATGCAAACTAATCAATGGTCTTGTAATGGCCTGTTTTTACTGGCTGACCACAATTTTATGTGGAAGCAATAAAATGCAATTTTGTTGGCAGCTCTTCACCTATTTACAAAGGACCATGTGCTGCCCATACCTTTGATCAATGTGTTTGCTTAAAAATCATAGCACACAATGAGGAAGTATTTTGCTCGTCGGTTGGGTCTTTGCTGGCCTGAATAGATGGCCCAATAATAAATTCTAGGACATTCGTTCCCAATTATTGTCCAGTGTACATGCAGCACAAGCCTTACTAATGATTGAAAAATAAAAAAAAGTTAGAATGCTGAGAATGAATGCACAGTTCTCACAAAGAAGCAGATTTCTCTGATAAGATACTATATTTCGCAAAGTTGCTTGTTTTCATGTGTACTATTCATTTATGACAAAAATGAATTACAGTTATTTTTATTTACTATAGCTGTGTTTCTTGTTCAATAATTTCATCACCAAAAGTCAAGGACAAAAAAAAGTGTGGTACGGCACCTAAAATTTCCTTTCTAAATACATATCTGTACACCTCAATCTCTTTTTAAATAGTAATTTTTATAAAATACCCTTCATTTGACCCTATGTAGCTAATCCATACATGTTTTTTTTTATTTTATTTAACTCTGTAACGTATCATTTAAGAGGAGTGTCAAGCTGGACATCACAGGAGGCTGCGGCTGCACCCACTTCTCTGCAGCATCTAACGCCCTTCCTGGAGCAGGACGTCAGCAAAGGGCAGCGCTGCAGTAACGTATAACAGTTCATTGGATTGCCACCCTCTGAAGATATTCTGTATTGGTGGTGATAGACTCTGTGGATTGGTGAACGCAGTGCCAGCATTCTGCTTCTATCTCCCCTGCCGCATCTTGTAATTGTGAAATAGAACGTCATCAAGGGGAGGAGATGGAAGTAGTGAGTGACACCAACACCACTCCACAGCTTCTAGCACCACCCTCAAATGAATCGTCATCAAAGGGCAGTGAAAGAAGCGGTGAGTGACACCAGCACAATCCCACAACTTCTAGCACGTCCTCAAAAAAATTGTCATTGTGGCAGCGATAGAAGCAGTGTGTGACACTAGCATCACTCCATGACATTGATTTGTTTGAAGGCTGTACTAGAAGTTGTGGATAGATTTTTAGAAAGGACATTTTCGATACTGAACCACCACTTTAATCCCTTAATGACCAGGTGTATTTTTGTTTTTGCATTTTTGTTTTTTGCTCCCCTTCTTCCCAGAGCCATAACTTATTTATTTTTTGGTCAAAATGGCCATGTGAGGGCTTTGTTTTTGTGGGATGAGTTGTACTTTTGAATGACGCCACTGGTTTTAACATATCGTGTACTGGAAAACAGAAAAAAAAATCCAAGTATGGGGAAAGTGCAATCCCACATTTGTTTTTTGTTTTTTTTTACCATGTTCACTAAATGCTAAAACGCACCGCCATTATTATTCTCCAGATCATTACGAGGTCATAGACACTAAACATGTATATGTTCTTTTTTATTTAAGTGGTGAAAAAAAATTACACCATTTTCCGATACCCATAGTGTCTCAATTTTTCATGATCTGGGGTTGGGTGAGGGCTTATTTTTTGCATGCTGAGCTGATGTTTTTAATGATAGCATTTTGGTGCAGACATGATCTTTTGATCACCCGTTATTGACTTTTTTCTCATTACGCTGTTTAATGATTGGGTTAATTCTTCTTTATATTGATAGATTGGGTGATTCTGTAAGTATCAATACCAAATTTGTGTTTATTTGATTTTTTATTGTTTTATTTTGAATGGGGCAAAAGGAGGGTGATTTGAACTTTTATTCTTTTTTATTTTTTTATATTTTTTAAAACACATATTTACTTTTTACATGCTTCAAAAGTCTCCATGGGACACTAGAAGGTGCAGTTGTTTGATCGGCTCTGCTACATACAGGCGATTCATAAAAATGCTCACTTTCTATGAGTGCCAACCACCGGGCGGTGCTCATAGCTATCTGGCTATGACAACCATAGAGGTCTGCTGGAGACCTCTGGTTGTCATGCCGACTCATCAGTAACCCGCAATCATGTAACAGAGATACCAATGGGCAGGTTTAGTGATGCGATTCCGGTAAGCATGAGTAAAATTCCACTATCAGAGATTGACAGCGGCAATTAACTAGTTAACAGCCGTGGGTGGATTGCGATTCTCGGCTTTTGCGTGCACATGTCAACTGTATTTATCAGCTGACATGTGCCTGGAAAGGTGTTGACTCAGCACCGGAGCCCTCACCAAACAGGGGGAGTCTGACATTGGAGTACTATTATGCCCGATGTCGGAAAGGGGTTAATATATGAATACATTTTCATTTTTTGATAAGGACCAAATTCCCCTATAATGTGTGAATGTGACTTTTAAACATTCAATTTTCTTTCATAAAATGTTTTTTCTTCTTTACCAAAAAAAGTACTTCTGAATATACCCTCAGTGTCCTATAATGATTTGGAACATTATTCTGTATATTTTTTAACTGTTGCCTTTTTTATAGTTATTGCCGAGTTTGAAGCTTGCATTCTGCTATTGCTAAAAAAAATGGACCTGTGAAATGATATCGGACCTTGATTCTACTTTCTAATTTTGTTGAGTCTGGCTTTAAACAAGACTATTCATTTTCTGGTGAGTGTTAATGTGCCTGCAGAAGATTGATGTTCCTCAATTAATCTGATATCAGTGAGTGATAGTCAGATGGTATAGCAGATAATTAATTAAAACTTGCAGTTCATTATAATAGCAGCTCTGGGAAATTTGTACACAGCCTGTTCCAGCCTGCTGACAGATTTATTGTTCTCGTAGAATTAATCTATGATTAACTAAAATAAATATAACCATTTTTGTATTTGTCTTGGCGAAGTAACATGTGTATTTGAGAATCAGAACATGTGAAGTTATAGCTGACCATAATCCCAGTAATGTCTGTTTACCTCCTCGAAATGAATCAGCTGTGAATGGAAGTGAAATACCTTAATGCAGTTTGGGAAATGATGGCTGATTTGTCTTAATATTACAAGAAGAAAGTAATATCACCCAATAGACATTATGGCCTTAGTAAACATAATTAATTTGAAACAAAAAAAAGCAATTAGTATCCAAATCTTTGTATATTTATTTAACTTCTACCACCTGGCATCATATAGAAACTAATGTTACTACGTGAAAATTAATTAAAAGTACAGTTGCACTGGCATTCCGACAATATGACCACAGCATAAGGTGTAAATAGCAATAAAATTATTATTCAGCTACATGTGGTCAATATATTTATGGAAAGTAAATACTATGTCCCTAAAGGAAGTTCCAAATGTAAATTAGTTTTCCCATTGAATTCTGTAACAATCTAATGAGATCCATATTCATCTCCCATCTTCACTGTCTCTACCTTCATTCTTTCACTTCATTTGTGTCTTCTCTTTGCTTCTTTTGGAGCTATTTTTTCATTTATTTGCAATTTTCAGATAATCTCACCCTGTTTTTTTAAATTCCCCTTTTTCAATGTTATGGAAGCCCAGGCTGGGGCATTGTCAACAGGAAGATGAGAGACACCAGACTCAACAATGCAAACAAGCTGAAGGCTGCTATTAAAGCAACCTGGGCTTCCATAACACCTCAGCAGTGCCACAGACTGATCGCCTCCATGCTACGCCACATTGATGCAGTAATTGATGCAAGAAGAGCCCTGACCAAGTATTGAGTGCATTTACTGAACAAACATTTCAGTAGGCCAACTTTTCGAATTTTAAAATCATTTTTCAAGCAGGTGTTATAAAGTTTTCTAAGTTGCTAAGATAATAATGTTTGGGTTTTCTTTGGCTGTAAGACATAATCATCAGCAATAACAGAAATAAACACATGAAATTGATCACTCTGTTTGTAATGACTCTATATAATTTGAGTTTCACCTTTTGTATTGAAGAACTGAAATAAATTAACTTTTTGTTGATATTCGAATTTAGTGAGAAGCACCTGTATAGTACATGGTGTTGCTGCACCCAATGGGCTGTCTGTAAAATGCTCAGGCATGATGGATACTCCAGTGAGAGATGCTCTTTACAGTTCTGGTTAAAAGGTGCAATTATTATTGAAGAATCTCATTATTTTACCTTATAATGTCCTAATAAAATGTAAAAATGCTTCACACACCAAACAATCCTTTAAAAGGCAAACATAAGATTCTTTATTGGATATATTTTTCTCACATTATTTTTTATACATTAGGTTCTTTGTATTATTTGAGCTTTATATCCTTGAGTGTTATATTACCTGGCACCTAGTCCATATATTTATTGTAGTATTGTAGCATCAGGAACATTTGTTGAGCTGTATCTTTTCCTAATCTGTTCTGAAGATTTTTTGCAAAGCTTCATTAATCTTTCTATTATGTGCACCTTCTCCTCTTGGTATTATGATCTTATATCTCTAGAAAGTCTTTAGACTATTGATTTATATCATGCATTGTTGCCGGTGGTAATAAAACAATGGATTCTCAGAAGAATAGCAGGATAGAGTATGGTTATGTTACCCTGGTGACATATAAAACTTCTTGGGATTTGCTAAGTACGGAGAAAGGTAAAAGCTTACAGACGTGTAGAAATGAGTTAGAGATGCTAACAAAAGTCATGCCTTCTGGGATATTTGATCAAATTCTGTTGAAGGGGATTTAGATTGTCATTGTCTATGATCTAGGGAATACTGTGGCACAAGATGGACAATTGGAAAGAATTAGTTTCACAGCAATGTAAAGGATTTCATGTCTGAATAATATAGAAGGCAATTACTAAGTTCTTTTGTTTCCAAGTGGATATAATTATGTAGCATTTTCATTGACACCAATATCAATAAACTGCTGTTGAAGCACAGTTGTATTTTCATTCTGCACAAGACGTTGTAGAAATATAAGTTTAAATGTCCTGAAGTCAATAGCCAAAAATATTGCGCTTCACAATAACAGTAACATTTGCATTTTTTAGTGGCTGCCAGTTTCTCATTCTCTGTATTTCTGCAAAGCTTATTGATTTTGAAACACTGGTTGCATTTCTTACTTCTATGATAATGTAAATTAAAGAAAAGTCTCTAGGATAAAACCGCTGCAAATGTACAACACAAATGAGATGAGCTGACAAAAGGTGAAGAGATTTTTCATGTGCACAATCATCTATCCATTATTTCTTCATTTTTTATATTGAATGACTCTCACAGCGTATTATTGACAGACAGACATTAACACACTGAGCCAATATTGATCATATCTAGAAAATGCAGGAGAAGGAGGTCTGGGAGCTTCAGTGGGATCCACATGTAGCACCAGATGGGTAGAGCCAAATCAGAAGGCAGGTGGGTGCTCGCAAGACTGGTGAGCACAGCCAAATAGAAAAAATTGGGAGGTTCGCTGCATAGTGTGCACATAGTGTGCCGCTATCCTCTCAATTTTTCATATCTAGAAAATATACAGCTTGCCTATATTTAAAAAAATGGAAATTGTCATATAAGTATACATGCATAACTGTATTACCCACAACCTTCCACTTTGCAGATGTATTCTTCTAGGTTTCAAAGCAAAAACATTGGATACTGTACTCTTACTATCCCAACTGATGGAGGTCATAATGATATACCAGAAATATCTATTGTCGATAGATACTCAGTGCATACAAGTGGGTAACGTTTATAAACTGCAAGTCATGTATGAACATTGTAGCTGTATTTCATAATTCTTCACTACGTCAGGCTAAGCACCAGAATTGGCATATATAATGGATGTGTCATTTCTGGGGGAGCTGAGGGCTTCCTTCACGTAAGTGCAAAGCTCAGAAGGTAAGAAGAGCCAGATTTTACTGTTATGGCTTGCAGGTGCCATGACCCACTTGGAGAGCTCATGAGGTGCCAAGGCAGCAGAACCCCCATAACTGACCCCATTTTACAATCTACACTTCTCAGCGAATTCATCTAGGGGTGCTGTGATCATATTGACACTACAGGTGAGTCACAGAATTTTATACCATTGGGCAGTGAAGCAAAATAACTACATTTTTATCAGCAAAATTTTGTTTTAGCAGCAGATTTTACATTTTCACACAAGTGGGAAAAAATGGCACCAAAATTTGGCCCAGAATTTCTAGGGAACGTGGCAATACTCCATATGTGGCTGGACAGTACTACTTAGAGAAAAAGGAGATACAGTGAGACTTTGGAGGAACAGAGTGCTATTTGTCTTCTGGAGCGCAGATGTTACTAGTAGTGTTGAGCATTCCGATACCGCAAGTATCGGGTATCGGCCGATATTTGCGTTATTGGAATTCCGATACCGAGTTCCGATACTTTCAGCATATCGGAAGTTCCCATAATTCAAAGAGCCAGAATTCAGCCAATGAGGAATGATTAAAAGTGTGGGCACATCCTGTTCTGCATGGTAGGCATGTAACTACTGGCATGGCTGTGATTGGCTGCTGGAATGATGTCATGATACACTATAAAAGTCGCCACCGCCATTTTGGGTTCACTCTGCTGTGAATTCAGTTAGGGACAGGACGCTGTGTTCTGACTAAGGGCCAGTTTAGAGATAGCGATTTGCTTCATTGTGCTTTACCCAGGCTAATTTAGCAACCGCTGTGTGAGAACTTTGTTTTTGCCTTGCAGTGCTGTTCACGGCTGTCTGCAAGGTCTCTGTGTGAGTGCAGCTCAGGCTGTTGTCTGTTCTGCCACTGGTTGTAGTCAGCTCAGCGTGCGTCACTGCCTCATACTGTTCATTTGTCCTTTTTTGCATTAGTGCCGCCAGCAGCACATTTTTCCTGTTTTTCTCCAACTAGTGGGTTTCCATCCGTATCCTGCTAGATTGTGGAAAAACACTATGTAGGATTACATAGAGGAGTTTTTTTTGGCCTTGCAGCGCCGTTCACAGCTGTCTGCACGGTCTGTGTGTGAGTGCAGCTCACCCTGTAGTCTGTTCTGCCGCCACAGCCGGTGGTAGTCAGCTCAGGGTGTGTCACTGCCTCATACTGTTCCATTGTCATTTTTTCAATTAGTGCTGCCTGTTGCACATTTTTTCAAATTTATCCTATTAGTGGGTTTCCATCCGTATCCTGCTAGATTGTGGAAAACCACTATATAGGAGTACATAGAGGAGCTTTTTTTGGCCTTGCAGCGCTGTTCATGGCTGTCTGCACGGTCTGTGTGTGAGTGCAGCTCACTCTGTAGTCTGTTCTGCGAAAAATAATAAAGTTCACCAAACACTCCACTTCACATTTGTGTAGGCCACATTAGCTCATATTAAAGTCTAGTCCACACTTTAGAAAATTAGTGTTCCTTATACCTGTTAGGAGCTGTTCAGGAATAAGCACACTAGGACCTTAGTACTTTTCTGCCTATCTTTATCAGTCTACCAAGATGAAGAAGGCAGGGAGTAAGGCACGTGGTAATGGGCGTGGAGCAGGGAGAGGACGTGGGGATTCTGTGCCTGCTGTGGGCATCGGTGACTCATCATCTCCCAGTTTCAGCAGGGAACAGTTCTTCATGTGCAGCTTTGTAGGAGATCGCCGTACCCCGCTGCTGTGGGAGGAACAAATTAAAGCCTTTGTAGGATGGATGGCAGCTGACGCATCAACTTCAATTAGTGCCACATCCTCTCAGGCACAGAGCACTGGAGAGCACCCATCTGTCTCTTCACCACCTGCCAAATTGGCCAGGCAGTCAGAGAGCCCAGGACAGGAGCCATCTCTACTTCTGTTCTCTGAATCTCTTGGCTTGGAAAGAGGGGGCCAGCCAAGCAGCATTTGAGAAATGGAAGAAGAGGCAGTATGCAGTGATGCCCAACAGCTTTGTCTCTCTGAATCTGAAGAGGCAGGTGGGCCAGTGCCTCTGGTCACCACACCTGAGTACGCATCTGATGATGAGACTCAGGTGCCACTTTCTGGTGCATACTGTGCTACCGAGACTACCCAGGAGAAGCAGTTGGTGGAAGAGGGTGGAGTAGATGATGAGGTCCTTGACCCATCATGGCGTGAGGTACAGGAAGGTGGTGGGAGCAGCTCTGAGGAAGAGATTCCCTGAACAGCCCAAAGAGGGAGACGGAGGGGGAAGACTGTGTTGCCTGTAGCCTCCACTTCGGCACCCATTAGGAGCATGCCTCTTCCAAAAGCCAAAACGGGTGCTCCCAAGACTTACAGTGCCTGGTCCTTTTTTGACACTGTTGCAGATGACATTTGCTTTATCAAATTCAAGCTGTGTCATCAGAAAGTCAAAAGAGGAAAAAGTGTCAGCAACCTCAATACCACAAATATGTGGAAACATGTGCGGACCAAGCACGTGGTGGAGTTACAAAAACACACTGAAGACCTAGGCCAATCAACAGCGGCACCTATCACCACTTCAGCTCGTGTTGTAGCCTCTTCCTTCAGCTCACACACAGCTGGTTCGGCTTCCTCACAAGATCGCCATGGAAGAACCTCTGGCACTCTTGTCCAGAGACCCAGTGTAATTCCACCCACAGCACCACATTCTCAATCATCCTCACACTCCCAGCCCAGTCTACAGCCATCGATAGCACAGGCATGGGAGAAAGGGCGGCCATTCTCGGCAAACCACCCCTGAGCACAGGCTCTGGATGCTGGCATTGCAAAACTACTGTCACTTGAAATGCTATCATTCAGGCAGGTGGAGACTGACACCTTCAGTAACTTGATGGCATTGGCAGTCCCACAATATGATGTGCCCAGCCGCTTTTATTTCAGCAGGCAAGCCGTCCCTGCCCTGCAAAAGCATGTGGAGGGAAACATTAAACATGCTCTACTAAACGCCATCAGTAGTAAGGTCCATCTCACCACTGATGCGTGGACCAGTCACCATGGACAGGGACGATACCTTTCCCTCACTGTCCATTGGGTCAATGTTGTGGAGCCGGGTACAGATCTGGCGAGTGGCGCTGTACGTCTTCTGCCAACTCCAAGGATTACAGGAATCCAGTCTGTACACATTGCCTCCTCCTCATACTCCAGTTCCTCTGAATCATCGCTGCAGGAGCCGTCACGGTCTACCTCCACCTTGACCGATGAACGCTTACCTGTTACAACCGATATGAGCACAGCCGTGGCCAAACACCAACAGGCCATACTGAAATTAATTTCTTTGGGGAATCGAAGCCACACAGTGCAGGAGCTCTGGAATGCCATCAAGCAAGAGAGCGACGTGTGGTTTGTGCCAGCGAATCTCCAGCCAGTCATGGTAGTGTGTGACAATGGCCGAAATCTGGTGGCAGCTCTGGCCCTAGGCAACCTCACTCACATCCCATGTCTGACACATGTGCTCAACTTGGTCATGCAGAGTTTTTTGAGGGACTATCCTGATCTTGATGCACTGCTGCACAAGGTCCGCCTAGAGTGCACTCACTTGCAGCATTCCAGCATGGCAAGATCGCACCTTGCAGCTCTGCAGAACCGATTCCACCTTCCAGAACATCGCATCATACGTGATCTACCCGCCAAGTGGAATTTAACGTTAGCAGCCAGCAGTAAAGGAGTACCAACTGCATCATGCGCAAACAAGTCGCACTGCGCGCCGTTCACACTTCACAACCACTGAGTGGGCCACTATGAAGGACATCTGCCAGGTTTTGCGTGCCTTCGATGATTCCACGTGGATGGGGAGTGCAGATGATGCACTAGTCAGAATGACTGTCCCCCTTATCTGCCTGCTTGAAAAAACACTGCAAGTGCTAAGGGATGAGGTTGTGGAAGAGGTGGAGGATGAGTAGTCACAAATGCCATCTGCTTCTGGACAGTCTGCGCGACGTAGTTCCTCACAAAGGCCTAGGCAGGGGACCCTTTGTGAGGAGGATGAGGAGGAGTCAATGGAGGAGGAAGACATCTTTACAGAGGAGGGAGTTACACAATTCTCCAGCAGTCAGTATGTAGAGCGATGGTGGGGTGATACAGAGCAGGCAGAGATCATGCCTCAAGCAGGGGACAGCGTTACTTGGCAAGTTGGCAGTCTGCAGCACTTGGTTGATTTCATGCTGCAGTGCCTGAGAAACGACTGCAGCATCGCCCAAATTCTCAACACGGCTGATTATTGGGTGTACACTGTTGAGAATTCTGCTCTTGGGCTCCCTCTGGTGGTTATGAGTGGTAGTGCTGCTGTCTTTGGATCGCAGCATTTATCAGGTGTGTCCACTTATTGCAATTTGGACTGGGCTATTTAGTCTTGCTTGATCCTTTAGTCAGTGCCAGTTGTCCATTGTTTTTGGAGGATTCACATCCCTACCTGGTCTCTCCTGTTTTGCTGTTCTTTTCTACAAAGATAAGTTCTGGCTTTGTTTTTGCTGTCCACATGCTGTGGGCCTTATAGTTCTGTGCATTTTCATGTTTTGTCTTGTCCAGCTTGTCTGTGTAAGGATTTTTTGCAGCCAAGCTGTATCTCTGGAGATGCATATATATTCTCCATGTCTTTAGTCAGATGTGGAGATTTGTATTTTCTGTGGTGGATATTTTCTAGTGTTTTAATACTGACCGCATAGTACTCTGTCCTATTCTTTCTTTTTAGCTAGAAAGGCCTCCTTTGCTAAATCCTGATTTCTGTCTGCGTATGTCATTTCCCTCTCCTCTCACAGTCAATATTTGTGGGGGGCTGTCTATCCTTTGGGGATTTTCTCTGAGGCAAGATAGTTTTCCCGTTTCTATCTTTAGGGGAAGTTAGTCCTTAGTCTGTGTCGAGGTGTCTAGGGAGTGTTAGGTACATCCCACGGCTACTTCTAGTTGCGGTGCTAAGTTCAGGGTCTGCGGTAAGTACAGGTACCACCTTCTCCAGAGTAAGTTTAATGCTGCTCCTAGGCCACCAGATCATAACAGTACACCCTCCTAGATCCGCGCTACCGGGACAACGTACAAAGTCTCACAACACTGTTGAACGGGGAGCGTAAAATGCGGGAGTACCAAGACACACTGGTGCATTCCATCATCTTCTCCAGTCCAACTGAGAGCAGTGCTGCTAGTGCTTTACAAAGCAGCTCAGTGCGTCGAGGCTGTGGAGGAAGCTCAGCACAAACAGGGAGCAGAAGCAGTGCCTCAGCACAAGGCAATACCAGTATGGCCCAACTGTGGCAAAGTTTTGTGTGCCCGCCTCAAATGTCTACACCATCACAGACGGCTCCCATCAGCAGGAGGCAATGTTTCATTCAGATGGTGACAGACTATATGTCTTGCCCTCTCAGTGTACTTCCAGACAGCTTTTCCCCCTTCAAGTTTTAGGTCTCTAAGCTAGATACATGGCCAGAGCTTAGCCAGTATGCATTGGAGCTGCTGGCTTGCCCTGCTGCTAGTGTATTATCGGAAGGTGTCTTTAGTGCCGCAGGTGGTGTACTAACAGACCGTCGCATGCGACTATCCTCCGATAATGTTGACTGGCTTACTTTTCTGAAAATGAACCAGGCCTGGATCTCGCAGGAATTTGCCACTCTTCTTCCAGATTAAATACTTGGTTGGTAACAGTATCCAGGTCTCTTGTTGTGTTCATGTTTCTACCACCTGAATTGTAATCCCTGGGCTCTAACACTGCCAGTTGCTGCTCAGAAGTACCATCTACACAGTCAACACATGACCCAGTGTGTTATGGCTGGCAATCAGGCAATACAGCATGCAGTAATCAGCGCACATACAGAGATCTGGCAATAACCAAAAACAATAGGACGAGCTCTGAGATGTGGAATCTCTGTAGACTGCAGTACCTGATCTATCCTCACACAACTATAAGCAGCAGTGGATTGCGCCTATCACTACCTATGCAACTCGGCACTGCCTGAGGAGCTGACTAGCCTGAAGATAGAAATACAAGCCTGACTTACCTCAGAGAAATACCCCAAAGGAATAGGCAGCCCCCCACATATAATGACTGTTAGCAAGATGAAAAGACAAACGTAGGAATGAAATAGATTCAGCAAAGTGAGGCCCGATATTCTAGACAGAGCGAGGATAGCAAAGAGAACTATGCAGTCTACAAAAAACCCTAAAACGAAAACCACGCAAAGGGGCAAAAAGACCCACCGTGCCGAACTAACAGCACGGCGGTGCACCCCTTTGCTTCTCAGAGCTTCCAGCAAAAGTTAATAGCAAGCTGGACAGAAAAAACAGAAAACAAACTAGAAGCACTTATCTAGCAGAGCAGCAGGCCCAAGGAAAGATGCAGTAGCTCAGATCCAACACTGGAACATTGACAAGGAGCAAGGAAGACATACTCAGGTGGAGCTAAATAGCAAGGCAGCCAACGAGCTCACCAAAACACCTGAGGGAGGAAGCCCAGAGACTGCAATACCACTTGTGACCACAGAAGTGAACTCAGCCACAGAATTCACAACAGTACCCCCCCCTTGAGGAGGGGTCACCGAACCCTCACCAGAACCCCCAGGCCGACCAGGATGAGCCACATGAAAGGCACGAACAAGATCTGGGGCATGGACATCAGAGGCAAAAACCCAGGAATTATCTTCCTGAGCATAACCCTTCCATTTGACCAGATACTGGAGTTTCCGTCTAGAGACACGAGAATCCAAAATCTTCTCCACAATATACTCCAATTCCCCCTCCACCAAAACAGGGGCAGGAGGCTCCACAGATGGAACCATAGGTGCCACGTATCTCCTCAACAACGACCTATGGAATACATTATGTATGGAAAAGGAGTCTGGGAGAGTCAGACGAAAAGACACTGGATTGAGAATCTCAGAAATCCTATACGGACCAATAAAACGAGGTTTAAATTTAGGAGAGGAAACCTTCATAGGAATATGACGAGAAGATAACCAAACCAGATCCCCAACACGAAGTCGGGGTCCCACACGGCGTCTGCGATTAGCGAAAAGCTGAGCCTTCTCCTGGGACAAGGTCAAATTGTCCACTACCTGAGTCCAGATCTGCTGCAACCTGTCCACCACAGAATCCACACCAGGACAGTCCGAAGACTCAACCTGTCCTGAAGAGAAACGAGGATGGAACCCAGAATTGCAGAAAAATGGAGAGACCAAGGTAGCCGAGCTGGCCCGATTATTAAGGGCGAACTCAGCCAACGGCAAAAATGACACCCAATCATCCTGGTCAGCGGAAACAAAACATCTCAGATATGTTTCCAAGGTCTGATTGGTTCGTTCGGTCTGGCCGTTAGTCTGAGGATGGAAGGCCGAGGAGAAAGATAGGTCAATGCCCATCCTACCACAAAAGGCTCGCCAGAACCTCGAGACAAACTGGGAACCTCTGTCAGAAACAATATTCTCAGGAATGCCATGTAAACGAACCACATGCTGGAAGAACAAAGGCACCAAATCAGAGGAGGAAGGCAATTTAACCAAGGGCACCAGATGGACCATTTTAGAAAAGCGATCACAGACCACCCAAATGACCGACATTTTTTGAGAAACGGGAAGGTCAGAAATGAAATCCATCGAAATATGTGTCCAAGGCCTCTTCGGGACCGGCAAGGGCAAAAGCAACCCACTGGCACGTGAACAGCAGGGCTTAGCCCTAGCACAAATTCCACAGGACTGCACAAAAGCACGCACATCCCGTGACAGAGATGGCCACCAGAAGGATCTAGCAACCAACTCCCTGGTACCAAAGATTCCTGGATGACCGGCCAGCACCGAACAATGAAGTTCAGAGATAACTTTACTAGTCCACCTATCAGGGACGAACAGTTTCTCGGCCGGACAACGATCAGGTTTATTAGCCTGAAATTTCTGCAACACTCTCCGCAAATCAGGGGAGATGGCAGACACAATGACTCCTTCCTTGAGGATACTCGCCGGCTCAGATAACCCCGGAGAGTCGGGCACAAAACTCCTAGACAGAGCATCCGCCTTCACATTTTTAGAGCCCGGAAGGTATGAAATCACAAAATCAAAACGAGCAAAAAATAACGACCAACGGGCCTGTCTAGGATTCAAGCGCTTGGCAGACTCAAGATAAGTAAGGTTCTTATGATCAGTCAATAACACCACGCGATGCTTAGCACCCTCAAGCCAATGACGCCACTCCTCGAATGCCCACTTCATGGCCAGCAACTCTCGGTTGCCCACATCATAATTACGCTCAGCAGCAGAAAATTTCCTGGAAAAGAAAGCACATGGTTTGAACACTGAGCAACCAGAACCTCTCTGTGACAAAACCGCCCCTGCACCAATCTCAGAAGCATCAACCTCGACCTGGAACGGAAGAGAAACATCAGGTTGACAGAACACAGGGGCACAGCAAAAACGACGCTTCAACTCCTGAAAAGCTTCCACGGCAGCAGAAGACCAATTAACCAAATCAGCACCCTTCTTGGTCAAATCGGTCAATGGTCTGGCAATGCTAGAAAAATTACAGATGAAGCGACGATAAAAATTAGCAAAGCCCAGGAATTTCTGCAGACTTTTAAGAGATGTCGGCTGAGTCCAATCCTGGATGGCCTGAACCTTAACCGGATCCATCTCGATAGTAGAAGGGGAAAAGATGAACCCCAAAAATGAAACTTTCTGCACACCGAAGAGACAATTTGATCCCTTCACGAACAAGGAATTAGCACGCAGTACCTGGAAAACCATTCTGACTTGCTTCACATGAGACTCCCAATCATCTGAGAAGATCAAAATGTCATCCAAGTAAACAATCAAGAATTTATCCAGATACTCACGGAAAATGTCATGCATAAAAGACTGAAAAACAGATGGAGCATTGGCAAGTCCGAACGGCATCACCAGATACTCAAAATGACCCTCGGGCGTATTAAATGCCGTTTTCCATTCATCTCCCTGCCTGATTCTCACCAGATTATACGCACCACGAAGATCAATCTTAGTAAACCAACTAGCCCCCTTAATCCGAGCAAACAAGTCAGAAATCAATGGCAAGGGATACTGAAACTTAACAGTGATCTTATTAAGAAGGCGGTAATCAATACACGGTCTTAGCGAACCATCCTTCTTGGCTACAAAAAAGAACCCTGCTCCCAATGGTGACGACGATGGGCGAATATGTCCCTTCTCCAGGGACTCCTTCACATAACTGCGCATAGCGGTGTGTTCAGGTACGGACAAATTAAATAAACGACCCTTAGGGAATTTACTACCAGGAATCAAATCGATAGCACAATCACAATTCCTATGCGGAGGTAGGGCATCAGACTTGGACTCTTCAAATACATCCTGAAAGTCAGACAAGAACTCTGGGATGTCAGAAGGAATGGATGACGAAATAGACAAAAATGGAACATCACCATGTACTCCCTGACAACCCCAGCTGGTTACCGACATAGAGTTCCAATCCAATACTGGATTATGGGTTTGTAGCCATGGCAACCCCAACACGACCACATCATGCAAATTATGCAGTACCAGAAAGCGAATAACTTCCTGATGTGCAGGAGCCATGCACATGGTCAGCTGGGCCCAGTACTGAGGCTTATTCTTGGCCAAAGGTGTAGCATCAATTCCTCTCAACGGAATAGGACACCGCAAAGGCTCCAAGAAAAATCCACAACGTTTAGCATAATCCAAATCCATCAGATTCAGGGCAGCGCCTGAATCCACAAACGCCATGACAGAATACGATGACAAAGAGCACATTAAGGTAATGGACAAAAGGAATTTGGACTGTACAGTACCAATAACGGCAGAGCTATCGAACCGCCTAGTGCGTTTAGGACAATTAGAAATAGCATGAGTAGAATCACCACAATAGAAACACAGTCTGTTCAGACGTCTGTGTTCTTGCCGTTCTACTTTAGTCATAGTCCTGTCGCACTGCATAGGCTCAGGTTTACTCTCAGACAATACCGCCAGATGGTGCACAGATTTACGCTCGCGCAAGCGACGACCGATCTGAATGGCCAAGGACATAGACTCATTCAAACCAGCAGGCATAGGAAATCCCACCATTACATCCTTAAGAGCTTCAGAGAGACCCTTTCTGAACAAAGCCGCTAGTGCAGATTTATTCCACAGAGTGAGTACTGACCACTTCCTAAATTTCTGACAATATACTTCTACATCATCCTGACCCTGGCATAAAGCCAGCAGATTTTTCTCAGCCTGATCCACTGAATTAGGCTCATCGTAAAGCAATCCCAGCGCCTGGAAAAATGCATCAACATTACTCAATGCAGAATCTCCTGGTGCAAGAGAAAACGCCCAGTCCTGTGGGTCGCCGCGCAAAAAAGAAATAATAATCAAAACCTGTTGAATAGGATTACCAGAAGAATGAGGTTTCAAGGCCAAAAATAGCTTACAATTATTTCTGAAGCTCAGGAACTTAGTTCTGTCACCAAAAAACAAATCAGGAATCGGAATTCTTGGTTCTAGCATCGATTTCTGATCAATAGTATCTTGAATCTTTTGTACATTTACAACGAGATTATCCATTGAGGAGCACAGAGCCTGAATATCCATGTCCACAGCTGTGTCCTGAAGCACTCTAATGTCTAGGGGAAAAAAAAGACTGAAGACAGAGCTAAGAAAAAAAAATGATGTCAGGATTTCTTTTTTCCCTCTATTGGGAATCATTGGTGTGGCTCCTTGTACTGTTCTGGCTGGCAATCAGGCAACACAGCGTGCAGTAATCAGCGCACATACAGAGATCTGGCAATAACCAAAAACAATAGGACGAGCTCTGAGATGTGGAATCTCTGTAGACTGCAGTACCTGATCTATCCTCACACAACTATAAGCAGCAGTGGATTGCGCCTATCACTACCTATGCAACTCGGCACTGCCTGAGGAGCTGACTAGCCTGAAGATAGAAATACAAGCCTGACTTACCTCAGAGAAATACCCCAAAGGAATAGGCAGCCCCCCACATATAATGACTGTTAGCAAGATGAAAAGACAAACGTAGGAATGAAATAGATTCAGCAAAGTGAGGCCCGATATTCTAGACAGAGCGAGGATAGCAAAGAGAACTATGCAGTCTACAAAAAACCCTAAAACGAAAACCACGCAAAGGGGCAAAAAGACCCACCGTGCCGAACTAACAGCACGGCGGTGCACCCCTTTGCTTCTCAGAGCTTCCAGCAAAAGTTAATAGCAAGCTGGACAGAAAAAACAGAAAACAAACTAGAAGCACTTATCTAGCAGAGCAGCAGGCCCAAGGAAAGATGCAGTAGCTCAGATCCAACACTGGAACATTGACAAGGAGCAAGGAAGACAGACTCAGGTGGAGCTAAATAGCAAGGCAGCCAACGAGCTCACCAAAACACCTGAGGGAGGAAGCCCAGAGACTGCAATACCACTTGTGACCACAGAAGTGAACTCAGCCACAGAATTCACAACACCAGTGTTATTGGGTTTCAGTAACGTCAGCTGATCCCCTGCTGTGTATCTAGCAATTGCTCCTGCTTCCTCCACACTCACACTACTAGGGTTGAGCGACCTTGACTTTTTTAGGGTCGAGCCGGGTTTCGCGAAACCCGACTATCTCAAAAGTCGAGTCGAGTGAAATCGGCCGATTATGGCGAAAAGTCGAGGATCGACCGAAACACGAAACCCAATGCAAAGGCAATGGGATTTTTTTTTTTTTCCTCTCTCTCTCTCTCTCTCTCTCTCTCCCCTCCGTCCGTCCCTGAACTGAAAAGCTGGTGTTACACAGTGCAAATCGCTACAGCGCACAAGCGACAACATGGCGATAGGCGTCCACACCCCTAAGACCTATGTCATCACTCTGCCCACGCCCCTTCATTGGCTGAAAAAAATGGCGCCAAGCGCGTCATACGAAACGCGACTTTTGCGCGATAGTCGCGTACCGCATGGCCGACCCCACACAGGGATCGGGTCGGGTTTCATGAAACCCGACTTTGCCAAAAGTCGGCGACTTTTGAAAATGAACGATCCGTTTCGCTCAACCCTACACACTACTACAGAAATTAAAGGGAACCGTTCCCTCCCACAGGCGTTTGTAACTGAAAGAGCCACCTTATGCAGCACAAATGCTGCACCAGGAAAAGGTGGCTCTTTTAGTTTTGCTCCTTGTACACACTGAACTTAACTCTTATAAAATATGTGTCCTCTCATACCGTGAAACCATCCCGGAGTTGGGACTTTCCTTTGTAATGAGACGCAGGGCAGCCGCCATTCATATCCCCTTGGCGCTGGGCGCCGTCCCCTCAGCGTTGTTTGAATCTGTCCCGGAGCCTCGCTGTTATGTTAAACCTTGGGCATGCGCAGTTAGCGCTGCCCGTCTTCTGACATCATTTGATGTCAGGCTGACTGCTCCTGTGCGGTCGCACTGCCCGAGATCCCGCCCGCAGTGTCTTCTGATTTGTTCATACTGCGGGGATGGGATTCATGGCCATGCACTGTGCATATCTTTGCCTGTCACTCATCTCCTTCTGCCTTCTTCACACTGTGCGCCGTTAGCTGATCCCTAATCACATTCCATGGCCGTGACGCCGCACAGTCTGAAGAAGGCGTAGGGAGATGAGTGAGAGCCTGAGGCGAAGTCAGCCTGACAACAAATGATGTCTGAAGACGGGCAGCACTAACTGCGCATGGCCAAGGGATAACATAACATCGCAGGCTCCGTGACAGATTCAAACAATGCTGAGGAGGTGGCGCATGGCGCCAAGGGGGTGTGAATGATGGCTGTGCTGCGTCTCATTAAGATGGAAAGTCTGCGCCTCTGGGACCGTTTCAGGGTATGGGGGGACACATTTTATAAGTGTTAACTTCAGCATGTGTAGGGAGCATAATTAAAAGAGCCACCTTTTCCTTGTGCAGCATTAGTGCTGCACAAGGTGGATCTTTTAGTTGCAAACACCTTTTCAACTTGCTCCAATTAGGCCTCAGCCTATACTCTGCTTCTCCTGCATTCCCTGGGCTCCAACACCACCAGTTGCTGCTCAGAAGTGTCTTTGGCACTGGTACTTCCTCCTGCCCAGCCCAGTTCCAGCACACCAGCTTTTTCTGGGTAGTGTCAAGGTCACTTTGCCTCCAATACACTGTCCTGTCGTGTTGCGGTCTGGTTAGCCGACTCTATGGTGCCTGCAGTTTAGGTGCTTCTTATGTGGGCTGTGGGAACTGGCAATGAAGGCTGGTTCCGTTGTGCCAATAGGACAAGCTCCCCTTGTAGGACTGTGGGTTTTCGGTAACTAAGGCGGCTCACAGCCTAGCAATTTTTTTTTCATCCTGTGGACCTTCTGCTATCTATCTGAGTTCCAGCACCATTAGCTGGTTCTTAGGAACACAAGCTTGAATAGGTCCCCCTGGTGCCAGTACCGTCAGCTGGTTCCGGGCAGAGCCTTTGGCTTACGTGGCTCCTTCTGGGTATCCGAGTTCCACCAACATCAGGTGGTCCTTGGTAGTGCTTTATGGCACGGGTACCTCCTGTTTAGTAACCGGGTTCCAGTAACGTCAGCTGGTCCTTGGTAGTTCCATTGGCTCTTGTACCTTCGGCTAGCCATCCGGGTTCCAGTACCGTCAGCTGGTTCTCGGTAGTGTCTCAGCCTTCTTATACCTACTGCTACATTTCCAAGTTCAAGACCCTAAAGACGACGACCCTGAAGACCACCCCAATGACGATGACGACCCCGGAGATGACGACCCCGGAGACGACGACCCTGAAAACCACCCCGAAGAAGACGACGACCCTGGAGACGCCAACCCTGGAGACGACGACCCTGAAGAGCGAGAAGCAGAAGAACAAGAAGCTGCAGAACAAAAAGCGGAAGAACATTAAGCATAAGACCAGAAATTAGAGCAAAAGATATTTGTTATAGACCTGGTGGTTAGGAGCACCCGGAACGACCTGAAGGTTAAACTCACACAGGACAAGCTCTGGGAAGTGGGAGCTCTGCTGACCGCAACCCCTAATCCTATCACACAACTAGAAATAGCCGTGGAGCGTACCTAACATGACCTAGACGCCTCTTCACAGCCTAAGAGCTAACTAGCCCTAAAGATAGAAAATAAAGCCTACCTTGCCTCAGAGAAATTCCCCAAAGAAAAAGGCAGCCCCCCACATATATTAACTGTGAGTTAAGATGAAAGTCACAAACACAGAAATGAAACAGGTTTCAGCAAAGGGAGGCCAGACTTACTAAACAGACTGAGGATAGGAAAGGTATCTTTGCGGTCAGCACAAAAACTACAAAAAGACCACTCTGCATCCCAGAGCTTCCAGCTAGCAAGGAAAATCATGATAGCCAACTGGACAAGGAAACAATGAACAAATAATTAACTAGCAGGGACTTAGCTTCTGCTGGAGTAGACAGGTCACCTTCAAGCCAATGTCGCCACTCCTCGAATGCCCACTTCATGGCCAACAACTCTCGATTGCCAACATCATAATTGCGCTCAGCAGGCGAGAATTTTCTAGAAAAGAAGGCACATGGTTTCATCACCGAGCCATCAGAACTTCTTTGTGACAAAACAGCCCCTGCTCCAATCTCAGAAGCATCAACCTCGACCTGAAGCGGGAGCGAAACATCTGGCTGGCACAACACAGGGGCAGAAGCAAAACGACGCTTCAACTCCTGAAAAGCCTCTACAGCCGCAGAGGACCAATTGACCACATCAGCACCTTTCTTGGTCAAATCAGTCAACGGTTAAGCAACACTAGAAAAATTAGCGATGAAGCGACGGTAAAAATTAGCAAAGCCCAGGAACTTCTGCAGGCTCTTCACAGATGTCGGCTGAGTCCAATCATAAATGGCCTGAACTTTAACAGGGTCCATCTCGATAGTAGAAGGGGAAAAAATGAAACCCAAAAATGAAAACTTCTGAACCCCAAAGAGACATTTCGACCCCTTCACAAACAAGGAATTCGCACAAAGGATCTGGAACACCATTCTGACCTGCTTCACATGAGACTCCCAATCATCCGAAAAGACCAAAATATCATCCAAATATACAATCATGAATCTATCCAGGTGCTCTCGGAAGATGTCATGCATAAAGGACTGAAACACAGATGGAGCATTAGAAAGCCCGAATGGCATAACCAGGTACTCAAAATGGCCCTCGGGCGTATTAAATGCTGTTTTCCATTCATCGCCCTGTTTAATACGCACAAGATTATACGCCCCTCGAAGATCTATCTTGGTGAACCAACTAGCCCCCTTAATCCGAGCAAACAAATCAGACAGCAGCGGCAAAGGGTACTGAAATTTGACTGTGATTTTATTAAGAAGGCGGTAATCAATACAAGGTCTCAAAGAGCCATCCTTCTTGGCCACCCTGCTCCTAACGGTGATGACGACGGGCGAATATGACCTTTCTCCAAGGATTCCTTTATATAACTCCGCATAGCGGCGTGCTCTGGCACAGATAAATTAAACAGTCGGCCCTTAGGAAACTTACTACCAGGAATCAAATTAATAGCACAATCGCAATCCCTATGAGGAGGTAAGGCACCGGATTTGGGCTCTTCAAATACATCCCGGTAATCTGACAAAAACTCAGGGACTTCAGAAGGAGTGGAAGGGGAAATTGACAGCAATGGAACATCACCATGTACCCCCTGACAACCGCAGCCGGACACAGACATAGATTTCCAATCCAATACTGGATTATGGACCTGTAGCCATGGTAACCCCAAAACGACCACATCATGCAGATTATGCAACACCAAAAAGCGAATATCCTCCTGATGTGCAGGAGCCATGCACATGGTCAATTGAGTCCAGTACTGAGGCTTATTCTTGGCCAAAGGGGTAGCATCAATTCCTCTCAATGGAATAGGATACTGCAAGGGCTCCAAGAAAAAACCACAGCGCCTGGCAAACTCCAAGTCCATCAAATTCAGGGCAGCGCCTGAATCCACAAATGCCATAACAGAATAGGACGACAGAGAGCAAATCAGAGTAACGGACAAAAGAAATTTAGACTGTACCGTACCAATGGTGGCAGACTTAGCGAACCGCTTAGTGCGCTTAGGACAATCGGAGATAGCATGAGTGGATTCACCACAGTAAAAACACAGCCCATTCCGACGTCTGTGTTCTTGCCGTTCAGCTCTGGTCAAAGTCCTATCACATTGCATAGGCTCAGGCCTATGCTCAGAGAATACCGCCAAATGGTGCACAGCTTTGCGCTCACGCAAGCGCCGATCGATCTGAATGGCCAAGGACATAGACTCATTCAGACCAGCAGGCGTGGGAAATCCCACCATGACATCCTTAAGGGCTTCAGAAAGACCCTTTCTGAAAATTGCCGCCAGGGCACACTCATTCCACTGAGTAAGCACAGACCACTTTCTAAACTTCTGACAGTACACCTCCGCTTCATCCTGACCATGACACAAAGCCATCAAGATTTTCTCTGCCTGATCCACTGAATTTGGTTCATCATAAAGCAATCCAAGCGCCAGAAAAAACGCATCTACATTCCGCAATGCAGGATCTCCTGGCGCAAGGGAAAATGCCCAGTCTTGAGGGTCACCACGCAACAAAGAAATAATGATTTTTACTTGTTGAAAGGGGTCACCAGAGGAGCGGGGTTTCAAAGCTAGAAACAGTTTACAATTATTTTTGAAATTCAGGAACTTAGATCTATCTCCAGAAAACAAATCAGGAAATGGAATTCTAGGCTCTAACATCGGATTCTGAACCATAAAATCTTGAATGTTTTGTACCCTTGCAGTGAGATGATCCACACAAGAGGACAGACCTTGTATGTCCATATCTACACCTGTGTCCTGAACCACCCAGAGGTTAAGGGGAAAAGAAAGACAGAAAACACTGGAGAGAAAAAAAAATGGTCTCAGAACTTCTCTTATCCCTCTATTGAGATGCATTAATACTTTGGCCAGCTGTACTGTTATGGACCTGGTGGTTAGGAGCACCCGGAACGACCTGAAGGTTAAACTCACACAGGACAAGCTCTGGGAAGTGGGAGCTCTGCTGACCGCAACCCCTAATCCTATCACACAACTAGAAATAGCCGTGGAGCGTACCTAACACGACCTAGACGCCTCTTCACAGCCTAAGAGCTAACTAGCCCTAAAGATAGAAAATAAATCCTACCTTGCCTCAGAGAAATTCCCCAAAGGAAAAGGCAGCCCCCCACATACAGGTCCTTCTCAAAAAATTAGCATATAGTGTTAAATTTCATTATTTACCATAATGTAATGATTACAATTAAACTTTCATATATTATAGATTCATTATCCACCAACTGAAATTTGTCAGGTCTTTTATTGTTTTAATACTGATGATTTTGGCATACAACTCCTGATAACCCAAAAAACCTGTCTCAGTAAATTAGCATATCAAGAAAAGGTTCTCTAAACGACCTATTACCCTAATCTTCTGAATCAACTAATTAACTCTAAACACATGCAAAAGATACCTGAGGCTTTTATAAACTCCCTGCCTGGTTCATTACTCAAAACCCCCATCATGGGTAAGACTAGCGACCTGACAGATGTCAAGAAGGCCATCATTGACACCCTCAAGCAAGAGGGTAAGACCCAGAAAGAAATTTCTCAACAAATAGGCTGTTCCCAGAGTGCTGTACACTGTACAATGTGGCAGAAAACGCTGTACAACTAGAAGAGGAGACCGGACCCTGAGGAAGATTGTGGAGAAGGACCGATTCCAGACCTTGGGGAACCTGAGGAAGCAGTGGACTGAGTCTGGTGTGGAAACATCCAGAGCCACCGTTCACAGGCGTGTGCAGGAAATGGGCTACAGGTGCCGCATTCCCCAGGTAAAGCCACTTTTGAACCATAAACAGCGGCAGAGGCGCCTGACCTGGGCTACAGAGAAGCAGCACTGGACTGTTGCTAAGTGGTCCCAAGTACTTTTTTCTGATGAAAGCAAATTTTGCATGTCATTCGGAAATCAAGGTGCCAGAGTCTGGAGGAAGACTGGGGAGAAGGAAATGCCAAAATGCCTGAAGTCCAGTGTCAAGTACCCACAGTCAGTGATGGTGTGGGGTGCCATGTCAGCTGCTGGTGTTGGTCCACTGTGTTTCATCAAGGGCAGGGTCAATGCAGCTAGCTATCAGGAGATTTTGGAGCACTTCATGCTTCCATCGGCTGAAATGCTTTATGGAGATGAAGATTTCATTTTTCAGCACGACCTGGCACCTGCTCACAGTGCCAAAACCACTGGTAAATGGTTTACTGACCATGGTATTACTGTGCTCAATTGGCCTGCCAACTCTCCTGACCTGAACCCCATAGAGAATCTGTGGGATATTGTGAAGAGAAAGTTGAGAGACGCAAGACCCAACACTCTGGATGAGCTTAAGGCCGCTATTGAAGCATCCTGGGCCTCCATAACATCTCAGCAGTGTCACAGGCTGATTGCCTCCATGCCACGCCGCATTGAAGCAGTCATTTCTGCCAAAGGATTCCCGACCAAGTATTGAGTGCATAACTGAACATTATTATTTGATGGTTTTTTTGTTTGTTATTAAAAAACACTTTTATTTGATTGGATGGGTGAAATATGCTAATTTATTGAGACAGGTTTTTTGGGTTATCAGGAGTTGTATGCCAAAATCATCAGTATTAAAACAATAAAAGACCTGACAAATTTCAGTTGGTGGATAATGAATCTATAATATATGAAAGTTAATTGTAATCATTACATTATGGTAAATAATGAAATTTAACACTATATGCTAATTTTTTGAGAAGGACCTGTATATTAACTGTGAATTAAGATGAAAGTCACAAACACAGAAATGAAACAGGTTTCAGCAAAGGGAGGCCAGACTTACTAAACAGACTGAAGATAGGAATGGTATCTTTGCGGTCAGCACAAAAACTACAAAAAGACCATGCAGAGTGTGCAAAAAGACCTCCGCACCGACTCACGGTACGGAGGTGCCACTCTGCATCCCAGAGCTTCCAGCTAGCAAGGAAAAATCATGATAGCCAACTGGACAAGGAAACAATGAACAAATAATTAACTAGCAGGGACTTAGCTTCTGCTGGAGTAGACAGGTCACCAGAAAGATCCAAGAGCGAACTGAACCAGTACAAGAACATTGACAGCTGGCATGGAGTAATGATCTGAGTGGAATTAAATAGAGCAGCCAGCCAAAGAATAACCTACGTCACCTGTGGAAGGAACCTCAGAAGCAGCAGCTCCACTCACAGCCACCAGAGGGAGTCCATGGACAGAACTCGCCGAAGTACCATTCATGACCACAGGAGGGAGTTCGATAACAGAATTCACAACAGATATTATCTAAATTATAAGCAGAAGAAGACTAAGCAGTGTATGGGGGTGAGTCCCTTCCTCCCCGTGGTGCCCCTGGAAAAAACCTGCTGCTGCAGGCCAAACTGAACACGGACAAATCCTGTTGTAAATCTTTTGTGACAGGCAGAACAGAAGGTGTAATCTTCAGGCTGGAGTCACACTCAGCGTAAGACAATACGGCACGTATTCTATGTCAGTAATACGCGCGTAATACGCCAAAATGTCCCAGAAATCTATTTCCGTATTTAATGCGTAGCCTAGGTGTGGTCGCGTTATTTGCGCATGTGCTGTTGCGTGTGTAATCCGTATGTGATCCGTATGGCGTATTTTTCACGCAGCATCACAAAATGGACATTTAACGGTTTTCTGGCCTGCAAAACATTTAAATCATCTTTAACAACACTATTTAAGCCCTCTACAACAGGTGGAACCCTCCCATGTGCCCTATTTGTTCTGGAGCTTCTTTTGGCTGTGTTGCTTTCACCTTACAAACATGTCTGACCATGTGTATTTAAGCACAACTCAGCGGGTGTTACTTCACTGGGTGTTGTCACGTCGCTTTGGACAGCCATATCCGGTCAATGTTGATCCGCGAAGGAGGGGACGAAGATTGTGGGTGCATCCTCTATTGACCCAACGCCAGAGTAAAGGACATTTTCAGAGGCTATATTCAGCTTTGAGGTCACATCCTGCCAAGTTTTACCTGTATAGTCGCATGACCATCAGGACTTTTGATATGTTGTTGGAGATCTTACGTCCTGGGCTCACCTATCAGGACACAAGGATGAGAAAAGCCATCTCTGCTGAGGAGCGTCTGCTCCTAACCTTACGGTATGTATTCAACATTCTCACATACTGTATGTTGATGATATTTTTTTCTATGTGTTGGCTTCTAGTAGGTTTCTGTAAGTTTATGTTGACATTATGGCCCAAGCACATCAAAAAAACTGTGGTTAATGTTGTATGAAACTAACCATGGGAATTTGAAAATTTTAGATTGGACATAAAGTCTGTGTAAATATACTATACACTTGTGCTTCTTCAAGTTTTCTTTGTACTCATGTTTAATATTTTTTTTTTATTTTGTTTTCTTTCAGCTTCCTGGCCACAGGCTTGTCCTATGCGGGACAACACTTGGAGTTCCTTATTGGGCGTTCTACAATTTCAGGCGTTGTTCGTAAAACCTGTTTCCAAATATGGGAGAAACTTCATGATGTGGTTATGCCCGAGCCCAAACAGGAGGATTGGCTAAAAATCGCCAGTGGTTTCAAAGACACTTGTGACTTCCCTAACTACATTGGAGCTGTGGATGGGAAAAATATTAGGGTGCGTAAGCCGCCGAACTCTGGTTCCCAATTCTACAATTATAAGCAGTTTTTCTCTGTAGTTCTGTTAGCTGTTGCTGACAGTAACTATCGGTTTATAATTGTAGACATTGGGGCCTATGGGCGAACTGGAGACTGTAGGGTCTTCAATGCGTCCATAATGGGTCGGCGGCTTCGTGACAACCAGCTAAACCTCCCACCACCACAACAACTCCCAGGATCCAATGCGGAAGCAGTGCCTTTTGTTTTGGTTGGAGATGAGGCTTTCCAACTTACGAGGCATGTCATGAGGCCTTATCCCAGGCGCAACCTGGACCACCGGCGGAGGGTCTTAAATCTGAGACTTTCCAGGGCGTGGAGACTGGTGGAATGTGCCTTTGGGATTCTTGTTGCCAAATGGCGTGTTCTTCAGTCTGCCATTCAGCTAGGTGAGGCTACAATCAATTAAGTTATCAAAGCCTGTGTTATTTTACATAATTTTACACGCATACATGATTGTTCCTCACCCAATATTGATGTTAACCTCATGAACAATGTTATTCTGCCTACCCCATATGTCCCGCGTCGTCCCCTTTCTGGCCTCAAAGTTCGGGATGTTTTCACCAATTATTTTTTGAGTCCTCAAGGTGCTACTCCCTGGCAAGAATATGCAATTTAGTATGTTTAGTTTTCTATCTAAAATCTTTTGATTACCATTTTCAAAAATCAGTCTTTTGTATTTCTTAAATTTTCATATGGTTATGATTCTATCATGTGTGTGTGATGAAATAATGAATTGTCCACAACCAGATGTTGCTTTTTTGCAAAATACTTTTAACTTAAAACAAAATTTGAGTGTTGGTTATTGTTTTATCACAACCTTTTTTTGAACAAATATTTTCATTACCCTTTTTTTGGGGCCAATATAAACATACTACATCAGCAGCATTACAAAGTGCTATGTCAGCACAAACAACCTCAAGATTGTATAAAAAAAAAAAAAAAATAATAAAATGTAAAATCAAAATAAAAAAACCAAACAAAACAAAAATAAAAAATCACAAGTCTTAGTAGGTAGGTGGTGGAGATGTGGATTGCTCTGGGTCCTCATCAGGTGGCCTTTGTAGGCCCAATTGTCCTGCACCCTGTGAGGATGTGGTAGTGGCTGGAGGAACATTATGCCTGGGATGATGCTGGACAGTTGGCATATTTTGGAAAGGATTTCTAGGTAACTCCTGATGTTGCTGAACATATGGCCTGGAATCATACCTCAAACCAAAATGGCCATATTGTCCAAACCCAGGTTGGGACCAGCCTCCAGCACTGGGTGTGGACAAGTGGCCATATTGGGATGGTTGACGATATCCGGCCATATGGTACTGAGGTTGCCATGGTGGGTTGGGTGTGGGTTGTGGTTGAGGTGTTGGCTGACGTGGAGGGGGTGCTTCAGATCCCTCATGAGCATGCATGCCTTGTAATCTCTGAGGCCAAAGGATATTTTGAGGTGACATCTGCCACTGTTCAATAAATTCCATAAGTTGGTATGGGTTATTTGGGGGGTGCATGCATCAATCAGGATCTGAATGCACCCTCTCACACGAAGCCTCAACTCACGTTCTATTGGCCTTAAATACCGGGCAAGGCTCCTGGTAAAGCCCTCCTCCCCATCATCCTCACGAACCCTTGCCAGATAGTTCATCACACCAGCATCCACGTTTCTCCGGCTTTGGATAAGCTCTCTCCTGCGGCGAGCACGCTGTGAAAAGACTGCAGCCTGTGGTGAGCGCTCTAGGGCAACAGTAGGACTGCTGCTGTTTCCAGGGTCATCCTGGCTAGGTGGTGGTGGTGCTGCTGCTGCTGATGATGATGACAACTGTGGGGCCTCTTGCTGTTGTTCTGGCTCTGCTGGAGCTGGCTGGCCAGATGAGGAGGATCCTTGAGGGATGGAGCCTGAGGGAGCAGAAGATGGACCAGCCACCTCTTCGCCTTCACCCACTGGGTCTATGACCAATTCTGAGTCAGACCCTGTCTCCCTGTCAGTGAGGTTGAACTGTGTTCTGTAAAGAAAAATGTTTTTGAGTACAAATGTTTATGTTTTATTAATTTAAAAAGGGGTTGTGATGTTTGTACTTACGGCCTGAGGTCCATGCTGGGGTTCAAAAAAGTGAGCCTGTCAAAATAAATATGTTTTTTTTTTTTCTTGGGAGGTGCACTTGCCCCACTCTTCTCCCACTGCTGCCTCTCCCTCCTATATTGGTCGCGGATGCTCCGCCATCTGGTTGTAACATCACCCACTGAAACAACAAATATTACACACATTGATTAGGCCATTATGCAGAGTGGTCTCACAAGGTGTAATTGACTACACAAATTTTATTTTAGCATAGGAATATGCATTTGTAGAAGACATTTATTAGTTAATTTGAAAACATAAGACAATTCTAAAGTAAGGCCACAAGGACAGAGTCCGCTACCCTTTATCCTAGAAAGAACAATTACTTGCAAACAATGTTAGTAAGGGACATCTGTTAAAAACATTATTGAAATCCGTTTATCATATACTACACCATGTACGTACTGGTGTGCTGTAAATTAATTTTAGTATTCATTAATAAATTCATTTTTTAAAATTCAAAGTACTAAGGTCCTGCTGTTTAACAAGAACATTAAAGTTCAAACATGAGTGTACTTACTTATTTGCCGCTGTGCCGCACGTGGCTGCTGCTCATAATTTGGGAAGAGTGACCCACACACACTCCTCCATGCTGCCTCTTTTTGTGCCCTATTGGCATAGTTGGGATCCCTCTGATCCCAGATAACAGGCCTTTCTTGCACCAATATGATGAGGAGATCAACATTTATGATGTGTGCCATCTTGAAGATCTCACTCCGTGGAGGCGTGCAGCAGACTTCCGGGTTCACTGTCTGGCTTTTTCAGCTAATTAGCATGTCTCACCTGCCTGATTGAGGCCTTTGGACATTTCCGGACATCTGCCAGTGAGTAGCGTATTTCTCGCAAGTCACACGCATGGTCCGTATGCATTCCGCATTTTACGCTCCCCCATAGACTTTCATTGGCATATTATTCGCGCAATACGCTGACAAACGCAGCAAGCTGCGATTTGTTATGGCCGTAGAAAGCCGTATAATACGGATCCGTAATATACAGCTGATAGGAGCAGACCCATTGACAATAATTGTGCCGTTTGTTTTGCGAGTTTTACGGACGTATTTTCTGCGCTCTTACGTCCGTAAAACTTGCTAGTGTGACTCCAGCCTCAAACTTTTATAGATAACAACTACAGGAAGGCCTGGCTGTCACAAATAAAAATATGATGAAGAAGAAGAATATGAAGAAGATGAAGAAGTTGATTATAAAGAAGAATAATAGTTGAATAAAAAGAATATGAAGAATGTAAAAAAAAGAATAATACGAAGAAGGTGAAGAAGAAGAAGATGAATAAGGTGAAGGAGAAGTTGATGAAAAAGATGATGCTGCTGAGGATGATGAAGAAGAAAGTGTGGGAGAAGTTAAAGGTGAACAGCATGCAAGTAGTGAAACATAAATATCTGACTAAATATAAAAACATAAATATAAAAAATCGTAACATAGTCAATAGCTTTGTAACTCCGAACGTCTTAAAAAAAAATTAATTCCTGCCATTCCATTTGATTGGGCTAATCCTCTATGACATTAATGTCTCCTCCACCACCCCCAATACATCCTACATTATTCTTAGTTGTTTTCCTTCATGCAGAAATAACCTACAAGGAAAGAAAGGGTTCATTTTAATTCCGATATTTTTGTCCCATTGACTTGCATTGGTATCGGGTTATCGGTATCGGCGATATCCGATATTTTTTGAATATCGTCCGATCCAATCCGATACCGATACTTCTGGATATTGGAAGGTATCGCTCAACACTAGTTACTAGAACAGTTTGCAGAATCCATATACAGAGCCCTTAATTGCTAGAAGAGCAGAATCCCACTCAAGTGACCCCATTTTGGAAATTATCCCCCTTGGGGAATTTGTCTACAGGTGTAGTGATGATTTTGACTCCATGGGTTTTTTTTTCCAGAAACAGGCAGCAATGAATGTTGCAGAGTGAAAATTGCAAACTGTTGTTGTAATGACAAGTACACTGTAGTGACCAGTACGTTGCAGTCACCAGTACGTAGCAGTCACCAGTACATTATGCTCAGCCCATACTTGGAGGCAGGCACTCATAAGTTAGGTGGGCTATCATCGCTTAAGAAATGACAAGTATGACCACTATATGTGGTTTAGGTACACTGTGGGGCTCAGAAGGGAGGGGGCATTTGGATTTGGGAGCGGAGAATTTACTGAATTTCTTTTGGCAGATGAGGAGCCATTTCGCTTTTCCAAAGCCTTTTCCAGCAACTTGGAAGCCCCCTATATTTCCATTAACAGATGACAGACCTGAGTGAGGGCTTGCTTTTTTGTGGATTGAGTGAAAGCTTTTATTGGGAAAATTTTACATAATATTTGGGATCATATTTATCCTGTACTCTACTATTTACGCTGACCACTTACTTTGGTGTTTCCATCTAAGTCTCTGAGTGACGTGATTCAGATGAAGCCCCCGTGGGATCCATTCACAATAATGAAGCAGCAGAGTTACTCTGGACTCCGTCTGACCTCTGTTCAGGGGTGTCATTTTCAGACGTGCACAAAACTGTGGGGATATCACATTTATTGCAATCCTAAATAAAAAAAAAGGACACTGCCGGATCAAAGGTCAGATGGCGTCCACAGTGCCTCCATCTGCCTCATTATAGGGAATCTTTTGAAGAAGTTCTATCTAAATCACGTATTTCAGAGATTTACACTAACTCAGTGCAAGCGCTCAGCACAGAGTGCAGGATAAATGTCTGCCAAGCCTTACTTGACGAATTGGTTTTATTTATTTTCTATGACTTTCCTTGGGTGGTATAAGTGACTATTACAACTTTATTCTTCGAGTTAGTGTGATTACAGCGTTACCAGTTTTATATCAGGTTTTTATGTTTGGCTGCTGTCACACACTAAAAGACACTTTTTATTGCAAAAAAACAGTTTTTGCATATGACTATTTTGAGAGCTATAATTTTTTCCATATTTTAGCCCATAGAGTCAAGTTGACATTTTTATCGGTACCATTTTCGGGCAAGTTACATTCTTTGATCGCTTTCTATTCTGATTTTAGGGAGGCAGAATGAACAAAAAACAGCAATTCAGGATTTTTTTGGGGGGGTTATGCCGTTCCGTGTGTGGTAAAATTGATAAGGCAGTTTTTTTGGGGGGGTCAGTATGATTACAGCCATACCACATTTATATTTTTTTATGTTTTGGCTTGACAGAATAAAAATTATTTAATTGAAAAATAATTATTTTTTAATCGCTTTATTCTGAGAGCTATAACTTTTTTAATTTTTTGCTCATGGACCTTTATGGTGGCTTGATTTTTGTGGGACAAGATGATGTTTTCAGCGGTACCATCTTTATTTATATGCGTCTTTTTGATCACGTTTTGTTCCACTTTTTGCTCAGCAGTATGATACTAAAGCATTACCTTTTGCTCTGCCTTGTTCTTTAACTAGGGGTTAACTAGTGGGACAGTTTATAGGTTGGATCATTGCGGACGCAGCGATACCAATTATGTGGACTTTTATTGTTTATATTTTTTAATACAAATATTTAGATATTTATGGATGCAATATATTTAGATTTTTTAAATATTATTTCAGATTAAAAAAAATAATTTTACAGTGATTAAAAAAAAAAAGTTCACTTTTTTATTTTGTCCCACTATGAGACTATCATTTTTTGCAGGCTGATTGCTTGTACAACATGGGGATGCAGCAGCATCTCTGTGCTTGTGCTGTACAAACTGTCAGCTTTGCACTGACAGAGAAAGTTGATCATCATGCACTGCGCATTATCAAGCAACTTTCCTGCCTCTTGTGACCCGGATGTCATCATGACGACATCATGACACCATGGCAATGATTGGGGGGGTCTCTGATCCAAGGGCAGAAGGTCTGTCATCCCTCTGCCGGCTCCCAGAATGCTGCAATTGCATTTGATTGCAGCAATTAGGGGTTTAAAGTGCGGGAGCAGTGTGTGACCAGGTGTCACCTATTTAGAATTGAGAGTCCTCAGTGGTTGATACCTTTCAATGGCTAACTGAAAAGATGGTAACAAATTGCAAGCTTTCGAGACTCCATACGTCTCTTCATCAGGCAAAGACTAAAACAAATTCTGAAGAATCACATATTTATGCACAACATAGTATAGAAAGAATAAAAAAGAGGGGAAAAAAGCCATTAAAAGGTATCAACCACTGAGGACTCTCAATTCTAAATATTTTTCTATCTACTGGCTAACACGGTACCAAGATATATTTCTTTCCTGTATCAAAACAGGTGTCACCTGTCAGATTCAGCGTGCGTGGCGATTGGGATGATTTAATAATCTGTCCCTGGTCATAAAGGCCCAGAGCACAGGGATGTATTATTGAGACAAATGTCAGAAAGGGGTTAAAGAAATTATGAAATACACGCTGATTGGTCGCCATTCTTCTTTTGAGGTTCACACCATCAGGGTCTTTCATCCCAACTCCCTCAGAATAGCGGCCATATACTGTCCCCCAGGCTCAACCACTCACTTCCTTTACCACTTTCCTCCTGACTGCCACACTTCATGTCCTTAGAATTGCCAACCCTTATCCTCGGAGATTTCAACAGCCCCATCTCCCCAAATGCATCCCAGCTTCTATCTCTAACAACTTCTCGTGGCCTGTCACTACCTCTGAGACACACAAAGACTGTAACATCCCTGATCTGGTCTTTGTCCAGCTCAGTTCAATCTCCTACCAAGATAACTCACTTCTTCCCTTTCTACCTTATGAAATTAGGACTAACCACAACTCACACATTTTTAGGTGCTCCTTAAGAGCACATCTGTTTAGGGCAGACTATCATGTTCCCTAATCAAAGTCCTTTTTATATACAGCCTATTCTCTTCTTCTCTTAATTTAATTCACCGTCAAACTCGACTGTACCCAAGAGCCTCATGCAGCCTTTATCTACCCCCCATTTCCTCAAGATGGCTGGACCATTATTGTAAATAAGCACCTGTACTTTGTGTCACCCCCACCTCATTGTAGATAGCAAGCTCTGAAAAGCAGGGTCATAATTATTTTTGCTTTAGTTGTTTGATTATCATTAACTTTGCAACTTATGACTGTTTTATATGAACTGCTGCCTTGTAAAGCTCTGCAGAATATGTTTGCTCTGCATAAATAAAAGTTATTATTATTAGTATATTGAAGATGACGAAGTTCAATCTCTTAGCTTTGCCATGTGTAGGTGGAAAAAATCTTTGACGTGACCACAACTGCACAAATAAGGGCTGGTTGCTGTGCTCACAGAGTGTGGGGTTGGGGGAACATAACAAATTGCTGCACTGTGAGGTGCAGGTACAGATGTTATAGTGGATTGCGAAAGATGTGATGTTCTCTGTGTCTGAGATCGGTCAAAAACAGCAGGCATATCCAGCTCCTTAACAAATGACGGGCTCTCACTCGCCACGACTGTAGTGGTAAAGAAGTTTAGGATCTGCGGACAGAGAACTGTGCAAGAACACTTGCCACATTGACAGAGGAGAAAGAAACAGCAGATGTGGTTAATGGGTCGGTCGGTGGTTGGCAAGACCCACTAGTCAGCATTTAAGGCAGTTAGATTCGCAGAATGGCACATGTTGATTGCGCATGTTCCAGTTCATGCATGTAATAGGCAAATTATTGGATTTTTAGCCTCCAGTTTTTTACAAAGTTGGTAGATAATGTGAGTTGTCATCCTTTGTGGTCTCAAAAAAGTGCCAGGCAAGCCAACCCTTTCCGCTCCTGCAAACTTCAGACCCGCAACTGCTGTCTGCCACAGCCAGTGTTATGACTGATGATGCAGTGCTTGTCGTCTTTGCATTACTCACTGTATGTGTGAGAAGTTGCAGTGTAACCTATTTGACTTCCTCCTCCTCCACCTCTTCTGATGCGCTACTCAGCTGCATGCCTCTGGGTTCCACCAAGTGGAATCTACAACTGAATCATTATCCTCTCTGTTCTCCCTTTCCTCAACCAGAGAATCAACATATTTCACCTTTGGTCATCTTTCTAGTATTGATATCAAGACCATAGTTGTCACATGCTTGAGAAAAACCACATTCTGCATCTGCTGTTCTGTGCTGGCATTTAGTGTGCAGTCATCAGCAAACAAGAAGTCATGGATAACATTTTTTTTCACCTTTGCAGTGCAGTACTTAGGCTGTTTTACACCATTTGTAATTGGTATGGCATCTGGTTAATTTCCACCATTCAGGACTTTCGCCATCATACCATCATGGAGTTGCAGGACAATTGTGATGAACTTGCTCGTACTGCCAAACTTTACCGTGATTTTCCACAAGCCGCCTCTGCTGACTGTGTCTAAAGCCCTTGGTATGTCGACAAAGGTCATGATAAGGTCGCTGCGCTGCACTCTTCATGAACTTGTCACACTGAAAATACCATATCTGACATCCCATGTTCAGAATGGAAGCCACACTGACTATCAGGTAGTAGACATTGCTTAAGCTGCTGGGAGAGGTGGATGAGCAAGAGGCGAGCCAGAATATTCTTAGCAGTGGACAGAAGGGAGATGCCTCGATGGTTGTCACAAGATTGGCAGTTGCCTTTTTTCTTTTTGATGTGGATTATGCTTGCATCTTTCAGCTGTTGCAGATCCTGTCCCTTTTTACACATGGACTAGAAGAGTTTAGTCTTCATTTGCATCAGGATAGAGCTGACTACTTTTTATACATTGACAGGTATAGCATCATTATCTGCTGCTTTGCCGCATGACAATTTTTACTGTCTAACTGACTTCATCTTCACTGGGAAGAACATTGAGGTCCTTGCTGATTCTCTACCTGGGGCAGGCAAGCAATTGCCTCATTGTTGATAACTGCAGAGTGATTAAGGACACGGTTGAAGTGCTCAGCCCACCATTCCAGAATTTGTTTCTTTTCTGCCAGCAGCTGAGTTCCATCCGTGTTGGAGAGAGATGAGGAGTTGGATGATTGAGGTCTATATATAGCTTTTAGCGCATCATAGAAGAGTTTCAAATCATCGCTATCTGCATAGCCCTGGATTTTTGTCAGTCTTTTTTCTAAGCCAGCTGTCCTGCATCTCATGTAGCTTTCTCTGTGCCTTTCCTTTTGTGTTGATAAAGTCATTCTTCTAAGCTAGTGAAGTGGGGTCATTTTGATGTGCTTTTCACTGCTAATATTTATCTTCTAGGAGTGCCTTTATTTCTTTATCATTTTCAACGAACCAATCTAGGTTGCATCAGGCTGCTGGTCTGAGATGCTCCATGACAGTATTGTAAATAACATCTTTCAGAATCGTCCACTGTTCTTCATCACGGTTCTCATCTGCCTGTCGTGTGTCTGACAGTCTCCCGTCAAGGTCACAATGAGACAGTGGCTGATCCAGCAGTCAGCACCACAGATGGCTCTCCTTACTCTGAAGTCCATCCCATGCATCTTCCTGACAATGATATAGTTAATTAGACATCACTGCCTTGAGCATGGGTGCATCCATACTGTTTTCTTGTGAGTGGGTAGATAGAACAGAGTGTTGGTGATGACAAGGTCATGTGTGGCACATATCTTGATAAGCACTAAGCTATTACTGTTACACTTGTCAATGCCGTGTATCCCAAAGGCTCCTTCTCAGTTTTGATAGTCTATACCGACTATGGCATTAAACGGGTATACTGGGGAGATAGAAAAATGTTGTACTGTTCCTGCCCTCATAAACTATAAATATGAGATGCCAGGTGCAATTCTATTAACTTTAAAACACTTGTAATTCAGTGTGACAGGAGCTGCTCCTCACTGCTCCAACCCTTCTATCTGTGATGTTATATCACACAGCAGTTTGAAGCTCCCCGTCAAGTTGAAGCAGACTATACACTGTTTTACACAGGTTTTCTAGCCCCATCCTCAACACAGGTGAGCAGAATGTTCTTAAAAAGGGCTACTTTGGACACACAGTGGGTTGCCAAACTCCACTGCTGCTTCGGTCCAGTAGGGAGCGGCCTACAGCCCAGGACCACCTTTGTGCAGGTTCAAAACTACAGCCTCCAGTGATTCTGCACTTGCTGCTTTGCTGCTCCATCATCACAGGACTTTAAAGTGCAGATATTGAAGTCATGAATTGCACTTGACTTGGGTTAAAGTGAGGAAATGATAGACCTACATAAAAAATACTTCAGGCAAAGGGTGTATAGGACAGATATTCTTAGAAGAACAAAGAGTTTGTGGCACCCCTAGGGGTATTTGCCACAAAAATAGTTACTGACAGTAAGTACAAATACTAAAATAGCAAGACTGCACTACCACCTCCGGCCAGAAGGGGGAGCTCCAGAGACTCCCCTTGATCCATTCTGGTCTGAGAGAAGAAATGGCAGTTGGGCCAAGGAGCTGATAGTGAGAGGTCATACAGTTGAATCTGTAACAGCCCTGTGACTGTTACCAGGCCTAAATCACCGGCCTGAGGAGAAGAGGGATAGAGAAAAAGGACATTGTGAGAACCGGGTAGCATTAATCACTACCCAGAACAGGCGCAAAGACGGATACCGGATCCGTGGCTGTATTCATTATATATAATACAGCAACCGGAAAAACGTGAGGTGATATCAGCTTCACTAGGGCCGGACGCAGCAACAGACACAGAGTTCAGCGGTACTCCCAGAGGGGGTAAACCGATAAAAGGACTCGGGTTGCCCGTCGAACCAGGACCCGGAGGGGACAGATTGGGCCGGCAGCCAGTTCACATACAGCAGCAGGGCCACACAGAAATTGCGCACAATAAGAGGCGAAGACCCCGGCAGGGTCAAAGTAACTCAGAGTTCCCATACAGACCCCGGTGACAGGACTGGTTGTAAATCCTTTTATGTTAAAGTAAACTGGTTAAACGTTTCAGTGCCTCAGTCTTTCATTTGGACAATAGCCATCTATCCAGGATCGGGATCGTCACCGCTGGGAGAACCTGCTGCTGATCAAGTAAGTGCCTGTCCCCTCATGATACCCCTTACACTGTGCATTGCCTGGGGCCACAGCACCGGGTCAAGCCACCCGTGACATCCCCCTCAAGAGACAGACTCCATTGGTCCGGTGCTGGGTATCCCGGTCTCCTGGGCGTCACAATTGGCGTCACGAACAGGATCTAGCCAGCCCGTATACCGGGTATTGTGTGCCGTGATTGGAGCCCAAAACTGTGAAAACTGGGATGAAAAATCTTGAAAATTGACTTTATTAAAGAAAAATCCATTCCCCATTGAAAACTATTGAAAGTGACTTTTCCCCATTGGTTATAATGGAGTAAAGATGGCCGCCATCCCCTGAGGTAATCACTTCATAACCGTTAGGCACGAGACTGTTAATTGAGCTACGCCATCACCTGAGCCCCAGTCTAACTGAAAAACTTCAGAATCCGCCATTACTGAGCGCGCGGCGGGCGGGAGCAGCAGGGGGCGTGTCATTGTGGGCGGCACCAAGCTGAGCGCTCTGACATCAGAGCAAGGGGAAAATCGATCCTGCTGCACAGCGGAACGAATCTACACTATCCCGACGGAAGCGGAGGACCGGAAGGGTCCGGATTAACTAAGGGGGCACAGTATGTCGCAGCACGGAGACGCCGCAGCACCCGGCAACGCTAATGCAGCTGAAAGACAGAATGTCAATAGAGAGTCCGGCAGCGCAGCGGTGCAAGGAGTGGCACCCATCATGCCGATGCTGATGCCATATACCCCGGGTGGCCCATGGCTTCCAATGTATGAAGGTGAGCCTAATACCCTTGACGATTTCAGAGAAAAGATGCTGGCCCATTTTAACATGTTCCCTGTGGGTGAAGTTCAGCGTGTTAGTCTCCTGATGATGCAGTTAAGTGGCCATGCTAAGCGAGAAGTCACAGCATGGGCAGCTGATCTAAAAGGCACTGTTGAACGCATATTTGCTGGATTAAAAGCTACATTTGAAACCACGGCCAGCAGCAAAGCTAAAATACGATTCTTTAATTGCAAACAAAAAGCTAATGAGGGCGTGAGAGACTTTGCCTTAAACCTGCAGGAAGCCCTTAAATCACTTACACTGGCTGAACCCATTTTTAACACCGGAGCGGATAAACTGCTAAGAGATCAATTTATTGAGGGACTCTACACCCCTTCTCACCGGGGGCATGTGAGCATGCTTGTTTTTAAGAACCCTGAATTGACATTTGCCCAATTAAAGGAGAGCGCTATACGTCTCCAGCTGGCAGAGGCACCTCGGGATCAGGATCCTGCGCAACCCATGGCAGAGGCACCTCAACAACAGGGAGTGCCAGTGACATCAGCTATGTCTGGGGCCATTGCTAAGCCCCTGGGGCCCAGTACTAATGAGGCTCTTCAACAAAAGCTTGACTCTTTAGCTGATGTTGTTGCTTCAATGGCTAAAACCATGCAGGAGATGAGAGGACACAAGATGGAGTTGGCAAACTGTAGAGAGGATGTTCCATGGATGAGACCCCGGAGATACCGGACATGGAGAGGACGACCCCGCGACCGCTACCAACCGGATGGACAGCCCATTTGCCGCCGTTGCCAGCAGCCGGGCCACTTTGCACGAGATTGTGATTTAAACGGGAATCCCCTGGGAATGCGGGCCGCTTCGCAGGGATGAACTTTCAAGGCCCAACACCCTGGCACGACAGGTACATCGGAGGACGACCCATTATCCCTATCGTGCTGGACGGAATTCCCCTCAACGCTTTGCTGAACACAGGTTCCCAGATTTCATCTATACCGTATATCCTTTATAAGAGGTACTGGGCTGATGCAAATATTGATAAAGGGCCCTCTGATGTTGAACTAGATATATGGGCCAGTAATGGTAAGTTGGTACCGAAACTAGGATTCAGGGAGATGACCATAAAGATTGGTAAAGTAGAACTGAAGAAACAGGGTATAATTGTTGTTGATGTTGACCGGCGGAACTGTGAACCAACTGTATTGATAGGAATGAATGTGTTAGAGAACTGCTTTTCCGAAGTCATTTCTGTCTTACAGCAAATTGCTGAAACTGCCCAATCCTGCCAGCAGAGAGTTCTCCGGAGGGAAATAAAAGTATTGATGTTAAGGCAACAGGTAGAAGTTGCAGGTGGAGAAATCGGCAGTGTGAGGGTAAGTGATGCAACGTCTATTGTAATCCCACCAAAAACAGAAATGCTGGTATGGTGTAGAGCAGCCATTGGTACTAAGGGACGAGATTATCAAGCCTTAATAGAACCAGTGTACACCGACAGCAGGCCCACTATACTCACAGCACGAGGGATAGTCGAGGTACACCGGGGACGAGTACCGGTACGACTTTTGAACTGTGGAGAGGAAGAGGTCACTTTGCCAAGGTATGCTACAATGGCAAAGCTATATACTGTTGACAACAATGCCATCACAACCATTGAGCCCTTAGAACCAACCTGTCAGGTGGAAGGCAATGGCTCAGATGGAGAAATTGAGGATTGGTGCCAACAGCTACACGTGGGCATAAATTCAACACCTACCCATCAAAAACAAGGGGTGTATAGGCTAGTGACGGAATATGAACAAGTCTTCAGTAAACACCCATTGGACTTCGGACGGATAGAAGGGGTAGAACACACAATCCCCACAGGTGACCATCCCCCAATAAAAGAAAGATATAGACCCATACCGCCCGCTCACTATCAATGTGCAAAAGATATGCTGAGGGAAATGAAACAGGCCGGGGTACTAAGAGACAGCTGTAGCCCCTGGGCGGCCCCTCTAGTGATTGTCAAAAAAAAAGGACGGAACCATGAGAATGTGCGTAGACTACCGGAAGATTAATAACATCACCCATAAAGACGCCTACCCCTTGCCTAGGATAGAAGAGTCCTTAACTGCTTTGAAATCTGCTAATTATTTTTCCACCTTAGACTTAACAAGCGGGTATTGGCAAGTCCCTGTGGCTGAGAGAGATAAGGAAAAGACGGCATTCACCACACCAATGGGTCTATGTGAATTTAATCGCATGCCGTTCGGACTCTGCAACGCATCCGGTACCTTCCAGCGGCTGATGGAATGCTGCCTCGGACACAAGAACTTCGAGACCGTCCTCCTGTACCTAGATGATGTGATCGTCTACTCTAAGACTTATGAACAACACTTAATAGACCTGGCAGAAGTGTTCGAAGCCTTATCCAGGTATGGCATGAAAGTCAAGCCATCCAAATGTCACCTTCTCAAGCCAAAGGTACAGTACCTGGGACACATCGTGAGTTCGGAGGGAGTAGCACCAGATCCCGAGAAAATAAGCGCCATAAGGGATTGGCCAAGACCTACCAGCGCAAAAGAAGTGAGACAATTCCTGGGATTGGTGGGTTACTATCGCAGATTTATAAAAGGATTTACCAAGTTGGCAGCACCCTTGCAAGACACCTTGGTAGGGCAGACGAAGAAACCTTCAAACCGAAACCCTCCTTTTCAGTGGAACGACGAAAGGGAAGACTCCTTTGAACAACTAAAGAAGGCACTAACCGGAGAAGAGGTTCTGGCATACCCAGATTACCATAAACCTTTCATCCTCTACACCGATGCCAGTAATGTGGGACTAGGAGCGGTGCTGTCACAAAAGCAAGAAGGTCGGGAGAAAGTCATCGCCTTTGCAAGTAGAAAGCTCCGGCCTACTGAAAGAAATTCAGAAAATTACAGCTCCTTCAAATTGGAACTACTGGCAGTAGTTTGGGCTGTGACGGAGCGTTTCAAACACTATCTGGCCGCTGCAGAATTTATTGTCTATACTGACAACAATCCGTTGACCCACCTGGACACAGCCAAATTAGGTGCGTTAGAACAGCGATGGATAGCCCGGTTATCTAATTACAACTTCATAATCAAGTATCGAGCAGGTCGCAAGAATGGAAATGCCGATGCCCTATCCCGGATGCCACACTTGAGAGATGTAGAAGAGGAAACGGGGGAGCTTGAAGAAATTGAACTACCAGCCTTCCATGGTCCCAAGGCAAAACATCATCAGTCAAGTACCTATCAGAAACAACAAGAGGTGAATTTTAATCCGTTAGCACACCATAGATGGGCTGACACCCAAGACAGCAATCCGGCTGTGAAGTTGGTGAAGGAACTGTTGACTGAGCAAAGTGCATATCCCGATGAGGATGCCCCAGAAGAGACGCATCAACTCTGGAAAGAGAGAGGCAAAATGTTCCTGTATCAAGGGAAGCTCTGTAGAAGATACACCAATCCGAAAACACATGAATTGGTTTGGCAGATTATTGTGCCTAAACAAGATGTGAAGATGGTCCTCGAAGCTTACCATAATGGTGCTGGTCACTTCGGTTGGAAAAAGTTAGAAGTACTTCTAAGAGAAAGATTTTATTGGGTCGGGATGAGAAAATCAATCGAACAGTGGTGCAGAAATTGTGGCCCGTGCAACCTCAGAAGAAACGATCAAAAGAACCAAAGAGCACCACTGCAGCCCATAATCACCAAACAACCACTTGAACTTGTAGCCATGGACCACGTGAAGTTGACACCAAGCCGGTCCGGCTATGTCTATGCCTTGACCATCGTGGACCATTATTCACGTTTCTTGGTAGTAGTACCCGTAAAAGATCTGACAGCAAAAACAGCAGCCAAAGCTTTCCAAACGTACTTTTGTAGACCCCATGGATATCCGGAACAGGTTCTCACCGACCAAGGTACAGCCTTTGAATCAGAGATCTTCAGAGAATTCTGTAATATGTATGGTTGCAAAAAGATCCGGACGACGGCCTATCATCCACAAACAAACGGCTTATGCGAGAAGATGAACCATATTGTAATAGACCTACTAAAGACTTTACCTGAGACAGAAAGGAATCAATGGCCAGAGAAATTGCCTGACTTGGTGGATCTGTATAATCATGTCCCGGTGAGCTCCACCAACTGCACCCCAGCTTATCTTATGCGTGCAAGACCCGGCCAATTACCAATCGATCTAGAAATGGGAATTCTGAAACCAGACGCAGAAGTTCAAGACTCCAATTGGGATATCATACAACAAAAGCAGTATCGCCAAGTGCAAGAGAGTGTGGAAAGAAGCCTTCAGCAAACTAGAGAAAGACAAGAGCGAACTTTCAACCAGAATGCTCTAGCGACCCCATTAAGACCGGGTGACCAAGTGCTCAAGAGAAATCGTCGAACCAATAAACTGGACAATCAGTGGGAAGCCGTACCCTACACAGTTTTACCAACAAGAGTGGATAATCCTAAAATGTGTCTCATTAGCAAAAACGGAGGCTTAACATCTGTACTAGTGTCAAGAGACAATCTTAAATTATGTCCGGAAGCATTGAAAGAGCCAGACGTTGTCCAGCCAGAACCAGAAGTTATTCAACCCATACAGGTTCAACCAGTAAAGGAAAAAGAAGAGGAAGTGTATCACACCTGTATAGGAGACTTTCCCAAAACCCTACTAACATACCATGGTGCAGTAGTGGTTCCCATGGTGGCCTTTTACCCAACACCGAACCCAATACCAGAAGTCCCAAGACAGGAAGAGGCTGACCCCGTACTACAGGAGGTTCCAGGCCAGGAAGAACAGATTCCTGGTCAGAGTAATCCCATTCACGGTGGACTTGCCAACTCCATAGTCGTGGAATTATCTTTAGCAGAGCGGGCAGATACTACATCCGCAGTAGACAGTAGTACACCACATGAAGAGACACCGCTATTACGTAGATCACAGCGTAGTACCCAGGGTCAATTACCGGCCAGGTATGCAAATTACCAACTATAAAGCTCATAATGTGAATTGTATATATGTTATGCCGTATATAGTTAAACAGAAAATGTAGTATAGTCATTGTTATCAGTCTGCAACGTTTAAGCCCAGTGCCTACAGAGACTTGTCTGTATGAACTTATTGCATATTCTTGAACTTTTTATCAGCCCGGAGGCACTAAATCAAAGCTTCGGAAAGACTGCTTTTTGAACTTTGCTTTTTGCTCTTTTTGAACTTTCTTTAGACTTTATATTGATAACTCCATTGGAAAAATGGAACTAAATTCCTGGACACTAAGTACAGTGCCTTTCCTAATACCTTCAAGGATAGAACTGTATTAATGGACGCTATTTGAAGTGACTTTTTACAGAACTCTATTTTTGTTTCCTTGAGTGGTTTTTGTAACTTTTCATTTTTAAGACTCTGTACATATTAATTGTTATTTCAAAATGTTATTGTCCCACAGTCCCGGAGTACTGTTCTTAACTAAGGGGGAATGTGGCACCCCTAGGGGTATTTGCCACAAAAATAGTTACTGACAGTAAGTACAAATACTAAAATAGCAAGACTGCACTACCACCTCCGGCCAGAAGGGGGAGCTCCAGAGACTCCCCTTGATCCATTCTGGTCTGAGAGAAGAAATGGCAGTTGGGCCAAGGAGCTGAAAGTGAGAGGTAATACAGTTGAATCTCTAACAGCCCTGTGACTGTTACCAGGCCTAAATCACCGGCCTGAGGAGAAGAGGGATAGAGAAAAAGGACATTGTGAGAACCGGGTAGCATTAATCACTACCCAGAACAGGCGCAAAGACGGATACCGGATCCGTGGCTGTATTCATTATATATAATACAGCAACCGGAAAAACGTGAGGTGATATCAGCTTCACTAGGGCCGGACACAGCAACAGACACAGAGTTCAGCGGTACTCCCAGAGGGGGTAAACCGATAAAAGGACTCGGGTTGCCCGTCGAACCAGGACCCGGAGGGGACAGATTGGGCCGGCAGCCAGTTCACATACAGCAGCAGGGCCACACAGAAATTGCGCACAATAAGAGGCGAAGACCCCGGCAGGGTCAAAGTAACTCAGAGTTCCCATACAGACCCCGGTGACAGGACTGGTTGTAAATCCTTTTATGTTAAAGTAAACTGGTTAAACGTTTCAGTGCCTCAGTCTTTCATTTGGACAATAGCCATCTATCCAGGATCGGGATCGTCACCGCTGGGAGAACCTGCTGCTGATCAAGTAAGTGCCTGTCCCCTCATGATACCCCTTACACTGTGCATTGCCTGAGGCCACAGCACCGGGTCAAGCCACCCGTGACATCCCCCTCAAGAGACAGACTCCATTGGTCCGGTGCTGGGTATCCCGGTCTCCTGGGCGTCACAAGTTAATCTCCCATAAGCCTGTTACATGGCATAAAGCAGGTCATTTAGTTTACTGTAAGTGTCCCTTTACAATTCTGTTGTGTTGTGCTTATATAGTAAAATTAGAACTAATTAACCATTACATTTTAGATTTTTTTATGTAATAAACACCAGTAAGCAGATTGCAATTTTCCAGTTACATGTTTTGTGTTTATTTAGAAGTGTAGGTTATTTATATGACTAAACATGGCATAGAAGATAAAAGAAATGCAGTCTGTCAAATGAGACCACAACGATAAGTCAAATGTCTCTTGCAGCATTTGCTATCATTACACATTTATTGCATAACTTCACTATGTGACATATGGTTGATGTACTTACGTGATCATCATCCTGTCCTATTCTTCTTCACTAATGGATGTGTAGATTGGTTTAAAGAAGTTGCATCTGTTATGCCTGTGGGTACCCAAACAATATGTTTATATCTATTATGATAATAGGAAATAAACAGGCATTTTAGTTACAGCTCATTTAATTTATTTAAATTGCTACAGAAATGTATTCTTATTAGTAATAACGACAGTAATTGTTGTTAAGACATAATGCTGATGGGTCACATATGCTCTGTAAGATTACTATAATAAACATTAGGAATCAGATAATTCATGTTACACTTGTGATTTAAGCATAATGTACAAAGAAATTACAATTAAGTACAAGTGAAAAGAAAAGGGGAGAAACATAACCAAATACAATCAAACGTGCCTGAAGGACTCCAGTGACTTCTGTCTAGGATTGTGCAAGAATAGCTGTGCATGCCTCACTATTCTTGCTATAAAAAATGGAAGTGCTATGCAAAGCACAGATAGTGCTGGTCCTGTGGCTGGAGCTCAACGTTGCACCTATCAGTGCAATAACTAATGCTGTGGAAAGGCGGGAACCATCTCATTGTCAAATTGGCATTAGTTCCTCCATCATTTTCCATTTTAATAAAATATTGAATAGAAACTGCATCATGCCAGATAAAAAATGAAGGAACTGGAGCATTGATATGACCGAAATGATCTTTGCAAAAAAAAAAAAATTGTTATTTTAATTTATCCTTGTCTGCATGGCTCCTTATCCCCGTCCTTGTCTGCATGGCTCCTTATCCCATCCTTGTATGCATGGCTCCTTATCCCCGTCCTTGTATGCATGGCTCCTTATCCCTGTTCTTGTATGCATGGTTCCTATAAAAAAACAAAAAAACATCCTACTTACCTTCACTGCATGCCCACCCAGCATCTCGTTCCAGTGTCAGGAGCTCCTGTGGCTGGGTGATTGCGTGTCCCCCGCTCATTAAGGTAATGAATATTTACTCCACGCCTATGGGAGTGGAGAGGGATAAATACTCATATGTTATGATCAGATGACCTTGGAGCAGCATGAAAACTTTCACTGGAGTAGGTGGTAACTATACTGACCTCAAACCCTGATCTTAACATCGCAACTAGAAGTAGCCGTGGGGTGTGCCTAACAAAACCTAGACACAGCAGAAAATACAAAAACTCCACCATCTAACTAAAGATGTGGAGCGTATATCTGCAACTCCAGAGAATCCAACAAGACTGAGAAAACACTGACACAGTCTAAGCTGGACAAGAGAAAACAAATGAATAGCACAGAATATAAGCACACTGCATGTGTGCCACAGAAAAAGAAACGTAACAGAGGAAAGGAAACGGAATAAGTTTAATAGAGATACGGAAGATTACGAATCCAATCAAATCTACAAATGGCAAGACAACTTCTTCAATCGGCGAAATCCACCTCGTCCCACCCCCCGATCCTCTCTGGACTACTCCACATCAGGTTCGGAACCAGAGCGAGGTACAGCTCCAACTGGCCCCTCTCGTTTTTTAGGACAGTGACAACGTCCCCCCCGAAGAAGATGACAAGGCGTGGCCATGGGAGCAGGACTAACTCCAGATCCAACAAGGATAACGAGATCTCAGGTACCAATCCATTGGTAATCAATATTTCGGACAGAACTTTGGGGGTGGCGGAATACAAAGTTCTGCAGAAAGGTCTGTCATTCTGTCCCTCTTACCGCTGCCACACCTTTGACCTAGAAATGGACCTCCAACGATTTTTCCGAACACTACGGTTAAAGGCACATTTCTCTAACATCCCTGATACTACCTCAGCCTTATCCGATACAGTAGCTTCACCTAGTAACCTTTCATCCCGTAGTCTGGGTTTATACAAAATAAGCAGTTTTAGACCCCCTCACGGTTCAAACGCCATGGAGACCTTCATTACGTTTGTACAAAACTCCTTTTATTCACTACGGGATAACATCAATAGAGGGAATCTTTTTTACCCCCCTAACCTTACTACCATTGAGCGTCATGCCCTCCGTGGCCTACAAGAAGATAACAAAATAATCATTAAACCAGCGGATAAAGGTGGGGCCCTAGTGGTAATGAACAGGTCAGACTACCTTCAAGAGGTTTCCCGTCAGTTGAGTGACATAACGATCTACCAGAAGTTACAGAAGGACCCTACATCTTCAATACGTCAGAAAATTTCTGACACTCTTCATAAGTATACACAATTAGGGGTTCTTGACACAAAGACTGTAGACTTCCTCACCAATCCCCATCCAGTTATCCCAGTTTTTTACACTATTCCCAAGATACATAAAAATCTTGAGAAACCACCAGGGAGGCCCATTGTGGCCTCCACTGACTCCATACTTTCTCCCCTGGCTAGGTACCATGAAAAAATCCTGACCCCGTTAATTCAGACATCAAAATCATACATCCTGGATACAGGGGCATTCCTTGAAGTACTTCAAAGCTTGGACAACATTCCCCCTAGTGCATTACTGGTTACCATGGATGTGAAGGATCTGTACACATCGATCCCACACATAGAGGGTATAAACTCGGTACACAAACTCCTTACTCTCTCCGGTTTACAGGAAGATCACGTCAATCTCTGTGTTGAACTTTTAACCATTATCCTCACTTATAACCATTTTATGTTTCAGGACGACTTCTACCTCCAGGTCCGTGGCACTGCAATGGGCTCCAACGTAGCGCCCCCCTATGCAAATTGCTATATGGCGGACTTTGAGGAGAGCATTATCTACCAAAATCCTTTGTTCCATTCTAACGTTCTCTTATGGAGACGTTACATAGATGACATTTTTTGCATATGGGGGGGCTCGTTGGAAGCCCTTGCTTCCTTTTTTGAATGGATTAATACTGCCTGGCCAGGCATTACATTCACCATGTCACATGACCCTCAGGATCAATTTCCTCGACACAATGGTTATACTCAAACCTGATGGCTCTATCTCTACCGACCTATGCACTAAAAGTACGGATCGTAATAGCCTGCTACATTTTTCCAGCTTCCACCCCCCCTCCATAAAATGGTCCATCCCCAAATCACAATTTCACCGAGTTTCCAAAATCGTGTCAGACCCAGATATACGTTCTCTTAGGCTACAAGAAATGTCCTCCAAATTCTCCCAGCGTGGTTACCCCACCACAGTACTTTGCAATGCCACAGCACCTCGGCAACATAGACAGAATAGATCAACCGATCGGATCCCGTTTGTCCATACATTTCACCGCTTTGCTTCCATTTTACACAAATCCATCCGTAAACATTGGCACCTACTAGCTAGTGGCCATCCTGACATCCCTGAATTCCGGGAACCCTTTCTCCCCTGCTTCAGACGGCCATCCAACCTTAGGGACTCACTGGTAAAAGCAGACATAGGGACTAACAAATCGACACCCCGCCAGCGGTTTCTACAGAAACCCCGTACTGGCACTTTCCCTTGTCTTCATTGCTCCCAGTGCCACAACGTTCTTAAAGGTACCTCTTTCCACCACCCACAGTCAGGTAAAGTTTTCCATATCCCAGATTTTTTTACTTGCGATACTTCATGGGCAGTATATTTAATTAAGTGCCCGTGCGGTTTGTTATATGTGGGAGAAACAACACAGCCCATACGCAACCGCATTTCAGAGCATAAATCTACCATACGTTGCAAGAATCTATTATTGCCTATTCCTTTACATTTCAAAAACCAAGGTCATAACATTTCACAACTTAAGTTCCAGATCATCGAGCATATACCCCCCTCAAGACGGGGAGGGAATAGGATAGCCCATTTGAAACGTAGGGAGGCTTTTTGGATCCACACCCTTGAGACCCTACACCCTAAGGGCCTCAATAGGGACTATGACCTGGCATCCTTTCTATAATACAATCCGTTGCCAGGCACCCCAGCATCTCCCTTTATTTAAAACATATTCCAAGATATTTTTATGTTTGTCACATCAGTCTGGGCATTAGATGACCCCTCCTCGCATACCCCCCTATATCTGCACCCCCCTTGTTTTACACTCTTTATCGTTAATAACGTGCTCTAGGTAATGCCATATGATATAGGGATTTGCCTACTGGTCAGCAATGTCTGCCCATAAAACTACAAGAACTGCCTAAGACATCTGCGAATCAATTATTGACACTTTGGCGATGCCTTTATTTTATTTTATGTTCATCTTTACATTTATTTCTTTATATGGTCCAGTGTCTATACATTCTTTAAAAGTGACTGTGGGACGGTGCCTCGTCCATTATGCCATAATTCATTATATAGTCCAGTATTTAACTATTGTTTTTTCTGTTTTAGAGTCATCTCTATTGATGCTGTATACACCTCTCTTGGTCACGCTCTCCACCGAATCCGCTCCACGGGTCATAGTTCACCTTCACCTGTTAGATCTTCGGATCCGGATCTGTTATTTGCTTGCCTGTGTTTTTCCTCCACAATTACTATTCCACGTTAGGTCCTCCCCCTATTCCAATACACGCACCTCACCCTGAGCTGAGTGGGATCATTCGCTCCACCTCTAGTTCCTGACGTACGCTGCACATCCAGCGACGTCACATCCTGAGTAGGTGCACATTGAGGAGACACGTACCACACCCCCTTAGGCTTACACACGCATCTAGTGACGATGTCACTTCCGCCGCCGGGCACGCTCTCTCATTGGCCCGATACCACTTCCGGTTACACGCCCCTCTTGTATTTCAAAGCGGACACATTCCCGGCATGTTAGACGAGCGGAGGACTCCGCGTCTTCACATGGCACACCATTCCTCTCTTCTTGATAAGGTAAATACACGGGCTATATCCACTATTAGTTCATTTAGCCATCAGGGGTATCTTACCCGCGTATTTTATCTCCCTATAGTGGATCTTATCCTTGACATTTTGCGGCTCAGGTATGGCCTTTTATGGGGTGTTTAGATCTCACTTACACGTCGTCACAACGGCCTGGTCATGCTATCACTTTCTCCTTGTCCCAGATGCTGTTCTGACTGTGTGCCCAGAGACACTGACCTGTCTTTCTCTACTATTCCATACACGGTATGGTATGTTATCATATGTTTCCTCTCCCTCTTCTACCCCTCACATTAGTGCCGTATATTAGACACGTCTCCTCTGTTCTGACAACTTATCAAAAATTTCTATATTTCTCTGCAACCAGTTTTACTGTTTTTGGCTCTGATGCATTTACCAGCATAAATTGATGTATATACTTTTTTTCTGTTTATAATTTTGTTTTTTATATGTAATACTTTTGTTCACTCATTTATTATGTCACTTCCTGTAGTAACTGATGAAGGTCCGGTGTGTTGGACCGAAACGTTTTTGGGTACTACAATAAATATTCACGAAGAGCATTAAGTTGAGTGCAAGGTTTTCTTTATTACTCTCATCAATGTCACCTGCTTTTGCTGCATCAGTGAGACCAGGTGTACGATGATGATACTAGCACTATTATCAGCCAACGCCTGTGACTGACAGTAACCTTTTCACCACTCACACGCTCACACGCTATCATCTGTGTGAAAGCATGGGAACCGCAGCGCTGTGACTGACAGGAACATGTAACGTTACTATCGATCAGAGATGGTGCTTCTCCCACTGTCATATGGATGACATCATGAGAAATGCCAAATGTTTGCATCCCTCGTTCATTTGAATGGGGTCTGGATTTGGATTCCAGTTGGGGCACTGCTCTGGTACACAAAACAAACTTTTTTTTGGATATTTTCCGAACCCAACGGACCCATATATCCACCCACTGATGAAAAGTTCTCTTTAATATTTTTGACATATACAAATACACATACATAAAAATAAAGCATTGAGCATAACATCTAACATGACACGATGTAACTACTCTATCAACTTATGGAACTAGCCTGTAAAGAGTTGTTAATTATGAGAATTTGCTATTTTGTCTTCTGTAAATTTGTTTTGACAAGAACATTTGTGACAAACCTGATTTTAAAAAAAAGCTTCACTATAAGAAAAAAATAACCTGAATTTGTCCTCCAAACACAAATTTAATGAAGCAGCAGGTTTGTAGCACTTCACTAGACTGAAAGAACCTAAATAAGAATATCAGCAGTGGCTGAAAAATAATACCTGTGGAAATATTGTCTGTCTTTGACATTCTTAATATGATTTTTCAAATTATTCTGTGATTCAATCACCAGTGAAAGGCCAGCCAGTTTTTTTTTTACTTCATATAGTTTACTCAGAATAAGTTTTTTATTTTTTTTAACTGTACAGCTACAAATGTTAGTATACAACTGATTTGTATGCAGTGGTACACATAGAAGAGAAAGCTCTATCTGGTTAAAATAAGCAGCATTTTGGGTGCTAGGTAGTGATATGCTCTGTGATACTGTGAAATCACTTGAGTATCTAGGTGCTTGTATGTGCTCAGCGTCAGCACTCATCGAGCATTTGCTAGTGCTCAGATTTAAAGCTAGAATTCCCATGCCACACGTTTGGAGCTTGTTACACAGCCAATAAACATGCAGGGGTTGCCTGTGAGTCATTGTAATTCCATAGCCATCTTGGTAGTGGCATTATTGTGATTGGCTGCTGCATTACTTCATCAGAGGTTATAAAAGGACAGGCACTGCCAAACTCAACTCACTGACGCTATTGCACAGCTCAGGTTCAGTTCTGATACAAGGGAGAGAGTAGTTTTCCACACCAGTGTGCTTAATTTTTGGGAATCAGAGTCCTCTAGTGGTGATACTTTGCTGAACCATCCTACAAAAGTCTTTAGGGCTAATCTTGTGCTTTGCTGCTTCTATGCAATATATTCTGCATATAGCAGCTGGAGCAGGGAGAGTGGTTGAAAACAGCCTATAATCAGGGCTTAGGATTTTGCAGTCCATTTCAAATATATAGTTGGTGCAGATGAAAACATTTTTTCTTTTGGTGAAAAATAGACTTTATTGTAATCCATAGAGTTTAGCGAGCCTTGTGTTAAATTGCGATGATTTGAAATTTAAAACCAAAACACTTTGCCTGCCACAGGTGATCACATTTTTTGTCCAAAAATTAACTATTGTTATCTATACAGTTTATGCTGCTTTGTGTGAAATTATAGTAGCTTGAAACGTAAAAAAAAAAAAAAACGCTTGGTCTGCTACAGGTGATCAAAATTTTTTGGTCCAAAAAATGACCATTGTCATCCATCCAGTTCAACCTGCTTTGTGTGAAATTAATATGGTTTGAAATAAAAAAAATAAAATGCTATGCCTGGTACAGGTGGTTTCCACAGACCTAGCAATTAGAAAATGTGTAAGGCACATGGTTAGAGATGGGGAAGTTGAAGTGCTGATGATGGTGCACTGAGACGCTGAGGACATGCGGCAGGTGCGACTGGGCCTGTTGCTGGAGCACAAGCAACATGCCCATCCACAATACATAGCTTCCTGTCCTTTTTTTTTGCTCAAAAATTGAATTATCATCCATATAGTTCATCCAGCTTTGTGTGAAATTACAGTGGTTTGAAACTTATAAGAAACGCTTTGCCTGACCCTGCTTGTAATTTTTGCAAACTTTGCACTGTGTGCAGAGCTTTTATTAGTGTAGGAGTACCACAACTACATTTTGTTCACAAAATTTGAATTAGGCAGCACAGTTGGTGTCTTAAATGATGTATGAATGACAGTGCTTGAAATTTGTGGTTGGCTTTGCATTGTGTGCAGAGCCTTTATGAGTGTAGGAGCACCACAACTACACTTTCTTAATATTTGTATGATGTACTGCTGTTGGTGCTGGAGTGTATGGATGACCTTGCTTGCAATTTATGTCAGGCTTTGCACTTACTGCATTGCCTTTATGAGTCTAGGAGTACCACTCCATGACAATTTGAACAGAATGAGTATCCATCTAATACATGGTGAATCTGAGTCTTTCTTCCATCTAATTTTAGTAGTTCTTGCTTCCTTCATAAATTACACAATTTTATAATATAAATTTCAATTATATATTTTTTAAATCCTTTTTAAATTTTGCCTTATATACAAGTCACTGTAGTAGAAAGAATATTTCAACATTTTTTTCCTGTAAACTCCAATTTCCCTTCAATTGTGAGTTTTTTATTGTCAGTTGAACACCACCATTGGTTTTACCATGTCGTGTACTAGGAAACGGGAAAAAAAATCCAAGTGCTGTGAAATTGCAAAAAAAAGTGCAATCCCACACTTGTTTTTTTGTTTTGCTTTTTTGCTAGGTTCACTAAATGCTAAAACTGACCTGCCATTATAACCTCAGAAAAAATACATGCCTAGGGAAGGCAGCTTTTGCAATAGATACATACATCCGAAAAGAGAACAAGAGAAAGCTATAGCCTTAAAATAGTAAACATACTTTATTTCAATCAATAATTACATAAGAAAAAACAGTATAGCGAAAATAACATTTAAAAAGATATGTGTGGATCCAAAGTGCAACAGATATAATCGATCCAGACTCAAAAAAACAGGCAGTGTCAGGGGTCATCAAGTATAGCGTATATAAGGTGCAAATTGCAGCCTAAAATGTAGGGATATTTCTGATGATGCAAAGTGCTAGTGTGCTTTAGTGCAAGAAAGTCTGGGCAGCAAATGCAAGCTGTGAGAGTAGGAACTGAAGGACTACACCTACATGAAAATGCTGTTAGTATACTATGCGGCCTGGCTAGGCTCTAAGAGAGGTGCACAAGTCCTATTCAAGCAACCATCAAAAGTGACCCTGAAAGATAAGGCACTGTGGCATAGACAAATTACCTGTGAGCCGTGGAGCGATTCCCCCAAAACTGCCTGTTTTTTTGAGTCTGGATCTTGTTCTCTTTTCGGATGTATGACCTGCCATTATGATTCTCCAGGACACTACGAGTTCATAGACACCAAGCATGTCTAGATTCTTTTTTTATCTAAGTGGTGAAAACAAAATTCCAAACTTTGTTAAAAAAAATAAAAAAAATTGCACCATTTTCCGATACCTATAGCGTCTCCAATTTTCATGATCTGGGGTTGGGTGAGGGCTTATTTTTTGCGTGTCCACCTGATGTTTCTAATGATACCATTCTGGTGCAGATATGATCTTTTGATTGCCCATTATTGCATTTTAATGCAATGTTTTGGTGACCAAAAAACGTAATTCTGGGGTTTTTACTTTTTTCTCGCTATGCTGTTTAGAGATCAGATTAATCCTTAGTTTATTGATAGATTGGGCAATTCTGAACTCGGCGTTATCAAATATGTGTATGTTTTACTTTATTTTTTTATTTTATTTATTTTGTATGGAGCAAAAGGGGGTGATTGGAACTTTTATTATTTTTTTATTTTTTTTATTTTTAAAAACATTTTTTGTTTACTTTTGGCATGCTTCAATAGTCTCCATAGGAGACTAGAAGCTGCCACAACCCGATCGGCTCTGCTACATAGAGGCAATGTTCAGATCGCCTCTATATAGCAGACAGATTTACTCACTTGCTATGAGTGCCGACCACTGGGTGGCACTCACAGGATGCCGGCACTGACAACCATAGAGGTCTCCAGGAGACCTCAGGTTGTCATGTCAACATACCGGTGACCCGCGATCACGTGACGAGGGTCACCGGTGTGCATATTTCCAGCACGATTGCCGGCAGCGCAATTTAAATGCTGCTGTCAGAGTTTGGCAGCAGCATTTAACTGGTTAATAGCCGAGGGTGGATCGCGATTCCACCCACGGCTATTGCGAGCACATGTCAGCTGTTCAAAACCAAACAAATATGAACCCCACTTGCCACAGCCACAGGTCAAGTGGGAAAAGTCGGGCAAAGCGCCAGAATTGGGGGAGGACAATATCCATTGCCCATTTTCAGCCTGAGAATACCAGCCCCAAGCTGTCTGCTTCAGCTTAGCTGGTTGTCAAAAGTGGGGAGGACTCCATTTAGATTCAATAAAGGAGTCTGTGTCATTCTTTCAATTAAAGGACTTTATTCTGGGTGTGTGTTTATTTACAGTATAACTATAAATAACAGAAACCTCTCCATTACTAAGTCGTGGGCTTGATGTCATTAGACAATACATCATGTTCCAAATTATTATGCAAATTACATTTTTCTTGGATTTTCTTAAATGGTCGATGCAAATGACAGTCAGTCTAATAAAAGTCATCACTAGAGTTGAGCGACTTTTACTTTTTTCGGATCGAGTCGGGTTTCGCGAAACCCAACTTTGTCAAAAGTCGGGTCGGGTGAAATCGGCGGATTATTGCGAAAAGTCGGGGGCCGACTGAAACACGAAACCCAGTGCAAGTCAATGGGGAATCAAAGTCAGCAGTGAGTGGAGGACCGGAAAACACGTACAGTGCCCATTTTAATGCCAAAAAATCAATTCTTATTACTTAAGCTTGTCAATCTTAATTTACTTTAGAATATTAGTTAGGCATTGAAAACTGGGGATCATTTGGCTAAAGTTGTGGGGGGTGGGGCAGGCTCAAGATTATCGTAGGCCCAGGAAACGCAGAATATGTCACGGCGGTGGAGCAGGGAGAGGTAAGTATTTAAACTTTGCAAGTGCTGTGATCCTGAGCAAGCAGGGGGGACTCGTTCGCATTGGCACTGGCACAGGGCCCCTCATAGCACGGCAGTGTGTTTGACTGCGGGTGGCGCCCCCCACTGCCAGAGACACTTTTGCGTACTATGAAGGGCCCTGTGCCAGTGACGTCGCCAACGAGTATGCCCCCACCTGATGAAGGAACCTGCACTTTCACCTTCACCTTCCTCTTTGCCCCGTGTAAGGTGGTATAGTATACAGGAAGGGGAACCTGACTTTCATCAGGGTCAGATTCTGGCTGTGTAGAGTGCAAGGGGAATGTAGTGGTCTGGGTCAGTGTACCAGCAGACTCATCTAGTAGTGGCTGGGCAATGGGCAGGATGAGGAGGAAACACAGATATAGGCCCAAATAATAAAGTAGTCTAAATGCAGTTCAAAATTTGTAACAGGACTAAACAGGCGGCATTGCTTTGTTCAGTGGAGGACAACTGTAATGAGTAGCAGACACAATTAGTAGGCCCAAATAATAAAGTAGGCTAAATGCAGTTCAAAATTGGTAACGGGACTAAACGGACGGCATTGCTTTGTTCAGTGGAGGACAACTGTAATGAGTGGCAGACACAGTTAGTAGGCCCTTCTAAAGTAGGCTAAATGCAGTTCAAAATTGGTAACAGGAATAATCCGGTGGCATAGCTAGTAGAAGCAAAGTATTAACTGGTCTAAATGGAGGCCAGGGCCCCTGTATATTTTAACTATCATCTATCATTTCAACAAATTTGTATTGGCAGTTTCAGTGAAGGATTCAACAGCACAGACTACACAGTGGTGGAGCAGGGAGAGGTAAGTATTGCAAGTGGTAGAGCACTATTCGAGCTGGGGGGAACATTCTCTCTTGGGCGGCAATATTGGCACAGGGCCCCTCATATTACGACGGTGTGTCTGACGTTGGTTGTGCACCACCACCATCAGAGACACTTCATTGTAATATGAGGGACCCTGTGCCAGTGCTGTCGCCCAAGAATGGGCACACCCACCTGTCCAGGTAAACGGCACTCACACGGGTGCTTGCACCAGGTGGTGACCACGGCCCTGTGGGGGGAGTCAGCCCATTTAGGGAGGTATAAAAATGACCTATGGTGGACATTCAGTAGCTGCAAATGGAGGAATTGGAGAGGTCAGTAAGAGGAGGCGAAAAGCAAGACATTTTTCCAGCAAGCTACGTGCCAGCAGGGGAAGGTGGGGCAAAATAATTTGACCTCCAGCCTTAGGTTCTATTGTGCTTTTGCCACTACCACCAGATGCACCACCACCACCACCACCACCATCAGTACCAGCTGGCAACCACCGTCCATGGGCTCTTCCACCAGACTTCCTCATTTTTTGGAAAATCTAAGCAAAATAACAACCGTTATATAGTACTGTAAAACAAGGTAGAAGGTGTATATAAACTTGTTGAGAATTTAAATCTCCCTTTTTTGGGGGGAGACTGAACCAAAACACAGGCCCAGTGTACAAAACAACACAATGTAAGTGGCAGAAAGTGGCTGGCTGATATACGACAAACTAACAGGACTGAAGTATATCCACTTTGTGAGAATTTGAATCTTCCTTTTTTTGGGAGACTGAACCAAAACTCAGGCCCAGTGTATATAACAAAGCAATCGAAGAGGCAGAAAGTGGCTGGCTGACATACGACAAACTAACAGGACTGCAGTATATCCACTTTGTGAGATTATGAATGTAAGTGGCAGAAAGTGGTTGGAAGATATATGAAAAAATAAAAGGACTGTAGCACAATTTCAATCTCCCAACAATGATCTCAGGAAAAGTATGGCAGCAATAAAAATGACTGCTGCACACAAAAGTGTGGACAAATAAACGAGATAACTGTGCAGAAAGGAGCAACAGGATTTTTGCTTTTAAAAAAGCAGTTGGTTTGCACAGCAGCGTGCAAACAGCAATGCAGCTATCAGGGAGCCTTATAAGGCAGCCTAATAAGCTAAAGAGCTGATGCACAAAAATATAGCCCCCACTGTCCCTGCAAAAAAATGGTGTTGTTGGACAGTGGAAATCGCTACAGCACAAGCCGTTTTGGGGTTAATCTTCCCTCCCTAACTATATCCCTTCTTCTGATGAAGCTGCAGCAACCTCTCCCCATGCTAAGATCGGCAGAAGTAAGATGGCGGCCTGTGACGCCGCAGAAAGCAAGCCAATCACTGTCATGCCCTTCTCTAAGATGGTGGGAGCCGAGATCTATGCCATCACGCTGCCCACACTCTGCGTCCTCCTTCATAGGCTGAAAAATGGCGCTGAATGCATCATACGAAGCGTGACTTTTGCGCGCAGACCGCTGACCTCATGGCTGATCCCACACTAGGATCGGGTCGGGTTTCATGAAACCCCATGTTGGGGGTCGGGTTCCCGCCTCTGCACAGGGGGAATCTCGTGCCGTCTCCGCTGCAGTCTCCCTTTCTTCTCCTGCCGCAGTGGAGCCTCCTCAGCGGAGACGTCGGTCCTAGCGTCTCGCTCAGTCTGACTCTGTACAAAGAGTTACTGCTGCTTTTCCTGCTTCTGCCATTGGAGTCAGTGCTGGGCAGAAACAAGCAGATGCTTCTGGAACTAAGCCCTGCTTTTCTCTTTCTGAGCATGCCCAGAGTAAGATCTCTCAGTGGAGATCGAAGGTCACATGATCAGATACTGCAGCTAAGGCCATTGGTCCTATAGGTGCTCACGCTCTGTGTCAGCCTCTCATTGGTCCTTCTAGGAAGGTCCTGTAGTGCTGCAACTATTTAAGGCTCGTATGGCCGCACGGCACTGCGCTAGTATTGTTCTATGTTATGTGCTTTGCGCCAGTGTGGTCACGTAAGAGTGTGTTCAGGGACCCAGCTGAAATAAGCCCCTAGAATGCTGGCACCTCCGGTGAGGAGATTGTGTTTGTATGTATTCAGGGACCTGGCTGAAATAAGCCCCTAGAATGCTGGCACCTCCGGCGAGGAGTTTTGTGTGCATGCCTGACCACTGACTGCTCTCTGTTTGGGCAGTTAGCCTGTGCCTCTGTGAAGTCTAACAGGGCACAGTGCTTTGCTTTCATGGCTACTCGGTGAAGTAACTGAGTTTGTCCATACCGCCATATAGTGCCGCCGTTTGCTGGCAGCAGGTTCTCCTGCATGGTGGACCCCGGGCTGCGTACGCACCAATAACAATAAAAACATCTATACTTACTCGGTGCGTTCCGCTAACCTTAACACACGACTTTGCCGAAAGTTGGCGATTTTTGAATTTGTCTGATCCGTTTCGCTCAACCCTAGTCATCACCCTTTAGAGTATACATCAAATTTTATTGAATAAACCTCCCAATGATTCAGTATTATCTCCAAAATTAATAAAAAATCAAAATGCACTGTTCCAAATTATTAGGCACAGTAGATTTTCTAAACATTTGATATGTTTAAAGAACTGAAAATGCTCATTTGTGGAATTTGCAGTTACATGTTAACATAGGAACCCTTCTTTGATATCACCTTCACAATTCTTGCATCCGTTGAACTTGTGAGGTTTTGGAGAGTTTCTGCTTGTATTTCTTTGCGTGAAGTCAGAATAGCCTCCCAGAGCTGATGTTTTGATGTGAACTGCCTTCCACCCTCATAGATCTTTTGCTTGATGATACTTCAAAGGTTCTCTATAGGGTTGAGGACAGGGGAAGATGGTGGCCACACCATGAGTTTATCTCCTTTTATGCCCATAGCCACCAATGACTCAGAGGTATTCTTTGCAGCATGAGATGGTGCATTGTCAGCATGAAGATGATTTTGCTCCTGAAGGCACGTTTCTGCTTTTTATACCATGGAAGAAAGTTGTCAGTCAGAAACTCTATATGCTTTGCAGACGTTATTTTCATACTTTCAGGAACCTTAAAGGGCCCTACCAGCTGTTTGCCCATGATTCTGGCCCAAAACATGACTCCTCCACCTCCTTGCTGACTTCGCAGCCTTGTTGGGACATGGTGGCCATCCACCAACCATACACTACTCCATCCATCTGGACCATCCAGGGTTGCTCGACACTCATCAGTAAACAAGACTGTTTGAAAATTAGTCTTCATGTATGTCTGGGTCCACTGCAACCGTTTCTGTTTGTGAACACTGTTTAGGGGTGGCTGAATAGTAGGTTTATGCACCACAGCAAGCCTTTGAAGGATCCTACACCTTGAGGTTCGAGGGACTCCTGAGGTACCAGCAGCTTCAAATAACTGTTTGCTGCTTTGTAATAGTATTTTGGCAACTGCTATCTTAATCCAAAATGAATTTGTCTGGCAGGAACCTTCCTCATTATGCCTTTATCTGCATGAACTTTAACTGTGCTCAGTTTCAGTCACAAATCTCTTCACAGTATGATGATCACTCTTAAGTTTTCGTGAAATACCTAATGTTTTCATACCTTGTCCAAGGCATTGCACTATTTAATGCTTTTCAGCAGCAGAGAGATACTTTTTATTTCCCATATTGCTTGAAACCTGTGGCCTGCTTAATAATGTGGAACATCATTTTTAAGTAGTTTTCCTTTAATTAGAATCACCTGGAAAACTAATTATCACATGTGTTTAAGATTGATTTCAGTGATCCATTGAGCCCTGAGACACAATACCATCCACGAGTTTATTTGAAAAACAAAACAATTAAACCTTTATGACACTTAAGTCCAATTTGCATAATAATTTGGAACACAGTGTAAAAAGGTGACAACAACCAAGCAAATATGAACCCCACTTGCCACTGCCACAGGTCAAGTGGGAAGAACCGGGCAAAGTGCCAGATTTGGCACATCTAATAGATGTACCTTTTTCTGGGGTGGCTGCGGGCTGCTATTTTTAGGCTGGGGGGCAATATCCTTGGCCCCTTACCTTCCTGAGAATACCAGCCCCCAGCTGTCTGCCTTAGCATGACAGCCCCCACACCAATTATTTTTAATTATTTGTTTAAATATTTTAAAAAACAGTATGAGGACCCCTCTACTCTTGATAACCAGCCTTGTTAACGCTGACAGCTGAGGGTTGCAACCTGCAGCTGTCAGTTTTGCCTGGCTGCTTAACAAAAATACAGGGGAACCCAAGCCTTATGGCTGTAGGCTCATGCTATAAACATAAGGATGAATTACCTCGGGGAGATCAAAACATCCAATACCGCGGAGACAGCATCACGTGTTTCTCAACGCAGTGATCCAGAACACTGCTCCCATCCCTTATGGGAAATATGCAAATGCATGTAGAAAAGCCGCGGAGACACCATCACGTGTTTCTCAACGCAAGCAATAAATAGCCAGGTCTTTCACCGGGAAGGAACAACCACGGGAAGGGCAACATCCAAAAAGGAAAACCACCTATGCCAAAAAATGGTATCCATCCACAGACAGCTGTTTCGGGGTATTTGCCCCTCATCAGTGTGGAGTAGGAAACTGGCTATTAGGAGCAGTGCCTGGATGCTGCCATTCCTGTGGTTGTTCCTTATCCCTAACCCCTGGGTTACTTCTGAAAATGGAGATGCCAGTTCTTCTACCTCTCTTTGCTCCTGCAATATCCTATGCAACTCCCACCCTCCCCCCAAGGGCGGAAAGGGGTAGCAGTAAAAGGGGTATCACCTGCTGGATAGACATGGGAAAACAGTGACACAATTAAACAACAGACATACAGGTTAAAATACAAATGGCAGATGGGAGCACAGTAAAGAGGCAGAAAATGGGATGGAAAAGGTATTCACAACAAACCGCATACAACAATCTCAAAACAAGAAGAGCAACTTTCCAAAACACCTTCTCCATTGCAGCCAAGAACAGGATGAAAATTCTATTGCTTGCATGGAGGGAAGCCAGGCACAGGTTTGTATAAAGGATGTGTGTTAGTGATGAGCGAGTGTTCTCGTTACTCGTGTTTTCTGAGCATGCTCGGGTGTTCTCCGAGTATCTTGGGCATGCTCGTAGATTATGTTTGTGTCCTGCAGCTGCATGATTTGCAGCTGCTAGACAGCGTGAATACAGGTGGGGATTAACTAACAAACAGGCAATCCCTGTATGTGTTCAGGTTGTCTAACAGCCGCAAATCATGCAGCTGCGGGGACACAAACATAATCTAAGAGCACGCCCAAGACATTCGAGCGAGCACCCGAGCATGCTTGGAAAACTCAAGTAATGAGCATACTCGCTCATCACTAATGGGTGTGATTCCAATATGTAGCAAAGCCAGTAGATCATGAGGAACTCTAAAGCCTTTCCATGCCTTTCCATGTAGCTGAGAGGTAAAAAAATAATGAAAAAAAGACTATCTGCTCTGTAGCCACTATTACATTGTGTGTCCAATTCAACATGAAACATTTGGTGAAATGTCCTTTTCATGTTTTCTTTCCAGTATAAAATACACAGTACACATTTCATTCATTTCATTCCCTTTTAAGATCATAATCAACTATAAGTGGCATATTTCAGTTATCAAATCATCACTGATAGAATATTTTGTGAACAAAATTGTCAAGCTCTTCCTTAAGGCAAAATATCTAGAGTTATCTCATCTGTGTAGAAGGAGAAATAGAAAAAAGGCATAACTAGAAATAAAGAAGAAAAATATGGTAACAGCAAGGATTAATGCTTTTTTTGTAAAGGCATATTTGAGTTTCATCCAGGCTCTTTTTTTCATGTATGTGTAGGTGCTTGTCACAGATAGAACATGTGCTCATTATAGTCTCTGGGGTCATTCATACATAATATATGTGGACCATGTGCTCATACAAAAATCACAAAGACATGTAAAAATTTTTTAGCTAAGACGGCATGGATCAAAATCATCCAACACTGATGGTAAAAACAGAAATGTGTTCTGGACAGTTATGAAAAATCTTGTCCAGAAAACTAATGAAAAATTGATTTTTTTTGTATGTGAAAAAAATCTTTGACGTCTGAATGAGGTCTCAGAGAAATTATTGCTCCACGTTTCCAAATTTTTGCAAAAATGTGTGGATATATGGTATTGCAAAGCGAACATAGTTGCATAGGTTGAAAAAAACATAGGTCTATCAAGATCAACCTTTCTCGAGTAATGATATACTATCATTACAATATTTATAACCCACAATGGCATCCAGCTCATATTTAATTGCTGATAAACCAGGGATTCAAGCTTGAGGAGGCTAATTTGCATATTCCAGGTGCCTTCTGGGAAAAGCGAAGAGTCTCCCTAAGCTAGAAGATCGTTGGGTACAGCCGGGACCAGCTGCTTGGAAAGCATCACCAAACCAAAAAACGAATTTTTGCCTGTAGGACATTATTGCAAGAGAGCTTGGCTGAGTAGATTACACAAGAAGGAAAACACAGCAAGTCAGCAGGATCTAGGAGCAACATGGCAGTTGTGACAACCTACATGGTGAGCTGCAGCATGTGCTACATGTTCACAGATCGACCAGAAGAAGAATCAAATTTCACCTGTCAGAAGTGTAGACTAGTGGCCCTTTTAGAAGAAAAGGTGCGGGGTCTGGAAGAAAGAATAGCAACTTTGAAACTTATCAAAGAGAATGAAGACTTTCTAGACAGAACAGAAGCATCTCTACTGGTCACAGAAGGTGAAAAAAGTGTCAGAGAACCTCCAAAAGCAGATGAGTGGAAGCATGTGACCAAAAGAAGCAAGAAGACCATGGAGAAATCACCAACCACACAACTGAAGAACCGATATCAAATCTTTGTAGAGGATGAAGATGGCACACCTAAGGATGAAGCAATACCAGCAAGCAAAAAAGAAAAGGGCACACAGCAACAAGTGACAGCAAAAAGTACAGCCAAGAAGCAACGAAGAGTGGTGGTGGTGGGAGACTCACTACTGAGAGGCACAGAAGCAGCCATCTGCAGACCGGACATAACTGCAAAAGAAGTATGCTGCCTTCCAGGTGCGATGATCAAGGATGTGACCGATAGGATACCAAAGCTCTTCAGCTCCAAGGACGTCCACCCATTTCTTCTGATACATGTTGGCACCAATGACACGGCAAGGAAGGACCTACCGACAATCTGCAAAGACTTTGAAGAGTTGGGGAAGAAAGTAAAGGAACTGGATGCACAGGTAGTTTTTTCTTCTATCCTTCCAGTAGACGGGCATGGCACCAGGAGATGGAACAGGATCCTTGATGCAAACAACTGGCTAAGACGATGGTGCAGACAACAAGGATTCGGATTCCTGGACCACGGTGTGAATTACTTGTACGATGGACTCCTCGCCAGAGACGGACTACACCTCAACAAACCTGGGAAACACACATTCGCCAGAAGACTCGCTACACTCATCAGGAGGGCGTTAAACTAGAAGAAGAGGGGACGGGAAGAAAAACATTAGACTTGAACAAAGAAGACCCAGGAAAACATACTCAGAAGGGAGGTAAGAACATTTCTAAAACAATCCACAGCGAGAAGATTGGAACAAAACAAAATCCTCTAAACTGCATGCTCGCAAACGCCAGAAGCCTGACAAACAAGATGGAAGAACTAGAAGCAGAAATATCTACAGGTAACTTTGACATAGTGGGAATAACCAAGACATGGTTAGATGAAAGCTATGACTGGGCAGTTAACTTACAGGGTTACAGTCTGTTTAGAAAGGATCGTAAAAATCGGAGAGGAGGAGGGGTTTGTCTCTATGTAAAGTCTTGTCTAAAGTCCACTTTAAGGGAGGATATTAGCGAAGGAAATGAGGATGTCGAGTCCATATGGGTCGAAATTCATGGAGGGAAAAATAGTAACAAAATTCTCATTGGGGTCTGTTACAAACCCCCAAATATAACAGAAACCATGGAAAGTCTACTTCTAAAGCAGATAGATGAAGCTGCAACCCATAATGAGGTCCTGGTTATGGGGGACTTTAACTACCCGGATATTAACTGGGAAACAGAAACCTGTGAAACCCATAAAGGCAACAGGTTTCTGCTAATAACCAAGAAAAATTATCTTTCACAACTGGTGCAGAATCCAACCAGAGGAGCAGCACTTTTAGACCTAATACTATCTAATAGACCTGACAGAATAACAAATCTGCAGGTGGTCGGGCATCTAGGAAATAGCGACCACAATATTGTGCAGTTTCACCTGTCTTTCACTAGGGGGACTTGTCAGGGAGTCACAAAAACACTGAACTTTAGGAAGGCAAAGTTTGACCAGCTTAGAGATGCCCTTAATCTGGTAGACTGGGACAATATCCTCAGAAATAAGAATACAGATAATAAATGGGAAATGTTTAAGAACATCCTAAATAGGCAGTGTAAGCGGTTTATACCTTGTGGGAATAAAAGGACTAGAAATAGGAAAAATCCAATGTGGCTAAACAAAGAAGTAAGACAGGCAATTAACAGTAAAAAGAAAGCATTTGCACTACTAAAGCAGGATGGCACCATTGAAGCTCTAAAAAACTATAGGGAGAAAAATACTTTATCTAAAAAACTAATTAAAGCTGCCAAAAAGGAAACAGAGAAGCACATTGCTAAGGAGAGTAAAACTAATCCCAAACTGTTCTTCAACTATATCAATAGTAAAAGAATAAAAACTGAAAATGTAGGCCCCTTAAAAAATAGTGAGGAAAGAATGGTTGTAGATGACGAGGAAAAAGCTAACATATTAAACACCTTCTTCTCCACGGTATTCACGGTGGAAAATGAAATGCTAGGTGAAATCCCAAGAAACAATGAAAACCCTATATTAAGGGTCACCAATCTAACCCAAGAAGAGGTGCGAAACCGGCTAAATAAGATTAAAATAGATAAATCTCCGGGTCCGGATGGCATACACCCACGAGTACTAAGAGAACTAAGTAATGTAATAGATAAACCATTATTTCTTATTTTTAGGGACTCTATAGCGACGGGGTCTGTTCCGCAGGATTGGCGCATAGCAAATGTGGTGCCAATATTATTATTACAATTATAGGCCAGTAAGTTTAACCTCTATTGTTGGTAAAATATTTGAAGGGTTTCTGAGGGATGTTATTCTGGATTATCTCAATGAGAATAACTGTTTAACTCCATATCAGCATGGGTTTATGAGAAATCGCTCCTGTCAAACCAATCTAATCAGTTTTTATGAAGAGGTAAGCTATAGGCTGGACCACGGTGAGTCATTGGACGTGGTATATCTCGATTTTTCCAAAGCGTTTGATACCGTGCCGCACAAGAGGTTGGTACACAAAATGAGAATGCTTGGTCTGGGAGAAAATGTGTGTAAATGGGTTAGTAACTGGCTTAGTGATAGAAAGCAGAGGGTGATTATAAATGGTATAGTCTCTAACTGGGTCGCTGTGACCAGTGGGGTACCGCAGGGGTCAGTATTGGGACCTGTTCTCTTCAACATATTCATTAATGATCTGGTAGAAGGTTTACACAGTAAAATATCGATATTTGCAGATGATACAAAACTATGTAAAGCAGTTAATACAAGAGAAGATAGTATTCTGCTACAGATGGATCTGGATAAGTTGGAAACTTGGGCTGAAAGGTGGCAGATGAGGTTTAACAATGATAAATGTAAGGTTATACACATGGGAAGAAGGAATCAATATCACCATTACACACTGAATGGGAAACCACTGGGTAAATCTGACAGGGAGAAGGACTTGGGGATCCTAGTTAATGATAAACTTACCTGGAGCAGCCAGTGCCAGGCAGCAGCTGCCAAGGCAAACAGGATCATGGGGTGCATTAAAAGAGGTCTGGATACACATGATGAGAGCATTATACTGCCTCTGTACAAATCCCTAGTTAGACCGCACATGGAGTACTGTGTCCAGTTTTGGGCACCGGTGCTCAGGAAGGATATAATGGAACTAGAGAGAGTACAAAGGAGGGCAACAAAATTAATAAAGGGGATGGGAGAACTACAATACCCAGATAGATTAGCGAAATTAGGATTATTTAGTCTAGAAAAAAGACGACTGAGGGGCGATCTAATAACCATGTATAAGTATATAAGGGGACAATACAAATATCTCGCTGAGGATCTGTTTATACCAAGGAAGGTGACGGGCACAAGGGGGCATTCTTTGCGTCTGGAGGAGAGAAGGTTTTTCCACCAACATAGAAGAGGATTCTTTACTGTTAGGGCAGTGAGAATCTGGAATTGCTTGCCTGAGGAGGTGGTGATGGCGAACTCAGTCGAGGGGTTCAAGAGAGGCCTGGATGTCTTCCTGGAGCAGAACAATATTGTATCATACAATTAGGTTCTGTAGAAGGACGTAGATCTGGGGATTTATTATGATGGAATATAGGCTGAACTGAATGGACAAATGTCTTTTTTCGGCCTTACTAACTATGTTACTATGTTACTATATAGTATTCTCCATTACTACAACTTGTGATAGGACATTCCAAATTCTGACAGTTTTATCTTTATAGAACCTTTTCCTATTTACCTGGAGGAATCGCCTTTTCTCAACACACAATGTCCCTTCCTCCTTTGTATGGTCTTTGTAAGGAATTAGTCATGTGTCAGTCCTATGTATTTACCACATATCTGTCACGCTCACGCCCTGACTGATGGGCGTGAGCCAAGGGTGTTTGTGGCCCCACTGTGCCACGAACCAGACTATCCTGGAAGGGGCATGACTATGACAGTTGCCTTGGTTTTCACTGGAGCCTCTGATGGTGAGGTCAGGCTTAGGTGGCAGGCAGCTGCCAGGTGCTACTCCAGGGTGATGTCTGGCTGTGGCTGCTGATTCCGTTTGGGAAACAGGAACACCAGGATTGGTGCGGGCATCAGGCAGGACTAGCAGATATGCACGGATGAAACTCAGACGAGTAGGCTGGCACGGCTGAGACACAGAGCTGGCAGAGACACAGGGCTGGCAGGCACAACAGAGAAACAGGGCTGTCAGGCACGGCAGAGACACAAGGCTGGCAGGTACGGCAGAGACACAGGGCTGGCAGGCACGGCAGAGACACAGGGCTGGCAGGCACGGCAGAGACACATTGCTGGCAGGCACGGCAGAGACACAGGGCTGGCAGGTACGGCAGAGACACGGGGCTGGCAGAAATGGCAGAGACACAGGGCAAGTTGGTGTGGTGTATAAAGGAACAGGTAGGGACCTGTTCACACAGAAGATGCAGGTACGGAAACAAGCAGGAAGGAATGAAGTATGAAGGAACAGGTTGGGACCTGTTCAGACAGGAGATGCAGGTACGGAAACAAGCAGGAAGGAATGGAGTGGGAAGGAACAGGTTGGGACCTGTTCACACAGGAGATGCAGGTACGGAAACAAGCAGGAAGAAATGGAGTGTGAAGGAACAGGTTGGGACCTGTTCACACAAGAAGAGAACCGCAAGGCTGCGGATAGGAATGGTAGAGCAGCAGGAGATGGAGCAGCAACAGAAGCTAAGCCGAGCGGAACCGCAAGGAATGCGGAGAGGAGTTGCACCAAGATGTCTCTGCAGCAGCAGAGCAGAGTAGAATGGAGCAGAACTGCAGGAGTGCAGAGCAGAGGCAAAGCTGCGAGAGAGCGAAGCCCAGGCAAAGTCACAAGGGTTCAGAGTAGGCAGAGCCACAAGAGTGCGGAGCATAAGCAGACTGAGAACACAAGGAAAGACACAGCAGGGAAGGAAGTCACAGACAGGGAGACAGAGATAGGACTAAGTACAGACAAGGTAATGGAACAAGAAAAGGTACAAGAACAAAGACACAGGGACCATGATATACAGCCTCCTGGAGGGCAGACAAACAAGATCAAGGCAAGGCAAGGAGAAAAGCCTCTAGAGAGGGAGTAACTCAGAGCAAGGCCTGGCAACTCAGAAGCTAAACACTAACTGAGCTAACACATTGCACAGGTCCAGTCCACTGGGTAGAGCTGCACTAAATACTGGAGGCCTCTTGGTAATTGGTCAGGAACAGATTAGACAGGTGCACCTGATTCCTATAAGAGCCAGAGAGTTCAGGCGCCGCCCCCTATGCACACAGCCAGGAAGCATGCAGACAGCAGAGGCACAGAATATGAAGCTGGCAAGACACAGAAACCACAACATGACCTGGAGCAGTGGGTAAGATAGTGTGAGAGATGATAGGCCATGCCGTGATGCCAGCAGAGTTGTTACAATATGAATTTATACATATAAACAAGATCGCCTATGAATAGTGTTGAGCGATACCTTCCGATATCGGAAAGTATCGGTATCGGATTGGATCGGCCGATATTAAAAAAATATCGGATAACGCCGATACCGATACCCGATCCCAATGCAAGTCAATGGGACCAAAATATCGGAATTAAAATAAACCCTTTCTTTCCTTGTAGGTTCATTCTACATCAAGGAAAACAACTAAGAATAATGTAGGATGTATTTGGTGAGGTGGCGGAGCCATTAAAGGCATAGAGGTTTAGCCCAATCAAATAGAATAGCATGATTTTTTTTTTTTTCTAAAGACGTTCGGAGTGACAAAGATATTGACTATGTATATTTTTTTTTATTTTGTCCGATATTGATGTTTCACTATTCCACGCCCTTCCCCTTCTTTTTTTTTACTTTTCCCACACTTTCATCTTCATCATCATCAGCATCTTTGACATCAACTTCTTCTTCACCTTATTCATGTTCTTCTTCATCTTCTACCTATTATTTTTTTGGATTACATTCTTCATATTAATTTTATTCAACTATTATTATTCTTCCTATTCTACTTCTTCATCATATCCTCATTTGTGACAGGCATTGCCGTAGTTGTTATCTATAAAAGTTTCAAGATTACACCTTCCGTTCTGCCTGTCACAAAAGTTACATTTGTCCGCGTTCAGTTTGGCCTGCAGCATCAGGCTTTATCCAGGGGCACCACGAGGAGGAACACCCCCATACACTGCTTAGTCTTCTTCTGCATATAATTTAGATAATATCTTTTGCTCTGATATTAAGTGTTATGCTTAATGTTCTTCTGCTCTTTGTTCTGCAGCCTTTTGTTCTTCTGCTTCTCGGTCTTCCATGTCGTCGTCTCCAGAGTCGTCGTCTCCATGGTCGTCGTCGTTGTCATCTTAGGGGTGATCTTCTGGGTCGTCATCTTTAGGGTCTTGAACTTGGAAATGTAGCAGAAGGTACAAGAAGGCTGAGAAAATGCCGAGAACCAGCTGATGGAACTGGAACTCGGATGGCTACCCGAAGGTCAAAGAGCCAATGGAACTACCGAGGACCAGCTGACGTTACTGGAACCCGGTTACTAAGCAGGAGGTACCCGTGCTAAAAAGCACTACCAAGTACCGCCTGACGTTGGCGGAACTCAGATACCTTAGAAGGAGGCACCTAAGCCAAAGGCTCTGCCCGGAACCAGCTAACGTTACTGGAACCAGGATGGGGAGCAGAAGGTACAAGAGCAAAAGACACTGCCGCGAACCAGCTGACGGTACTGGAACCCGGATGGGTAGCCGAAGGTCCAAGAGCCAATGGAACTACCGAGGACCAGCTGACGTTACTGGAACCCGGTTACTAAGCAGGAGGTACCCGTGCTAAAAAGCACAACCAAGGACCACCTGATGTTGGTGGAACTCGGATACCCAGAAGGAGGCACCTAAGCCAAAGGCTCTGCCCGGAACCAGCTGACGGTACTGGAACCAGAATGGGGAGCAGAAGGTACAAGAGCAAAAGACACTGCCGAGAACCAGCTGACGGTACTGGAACCCGGATGCGTTGGCCAACTGTGCAAGAGCCAATGGCACGACCGAGGACCAGCTGACGGTGCTGGAACCCGGTTACTAAGCTGTAGGTGCCCGCGCTTAAAAGCACTACCAAGGACCGCCTGGCATTGGTGGAACTCGGATACCCAGGAGGAGGCACCTAAGCCAAAGGCTCGGCCCGGAACCAGCTGACGGTGCTGGAACCAGGATGTGGACCAGAAGGCCAACAGGAGAGGAGAGAACAGCTAGGCCGCAAGGCAGCCACAGTTACCGAACACCAACAGTCCTACAGGGGGAGCTTGGCCTACTGGCACTACAGAACCAGCCTTGACTACCAATTCACGCAGCCCACAAAGGAAGCTCCTAAACTGGAGGCACCCTGGAGTTGGCTAACCCGACCGCAACACGACGGGGCAAGCATAGGCGTCTCAGTGAGTTTGACAGTACCCGGAAACAGCTGACGGTGCTGGAACCAGGCTTGGCATGAGGGAGTACCCGTGACAAAAACACTGCCGGGAACCAGCTGGCGGTGCTGGAACCCGGATGCGTTGCCCCAGTGTGCAAGAGCCAATGGCACCGAGGACCAGCTGAAGGTGCTGGAACCCGGTTACTAAGCTGTAGGTGCGCGTGTAAAAGCACTACCAAGGACCGCCTGGCGTTGGCGGAACTCGGATACCCAGGAGGAGGCACCTAAGTGAAAGGCTCTGCCCGGAACCAGCTGACGGTGCTGGAACCAGGTGGTGGACCAGAAGGTCCACAGGAGAAGAGAGAACAGCTAGGCAGTGAGGCAGCCGCAGTTTCCGAACACCAACAGACCTACAGGGGGAGCTTGGCCTACTGGCACTACAGAACCAGCCTTGACTACCAATTCACGCAGCCCACATAGGAAGCTCCTAAACTGGAGGCACCCTGGAGTTGGCTAACCCGACCGCAACACGACGGGGCAACGCATAGGTGTCTCAGTGAGTTTGACAGTACCCGGAAACAGCTGACGGTGCTGGAACCAGGATGCGTTGCCTATTAAAGATTGTGTTCCTACAGCCCCAACTAGTGGTGTTGGAGCAAAGGGTAAGCAGGGGGAGCAGAGTGTAGGCCGAAGCCTAGTTGAACCAATTTCAAAGGAAACCTTTAACCCCCCCTCAGGTGTTACAAAGTACAAGAGCCACACCTTGTGCAGCATTAATGCTGCACAAGTCAAAGGTTGCTCTATGAATTTTTCAACTTGCACACGCAGAATGAAACACGTAAACAATTCCGCCCATTCTACAGTCAAACTGTAGTGGAGGCGTGACTTGTCTTTTTAAGGAGACGCAGCACAGGTGTCAAAATTTACACCTAGGTGCTGGGCGCATCCTCCTGAGCGTTGATATTTGCTGTACAGGAGTCTGCGCTCTTGCGTTATCCATTGGCAATGCCCTGTTAGCGCTGCCCGTCTTATGACCTCATTTCATGTTGGCCGGTGCTGTTAACGATGGCCATGAATCCCAGACCCACAGTGCCTTTTCATAAAGTCACACTGCGTGGCTGGGATTCGTGGCCTTGAGCATTAAATATTTTCGCCGCTCACACACGTCCTTACACCTGCTTCACATTGGGCGGCCTCTGCTGATCCCTTACCGCATGCCGCGGCCATGAGGCCGCCCAGTCTGAAGAAGGCGGAAGGAGATGAGTGACGACAGGCGAACATATGCACTGCTCGTGCCCATAAACCACACCCTCACTGTCAAAATAAATAAGACACCGAGGGGCGTTGTTTGGAGCAGGGCGGACGCACAGGCGCAGCCAGCTAACCAATGATGTCAAAAGATGGGCAGCGCTACCAAGGGGGGTGCAGCGTATCATTGGAAAGGAAAGTCACAACTCAGGGACATTGTAATGGTCTGTAATGAGACACATTTTGTACGTGTTGAGTTCCACGTGGGCAAGTAGAAAAAGTCAGCCACCTTGTACAAATGCAGCATTACTTCTGTACAAGGTGGCTGTTATACATAGAAACACCTGGGGGTGGGGGGCAGGCTCCCTTCAATTTCAGTTCATGTGCCTGCATGGCGTTTGCAGGTCACGTTGCCGGCTACACAGCAGGGGAACAGCTGGCGGTGCTGAACCCCACTGACACATTGGCGGGTGTTTTTCTCTGTGCAGCTAGCACTTCCGGGCAAAAACTAGCGGTGTTAGAGCCCAGGGTCAGCAGGAGGAGGAGAGGAGCAGATTGTAGGCCGAAGCCTACACTGGTGGCAGCTTTTGTTCGGTTGTGCCAGCGTGGCTTGTGCTGGACACGTTGCCGGCTACACAGCAGGGGAACAGCTGGCGGTTCTGAACCCCACTGACACAATGGCGGGTGTTTTTCTCTGTGCAGCCAGCACTTCCGGGCCCCAACTGGCGTAGTTAGAGCCCAGGGTCTGCAGGAGGAGCAGAGTGTAGGCCGAAGCCTAATTGAACCAATTTCAAAGGTAACCTTTAACCCACCCTCAGGTGTTACAATGTTGAAGAGCCACACCTTGTGCAGCAGTAATGCTCCACAAGTTAAAGGTTGCTCTTTAAGTTTTGCTCATTGCACACGCAGAATGAAAGACGTACACAATTTAGCCCATTGTACAGTAGAACTGTATTGGAGGCGTGACTTGTCTTTTTAAGGAGACGCAGCACAGGTGCACATAAATAACACCTTGGTGCTGGGCGCAGCCTCCTGAGCGTTGTTATTTGCTGTACAGGAGTCTGCGCTATTGTGATCCCTTGGCCATGCGCTGTGAGCGCTGCCTGTCTTCTCACCTCATTTCATGTTGGCCGGTGCGGTTAGCAATGGGCATGAATCCCAGACACGCAGTGTCTTTTAATAAAGTCACACTGCAGAGCTGGGATTTGTGGCCTTGCGCAGTAAATATGTTCGCCGCTCACACATGACCTGCTTCAGACTGGGCGGCCTCAGCTGATCCCTTATTGCCTACCACAGCCATGAGGCCGCACAGTCTGAAGAAGGTGGAAGGAGATGAGTTAAGACAGGCGAACATATGCTCTGCACATGCCCATCAATCACACCCTCGCAGCCAAAATATATGAGACAACGAGGGGGGTTGTGTCGGGCAGGTCGGACGCACAGGCACAGGCAGCCAACCGGGCAGCACTACCAAGGGGGGTGCTGCGTGTCATTGAAAAGGAAAGTCACACCTCAGGGACATTGTAATGGTCTGTAATGAGACACATTTTGTACGTGTTACATTCAACGTGGGCAAGGAGAAAAAGTCAGCCACCTTGTACAAATGCAGCAGTACTGCTGTACAAGGTGGCTGTTATACATAGAAACACCTTAGGGTGGGTGGCAGGGTCCCTTTAATTTCAGTTCATGTGCCTGCGTGGCGTTTGCAGGTCACGTTGCCGGCTACACAGCAGGGGAACAGCTGGCGGTGCTGAACCCCACTAACACATTGGCGGGTGTTTTTCTCTGTGCAGCTAGCACGTCCAGGCAAAAAGTGGTGGTGTTAGAGCCCAGAGTCAGCAGGAGGAGGAGAGGAGCAGAGTGTAGGCCGAAGCCTGCACTGGTGGCAGCTTTTGTTCGGTTGTGCCAGCGTGGCTTGTGCTGGACACGTTGCCGACTACACAGCAGGGGAACAGCTGGCGGTGCTGAACCCCACTGACACATCAGCTAGTGTTTTTTCTGTGTAGACAACACTTCCAGGTGGCAACTGACAGTGTTGAAACCCAGGGAATCAAAGAAGAGCAGAGTGTAGGCCGAAGCCTGCAGTGGAGCAAGTTGAAAGGGAACCTTTAACCCCCCCCCAGGCATTTGTTGCTGAAAGAGCCATCTTGTACAGCAGTAACACTGCACATGGAAAATGGTGGCTCCTAAAATTATGCTCCTTGCAAACGCTGAAGTACACACTCATATAATGTGTCCCCTCACACCGTAAAACCGTCACGGAAGTGGGACTTTCCTTTGTAATGTGACACAGCACAGCCGTCATTCCAACCCCCTTGGTGCCGTGCGCCACCTCCTCAACGTTGTTTGGTTCTGTCACGGAGCCCGTGCTGTAATGTTATTCCTTGGCCATGCACAGTTAGCGGTGCCCGTCTTCTGACATCATTTAGGTGTCAGGCTGGCAGTGCCTGTGCGTCAAAGCTGCCCGAGATCCAACCTCGCAGTGTCATCTAATGTAATCCCACTGCGGGCCAGGGATCCATGGGCATGCGCAGTGCATATCATCGCCTCTCACTCACCTACTTCCTGCTTCTTCAGACTGTGCGGCGTCACGGCCGTGGCATGCTATTAGGGATCAGCTGACGACGCCTAGTCTGAAGAAGCGTGAAGAAGGGGAGTGAGAGGCTAGTATATGCACTGCGCATGGCCATGGATACCAGGCCCACTGTGGGATCACATCAGACGACACTGCGAGGTGGCATTTCGGGCAGCGTGGACGCACAGGCGCAGCCAGGATGACAACAAATGATGTCAGAGGACGGGCAGCGCAAACTGTGCATGCCCAAGGGATAACATAACAGCGCAGGGTCCATGACGGAATCAAACAACGCTAAGGAGGCAGCGCACGGTGCCAAGGGGGTAGGAATGACGGCTGTGCTGCGTCACATTACAAAGGAAAGTCCCACCTCCGGAACGGTTGGACGGTGTGAGGGGACACATTACATGAGTGTGTAGTTCAGCGTTTCCAAGGAGCATAATTTCAAGAGCGACCTTTTCCTTGTGCAGTATTAGTGCTGCACAAGGTGGCTCTTTCAGTAACAAACGCCTAGGGGGGGGGGGACAGGTCCCCTTACATTTTAGTTGTGTCAGCGTGGCGGTCGCATGACACGTTGCCGGATACACAGCTGGGGATCAGCTGACGTTACTGAACCCCAATAACAGAGGAGTGACTGTTGACTGTGCACACAGCACTTCCAGGCACCAACTGACGGTGTTAGAGCCCAGGGACAGCAGGAGGAGCAGATTGGAGGTATTGCCGCACACACAGCTGGGGATCAGCTGACGTTACTGAAACCCAATAACAGAGGAGTGACTGTTGACTGTGCATACAGCACTTCCAGGCACCAACTGGCGGTGTTAGAGCCCAGGGACAGCAGGAGGAGCAGAGGAACAGAGTGTAGGCCGAAGCCTGATTGGAGCAAGTTGAAAGGGAACCTTTAACCCCCCCCCCAAGACATTTGTAGCTGAAAGAGCCATCTTGTGCAGCACTAAGGATGCAAAAGGAAAAGGTTGCTCTTTTAATTATGCTCCTTGCAAACAGAGAAGTAAACACTAAAAATGTGTCCCCTTATACCGTAAAACCGTCCCGGAGGTGGGAATTTCCTTTGTAATGGGTCGCAGCACAGCTGTCATTCCTATCCCCTTGGTGCCGTGCGCTGCCTCCTCAGCATTGTTTTAAGCTGTCACGGAGCCTGCGCTGGTCTGTTATCCCTTGGCCATGCCCAATTTGCGCTGCCTGTCTTCTGACATAATTTGGTGTCAGGCTGTCAGTGCCTGTGCATCCACGCTGCTCCAGATCTCACCTCGCAGTGTCGTCTAATGTAATCCCACTGCGGGCCTTGGATCCATGGGCATGCACAGTGCATATCCTCGCCTCTCACTCCCCTCCTTCCCTTTTCTTCAGACTGTGCGGCGTCACGGCCGTGGCATGCTATTAGGGATCAGCTGACGGCGCACAGTCTAAAGAAGGCGGAGGGAGATGGGCGAGAGCCCGAGGTGAAGATATGCACTGCGCATGCCCATGGATCCCAGGCTCGCAGTGTGATTCAATCAGAAGACACTGCGAGGCGGGTTCTCGGGCAGCGCGGGCGCACAGGCGCAGCCATCCTGACACCAAATTATGTCAGAAGACAGGCAGCGCAAACTGGCCATGGCCAAGGGATAACAGAACAGCGCAGGCTCCGTGACAGCTTAAAACAACGCTGAGGAGGCAGCACATGGCACCAAGGGGGTAGGAATGACAAATGTGCTGCGTCACATTATGAAGGAAAGTCCCAGCTCCGGGACTGTATAACGGTATCAGTGAACACATTTTATAAGTGTTAAGTTCTGCGTGTGCAAGGAGCTAAACTAAAAGAGCTACCTTTTCCTTGTGCAACATTACTGCTGCACAAGATGGCTCTTTCAGTAACAAACGCCGAGGGGGAAGGGGGGACAGGTTCCCTTACATTTAGGTTGTTGTGCCAGCGTGGCGGTCGCAGGACACATTGCCGGCTACACAGCTGGGGATCAGCTGACGTTACTGAAACCCAATAACACTGGGTCATATGTTTTGACTGTGCAGCCTGCACTTCTGAGCCGCAACTGGCGGTGTTGGAGCCCAGGAATAGCAGTTCAGGTGGTAGAAAGATGAACACATCAGGAGGCCTGGATGACACCCAATTACTTAATCAGGCAGAGGAGTGGCAAATTCCTGCGAGATCCAGGCCTGGTTCATTTTCAGGAAAGTAAGCCGGTCAACATTATCGGAGGATAGTCGCTTGCGACGGTCTGTTAGTACACCACCTGCGGCACTAAAGACACGTTCCGATAAGACACTAGCCGCAGGGCAAGCCAGCACCTCCAATGCATACTGGCTTAGCTCTGGCCATGTATCCAGCTTAGAGACCCAAAACTTGAACGGGGAAGAGCCATCTGGGAGTACAGTAAGAGGGCAAGCCATGTAGTCTGTCACCATCTGACGGAACCGTTGCCTCCTGCTGACTGGAGCCACCGGTGATGGTGTAGACATTTGGGGCGGGCACACAAAAGTTTGCCACAGTTGTGCCATACTGGGCTTGCCTTGGGCAGAGGCACTGCTTCTGCTCCCTCTTTGTGCAGAGCCTCCTCCACTGCCTCGACGCACTGAGCTGCTTTGTAAAGCACTAGCAGCACTCCTCTCAGTTGGACTGGAGAAGATGATGGAATTCACCAGTGTGTCGTGGTACTCCCGCATTTTACGCTCCCGTGTCAACGCCGGGATGAGGTTTTGGACGTTGTCCCGGTAGCGAGGATCGAGGAGGGCGTACACCCAATAATCAGGCACGTTGAGAATGTGGTCGATGCGGCGGTCGTCTCTCAGGCACTGCAACATGAAATCAACCATGTGCTGCAGACTGCCAACTGGCCCAGAAACGCTGTCCCCTGCTTGAGACATGATCTCTGCCCGCTCTTCATCACCCCACCCTCGCTGTACACACTGACCACTGGACAATGGTGTAACTCCCTCCTCTGGACGTAGCTCTTCCTCGTCCATTGACTCCTCCTCATCCTCCTCACAAAGGGTCCCCTGCCGACCCCTTTGTGAGGAACCACGTGGCGCTGACTGTCCAGAAGCTGATGGAAAAGGTGACTCCTCATCCTCCACCTCTTCCACATCATCCCTTATCCCTTGCAGGGTTTCTTGAAGCAGGCAGATAAGGGGGACAGTCATGCTGACTAGTGCATCATCTGCACTTGCCATCCGCGTGGAATAATCGAAAGGATGCAAAACCTGGCAGACGTCCTTCATAGTGGCCCACTCTGTGGTTGTGAAGTTTGATCGGCGCTGACTGCGACTGTTTTGCGCCTGATGCAGCTGGTACTCCATTACTGCTTGCTGCTGCTCACACAACCGCTCCAACATATGTAACGTGGAATTCCACCTGGTAGGTAGGTCACATATGATGCGATGTTCAGGAAGGCGAAACCGACGCTGCAGAGCAGCAATGCGGGATCTTGCCAAGCTGGAACGCCGCAAGTGAGCACACTCTAGGCGGGCCTTGTGCAGAAGTGCATCAAGATCCGGATAGTCCCTCAGAAAACTCTGCACAACCAAATTGAGCACATGTGCCAGACATGGGATGTGAGTGAGGTTGCCAAGGGCTAAAGCTGCCACCAGATTTCGGCCATTGTCACACACTACCATGCCTGGCTGGAGATTCGCTGGCACAAACCACACATCGCTCTCCTGCTTTAGGGCATTCCAGAGCTCCTGCGCTGTGTGGCTTCGATTCCCCAAAGAAACTAATTTCAAGACGGCCTGCTGACGTTTGGCCACGGCTGTGCTCATGTCAGTCGTAACAGGTAAACGTTCACGGGTCCATGTGGAGGTGGACTGTGACGGATCCTGCAGCGATGAATCTGAGGAACTTGTGTAAGAGGAGGAGTCAATGCGTACAGACTGAATTCCTGCAATCCTTGTAGTGGGCAGGACACGTCCTGCGCCACTCGCACGGTCTGTACCCGGCTCAACAACATTAACCCAATGGGCAGTGACGGAAAGGTATCGCCCCTGTCCATGTTGACTAGTCCACGCATCGGTGGTGTGGTGGACCTTGCTACTGACGGCGTTCAGTAGCGCGTGTTTTATTTGTCCCTCCACGTGCTTGTGCAGGGCAGGGACGGCTTGCCTGCTGAAGTAAAAGCGGCTGGGCACCTTGTACTGTGGGACTGCCAATGCCATCAAGTCATGGAAGCTGTCAGTCTCCACCAGCCTGAATGAGAGCATTTCCAGCGACAGAAGTTTGGCAATGCCTGCATTCAGAGCCTGTGCTCAGGGGTGGTTTGCCGAGAATGCCCGCCTTTTCTCCCATGCCTGTGCTACCGATGGCTGTAGACTAGGCTGGGAGTGTGAGGATGACTGGGAACGTGGTGCTGTGGGTGGAATTACACTAGGTCTCTGGCCAACAGTGCCAGAGGTTCTTCCATGGCGATCCAAGGAGGAAGCCGATCCAGCTGTGCGTGAGCTGGAGGAAGAGGCAACATGAGCTGAAGAGGTGGTAGCTGCCGCTGTTGGTTGGCCGAGGTCTTCAGTGTGTTTTTGTAACTCCACCGCGTGCCTGGTCCGCACATGTTTCCACATATTTGTGGTATTGAGTTGCTGACACTTTTCCCTCTTTTGACTTTCTGATTACACAGCTTGCATTTGACAAAACAAATGTCATCTGCAACTGTGTCAAAAAAGGACCAGGCACTGCAAGTCTTGGGAGCGCCCTTTTTGGCTTGTGGAAGAGACAGCCTCCTAATGGGTGCCAAAGTGGAGGTTACAGGCTCCGCAGTCTTCCCCCTCCCTCTCCCTCTTTGGCCTGTTTGGGGAATCTCTTCCTCAGAGCTGCTCCCACCACCTTCCTGTTCCTCACGCCACGATGGGTCAAGGACCTCATCATCTCCACTACCCTCTGCCACCAACTGCTCCTCCTGGGTAGTCTCGGCAGCACAGTACGCAGCAGAAAGCGGCACCTGAGTTTCATCATCAGATGCGTACTGCGCTGTGGTCACCGCAGGCACTGGCCCACCCGCCTCTTCAGAGTCAGAGAGACAAAGGTGTTGGGCATCACTGCACACTGCCTCTTCTTCCATTTCTCCAATGCTGCTTGGCTGGCCCCCTGTTTCCAAGCCAAGAGATTCAGAGAACAGAAGTAGAGACTGCTCCTGTCCTGGGCTCTCTGACTGCCTGGCCAATTTGGCAGGTGGTGAAGAGACAGATGGCTGCTCTCCAGTGGTCTGTGCCTGAGAGGATGTGACACTAATTGAAGTCGATGCGTTAGCTGCCATCCATCCGACAACGACTTCAATTTGATCTTCACGCAGCAGCGGTGCACGGCGCTCTCCGACAAAGCTGCGCATGAAGGACTGTTCCCTGCTGAAACTGAGTGATGATGAGTCACCGGTGCCCGCAGCAGGCACAGAATCACCACGTCCTCTCCCTGCTCCTCTCCCTGCTCCGTGCCCACGCCCACGCCCCTTACTCCCTGCCCGCTTCATCTTGGTTGACAGATAAAGATAAGCAGAAAAGTACTAAGGCCTTAGTGTGCTTATTCCTGAAATGCTCCTCCTAACAGGTGTAAGAAACACTAATGTTGTAAAGTCTGGACTAGACTTTATTATTGATAAAATGTGGGTGTTAAGTGGTTAAGTGTTAAGTGTTAAGTGGTGTTTGGTGAACTTTACTCTTTTTGTGCAGATCGGGCTACAGAGCGAGTTTAACTCACACGGGGACCGTGCAGACAGCCGTAAACGGCACTGCAAGGCCCAAAAACCCTCCTCTAGGTTATCCTATGTAGTGTTTTTCCACTATTTAGCTGGAGACGGGTGGAAAGACACTAATAGGAATTTTTAAAAAAAATTTTAAACAGGCTGCACTAGTTGAAAAAAAGGACAAGTTATTTAACGGTATGAGGCAGTGACAAACCCTGAGCTGAATACAACCGGCTGTGGCTGCACACAGACTACAGGGCGAGCTGCGCTCACATGGAGACCGTGCAGACAGCCGTAAACGGCGCTGCAAGGCCCAAAAACCCTCCTCTAGGTTATCCTATCTAGTGTTTTTCCACTATTTAGCTGGAGACGGGTGGAAAGACACTAATAGGAAATTTTAGAAAAAATGTGCATCAGGCTGCACTATGAGCAAAAAAGGACAATGGATAGAACTGTGTGAGGCAGTGTGAACCCCCCTGAGCTGAATACAACCTGGTATATGGCTGCACACAGACTACAGAGTGAGCTGCACACACACACACACACAGAGACCTTGCAGAACGCTGTTAAAACAGCGCTGCAAGGCAAGAGCAAGGTGAACTGAACAGTGAACACAGCGTTTGCTAAATTAGCCTTGGAAAAGCAAAATAAAGCAATTAGCTATCTCAACTGGCCCTCAGTTAGAACACAGCGTCCTGTCCCTAACTGAAATCACAGCAGAGTGAGCGCAAAATGGCGGCAGAGTTTTTTATAGTGCAGAGTGACATCATTTCAGCAGCCAATCACAGCCTTGCCAGTACTTACATGCCCACCATGCTAAACAGGATGTGCCCACACTTCCATTCATTCCTCATTGGCTGCTGCGTGCAGTTTGAATTCTGGGAACTTCCGATTCCGGTATCCGATACGCGGGAAGTATCAGAGTTCGGTATCGGAATTCCGATACCGCAAGTATCGGCCGATACCCGATACTTGCGGTATCGGAATGCTCAACACTACCTATGAAACATCTAAGTTAAAGAAGCCCAACTTTTCCAACTTCTTATAACAGGAGAGACCTTCCATCCCATATAATAATCTAGCCTTTCAAATATTCTTTTTAAGATATGGAGACCAAAACTGGATTCCATATTCTAAATGAGACCTTATGAGTGATTTATAGAGGGATAGGTAATAATACATTTGGATCTCAGTCTTTCATCTCTCTTCTTATAAACCTTAAACTCTTGTTGCTTTTTCAGGTGCTGCTTGGCATTGAGTACTGCTGCTCAGCTTACTTGTAACCAGAAGATGGAGGTCCCTCTCTTGTTCTGTAATCCTTATTTTATTTCTATATAATGTATGTGCAGCAATATGATTATTGTGACCTTTCGTTTATGAGAATCAAATTGTATTATTTTATAGCACTTCATGGGAACATAGCTTAATAGTGAGGATTTGAAACATACAAAATATTAGAAAGTAAATTTGCATTATACATTTAGGTACATGACCAAGCCTTTCACTAGTGTCCTGCTTTAATACAGAAAATTCAAATTTTTTTTATTAAGCTGTACATTAGTTCTTTTTCTGTCCACATCAAAGCTCAAATGCCAATATGAATGAGATACGTAACTCATATTTGCCATATTCTACCTTTTTAGTACAGTGTAAAAAATGTTTATGAATAATTACTTTTACAAGCTCGTAGATGAAGACCACAAATCCCAGAATGCAGTTGGAATGACTCCAAGCAATACACCAGAGCATGTTGATTCAGTAGATACAGCTGTTGCAGGGACTATAAAAACAGTCAGCCCTTGTTAAAATGAAAAGTAACCATGTCTATATTCAGGAGTATTCTATTAACCTATGAGAGATGTGAAATGTAAATGATGCTGATATTTATTAACCAGTTTGTATCTTGCAATAGTATGTAAGTGTTTGAGTAAATTGAAAAGTTATGTAAAAATAATGTATGGGGAGTTTGGAAACATAGTCGTGCGTGGTTACATGTGTTTCACATATGAGCTGGGTTTTCTAGTAATCAATCCACACTAATAATTTTTCTCAGTGTCTGTGCATAAATTTACATCTGGTAATTGGTCCTGGAGGGGAATCTAAACATAGAACTAATCACTTATAGCATTCATGTATAGCGTTACAAATTAAGATGCAACACGTTAATGTAGAGTATTCCCAACTTGGTGCTTGTGACCTAAATTCAAGCCAGAAATGTTTTCCAACAGCCTAATATATATTAGGCTAAGTTCACAATGTGTTTGGGGTCAATTCTCCTGACATATGCATCCAATGTGCCCATGGGCTATCATCAGTCAGAGTATCTTTTTTTGGCATGTATTTGGCAGGCATATACCGATCAGCTTTAACTTGAAGACCACCACCTGCCTTAGGGCTTATTCAGACAACAGGTTTTAACATACAAGTTCTATCGACTTTTTTATGCTTACAATGCATACCTATTGTAGTCTATGGCGTATTTCACATGTCCAATTTTTTCTCCAGACTGAGTTGTCCACAAAAAAGCCCAGAAACCTGTCCGATTTTGATCCGAGTGTAGGATCAAACTCTCCAAAGAAAGTCTATGGGTCAGTGAAAAAAATCGGACAGTACTCTGATGTCATCTGAATGATGTCCATTTTTCACAGACTCATTGGAGACATTGGAGAATTTTTTTTCCAGCCGAGAAAACTGACAAAACACTGACCAAACTGATGGTAAAGACTGTCACTGACCAAACTCTGATGACACTCTGATCAAAAAACACTGATGAAACTCAGACTGTTTTTGTATATGAGAAATATCACTGATGTGTGAATGAGCTCTAATGTGGTGAAGTTCCCTCTTGCCAGCAAAATAACTCCAGTCTCTGAATTTGGAGTGCCCATTTATTATTATTATTATTATTATTATTATTATTTTTTATTATTATAGCGCCATTTATTCCATGGCGCGATGGACAACAAAGTGTAGGCAGGCACCGCCGCTTGGGATCACCTAACGCATGCTACAGATACATAGAACAAACAACAAGAAAAAAGGATAGCATGCACAAAAAAGGGATCACCATGCCAATAATAACAAAATATCACAGTTTTATTGATACACCACACAAGAACACTACAAAAAAGAGATATAAAAACAATTAAAATTGCACTACACAGTACAAAACAAATAGAACAAAGACCTAAAATAAGGTCTAACCACAGTGTCCCCCAATATGTGTAAGCTGCCTAGTCCATGTATACAAAAGGTATATTAAAGGGGCAACAATACCCTAATACCAAAAGACCCCTATAGAACCCTACAGGGGATAACTTCGGACAAAGTAGAGAATCCTATACTACCTGAGAAAGTGAATCAGGTTTCCAGAAGCAGCGTTTCCTGGCAAAAATGGCAGGATAAAATAACAGATGGCAATGGTAGGGGGTAGACACCGGGCACTAACGCCCAACGCGTGTCGCCAGTAAACTGGCTTCTTCAGGGGCAGTCATGCTAGTGTTAGCGTAGTGTGGTTAAATACCTTAGTGTTGATAAACCGAATGGGATCAGCTGGAGACAGGAGGTGTGCGGGGGATCCACATGTGCCGTATACCCGGAAGTGGCCAGAGACGCCGGCGGCTGCGCAGAGCGGGGACCTCTACAGCAATGCGCCCGCACTGAAGCAGACGCGCACGCGTCGAAACGGCGCACGCGCAGTCAAAACCAGGCGGGCCCAGTACTGCGGAAGCCACCAAGACCAGAGCCCAGCACGCCGGCGCATGCGCAGTAAGCGCAATGAAGTAAAGGTCCACCCGTCCCAAGATGTCCGCCAGTGGCCCAACGCGCATGCACAAACAAACGCCATGGGCCAGAGGCGGACCCCAAAGAGACTGGGCAGGCAAACATAAGCGATACGCATAAAGAGGGTGCTGGGAACACCAGGCATAAGGAAACACGAAAAGGGACCATATTAGGATGGCACTCAATAGGGTAACTGGGTAGATGACAACGACATACAGGAAAGCCATAAACAAGCAAAGATTTACATATGTCATAAGATGTTATCCTAGAAAAAAGGGGGGTAAGATTGAATATAACAGTCATAAAGTGGTGGACATAGTAATGTCCAAATTCCACACACGTGAATTACACTTAATCAGATATCAGCCATGATGTAAGTACATGACTCAAATTATAGAACAATCATAGATACAGGAATATGAATGCATACATGGCCAATAGTTGGTATGGCGTACAGTCGACATGGAACAATCAAATTAAACAGAACTGATCAGATTCCAAAACCTCATTCAATCCCCTTCTTTTTCTAATAATTGTTAATTATAAACCTATAGTTATGGCTATGTAAAGAAAAACCATGGTTTTTCACGGATAGAAACTAGTTCATCCGTATACTACATTTTAGAACCACAGGGTGTTTCTGGACCTAAACGGAAGGAAAAGTCACGTAAACAAAAATGCACATGACAGGTTATTATATGCTTATAGATCACTACCACAATTATTAAAGTTGTTTGTAATATCCAGTGAAGAGTAGTTCCTCATTTAGTCCATGTGGGGTTAAAGAGTTCAAATTGTGGATCCACTTCGACTCGCATCTCAACAGACTCCTGACCACATTACCGCCCCGAATGTTTTGTGGGATGGCCTCCAGTCCCATGACCCTCAGTCCCCTTGTCCGTCCACCATGGTACTCCAAAAAATGGGTGGCCACGGATGAGATTCCCTTATCTCTCTCACGGTCCCTTGCTGCCGTGGCAATGTTAGATAGGTGTTGCTGCGTTCTTCTTCGCAGCATCTGCGTAGTCTGTCCCACATAGATCTTCTGACACTCGCAAATTAGGGCGTAAACGAGTGAATGGGTCTTGCAATTGAAGAAGGCTTTTTTCGGCGTAATCTGAAAAGGAGGAACAGTTAACGAAAGGCCATCCTGAGCCACCATGAACTGGCACACATTGCAGCTACCACACGGAAAAGTTCCAAAAACTCTCGTTCCTCTATTTAATCTGGATGTAGGGCGTGTGTAATGGCTGTGGCAAAGCAGATCTTTAAGATTTTTTGGGTTCACTCAGAAGGGTACCCCAGCTACGGTGTAGAACCTTATAAATGTCCTGCCACTGGTTATTAAAGGTGGTCACAATACCCAACGGTGCATTCGACTCACGTGTCTGTCTTTGAAGTAAGTCCGGACGTGGGCTTGTACAAGCCCTCTGGTATGCAGAAGAGATTATCCTCTTTGGATAGCCCCGATGCCTGAAACGATCTGTGAGAGCCTTTGCTTCATGATGGAAATCAGACGTCAGGCTGCAGTTCCTCTTAAGACGCAAGAATTGGCCAGTGGGGATCCCATTCTTGAGGTGCCTAGGATGGAAGCTAGAATAGTGTAACAAGCTATTCGTCGCAGTTGGCTTACGAAATAAAGTAGTGACGACATTGGAGCCTACCAAGCTTATTCTTAGGTCCAGGAAATCCACCGAGGTATATGACATACATGACGTAAGTCGGATATTAAAGGGATTGTCATTTAAATCAGCAATGAACCGATTGCAGTCCTCCTCGGTGCCTGTCCAAAACATCAGAATGTCGTCAATAAATCGAAGCCACTTAAGGCACTTCTCTCCATAGGCCACATGCTCATACACCACCGACTCCTCCCACCACCCTAAAAAAAGGTTCGCGTAGGAAGGTGCACAGCGTGCCCCCATAGCGGTCCCCTTAATTTGTCTATAGAAACACCTGTTAAAGACAAACACCATGGCGCTTTACATGTTGGGAGGGGTATACATAATAAAAACAGTACAATAATCTTGAACAATACAAGTCACAACTGGTACAGGAGGAAAGATGACCCTGCCCGTGAGGGCTCACAATCTACAAGGGATGGGTGAGGATACAGTAGGTGAGGTGTTGTGAATTCTGTTGTCGAACTCCCTCCTGTGGTCGTGAATGGTACTTCGGCGAGTTCTGTCTATGGGCTCCCTCTGGTGGCTATGAGTGAAGCTGCTGCTTCTGAGGTTCCTTACACAGGTGACGTGGTTTATCCTTTGGTTGGCTTCTCTATTTAACTCCACTCAGATCGTTACTCCATGCCAGCTGGCAATGTTTTAGCATTGGTTCAGTTCGCTCCTGGATCTGCCTGGTGACCGGTCTTCTCCTGCAGAAGCTAAGTTCCTTATTGTTATTTTTGCTTATTGTTTCTTTGTCCAGCTGGTTATCCTGATTTTGTCTTGCTAGCTGGAAGCTCTGGGATGCAGAGTGGCACCCCACACCGTGAGTCGGTGCGGAGGACCCTTTTGCACACTCTACGTGGTCTTTTGTGCTGACCGCAAAGATTCCTTTCCTATCCTCTGTCTATTTAGTAAGTCTGGCCTCCCTTTGCTGAAACCTATTTCATTTCTGCGTTTGTGACTTTCATCTTTCCTCACAGTCATTATATGTGGGGGGCTGCCTATTCCTTTGGGGAATTTCTCTGAGGCAAGGTAGGCTTTATTTTCTATCTCTAGGGCTAGCTAGCTCTGAGGCTGTGACAAGGCACCTAGGGAGCGTCAGGAGCGCTCCACGGCTATTTTTAGTGTGTGCGATAGGATTAGGGCTTGTGGTCAGCAGAGCTCCCACATCCCAGAGCTCGTCCTGTATGAGTTTAACTATCAGGTCGGGTGCTCCTAACCACCAGGTCATAACAGTACAGCTGGCCCAAAGTATTAATGCATCTCAATAGAGGGATAAGAGGACTTCTGAGACCATTTTTTTTTCTTTGCACTGTGTTTTGTCTTTCTTTTTCCCTAGACCTTTGGGTGGTTCAGGACACAGGTGTAGAGATGGACATTCAGGGTCTATCCTCTTGTGTGGATCATCTCACTGCAAGGGTACAAAACATTCAAGATTTCGTGGTTCAGAATCCTATGTTAGAGCCTAGAATTCCTATTCCTGATTTATTTTCTGGGGATAGATCTAGATTCTTGAATTTCAAAAATAATTGTAAACTGTTTCTAGCTTTGAAACCCCGCTCCTCTGGTGACCCCGTTCAACAAGTAAAAATCATAATTTCTTTGTTGCGTGGTGACCCTCAAGACTGGGCATTTTCCCTTGCGCCAGGAGATCCTGCATTGCGAGATGTAGATGCGTTTTTTCTGGCACTTGGATTGCTTTATGATGAACCAAATTCAGTGGATCAGGCAGAGAAAATTTTGCTGGCTTTGTGTCAGGGTCAGGATGAAGCGGAGGTGTACTGTCAGAAGTTTAGAAAGTGGTCTGTGCTTACTCAGTGGAATGAATGTGCCCTGGCGGCAATTTTCAGAAAGGGTCTTTCTGAAGCACTTAAGGATGTCATGGTGGGATTTCCCACGCCTGCTGGTCTGAATGAGTCTATGTCCTTGGCCATTCAGATCGATTGGCGCATGCGTGAGCGTAAAGCTGTGCACCATCTGGCGGTATTCTCTGAGCATAGGCCTGAGCCTATGCAATGTGATAGGACTTTGACTAGAGCTGAACGGCAAGAACACAGACGTCGGAATGGGCTGTGTTTTTACTGTGGTGAATCCACTCATGCTATCTCCGATTGTCCTAATCTATGTCTGTGTCCAGCTGGGGTTGTCAGGGGGTACATGGTGATGTTCCATTGCTGTCAATTTCGCCTTCCACTCCTTCTGAAGTCCCTAAGTTTTTATCAGATTACCGGGATGTATTTGAAGAGCCCAAATCTGGTGCCCTACCTCCTCATAGGGATTGCGACTGTGCTATTAATTTGATTCCTGGTAGTAAGTTTCCTAAGGGCCGTCTGTTTAATTTATCTGTGCCAGAGCACGCCGCTATGCGGAGTTATATAAAGGAATCCTTGGAGAAGGGTCATATTCGTCCGTCGTCGTCACCATTGGGAGCAGGGTTCTTTTTTGTGGCCAAGAAGGGTGGTTCTTTGAGACCTTGTATTGATTACCGCCTTCTTAATAAGATCACAGTCAAATTTCAGTATCCTTTGCCGCTGCTGTCTGATTTATTTGCTCGGATTAAGGGGGCTAGTTGGTTCACCAAGATAGATCTTCGAGGGGCGTATAATCTTGTGCGAATTAAACAGGGTGATGAATGGAAAACAGCAGTTAATACGCCCGAGGGCCATTTTGAGTACCTGGTTATGCCATTCGGGCTTTCTAATGCTCCATCTGTGTTTCAGTCCTTTATGCATGACATCTTCCGAGAGTACCTGGATAGATTTATGATTGTATATTTGGATGACATTTTGGTCTTTTCGGATGATTGGGAGTCTCATGTGAAGCAGGTCAGAATGGTGTTCCAGGTCCTTCGTGCGAATTCCTTGTTTGTGAAGGGGTCAATGTGTCTCTTTGGAGTTCAGAAGGTTTCATTTTTGGGGTTCATTTTTTTCCCCTTCTACTATCGAGATGGACCCTGTTAAAGTTCAGGCCATTTACAATTGGACTCAGCCGACATCTGTGAAGAGCTTGCAGAAGTTCCTGGGCTTTGCTAATTTTTATCGTCGCTTCATCGCTAACTTTTCCAGTATTGCTAAACCGTTGACTGATTTGACCAAGAAAGGTGCTGATGTGGTCAATTGGTCCTCTGCGGCTGTAGCGGCTTTTCAGGAGTTGAAGCGTCATTTTGCTTCTGCCCCTGTGTTGTGCCAGCCAGATGTTTCGCTCCCTTTTCAGGTGGAGGTTGATGCTTCTGAAATTGGAGCAGGGGCTGTTTTGTCGCAAAGAAGTTCTGATGGCTCGGTGATGAAACCCTGTGCCTTCTTTTCTAGAAAATTCTCGCCTGCTGAGCGCAATTATGATGTGGGCAATCGGGAGTTGTTGGCCATAAAGTGGGCATTCGAGGAGTGGCGACATTGGCTTGAAGGAGCTAAACATCGCGTGGTGGTCTTGACGGATCACAAGAATTTGACTTATCTCGAGTCTGCCAAACGGTTGAATCCTAGACAGGCTCGATGGTCGCTCTTTTTCTCCCGTTTTGATTTTGTGGTTTCATACCTTCCGGGATCTAAGAATGTGAAGGCTGATGCCCTGTTAAGGAGTTTTGTGCCTGACTCTCCGGGTGTTCCGGAGCCGACGGGTATTCTTAAAGAAGGGGTAATTTTGTCTGCCATTTCCACTGATTTGCGGCGTGTGCTGCAAAAGTTTCAGGCTGATAGACCTGACCGTTGTCCTACGGAGAAACTGTTTGTCCCTGATAGATGGACTGGTAGAGTTATCTCGGAGATTCATTGTTCAGTATTGGCTGGTCATCCTGGAATCTTTGGTACCAGAGATTTGGTGGCTAGATCTTTTTGGTGGCTAGATCTTTTTGGTGGCATTCTTTGTCACGGGATGTGCGTTCTTTTGTGTAGTTCTGTGGGATTTGTGCTCGGGCTAAGCCCTGCTGTTCTCGTGCCAGTGGGTTGCTTTTGCCCTTGCCGATTCCGAAGAGGCCCTGGACGCATATTTCCATGGATTTTATTTCTGATCTCCCTGTTTCTCAAAAGATGTCGGTCATTTGGGTGGTTTGTGATCGCTTCTCTAAGATGGTCCATTTGGTACCCTTATCTAAACTGCCTTCCTCCTCTGATTTGGTGCCATTGTTTTTCCAGCATGTGGTTCGTTTGCATGGCATTCTGGAGAACATCGTCTCGGACAGAGGCTCCCAGTTTGTTTCGAGGTTTTGGCGGTCCTTTTGCACTAAGATGGCCATCCTCAGACTAATGGCCAAACCAAACGAACTAATCAGACTTTGGAGACATATCTGAGATGCTTTGTTTCTGCTGATCAGGATGATTGGGTGTCCTTCTTGCCTTTGGCTGAGTTCGCCCTTAATAATCGGGCCAGCTCGGCTACTTTAGTTTCTCCTTTTTTCTGCAATTCTGGTTTCCATCCTCGTTTCTCTTCAGGGCAGGTTGAGCCTTCGGACTGTCCTGGTGTGGATGCGGTGGTGGACAGGTTGCAACAGATTTGGACTCATGTGGTGGACAATTTGACATTGTCCCAGGAGAAGGCTCAACGTTTCGCTAACCGCCGGCGTTGTGTTGGTCCCCGACTTCGTGTTGGGGATTTGGTTTGGTTGTCATCTACTCACGTTCCTATGAAGGTTTCCTCTCCTAAGTTTAAGCCTCGTTTCATTGGACCATATAAGATTTCTGAGGTTCTTAATCCTGTGTCATTTCGTTTGGACCTTCCAGCTTCTTTTGCCATCCATAATGTGTTCCATAGGTCGTTGTTGCGGAGATACGTGGCGCCTATGGTTCCCTCCGTTGATCCTCCTGCCCTGGTGTTGGTCGAGGGGGAGTTGGAGTATGTGGTGGAGAAGATTTTGGATTCTCGTGTTTCCAGACGGAAACTCCAGTACCTGGTCAAGTGGAAGGGTTATGGTCAAGAAGATAATTCCTGGGTTTTTGCCTCTGATGTTCATGCTGCCGATCTTGTTTGTGCCTTTCATTTGGCTTATCCTGATCGGCCTGGGGGCTCTGGTGAGGGTTCGGTGACCCCTCCTCAGGTCATAACAGTGAGGGTAAAGCTGGTCGTGCAGTGGTTTGGTCAATTGGTGGTTACTGCAGGTTGTAGGCTTGCCGGAAGATGTGAATATGTTGTGGTAGAGAGTTCCAGAGTAGGGGTGATGCGCGAGAGTAATCTTGTATGCGATTGTGGGAAGAGGAGATAAGAGGGGAGTAGTGAAGGAGATCTTGTGAGTTTTATATTTTTTTATTCTGTGGAAGCACAGTTGAAAAGCAATGCCTGACTTATATTTGTTCATTTTCATAGATTTTTAATTTATTATTACTTTTGTCAGATTCAAATTATTTCTGTGACCATTGTGGGTTTTTCTATCATTAACCCCTTTACCCCCAAGGGTGGTTTGCACGTTAATGACCAGGCCAATTTTTACAATTCTGACCACTGTCCCTTTATGAGGTTATAACTCCGAAACGCTTCAACGGATCCTGGTGATTCTGACATTGTTTTCTCGTGACATATTGTACTTCATGATAGTGGTAAAATTTCTTTGATAGTACCTGCGTTTATTTGTGAAAAAAACGGAAATTTGGCGAAAATTTTGAAAATTTCGCAATTTTCAAACTTTGAATTTTTATGCAATTAAATCACAGAGATATGTCACACAAAATACTTAATAAGTAACATTTCCCACATGTCTCCTTTACATCAGCATAATTTTGGAACCAATTTTTTTTTTTGTTAGGGAGTTATAAGGGTTAAAAGTTGACCAGCAATTTCTCATTTTTACAACACCATTTTTTTTTAGGGACCACGTCTCATTTGAAGTCATTTTGAGGGGTCTATATGATAGAAAATGCCCAAGTGTGACACCATTCTAAAAACTGCACCCCTCAAGGTGCTCAAAACCACATTCAAGAAGTTTATTAACCCTTCAGGTGTTTAATAGGAATTTTTGGAATGTTTAAATAAAAATGAACATTTAACTTTTTTACACAAAAAATTTACTTCAGCTCCAATTTGTTTTATTTTACCAAGGGTAACAGGAGAAATTGGACCCAAAAAGTTGTTGTCCAATTTGTCCTGAGTACGCTGATACCCCATATGTGGCAGTAAACCACTGTTTGGGCGCATGGGAGAGCTCGGAAGGGAAGGAGCGCTATTTGACTTTTCAATGCAAAATTGACAGGAATTGAGATGGGACGCCATGTTGCGTTTGGAGAGCCACTGATGTGCCTAAACATTGAAACCCCCCACAAGTGACACCATTTTGGAAAGTAGACCCCCTAAGGAACTTATCTGGATGTGTGGTGAGCACTTTGACCCACCAAGTGCTTCACAGAAGTTTATAATGCAGAACCGTAAAAATAAAAAATCATATTTTTTCACAAAAATTATACTTTTGCCCCCAATTTTTTATTTTTCCAAGGGTAAGAGAAGAAATTGGACCTCAAAAGTTGTTGTCCAATTTGTCCTGAGTACGCTGATACCCCATATGTGGCAGTAAACCACTGTTTGGGCGCATGGGAGAGCGCATGGGAGAGCTCGGAAGGGAAGGAGCGCAGTTTGACTTTTCAATGCAAAATTGACAGAAATTGAGATGGGACGCCATGTTGTGTTTGGAGAGCCACTGATGTGCCTAAACATTGAAACCCCCCACAAGTGACACCATTTTGGAAAGTAGACCCCCTAAGGAACTTATCTGGATGTGTGGTGAGCACTTTGACCCACCAAGGGCTTCACAGAAGTTTATAATGCAGAGCCATAAAAATAAAACAAAATTTTTTTCCCACAAAAATTATTTTTTAGCCCCCAGTTTTGTATTTTCCCTAGGGTAACAGGAGAAATTGGACCACAAAAGTTGTTGTCCAATTTGTCCTGAGTACGCTGATACCCCATATGTGGGGGGGAACCACCGTTTGGGCGCATGGGAGGGTTCGGAAGGGAAGGAGTGCCATTTGGAATGCAGACTTAGATGGAATGGTCTGCAGGCGTCACATTGCGTTTGCAGAGCCCCTAATGTACCTAAACAGTAGAAACCCCCCACAAGTGACACCATTTTGGAAACTAGACCCCTCAATGAACTTATCTAGATGTGTTGTGAGAACTTTGAACCCCCAAGTGTTTCACTACAGTTTATAACGCAGAGCCGTGAAAATAAAAAATCTTTTTGTTTTCCCACAAAAATTATTTTTTAGCCCCCAGTTTTGTATTTTCCCAAGGGTAACAGGAGAAATTGGTCCACAAAAGTTGTTGTCCAATTTGTCCTGAGTACGCTGATACCCCATATGTTGGGGTAAACCCCTGTTTGGGCACACAGGAGAGCTCGGAAGGGAAGGAGCACTGTTTTACTTTTTCAACGCAGAATTGGCTGGAATTGAGATCGGACGCCATGTCGTGTTTGGAGAGCCCCTGATGTGCCGAAACAGTGGAAACCCCCCAATTATAACTGAAACCCTAATCTAAACACACCCTAACCCTAATTCCAACGGTAACCCTAACCACACCTCTAACCCTGACACACCCCTAACCCTAATCCCAACCCTATTCCCAACTGTAAATGTAATCTAAACCCTAACCCTAACTTTAGCCCCAACCCTAACTGTAGCCCCAACCCTAACCCTAACCCTAATCCTAGCCCTAACCCTAACCCTAGCCCTAACCCTAGCCCTAACCCTAGCCCTAGCCCTAACCCTAGCCCTAACCCTAGCCCTAACCCTAGCCCTAGCCCTAACCCTAGCCCTAACCCTAGCCCTAACCCTAACCCTAGCCCTAGCCCTAACCCTAGCCCTAACCCTAGCCCTAACCCTAACCCTAACCCTAGCCCTAACCCTAGCCCTAGCCCTAACCCTAGCCCTAACCCTAGCCCTAACCCTAGCCCTAGCCCTAACCCTAGCCCTAACCCTAGCCCTAATGGGAAAATGGAAATAAATACATTTTTTTTTATTTTTCCCTAACTAAGGGGGTGATGAAGGGGGGTTTGATTTACTTTTATAGCGAGTTTTTTAGCGGATTTTTATGATTGGCAGCCGTCACACACTGAAAGACCCTTTTTATTGCAAAAAATATTTTTTGCAATACCACATTTTGAGAGCTATAATTTTTCCATATTTTGGTCCACAGAGTCATGTGAGGTCTTGTTTTTTGCGGGACGAGTTGACGTTTTTATTGAAAACATTTTTGGGCATGTGACATTTTTTTATCGCTTTTTATTCCGATTTTTGTGAGGAAGAATGACCAAAAGCCAGCTATTCATGAATTTCTATTGGGGGAGGCGTTTATACCGTTCCGCGTTTGGTAAAATTGATAAATCAGTTTTATTCTTCGGGTCAGTACGATTACAGCGATACCTCATTTATATCATTTTTTTATGGTTTGGTGCTTTTATACGATAAAAACTATTTTACAGAAAAAATAATTATTTTTGCATCGCTTTATTCTCAGGACTATAACTTTTTTATTTTTTTGCTGATGATGCTGTATGGCGGCTCTTTTTTTGCGGGACAATATGACGCTTTCAGCGGTACCATGGTTATTTATATCTGTCCTTTTGATCGCGTGTTATTCCACTTTTTGTTCGGCGGTATGATAATAAAGCGTTGTTTTTTGCCTCGTTTTTTTTTTTTTTTTCTTACGGTGTTTACTGAAGGGGTTAACTAGTGGGCCAGTTTTATAGGTCGGGCCGTTACGGACGCGGCGATACTAAATATGTGTACTTTTATTGTTTTGTTTTTTTTATTTAGATGAAGAAATGTATTTATGGGAATAATATTTTTTTTTTTTTCATTATTTTGGAATATTTTTTTTTATTTTTTTTACACATTTGGAAAAATTTTTTTTTACTTTTTTACTTTGTCCCAGGGGGGGACATCACAGATCAGTGATCTGACAGTTTGCACAGCACTCTGTCAGATCACTGATCTGATAGGAGTGCAGGCTGCTTCACAGTGCCTGCTCTGAGCAGGCTCTGTGAAGCCACCTCCCTCCCTGCAGGACCCGGATCCGCGGCCATCTTGGATCCGGGGCTCGAGCAGGGAGGGAGGTGAGGAGACCCTCGCAGCAACGCGATCACCCCGATTGCTGCGGGGGGCTCGGGGAAGCCCGCAGGGAGCCCCCTCCCTGCGCGGTGCTTCCCTGCACCGCCGGCACATCGCGATCATCTTTGATCGCGGTGTGCCAGGGGTTAATGTGCCGGGGGCGGTCCGTGACCGCTCCTGGCACATAGTGCCGGATGTCAGCTGCGATAAGCAGCTGACACCCGGCCGCGATCGGCCGCGCTCCCCCCGTGAGCGCGGCCGATCGGCTATGACGTACTATCCCGTCCAGGGTCAGATAAGCCCAGGGCACCTCGACGGGATAGTACGTCTAAGGTCACAGAGGGGTTAATTGATGGGTACCAACAATTTTGACCATGTGTGTATAGGCTACATCGCAAGCGCCGGTGCCATTTTGCTGGAGACAATTTTTTTTCTCCAGCAAAATGGCGTCAGTGGCAGTTGCGCAGTAGCATCTATCGGTACACGAAAATGAATAGAGATGAGTGAACCTTCCCCACTGGGGTTTTTGCAGACTGCAGACAGGATAGCCAGGATCCAGCAACTGGTGAGCGAACTGCAGAGTTTAGGCTGGTCAAAAGAGAGAAGGAGACAAGCCAGGACAGGGCAACCTGGGGGTGTTGTTAGGTATCACTGGCAGCAGTGACGAGGGTTCATAGAAAAATTTAGGACCTGTCATCACATCTTGTTCAACCTGCAGGCAGTAGAAACGGAACACTTGCGTTGAATGCTGCAAGAGCTGATGGCTGGTACCAGGGTCTCGTTCCTCAAAATGGAGGGGCAACAACACTGGTATGCAGTGGCTTTTATCCAAGAAGAATGGGAGCAGGATGGACCTTTGTTGTGAAATAAATGAACCTTGGAAAGGCTTCGTAAGCAGCTCGAGGCGGGGCTATCACCCCCGAGAGATTGTATTGTCTTTGATTTTCCCTATGTGGGAGCAGGCAATGGTGCAGGTGACATAGGGGCTGTTTCCCATTTCTACATGCCGGAGGCTCAGGCACTACCTGAAGCCTGGTCACTTACAAATCAGGCATCTTGGAATCAGGCTCCAGGAAGCAAGTGGTGGCAGTCCCTTCAGCCTCCCAAAGAAGGAGAAGAAGGAGGAGAAACCTGAAGAGGATTACAGTATTATCCTCCTCATTATTTTTTTCCTGGCTTTGTACTTTGTGCAAAGCCTTTATGAGTGTAAGAGTACATCAACTACACTTTCAAAATGTTTGAATGAGTCCTGCCAGTTGTTGCCTTTGAGCCCTAGGCTATCCCTAATCCCTGGGTTACTTCTGAAAATGGAGATGCCCAGTTCTTCTACCTCTCTTTGCTCCTGCAATATCCTATGCAACTCCCACCCTCCCCCCAAGGGCGGAAAGGGGTAGCAGTAAAAGGGGTATCACCTGCTGGATAGACATGGGAAAACAGTGACACAATTAAACAACAGACATACAGGTTAAAATACAAATGGCAGATGGGAGCACAGTAAAGAGGCAGAAAATGGGATGGAAAAGGTATTCACAACAAACCGCATACAACAATCTCAAAACAAGAAGAGCAACTTTCCAAAACACCTTCTCCATTGGAGCCAAGAACAGGATGAAAATTCTATTGCTTGCATGGAGGGAAGCCAGGCACAGGTTTGTATAAAGGTTGGGTGTTAGTGATAAGCGAGTGTTCTCGTTACTCGTGTTTTCTGAGCATGCTCGGGTGTTCTCCGAGTATCTTGGGCATGCTCGTAGATTATTATGTTGTATTCTGCGGTTACCACTATGCTATCTCAAGAGAGACTTGCTAAAGCAGCCCAGGTGTTCAGGAATACGGGCTCTGATTCAGCAGAAAGTAATGATTTTGCCACACATTTAATTGAAGCTGAGAAACTCATGAAATTAGAAACAAGACTATGGTGGAATCATACCACCTTGCAAAATTATGTGGCGAAAGAAATGATTCCACGTGGTTTGAGAATCAAAAAGGTCTCGACAACTCCTTATTCTGAGGAATTTAAAAGGGAGTGGAATCAAATTCTTTCCATCTGCTCACTAAATCTAATGAAATTAATCATAAAAAATGAACAAATGAAATTAGAGGAAACGCAAATTAATGTGGGCAAAATAAATAATACTCTGGAAGAATTTAAAACGTTGCCACTTTTTGAGTCCTCTTTGAAACAACTGAAAGATAATGTGAGCATGTTGGAAAATGAAATTATGAACCGAAAGAGAAGAAAATTTGAGAGAGATCTTAACGACTATAAGACTGATAGTGTTTATGATTGGGGTAAATGGGAAAGGATGCATAAAATACCCAAACCCATTTTGAAAAAAAGTTATTCCCAAAACAAACCGACCGAAAGACCACAGGTGTTTTTTACATCAACAGAGCCGGAGTCGTCTGACACCAATGCAAGCACGTCTGATTTATCAGTTGTGAGTAATACTCGAGAAAATAGAAAGAGATATACAAAAAACTCAAAAAACGCAAGAGAAGAGCTGGGAGAAAGCACAAGAAACCAACAGGGAATTACCACTCGATACAGAAGGAAATACAAGCAATAAACAATGATAATGTGATAAATTTATCTTCTCAGTCTCTTACCAAAGACCAACTGGATGTATTAGCTTTGGGCTTGAATTTTGCACCGGATTCTGATTTTGATCTTTTTTTGACAATTCTAGACATTAATAAATTCATAAGAAACCTCACCATAAAAAGACATTTTTTCTTGGAAAAGGATGTATCAAAACGAACAAATACAACTCCTATAGAAGTGAACGAGTTTGAAGGTTTGGAATTCAGAGAACAAGTAACATTAAATTGTTTATTAAAATTATCCAAAGATCAACAAGAAGAAACTACTACTGATAGATGCAACTCCTCTGAAAATTTTACAACAAAAAATCCTTACTTCTATCCTCTACAATCTCGAGTAGAATGTATGGATAAATTCCAGGAACTAATTGAAAAGGATCTAAAGAACCTCAAAGATGGCTGGAATAAGACTAATTGTAACAATCTATCCCGAAGACAACGTAGAGCACTTAATGAACTTAAAAATATGAAAAATATTATCATAAAAAAAGTGATAAAGGAGGTCTCATAGTTATTCTTAATGAACAAGATTATAAAGATAAAATGTTTGATCTCTTATCTGATACTTCAACTTATGAGAAACTTCCAAATAATCCAACTAATAATATTAATGCTAAAATTGCTAAAATTATAGAAGAGGGTCTTAGTCTATCAGTCATTGATAAGAAACAGGCTGACTATATATATGTACAATTTCCTAAATTACCCATTATGTATGGGCTACCCAAAGTACATAAAAGTGACGGCATACCAGCTATGCGTCCCATAGTGTCAGGTATCGGATCCATGACAGAACATTTATGTGAATGGGTGGATTCATTACTGAAGCCTTTAGTCAGCAAGTTACCAGGTTATATAAAAGATTCAAAAGAGGTTCTAAAAACACTGAGTAGTTGGAGATGGAAACATAATTACACTTGGCTTAGTTGCGACGTTGTGTCTTTATACACAAGTATTCCACACAATGTGGCCATGGAAGCACTTCAATTCCATCTTACTGAGTCCGGGCAATTTTCCCAAGATCTCGTAAATTTTACGTTGCAAGTTTCTTTCTTTCTAATGAAGAATAATATTTTTTCTTTTGATAGACAAATTTATGTACAAAAGTCGGGAGTTCCGATGGGTGCCAAATACTCCCCCTCCTTAGTGAATCTGACTATGGCATATTGGGAACAAAAATTCATTTATTCAGTTAATAACCCTTTTTTGGACCACATCTCCTGGTATGGCAGATACATCGATGACACCCTCATTATTTGGGGGGGCGATGTGTCTGCCATACCGGGATTTGTGGACTATATTAATGCCAATGATTTTGGGATCAGATTCACGTTTGTTTCTGATCCACACAAAATTTCCTTTTTGGACCTTGAGCTATCTGGGCATGTGAATGAAAATATTGTTAGCAAGACACATGTAAAACCAATTAGTGGTAATGCAATTCTCCACGCTACTAGCAGCCACCCAGCACACACAATCAAAGCGATACCAACTGGGGAATATACAAGATTAAAACGTAACTGTAGCAGAGAAATTGATAGGGATAGTGAATTTGAGAGCTTAAGAAACAGATTGAGAGCTCGAAAATATCCACAGTGGTCACTAGATAGAGCTAATGCTATAGTTAATAAGAAAACGAGGGAAAACTTGTTGGTCTCTGATAGGGTTAATAATACGCATGTCACCAAGTATGAAAATAAGCCATATGTTTCTTTAAAATTTAGTCCTCAATTTGACTCTATTAGAGACATTATCAATAAAAGATTACCTATCTTATATGAGGATTCCACGCTGATGCATATTCTTAAGGATGGCGTTAGCGTGGTGTCCAGAAGAGCCCAAACTATAGGGGATTCTATCGCTCCTAGTGCTCCTTCGGCGAGCTGTAAATCCAGAACCTGGCTCGATTGCAAAGGATTTTTCAGATGCGGTACCGCTGCGTGTAGCACTTGTGCACACGCACATTTGGGAAATACGTTTCAGAACTCCGAAAATACAAATAAATACAATATCAAAAGTTTCATAAATTGCCATTCTAGGAATGTGGTTTATAAGATAGACTGTATAACCTGTGGAATCTCCTATGTAGGTTGTACCTCGAGAAAAGTAAAAACACGGGTCACCGAACATTTGAGGGATGTGAACAAATTGAATATACCTAATAGAAACATCTCTATGGTGTCAAAGCATTTTGGTACAGTGCACGGTGGTGATGTATCCAATCTTAGAGTACATGGCATTGAAATAGTATATCCACATAATCGTGGTGGAGATATAAAAAGACGCCTTTTAACTAGAGAGGCATTTTGGATATATAATTTAAACACCCGTTTTCCCGCAGGTTTAAACAAAAGAAATGAAATATTATATCATTATTGCTGATGTTTTAATTGTTTTGCATTTAATTTGTGTTTTATTTAGTTATTTGTTATATGTCTCTGTTATATATGTTTAGGACCTTTCCGGATTCATCACGTGTTCATTTGGAATTGTGTAATTGGTTAATGCTAGGTATATTTAGACCTTGTTATCCGGTTTATCCTAAGGCATGAGTAAGATCCTTATGGATCGAAACGCGTAGCCGAGACTATCGCTTTCATCCACCTGTCCACTATGTGCGTTGGATTACCATTTTTAAATTTGGATTAATAAAGACTTTCACCTTTTTATTGGAGCTGGAGTTCCCATTCATCTCTTCTATTTGCACTCGTAGATTATGTTTGTGTCCCGGCAGCTGCATGATTTGCAGCTGCTAGACAGCGTGAATACAGGTGGGGATTAACTAACAAACAGGCAATCCCTGTATGTGTTCAGGTTGTCTAACAGCCGCAAATCATGCAGCTGCGGGGACACAAACATAATCTACGAGCACGCCCAAGACATTCGAGAGAGCACCCGAGCCTGCTTGGAAAACTCAAGTAACGAGCATACTCGCTCATCACTAATGGGTGTGATTCCAATATGTAGCACAGCCAGTAGATCATGAACTCTAAAGCCTTTCCATGCCACAAAAAGCCTGTTAGCTCATGAATGGCCATGTAGATTTAAAGAGGACCTGTGCTCAGCAAATCACCACAATTTTCTAATCTTCGATGTACCTCAGGTCCCAGCAGAATGCAGCACATTTGTGAAAGAGGATGGTGGTGGCTTGGCGTTTGTGCTATTTTTGATCAAAAACAGTATTACTAAAAAATCTGTGTTATTTAAATGCACTTTTTGCTTTTTATTTACTTAGCTACAGCAGAGTTTTTGCTCATTTTTTCTCTTGTAGGTTTCATATGTTTTATGGCCAATGTGAACATGCGCTTATGAGCTGCATGTATACCAACTCAAGTGAAGCTTAGTTTTTGTGTTTAGTCACATAGAATGATTGCAGACTTTTATCAGAAGACAACCCTTTTAATGTATGGTAAGAAGACTTTAAGGTATCTTTAGATGACATGAACACTTGCAGTATTTGGTCAGTATTTTACCTCAAATACTGATGTAAAACAACTCACCAGATACTCAATGTGTGTACTTGGCCTAACAGTCAAACTTTTGTACTTTAACAATAGAAAGAATTAAAGAGTGTTATAGGTTATGTCATCACTTTATGACAGGCAAGGTCAGGCCTTTAGAACTCCCACCAATCCTAAGAATGATAGAGTAGCACAGCCCCATTCAAATAAAAAATGGTCATCTGCAGTTCCCTGTATGGCCAGGACCACCAATGTGCAAGAAAATCAATGAAGGTAATGCAGAGCTTATTCTCAGTATTGATGAGAGTCATAGAGATTAGTGATGAGCGAGTGTACTCGTTGCTCGGGTTTTCCTGAGCACGCTCGAGTGACCTCTGAGTATTTATGACTGCTTTTAGCCAGGCTGAGTACATGTGGGGGTTGCCTGGTTGCTAGGGAGGTCAAGTGAGCGTGCTCGGGAAAACCCGAGCTGCGAGTACACTCGCTCTTCACTAATAGGGATCTGACATCTAGTAATGAGCGAATTTGTTCAGAAAACGATCACCAGACATAAATCTGGAAAGAATATGGCACATTCGGATTCGTGATTGGAAACACAAGCAAAATTTTATAAAATCTTAAAAACATTCGGTAAAAACTGCGGGAAAATATTTGCATTGCCACAAAAGTATTTTCAGCACTTTAGCAAGGATAATGGTGGTGTATCATGAGCATTTGGAATGCATTTGATGAGGGGAGGGGGTTTGCAGACCTCAGAGGAGCGGTGTTCTTGTAAACAGTTGTTTTGTTTTTTTCCCCTAAGGCTACTTTCACACTAGTCCGTCAGTATGGTCCGTCGCAAACCGTCGGCCCGATGTACCAACTGACAGTGTGATTGATTAGCACAATATGGGCAGTGGATGCAGTTTTACAACGCATTCGCTGCCCATTGTGAGTTTCGGGGAGGAGGGGGCGGAGTTTCGGCCACGCATGTGCAGTCGAAAATGGCGGACCCGACGCACAAAAAAGTTACATTGAACATTTTTTGTGCATCGCGGCTGCCAAAACAACAAAGCTTCCGTCGCACGACGGATACGACGTGTGGCAATACGTCGCAATGCATCGCTAATGGAGAATGCATCTATGGAGAAAAAATGCATCCTGTGGGCAATTTTGCAGGATGCGTTTTTCTCCAAAACGACGCATTGCGATGTCCGTCACATGACGCTAGTGTGAAAGTAGCCTAACTTTATGTGTGCACATTGCGGCTAGCCAATCAGGGCGCAGGAAACACCCACAATGTCCTGATACAAAAGCTTGTGTCATTGGCTGCTGAAATCACATGTCCCTCTCCATATAAAGAATGGACATCTTGTTTTAGCATCATTTTGACACTGCAACAGCGCAGAGAGGCTGCTCGTGATGCTGGCACTGTTAGCAGCTAGATTTTAGATAGGCGGTTGCATATCAGTCAGCTAGCGGAGCTAGGAAGTGTCCAGTGTGGCTGTTAAATTTACTTTCCAGCTTTTTTTTGCCATTACTGAGGTCCACAGACAAAGCCAGCAGGACAAATGTCCTACATGTGTGTTGTGCACTGCTTTTATTGTGCACCATACACGAGTATATATTCTAAATTAAAAAATGTCACTAGCTAAATGTGAAACAGCCTGCTGTATCCCACCTTGTCATTTAGTGCTGTAGCGATATGAAACTGTCTGCACATTAAAGGCACATTAAAAAAATTATTTTTTTTTTTACAGATAGATAGACAGCCCGTCATATCATACTTTGTAATTATGTTGGGTTGAAATTAAGTTGAAGAGGCATGATCCAGAGGCCACAAAAAGTTCTTCTGTTCCTAGTGTCATACAGTAGGGGCCTGACTTTAAAATAGTTTGAAGCATCTAGTGTGTCATAGAGGCCTTATCCAGACTCCACCAAAAATTCTTGTGTTCCTAACATTATCATACAGTAGAGGACATCTGACTTTCAAATTGTAGCATATTTTCTTTGTCATACAGGTCTCATCCACACTCAAACAATTATTTATTCTAGGAGTAACACAATACAGCATGGCATATTTCACCTTGGAATTTACTGTCACTGAAATTCAGCTGTTTGCAGAGGTCGTGCAGAGTTTAAAATCAATTTTTTGTTGCTAATTCTGTGCTCCTACCAGATTATCTGAGCAAAATGACTGGGAAAAAGAGAGGCCATGATGGAAGGGGAATTAGGCTTGGTGTTCAAGGTGTATGTGGGGTAGGTGATAATGTTTGTGAAAGCACTAGTGAACCAATGTCACGTCCTATGCAAAGACAACTGACAACTTCTGTTACTGGATGGGCTACTGCACTACCTTTCTTTGGCAGATGCACAGCGGAATGCCTTGTTGATGAGGCCCAGAAAGAGCATATGCTCGAGTATATGGCAAGTGCAGCTTCAAGTGGCCTCTCCTCTTCTTCCTCGACCTCAACATCACACCCAGTACAGTCCACAAAGGTGGCACCCAAATTCCCCTTGCTCCCTCCCACGTCTCAACTCTCCAATCTTACAACTGACTGTATGGAACCACAGATGGGTGAGTCTGAAGAACTTTTCACACTATGCCATGGTCATCAGAAGTGTACTCAAAAGCCTCACGGAGTCAAAAGGAGGAAATCTGCACCACTGAACAAATTTTTTTTGCTTGGAGCAAGTAGGGTCCGTACAGTACCCTGACCCTCATCATCAGACATTAACTTCTGGGGGAGGTGATCCTGATGTGACTAGGATATCTGAGGTTCATTCGGAATGTACTGTGCTGTCAGAGCAGAAAGAGGAGGAGGGTGCCTCCAAGACCGAGGAATATGATAACAAAGAGGATGATAAGGTGTTAGATCCCAGTTGGCGTGAACATAGAGGCACACAGCTGAGTAGGTCTTCTGAGGAGGAAGACGAGGAGGTTACTTTGCACCAGATATCGCAGACACGTAGTGATGCAGCCATGATGAGCAATGCATCCTCAGCCACAACTGTGTCAGTGACCAGCAGCATCCACGGATCTGCAGCTCCCAGGGTTTGGAAGGGATGCCTACCCTGGGCCAATTCACGTAATCTGCCAACTTTGCAAAAAAAAAAGTGAGTCGAGGTAAAAATTGCAATAATTTGACTACCACATGTATGAACTTTCACATGCCCAATCAACATGCGCTACTGTGGGATTCCCACTGTGCAAAAATGCAGACCTGCAGACCTCAACAACCATCAGCAGACCCATCAATCGCATCTACTGCTTCTTCCTTCTCCTCTTTTACTGTGCCAACTATTGAGATGTAGGTCTTCGATTGCAGAACCTCGGGTCTTTACCCTCTCCAGTCATGATGACTGAAAGGTTGCCATCAGCTGTAATGGAAGCGGACATGCCTGCTGATTTTGACTGATCTCAGAGAACAAGCACTGCACAACTTTCTCAATCCACCATAACATCTCTGCCTGCACCTCTCTCACGGTCCAGCAGTTTGTCGGGTTCACCGTACTCCACCTTCTCTCAGCACTGCAGCCAGCCCACGGTTCTGTAGATGTGGTCACGTAAAAGATTGTTTCCTCATTCACATGACAAAGCTAAGAAGTTCCATCATCTCCCATCTGTTGGCCACGGAAATGCTGCATTTCATTCTGGTAGATACAGACTGTTTCTGGAAGCTTATGGCCATTGCAGTTCCCCAGTATCAATTGTTCAATTGCCATTACTTTTTTAAGACCTCAGTGCCTGAGCTACGCCAGCATGTTGCAGACAATATCACCCATTCCTTGACTAAATCTCTGTCTGCCAGAGTGCATTTCACCACAGACACTCAGATGAGTAAGCATGGCCAAGGGCGTTACATCTCGCTGACTGGGCACTGGGTGATTCTGGTGGCTGTAGTGGCAGGCACTGCTCAACAAGTCTTGGAATCACCAAGCCTTGCATGAAAAACCTCTACATTTAACACTTCCTCCACTGCTTCTGCCTCCTCCTCTATCTCCTCTAGGGCCCCCACCTGCACCCTCAACCTCAGCCTTAATGAGACAGTGCAGAGCAAATCCCCACCACCTCTCTAGTGCGCAGCCAGGGCTCACCACAATCAGGCAGTATTACAATTGATATGCCTTGGAGATCATATAGCTGAAGAGTTGTGGGCAGCTCTCCAGGCTGAGTTTGATCATTGGCTGCATCCAGGGAAGGCCTTGTCTGATAACGATGTTAACCTGGTGGTGGCCCTATGGCGAGGCAAGTTCACACACATTATATACAACACTGATATGTGGTGAACCATAACAGCAGGAAGTGACCAGAGACCAAAGAAAATGAGTAAAATATATATCTTTTATTAAATTACAATATAAAAAACATGTAAGAATATAATTTAAAAAGGCAGGGGAATTAAGGGTAACCTCAAAGAAAAAAATGACTAATAACATTCCATATATGGCCTAATTTCTGAAACTTAACATGGACAAAACAGAATTCATCATCTTTCCCCCATCTCACGCGACCCCCCCAACGAACCTATCCATTACAGTAAATGGCTGCCCACTCTCCCCAGTCCCACAAGCTCGCTGCCTCGGGGTAATCCTTGATGCTGATCTCTCCTTCAAACCACATATCCAAGCCCTTTCCACTTCCTGCCGACTTCAACTCAAAAATATTTCACGAATCCGTTCATTCCTCAACCATCAATCTGCAAAAACCCTAGTCCATGCCCTCATCATCTCTCGCCTCGACTACTGCAACCTCCTGCTCTGTGGCCTCCCCTCTAACACTCTCGCACCCCTCCAATCTATTCTAAACTCTGCTGCCCGACTAATCCACCTGTCCCCCAGCTATTCCCCGGCCTCTCCCCTCTGTCAATCCCTTCACTGGCTCCCCATTGCCCAGAGACTCCACTACAAAACCCTAACCATGACATACAAAGCCATCCACAACCTGTCTCCTCCATACATCTGTGACCTCGTCTCCTGGTACTTACCTACCCGCAACCTCCGATCCTCACAAGATCTCCTACTCTACTCCCCTCTTATCTCCTCTTCCCACAATCGTATACAAGATTTCTCTCGCGTATCACCCCTACTCTGGAACTCTCTACCACAACACATCAGACTCTCGCCTACCATCGAAACCTTCAAAAAGAACCTGAAGACCCACCTCTTCAGACAAGCCTACAACCTGCAGCTACCACCGATCGACCAAACCGCTGCATGACCATCTCTACCCTAACCTACTGTATTCTCACCCATCCCTTGTAGATTGTGAGCCTTCGCGGGCAGGGTCCTCATTCCTCCTGTACCAGTTATGACTTGTATTGTTTAAGATTATTGTACTTGTTTTCATTATGTATACCCCTCCTCACATGTAAAGCGCCATGGAATAAATGGCGCTATAACAATAAATAATAATAATAATAATTGACATTCTCCTAAATCAGAGCGTATATCTATCTCCATGCAGCAACTATAGAATGCTATGGTATCAAAATGTTACCTGCTTAGGGTGTGTAGTTGCTGCCAAGTGGTGCAGTCAGAGAGAGGTGATTGTTATGACCTGGTGGTCAGGACAATAATGGACCTGGTGGTTAAGAGCACACGAAATGACCTGATAGTTATTGATAATATAGGACGAGCTCTGGGACGTGGGAACTCTGCTGACCGCAATCCCTAATCCTATCACACACACTAGAAATAGCCGTGGATTGCTCCTAACGCTCCCTATGCAACTCGGCACAGCCTAAGGAACTAGCTAGCCCTGAAGATGGAAAAATAAAGCCTACATTGCCTCAGAGAAATTCCCCAAAGGAAAAGGCAGCCCCCCACATATAATGACTGTGAGTAAAGATGAAAATACAAACACAGAGATGAAATAGATTTAGCAAAGTGAGGCCCGACTTACTGAACAAACTGAGGATAGGAAAGGTAGCTTTGCAATCAGCACAAAAACCTACAAAAAGACCACGCAGAGGGCGCAAAAAGACCCTCCGCACCGACTCACGGTGCGGAGGCGCTCCCTCTGCGTCCCAGAGCTTCCAGCAAGCAAGACAACAATCAAAATAGCAAGCTGGACAGAAAAATAGCAAACCAGAGAAAAACAAGCAGGCACTTAGCTTCTGCTGGAAAGACAGGTCACAAGAACGATCCAGGAGTGAACTAGACCAATACTGGAACATTGACAGGTGGCATGGAGCAAAGATCTAAGCTAACGAAATAAACTCGTCACCTGTGGAAGGAAACTCAGAAACACCCACAGCCACCAGAGGAAGTCCATGGATAGAACCAGCCGACGTACCATTCATGACCACAGGAGGGAGCCCGACAACAGAATTCACAACAGTACCCCCCCCTTGAGGAGGGGTCACCGAACCCTCACCAGAGCCCCCAGGCCGACCAGGATGAGCCAAATGAAAGGCACGAACCAGATCGGCAGCATGAACATCAGAGGCAAAAACCCAGGAATTATCTTCCTGACCATAACCCTTCCACTTGACCAGGTACTGGAGTTTCCGTCTCGAAATACGAGAATCCAAAATCTTCTCCACTACATACTCCAACTCCCCCTCAACCAACACCGGGGCAGGAGGATCAACGGATGGAACCACAGGCGCCACGTATCTCCGCAATAACGACCTATGGAACACAATATGGATGGCAAAAGAAGCAGGAAGGGCCAAACGAAATGACACAGGTTTGATAACCTCAGAAATCTTATACAGACCAATGAAACGAGGCTTTAACTTAGGAGAGGAAACCTTCATAGGAACATAACGAGACGACAACCAAACCAAATCCCCAACACGAAGTCGCGGACCCACACAGCGCCGGCGGTTAGCGAAACGTTGAGCCTTCTCCTGGGACAATGTCAAATTGTCCACCACATGAGTCCAAATCTGCTGCAACCTATCCACCACAGTATCTACACCAGGACAGTCCGAAGACTCAACCTGCCCTGAAGAGAAACACGGATGGAAACCAGAATTGCAGAAAAACGGTGAAACCAAAGTAGCCGAGCTGGCCCGATTATTAAAGGCGAACTCAGCCAACGGCAAAAAGGACACCCAATCATCCTGATCAGGAGTAACAAAGCATCTCAGATATGTTTCCAAAGTCTGATTAGTTCGTTTGGTTTGGCCATTTGTCTGAGGATGGAAAGCCGAGGAAAAAGACAAATCAATGCCCATCCTAGCACAAAAAGATCGCCAAAACCTCGAAACAAACTGGGAACCTCTGTCAGAAACGATGTTCTCCGGGATACCATGCAAACGAACCACATGCTGGAAAAATAATGGCACCAAATCAGAGGAGGAAGGCAATTTAGACAAAGATACCAAATGGACCATCTTAGAAAAGCGATCACAAACCACCCAAATGACCAACATCTTTTGAGAGATGGGGAGATCCGAAATAAAATCCATAGAAATATGCGTCCAGGGCCTCTTCGGGACCGGCAAGGGCAAAAGCAACCCACTGGCACGAGAACAGCAGGGCTTAGCCCGAGCACAAGTCCCACAGGACTGCACAAAAGAACGCACATCCCGTGACAAAGACGGCCACCAAAAGGATCTAGCCACCAAATCTCTGGTACCAAAGATTCCAGGATGCCCAGCCAACACTGAACAATGAATCTCAGAGATCACTCTACTAGTCCATCTATCAGGGACAAACAGTTTCTCCGCTGGGCAACGGTCAGGTCTATCAGCCTGAAATTTTTGCAGCACCCGCCGCAAATCAGGGGAGATGGCAGACAAAATTACCCCCTCTTTGAGAATACCCGCCGGCTCAGGATCACCCGGAGAGTCAGGCACAAAACTCCATGACAGGGCCTTCACATTCTTAGAGCCCGGAAGGTACGAAACCACAAAATCAAAACGGGAGAAAAATAACGACCATCGAGCCTGTCTCGGATTCAACCATTTGGCAGACTCAAGACAAGTCAAATTCTTGTGATCTGTCAAGACCACCACGCGATGCTTTGCTCCTTCAAGCCAATGACGCCACTCCTCGAATGCCCACTTCATGGCCAACAACTCTCGATTACCAACATCATAATTGCGCTCAGCAGGCGAAAACTTTCTAGAAAAGAAAGCACATGGCTTCATCACCGAGCCATCAGAACTTCTTTGCGACAAAACAGCCCCAGCTCCAATCTCAGAAGCATCAACCTCAACCTGAAACGGGAGCGAAACATCTGGCTGGCACAACACAGGGGCAGAAGAAAAACGACGCTTCAACTCCTGAAAAGCCTCTACAGCTGCAGAGGACCAATTGACCACATCAGCACCCTTCTAGGTCAAATCAGTCAACGGTTTAGCAACACTAGAAAAATTAGCGATGAAGCGCCGATAAAAATTAGCAAAGCCCAGGAACTTTTGCAGGCTCTTCACAGATGTCGGCTGAGTCCAATCGTAAATGGCCTGGACTTTAACAGGGTCCATCTCGATAGTAGAAGGGGAAAAAATTAACCCCAAAAATGAAACCTTCTGCACTCCAAAGAGACACTTTGACCCCTTCACAAACAAGGAATTCGCACGAAGGACCTGGAACACCATTCTGACCTGCTTCACATGAGACTCCCAATCATCCGAAAAAGACCAAAATATCATCCAAATACGCAATCAGGTATTTATCCAGGTACTCTCGGAAGATGTCATGCATAAAAGACTGAAATACTGATGGAGCATTGGAAAGCCCGAATGGCATAACCAGGTACTCAAAATGGCCCTCGGGCGTATTAAATGCTGTTTTCCATTCATCGCCTTGTTTAATACGCACAAGATTATACGCCCCTCGAAGATCTATCTTGGTGAACCAACTAGCCCCTTTAATACGAGCAAACAAATCAGACAGCAACGGCAAAGGATACTGAAATTTGACTGTAATTTTATTGAGAAGGCGGTAATCAATACAAGGTCTCAAAGAACCATCCTTCTTGGCCACAAAAAAGAACCCTGCTCCTAACGGTGATGACGACGGGCGAATATGGCCTTTCTCCAATGATTCCTTTATATAACTCCGCATAGCGGCGTGTTCTGGCACAGATAAATTGAACAATCGGCCCTTAGGAAACTTACTACCAGGAATCAAATTAATTGCACAATCTCAATCCCTATGAGGAGGTAGGGCACTGGCTTTGGGCTCATCAAATACATCCCGATAATCCGACAAAAACTCTGGAACTTTAAGAAGGAGTGGAAGACGAAATAGACAAAAATGGAACATCACCATGTACCCCCTGGCAACCCCAGCTGGACACAGACATAGATTTACAGTCCAATATTGGATTATGAATCTGTAGCCATGGCAACCCCAAAACGACCACATCATGCAGATTATGCAACACCAGAAAGCGGATATCCTCCTGATGTGCAGGAGCCATGCACATGGTCAATTGGGTCCAGTACTGAGGCTTATTCTTGGCCAAAGGCGTAGCATCAATTCCTCTCAATGGAATAGGATACTGAAAGGGCTCCAAGAAAAAACCACAGCGCCTAGCAAACTCCAAGTCCATCAAATTCAGGGCAGCACCTGAATCCACAAATGCCATAACAGAATAGGATGACAAAGAGCAAATCAGAGTAACGGACAATAGAAATTTAGACTGTACCGTACCAATGGTGGCAGACCTAGCGAACCGCTTAGTGCGCTTAGGACAATCGGAGATAGCATGAGTGGAATCACCACAGTAAAAACATAGCCCATTCCGACGTCTGTGTTCTTGCCGTTCAGCTCTGGTCAAAGTCCTATCACACTGCATAGGCTCAGGTCTATGCTCAGATAGTACCGCCAAATGGTGCACAGCTTTACGCTCACGCAAGCGTCGATCGATCTCAATGGCCAAAGACATAGACTCATTCAGACCAGCAGGCATGGGAAATCCCACCATGACATCCTTAAGGGCTTCAGAGATACCCTTTCTGAAGATTGCTGCCAGGGCACATTCATTCCACTGAGTGAGCACAGACCACTTTCTAAACTTCTGACAATATATCTCCGCTTCATCCTGACCCTGACACAGAGCCAGCAAGATTTTCTCTGCCTGATCCACTGAATTAGGTTCGTCATAAAGCAATCCAAGCGCCAGGAAAAACGCATCAACATCACGCAATGCCGGACCTCCTGGCGCAAGGGAAAATGCCCAGTCTTGAGGGTCACCACGTAACAAAGAAATAATGATCTTTACTTGTTGAACAGGGTCACCTGAGGAGCAAGGTTTCAAGGCAAGAAACAATTTACAATTATTTTTGAAATTCAAGAACTTAGATCTATCACCAAAAAACAAATCAGGAATTGGAATCCTAGGCTCTGACATCGGATTCTGAACCACAAAAACTTGAATGTTTTGTACACTTATAGTGAGATTATCCATCAAAGAGGACAGACCTTGAATGTCCATGTCTACACCTGTGTTCTGAACCACCCATATGTAAAGGGGAAAAGAGAGACAAAACACACTGCAAAGAAAAAAAAATGGTCTCAGAACTTCTCTTATCCCTCTATTGAGATGCATTAGTACTTTGGGCCACCTGTACTGTTATGACCTGGTGGTCAGGACAATAATGGACCTGGTGGTTAAGAGCACACGGAATGACCTGATAGTTACTGATAATATAGGACGAGCTCTGGGACGTGGGAACTCTGCTGACCGCAATCCCTAATCCTATCACACACATTAGAAATAGCCGTGGATTGCTCCTAACGCTCCCTATGCAACTCGGCACAGCCTAAGGAACTAGCTAGCCCTGAAGATAGAAAAATAAAGCTTACCTTGCCTCAGAGAAATTCCCCAAAGGAAAAGGCAGCCCCCCACATATAATGACTGTGAGTAAAGATGAAAATACAAACACAGAGATGAAATAGATTTAGCAAAGTGAGGCCTGACTTACTGAACAGACTGAGGATAGGAAAGGTAGCTTTGCGGTCAGCACAAAAACCTACAAAAAGACCATGCAGAGGGCGCAAAAAGACCCTCCGCACCGACTCACGGTGCGGAGGCGCTCCCTCTGCGTCCCAGAGCTTCCAGCAAGCAAGACAACAATCAAAATAGCAAGCTGGACAGAAAAATAGCAAACCAGAGAAAAACAAGCAGGCACTTAGCTTCTGCTGAGAAGACAGGTCACAAGAACGATCCAGGAGTGAACTAGACCAATACTGGAACATTGACAGGTGGCATGGAGCAAAGATCTAAGTGGAGTTAAATAGAGCAGCCAGCTAACGAATTAACCTCGTCACCTGTGGAAGGAAACTCAGAAACACCCACAGCCACCAGAGGAAGTCCATGGATAGAACCAGCCGAAGTACCATTCATGACCACAGGAGGGAACCCGACAACAGAATTCACAACAGGTGATGTGTCCTGCCCCGCACCCGACGAGCGCCGTTTCGCTGTAAGTGCTTCTTCCAAGGGGAAAAGAAGCACTTACTGTGAAACGGCGCTCGTCTGACTGAGGGCTTTGTGTATACACGGTTGCTTTATGGAGATGGATATACGCTCTGATTTAGGAGAATGTCAATTAGGCTATATATGGAATGTTATTAGTCCCCATACCTCCTCTGGTTGTTGATATTTTTTGATCTTACATAATCTTACATATTTTACCAATAAGGAGGTATTATCTTGGACGCACAAGGTTTATTATTCCTTCTTCATATCCTTTTTGGGACATTTGTTATTTCATAGCCATTTGCCTGCCGTACATTTTATGACACCTATTACTTTTTCTCCTAAACTTTTTTCATCTTGGTGCAGGTTCCTTTTCTATGTGTTGTCTCCTTCCTTGTTTTTTTCTTGGAGGTTACCCTTAATTCTCCTGCCTTTTTATATTATATTCCTACATAGTAACATAGTAACATAGTTAGTAAGGCCGAAAAAAAGACATTTGTCCATCCAGTTCAGCCTATATTCCATCATAATAAATCCCCAGATCTACGTCCTTCTACAGAACCTAATAATTGTATGACACAATATTGTTCTGCTCCAGGAAGACATTTATGCCTCTCTTGAACCCCTCGACTGAGTTCGCCATCACCACCTCCTCAGGCAAGCAATTCCAGATTCTCACCACCCTAACAGTAAAGAATCCTCTTCTATGTTGGTGGAAAAACCTTCTCTCCTCCAGACGCAAAGAAAGCCCCCTTGTGCCCATCACCTTCATTGGTATAAACAGATCCTCAGCGAGATATTTGTATTGTCCCCTTATATACTTATACATGGTTATTAGATCGCCCCTCAGTCGTCTTTTTTCTAGACTAAATAATCCTAATTTCGCTAATCTATCTGGGTATTGTAGTTCTCCCATCCCCTTTATTAATTTTGTTGCCCTCCTTTGTACATGTTATACATATTTTTTATATTGTAATTTAATAAAAGATATACATTTTACTCACTTTCTTTTGTCTCTGGTCACTTCCTGCTGTTATGGTTCACCACATATCAGTGTTGTATATAATTAGTTCACTGAAGTGCGCTTTGGCCTAGTGTATTTAGGACGATGAGAATTAAGTTCACACATGCTTTGCATGACTCGCGTCATCAACCTGGTGGTACGGTGTTTTCTCCATCACTATCCTGAACTAGGTGAGCTGCTCCAGAAATAACGTTAGCTGATTTCCGCCATTTGCACACCTCAAGTCATCGGCTTGCATCGATACAGAGGTCTTTGTCCATGCCAGTTAACAGGTTGGTATTCGATGTGCCGACACGGTGGAATTCCACTCTGCACATGTTGCAGTGACTGTGGCAGCAGCAACGAGCCCTGATGCAGTATGTCTTGTTGTATAGCCTGGGCTAACGCAGTACGGACATGGTGCATATCATGTTTATAGAGTAGGCAAAGATTAAGGACCTCTGCACCCTTCTGCACAGTTTAGAAATGGCTACTAAGATGGTTAGCGCTGATGATGCCATCATCAGCATCACTATTCCAGTGATCTATATGCTGGAGCAGACTTTGAATAGCCTGTGGGAGAAGATGGTGATCCCAGACGAAGAGGAGGAAACAGAAGAGGATGCGGAAGGGATAACATTGTCTCTAAGTTCCAGACTGTCGTCACACAGGCAGGTGCCAAGGGATGGTCAATTACTGTGATCAAGGGGTTATGGTGATAACAGAGAAACTGTTATCAATGGTGCAAGATCCAAGGAACAAATGGAGGAGGAAGAGATGATGGGCAAGCAACTGTCAGATTGAGAGGATAATCCTCCCCTCTCTGTTGTTCATAGTTGGCAGGAGGGGATGGAGGAAAAGAGCCTCATTGTTACCCAGCCACCAACACAACATGGGCTTGGACCTCATGGTAGAGCCCAACATATGAGTGCCTTCTTGCTGCACTACCTGCAACATGATCCCCGTATAGTTATCATTCGGAATACTGCTGATTATTGGTTTGCCACTCTGATAGATCCACATTATAAAATCAAATTTTGCCTGATGCTTCCCACCCAGGAAATGGATCCGCGAATGCTGGAATTTCGAAAAAACACGTTTTTACACAACCTTAAGAGAGCTTTTCCCCAAGACAGCAGTAAAGTACACAGTTCACATCGCAGCTCTAGACTTCCAACCTCTGGCACGTCAATTCGTCAATGCCAAAACATTAGAAGCAGCGGTGTAAGTGAAAGAAGCAATTTATGTGAGTCATTTTACACTTTTTTTACACTATCTCTTGCACCAGCACAACAGAGTCCAAGCCTTACACGTGGTGAATGAATGGAGAGGATGGTGCAGGAGTATCTAGAACTGAATATCAATACTATCAGGGAGGTTTTGGACCCTTTCATATTTTGTTCTTCTAAAATGGATGAGTGGGCTGAGCTCACCTCACACGCCTTGGAGGTTTTATCTTTCCCAGCAGCTTGCGTTCTCTCAGAACAGTCTTCAGCGCTGCTGGTGGTGTCCTGATGGATAAGTGCAGAAGGCTGTCCCCTGAAAGTGTAGACTGTCTACCTTTCATCAAGATGAACAAGTCATGGATTTCCCAGAACTTTTGCACCCCAATCACAGACTGTGCAGACTAGGTGATATTGCATTTTTATTGTGTTGCACTCTGTGATATCTTTAGTGTGACTTTTGTGCCTGCTGTGGCTGCTGCGTCTGCTAATGTTAACACAAATTTGTGGAAGTGTGAACAGCGGTAGGTGGGTCTACATTTGTTGAGTTAGCTGTAGTGGAAAACCTGTTGGTCCCTAATATACTATTTCTACTGTGGTGAAATTGATGCCACTTCTGTGGTGCAAGGTCCTCATTTGTTTAAATATGAACAATCCTGGCTGGGTGTTCATCTGCTGGATTGGGTGTAGTGGGAGACCTGTCAGTCCCTATTATACTATCTATACTGTGGTGAAATTGATGCCACTTTGGTATTGTTTTCTGAATAATTTTTGGAACACTCCGGGTTGGGTCTCCTTCATGCATGTTGCCTGTAGCAGTAGGCCTCTGAGACCGTCAGGCCTCCACCTCCTTGGACTCAACTACCTGTGTTACTATCCTTAAATTTATCTGACAATGGTAGTCTACGAAACTGATATTTGCGCCATCAGAGTATGGCTCAACATGAAAGCAGGTAGAGGTGTTGCATGTGGTATCGGGGTTCCAAGCACAGGAGGCCTACACTGTTCCCTCACCCACTTTGTCTTACTGTGGCATTCAATTGAAAGCTGTAAATCCTGTCCCAGACCCCGATACCTCATGCATGGCTGATTGCTGCAGTGCCATGCTACAATTTGTACTGTGGGTGAATTGAGGCCACTTTCCTGGTGTCTGACCCTCATTTTATGTGTTTTGGCAGCATTTGGAGCCATTATACGGTGTTGTGCATGCGTTTGTTTTTGCCTCCCATTGACTGTAATGGCGTTCGGTTATGTTTGGCGAATATTTGATGAACTGATCAGCAAATATCACAAATTCGGCAATCGTAATCTGAACCGAACATTGAAATATTCACTCATCTCTACTGACATCCATCAATATCATGTTGCAAAGTGTTTTTTATAAGCTGGTTCTGATCCTGATGCTCAAGACAGGCATATGATAGATATTGGTGGTATATCTGGCTTCTTTCTGAGAGGGATTCTTGTAATAGCTGCGCAGATGACTGGTATGCTGGGCAGTTAAGAGTGGTATTTGTTAATGGCTTTAATACATGCATCTTTTTGTTCTTCTCAGGTCCTACCTATTGCCCTATCCAGCGTGACTGAAACACTCAAAATGTTTCCTGCTAGCTGGAGGCTTGTTTCTTAGTGTGAGACATGAAAGGGGGATGTGGCTGTTGCATGTGACTATGATTGGGAGCACTTAAGAAACCACTTCCACCAAATGGGATTTAAATCAAGCAAATAGAATAAGCTCAAATGCCCCCGGCAACAATCCACAGCATAAATACAAGACGTCTCTTTTCAAAGAAAATGTGTTTATAAAAAAGGATTAAGCTTAAGTTACTAATTCCTCCTTCTATAAAGAATGGGTTAAACAAACAAAGGATCCTTCTCATCTTACACAAATAGTATCTTTATAACGCCTGCCATTGATGCCACTTGAGGAAGATGTCATTTCAGTGAACACTTCCAATTAAGACATTTCTTTTCATGTCAGTCTGTAACCTTATTTTTGCTTTTCAAAAGTTAAAAAGATGCAATTTCATGAATAGCTTTGAAAACGACAAGAATAAAAGTAAAAAAAAGTGAATCATAAATATATATGACTTATATTGTACTCTGATATCTATCTATCTATCTATTTATCTATCATATATCTTTCAAACTATCTATCTATCTATCTATCATGTATCTTTCTAACTATCTATCTATCTATCTAGTATCTATATGACCATCTTGACCATTTAACAACTTTGGTGCCTCAGAGCAACTAGATAGTTATATAGAGGGAAGGGTATTTTCCCTGTCACTCCATCAGTGTCCATGAGTGTCCATAACAAAGGCCTCTAGATAACAAATCTATAGGCACAGTCTAACGCATTGTCTGTCAGTTTATCATTCACAAGCAATAGTAAGCATTGCAGAAGTGACTACATTTTTAAAATGAGGCTAAAAAATGGATTACTTCGTTATGCCAAGAAACAGAAAGATGATCGGCACAGAGCTTCACTATAGCGCAATTGGAGATTCGCTTAAACGATCTGTTTCAGAAGAACAGATGAGGTCTCCCTTACTGTGAGCTGCGGGTGGTGCTATGCAATCGTCAGAGTTTTGTACAAGACCATATAATGAGAAGAAAAATGATGCAGCACTCACCCTTGCGCTTCTTCCAAGTGTGCTCTTTATTCAGCAAAACATACTATACATAGTATGAACCGGCATACGCAGTGATCTGTGAGGGAGCGGGAGTGAGGAGAGACCGGACGATGGCCGTTTCGCGCTACGGCGCTTCTACGGGTCCATGCATGCATCAATGCATGGACCCGTAGAAGCGCCGTAGCGCGAAACGGCCGTCGTCCGGTCTCTCCTCACTCCCGCTCCCTCACAGATCACTGCGTATGCCGGTTCATACTATGTATAGTATGTTTTGCTGAATAAAGAGCACACTTGGAAGAAGCGCAAGGGTGAGTACTGCATCATTTTTCTTCTCATTATATGGTCTTGTAAAAAATGGATTAAGTGATGTTAAAAGAAATGTTCATGGTAAACAATTTTGCAATAAAAATGGGTTTATTTTCAAAAGAGCAATTTTTTTTTACATGCATGTATAGCGTCAATAATTTCGACATTGCTTTACAGACATCATCACTGTCCCCATTGGGATTCAGAATCTAAATTCCCTATCAGTATGGGTATGTGTACACGTTGAGGATTTGCCTGTGGATCCGCAGTGGATTTGACGCTGCGGATTCGCAGCAGTTTTCCATCCGGTTTACAGTACCATGTAAGCCTATGGAAAACAAAATCCGCAGTGCACATGCTGCGGAAAATACCGCGCGGAAATGCTGCGGTATATGCGTTTTACACCTGCTCCTCAATAAGAATCTGCAGGTGTTAAAACGCAGGTGAATTCCGCACAAAAAACGCAGGAAATCCGCAAGTAATCCGCAGGTAAAACGCAGTACGTATTACCTGTGGAAAAATCCGCACAAGAATCCGCAACGTGGGCACGTAGCCTATGTCTTTGGAGTGTGGGAAGGAAGGAAACCCAAGCAGACATGGTGAGAACAAAGAAGCTCCTTGCTGATGACTGCACAGTGAACAGTGCTTACCAATGATCCAGCATGCTGCCCTGTAAAAAAAAAAAACCCTTAGGCCGGTTTCACATGTCCAGATAATTCCGGTACTGGAGAAATCGGTACCGGAGTTGTCTGTGTGCTCATGTGGCACATCAGTGTGGCACACGTGCAGCAGCCGTGTGTTGCCCGTGTGCCGACAGAGGACCACACGGACCGTGCAGGAGAAGGCGCTACAGTTAAGCGCTGTCCCCTGCTTTTGGTGCTGAAGCCGGCATTCATTCCTTCTCCCCAACAGCTTTCGCTGGAGAGAAGGAATGAAAAAATCAAGGTTTTTTTTTTTGTTAAAAATAAAGTTTGGGGTCACCTCCCATCCCTGTGCGCCTGCCTGCTTGTCGAGAAATAGTCACACAGCTCCTGTGATGTCTGCTCTCAGCACCGGCAGCCTGTCCTGTGTGAGCGGTCACGTGGTACCGCTCATTACAGTGAGGAACATGCGCATATTCATCAGTGTAATGAGTGGTACCACGTGACCACTCACACAATACAGGCTGCCGGAGCTGAGAGCAGACATCGCAGGAGCTGGGTGAGTACTTCTCAGCAAGCAGGCGGGCGCACGGGGGATGGGAGGCTTTAGGTGACCCCAAACTTTATTTTTAACAAAAAATTAAAAAAACCTTGATTTTTCATTCCTTCTCTCCAACAAATGTTGCTGGGGAGAAGTAATGAATGCCGGCTTCAGCACCAAAAGCAGGTGACAGCACTTACTGTAGCGCTCTCTCCTACCGCGGTACGTGCACACGGAGGAGAGTGCACACTGTCCTCCATGTGCACGTGTGCGGGCTCGCTTTGCGGACTATGCTGCCGGAGAAAAGCGGACATGTCTCCGTGTTTTCAACATGGACACACGGTACGTGAAAACACGGAGACATGTGCATAGACCCATTCATTTGAATGGGTCTACGTGTGTCAGTGTCTCCGGTACGTGAGAAAACTGTCAGTACACGTACCGGATCCACTGACATGTGAAAGAGGCCTTGGGCCTCATTTACAGGTTCGTGTTTAAACACATGCATGAAAAAATAGTACTTCAGAGATTTGGATCAGTGTGTCTTCAGTGTACGGTCCGTGTTTCCATTTTTAGTGTTTTTCATAGATGGATATATACAGTAAATAAATTACAAACCTGCACATATCCTTTGCAATGTTCATCATTGACAGTTCGCAGACTGTACACGGATGCCATCTGGATAAAAAAGAAATGTCTCTGCGAGTTTTACACAGACACACGGTCCATGAAAAAAAACATGGATATGTGAATAACACCATATATTACACTGGATTCTTGCTGTGAAAAAAACTAAATAGAACATTTATGTGCAACACGGATGTCTGAATGAGGCCTAATTATGTATTTTAAAACAGCATTTTGATGCATATGGCCATATGGATGGATCCATTAAGATAACAAACTTTTCAACAGTAATGTGCAAATCTCCAGAATCTCAACTTTGTCATTTTACTTGAAATTGTACAGGAAATTTGATTTACATCAATGGTATTTGATGCTAACTGAATGTCCCTCATTATATTCTGGGGTGTAGAGTATAATGAATAGCATAATAAATGCAAGATAAAAAACAATACTCGCCCGTCCCACTACTGGAGCCCCACCATCCAGGCCTCCTTGCAGCTCCTTACCAGGCGAGTGCCTTTTTGGCTCATAGATTGTAAGATTGAGAACAAGGCCATCACTCCTTTTGGTATCTGTTGAATTATGTGTAATTCTGTTATATTTTTATTGTCTGTACAAGTCCCTTCTGAAATGTAAAGTGCTGCAGAATAAGTTGGCGCCATAGCAATAAAAATTATTATTAGTAGTACTTTTTACATGTTTGCCAGGGCTTTGAGTAGACATCTGATATCACAACATGCATCACCCAAGGTCAAGTCAGATGCCTGCTCAGCATCAGAAGCCCTTGCACCACATCTGAACCCAACCTTATGCTTGTTTCTCACGTCTGACATCCATGGTCCGAGTATTTACCATTGTGTTTGTGTTGGCTGCATGTCTTCTGACTCAGACTCAACAGCCTCAAGTACATCTATATGTTATTGGCCTAAAGGTACCTTCACACATAACGATATCGTTGCTTTTTGTGACGTAGCAACGATATCGTTAAGGAAATCGTTATGTGTGACAGCGACCAACGATCAGGCCCCTGCTGGGAGATCGTTGGTCGCTGAACAAAAGGCCCCTTCACATTAAGCGACGCTGCAGCGATACCGACAACGATCCGAATCGCTGCAGCGTCGCTGTTTGGTCGCTGGAGAGCTGTCACACAGACAGCTCTCCAGCGACCAACGATCCCGAAGTCCCCGGGTAACCAGGGTAAACATCGGGTTACCAAGCGCAGGGCCACGCTTAGTAACCCGATGTTTACCCTGGTTACCAGCGTAAAAGTAAAAAAAAACAACCACTACATACTTACCTACCGCTGTCTGTCCCCGGCGCTCAGCTTCTCTGCACTCCTCCTGTACTGGCTGTGAGCACAGCGGCCGGAAAGCAGAGCGGTGACGTCACTGCTCTGCTTTCCGGCTGACCGACGCTCACAGCCAGTACAGGAGGAGTGCAGAGCACAGCGCCGGGGACAGACAGCGGTAGGTAAGTATGTAGTGGTTGTTTTTTTTTACTTTTACGCTGGTAACCAGGGTAAACATCGGGTTACTAAGCGCGGCCCTGCGCTTAGTTACCCGATGTTTACCCTGGTTACCAGTGAAGACATCGCTGGATCGGTGTCACACACGCCGATCCAGCGATGTCCACGGGAGATCCAGCGATGAAATAAAGTTCTGGACTTTGTTCAGCGACCAACGATCTCCCAGCAGGGGCCTGATCGTTGGTCGCTGTCACACATAACGATTTCCTTAACGATATCGTTGCTACGTCACAAAAAGCAACGATATCGTTAACGATATCGTTATGTGTGAAGGTACCTTAAGTCCAGAACTTTATTTCGTTGCTGGATCTCCCGTGGACATCGCTGGATCGGCGTGTGTGACACCGATCCAGCGATGTCTTCACTGGTAACCAGGGTAAACATCGGGTAACTAAGCGCAGGGCCGCGCTTAGTAATCCGATGTTTACCCTGGTTACCAGCGTAAAAGTAAAAAAAAAAAACCACTACATACTTACCTAACGCTGCCTGTCCCCGGCGCTGGTCTCTGCACTCCTCTTGTACTGGCTGTGAGCGTCGGTCAGCCGAAAAGCAGAGCGGTGACGTCACCGCTCTGCTTTCCGGCCGCTGTGCTCACAGCCAGTACAGGAGGAGTGCAGAGAAGCTGAGCGCCGGGGACAGACAGCGGTAGGTAAGTATGTGTTTGTTTTTTTTTACTTTTACGCTGGTAACCAGGGTAAACATCGGGTTACTAAGCGCGGCCCTGCGCTTAGTAACCCGATGTTTACCCTGGTTACCCGGGGACTTCGGGATCGTTGGTCGCTGGAGAGCTGTCTGTGTGACAGCTCTCCAGCGACCAAACAGCAACGCTGCAGCGATCCGGATCGTTGTCGGTATCGCTGCAGCGTCGCTTAATGTGAAGGGGCCTTAAGGCTAAGTTCAGTCAAGAAAATGAAAAAGTCATCGGATTTTCATCTAAAAGTTTTCATCTATATTGTCACCCACTTGCCATATTTGTGGCTATATTTTATGTCCGTGTGATATCACTGTGACATTTGCATTTACACATCAATAATTTAAACTATCAAATACAGTTTGCTAGCTAATTAATGACAATGTATCTGTAAATATTGGATGCTATACGGATTACCCAATTTTTTGGTGCAATTATACACTTGTATTAACAAGTCTCATCTGATAATCAGAAAAGAAAAAACTTGTCATCTGAGCAGCCCTATTGAACTTCATTGGTCAGTGTGTGCTCCTTGTGCAGCATCAGCACACATTTGTATAATTTGCTCCTCTGAACAAGCCCTTATTGTTTATTATGGAAAATACATATTTGCCTGGAATATATTCAACTATGCTTGGATGTGGTGTGCAGAACCTGAGTCTGTGCTTTTAGTTCTGGGTTTTAGCAAAGTAATGATGAATTGATGGGAATGTGAGCAATTGAAGGATCAAGAAGCAAAACAGTTTGCCAAAATGTTGTCTGTCTGTTGTTTATAGCTTGCATTAAGATTTCTCACCCCCCTCACAAACGTACACGTTTACAGTATTGCTTCATTATTGGAGAACTGCATCCTACAAATCATGTTTATATCCCAGATCTTAACGGGGGATTAGCCATTAAGGAGTTAAACAGAAATGTGGATACGCAGCTATTATGTTATCTCGCTAAATTGGAATCACCTGCAAGTTGTTCTGTGACTTCCCTTCTTGTTGGGAATTAATAACGAATCGTAACGCTCCCTAATACATAACAAATGGAACACGGTATATGTTTTAATGATCATATACAATTTATGGTACAGAGCCATAGCTAAAAACCATGCAAAAATGTTTTCAGAAAACGTGTGTGCAATATATGAATAGTCATATTGTATTGTCGTCTGTTTCTCTAAATTGCTATAATGTGTCTGCATGGTTATTGTCTCATTACCCCAAGCAAAAATTACTCACACATTTTAAAAAGAATATTTTGTGTGGTTTTCATCCCCTTCCAGATAACATTATGGAAAAGCAAACTAACTGGAACTAAAAGAAACCTGGAATTTCGATTCGTGGCACAACCTGACGCAATAAATACTTCTTAATATTTTTATACTGTAAAGCCTTATGCACACCAGACAGAGACTATAAAGTACAGATCCGGGAAAAATTAAGAGACCACTGCAAAATGTTCAGCTTGTCTGATTTTCTCCTTATAGGTATATTTTTGAGTAAAATGTAAATTGTTATTTTAGTATAAACTTCTGACAACATGTCTCCGAATTTCAGAGCAATAAATTTTGTATTTTTTTCTGACAAAGACAAATGGTCAAAATAAAAAAAAAAATCAGTGCTTTCAGACCTCAAATAATGCAAAGAAAACAAGTTCATAATCATTTAGAAACAACAATACTAATGTTTTATCTCAGGAAGAGTTCAGATATCAATATTTTGTGGAATAACCATGATTTTTAATCACAGCTTTCATGCATCTTGGCATGCTTTCCACCAGTCTTTCACACTGCTTCTGGCGCAAAAATGTAAGCAGTTCTTCTTTGTTTGAGGGCTTGTGACTATCCATTAAGTTGATTACATTCCAGAGGTGTTCAATGGGGTTCAGGTCTGGAGATTGGGCTGCCCATGACAGAGTTTTGATGTGGTGGTCTCTTAATTTTTGCCAGTGCTGTATATGGAATCCCTACATTTCTGTATTGGAAAGCAGTGGATACTCCACCAAACATGAGTAAGTGAAAAAACCTTTGTATGCCTCCATATGAAAATGAAGCCACCGAGCAGAACATTGTGGATCAAAAATTATGGATCAAGAATACACTTGTGTGTATGTGGACTCGGTCTCATTCAGATGTGCATAATTTTTGTGATACACAAAAATCTTCCCTAGATTCATCAGTGTTTGGTCAGTGTGTCAGTGTTTACCATTTGATTCATCACTGATTTTCATGTTTAGAAAATAAATAAATAACTTACCATATATACTCAAGTATAAGCCAAGATTTTCAGCCCATTTTTTTAGGCTGAAAGTGCCCCTCTCGGCTTATATTCGAGTCATTGTCCCAGGGGGTCGGCTGGGGGGGAGCTGCAGCTGTCAAATCATGCCCACCTGCTCCCGGCGCGTCTCTGCATGTCCCGGCTTCTCTGGCACCTGCAGCTCTTCTTTTGTTCAGCGGTCATGTGGTACCACTCATTAAAGTAATGAATATGGATGCGACTCCACTGCCATAGGGGTGGAGCGCATATCCATTACTTTAATGAGCGGTACCATGTGTCCGCTCAGCACTGGAAGAAGCTGCCGGCGCCCGGAGACCTTCTGTCAGTGAGAAGCAGGGACCACTCCGGGAGCAGGTGAGTATAACGGGGAGGGTGAGCATTACGATATTCACCTGTCCCCGTTCCACCGCCTGGCTCTGTCTTCCGCATCCTCTGGCTGTGACGTTCAGGTCAGAGGGCGCGCTAACGTGTTAGTGTGCGCCCTCTGCCGGAATAGTCACTGTGGAGAGACAGGATGCTGAGGAGCAGTGGGTAGCGACAAGAGGTGAGTATGTAATTTTTTTTTTTAATTGCAGCAGCAGCAGATATACAACACGGTTAATCATATCAGCACAAACTGCATCTTATGGGGTTATAATCAACTTTTATGCAGCATTACATTTGGCATATTTTCTATGGAGCATCTTATGGGGCCATAATCAACCTTTGTGCAGTATTATATGGGGCATATTTTCTAGGGAGCATCTTATGGGGCCATAATCATCTTTATGGAGACTATATGGGCCCATAATGAACTTTATGGAGCATTATATGGGCCCATCATGAACTTTATGAGGCATTATATGGGGCGCATTTTATTATGGAGCATCTTATGGGGCCCATCATGAACTTTATGGAGCATTATATGGGGCGTATTTTGTATGGAGCATCTTATGGGGCCCATCATGAACTTTATGGAGCATTATATGGGGCATTATATGGGGCTCCTGATTCAATATGGATATTCAAAAACATTTAACCTACTGATGTCTCAATTCATTTTACTTTTAGGCTGCCGTCACACTAGCAGTATTTGGCCAGTATTTTACATCAGTATTTGTAAGCCAAAACCAGGAGTGGAACTAGTGTTGAGCGATACCGTCCGATACTTGAAAGTATTGGTATCGGATAGTATCGGCTGATACCCGAAAAGTATTGGATATCGCCGATACCGATATCCGATACCAATACAAGTCAATGGGACACCAAGTATCGGAAGGTATTCTGATGGTTCCCAGGGTCTGAAGGAGAGGAAACTCTCCTTCAGGCCCTGGGATCCATATTAATGTGTAAAATAAATAATTACAATATAAAATATTGATATATTCACCTCTCCGGCGGCCCCTGGACATCACCGCGGGTAACCGGCAGGCTTCTTTGTTTAAAATGAGCGCGTTTAGGACCTGAGGAATGACGTTGCGGCTTCTGATTGGTCGCGTGCCGCCCATGTGACCGCGACGCGACCAATCAGAAGCCGCGACATCATTCCTCAGGTCCTAAACGCGCTCATTCTAGGAATTTAGGACCTGAGGAATGACGTCGCGGCTTCTGATTGGTCGCGTCGCGATCACATGGGCGGCACGCGACCAATCAGAAGCCGCGACGTCATTCCTCAGGTCCTAAACGCGCTCATTTTAAACAAAGAAGCCTGCCGGTTACCCGCGGTGATGTCCAGGGGCCGCCGGAGAGGTGAATATATCAATATTTTTTATTTTAATTATTTATTTTACACCTCACTATGGATCCGATACCGATACCCGATACCACAAAAGTATCGGATCTCGGTATCGGAATTCCGATACAGCAAGTATCGGCCGATACCCGATACTTGCGGTATCGGAATGCTCAACACTAAGTGGAACAATTAGAGGAAAAGTATAATAGAAACATATGCACCACTTCTGCATTTATCACCCACTCCTGGTTTTGGCTACAAATACTGATGTAAAATACTGACCAAATACTGATATTGTGACGGCAGCCTTATTGGTATCTATTTTTATTTTTTAAATTTACCAGTAGCTGCTGCATTTCCTACCCTAGGCTTATACTCGAGTCATTAAATTTTCCCAGTTTTTTGTGGCAAAATTAGGGGTCTCGGCTTATACTCGGGTCGGCTTATACTTGAGTATATATGGTACAATATTTCTCCTATTTATTACAATATTAATTATGGACAGCACAAATAATTACACTGGGATGCCATCCATCTGCTGTTTATAGACCCATAAACTTATATGGGTTATTTTGATCCATGACTCTAAAATGGACAGGTCTCCATGCTTTTTTTTGTGGACACCTGCAAAAAAACATGGATATGTAAAAAGTACCTTTTATCATAATGGGCAAGTGTTCTAAATGTGAAAAACAGTGTTAAGATGTACATGAAAAATGAACATCTGAATGAGGCATAATAATGTATGATCAGGGCATTTCTTAGACTATGCTGCATATTTATGCTGTGTTAAAATACAAAGTCTTACAGCTCCAGCAAAATGGATGGGATTTCATGCATAAAGTGATTTTCTTTACCCAGTGTAAACTGAGTGTTTCAAATCCACAGCATGTCAATTTGTATTGTGGGTGCGCTGAGTTTTCTGTGCATTTTCTAGCGCATTTTCAATACGGAAACGTATCAAAAACACATTCAATCCGCACTAAGTATATCATTAGAATTTTGTCAAAGCCAAATATCAGGAAGCATAAAGAACAAAGCAATTTTACTTAACCCCTTCACGATCTTAGATGTATGCATGAGTCTTGGCTGGGAAGCGGTTCCCGAAACTGGACGTATGGATACATCCTGGTGAAAAAGCAGCACCGAGATCGGAGATGTGGTGATTGCATTACGGTGCCTGCTGATTCAGACAGCAGGGCACCTTTGCTTGTAGCCATGGGGGGTTCTCAGCCCCCCCTGCAACTACAATTGCTGTGATTGGCTGTTCAATTCTGAACAGCCAATCTTAACGATTTCAGTGTTTCAAGCATTCAAACTGCCTGAAACACTAAAGTCCAGCCTTTGATCGGTGCTATAACCGCACCGATCATAGACTGGTGCGAGGCAATGGCAGCGTCACTGGTTTCAGCACTGATTGACAATGATGTCTGATTACACAAATCAGTGAGCACAGATTCGGTCTGACCTCATAGCGACCTCCCTGCACTTCCTCATTCCAGCTTAGAGATGTTGCAGAGTGGCGGTCACTGTGTTGTTCTGTTGCGCATCTGCTGGGCCTTGTGGTGCCACAGACTTTTTGAAGCCTGTGTCATTACTGCACCTGCTTCTTCTGTTGCTGAAAGAAGAAAGAAAATGTTCCTGATCTATTTCTGACCTGTTCCAATCCCTCATTTTTTCCTAATGCACAGCTTTACCCCTTTTTCACCCCTTTCACACCTTCCTCCCTCTCCCTAACCCTTCATCACTGCCCTTTCTGTCCTGAACGTTGATCAGTGCTTGGTCTCTGATCAGTAATTGATCACTCATTTTTGGCAGCTTTTGCATGCGTCCTGAAGTCATTGAGCATTGATCAGTGACGCACATCATGTCCATTTTTGCTTCCCCTTTTGTACCACCTCTGAATGCATCCTTCAGCCACTGAGGCACAGAGCCACTGATCAGTGGTGAACATCACTGATCAGCATCTGTGCTCTCTTTTGGCCAGAACTTTTTTTCCTGTCCAATTATTTTGCTCCTTTTCACCACGACACACAGATGTGGTTTAACAGAATAAAAATTCAAAATGTGAAGATTGCGAAATTTTCAAAATTTTCGCCAAATTTCCTTTTTTATCACAAATAAACACAGAATTTATTGACCTAAATTTACCACTAACATGAAGCCCAATATGTCACGAGAAAACAATCTCAGAATCGCTAGGATCCATTGAAGCGTTCCCGAGTTATTACCTCATAAAGGGACACTGGTCAGAATTGCAAAAAATGGCAAGGTCTTTAAGGTCAAAATAGGCTGGGTCATGAAGGGGTTAATCTCCCACAACTTATTTTTTTAGGGAGAATTAAAAAAAAAAAAAAGGGACTGTCCTACAATTACTATCTCCCTGCAGTAATCTCAGCCAGGTATGGCAGGCAGCAATAAGGAGTGGACTGCTGCACAAATTACATCAAAAGTGTGTACAAACAAAAAAGATAGCTGTGCAGAAAGGAAGGAACAACAGGATTTGTGCTTTGAAAAAAGCAGTTGGTTTGCACAGCGGCGTACACACAGCAATGCAGCTATCAGGGAGCCTTCTAGGGCAGCCCAATGAGCTACAGCACTGAGAAAAAAAAAAATGTAGCTTCCCCTGTCCGTGCAAACAAAAAGGTGGTGTTGGACAGTGGAAATCGCTACAGCAAAAGCGGTTTGGTGGTTAATGGACCCTGCCTAACGATATCCCTGCTTCTGACGAAGCGGCAGCAACCTCTCCCTATGCTCAGATCAGCAGCAGTAAGATGGCGGTCGGCGAGAACGCCCCTTTATAGCCCCTGTGACGCCGCAGACAGCAAGCCAATCACTGCAATGCCCTTCTCTAAGATGGTGGGGACCAGGACCTATGTCATCACGCTGCCCACACTCTGCGTCCACCTTCATTGGCTGAGAAATGGCGCTTTTCGCGTCATTGAAATGCTACTTTGGCGCGAAAGTCGCGTACCACATGGCCGACCCCACACAGGGATCGGGTCGGGTTTCGTGAAACCCGACTGTGCCAAAAGTCGGCGACTTTTGAAAATGAACGATCCGTTTCGCTCAACCCTATGTGCAAGTTTTGTGTGAGGCAACTTTTGCATGTGTTGCAACTTTTGTGCATGTGGCAATTTTTCTGCGTGTGCAAGTTTTCCATGAGGTGAGTTTTGCACATGTGGCAAGTTTTGCGTGAGCCTAGTTTTGCATGTGGCGAGTTTTGGGCATGGCGAGTTTTGAGCGGCGACTTTTGTGTTTCGACTTTTATGTGGCGAGGTTGGTGTATGTGTGGTGAAATGTGTGCTGAGGGTGGTATATGTGCTCAAGCACGTCGTAGTGTGTGGCGCATTTTGTGTGTGTGTTCACATCCCCGTGTGTGATGAGTATCCCATGTCGGGGCCCCACCTTAGCAACTGTATGGTATATACTCTTTAGTGCCATCGTTCTCACTCTTTAAGTCCCCTTTGTTCACATCTGTCAGCTGTCAATTTGCCTCCTACACTTTTCCTTTCACTTTTTCCCCATTATGTAGATAGGGGCAAAATTGTTTGGTGAATTGGAACGCGCGGGGTTAAAATTTCGCCTCACAACATAGCCTATGACTCTCTCGGGGTCCAGACGTGTGACTGTGCAAAATTTTGTGGCTGTAGCTGCGACATACACACATACACATTCAGCTTTATATATTAGATCTACCTATCTATCTATCTATCTATCTATCTATCTATCTATCTATCTATCTATCTATCTATATATTCTATGTGTATACTGTATATTTATTCTTTTTTTTTGTATTAGAATTATAACCTGACAGTGTGAATTTCACAGTAGCAGCATATGAATTACCTGTTATTCAAAGAACACCGGTGAAAAAAAACAGCGAGTGCTGTGCGTTTTTTTCTCGCATCCATTGACTTGCATTGGCAAGTCTCATCCGAGATACGCAGCATGCTGCGATTTTTTTCACAGTCTGATTTCAGCTGAGAAAAAAATCACAGATGAGATGTCACCCATTGAATAACATTGGTCCGAGTGCAGTTCGATTTTTTTATCGGATTGCACTTGTCCTTTTTTCTCTCAAGTGAGTATCAGCCCTAAATGTGACGTAGTCCCTAAAAAAATGGTTTTGTAAATTTTTAACTTTTAACCCTTCTAACTTGCTAACAAAAAAAATTATGTTTCAAAAATGATGCAGATGCAAAGTAGACGCGTGGTAAATGTTACTTATTATCTATTTTGTGTGACATAACTTTATGGTTTAAGGGCATTAGAATTAAAATTGCAAAATGATCTAAATTTTTTGCCAAATTTCTAATATTTTTACAAATAAGCTCAAGCCATCTCAAACATATTTTACCACTATCGTGAATTACAATATATCTCAAAAAACAATCTCATAATCATTGGGATCCGTTGAAGCGTTCCAGAGTTTTTACCACATAAAGTAACACTGGTCAGAATTGTAAAATTTGGCTTGGTCATAAAGATGCAACCTGACTTGGGTGGTAAAGGGGTTAACATATGAGACACCAACAAGAGACAAAAACTGCAGCATCAAAACGTGATAACAATGCATGTTAAGAAACGCACACAAAAACACAATGAAAAACAGCAAGTAACCTAATTTAAATAATTATTGCAGAAATGTTGCAGACATTCTGCAGCATCACCAAAAGCTCATCCTGGGTTTTTTTGGTGCTTTTTTCTGCAGCCAAAACCTGATCTCTTGGCAGAATAAAGTTGCAGACAAAAAGCAGGTTTGCTACTTTTTTTGCTACATTATTGCTGCATGTTTACTGCATTTTTAAGGATGTCAAAGTTGAGTTCAATTTCACACATTGGTCTGGAAGATTTTATTTTCACATAATGGTCAGGCTTTGTTTACTTTAGTACCTCACTAATTTAATTAAATGGTACTAATCCTAACTGCCATTCTTAGGTGAGGAAACCAAGACATTTTGGTTGAAACTTGAAAAAAATTACACCCTACTGTACATGCTTTTTTTTCACTAAAAATGCAACAAAACCTGATGGCAACGTTTTTTGCTGCTTTTTTGCACATACACATTGCTTTCTAAGGGTGAAAAAATGTTGCAAAAATTATGAAAGAAGTGCATGCTGCAGTTTTTGAAAAATCTGCAGTTTTACAATTCAGTCAGGAAAAGCATCCAATGTGTGCATGAGATTTCTGAAATCTCATAGCTTTTGCTGGTTCTGTAAAATGCAGCTTTTAATTTTCATTTTGCAGCAAAATAAAAAACGCAATATGTGAACTTAGGCTGGTTTCACATTTGCGTTTTTTTTGCGTTTTTGCGCAAAAAAAAACACATGCGTTTTTTTCCCTATACTTAACATTAAAAACGCATGCGTTTTTTGCATGCGTTTTGACAACGCATGCGTTTTTTCTCTGCATGCGTTGTGGTGCAGAAATGCAACATGTAGTAATTTTAGCGGCTTTGATGTCTATGTAAACGCATGCGTTTTTAAGCACATGCATTTGCATGCATTTTTATAGAAAAACACAAGAATACACACTCAAAAGCCACCCCCCAACCCTAACCCTAATCCTAAGGGATCCTAACCCTAACCCTGAGGGTTAGGGTTAGGATCCCTAGGGTTAGGGTTAGGATCCCTAGGGTTAGGGTTAGGGTTAGAGTTTGTGTTTTAGGGTTAGGGTTAGAGTTTGGGTTAGAGTTTGTGTTAGAGTTAAGGTTAGGGTTAGAGTTTGGGTTAGGGTTAGAGTTTGTGTTTTAGGGTTAGGGTTAGAGTTTGGGTTAGAGTTTGTGTTAGGGTTAGAGTTTGGGTTAGAGTTAGAGTTTGTGTTTTAGAGTTAGGGTTAGAGTCTGTGTTAGAGTTTGTGTTAGAGTTTGTGATAGGGTTAGGGTTAGAGTTTGTGTTAGGGTTAGGGTTAGAGTTAGGGTTAGGGTTAGAGTTTGTGTTTTAGGGTTAGGGTTAGAGTTTGTGTTAGAGTTTGTGTTAGAGTTTGTGTTAGAGTTTGTGTTAGAGTTTGTGTTAGAGTTTGTGTTAGAGTTTGTGTTAGAGTTTGTGTTAGGGTTAGGGTTAGAGTTTGGGTTAGGGTTAGAGTTTGTGTTTTAGGGTTAGGGTTAGAGTTTGTGTTTTAGGGTTAGGGTTAGGGTTAGCATCCCTAGGGTTACTAGGGATCCTAACCCTAACCCTAACCCTAGCCATTTCTGTTTATAGTGGGTTTTCTAGTTGATTTTGATGATTGGCAGCTGTCACACACTTCTCATCATGCGTTTCAAAAATGCAAACGCAGGAAAAACGCATGTAAATGCGTCAAAACGCCGCGTTTGTGTTAAAACATGCAAAAACGCATGCACCTAAAAAACGCAGCGTTTAAACGCGTTTTTTCACCAAATGCGTTTGCATTTAAAACGCTGCGTTTTTAAACGCAAATGTGAAACCAGCCATAGCCAAATACATCAGCTGCAGTGTTTTTCCTGAAGTATCTTCTTTGTCGTCTTTCTTGTCACTCTTGTTGTGGCCTTGCCACTAGCATTTTCTTTTCTTTTTTTATTTTACATATAAAATAAAGATCTTGCATGTGGAGATTGCCAGAAGAATGGTCTGGTCACTGTTTTTTAGCTTTGCTTTTACACTTGCCCTTAGAGTATGTTCAACCTTAATGCTTTTGCAGTGTTTTTTCTGCAGCCAAAACCTTAAGGTCGCATTCACACGTTCAGTATTCAGTCAGTATTTTACATCAATATGTGTAAGCCAAAGCCAAGAGTGGGTGAAAAATGCTGAAGTGGTGAACGTTTTTCTATTACATTTTTCTTTTCTTTTCCTCTGATTGTTCCACCTCTAAATTTGGCATACAAATACTGATGTTAAATATTGACTAGTGATGAGCGAATAGTGAAATATTTAGATTCGGGAAAATTGGCACAAATACTTTCTAATATCCGTGTATTCGTACCGTATAACGGATCCAAAGCAAGTCAATGGAAAAGCCGAATATTTTTCTCCTGGACCCAACAAACAGGTCTGGGGGCCTAGGAAAAAAGCTGAAATGAATGGGATAGATAGAGATGAAAAGCTGGCAATTCATCTGCTGCATACAGTAAAATCACAGTGTGACAGATTACAATAGAATAGATAGAATAGATATATACATGGAATAGATAGATATATAGATGTCAGTGACACAGATATATATGCATACATATATTACATCTATCTATCTAAGAAAAAACAGCAATTCAGCAGCCACACACTGTAAAATCACAGCAGGAACTGACAGGATAGAATAGATGTATTACATACAGTATATACACATAGATATCAAGATATTCAGATGCCAGTAACATATACAATTAGTACAATTGGTGTGCATCTTACTGTACGTGTATTTAAATATTAAAATATTATTTTTCAGAAAAAATGGCACGGGCTCCCAAGTAATTTTCTTAACCAGCAGAGGGAAAGCCGACGTCTGAGGGGCTGATGTTTATAGCCTGGGAAGGGGGTAATACCCATGGAGCTTCCCAGGCTATTAATATCAGCTCACAGCTGTATAATCAGCCTTTACTGGCTATTAAAATGGGGGACCCCCTCAAAAAAATACATAGGGTCCCCATAAAATTAATAACCAGCAAAGGTTATGTAGACAACTATGGGCCAATATTAATAGCCTAGGAAGGGGCCATGGATACTGCTCCCAAGCTAAAAATATCAGCTCTCAGCCACCACAGAAAAGGTGCATCTCTAAGATGTGCCAATTCTGGCACTTAGTCTCGCTCTTCCCACTTGCTATATAGTGGTGACAAGTGGGGTGATAGTTGAGGGGGGTTGATGTCACCTTTGTATTGTCAGGTGACATCAAGCAAAGAGGTTAGTAATGTAGAGGTGTCAAAAGCTAACCCCATAGTCATATTATACAAAAACACACATAACCAGAAAAAAAGTATTTTAGTTGAAAGAATGACACAGACTTCTTTAATAAATCTTAATTAAACCATGCTTACGACATTGCCCATTCCACCAATGCCATTGTCTTCAGTAAAATTGTTAAAATATAAAAAATATTCTTCACCTTTCAGCAGAGAATATGATAATCCATTTGATCCACGACAGGTTTAGCTCTGCTACATTTAGCATAATGTGACCATACAGCCTGCCATCCAGCGGAGACACTGAGGAGCGTGTGCTACCTCTGCCCAGTGTCTTGCGGTGAACTGGTAGGACCTGTCTGACATCACCACAAGCGTGAGAAAGTTCTCACATTCCCAGTGCTGTCAGAAAGGTCCTGGGAGTTCACAGCCTATAAACTCGCTTCACTTTTTTTTGGTAATGCAAGTGCCATTAGAAATTTTCCACGGCACTTGCATCTCGATACCAGAGATGTCAGTGTCTGTGTGTGTAATATGTGTGGGCTTGATGTCACCAGACAATACAAAGGTGACATCAACTCCACAAATAGGAACCCCACTTGCCACGCTACAGGGCAAATGGGAAGTCAGGCAAAGCACCAGCATTGGCACATCTAATAGATGTATCTTTTCTGGGCGGCTGCAGGATGCTATTTTTAAACTTGGGAGGCAATATCCACGGCCCCTCACCAGCCTGAGAATACCAGCTGGTATTATTAATAATTTTAAAATAGGGCATTGGGACCCTTCTATTCTTGATAATCAGCCTTGTAGAAGCTGACAGCTGAGGGTTGCAGCCGCCAACTTTGAGTTTTGCCTGGCTGGTTACCAAAATACAGGGAAACCCAATCAGGGTTTTGTTTTAATTATTTATTTACAGTGCAAGAGCCAGCTAATGAATACACCAGTCGCTCCTGCTCTCACTGTTGGGCCTCTTTCACACTTCAATGTCTCCAGTACATGTGGTGACAGTTTTTACATGTTCTGAAGACACTGATACACGTAGACCCATTCAAATGAATGGGTCTGTGCACAAATCTGTTTTTTCACGGACAGTGTGTCCGAATGACCCACACATAGTTATGTCCGTTTTCGTGCAGCTGCACGGATCACATGGACACATTCAAGTCAATGGGTCCATGTAAACATGTACCACATATGGATGCCGTACGTGTGATGCATTAGTATCACACGGATGGCTGCCGGGGAAGAAGCGCTACAATATGCGCTATTCCCCAGTGACTGGTGCTGATGCCGGCTCTCATCATCTTCCCCTGCTCTGCTGGCGATCGGTGTGAGCAGAGGAGTATGATGAGAGTTATCTTAAAGTCCGAGCAATGACAGCAGGTGGTGGCTTTTGGGACTCTTACCCCCATCATCCGACACCTGCTGCTGCTAATAACAGTGACAGCAGTAGTGGAAGATGGGGGTATTCCACAGACGCTGCTTGCGATCTAATGAAATAAATGAATGAAAAACTGACTTGAGTTCCCCCCTATTTTCTTGAACCAACCAGACAAAACTCACAGCTGGGGGCTGCAACCCTCAGCTTCAGCTTCTGCAAGGTTGGTTATCAAGAATAGAGTGGTCCCCATGCTATTTTTTTAATTATTTAAATAAATAATTTAAAAACCTGTGTGGGGTCCCCCCATTTTTGACATCTAACTTTGCTAAAGCTCACACCTGGGGGCTGCAATTCTCAGGCTGGTAAGGGGCCATTGATATAGCCCCCCAGCCTAAAAACAGCAGCGTGCAGCTGCCCAGAAAATGCGCATCTATTAGATGCGCCTGTTCTGGTGCTTTTCCTGTCTCTCCCCACATGCCCTGTAGTGGTGGTAAGTGGGGTTCATATTTGTGGGGTTGATGTCACCTCTGTAATGTCATGTGATATCAAGCCTACGGCTTGGTAATGGAAAGGTGTCTATAAGACACCTCTCCATTACTAATCCTATAGTTATATGGTAAATAAAGACACAGCCAGAATAAAATCCTTTATTTCAAAATTTTACATAGACTCCTTTAATATTCTAAATTAAACCACACTTACTGCAACACCTAATTCCCTGATGCCCTCGATCTCCTGTAATAAAAGTAAAATAATAAAGCAACATAAACCTCCCTCTCCAACATCACTGATGGAGAGCTTACTCGTCTCCTCTCCGAATCTCACTACTTGTAAACTTGACCTCATCCCATCCCACTTCCTCCCCGACCTCACCACCATGCTAATCCCATCCCTAACCCATTTTTTCAACCCATCACTAACTTCTGTTATGTTCCCTTCTGCCTTCAAACATGACACAATCACTCCTATCTCTCGACCAGACCACTATGTCCAGCTATCGCCCCATATTGCTGCTACCATTCGCTTCCAAACTCCTTGAGCAGCATGTTCATGCTGAACTTTCCTCAAACATCTCATCTAAATCGCTTTTCGACAACCTACTGTATAATCTGGCTTCCCCCGCCATTCCATTGAAACTGCCCTGACCAAAATTACTAATGATTTACTTACAGCCAAAGCTAACAGACAATTCTCTATACTCCTACTTCTAGACCTGTCCTCTGTCTTTGACACAGTTGACCACTGCCACCTACTACAGATCATCTCTTCCTTTGTCGTCAAAGACCTTGCCCAATCCTGGATCTCCTCAAACCCGTCCAACCACACATTTAGCGTCTCCAACCCCCACACTAAATCCTCATCCCGCCCTCTCTCTGTTGGTTTCCCCCAAGGCTCTCTCCTAGGACCCCTACTTTTCTTACTTTTCTCCATATATACCCTAGGCCTTGGACAACTCTTAAAATCCCATGGCTTCCAGTACCATCTTATCACTGATGACACTCAGATCTACCTCTCTGGCACAGACATCACCTTTCTGCTGTCCAGAATCCTGAAGTGCCTATCTGCCATATCCTCCTTCTTCTCCTTTAGCTTCCTCAAGCTCAATATGGACAAATCAGAACTTATTATCTTTTCTCCATCTTGCACAACTTCCTTATCTGATCTATGTATCACAATTAATGACATCACACTTTCCCAGGGAACTGGAACGAAGCTATCTCGGGGTAACCCTTGACTCTGCCCTGTCCTTCAAACCGCACATCCAATATTTGCAGAATCTGTCATTTCCTCAACCCCCAATCTATTAAAATGCTTGTGCATGCCCTAATCATCTACCGCCTCGACTACTGCAAAATCCTACCTACTAACACTCTCACACGTATCCAATCTGTCCTTAAGTCTGCTGCCCAACTAATCCATCTCTCTCCTCACTTATCCTCCACTTCTCCCCTTTGCAAATCCCTTCATTGGCTTCCAGTTGCCCAGCGTATAGAGTTCATACTACTAAAGGCCCCGTCACACATAGCGAGATCGCTAGCGAGATCGCTGCTGAGTCACAAGTTTTGTGACGCAACAGCGATCTCAGTAGCGATCTCGCTATGTGTGACACGTAGCAGCGATCAGGCCCCTGCTGTGAGATCGCTGGTCGTGTCGGAATGGCCTGGGCCATTTTTTGATCGTTGAGGTCCCGCTGACATCGCTGAATCGGCGTGTGTGACGCCGATTCAGCGATGTATTCGCTGGTAACCAGGGTAAACATCGGGTTACTAAGTGCAGGGCCGCGCTTAGTAACCCGATGTTTACCCTGGTTACCATCGTTAAAGTAAAAAAAACAAACGCTACATACTTACCTACCGTTGTCTGTCCCCGGCGCTGTGCTTCTCTGCTCTGGCTGTGAGCGGCGGGCAGCCGGACAGACAGCGGTAGGTAAGTATGTAGTGTTTGTTTTTTTACTTTTAGGATGGTAACCAGGGTAAACATCGGGTTACTAAGCGCGGCCCTGCGCTTAGTAACCCAATGTTTACCCTGGTTACCGGGGACCTCGGGATCGTTGGTCGCTGGAGAGCTGTCTGTGTGACAGCTCTCCAGCGACCAAACAGCGACGCTGCAGCGATCCGGATCGTTGTCGGTATCGCTGCAGCGTCGCTATGTGTGACGGGGCCTTAACACTGACCTACAAAGTCATCTCTAATCTATCTTCTCCGCACTTCTCTGAACTAATCTCCCAATATCTTCCCTCACGTAATTTCTGGTCCTCCCAAGACCTCCTTCTCCCCTCAACTAAGTGCCTCCAAGACTTCTCCAGAATATCCCTCATCCTCTGGAACTCTGTGCCCCAACACATCTGATTTTTCACCACATTTGGATCTTTCAGAAGGAACCTGAAACCCCATCTCTTCAAGAAAGCTTACAACCTGCAATGATCACGCTGCCACTTCAACACTATTGGAGCTTCACTATCCTGCATAATATAAGACCTCAAAGGAAGGGTCCTCTTCTCTCTGTACCAATCTATAATTGTTTGTTTTTATAAGTGTTATCTGTATTTTGTATGTAATATCTTCTCATGTACAGCACCATGGAATCAATGGTGCTATATAAATGAATAATAATAATAATAATAATAATAATAATAATAATAATTTGTTGCACAAAGTAGCCTATTTATGGTATATTCAGGGAGTTAAAAATCCCCAGAAAACTAATGCACATGCATATATGTCCCTTCTGCTTGTAAAGTTTTTCAGAATATATTGGAACTATAGAAAGAAAAAATATTATTATTATTATTATTATTGTTTAAGTAAATAGGATCTGTGAATAGATTCAGTCCTTGTATTAACAGTTGATATACATGTACTACATTTTTTTATAATTACACTTATTTTTATGTAACTAGTACTGAGTAATTGTATTATTTTTATTTCTAGTGTCAAACTTGTAAATGTATCCTAGGGACTGAAACTAGGAAGAACATTGCTGTTATAAGGGTTACTAATAGACTTTGGGTAAATCACAGGAGCTTAGTACTGTTTACATAGAAAGCAACATTTTCAACCACTTCCTAGCATTTGCTTTCAGCATTCTCAACACTTTTCCCTGCCTCTGTCAGCACAGATAATGGGCAGATATGACACACCTGGTTAGGGCACTACCCCAGTGATCAGGATGGATGACATCTGTTTTTCTTGCACATTTATTGTGCACACGTAGGAAATGTGGTGCAGAATGTTCTGCACTAAATCTGCATCTCCTGGCAGAATCTGCAGATTTTCTGCAATTTTTGTGTGTTTTTGTTGCAGATTTTCTACAGTTTTGGTGCAGAATTAGTGCAGTTTTTGTGCAGATTTTACCACTGCAGATTTCTATTAATGGAGGGGCGCAGAAACGCTGCAAAACTGCACCAAAGAAGTGACATGCACTTCTTTGAAATTTGCAGCGTTTCTGCGCAGATTTTTCTGCACCATGTGCACAGCTTTTTTTTTTTCACATTGATGTACATTGTATGGTAAATCACAGTGCAGTTCTGCAGCGTTTCTGCTACTGAAAAAATTGCTGCAGAACTGCACTAAATCTGCACTAAATCTGCATCGTGTGCACATCAAAACTGATACAAACTATAGAGATAGATAGATAGATAGATAGATAGATAGATACAGTTTCTTGCAAAAGTATTTGGCTCCCTGGATCTTTTCAACCTTTTCCCACATATCATGCTTCAAACATAAAGATACCAAATGTAAATTTTTGCTGAAGAATCAACAACAAGTGGATCACAATTGTGAAGTTGAACGAAATTTATTGGTTATTTTAAATTTTTGGGGAAATTCAAAAACTGAAAAGTGGGGCGTGCAATATTATTCGGCCCCTTTATTTTCAGTGCAGCAAACTCACTCCAGAAGTTCATTGTGGATCTCTGAATGATCCAATGCTGTCCTAAATGCCTAATGATGATAAATATAATCCACCAGTGTGTAATCAAGTCTCCGTATTAATGTAATCACAAAGAGAAAAAAGAGAGCCAGGGGGCACTACCAATGGGCAAGAAACCTATCACAATCTATAAGGTAAATATGAGCAGGGCTGCAACCCGAAGCACAGCAGCAAAATGTACAAGGAGAGCAAGAGAAAGAACCATGCATATAGAGTGCACTCCCAAAATATAATCTAATTACAAAAATGCAAAATGTATTGAAAAAGACAGTGAACACAATAAAAACATGTTAAAACACAAACAACAACACTGCTGGTACCCTAATAAATCAGCATATAAAGATGATCTTAAGGCACAATAATATATAAATGGTACCACATATATGCACAAAAAATGGCTTGTTCCTATATGAATATACACAATAAGGCAATGGGTATAGTCTGGGCGTCCCCAGAAAACCATATAGTGAAGGGGTACCCCTGTATAGGTAAGGGAGCAAATGCTAGCTATAGGGACCCAATAAGCACAAAAAAATTTAATCGCAGAAAATAAGCATAAACCATCTAAGAAGCGACTCCTATGTGTGAGGAAACAAGGCTACAGATATAATAGAAATATCAGTCCAATAAATAGTATGGAGACGCTTAGGGTTCACATGCCATCAAATGAAGGAATAGGGGGGGAAAAAACCTATGCCAAAGGGTTAAGCCGAGAGGCTGTATGTAGAAAAGAGATCACCATGTCAGGCAGTCCAGTACGTGGCGTCAGCCATCAAGAAATAGAAGGGGAAATAGTCCCGGGACCAAAACAGTGTGGGGGGGAGTCCCATGCGTTTCGCTGCAGGATGACAAAGCTGTTTAGGTCCTGGGACTATTTCCCCCTCTCTCTCTTGTCGGCTGATGCCATGTACTGGTCCGCCTGACATGGTGATCTCTTTTCTACATACAGCCTCTCGGCTTAACCTTTTGGCATAGGTTTCCTCCCCCCCCCCCCATTCCTTCATTTGATGGCATGTGAACATAGTAACATAGTAACATACATAGTAACATAGTTAGTAAGGCCGAAAAAAGACATTTGTCCATCCAGTTCAGCCTATATTCCATCATAATAAATACCCAGATCTACGTCCTTCTACAGAACCTAATAATTGTATGATACAATATTGTTCTGCTCCAGGAAGACATCCAGGCCTCTCTTGAACCCCTCGACTGAGTTCGCCATCACCACCTCCTCAGGCAAGCAATTCCAGATTCTCACTGCCCTAACAGTAAAGAATCCTCTTCTATGTTGGTGGAAAAACCTTCTCTCCTCCAGACGCAAAGAATGCCCCCTTGTGCCCGTCACCTTCCTTGGTATAAACAGATCCTCAGCGAGATATTTGTATTGTCCCCTTATATACTTATACATGGTTATTAGATCGCCCCTCAGTTGTCTTTTTTCTAGACTAAATAATCCAAATTTCGCTAATCTATCTGGGTATTGTAGTTCTCCCATCCCCTTTATTAATTTTGTTGCCCTCCTTTGTACTCTCTCTAGTTCCATTATATCCTTCCTGAGCACCGGTGCCCAAAACTGGACACAGTACTCCATGTGCGGTCTAACTAGGGATTTGTACAGAGGCAGTATAATGCTCTCATCATGTGTATCCAGACCTCTTTTAATGCACCCCATGATCCTGTTTGCCTTGGCAGCTGCTGCCTGGCACTGGCTGCTCCAGGTAAGTTTATCATTAACTAGGATCCCCAAGTCCTTCTCCCTGTCAGATTTACCCAGTGGTTTCCCATTCAGTGTGTAATGGTGATATTGATTCCCTCTTCCCATGTGTATAACCTTACATTTATCATTGTTAAACCTCATCTGCCACCTTTCAGCCCAAGTTTCCAACTTATCCAGATCCATCTGTAGCAGAATACTATCTTCTCTTGTATTAACTGCTTTACATAGTTTTGTATCATCTGCAAATATCGATATTTTACTGTGTAAACCTTCTACCAGATCATTAATGAATATGTTGAAGAGAACAGGTCCCAATACTGACCCCTGCGGTACCCCACTGGTCACAGCGACCCAGTTAGAGACTATACCATTTATAACCACCCTCTGCTTTCTATCACTAAGCCAGTTACTAACCCATTTACACACATTTTCCCCCAGACCAAGCATTCTCATTTTGTGTACCAACCTCTTGTGCGGCACGGTATCAAACGCTTTGGAAAAATCGAGATATACCACGTCCAATGACTCACCGTGGTCCAGTCTATAGCTTACCTCTTCATAAAAACTGATTAGATTGGTTTGACAGGAGCGATTTCTCATAAACCCATGCTGATATGGAGTTAAACAGTTATTCTCATTGAGATAATCCAGAATAACATCCCTCAGAAACCCTTCAAATATTTTACCAACAATAGAGGTTAGACTTACTGGCCTATAATTTCCAGGTTCACTTTTAGAGCCCTTTTTGAATATTGGCACCACATTTGCTATGCGCCAATCCTGCGGAACAGACCCTGTCTCTATAGAGTCCCTAAAAATAACCCTAAGCGTCTCCATAGTATTTATTGGACTGATATTTCTATTATATCTGTAGCCTTGTTTCCTCACACACAGGAGTCGCTTCTTAGATGGTTTATGCTTATTTTCTGCGGTTAAATTTTTTGGGCTTATTGGGTCCCTATAGCTAGCATTTGCTCCCTTACCTATACAGGGGTACCCTTTCACTATATGGTTTTCTGGGGACGCCCGGACTATACCTATTGCCTTATTGTGTATATTCATATAGGAACAAGCCATTTTTTGTGCATATATGTGGTATCATTTATATATTATTGTGCCTTAAGGTCGTCTTTATATGTTGATTTATTATGGAACCAGCAGTGTTGTTCTTTGTGTTTTAACATGTTTTTATTGTGTTCACTGTCTTTTTCAATAAATTTAGCATTTTTGTAATTTGATTATGTTTTGGGAGTGCACTCTATATGCATGGTTCCTTCTCTTGCTCTCCTAGTCTCCGTATAAATGCACTTGCTCTGTGATAGTCTCAGGGTTCTGTTTGAAGCACAGAGAGCATCATGAAGACCAAGGAACACAACAGGCAGGTCCGAGATACTGTTGTGGAGAAGTTTAAAGCCGGATTTGGATACAAAATGATTTCCAAAACTTTAAACATCCCAAGGAGCACTGTGCAAGCGATCATATTGAAATAGAAGCAGTATCATACCACTGCAAATCTACCAAGACCCGGCCGTCCCTCTAAACTTATATCTTATACAAGGGGAAGACTAATCAGAGATGCCGCCAAGAGGCCCATGATCACTCTGGATGAACCGCAGAGATCTACAGCTGAGGTGGGACAGTCTGTCCATAGGATAACAATCAGTCGTACACTGCACAAATCTAGCCTTTATGGAAGAGTGGCAAGAAGAAAGCCATTTCTCAAAGATTTCCAAAAAAGTGTTGTTTAAAATTTTCAGCAAGCCACCTGGGAGGCACAACAAACATGTGGAAGAAGGTTCTCTGGTCAGATGAAACCAAAATAAAACTTTTTGGCAACAATGCCAAATGATATGTTTGGTGTAAAGGCAACACAGCTCATCACCTTGAACACACCATCCCCACTGTCAAACATGGTGGTGGCAGCACAATGGTTTGGGCCTGATTTTCTTCAGCAGGGACAGGGAAGATGGTTAAAATTGATGGGGAGATGGATGGAGCCAAATACAGGACCATTATTGAAGAAAACCTGTTTGAATCTGCAAAAGAACTGAGACTGGGATGGAGATTTGTCTTCCAACAAGACAATGATCCCAAAAATAAAGCAAAATCTACAATGGAATGGTTCATAAATACACATATCCAGGTGTTAGAATGGCCAAGTGAAAGTCCAGACCTCAATACAATCGAGAATCTGTGGAAAGAGCTGAAAACTGCTGTTCACTTAGCTCGAGCTGTTTGCCAAGGAAGGATGGGCAAGAATTTCAGTCTCTCGATGTACAAAACTGATAGAGACATACCCCAAGGGACTTGCAGCTGTAATCACAGCAAAAGGTGGCACAACAAAGTATTAAGTTAAAGGGGCAGAATAATATTGCACACCCCACTTTTCAGTTTTTGAATTTCCCCAAAAAATGTAAAATAACCAATACATTTTGTTCAACTTCACATTTCTGTTCCACTTGTTGTTGATTCTTCACCAAAAATTTACCTTTGGTATCTTTATGTTTGAAGCATGATATGTGGGAAAAGGTTGAAAAGTTCCAGGGAGCCGAATATTTTCGCAAGGTACTGTAGATAGATAGATAGATAGATAGATAGATAGATAGATAGATAGATAGATACATAGATAGATAGATACATAGATAGATAGATACATAGATAGATAGATATCAGTGACGTCGCTGTGATGGGTTATTAAAATTAAGCACTTCTAACTTGGACCCTGAATGGTGTGCTGCCTCCATTTTTTAAGTTCTACATAAGGTTTGGTACATGCCTGGGGGTTTGCACCCGCAATGTGAATTTTTGTTCTGCTCTTATTTTTTCTGTTTATAAGATAGATAGATAGATAGATAGATAGATAGATAGATAGATAGATAGATAGATAGATAGATAGATAGATAGATAGATAAAAAAATGAGAACTTTATTAGCCCATCTGGTGAGGCAACATTTAGGCTGTGAACAGCCTTTCTCAAGCCTCTAGTGTTCTGGGCATTTGCAGTGCTTAAAAAATGGATCTATAAATGGATGATAGAAAAGAGGACGATCCTCGTTAATGATTAATTTCCAACAATTTCTTATTCTTTTTTTGAGCTTGACAAAAAAATTGTGCAGATTAGGCACTGATTCATTATTTGTGTTTTTTTATGTTACATTTTGTGTGCAAAATTCTACAAACTGGCTAACGTGGTTCATGATTTTTGCACAAAGTTAAAATTATTTTTCTTGTTTTGCATTTAACTTTTGCAAAATGTCTTTCAAATTGTGCAAAAACAATTCTGATCTAGACCTGTCTTTGCAGATTGAACTGGATTGCACAAAAATGTAGTGACTTTTGGAAAGATCACAAATGATTAATCAGGTGAAAACGTCTGGAAAGCATAAACTCTGGTCACAATAGCAAACTAAAAAAACTGAACTTATATAAAAGTGAATTTGAAAAGTGAAATGAAAAGCTAAATATAACGCATATATATACAGGTGTAAACACACAAATATTGAAAAAAAGCACAAAATCAATGATGAATTGATGCTTATGATTGATCCAGCTTAAAGAAGTTCTCCCATCAAAATGTTTATCTTCTTAATTTATTGCAATCATCATACTATATAGCACTGTGAACTCACAATTGCACATTTTGCCTTTCTACCTTTTTAAGTCTTCAGTATTTCTCTAGGTCTTTGACATCATGTGATTAAAAACTGACTAGCTGAATCCTTCTAGTTCTATGTAGAAACAGGAGGTCAATTTTTCCTGTATGACTCATCAGTCACAGCAAAAGTCCATGGCAAAGAAAGGAGGGAGCAGCTAGGTCAGGATCTGACAAGGGGAATGATAAATGCAGGGAAGGAGACTTCCTGTTTCTACATAGAGCAGATACAAATGTCCTGGGTGGCAGGGCAAAAAGAGCAATTGTAAGTACACAGTGCCGTATAATATGATGATTGCAATATACAGTATTAAGAGGATAAAAACTTTTATTTGACTGCTTCTTTAACCCCTTTCTGACATATCACGTACTATCCCGTCGAGGTGGGGTGGGCCCGTATGACCACCGATGGGATAGTACGTCATACGTGATCGGCCGCACTCACGGGGGGAGCGCGGCCAATCGCGGCCGGGTGTCAGCTGCATATCGCCTGTGTTATCTGTGATAATAAAAGTATCTGCAGTGTAAAATTGGGCATGCTGGATTGATATCTCACTCAACAATCAGGGATTCCCATATATACTACATTGTTGGCTGAACCTGTCGATAATTTGTATGGGGGGTCTTAAGACTTGTTCATACTCTTTAGGCTACGCGCGCAAACGCACGCAAAAACGCGCGCGTTTTGCGACGCGTGCGTCGTTTTTTGACCAAAATCGGACGCACAGAAAATGCAACTTGTTGCATTTTCTTGCGTCCGACACTAGCGTCGAAAACGACGCAAGTGTCGAAAAACGCCACCCAAAAAACGCACGCGTCCCCTATGTTAAACATAGGGGCGCGTCGCCGCGGCGTCACCGCTGCGTCGCCGGCGCAACAGCGACGCACATTGGCGGAACGCCAATGTGAACGTAGCCTTAGAGAGAAAAAAACCCACATTTTTCCAGGCAGACAATATGGTGAAGCCAAAAGCTATCATCAGCCTATCACTGTCTGTAGTATTTCCTTTGTATATAATCACCAGAGTTAATCTAAAGTAAGCAATGCCTTAGATAAACATACTGTTAATGCCTAGGTGCAAGGTTAGCACACATTCCTGGATGTCCCTGGGAGATAATGTTCAAGCTACAAGTAATTCCCAAGGAAAACTGGATTCTACAATCAGGTAAAAATCTAAGTATACGCTAAAGGTACCGTCACACTTTAGCGACGCTGCAGCGATACCGACAACGATCCGGATCGCTGCAGCATCGCTGTTTGGTCGCTGGAGAGCTGTCACACAGACAGCTCTCCAGCGACCAACGATCCCGAGGTCCCCGGTAACCAGGGTAAACATCGGGTTACTAAGCGCAGGGCCGCGCTTAGTAACCCGATGTTTACCCTGGTTACCATCGTTAAAGTAAAAAAACAAACGCTACATACTTACCTACCGCTGTCTGTCCCCGGCGCTGGGCTTCTCTGCTCTGGCTGTGAGCACAACGGCCGGAAAGCAGAGCGGTGACGCCATATATGGATTCAAAACTCCTTTCCATCTTAGAGTCAAAAAGTAGTATAATGGTAAAAATAAAAAATGGATGAAAATGTTTCTAAAAATGCTTAAAAATAACCCATAACTATTTACAGTCATAAATAAACAACTCTTTGGATTTTAACTGCTTCCCGTACAGTTCACCAATTTCATTAATGTATTTTTCACATAGGCATTGTAAAAAAAATTCATAATTTCTAAAAAGATGAAAACATATTATGGCGTGAAAGGTATACAAGTATCATGCATGAAAATAAACACAAATCTCATAACATTTCCACTGATTTTGCTGCCAACTCTTTGTAACTTACAGCATGTTTCACATTCTCCAGATAACCACGGTGAATATTGTTACACATGATTAAAAACTAGTATATATTTGGTAACTAGTGTTGAGCCACCTCCCTAGTGTTCGGATTCGGTTCGGTTTGTCGAACAGGGACGTGTTCGACGAACACCGTCGAACCCCATTGAAACCAATGGCAGGCAAACACAAACACATACAAACACATGGAAAACACATAGAAAACACCTTAAAAGGTGTCCAAAAGCTGACAAACTGCTCAGAAGACACAACAAACACATGGAAAAGTCACAACTACATATAGTCATGCGAAAAGAAAAGAGGTGGAGGAGTAAAAGGAGAAGAAGACACAGATGTAGGCATGTCATGCCCTTCTAAAATCAAGAAAGGCTGGAGTATAAATGTAAACTCACTCTACCATCACCCAGACGTCTTGACCAAAAAAAATAAAAAAATAAATATCTTAAGGTAGAATGGCGGCGGGTCCATTCAGAACACTTTCCTTAGAAGACGTAGTGGTACCCCTGTTGGGAGTTGTGCCAAAAAATGAACACAATACATTCAGACTAATCCACCATTTGTCATATCCAAGGGGCAGGTCAGTAAACAACAACATCGATGCGGAACCAAGTATAGTACTATGTACTGTATCTCCTTTGACGAGGCAATCAGGTGGGTCAAGAAGTTGGTAAGGGGCACCCTAATGGCCAAAACAGACATTGAGGGGGCGTTCCGGTTACTACCTGTGCCTCCGAATAGTGTCCTCCCATTGGGCTGCTTCTGTGAAGGAGCATACTACATAGATCACTGTTTGCCCATGGGGTGCTCCATATCCTGCTCACTATTTGAGGCATTTAGATGCTTCCTCAAATGTGTCGTCATGGACGTTTGTAAGGGGGCACATATTATCCATTACCTCGACGACTTCTTATGCCTGGGCCCAAAAGATTCGCCACAGTGTGAAAACACGCGGTAGTCCACCTGTGAGAAGGAGAGAGATGGAGGGAGAGTGGACAACCCAGAGCTGAGGGGTTAGATTGAGAAAGAAAGAAGGTGGTGTAGCAGAAATTGCTACTAGGCCCAGAAGGATTTCCTGGGCCAAATGCCGTTAAAAAATAGTACTTAGGTAACAGGCGGTGTAGCTTGCTTCATGGGTGGGGTACGCTGCTGAGTTGCACCAAATTCTACAAGGCCCAAAAGGATTTCCTGGGCTAGATGCCGTTAAAAAATAGTACTTAGGTAAACAGGTGGTGTAGTATGCTTCATGGGTGAAGTACGCTGCTGAGTAGCACCAAATTCTACAAGGCCCAAAAGGATTTTCTGGGCTAGATGCCATTACAAAATAGTAGTTAAGTAAACAGGCGGTGTAGCTTGCTTCATGGGTGAAGTACGCTGCTGAGTAGGGTTGAGCGAAACGGATCGGACAAATTCAAAAATCGACGACTTTCGGCAAAGTCGGGTTTCATGAAACCCGACCCGATCCTAGTGTGGGATCGACCATGAGGTCAGCGATCTGCGCACAAAAGTTGCGTTTCGCTTGATGCTTTCAGCGCCATTTTTGAGCCAATGAAGGAGGATGCAGATTGTGGGCAGCGTGATGACATAGGTCTCGGTCCCCACCATCTTAGGCTGGAGTCACACTCAGCGTAAGACAATACGGTCCGTATATTACGGCCGTAATACGCTGAAAAGTCCCAAAAAAAGTGGTCCGTAGCTCCTCCGTAGGCAGGGTGTGTCAGCGTATTTTGCGCATGGCATCCTCCGTATGTAATCCATATGGCATCCGTACTGCGTGTTTTTCTCGCAGGCTTGCAAAACCAACATACGGCTATACAAGGGATCCATGTGTAAAAAACAAAACAAAACATATATACTGTGTATATATATATATATATATATATATATATATATATATATGTCAGTAGACACATATATGTATATATATTATTACTTCATACAGCGCTAGATAGCTTTAACCCCTTAGCGACCGCCGATACGCCTTTTAACGGCGGCCGCTAAGGGTACTTAAACCACAGCGCCGTTAATTAACGGCGCTGTGGAAAAAGTGTATAGCGCCCCCCACAGGCCGATTTTCTCCGGGGTCTCGGCTGCCGAGGGTAGCCGAGACCCCAGAGAACATGATTCGGGGGGTTTTTAACCCTCCCCGCATTTGCGATCGCCGGTAATTAACCGTTTACCGGCGATCGCAAAAAAAAAAAAAAAAAAAAAAAAAAAAAAAGCGATCTCTTTTTAATTTCTCTGTCCTCCGATGTGATCGCACATCGGAGGACAGAGAAAAGGGGTCCCAGGTGGCCCCCCAATACTCACCTAGCTCCCCCGATGCTCCTCGTGTCTCCCGGTGGGCGCCGCCATCTTCAAAATGGCGGGCGCATGCGCAGTGCGCCCGCCGGCCGGCACCGGGAGAATCTTTGGGGTCTCGGCTGCCTGGGGTAGCCGAGACCCCAAAGAGCATGATCGGGGGTCGGTTTTAGCGACCCCTGTTTTGCGATCGCCGGTAATTAACTGTTTACCGGCGACCGCAAAAAAAAAAAAAAAAAAAAAAAGTAAAGTGTAATTCTCTGTCCTCTGATGTGATCGCACATCAGAGGACAGAGAAATAGGGGGATTCGGGGACCCTAGCATACTCACCTAGGTCCCTGGATCCTCTTGCTGCTCCTCCTGGCCGCCGGCAGAAGAACATGGCGGACGCATGCCCAGTGCGCCCGCCATCTGTCTCCATCTGCCGGCCGGCAGGAGAACAGCGGTTAGGGCTAAAATTAGGGTTAGGGTTAGGGGTAGGGTTAGGGGTAGGGTTAGGGTTAGGGTTAGGGGTAGGGGTAGGGTAGGGGTAGGGTTAGGGTTAGGGTTAGGGCTAGGGTTAGGTTAGGGGTAGGGTTAGGGGTAGGGTTAGGGTTAGGGGTAGGGTTAGGGGTAGGGGTAGGGTTAGGGGTAGGGTTAGGGCTAGGGTTAGGTTAGGGGTAGGGTTACGGCTAGGGTTAGGTTAGGGGTAGGGTTAGGTTAGGGTTAGGGGTAGGGTTACGGCTAGGGTTAGGTTAGGGGTAGGGTTAGGTTAGGGTTAGGGGTAGGGTTAGGTTAGGGTTAGGGGTAGGGTTAGGGGTAGGGGTAGGGTTAGGTTAGGGGTAGGGTTAGGTTAGGGGTAGGGTTAGGGGTAGGGTTAGGGCTAGGGTTAGGGCTAGGGTTGGGGCTAAATTTAGGGTTAGGGTTGGGGCTAAATTTAGGGTTAGGGTTGGGGCTAAATTTAGGGTTAGGGTTGGGGCTAAATTTAGGGTTAGGCTTCTTTCACACTTACGTCGGTACGGGGCCGTCGCAATGCGTCGGCCCGACATACCGACGCACGTTGTGAAAATTGTGCACAACGTGGGCAGCAGCTGTAGTTTTTTAATGCATCCGCTGCCCAATCTATGTCCTGGGGAGGAGGGGGCGGAATTACGGCCACGCATGCGCGGTCAGAAATGGCGGATGCGACGTACAAAAAAAACGTTTCATTGAACGTTTTTTTGTGCCGACGCTCCGCCAAAACACAACTGATCCAGTGCACGACGGACGCGACGTGTGGCCATCCGTCACGATCCGTCGGCAATACTATGAGCAAAAAACGCATCTTGCGGGCACATTTGCAGGATCCGTTTCTTGTCCAAAACGACGGATTGCGACGGAATGCCAAACAACGCAAGTGTGAAAGTAGCCTTAGGGCTAGGGTTAGGGTTGGGGCTAAAGTTAGGGCTAGGGTTGGGGCTAAAGTTAGGGTTAGAGCTGGGATTAGGTTTAGGGTTTGGATTAGGGTTGGTATTAGGGTTAGGGTTGGCATTAGGGTTACGCTTGGGATTAGGGTTAGGTTTGGGATTAGGGTTAAGGTTAGGGTTGTGATTAGGGGTGTATTGGGATTAGGGTTAGGTTTGAGGTTAGGGTTGAGATTAGGATTAGGGGTGTGTTGGATTTAGGGTTTTGATTAGGGTTATGGTTAGGGTTGACATTAGGGTTGTTTTGGGGTAAGGGTTGTGATTATGGTTAGGGTTAGTGATTAGGATTATGGATCAGGTTGGGATTAGGGTTAGGGGTTGGAGCTAGAATTGGGGGGTTTCCACTGTTTAGGTACATCAGGGGGTCTCCAAACACGACAGCCAATTTTGCGCTCAAAAAGTCAAATGGTGCTCCCTCCCTTCTGAGCTCTGCCGTGCGCCCAAACAGTGGGTTACCCCCACATATGGGGCATCAGCGTACTCGGGATAAATTGGACAACAACTTCTGGGGTCCAATTTCTCTTGTTACCCTTGTGAAAATAAAAACTTGGGGGCTACAAAATCTTTTTTGTGAAAAAAAATAATATTTTTTATTTTCACGACTCTGCATTCTAAACTTCTGTGAAGCACTTGGGCATTCAAGGTTCTCACCACACATCTAGATAAGTTCCTTAAGGGGTCTAGTTTCCAAAATGGTGTCACTTGTGGGGGGTTTCCACTGTTTAGGCACATCAGGGGCTCTCCAAACGCGACATGGCATCCAATCTCAATTCCAGCCAATTCAACATTGAAAAAGTAAAACGGCGCTCCTTCACTTCTAAGTTCTGCGGTGCGCCCTAACAGTGGTTTACCCCCACATATGGGGTATTGGAGTATTCAGGAGAAATTGCATAACAAAATTTATGGTTACATTTCTGTTTTTACACTTGTGAAAATAAAAAAAATGGTTCTGAATTAAGATGTTTGCAAAAAAAAGTTAAATGTTCATTTTTTCCTTCCACATTGTTTCAGTTCCTGTGAAGCACGTAAAGGGTTAATAAACTTCTTGAATGTGGTTTTGAGAACCTTGAGGGGTGTAGTTTTTAGAATGGTGTCACACTTCATTATTTTCTATCATATAGACCCCTCAAAATGACTTCAAATGTGATGTGGTCCCTAAAAAAAATGGTGTTGTAAAAATGAGAAATTGCTGGTCAACTTTTAACCCTTATAACTCCCTAACAAAAAAAAATTTTGTTTCCAAAATTGTGCTGATGTAAAGTAGACATGTGGGAAATGTTATTTATTAACTATTTTTCGTGACATATCTCTCTGATTTAAGGGCATAAAAATACAAAGTTTGAAAATTGCAAAATTTTAAAAATTTTCGCCATATTTCCGTTTTTTTCATAAATAATCGCAAGTAATATCGAAGAAATGTTACCACTAACATGAAGTACAATATGTCACGAAAAAACAATCTCAGAATCAGCGGGATCCGTTGAAGCGTTCCAGAGTTATAACCTCATAAAGTGACAGTGGTCAGAATTGCAAAAATTGGCTCGGTCATTAAGTACCAAATTGGCTCTGTCACTAAGGGGTTAAAACCGGTAATTCAATTGCCGGCTTTTGCTATCTCCTTCCTAAAACCCGACATGATATGAGACCTGGTTTACATACAGTAAACCATCTCATATCACCTTTTTTTTGCATATTCCACACTACTAATGTTAGTAGTGTGTATATGCAAAATTTGGCCGTTCTAGCTATTAAATTAAAGGGTTAAATGGCGGAAAAAATTGGCGTGCTACTCCGCCAGAGTAGCAAAGCCAGTGACTGAGAGCAGATATTAATAGCCTGGAGAGCGTCCATGGTTATTGCCCCCCCCCCCCTGGCTAAAAACACCTGCCCCCAGCCACCCCAGAAAAGGCACATCTGGAAGATGCGCCTATTCTGGCACTTGGCCACTCTCTTCCCATTCCCGTGTAGCGGTGGGATATGGGGTAATGAAAGGTTAATGCCACCTTGCTATTGTAAGGTGACATTAAGCCAAATTAATAATGGAGAGGCGTCAATTATGACACCTATCCATTATTAATCCAATACTAGTAAAGGGTTAAAAAACCACAACCGCATTATTAAAAATTATTTTAATTAAATAAAAACAAAGGTTGTTGTAATATTTTATTCTACGCTCAATCCAATCACTGAAGACCCTCGATCTGTAACAAAAAAAAATAAACCAACAATATCCATACCTTCCGCAGATCTGTAATGTCCAACGATGTAAATCCATCTGAAGGGGTTAAAATATTTTGCAGCAAGGAGCTCTGCTAATGCAGCGCTGCTCCTTGCTGCAAACACCTGGGGAATGAAGGTAAAGTAGGTCAATGACCTATATTTACCTTCATTTGCAGTGAGGCGCCCTCTGCTCGTTGTTCCTAGATCGTGGGAACTTTGCTAGAAAGCTCCCAGGCTCGAGTTCATAAGAGGTGCCCTCTGCTGGTTGTCCTCATATGAACTCGAGACTAGGAGCTTTCTCCCTTATCTGGGAGTAGCAAAACAGCTTTTAAAGCCGGAGCAGCAGGAAAATGTTTTGGCATTCCTTGCTGACTCAGCCTCTAACTCTTTCGCCTCCTCTTCAGAAAGTTCCAAATATAAAAGCAGCGAGTCATCAGTGGATGCTCCCGGTCAGGAACAAGATGTTTCCTTGTGTCCTTCACCCAAACCAAAAGTGAAGGATGCGTCAGGTGACACTACAGGTTACTCCATGGAGCTCTTTACACATACCGTGCCTGGGTTAGAAAAAGAAATTGTTAACTGCCCATTACAAGATGAATCGGACATGGAGTGAACTGATGCACAGCCACAGCTAGATTATTATACTGTTCCATTGACTCAGATCACTACATTGCCCTCTCAGTGTACTGAGCCAGAATCTGACCCTGCTGAGACTATGGTGCCCCGTCCCGAACGCTATAGCACCTTACACGGTGACACAGAGGAAGTTGCACATGACATTGAAGAGGAGGTGATAGATGACCCAGTTGTTGACCCAGATTGGCAGCCATTGGGGGAAAAGGGTGCACTGCCAGTATTTTAGAAGCGGAGGAGGATGATCCACAGCAGCCATCTACATCGCAACAGCTGTCATCTGGCAGGCCCGTATCAGGCCAAAAACGTTTTTCAAAAACAAAAACAGTTTTAGGACAGTGTGGCCATCCGGTGAAAGTAGCACAGCGTGCAATGCCTGAAAAGGTATTCCATAGTAGGAGGAGTGTAGTGTGCCAAATTTTTTAACCAAGATCCGAATGATCAGTCAAAAGGTATCTGTAAGAAATGCTCAAAGACCTTTAGCAGAGGGAAGAATCTTCAAAATGTAAATACAACGTGCATGCTTATACATTTAACCAGCATGCACTTGCAAGTCTGGACTAACTACCAAATGTCCCGTACCATTGGTGCACCTGCTCAGAATGAAGGTAGTCAGCAACGCTACATTGCTCCCCTCACTGTAAGGCCTGTTGTGAATTCTGTTGTCGGGCTCCCTCCTGTGGTCTTGAATGGTACTTCGGCTGGTTCTGTCCATGGACTTCCTCTGGTGGGTGTTTCTGAGTTTCCTTCCACAGGTGACGAGGTTAATTCGTTAGCTGGCTGCTCTATTTAACTCCACATAGATCTTTGCTCCATGCCACCTGTCAATGTTCCAGTATTGGTCTAGTTCACTCCTGGATCGTTCTTGTGACCTGTCTTCCCAGCAGAAGCTAAGTTCCAGCTTGTATTTCTTTGATTTGCTATTTCTGTCCAGCTTGCTATTTTTATTATTGTCTTGCTTGCTGGAAGCTCTGGGACGCAGAGGGAGCGCCTCCACACCGTGAGTCGGTGCGGAGGGTCTTTTTTGCGCCCTCTGCGTGGTCTTTTTGTAGGTTTTTGTGCTGACCGCAAAGTAACCTTTCCTATCCTCGGTCTGTTCAGTAAGTCGGGCCTCACTTTGCTAAATCTATTTCATCTCTGTGTTTGTATTTTCATCTTTACTCACAGTCATTATATGTGGGGGGCTGCCTTTTCCTTTGGGGAATTTCTCTGAGGCAAGGTAGGTGCTCAGGAAGGATATAATGGAACTAGAGAGAGTACAAAGGAGGGCAACAAAATTAATAAAGGGGATGGGAGAACTACAATACCCAGATAGATTAGCGAAATTAGGATTATTTAGTCTAGAAAAAAGACGACTGAGGGGCGATCTAATAACCATGTATAAGTATATAAGGGGACAATACAAATATCTCGCTGAGGATCTGTTTATACCAAGGAAGGTGACGGGCACAAGGGGGCATTCTTTGCGTCTGGAGGAGAGAAGGTTTTTCCACCAACATAGAAGAGGATTCTTTACTGTTAGGGCAGTGAGAATCTGGAATTGCTTGCCTGAGGAGGTGGTGATGGCGAACTCAGTCGAGGGGTTCAAGAGAGGCCTGGATGTCTTCCTGGAGCAGAACAATATTGTATCATACAATTATTAGGTTCTGTAGAAGGACGTAGATCTGGGTATTTATTATGATGGAATATAGGCTGAACTGGATGGACAAATGTCTTTTTTCGGCCTTACTAACTATGTTACTATGTAAGGTAGGCTTTATTTTTCTATCTAGGGCTAGCTAGTTCCTTAGGCTGTGACGAGTTGCATAGGGAGCGTTAGGCGCAATCCACGGCTATTTCTAGTGTGTTTGATAGGATTAGGGATTGCGGTCAGCAGAGTTCCCAAGTCCCAGAGCTCGTCCTTTATTATCAGTAACTATCAGGTCATTCCGTGTGCTCTTAACCACCAGGTCCATTATTGTCCTGACCACCAGGTCATAACAAAGGCCACCGGTTAGGACACTACCAGCAGCAAATGTTACATAGTTACATAGTTATTAAGGTTGAAGGAAGACTATATGTCCATCTAGTTCAACCCATAGCCTAACCTAACATGTTGATCCAGAGGAAGGCAAAAAAACCCCTTGTGCAAAGAGTAAGCTCCACATTGGGGAAAAAAATTCCTTCCCGACTCCACATACGGCAATCAGACTAGTTCCCTGGATCAACGCCCTATCAAGGAATCTAGTGTATATACCCTGTAACATTATACTTTTCCAGAAAGGTATCCAGTCCCCTCTTAAATTTAAGCAATGAATCACTCATTACAACATCATACGGCAGAGAGTTCCATAGTCTCACTGCTCTTACAGTAAAGAATCCGCGTCTGTTATTATGCTTAAACCTTTTTTCCTCCAACCGCAGAGGATGCCCCCTTGTCCCTGTTTCAGGTCTATGATTAAAAAGATCATCAGAAAGGTCTTTGTACTGTCCCCTCATATATTTATACATTAAAATAAGATCACCCCTTAGTCTTCGTTTTTCCAAACTAAATAGCCCCAAGTGTAATAACCTATCTTGGTATTGCAGACCCCCCAGTCCTCTAATAACCTTGGTCGCTCTTCTCTGCACCCGCTCCAGTTCAGCTTTGTCTTTCTTAAACACCGGAGACCAGAACTGTGCACAGTATTCTAAGTGTGGTCGAACTAGTGACTTGTATAGAGGTAAAATTATGTTCTCCTCATGAGCATCTATGCCTCTTTTAATGCATCCCATTATTTTATTTGCCTTTGTAGCAGCTGCCTGACACTGGCCACTGAATTTAAGTTTGTCATCCACCCATACACCCAGGTCTTTTTCATTGACGGTTTTGCCCAGAGTTTTAGAATTAAGCACATAATTATACATCTTATTACTTCTACCCAAGTGCATGACCTTACATTTATCCCCATTAAAGCTCATTTGCCATTTATCAGCCCAAGCTTCTAGTTTACATAAATCATCCTGTAATATAAAATTGTCCTCCTCTGTATTGATTACCCTGCAGAGTTTAGTGTCATCTGCAAATATTGAAATTCTACTCTGAATGCCCCCTACAAGGTCATTAATAAATATGTTAAAAAGAAGAGGGCCCAATACTGACCCCTGTGGTACCCCACTGCTAACCGCTACCCAGTCCGAGTGTGCTCCATTAATAACCACCCTTTGTTTCCTATCCCTGAGCCAGCTCTCAACCCACTTGCACATATTTTCCCCTATCCCCATTATTCTCATTTTATGTATCAACCTTTTGTGTGGCACCGTATCAAAAGCTTTTGAAAAGTCCATATACACTACATCCACTGGGTTCCCTTGGTCCAATCTGGAACTTACCTCTTCATAGAAACTGATCAAATTAGTCTGACATGAACGGTCCCTAGTAAACCCGTGCTGATACTGGGTCATGAGGTTATTCCTCTTCAGATACTCCAGTATCTGTGGAGGTATCGTCGCAAGGCCAAAGCAGTCAGGGAATCACAAGGTTATTGGTAGGAAACACTGTATGTAGGCCAACATCAAGAATACCATCACCAACCCTCTCTCAATCCATAATGTCCACCACCACCAATGCTAGTTCCACCATATGCAGCTCTCCAGTCCAGCTCACCCTACAAGAGACTCTTGTTAGGAAAAGAAAGTACTCATCCTCTCATCCGCGTAAACAGGGTTTGAACGCCCACATTGCTATACTAATCTCGTTAGAGATTATGCCCTACCGGTTGGTTGAAAGCGAAGCTTTCAAAGATCTGATGGCCTATGCAGTACCACGCTATGACTTACCCAGTCGGCACTTCTTTGCAAGAAAAGTCATCCCAGCCCTCCGCCAGCAGGTCAAAGACCGCATTGTCCATGCACTGAGGCAATCAGTCAGTGGAAAGGTGCACCTCACAACAGATGCATGGACCAGTAGGCATGGCCAGGGATGTTACGTGTCCATCACGGTGCACTGGGTTAATGTGGTGGATGCAGGGTCCACAGGGGACAGCCATAGTGCGACAGTTCTGTCTAGCCCACGGTCTAGGAAACAGTTGGCTGTAGGCGTTCACCACCCCTCCTCCTCCTCCTCCTCCAGAAGCAAAAGCTCATCCACAGAGCGCAGTCGCACGACCACTCCATCCGCAGCTGCCAGTGTTGTGTTGCACATAAGGTGTCCCATTATCGAACAGCTAATGGTAAGCATCAGCAGGCTGTGTTACAAATGAAGTGTTTGGGTGACAAGAGACACACCGCGGAAGTACTGGCCGAGTACTTGCAGCAACAAACTCAGTCATGGCTGGGCAGTGTACATCTTGAGGCAGGCAAGGTAGTCAGTGATAACGGAAGGAATGTCTGCCATAGCCCTTTCAGAACTGAAAATCATGCCTTGCCTGCCTCACACCTTGAACTTAGTGGTGCACTGCTTCCTCAAACATTATCCGGAGTTACCAGCCCCGCTCCTGAAGATGTGAAGACTTTACTCGCACATCCGCCGGTCGCCCATACACTCCAGCTGTATGCTGAACCATCAGCGATTGCTGAATCTTCCCCAGCACCACCTAATAATCGACGTTGCAATAAGGTGGAACTCCACACTGCACATGCTTCAGAGGCTCTGCGAACAGAGGCATGCTGTAATTAATTTGTGGCAAGATACACATACACGGGCAGGCACTTTGATGGCAGACATGGAGTTGTCTGGTGTGCAGTGGTCAAAGCTACAAGACCTCTGTCAAGTCCTTCAGTGTTTTGAGGAATGCACATGGCTGGTAAGTGCAGACGACGCCATCATAAACATGAGCATCCCACTAATGCGTCTGCTGATGCAAAGTTTGACGCACATTAAGGAGCTGGCGTCTGCAGCCGAGGAGAGAAGCCTTGATGACAGTCAGCCATTGTCTGGTCAGGGAACTCTCCTGGACGTGGTGGTGGATGAAGAGGAGGAGGATGATGGGGATGAATATTTATGGGAAGAGGATGCTTCTCAGGGGGCAATACAAACTGGTGGCATTGCAAGGTCAGGTGCAGGGTTTTTTCGGGACACAACTGATGTTGATTTGCAAGAAAGTGCTCCTCAACCCAGCACAAGCATTGAATTGACACCTAGAACATTCGCCCACATGGCTGAGTATGCCTTGCGTAACCTTAAAAGGGACCCCCGCATTATCAAAATGATGACCGATGACGATTACTGGTTGGCTTGCCTCCTGGATCCACGATATAAAGGAAAATTACAAAATATCATGCCACATGAGAAGCTTGAGCAAATATTGGCTACCAAACAAGCAACTCTTGTAGACCATTTGGTTCAGGCATTCCCAGCACACAGCGGCGGTGTAGGTTCTCACACGAGCCGTAGGGGGCAACATGGCAGAGGTGTTAGAGGTGCACAAATCCGAAGTGGCGTTGGACAGAGGGTTTTTATGACCAGTTTGTGGAGTGATTTCGCAATGACCGCTGACACGACAGGTACTGCTGCATCGATTCAAAGTGACAGGAGACAGCATTTGTCCAGTATGGTTATGAACTACTTTTCCTCCCTTATCGATGTTCTCCCTCACAGGTCATTCACCTTAGATTACTGGGCATCAAAAATAGACACCTGGCCAGAATTGGCAGAATATGCATTACAGAAGCTCGCTTGCCCTGCTGCTAGTGTGCTACAGAAAGAGTCTTCAGTGCTGCTGGTTCAATACTGACCAAAAAAAGGACACGTCTGGCTACCCAGAATGTTGATGATCTTACCTTCATTAAAATGAACCAATCATGGATTTCAAATTATTTTGCCCCACCTTCCCCTGCTGACACGTTTCTTGCCGGAAAAATGTCTTGCTTTTGGCCTCTTCTTACTGACTGCTCCAATTCCTCCATTTGCAGCTGCTGAATGTCCACCATAGGCCATTTTTATACCTCCCTAGATGGGCTGACTCCCCTCACAGGGCCGTGGTCACCACCTGGCGCAAGCATCCGTGCAAGTGCCATTTGCCTGGACAGGTGGGAGTGCCCACTCTTGGGCGATGGCACTGGCACAGGGTCCCTCATAGTACAATGAAGTGTCTCTGACGGTGGTGGTGCGCAACCAAATTCAGACACACCGTCGTAATATGAGGGACCCTGTGCCAGTACCGCCGCCCATGAGAGAGTGTTCCCCCCAGCTCAAACAGCACTCTACCAATTGCAATACTTGCTCCACCACTGTGTAGTCTGTGCTGTTAAATCCTTCAATGGCACTGCCAATACAAATTTGTTGAAATGATAGATGATAGTTAAAATATACAGGGGCCCTGGCCTCCATTTAGACCAATTAATACTTTGCGCCTTCTACCACTGTCTGCTGCTCAGCAGAGGAGCCCACCCCTGTACCTAGCTATGCCGCCCGTTTATTCCTGTTACCAATTTTGAACTGCATTTAGCCTATTTTAGTTTTTGGGCCTACTAACTGTGTCTGCCACTCATTACAGTTGTCCTCCACTGAACAAAGCAATGCCGCCTGTTTAGTCCTGTTACCAATTTTGAACTGCATTTAGCCTACTTTAATATTTGGGCCTACTAACTGTTTCTGCAACTCATTACAGTTGTCCTCCACTGAACAAGGCAATGCCGCCCGTTTAGTCCTGTTAACAATTTTGAACTGCCTTTAGCCTACTTTAGTATTTGGGCCAATATATATGTTTCCTCCTCATCCTGCCCATTGCCCAGCCACTGCTAGATGAGTCTGCTGGTACATTGACCCAGACCACTACATTCCCCTTGCACTCTACACAGCCAAAATCAGACCCTGCTGAAAGTCAGGTTCCCCTTCCCGCACACTATACCACCGTACAAAGAGGAAGGTGCAGATGAAAGTGCAGGTTCCTTCATCAGGTGGGGGGGCATACTTGTTGCCGACGTCACTGGCACAGGGCCCCTCATAGTACGCAAAAGTGTCTCTGCCAGTGGGAGGCGCCACCCGCTGTCAAACACATCGCCGTACTATGAGGGGCCCTGTGCCAGTGCCAACAAGTGCCCCCCCTGCTTGCTCAGGATCACAGCACTTGCAAAGTTGAAATACTTACCTCTCCCTGCTCCACCGCCGTGACGTTTCCTGGGCCCACGAAAATCTTGAGCCAGCCCTACCCCCCCACAACTTTAGCCAAATGACCCCCAGTTTTCAATGCCTAACTATTATTATAAAGTAAATTAAGATTGACAAGCTTAAGTAATAAGAATTGATGTTTTGGCATTAAAATGGGCACTGTAGATGTTTTCCTGGCCTCCACTCACTGCCGACTTTGATTCCCCATTGACTTGCATTGGGTTTCGTGTTTCAGTCGGCCCCCGACTTTTCGCAATAATCGGCCGATTTCACCCGACCTGGCTTTTGACAAAGTCAGGTTTTGCGAAACCCGACTTGATCCGAAAAAAGTAAAAGTTGCTCAACTCTACTGCTGAGTAGCACCAAATTCTACTAGGCCCAAAAGAATTTCCTGGGCTAGATGCCGTTAAAAATTAGTAATTAGATCAACAGGTGGTGTAGCTTGCTTCATGGGTGAAGTACGCTGCTGAGTAGCAAATTCTACTAGGCCCAAAAGGATTTCCTGGGCTAGATGCCGTTACAAAATAGTAGTTAGGTAAACAGGCGGTGTAGCTTGCTTCATGGGTGACGTACGCTGCAGAGTAGCACCAAATTCTACTAGGCCCAAAAGGATTTCATGGGCCAGATGCCGTTAAAAATAGTACTTAGGTAAACAGGCAGTGGGTGGCTGGGCTACTCTGCTGACTAGCAGACACTGAAGCTTTGGAGCAGACCTCTGAATCCCAGGCCATAGTATGAGTAAACAACTCTGCAGACGACCCCACCCACCTGGAATTGACGATGGCAACGTCATGTAAAATTCAGCAAGGTGACTAAATAAAAGAGTCTCCATTTTTTCCAAAAATTCGGCCACAGACACCTCTTAAAGGGACTCTGTCACCTGAATTTGGATCAATCTTGCCTTGCGCAGGCGTGTACTATGGAGGACAGAGAATGAACTTCAATCCAATATTGCAGCCAGCATGCAGCCAGCGGGTAAGGAAAGGGTGAATCAAACATCCGAAAACCCCGCCTCTATGGCTGAAAATTGTTCCCTCCAAATTCAGGTGACAGAGTCCCTTTAAGTTGCATCAATTTCGCCAGAGTTTTTTAAAACGTTTGGTGAGGTGATTTTCAAAAATCATCAAGCTTTTAGTGTACCCAAGATGACACAGGGGTAGAAAAGTCCTTGCGGTTCCAGGATTTGTTCATCTTGATGAACGTTAGTATGTCTACATTGTCACTGGACAGCCGCGTGCGCTTATCTGTCAGCACACCACCAGCAGCGCTGAACACACATTCAGAGAGAACGCTGGCTGCGGGGCACGACAAGATCTCCAAAGCATGAGTGGCTAGCTCAGGCCATTTTTCAAGATTGGAAGCCCAAAATGAGCAAGGGTCCAGTTCCACAGTCATGGCATCAATGTTAACTTGGAGATACTCTTGTACCATGCTCTCTAGGTGTTGGCTGTGCGTCAGATTTCTTGTCTCCTGTGGCCTTGCAAAGGATGGTCTTAAAAAAATCTTGAAACGATTGGAAAAAATTGCTGTTGCCACCAGATACGATGTTACTGTTACGGTTTGAGAGATGACTCGATAGTCCCACGGTTGGCAAGTTAGAACTCAGAGATTCACTACGTGCACCACTGGTGTTTTGTGGAAAAGCAGATGTTAGATTCTGTAACAGTCTCTGCTGATAATCCTGCATGCGTGAATCCCTTTCTATGGCAGGAATTATTTTGCCGAATTTGCTTTTGTACCGGGGATCTAAGAGTGTGGCAACCCAGTAGTCGGCATTACTTCAGATTCTGAAAATCCGAGGGTCATGTTGCAGGTAGTGCAACAAGAAGGCACTCATGTGTCTTGTGCATCCAGGAGGACCAAGTCCTTGTTGTCTTGGTGGTGGCGAGGTGAGAATCATGCTTCCTTCGTCAGCCCTCTCCCCCCAACCTCGCACATCAGAAATTTGATCAAGGTCTCCGTCATCTGATGAGTCTTCCATGCCCAGCGCCAGTTCGTTCTCCACTTCTTCCTCGCCTCCTGGACCTTCCTCAACAGTTTGGCTGCTACCATGCGCCCTCGGTAATCCCTCTCCCCCAGCCTCCAATGCCAGCCGCCTTGGTGCTGCCAACCTTCTTGACCTTGGAGATATGATCCCTTCCGCGTACGACTCCTCCTGTTCCTTCTCCTCCTCCTCTTGTTCCACCACCTGACTCCGAACACTGTGTAAGGTGTGCTCCAGCATGTAAATCACCGGAAGGGTAATGCTGATAATGGCATCGTCAGCACTAAACATCTTCGTCGCTATTTCAAAACTGTGCAGAAGGGTGCATAGGACCCTGATCTGAGAGCACTCCTGCAGCGTGATTTGCCCCACCTCTTGATCTCGTTGGCCCAGGCTATACATCATAACGTATTGCACCAGGGCTCATCGGTGCTGCCACAGTCACTGCAACATGTGCAGAGTTGAATTCCACCGTGTGGGCACATCGCATTTCAGCCGGTAAACTGGCAGGCCAACGACTTCTGAAGAGATGCATGTCGTTGAGCTGCAGGATGCGAACGGCGGAAGTGAGTACACAGCGACCGTGCCCTCTGCAGAAGCCCATCTAGTCCGGGATAGTGGGATAAAAATTGCTGGACAACCATACAAGGCACGTGTGTGACATTGCCCCGGCGAAGGGCTACACCCAGGTTTGCAGCATTGTAGCACACAGACTTCCCTGGCTGCAGGTTGAGTGGAGACAACCATTGATGGAACTCGTTCTCCAGAGCTGACCACAACTCCTCAGCTGTGTGACTCACATTTCCCAGACATTTCAATGTAAACACTGCCTGATGCCGTTGAGCCCTGGTGACAGCATAGTGAGGAGATGTGCAGGATTCCTTCTGCGCAGTTACAACGTGGGTGGCATTACCAGACAGGCTTTGGGTGCAGGTGGAGGACCGAGAGGAGGTTGAGGAGGCAGAAGCAGTGGAGAAACTTCTAGATACAGAGGATCGACGAGCAACTTATGGCGACGGCAAGACTTGGACAGCAGCCCCTTCTCCTGATGTCGCCATAGTTACCCAGTGCCCAGTCACCGACATGTAACGCCCCTGTCCATGTCTACTCGTCCAAGTGTCTGTGGTGAAATGCACCCTGTCACACACAGAGTTTCTCAAGGAATCGGTAATGTTGTGTGCGACATGCTGGTGTAGAGCAGGCACAGCTTTCTTTGAGAAGTAGTGGAGACTGGGCATCTAGTACTGGGGCACTGCGACAGACATAAGGTCTCGAAAATCCTCTGTTATATATATGGACACCGCGTGCTTCCTGTTGCTGATGAGGCATATAGTGCACACTATTCTTGCAGCTCAGACTGGCGGTGTATACCGTGTGGCCCCTGCTTCATTCAGCAGTTTGTGCCTACCCCTTGAGCACTATTTTGCAGCCCATACTGGAGGTACATACCGCGTGCCTCCTGCTTCATTCAGCAGATAGTGTCAGTCCTTGACACATTACCCTTTCTCAGTAGCTTGTTTCTACCTCATGTGCACTATTTTGCAGCCCATACTGGCAGTACATTCCGCGTGGCTCCTGCTCCATCCAGCAGTTAGTGTCACTTGTGACACACCATTGTATCTCTGCGGCTTGTGCCTACCCCCGTGACCTATATGTCTTCAGGCTTTTTATTGATGCAATCTAACCTTGCTACTCGGGGCTTCTCTAAGCATACTAGTATATTAGCACACTGATGAAGGTCCAGTAACGACCGAAAAGTTTGTGAATACTGTATGTAAATAAATCCCCCACTTTGCATCACAACACTTTTGGAGTGTGCTAGTCACTTGCATTTTTCGAAAATCCTCTGTGTCCACCAGGCAGAAAGGCAGCATATCTGTAGCCAACAGCTTGCAGATGGAGAAATTCAACCTCTTAGCTTTGTCATGGCTAGCAGGAAATGGTATTTTACTTGTTCACATCTGAGGGACTCAGGGCTAGCTGCCGTGCTTAGACGGAGTTGAGTAGGGTGTCCCCAGAAAACTGCTGGTCTGTGAGGAAGGTGCAGGCAGAGACGTTATGTTGCCTTGATCAAAATGTGGTGTCGATGTCGGAGAGCGCTCAACACCAGCAGGTGTTTCCACTTGCAAATGTCCTGATGACCTGCCAATCACACTGGCTGTTGCGGGTAAAGAGGTGGAAGGTCTGCATCCAAAAACATGTGCGACTGCTGTCCCCACAGTCACAGAGGATGAAGAGGACACGGATGCACTTGATGGGGCAGACGGTGGTTGACCCGGCCCACTAGGCCGCATTGTAGCACAGTGAGCTTCCCACTGCAACTTATGCCTCATATCCATGTGATGGTTCATGCATGAAGAACTCAAGCTAGTGATTTTTTGGCCTCTACTGAGATTTTGTTGGCAAATCTTACAGACAACATGATTTGGGTCATCCTTTGCAATGTCAAAAAATGCCCAGGCTATGCAAGGCTTAGTTGTCCGTTTGGGTCTTACTTTGAAAGTTATTTGATAGGTTCGATTTTGCTCCTGTTCTTTTTGGGTTAAAATATGCAAGGCTTAGAGCCCGTTCGACCTGAAGAGCCACCACGACTTCTGGTCTGAGGCACAGTTGGGGTTGAGGATGCAGTTGTTGACGTGCTTCCAGTACTCCGTCTCTGTCCAGGAAGGTGCACCGTTACCTCGTCATCAGACTCGTCTCTAGCATCCTCCTCCACCTCCTCAGCTGACCTCATGGAATGGCAGACTGGGGGTTGACATTAAGTGGGGTCTACAACCTTGTCATCATCATCCTGTGTGTTCTCACACCCGTCGTCCTTTGAGCTAACCTCTTCCTGCCCCGACCGAAAAGTCAAGTTTTCGTTCCAATCCGGTATCTCAGTCTCATCATCATCTTCCTCATTGTCTCCACCAACAGGAGTTACAGTTTGGGAACGAGGGTCTATATTATGCTCAGAATCTTCTTCATCTGGGCCTGGATCCGACTCACAAAGATTCTGGGCATCAGTGCAGATCATTTCCTTGTCTGGATTCACAGAAGCTCTGGAGCAGACCTCTGATTCCCAGGCTATGGTATGCGTAAACAGCTCTACAGACTCAACCATGTGTGCTACCCCATGCTCAGAAGGGCTGCTGGAGACTTGGGAGCTTTGAGGAAGCAAGTGCGATTGGGGTGACAACTCTGAGGACTGGAGTAGTTGTGATGTTGAAGTTGACATGAAGGAGAGCCCACTTGAACGAGCACTTGATATTCGTTCAAGCACCTGCTGTTTTTGTGCCTCATCTGCAATTTTTGGCGATGCTTGTAGTGATGGTCTTAAGAAAGGGATCATATCAGATTGTCCACGAAAAGAAGTAGACATCTTACTTTGGCTGGAAGATGGTCTGTCTTCTGCAGATGTTACTGTTGCTTTACCACCTACCCCACGGACGCAACCTTTTTTTCCCTTTCCAACACGCCTATTCCCCTTTCCACCAGCAGCAGGCCTTTTGCCACTCATTTTAGTGCTTAACTAATTGGCAACTCTGTATCTGTAGTTGTTGGCACAATAACCGATGGATGAAAATCGAGCAGAACTGAGTGGCCAAACTGTGGTACTAGGCCCAAAACTAGTAACTGGATTAGATGCAGTGAAAATTGAGATACACAAGTGGTGTAGTTAGTTTCACAGGTGGGCTACTCTGCTGACGTGCAGACACTGCCCCTAGGCCCTAAACTATTAACTGGATTAGATGCAGTGAAAATTGAGATACACAGGCAGTAGAGTTAGTTTCACAGGCGGGCTTCTCTGCTGACGTGCAGACACTGCTCCTAGGCCGTAAACTATTAACTGGATTAGATGCAGTGAAAATTGAGATACACAGATGGTGTAGTTAGTTTCACAGGCGGGCTACTCTGCTGACGTGCAGACACTGCTCCTAGGCCCAAAACTATTAACTGTGACCAGTGGGGTACCGCAGGGGTCAGTATTGGGACCTGTTCTCTTCAACATATTCATTAATGATCTGGTAAAAGGTTTACACAGTAAAATATCGATATTTGCAGATGATACAAAACTATGTAAAGCAGTTAATACAAGAGAAGATAGTATTCTGCTACAGATGGATCTGGATAAGTTGGAAACTTGGGCTGAAAGGTGGCAGATGAGGTTTAACAATGATAAATGTAAGGTTATACACATGGGAAGAGGGAATCAATATCACCATTACACACTGAACGGGAAACCACTGGGTAAATCTGACAGGGAGAAGGACTTGGGGATCCTAGTTAATGATAAACTTACCTGGAGCAGCCAGTGCCAGGCAGCAGCTGCCAAGGCAAACAGGATCATGGGGTGCATTAAAAGAGGTCTGGATACACATGATGAGAGCATTATACTGCCTCTGTACAAATCCCTAGTTAGACCGCACATGGAGTACTGTGTCCAGTTTTGGGCACCGGTGCTCAGGAAGGATATAATGGAACTAGAGAGAGTACAAAGGAGGGCAACAAAATTAATAAAGGGGATGGGAGAACTACAATACCCAGATAGATTAGCGAAATTAGGATTATTTAGTCTAGAAAAAAGACGACTGAGGGGCGATCTAATAACCATGTATAAGTATATAAGGGGACAATACAAATATCTCGCTGAGGATCTGTTTATACCAAGGAAGGTGACGGGCACAAGGGGGCATTCTTTGCGTCTGGAGGAGAGAAGGTTTTTCCACCAACATAGAAGAGGATTCTTTACTGTTAGGGCAGTGAGAATCTGGAATTGCTTGCCTGAGGAGGTGGTGATGGCGAACTCAGTCGAGGGGTTCAAGAGAGGCCTGGATGTCTTCCTGGAGCAGAACAATATTGTATCATACAATTATTAGGTTCTGTAGAAGGACGTAGATCTGGGTATTTATTATGATGGAATATAGGCTGAACTGGATGGACAAATGTCTTTTTTCGGCCTTACTAACTATGTTACTATGTTACTATGTATGTAGATGCAGTGAAAATTGAGATACACAGGCGGTGTAGTTAGTTTCACAGGCGGGCTGTTAAGGACCGGCGGAACGCACCAAGTATAGATAACAAGAAACTAGGTGCGTTCGCAGTCCGAGGTCCACCGTGCAGGTAAAAGACCCTGCTGCTAGTAAGACGGACTATATGGCGGTACTAAGTATACACACATGGGTTAACTTCACCCTGCGTGAAGGAAGCGATCCTGTTGCGTCACAGGACCGCAGTACCGCACATAAAGCGTGAGCAAGAAGTCAGCGGACTCAACCCCTACACAGGATTGAAGTCCGATTAGACACTTGCTGGCACAACACCGCAACTGGGTGTGTCAGAGGAATATAAATAATAATATAAAGGCACAAGAGTGCGTGCGGTGCCGCACTGACAGATGCCACTAACCACCCAGGCTTGGGTCAGGAAAGCGCAGAGCAAGCGCACGGCGCCGTACTGGCGGACACAGCAACTGGTAGCTGTAATGTGTGTTTCGTGCTGTTGGATAAGTTGGGCGCTAGATAGCAAACATACACCTTCCGCGAACAGACATTCAATAGGGAGGGTTATTTAAAGAGCGACTTTCACTCACAACACACACACATATTTACAAGACAATACTAGCGCATGGCCGTGCGGTCATGCGCAGTTTATATAGTAGCAGCACAGGAAGCAGCTCCAGAAGTTTTGCCCTTCCAGGACCTGCCAGGAGGACCAATGGGATGTGCTGCAATACCTGAGCATGTGACCCTCGATCTCCAACGGGAGATCCTGCCCTGGGCATGCTCAGACAGAGAAAAGCAGGACTTAGATCCAAAAATGTCCACTCGCCGCTGCCCAGCACTGGCTTCAATAGCAGAAGCAGGAAAAGCAGCAGTAACTCTTCGCACAGAGTCAGACTGAGCGAGACGCTGGGATCGATGTCCCTGCTGAGCAGACTCCACTGCGGCTGGAGAAGAATGGGAGACCGCAGCGGAGACGGATCGAGATTCCCCCAGTGCAGCAGAGGAAACTCGACTCCTAACACGGGCTACTTTGCTGATGTGCCGACACTGCTCCTAGGCCCTAAACTATTAACTGGATTAGATGCATTGAAAATTGAGATACACAGGAGGTGTAGTTAGTTTCACAGGCGGGCATACTCTGCTGACGTTCACTGACCCGCAAAAAAGGAACTGAGCGGCACTCGATGTGTTAATCTTCACAGGCAGTAACAGTGTAGGAGAAGTCTGGGCATAAACTTCAAGCCACCAGTCTATGTGTTTGCAGATGCCGGGTGGTGCTTAGCATATAAAGCAGACAGACTTTCCAACTTGTTAAATAACAAAAGATGCAGCACTCACCAGATTCTTGCTGAAGATAGTGTCCTTTATTCGCTTAAAGCGATGTGAGACATTATGCGGAGAGGCGGCAGGAAAGAGGATTGGGTGCGGGGGAGAGGAGAAGGACTACGGCCGTTTCACGCAAAATGCGCTTCCACGGGTCCATACTCTGCTGACGTGCAGACACTGCTCCTAGGCCCAAAACTAATAACTGGATTAGATGCAATGAAAATTGAGATACACAGGCGGTGTAGTTAGTTTCACAGGCGGGCTACTCTGCTGACGTGCAGACACTGCTCCTAGGCCCAAAATTATTAACTGGATTAGATGCAGTAAAAATAGAGATACACAGGCGGTGTAGTTAGTTTCAAAGGCGGGCTACTCTGCTGACATGCAGACACTGCTCCTAGGCCCAAAACTATTAACTGGGTTAGATACAGTAAAAATTGAGATACACAGGCGGTGTAGCTAGCTTCACAGGCGGGCTACTCAGATGACTATCAGTCAATGCTACTAGCCCAAAAGGATTGGCTGAGCTAGATTACACTAAAAGCTGTGACAAACACTTGCACAGACCTGCCTTGCAAACAGTGATATGAACTGCTGTAACCTATCCTGAAAAGGACTGATATTACAACTAGTCCCGACTCCTCAAACCTATCTCTCTGACAATTTGCTCCAAAAAAACACTCTTAGTCTGTATAGTGCCCACAGCAGCAGCGGTGCCGTCTAACACTAAGCTGCAGCAGTGAGGAAATGGTGGCGACGGGGCAAATGTCTGGTTCTTATAGGGCAAGGAGGACATGTGACATACACAGCCAATGACACATGCCCTTGCTTGTGTGCATCACATTTTTGTGTGTGTGCGCACTGCTGATAGGCTGAGAGACTGCACCGCCCCACTGTAAATGTGGGAAAGAAAAAAAATGGAGATCGGCGTTATTTCAGCACAGATCTATCCCCCCCTCACTATACACTGAAACAGTCTATTAACAATGATAAACAGTTTTAACCCCTTCGCGCCATGTGCCGTACTAGCACTGCATTAGTGCCAGCCGCAGTACTAGTGCGGCGCCGCCATTTTCCGGTCACCGCGCGGCATCGCACGGTGATCGGGTTCCGGTGTCTGCTGTCCCTGACAGCAGACCATCCCTGCACGCAGCCCCGGGTGCCTGCACCCCCCCCCGCATCAGCGATCGCTGTGATTGGCTGGTCAATTTTGACCAGCCAATCACAGCGACGTGACAATAAAGTTTCTCGAAAAAAAAAAAAAGCATGTGACAGGCTGTGATTGATGCTGTGTGACGTCGCACCAATCACAGCCGTCACAGTAGGTGGGGTGATTCACACGTCACCTCACCTGATTAACCCCTATGGCGCTGATTGGCTGAACAATAGCTTCTAGCCAATCAGCGCCAAAGGGGTTAATGTAAAATACCGATCACCGCCCTGCACGCCATCTTTCCCTCAGATTTGGCGTGCAGAGCGGTGGTCTAAGCCCCTCTGTGTCACCTTAGTGAAGAAATCCATTGGTGGCCAGTGTGATCCTCCCTGCGATCTCCTGCCTCCAGCTTGTGCTCCTGATCCAGCTTGTGCTCTGTGCTCTGTGCTCTGTGCTCTGTGCTCTGTGCTCTGTGCTCTGTGCTCTGTGCTCTGTGCTCTGTGCTCTGTGCTCTCTGCTGCCATCTGCCTGCTGTGAGACTCCTGTGATCACAGCAGCAGCAGCACCTCCCCCACCCCTTTCCCATCCCCCCATCCCTGTTCCAGTACCCCCTCCCTCCCCCACCCTCCAATTGAAATTTTTTGCGCACTTTTTGCGCTTTTTTTCCTGTGTGCGGCGTCCCGCGCAGAGCATTCGTGCTCTTCCTGTGTCCGCAGCGCTCTGATCAGTATCGCTGCTGATCAGAGACTGCGCCACAGGACTTTTTTTTTTTAGTTAGTTAGTGTAGCGGACATTGCAGTCTAAGCGACGTCCGTTTTTTTTTTTAGAAAAAAAATTGTAGTTAGTACAGGGTAGTTTTAGACGTAACAAGGTAGCGTAGCCGGCGTCAGTGTTTGGTGACGTCCCTCCATCCCTGTTCAAGTACCCCCCTCCAATTCAATTTTTTGGGCACTTTTTTGCGCTTTTTTTCCTGTGCGCGGCGTTCCGCGCAGAGCATTCGTGCTCTTCCTGTGTCCGCAGCTCTTTGATCAGTATCGCTGCTGATCAGAGACTGCGCTACAGGACTTTTATTTTTTGGCTAGTTAGTGTAACGGACTTCGCAGTCTAAGCAACGTCCGATTTTTTTTTTCTTTTACAAAAATATAATAGTAGTTAGTACAGTGTAGTCTTAGACGTAGATTAGCTGGTGTCACAGCATTTGTGACGACCGGTCTTTTTTTTTTTAGAGAAAAAAAAAATTGTACAGAGTAGTTTAGTGGTAGCGTGTTAGTGTAGCCAGCGTCACAGCGTTAGTGACGACCGATCATCTTTTAGAAAAAAAAAAATCGTACTGAGTTTTATAGGTAGGGAGGTAGCGTCTTGTGCATAAAAAAAATCTGCTATCGCCGGATAATCTCTAGTGCATTAGGGGAGCGTACGTCACACTGTTAGTGGCGTTCGCTTTTCTTTTGTAAAAAAAATATTTAGTTGTGTAGGGTAAATTTATACTTTTTTTTATACAAACTTATTTTTTTACATTGATTTTTCTTTTCATCTTTTTTTCTTGTTTCTTCTACATTTTTTCTCACTACTTGTTTTTTCTCTCTGATTGGTTTTAATAAAGAGTACCCTATACACAAGCCCCACACATTACACGTGTAAAAGCACCACTTACACACACATACCCAGGGTTTGGGGGAAAAAAAATGGCCCATTCGTCAACAAGGCGCTATTCACCAGAGGAGGCTTACGCCATCCTTGCGTCCGACACGGATTCAGCCAGTGAGGAAGATCCCACATTCCTCTATTCCTCCTCCTCCTCCTCATCCTCCTCCTCATCTGGTGAGGAAAGACCCCTAACAAGGCGCCGTAGGACCCAGGCAACTCCTGCAGCAATCGATCCCGTATGGATTGCACCCCCAGAAAAGTTTCAGCCCGTCATTCCGGATTTCAGCAGCAGCTCAGGAATCCAGTTTGACACGACTGGCCTCACTGAAATTGACTTCTTCAAATTCTTTTTCAGTGATGAAATAATAAATATTATGGTGGCCCAGACGAACCTGTATGCCCAACAATTTTTCACCCAAAATCCCACGTCATCTTATGCCAGATGGACCCCCGTAAATGCAGCAGAGATGATGACATTTTGGGGAATTGTGCTGCATATGGGCCTAATCAAAAAGCCAAAGCTTCGGCAATACTGGAGTACTGACATTCTCTACAGTACCCCGGTATTCCGCATGGCCATGAAAAGGACACGATTTGAAGCGATCCAAAAATTTTTGCATTTCAGTGATAATGCGCAGTGTCCTCCCCGAGACGATCCAAACTTTGATCGTCTATATAAAATTCGTCCAGTGGTTGAACACTTCAGCAGAAAATTTGCTGAGGCGTACACACCCCAGAGGGACATCGCTATTGATGAATCTCTCGTTCATTTCAAAGGGAGGCTAAAATTCCGACAGTACCTGCCCAGTAAGAGGTCCAGGTACGGAATAAAGCTGTACAAACTGTGCGAGAGTACCTCAGGGTACACCCACAGATTTAGGGTCTACGAGGGTAAAGACACCCAGATTAACCCCCCTGAATGCCCCCCCATCCTGGGGGTGAGTGGGAAAATTGTGTGGGAATTGCTGCACCCACTGCTGGATAAGGGTTATCACCTTTATATTGACAACTTTTACACCAGCATCCCACTCTTCAAGGCCCTCTCTGCCAGAGGTACAGCTGCATATGGCACCGTGCGAAAAAATCAGCGAGGCCTCCCTAAGCCGCTAATTGGGCAAACGCTGAGAAAAGGGGAAAGCAGAGCCAAATGCAGCGACAACATGCTGGTGGTCAAGTATAAGGACAAAAGGGATGTCCTTATCCTGACCACCATACACCGTGACAACAGCACCCTTGTCACTGTTCGTGGGACCACAACACAAGTCCCAAAGCCAGATTGTATCCTGGATTACAATCGGTACATGGGGGGTGTGGATCTCTCAGATCAGGTCCTCCAACCATACAGTGCCATGCGAAAAGCTTACGTATGGTACAAAAAATTGGCCGTGCACATTGTACAGATGGCACTGTACAATGCTTTTGTGCTGTCCCGATCTGCAGGCAATACGGTGACCTTCCTTCATTTTCAGGAGGTAGTCATCAAGGCCCTAATGTTTGGCACTCAGGGAGGTGAGGGTCCCAGTACTTCTGAATCTGATAGTGCCCGTATTGTCCAAGGTCAACATTTCCCAGGACAGGTTCCCCAAACAGCGAGGACAGGACGATCACAAAAACGGTTCAGAGTATGTTCCAAGAGGGGAATCCGAAAGGACACAATTTACCATTGTGAAACCTGCCCTGAGAAACCTGGCCTTTGCATTAAGGATTGCTTCAAAGCATACCACACGTCCACAAATTAATAAAAATTAGTTTATACCCTGTTGACACAACACACTGTGTAGTTTCCAACTTGGGGTCACTTGTAGAGTGAGGCACTTGAAGGTTTACGGTGCTCACCACATATCTAAATAAATTCCTTGGGAGGTCCAGTTTTCAAAATGGTGTCACTTGTGGAGTGAGGCACTTGGATGTTTACGGTGCTCACCACATATCTAAATAAATTCCATGGGAGGTCCAGTTTTCAAAATGGTGTCACTTGTGGAGTGAGGCACTTGGAGGTTTACGGTGCTCACCACATATCTAAATAAATTCCTTGGGAGGTCCAGTTTTCAAAATGGGGTCACTTGTGGAGTGAGGCACTTGGAGGTTTACGGTGCTCACCACATATCTAAATAAATTCCTTGGGAGGTCCAGTTTTCAAAATGGGGTCACTTGTGGAGTGAGGCACTTGGAGGTTTACGGTGCTCACCACATATCTAAATAAATTCCTTGGGAGGTCCAGTTTTCAAAATGGTGTCACTTGTGGAGTGAGGCACTTGGAGGTTTACGGTGCTCACCACATATCTAAATAAATTCCTTGGGAGGTCCAGTTTTCAAAATGGTGTCACTTGTGGAGTGAGGCACTTGGAGGTTTACGGTGCTCACCACATATCTAAATAAATTCCTTGGGAGGTCCAGTTTTTAAAATGGGGTCACTTGTGGAGTGAGGCACTTGGAGGTTTACGGTGCTCACCACATATCTAAATAAATTCCTTGGGAGGTCCAGTTTTCAAAATGGTGTCACTTGTGGAGTGAGGCACTTGGAGGTTTACGGTGCTCACCACATATCTAAATAAATTCCATGGGAGGTCCAGTTTTCAAAATGGTGTCACTTGTGGAGTGAGGCACTTGGAGGTTTACGGTGCTCACCACATATCTAAATAAATTCCTTAGGAGGTCCAGTTTTCAAAATGGGGTCACTTGTGGAGTGAGGCACTTGGAGGTTTACGGTGCTCACCACATATCTAAATAAATTCCTTGGGAGGTCCAGTTTTCAAAATGGTGTCACTTGTGGAGTGAGGCACTTGGAGGTTTACGGTGCTCACCACATATCTAAATAAATTCCTTGGGAGGTCCAGTTTTCAAAATGGGGTCACTTGTGGAGTGAGGCACTTGGAGGTTTACGGTGCTCACCACATATCTAAATAAATTCCATGGGAGGTCAGTTTTCAAAATGGTGTCACTTGTGGAGTGAGGCACTTGGAGGTTTACGGTGCTCACCACATATCTAAATAAATTCCTTGGGAGGTCCAGTTTTCAAAATGGGGTCACTTGTGGAGTGAGGCACTTGGAGGTTTACGGTGCTCACCACATATCTAAATAAATTCCTTGGGAGGTCCAGTTTTCAAAATGGTGTCACTTGTGGAGTGAGGCACTTGGAGGTTTACGGTGCTCACCACATATCTAAATAAATTCCTTGGGAGGTCCAGTTTTCAAAATGGGGTCACTTGTGGAGTGAGGCACTTGGAGGTTTACGGTGCTCACCACATAGCTAAATAAATTCCTTGGTAGGTCCAGTTTTCAAAATGGTGTCACTTGTGGAGTGAGGCACTTGGAGGTTTACGGTGCTCACCACATATCTAAATAAATTCCTTGGGAGGTCCAGTTTTCAAAATGGTGTCACTTGTGGAGTGAGGCACTTGGAGGTTTACGGTGCTCACCACATATCTAAATAAATTCCTTGGGAGGTCCAGTTTTCAAAATGGTGTCACTTGTGGAGTGAGGCACTTGGAGGTTTACGGTGCTCACCACATATCTAAATAAATTCCTTGGGAGGTCCAGTTTTCAAAATGGGGTCACTTGTGGAGGATTTCCACTGTTTAGGTACATCAGGGGCTCTGCAAATGCAACGTGACGCCTGCAGACCAATCCATCTAAGTCTGCATTCCAAATGGTGCTCCTTCCCTTCCGAGCTCTGCCATGCGCACAAACAGTGGTTTTTCCCCACATATGGGGTATCGGCGTACTCGTGAAAAATTGCACAACATTTTTTTCTTTCTATTTTGTCCTATAACCCTTGGGAAAACAAAAAAAACCTTGCTAAAGATAATTATTGTGGAAAAAATGTGTTCTATTTTTTTTACGACTCATCGTTATAATTTTTGGTGAGGCACTTGGAGATTCATGGTGCTTATCACATAGCTAGATAAGTTCCTTGAAGGGTCTAGTTTCCAAAATGGGGTAAATTGTGGCGGTTTTCCACTGTTTAGGCACATCAGGGGCTCTGCAAACGGGACATGGTGTCCGATCTCAATTCCAGCCAATTTTGGTTTGTAAAAGTCAAATGGCGCTCCTTCCCTTCCGAGCCCTGCCGTGTGCCCAAACAGTGGTTTTCCCCCACATATGGGGTATCAGTATGTTCAGGATAAATTGGTCAACAACTTTAGTGGTCCATTTTCTCCTTTTACACTTGTGAAGATAAAAAAATTGTTGTTAAAAATCATTTTTGGGGAAAAAATGTGAATTTTTATTTTCACGCCTCTACGTTCTAAACTTCTGTGAAGCACCTGGGGGTTCAATGTGCTCACCACATAGCTAGATAAGTTCCTTGAAGGGTCTAGTTTCCAAAATGGGGTCACTTGTGGCAGTTTTCCACTGTTTAGGCACATCAGGGGCTCTCCAAATGGGACATGGTGTCCGATCTCAATTCCAGCCAATTTTGGTTTGTAAAAGTCAAATGGCGCTCCTTCCCTTCCGAGCCCTGCCGTGTGCCCAAACAGTGGTTTTCCCCCACATATGGGGTATCAGTGTATTCAGGATAAATTGGTCAACAACTTTAGTGGTCCATTTTCTCCTTTTACACTTGTGAAGATAAAAAAATTGTTGTTAAAAATCATTTTTGGGGAAAAAATGTGAATTTTTATTTTCACGCCTCTACGTTCTAAACTTCTGTGAAGCACCTGGGGGTTCAATGTGCTCACCACATAGCTAGATAAGTTCCTTGAAGGGTCTAGTTTCCAAAATGGGGTCACTTGTGGCAGTTTTCCACTGTTTAGGCACATCAGGGGCTCTCCAAATGGGACATGGTGTCCGATCTCAATTCCAGCCAATTTTGGTTTGTAAAAGTCAAATGGCGCTCCTTCCCTTCTGAGCCCTGTCGTGCGCCCAAACAGTGGTTTTCCCCCACATGTGGGGTATCACTGTATTCAGGATAAATTGCTCAACAACTTTAGTGGTCCATTTTCTCCTTTTACACTTGTGAAGATAAAAAAAATTGTTGCTAAAAGATCATTTTTGGGGATAAAATGTAATTTTTTATTTTCACGCCTCTATGTTCTAAACTTCTGTGAAGCATCTGGGGGTTCAAAGTGCTCACCACATAGCTAGATAAGTTCCTTGAAGGGTCTAGTTTCCAAAATGGGGTCACATGTGACAGTTTTCCACTGTTTAGGCACATCAGGGGCTCTCCAAACGGGACATGGTGTCCGATCTCAATTCCAGCCAATTTTGGTTTGTAAAAGTCAAATGGCGCTCCTTCCCTTCCGAGCCCTGCCGTGTGCCCAAACAGTGGTTTTCCCCCACATATGGGGTATCAGTGTATTCAGGATAAATTGGTCAACAACTTTCGTGGTCCATTTTCTTATTTTACCCTTGTGAAAATAAAAAAAATGTTGCTAAAATATCATTATGTGGAAAAAAAAGTTAAATGTTATTTTTTTCCTTCCACATTCCGTTAATTCCTGTGAAGCACCTGAAGGGTTAATAAACTTCTTGCATGTGGTTTTGAGTACCTCGGGGGGTGTAGTTTTTAGAATGGTGTCACTTTTGGGTATTTTAAATCCTATAAGCCTCTCAAAGTGACTTCAAATATGATGTGGTCCCTACAAAAAATGGTTTTATAAAAGTTGTTGAAAAAATGAGAAATCGCTGTTTAACTTTTAACCCTTATAACTCCCTAACGAAAAAAAAATTGGTTCCAAAATGTTGCTGATGTAAAGTAGGCATGTGGGAAATGTTATTTATTAACTAATTTGTGCGATATGAGTCTCTAATGCAAGGGTATAAAAATTCAAAGTTTGAAAATTGCAAAATTTTCAAAATGTTCGCCAAATTTCCATTTTTTTCACAAATAAACGAAAGTAATATCAAATAAATTTTACCACTATCATGAACTACAATATGTCACGAGAAAACAATGTCAGAATCGCCAGGATCCGTTGAAGCGTTTCAGAGTTATTACCTCATAAAGTGACAGTGGTCAGAATTGTAAAAATTGGCCCTGTCACTTAGGTGAAAACAGGCTTCGGGGTGAAGGGGTTAATGTGCAAATCAAGCGAGGCTTTTGGTGAACGAACAGTTATCGAACAGAAACTCGAACAGCCGAATTTTAAGCAAATTGTTTGGGTTCGTCGAACAACTCGAACACCACCCAAAACAGCTCGAATTTGAAATTGGCGAACAGTTCAACTCGAACACCGCTCATCTCTATTGGTAACTCCATGGGGTTATCATTAATTTATTTCCCCAAAAAATAAGTTGTCATCATGCGATGTATATGAAAAGCAGTACCTATAATTAGTAGAAAATGTTCATAAAAGACAGCACATCCCATTTGTTATGCTGCACACTAAATAGATTTCATTGTATTACTGCTTTTTTTATCATGCTGTTTTTCAATAATATAGCGTGCAGATATAAATTAACTTGTGCTTAATAGCATTTTATATTCCCTTGGGCCCCTGTTTCATGGATGTGTATCTTCATCTAAGAGGTAGTTAAAGTAATAAGAATAAATGCTCTTACAGGACCAGACCTGGTATGGTGCCATGTAACTAGCGTCATTAGCTACAACATTAATTTCATCAATTAGTCTGACAGACAATGTCTATTGCTGGAAGCAATAGCAATACTATATTGGGAAGCCACCATTATAGAGGTCTGCTGACTGTAATGGTGACAGGTTCATTATAAGTAGCATGCTACACATTAACGATTACATTTGTCACTCATAGATAATACATTCAACTCACATAATTTGTATAACATGGCACTTAAGATTAATGAATGTATTAAATATACCATGTTACATTTGTCCTATTTTAGCACATTTATTTTACATAGTTTGTTCAACATGACACCAAAAATAACAAAAGGATAATTGTATGAATTATGCAATGTTACATTTCTGTTACTGTACAGTAATTATTACATTAAATTAATAATGTAATACAAAAATAGCATGATCCCCTAATGAGATGTCAGTATTCATTTCATTTTGTCCCAAATTTTAGAGCTGGTAGCAGTAATTCACTTATTAGCTGCAAAATTAATATTATTAAAGAAGCAATCCCATCAATGTTTTTTTCCTCTTAATATTCTTATGTTGTCATAATATATAGCACTGTGTTCTTACAATTGCTCATTTTGCCTTTCTACTGAGCTAATTCTTCTTTTTTCTCTACTCTATGTAGAAACAGGAAGTCTATTATCCCTGCATTTATCATTCCCCTCTTCAACTCCTGACCCAACTGGTCTCTCCTCCCTTTGCCAGTGACTTTTGCTGAAGAATTAGCTTAGTAGAAATGCAAAATAAGCAATTGTACTTACACAGGGTTTTATAGCATGATGATTGCAATATATGAAGAGTATAAAAAGTTTGATGGAAGTGTTTCTTTAATCCTTGACAAATGTAACCCTTTGCGTTGGGAAGTATTAGTTGTATCTCTTGATTCACAATGTTTGCATTACAAGGTAATAAGGTCAGCTATTGTGTATTATCAATGGACATTCAAGTTTAAAAAGAAGCATTTTGTCAATTTGATGAAGTGCAATGTAACCTGATTAATTACTGTATATACTGTAATATAAGCCGAGTTTTTCAGCACTTTTTCTGTGCTGAAAAAAGCTTCTCTCGGCTTATACTCGAGAAAGGGTCCCAGAAGACCGAGGAGGAGTGGCAGTAGCGAAGCAGCAGGTCACAGGAGGCAGAAGCCTTCTGTTGTGGCAAAAGTTTGTTCCCGCTACTAAAGAGAAATGAATAGTCACTGTGCCATGCATACCAGGATAGGCATATGGAGCCATGCATACCAAGATGGGGATGAGGAGCCATGCATACCAGGATATGGATGAGAAGCCATGCATACCAGGATGGGGATGAGGAGCCATGAATACCAGGATGGGGATGAGGAGACATGCATACCAGGATGGAGATGAGGAGCCATGCTTACTAGGATAGGGATGAGTAGCCATGCATACTAGAATAGGGATGAAGAGCCATACATACAAGGATAGGGATGAGGAACCATGTATACCAGGAAAGGGAGGAGGAGCCATGCAGGAGGATTCTCCTGCTCGCGGTGCCATCTGAGAGGTCCTACAAGTTCACGGCCACTTCAACTTCACCTTTCTGACATCAGAGCAAGCACCATGGGAAAATTTTCCATGGCGCTCACGCTGATGTCACATAGGTGAAGTGAGTTCATTGGCCGTGAACTCGCAGGACCTGTCAGACTGCACCGTGAGCAGGAGAACTTTCTCACACTCGTGATGCCATCAGATAGGTAATAGGAGTTCACACAGAGCGACTGAGCACACAGTGCTCAGTGTGTCTGCTGGATGACAGGCTACATGGTCGCAACATGCAACCTTGCGGCCTGCCATCTAGATGTAGCAGAGCTGGACCTGCCCTTGGACAAATGGATTAGCAGCATCTCTGCAAAAAGGTGAGGAATATTGTTGCTTAAAAAACAAACTCTTACAGATGACGAGGGCATAGGGGGAATGGGCGAGGTCGGAAGTATGATTTAATTAAGATTATTAAAGGAGTCTGTGTCATTCTTTCAATTAAAGGACTTTTTTCTTGGTGTATGTGTTTTCTTACAATCTGACTATGGGGTTAGTAATGGGGGCGTCTTATTGATGCCTCTCCATTACTAACCTCAGGGCTTGCTGTCACCTGACAATACAAAGGTGACATCAATGCCTCAACTATTACCCCACTTGCCACCACTACAGAGCAAGTGGAATTATGAGGCTAAGTGCCAGAATTGGTGCATCTTAGAGATGCACCTTTTTTTGGGGTGGGTGAGAGCTGATGTTTTTAGCCTGAAGGGGCCAGTATCCACGGTCTCTTCCTATGCTATTAATATCAGCATGCAGCTGTCTCCATAGCCTTTGCTGGTTATTAATTATAGGGGGACCCTATGTCATTTTGTTTAGGGTCCCCATTTTAATATTCAGTAAAGGCTAAGTATACAGCTGTGATATTGATAGCTTTGAAAGCTTCATAGGTATTATCCCCTTCCCAGGCTACAAACATTGTCCCCCAGCCGTCAGCTTTCCCTCTGCTGGTTACGAAAATTGCGCGGATTCCCACTCCATTTCCCCCCCCCCCAATTTTTTTATTAATTAAATACATGAACAGTGAGCTGCACAAACACTGTACTAATTGTATTTGTAACAGACATATATATATATATCTACCTATTCTATGTGTATTTACTGTATGTAATCCATCTCTTCTATCCTTTCGGCTCCTGAAGTGATTTTACAGTACACGGCACATGAATTGTCGGCTTTTCTTCTATCTATGTAATATAAATACATATGTACTGTATATGTGTGTGCCACTGACATCTATATTTCTATGTATTCTATGTGTATATATCTATTCTATCTATTGTTTTCTAAACTGTCAGAGTAACTTTACTGTACGTGGCACATGAATTGCCAGCTTTTCTCTAGCTATCTATCTATGTAATATAAACACATATATATGTGTGTGTGCCTCTGACATCTATCTATCTATGTATTCTATGTGTATATTATTATTATTATTATTTATTATTATAGCGCCATTTATTCCGTGGCACTTTACGTGTGAGGAGGGGTATACATAATAAAAACAGGTGCAATAATCTTGAACAATACAAGTCACAACTGGTACAGGAGGAGAGAGGACCCTGCCCGCGAGTATATATATCTATTCTATCTATTCTATTCTAATCTGTCAGTGTGATTTTACTGTATGCGGCACATGAATTGCTGGCTTTTCAAAGGACACTGGTGTGTAAAAATCAGACAGCGCTCGCATGTAGAGTTGAGCGACCTTGACCTTTTTAGAGTCGAGCCGGGTTTTGCGAAACCCGACTATGTCCAAAGTCGGGTCGAGTGAAATCGGCCGATTATGACGTAAAGTCGGGATCGACCGAAACACGAAACCCAATGCAAGTCAATGGGGCAGCATAGTCGGCAGTGAGTGGGGGCCAGGAAAACACCTAGAGTGCCCATTTTAATGTCAAAACCATCCATTCTTCTTAATGAAGCTTGTCAAGCGTAATTTACCTTATAATAATTGGAAGGCATTTGAAATTGGGGGTCATTTGGATAAAGTTGTGGGGGGTAGGGCTGGTTCAAGTAATTAGTGGGCCCAGGAAATCTGGACCACGTCACGGCAGTGGAGCAGGGAGAGGTAAGTATTTCAACTTTGCAAGTGCTGTGAACCTGAGCAAGCAGGGGGGGCCCACTCGTTGGCATTGGCACTGGCACAGGGCCCCTCAAAGTACAGCGGTGTGTTTGCACGGCGGGGGCGCCTCCCACCGGCAGCAACACTTTTGCGTACTATGAGAGGCCCTGTGCCAGTGACGTCGCCAACTAGTATTCCTCCCCCCACCTGATGAAGGAACCTGCACTTTCATCTGCACCTTCCTCTTTGTCCCCGTGTAAGGTGGTATGGTATGCGGGAAGAGCAACCTGACTTTCAGCAGGGTCACAATGTTGTTGTGTAGCGTGCACGGGGAATGTTGCGTTATGGGTCAATGTACCAGCAGACTCATCTATCACTGGCTGGGCAATGGGCACGATGAAGTGGAAACACAGATATAGGCCCAAAGAAGAAAGTGGGCTAAATGCAGTTCAAAATTGGTAACACAGGAATAACCAGGGGGCATTGCAGTGGAGGACAACTGGAATGAGAGGCTGACACAGAGAGTAGGGCCAAATCAGTAAGTAGTCGAAATGCAGTTCAAAATTGGCAACCGTAGTAAACAGGCGGCACAGCTTTGTTCAGTGGAGGAGAACAGCAAGGAGTGGCAGACACCGATAGTAGGCCCCAAACCAACTAGTACGCCAAATGCAGTTGTTCCATTTAACCACAATTTAATGAGAGCCTGAAGATAGAAGCTCAGGAAAGGCAACCTGGGGAACACCTTGGAGTGTAACACACCATCTCTCTCCACCCCATACCCATTTTGTATGGCCTAATGCAGTGTACTTTTCTACAACTACTAAACGAGAGTCGGAAGACCGAAGCAATGGCAAGGAAACCTGGGGAACACCTTAGAGTGTAACACACCCTCTCTCTACACCCCATACCCAATTTGAAGGTCTAATGCAGTGTAGTTTCCAAGAACTACTAAACGAGAGCCGGAAGATCGAAGCTCAGGAAAGGCAACCTGGGGAACACCTTGGAGTGTAACACACCCTCTCGCTACACCCCATACCCAATTTGAAGGCCTAATGCAGCGTAGTTTCCAACAACTACTAAACGAGAGCCGGAAGATCGAAGCTCAGGAAAGGCAACCTGGGGAACACCTTGGAGTGTAACAAACCCTCTCTCTACACCCCATACCCAATTTGTAGGCCTAATGCAGCGTAGTTTCCGACAACTACTAAACGAGAGCATGAAGATCGAAGCTCAGGAAAGGCAACCTGGGGAACACCTTGGAGTGTAACACACCCTCTCTCTACACCCCATACCCAATTTGTAGGCCTAATGCAGCGTAGTTTCCGACAACTACTAAACGAGAGCCGGAATATCGAAGCTCAGGAAAGGCAACCTGGGGAACACCTTGGAGTGTAACACACCCTCTCTCTACACCCCATACCCAATTTGAAGGCCTAATGCAGTGTAGTTTCCAAGAACTACTAAACGAGAGCCGGAAGATCGAAGCTCAGGAAAGGCAACCTGGGGAACACCTTGGAGTGGAACACACCATCTCTCTACACCCCATACCCAATTTGAAGGCCTAATGCAGCGTAGTTTCCAACAACTACTAAACGAGAGCCGGTAGATCGAAGCTCAGGAAAGGCAACCTGGGGAACACCTTGGAGTGTAACACAACGTCTCTCTACACCACGGAAGGGATGATTCTTAGGAAGGAAGGCTGTTGGAAATAAGCATTGCGCGTCCGAGGGTGATTAGATTCTTATTAGGTATATACTCACCCTCGGACGCGCCCTGCTTCTTTATTTGGAATGAATGTTTATTTGCAATGTGGTGTTGACTTTCTCTATTATTTTGGTAATTAATGATTTTATTATTTTCATTATTTTGCATCTTCTCGGCAATAATATAAAGAAGACGCGACAGGACAACACTCGGTGGATGCCATATGTGTGTTTTCAATTTAAAAAAACTTTCAGTTAACTACTTGCAGGAGAAAGTAATTGTAGCTGGTGGCCATTTTTAGTACTGTACCAGATTTTAGTTGTGTGTTTGTTTTTAATGTTAAAATGTCTGCATTTGATATCTCACCAGTATTTTTTTTTTTATAAGCAAAATACTTATTTTTATATTTTCTGATGTTGGTTCCAGGGGTACACGGCCAGCAGTGCCCTGGTCAGTGTAGTAGTAGTTGAAATAATGGACCGCAGACAGGCATCGAAGGCCTAAAATAAAAACACATGGCTGTAGGCAATTTTAAATTGGTTCCAGGGGTACACGGACAGCAGTGGTGTGGTCAGTGGAGGCCTAGTGGAAGGAGTGACCGCAGACAGGCATCGAAGGCCTAAAATAATAACACATGGCTGTAGGCAATTTTAAATTGGTTCCAGGGGTACACGGGCAGCAGTGACCTGGTCAGTGTAGTAGTAGTTGAAAGAATGGACCGCAGACAGGCATCGAAGGCCTAAAATAAAAAAATTGGGCTGGCTGTAGGCAATTTTAAATTGGTTCCAGGGGTACACGGACAGCAGTGGTGTGGTCAGTGGAGGCCTAGTGGAAGGAGTGACCGCAGACAGGCATCGAAGGCCTAAAATAATAACACATGGCTGTAGGCAATTTTAAATTGGTTCCAGGGGTACACGGACAGCAGTGGTGTGGTCAGTGGAGGCCTAGTGGAAGGAGTGACCGCAGACAGGCATCGAAGGCCTAAAATAATAACACATGGCTGTAGGCAATTTTAAATTGGTTCCAGGGGTAGACGGGCAGCAGTGACCTGGTCAGTGTAGTAGTAGTTGAAAGAATGGACCGCAGACAGGCATCGAAGGCCTAAAATAAAAAAATTGGGCTGGCTGTAGGCAATTTTAAATTGGTTCCAGGGGTACACGGGCAGCAGTGACCTGGTCAGTGTAGTAGTAGTTGAAAGAATGGACCGCAGACAGGCATCGAAGGCCTAAAATAAAAAAATTGGGCTGGCTGTAGGCAATTTTAAATTGGTTCCAGGGGTACACGGGCAGCAGTGGTCTGGTCAGTGGAAGTCTAGTGGAAGGAGTGACCGCAGACAGGCTTCCAAGGCCTAACATAACAAACTTGGGCTGGCTGTAGGCACTTTTAAATTGGTTCCAGGGGTACACGGGCAGCAGTGACCTGGTCAGTGTAGTTGTAGTTGAAAGAATGGACCGCAGACAGGCATCGAAGGCCTAAAATAAAAAAATTGGGCTGGCTGTAGGCAATTTTAAATTGGTTCCAGGGGTACACGGGCAGCAGTGGTGTGGTCAGTGGAGGCCTAGTGGAAGGAGTGACCGCAGACAGGCATCGAAGGCCTAAAATAATAACACATGGCTGTAGGCAATTTTAAATTGGTTCCAGGGGTACACGGGCAGCAGTGACCTGGTCAGTGTAGTAGTAGTTGAAAGAATGGACCGCAGACAGGCATCGAAGGCCTAAAATAAAAAAATTGGGCTGGCTGTAGGCAATTTTAAATTGGTTCCAGGGGTACACGGGCAGCAGTGACCTGGTCAGTGTAGTAGTAGTTGAAAGAATGGACCGCAGACAGGCATCGAAGGCCAAAAATAAAAAAATTGGGCTGGCTGTAGGCAATTTTAAATTGGTTCCAGGGGTACACGGGCAGCAGTGGTGTGGTCAGTGGAGGCCTAGTGGAAGGAGTGACCGCAGACAGGCATCGAAGGCCTAAAATAATAACACATGGCTGTAGGCAATTTTAAATTGGTTCCAGGGGTACACGGGCAGCAGTGACCTGGTCAGTGTAGTAGTAGTTGAAAGAATGGACCGCAGACAGGCATCGAAGGCCTAAAATAAAAAAATTGGGCTGGCTGTAGGCAATTTTAAATTGGTTCCAGGGGTACACGGACAGCAGTGGTGTGGTCAGTGGAGGCCTAGTGGAAGGAGTGACCGCAGACAGGCATCGAAGGCCTAAAATAATAACACATGGCTGTAGGCAATTTTAAATTGGTTCCAGGGGTACACGGACAGCAGTGGTGTGGTCAGTGGAGGCCTAGTGGAAGGAGTGACCGCAGACAGGCTTCCAAGGCCTAACATAACAAACTTGGGCTGGCTGTAGGCACTTTTAAATTGGTTCCAGGGGTACACGGGCAGCAGTGGTCTGGTCAGTGGAAGTCTAGTGGAAGGAGTGACCGCAGACAGGCTTCCAAGGCCTAACATAACAAACTTGGGCTGGCTGTAGGCACTTTTAAATTGGTTCCAGGGGTACACGGGCAGCAGTGACCTGGTCAGTGTAGTAGTAGTTGAAAGAATGGACCGCAGACAGGCTTCGAAGGCCTAACATAACAAACTTGGGCTGGCTGTAGGCACTTTTAAATTGGTTCCAGGGGTACACGGGCAGCAGTGGTCTGGTCAGTGGAAGTCTAGTGGAAGGAGTGACCGCAGACAGGCTTCCAAGGCCTAACATAACAAACTTGGGCTGGCTGTAGGCAATTTTAAATTGGTTCCAGGGGTACACGGGCAGCAGTGGTCTGGTCAGTGGAAGTCTAGTGGAAGGAGTGACCGCAGACAGGCTTCCAAGGCCTAACATAACAAACTTGGGCTGGCTGTAGGCACTTTTAAATTGGTTCCAGGGGTACACGGGCAGCAGTGGTCTGGTCAGTGGAAGTCTAGTGGAAGGAGTGACCGCAGACAGGCTTCGAAGGCCTAACATAACAAAATTGGGCTGGCTGTAGGCACTTTAAATTGGTTCCAGGGGTACATGGTCAGCAGTGTATGGTCAGTGGAAGTCTAGTGGAAGGAGTGACGGCAGACAGTCTTCGAAGGCCTAACATAACAAAATTGGGCTGACTGTAGGCACTTTTAAATTGGTTCCAGGGTAACACGGCCAGCAGTGGCCTGGTCAGTGTAGTAGTTGTAGAAAGAAGGGACCGCAGACAGGCTTCGAAGGCCTAACATAACAAAAATGTCAAAACAATGGTATTGTCAGTGCCAGGCATTGAAGGATGTCAGCGCCTAGACTACACATTGGTGAAGCTGTGAGAGATAATTTTGCTAGTGGTAGAGCACTGTTTGAGCTGGGGGGGGGAACTGTCTTGTGGCCGGCGTTACAGGCACAGGGCCCCTCATATTACAACGGTGTGTCTGACGTTGGGTGCGCACCACCACCGCCAGAGACACTTTATTGTACTATGAGGGACCCAGTGGCAGTGCCGTCGACCAAAAGCGGCCACACCCACCTCTTCAGACAAACAGCACTCTCAAGGGTCCAAGCGCAAAGTGGCGATAGCACGGCCCCGTGTGGGGAGTTTGGCCATTTCGTGAGGTGGAAACATGTCGTATGCTGGACAATCAGGTGAAGAAAATTACGAGATTGGAAAAGTCATTCAGAATAGTCCACAGGCAAGACCTTTTCATAGGAAAGCTAGGTGTCAGCCGGGCAGGGTGGGGCAAAAGATTTTGAAATCCAGTTGTGGTTCATTTTAATGAAGGTTAGATCATCTACATTTTGGGTAGCCAGACGAGTCCTTTTTTCTGTTAGTATTGAACCTGCAGCACTGAATACTCTTTCTGATAGGACACTAGCTGCCGGGCAAGCAAGCTCCTGCAATGCATATTCTGCCAATTCTGGCCAGGTGTCTAATTTGGATGCCCAGTAATCAAATGGGAATGACGGTTGAGGGAGAACGTCGATAAGGGATGAAAAATAGTTTGTAACCATACTGGACAAATGTTGTCTCCTGTCACTTTGAATTGATGCTGCAGTACCTGTCCTGTCTGCGGTCATAGAAAAATCACTCCACAACCTGGTCAGAAAACCCCTCTGGCCAACGCCACTTCTGATTTCTGCCCCTCTAACACCTCTGGTCTGCTGGCCCCTGGAGCTCGTGTGAGAACGATCACGGGCGCTGTGTGCAGGGAATGCCAGAAGCAAACGGTCAACAAGAGTTGATTGTTTTGTTGCTAATATTAGTTCCAAGTTCTCATGTGGCATAATATTTTGCAATTTGCCTTTATAGCGAGGATCAAGGAGGCAGGCCAACCAGTAATCGTCATCGTTCATCATTTTTGTAATGCGTGTGTCCCTTTTGAGGATACGCAAGGCATAATCCGCCATGTGGGCCAAAGTTCCCGTTGTCAAATCTGCGGTTGTGCTTGGTTGAGGGGCAGTTGCAGGCAAATCTACGTCACTTGTGTCCCTCAAAAAACCAGAACCCGGCCTTGCCACGCCACCAATTTCCCGTGCCCCCGGGAAAGCTTCCTCATTAAAAATATACTCATCCCCATCATCCTCCTCATCCTCCACCTCCTCTTCGCCCGGTACCTCGTCATGTACACTGCCCTGACCAGACAATCGCTGACTGTCATCAAGGCTTTCCTCTTCCTCTGGTGCAGACGCCTGATCCTTTATGTGCGTCAAACTTTGCATCAGCAGACGCATTAGGGGGATGCTCATGCTTATTATGGCGTTGTCTGCACTAACCAGCCGTGTGCATTCCTCAAAACACTGAAGGACTTGACACATGTCTTGAATCTTCGACCACTGCACACCTGACAACTCCATGTCTGCCATCCTACTGCCTGCCCGTGTATGTGTATCCTCCCACAAAAACATAACAGCCCGCCTCTGTTCGCACAGTCTCTGAAGCATGTGCAGTGTTGAGTTCCACCTTGTTGCAACGTCTATGATTAGGCGATGCTGGGGAAGGTTCAAAGAACGCTGATAGGTCTGCATACGGCTGGAGTGTACAGGCGAACGGCGGATATGTGCGCAAAGTCCACGCACTTTGAGGAGCAGGTCGGATAACCCCGGATAACTTTTCAGGAAGCACTGCACCACCAGGTTTAAGGTGTGAGCCAGGCAAGGAATGTGTTTCAGTTGGGAAAGGGAGATGGCAGCCATGAAATTCCTTCCGTTATCACTCACTACCTTGCCTGCCTCAAGATCTACAGTGCCCAGCCACGACTGCGTTTCTTGCTGCAAGAACTCGGACAGAACTTCCGCGGTGTGTCTATTGTCGCCCAAACACTTCATAGCCAATACAGCCTGCTGACGTATGCCAGTAGCTGCCCCATAATGGGAGACCTGGTGTGCAACAGTGGCAGGTGCGGATGGAGTGTTTGTGCGACTGCGGTCTGTGGACGAGCTCTTGCTTCTGCAGGAGGACGAGGAGGAGGAGGAGGAGGAGGAGGGGGTGCGAACGGCTACAGACAACTGTTTACTAGACCGTGGGCTAGGCAGAACTGTCCCAAACTTGCTGTCCCCTGTGGACCCTGAATCCACCACATTTACCCAGTGTGCCGTGATGGACACGTAACGTCCCTGGCCATGCCTACTGGTCCATGCATCTGTTGTCAGGTGCACCTTTGTGCTCACAGATTGCCTGAGTGCATGGACGATGCGCTCTTTAACATGCTGGTGGAGGGCTGGGATGGCTTTTCTGGAAAAAAAGTGTCGACTGGGTAGCTCGTAGCGTGGTACAGCGTAGTCCATCAGGTCTTTGAAAGCTTCGCTTTCAACTAACCGGTAGGGCATCATCTCTAACGAGATTAGTCTAGCTATGTGGGCGTTCAAACCCTGTGTACGCGGATGCGAGGCTAAGTATTTCCTTTTTCTAACCATAGTCTCATGTAGGGTGAGCTGGACTGGAGAGCTGGAGATCGTGGAACTAGCGGGGGTGCCGGTGGACATGGCAGACTGAGAGACGGTGGGAGATGGTATTGTTGCCGCCGGTGCCCTAGATGCAGTGTTTCCTACTACGAAACTGGTGATTCCCTGACCCTGACTGCTTTGGCCTGGCAAAGATACCTGCACAGATACAGCAGGTGGTGCGCTAAATGGTGGTCCTACACTGCCGGAAGGGATGTTGCGTTGATGACTAGCTTCATTGGCCGAGGGTGCAACAACCTTAAGGGACGTTTGGTAGTTAGTCCAAGCTTTCAAATGCATGGTGGTTAAATGTCTATGCATGCAACTAGTATTGAGACTTTTCAGATTCTGACCTCTGCTTAAGGAAGTAGAACATTTTTGACAGATGACTTTGCGCTGATCAATTGGATGTTGTTTAAAAAAATGCCAGACTGCACTCTTTCTAGCATCGGATACCTTTTCAGGCATTGCAGACTGAGCTTTAACCGGATGGCCACGCTGTCCTCCACCAGGTTTTGGCTTTGCCACGCGTTTTGGGCAAGATACGGGCCCGGGCAGATGGAACCTGTGGCGATGTTGATGCCTGCTGCGGCCCCTCCTCCTCCTCTGCTTCAGAACTGCTGCCGCCTGCACCCTGTTCCCCCAATGGCTGCCAATCGGGGTCAAGAACTGGGTCATCTAATAACTCTTCTTGTACCTCCTGCGCAACTTCGTCTGTGTCACCGTGTCGTTCGGTGGTATAGCGTTCGTGATGGGGCAACATAGTCTCATCAGGGTCTGATTCTTGATCAGCACCCTGCGAGGGCAATGTTGTGGTCTGAGTCAAAGGACCAGCATAGTAGTCTGGCTGTGGCTGTGCGTCAGTGCACTCCATGTCAGATTCAATTTGTAATGGGCATGGACTGTTAACTGCTTCACTTTCTAAGCCAGGGACGGTATGTGTAAAGAGCTCCATGGAGTAACCCGTTGTGTCGCCTGCTGCATTCTTCTCTGTTGTTGTTTTTGCTGAAGAGGACAAGGAAGTGACTTGTCCCTGACCGTGAACATCCACTAACGACGCGCTGCTTTTACTTTTACCAGTTTCACGAGATGAGGCAAAAGAGCTAGAGGCTGAGTCAGCAAGATAAGCCAAAACTTGCTCTTGCTGCTCCGGCTTTAAAAGCGGTTTTCCTAATCCCAGAAAAGGGAGCGTTCGAGGCCTTGTGTAGCCGGACGACGAACCTGGCTCCACAGCTCCAGACTTAGGTGCAATATTTTTTCCCCCACGACCACCTGATGCTCCACCACTACCACTACCCTCATTACCAGCTGACAATGAACGCCCCCGGCCACGACCTCTTCCACTAGACTTCCTCATTGTTTTAAAAACGTAACCAAACTAACGTTATTTGTTGCAGTCACACAACTTACACGGTGAGCTATAACTTCAGTATGATTTAGCTACCCCTTTACAGGTTGGTGAGACCACAGCGAAAATCAGGCCCAATGTTACACACTCTTTTTTTGGTGGCTGCAAATTAGAGAGATGCCCCACACGCAGGACTGTCACTGAAGCACAAATGTTAATATTAATGTCACACTATTATTTTTTTTTTATTTTTATTTTTTTCAGGAACACTTTAGAAACCCCCCCCCAAAAAAAAAAAAAGATTTTTGCAGGGAGAATTTAGAAAACAAATGTAACAAACTATATGCTTTCTATGGGCCACTGAGTGAGAGATGACGCACACAGGAATCAGGAGTGGCACACAAGCCCAGAGGCCAATATTTTTCTACCAATGATTGATGGAGTTATTTTCTCTGGTAGATTTTGGAACCCAAATCAAGGAAAAAAAATGTAGGCTTTCTATGGACCACAATTGGAGAGAGAGAGAGAGAGAGAGAGAGATGGCACACCCAGGAGTCAAGACTGGCACACAAGCAGAAAGGCCAATATTAATCTCCCACTGTTTTTTTTTTTTTTTTTTTTTTTTCAGGGAGACTTTAGAAAAAAAAATAATAAAAACAATATGATTTTATCAGGAAGAATTTAGAAACCAAATAAAATAAAATGATTTTTTCAGGGAGAATTTATAAAACAAATAAAAACAAAAATAGGCGTTCTATGGCCCACTGACTGAGAGATGACGCACACAGGAGTCAGGAGTGGCACACAAACCCAGAGGCCAATATTTTTCTACCAATGATTGATGTAGTTATTTTCTCTGGTAGATTTTAGAACCCAAATCAAGGAAAAAAAATATAGGCTTTCTATGGACCACAATTGGAGAGAGAGAGAGAGAGAGAGAGAGAGAGAGAGAGATGGCACACCCAGGAGTCAAGACTGGCACACAAGCAGAAAGGCCAATATTAATCTCCCACTGTTTTTTTGGTTGTTTTTTTTTTTTTTTTTTCAGGGAGACTTTAGAAAAAAAAATAATAAACAAAATATGATTTTATCAGGAAGAATTTAGAAACCAAATAAAATAAAATGATTTTTTCAGGGAGAATTTAGAAAACAAATAAAACCAAAAATAGGCGTTCTATGGCCCACTGACTGAGAGATGACGCACCCAGGAGTCAAGACTGGCACACAAGCAGAAAGGCCAATATTAATCTCCCACTGTTTTTTTTTTTTTTTTTCAGGGAGACTTTAGAAAAAAAAATAATAAAAAAAATGTGATTTTATCAGGAAGAATTTAGAAACCAAATAAAATAAAATGATTTTTTCAGGGAGAATTTAGAAAACAAATAAAACCAAAAATAGGCGTTCTATGGCCCACTGACTGAGAGATGACGCACCCAGGAGTCAAGACTGGCACACAAGCAGAAAGGCCAATATTAATCTCCCACTGTTTTTTTTTTTTTTTTTCAGGGAGACTTTAGAAAAAAAAATAATAAAAAAAAAAAGATTTTATCAGGAAGAATTTAGAAACCAAATAAAATAAAATGATTTTTTCAGGGAGAATTTATAAAACAAATAAAACCAAAAATAGGCGTTCTATGGCCCACTGACTGAGAGAGAGAGAGAGAGAGATGGAACGCTTAGTACTGGCACACAAGCCCAAAGGGCAATATTAATCTCCCTTTTTTTTTCCAGGGAGAATTTCTAAAACCCAAAAAAAAAATAAAATAGGCTTTCTATGGCCCACTATTTGTGAGAGAGATGGGACGCTCAGGACTGGCACAGATGGCACGCTCAGGACTGGCACAGAAGCCCAGAGGCCAATATTAATCTCCCTTTTTTTCTGGGAGAATTTATAAAACCAAAAAAATATTTAAATAGGCTTTCTATGGCCCACTATTTGTGAGAGAGATGGCACGCTCAGGACTGGCACAGATGGCACGCTCACAACTGGCACACAAGCCCAGAGGCCAATATTAATCTCCCTTTTTTCAGGGAAAATTTATAAAACAAAAAAAAAAAATAAATAGGCTTTCTATGGCCCACTATTTGTGAGAGAGATGGCACGCTCAGGGCTGGCACAGATGGCACGCTCAGGACTGGCACACAAGCCCAGAGGCCAATATTAATCTCCCTTTTTTTCAGGGAGAATTTATAAAACCCCCAAAAAAAATAAAATAGGCTTTCTATGGCCCACTATTTGTGAGAGAGATGGGACGCTCAGGACTGGCACAGATGGCACGCTCAGGACTGGCACAGAAGCCCAGAGGCCAATATTAATCTCCCTTTTTTTCTGGGAGAATTTATAAAACCAAAAAAAAATTTAAATAGGCTTTCTATGGCCCACTATTTGTGAGAGAGATGGCACGCTCAGGACTGGCACAGATGGCACGCTCACAACTGGCACACAAGCCCAGAGGCCAATATTAATCTCCCTTTTTTCAGGGAAAATTTATAAAACAAAAAAAAAAATTAAATAGGCTTTCTATGGCCCACTATTTGTGAGAGAGATGGCACGCTCAGGGCTGGCACAGATGGCACGCTCAGGACTGGCACACAAGCCCAGAGGCCAATATTAATCTCCCTTTTTTTCAGGGAGAATTTATAAAACCAAAAAAAAAAATAAATAGGCTTTCTATGGCCCACTATTTGTGAGAGAGATGGCACGCTCAGGGCTGGCACAGATGGCACGCTCAGGACTGGCACACAAGCCCAGAGGCCAATATTAATCTCCCTTTTTTTCAGGGAGAATTTATAAAACCCCAAAAAAAATAAAATAGGCTTTCTATGGCCCACTATTTGTGAGAGAGATGGCACACTCAGGACTGGCACACAAGCCCAAAGGCCAATATTAATCTCCCACTGTATTTTTATCAGGGAGAATTTATACACCCCACAAAAAAAAATACAGAAAAATGAAAAGGCTTTCTATGGCCCACTATGTGAGAGAGATGGCACACACAGGGATGGCACTCTAGCAGAAATGCCAAATTGCCAATCTTAATCTCCCACCAAAAAAAAAAAAAAAAAAAAAACAGGGAATGTCCTACAATTACTATCTCCCTGCCTGCAGTAATCTCAGCCAGGTATGGCAGGCAGCTACTATCTCCCTGCCTGCAGTAATCTCAGCCAGGTATGGCAGGCAGCAATAAGGAGTGGACTGATGCACAAATGAAATAAAAAGTGTGGACAAACAAAAAAGATAGCTGTGCAGAAAGGAAGGAACAAGAGGATTTGTGCTTTGAAAAAAGCAGTTGGTTTGCACAGCGGCGTACACACAGCAATGCAGCTATCAGGGAGCCTTCTAGGGCAGCCCAATGAGCTACAGCGCTGAGGGGAAAAAAAAAAAAAAAAAAACTTCCACTGTCCCTGCACACCGAGGGTGGTGTTGGACAGTGCAAATCGCTGCAGCACAAGCGGTTTTGTGGTTAATGGACCCTGCCTAACGCTATCCCTGCTTCTGACAAAGCGGCAGCAACCTCTCCCTAAGCTCAGATCAGCAGCAGTAAGATGGCGGTCGGCGGGAACGCCTCTTTATAGCCCCTGTGACGTCGCAGACAGCAAGCCAATCACTGCAATGCCCTTCTCTAAGATGGTGGGGACCAGGACCTATGTCATCACGCTGCCCACACTCTGCGTTTACCTTCATTGGCTGAGAAATGGCGCTTTTCGCGTCATTGAAACGCGACTTTGGCGCGAAAGTCGCGTACCGCATGGCCGACCCCGCACAGGGGTCGGATCGGGTTTCATGAAACCCCGACTTAGCCAAAAGTCGGCGACATTTGAAAATGTTCGACCCGTTTCGCTCAACCCTACTCGCATGGTCTGAGTGCTGTGTGAATTTTTTTCACGCACCCATAGGTTTCATTGGTGAGTCTCCGCCGAGTCTCGTTGACAATCACAGCATGCTGCGATTTTACAAGCACGCTGAATATGCCCTAGAAAATAAATGGCGATGTGAGCTGCCCCATAAATTAACACTGGTCTGAGTGCAATGTGATGTTTTGTCGCATAGCACTCGCCTGTATTTTACGGTAGTGTGACGCTGGCCTTAATCCCATGTTTGTGTGGGCTTTCTCTGGGTTCTTCAGTTTCCTCCAACACTGTAGAGACATACTGATTTGGAATTTAGATTGTGAGCCACAATGGGAATGGAGATGATGTCTATAAAGCGCTGTGGAATTAATGGTGATATAAAAGCGAGTAAAATAAATAAAAGAGTATTACAATGACAGGCTGCCTGACATGTTCTCACTATTGCGGCTCTGGTTTCAAACCTGCTGTCATCACTCTTATTATTATGGTGTTCAGAGTGTAACAGCCGCTATGCTCTGAATACTGAACAAAGACTGAATTCTGTTTTGTCAGTGTAACTGCTGCCTCAGCAAAGTGCAGCAGACAAGAAGACATCAACAGCCAAAAAGAAGAGGTGGCTCAACTTAGACAATAACGTGGGTTCTGCTACCAAACATATTGCAAACACAGTATATGAGCAATGTAAAAGAGCAGTTTGTGTCAACAAGAAAATTAAGCAAAATATGAATATTACAAGAGATATCCTATTACTACGACAACCCCTTTAAAATCTGAATGGTTTCACCCGTTAAAATAAAAGCACCTATTCTCGTCTCCCGAGCTGGCGACGTTCTAGTTGTGTCAGCACTAGAGTTCCTGTGGCTCACGTCAGGTTGTCACGTTACGTTAGCCATGTGCCCATTCAGCCCTGGCGTCACTGTCCCCATCTTCAGACATATAAATAATCAAGAGGAAGTCAGAGCTGCAGCTGGTTGCTCACTTCCTGTGGATTACTTAGGCTAGGGTCACATTGCGTTAGGGCAGTCAGTTTAGTGCATAGCGCTACGGACTGTCCCAAAAGGGATCGCGTTAGCTGTTCCCGCTAGTGCAGATCCCCGATCTGCGCTTGCGAGGAACGGACTATGAACGCTGCAAGCAGCGTTCGCGGTCCATCACTCAAATGATGGCACATCGCTAGCACACGCCCAATGTGGGCGTGCGCTAGCGATGCGTTCGCCATTACAATCAATGGCGGCGTTAACGGACTATGTTACACCGCATTATGCCGCGTGTAACATAGTTCGTTAAACGGGGTCACATAACGCAATATGACCCTAGCCTTATATGTTTGAATGCAGGAACAGTGATGCCGGTGCTGAAAGGGCACATGTCTCAGGTAACATAAGAACATCACATGGGTCCCGTGAATGCGAGTGCAGGCAGGGGAGGTGAGAATAGGTGTTTATTATTTTAACAGGAGAAAACATTTAGGTTTAAAAGGTGTTGTCCTGGAAGTGGAAAGCCCCTTTAAATACAAAATGTAGTCACATCTTTATTACTATAAAGAATTCAATTGAAAAAATTAAAAGCACTCAAAAAGCCCCCCCAAAAAAGGGGTTAAAAATGGACTTTGTGGTGTGAATCATGATAAATTCACTACATTCAGGAAATAGATCCATCATATAGATATAAAATATGGTGGCACCCTAATTCATAATTATTGAGGTATTATAAATTGTGTATAAAAAATTCAAATCACCAAAGAGGTAGCATACAATATCATAATAATATATAGACCCAAATGGGCAAAGCAATATGAGATTCAGTAATGATAAATAAGGGCTCACGTATATAGGCAATTAGTGATGCATTTACTCACTCTAACAGACAGAGCAATCCAAAATTATATCAGTGAAAAGAACAAAAGTTAAGATATGAATAATGATAGTGATATAACCCAACAAATATGTAAAAGAAAGAACTAAATTTAAATTAGATTTGCCACAGAGGATGAATAGGGAGAAAATAATAATAATCTTTATTTTTATATAGCGCTAACATATTCCGCAGCGCTTTACAGTTTGCACACATTATCATCGCTGTCCCTGACAAGCCCATACCAATAGAAAATCAAGCAATTTATAATTAACAAAAATTCTGCACTTTTCCAAAGCAGTACTTACACTGACAAAGTGGAGCCGTAAAAATCTTCAAGCTTTGAGAACACGTCAGGCCGTCTGGCTTTAGTAGAACAATACCAGGCTGCCTGACCTGTTGTCACTGCTGGATAAAGTGAAGTCAAAGATGAGGTTCAAGGACTAAAAAATAAAGTAAGAAACAAACCAATAAATAACAAAAAAAAATAGCCCCCTTTTAGAGTTCGCTCACAGTGGCGGGTAGCATCTGTTGATTCTCTCATGCAAGAGAATCGGATGCTATAAGCAAATAACCCTCGGCTCAAACTCTTCTGTGAGCGTGAGCCAAGTGTCCTTTTACTGTGATCCGATTCTATTGCATGTGAGAATAGATTACAGGTTCAGACAAAATGGAGAACTTAATTTCTCCTTCTCTGCATTTTGTGAGTCAGTATACTGTATAAAGAACTGCCCATGGATGACATCTGAATGCAGTCCGATGTTTTGCACACACCCATAGACTTGTATGGGTTCTCTCAGTCCCATATACACTGCCAATCGCAGCATGCAGACATTTTTTTTATCATGCCAACTTGGCATGAGAAAACAATCGCTAGTCGGCACTGTTCTATATTATAACATTAGAGCGAGTGCTTTCCGATGAAACATCGCATAGCACTTGTCCGAGTTAAACACTGGCTATTCGCCAGTGAGAGCAAGCCCGTAACAAAATAAAAAATTAAAAACACATACATCTGTAAACGTTCGGTCTGTCAAAATAGAAAAATAATCAACCCTAACAGTAAATGACATAAACATAAAAATAATTGAAATAATTTTTTTTCTCAAAATTGATATAATAAAAAACATACCCATGGAAGTGTATCTAGGTTTTCTGGCACCCGAGGCAAGAATTCAGTTTGGTGACCCCTCGTACTCCCCCCCCCCCCTCCAGCACATATGCGATTTACACACTTAGGGTACCGTCACACAGTGGCATTTTAATCGCTACGACGGCACGATCCGTGACGCTCCAGCATCGTAACAATATCGCTCCAGCGTTGTAGACTGCTGTCACACTTTGCAATGTACGACGCTGGAGCGATAATTTCATGACGTATGTGCGATGTAGAAGCCGTTGGTTACTATGCGCACATCGTATACAATATCGTGCACACCTTTGTTACACCATGCGATCATGCCGCCACAGCGGGACATTAGATGACGAAAGAAAGTTTCAAACGATCTGCTACGACGTATGATTCTCAGCGGGGTCCCTGATCACAGGAGCGTGTCAGACACTGCGAGATCGTAACTATATCGCTGGAACGTCACGAATCGTGCCGTCGTAGCGATCAAAATGCCACTGTGTGACGGTACCCTTAGTCACGTGCTGATGAGCAGCTCTCCCTAATTCTCTCAATGTTCAGTGAAAAACTGAGAGAAGCTTGTTGTCACATGACCGCCAGTATGAAAATTGCATATGAGTGAAGCTGCCATTTGGTGACTGATGGAACCTGGAGAGCTGATTCCTGACAGTGAGATGTGACTGCAGGCTTCTGTATTCTCACAGTGCATGCACTGCACACTTTTAGGATTCTCCCTTGAAAGTGGCAAGAGTGGAAAAGTATGTGATTTGTATACTTCTGATCACACTCTGACTAGGCTTGTCCAGCCTCGATCAATTCATTTTCATTGAGTGAGGCCACACATGTCTAATCTGTATGTGACAACATGTATGCAAATCGCCGGCAGGAGAGAATCCTGACAGTGTTCAGTGCGCACTGTGAGAATTCAGAAGTCTGTAGTTACATAGAATGACTGCAGGCTCAGCACAAACTTGTACAACCCCTTTAACGCCTTTCTGCCATTGTACTATCCCATCCATGTGACCTGGAAATTAATTCCCAGGGACGGGATACGTCATACCTGATCAGTCACGCTCACGGGGAAGCGCGCCCGATCGCGGCCAGGTATCAGCTGATTTTCACAGTTGACACTATGTGCCAGGACAAGTCGCTCCCGGCACTTTAACCCCTGGAACAGTGCGATCAAACAAGATTGCAGCGTTCCGGTGGCATAGGGAAGTATCGCTCAGGGAGGGGGCTCCCTGCGTGCTTCCCTGAGACCCTCAGAACAACGCGATGTGATCGCATTGTTCCAAGGGTCTCCTCTGTGCAGGCCCCAAGATTCAAGATGGCTGCGGGGTCATTCCGGGCCCTGCAGGGAGGTGGCTTGTCAGTGCCTGCTGAGAGCAGACATCGTCAAGCCTCCTGCACTGCCTGTCAGATCGCTGTGTAAAGTGTCAGACCAGCAATCTTACACTATATAGTGATGTCCCACCCTGGGACAATGTAAATAAGTAAAAAAAATAAAATTAACATGTGTAAAAATATTTAAAAAAAAATCCGAAATAAAGAAAAAATAAATAAATATTATTCCAAAAAAATACAATTCTTTATGTAAATTAAAAAAAACAATAAAACTACGCATATTTAGTATCACCGCGTCCGTAAAGACCCGACCTATAAAACTGTCCCATTAGTTAACCCCTTCAGTGAACACCGTAAAAAAAAAACAAGGCAAAAAACAATGCTTTATCATCATACCACCGACTAAAAAGTGGAATAACACGCAATCAAAAAGACGGATATAAATAAACATGGTACCACTGAAAACATCATCTTGTCTCTCAAAAAACGAGCTACCAAACAGTGTCATCAGCAAAAAATAAAAAAGTTATAGCCCTCAGAATAAAGCGATGCAAAAATAATTATTTTTAATATAAAATAGTTTTTATTGTATAATAGCACCAAAACATAAAAAATATAGATGAGCTATTGCTGTAATCACACTAACCTGAGGAGTAAAACTGCTTTATCAATTTTACCACATGTAGAATGGTATAAGCACCCCCCAAAAGAAATTCATGAATTGCTGGTTTTTGTTCATGCCACCTCCCAAAAATCATAATAAAAAGCGATGAAAAAATGTTATGTGCCCGAAAATGGTACCAATAAAAACATCAACTCGTCCCGCAAAAAACAAGACCTCACATGACTCTGTGGGCCAAAATATGGAAAAATTATAGCTCTCAAAATAAGGTGATGCAAAAACTATTTTTTTAAATAAAAAGCGTCTTTTAGTGTGTGACAGCTGCCAAACAAAAACCTGCTATAAATAGTAAATCAAACCCCCCTTCATCACACCCTTAGTTAGGGAAAAGTAATAAAAAATGTATTTATATCTATTTTCCCATTAGGGTTAGGGTTAGGGCTAAAGTTATGGTTGGGGTTAAATTTAGGGTTGGGGCTAAAGTTAGGGTTAAGGTTGGGGCTAAAGTTAGGGTTAGGGTTGGGGCTAAAGTTAGGGTTAGAGTTGGGGCTAGAAATGGGGTTAGGGTTTGGATTACATTTATGGTTGGGATTTGGGTTGGGATTAGGGTTAGGGGTATGTCAGGGTTAAATGTGTGGTTAGGGTTATGATTGGGATTAGGGTTAGGGGTGTCTTGGTGTTAAATGTGTGTGGGGGTTAGGGGTGTGGTTAGGGTTGGGATTAGGGTTAGGGGCGTGGTAAGGCTAGGTGTGTGGTTAGGGTTGGGATTAGGGTTAGGGGTGTGTTGGGGTTAGAATTGGGGGGTTTCCACTGTTTAGGCACATCAGGGGCTCTCCAAACACGACATGGCGTATGATCTCAATTCCAGCCAATTCTGCGTTGAAAAAGTAAAACAGCTCTCTCGTGCGCCCAAACAGTGGTTTACCCCCACATATGGGGTATCAGCGTACTCAGGACAAACTGGACAACAACTTTTTGGGTCCAATTTCTCCTGTTACCCTTGGGAAAATAAACATTTGGGGGCTAAAAAAAATCATTTTTGCAGGAAAAAAAGATTTTTAATTTCACTGCTCTGCGTTATAAACATTAGTGAAACACTTGGGGGTTCAAAGTTCTCACAACACTCTAGATAAGTTCCTTGGGGTGTCTAGTTTCCAATATGGGGTTACTTATGGGGTGTTTCGACTGTTTAGGTACATCAGGGGCTCTGCAAACGCAACATGACCCCGCAGACCATTCCATCTAAGTCTGCATTCCAAAATGGTGTTCCTTCCCTTCCAAGCTCTGCCATGTGGGGTATCAGCATACTCAGGACAAATTGGAAAACAACTTTTGTGGTCCAATTTCTCCTGTTACCCTTGGGAAAATACAAAATTGGGGGCAAAAGATAATTTTTGTGAAAAAAATATGATTTTTTTTATTTTTACAGCTCTGCATTATAAACTTCTGTGAAGCACTTGCTGGGTCAAAGTATTCACCACACATCTTGATAAGTTCCTTAGGCGATCTACTTTCCAAAATGGTGTCACTTGTGGGGGGTTTCCTCTGTTTAGGCACATTAGGGGCTCTCCAAACGTGACATGGCATCCTATCTCAATTCCAGCCAATTTTGCATTGCTCCTTCCCTTCCGAGCTCTGCCATATGCCCAAACAGTTGTTAACCCCACCATATGGGGTATCTACATACTCAGGACAAATTGTACAATAACTTTTGGGGTCCAATTTCTCCTGTTACCCTTGTGAAAATAAAACAAATTGGATCTGAAGTAAATTTTTTGTGAAAAAAAAATTAAAATGTTTATTTTTTTTTAAGCATTCCAAAAATTAATGTGAAGCACCTGAAGGGTTAATAAACTTCTTAAATGTGGTTTTGAGCACCTTGAGTGGTGCAGTTTATAGAATGATGTAACTTTTGGGTATTTTCTGTCATATAGACTCCTCACAGTGGCTTCAAATGTGATGTGGTCCCTAAAAAAAATGGTGTTGTAAAAATGAGAAATTGCTGGTCAACTTTTAACCCTTATAACTTCCTAACAAAAAAAAATGTTGCAAAATTGTGCTGATGTAAAGTAGACATATGGTAAATGTTACTTTTTTGTGACATATCTCTGAGGATTTAAGAGCATGAAAATTTAAAGTTGGAAAATTGCCGAATTTTCAAAATTTTCGCCAAATGTCCATTTTTTTCACAAATAAACACAAGTAATATCGAGGAACTTTTACCACTAACATGAAATACAATATGTCAGAGTCACTGGGATATATGCAAGTGTTCCAGAGTTATCACCTCATAAATGGACAGTGGTCACAATTGTAAAAATTGGCCTGGTCATTAACATGCAAACCACCCTCAGGGTTAAGGGGTTAATGCTCCTAGCATATTTACATTCAGGTACCTGATAGATGACTTTGTCTCTGGGGTCATTTTATTTCTTTTCTTAATCTTGTCCAGCTCTTCTCTGCAGACTTCCATCTTCTCCAGTGTTCTGCAACACATCCATACATGATGCCCTTAAAGATAGCAGTGTCATTATAATGCTCATGAATGCAATGATCTGCCCTATACTGAGCCCATAGATAAATAACTGCCTCTCACTATATTCCCTGCATAAGATATGACCCCACACTGTCCCTCTTATGGTACATTTTCTCTACACTGATCCCTCCTTTCCATACTGTGCCCTCTCTTCACACTGTCCTCTAACATTCCGCCCCCTATACTACCCAGTCTCTATACAGTGCCCCTTCATTGCACTCCTCCTACTTGGCATACAGTCTCCTCCTGGCGGTGCCCTTACACTGTTCACCACAATACTCAGTCTCTATTCTGTGCCCACTTACGCTTTCCTCCCCCCATATAGTCTCATTACGTTTCCCTTTCCCTCCTCATATATGCCCCCCGCTAACCAAACTGTCTCCTCACATATTTACTCCTTCACTCTCCACATTTCCTCTCCACACATCCCCCCTACTCCTCATACTCATCACCCTCGCTCCCCATAGTTGCACCTCAAACATCCCATCACCTTAGCTTCCCATGCTGTGTCCGCACACATTTTTTGCCCTTGCTGCTCATACTGTACTGTATCCACACCCTTTTCCCCACTCAACCCCAGAGAATAAATCCATCCTGTCCCACACAGAATAAATCCCTCCCCTTCCACACAGAAAAAAGGCACCCCACCCCATACAGAATAAATGTACCCTGCCCCACACGCATAATAAATCCCCCCGCACACTGAATAAATCACCCACACACACACTGAATAAATCACGCACACACTCACAGAATAAATTCCCCTCAGCCAGAGGAGCACTTAACACCTCTCTATTCTGCATGCCGGGTAGTGTTGTCACCAGCGTGATCACATGACCTGATCACGCTGCTGGCATCTCTGTGACCTGGTGGTCAGAGCTTCAATTGTACTCGCGTCTGCAAGGCACGAGTACAATTGATCCCTGAGAGTCGGCAAGCTGCAGCTTCTCTGTGCGGGCTGTCAGCTTGACAGCCGGCTCAGAGAACTGCCGACTCCCAGGCTGGGGGACATCAGAATGCAGCTGCCGGTGGAGACACTTCTGACAGCTGCATTAGGTGACCCGACTGTGCCCCCTGCCAGCTGCACCCGGGCACATGCCCCACCTGCCCCCTAGATATGCCTCTGCATACCCACCTGAAGAGTCATGTGATCATAAATTCTTACCATACAATAAGCACCATATAAAGACAACCCAAACAATGGAAGAACTGTGTTTATTCACTGCATGTTTATATTGTAATGAAAGTAGAGAGATTATTTGCTCCTGTCAGAATTGTGAAGTGGCATTCAATATTACACTGCAATCGTTAAAAAAAGCTGATCTGTTATTCTAAACTTTGTTCTCCTTTTTTCCTTTTGTAAATGCGCAGAAGGCGAGGGGAGGAGTAGCATCAGACATGTCAGTAGTACACTCACAAATTTATTGCAAATTTATGGCTGCTTATTTAATAATTTGTCTTTAGTGATGAGCGAGCATGCTCGGTAGTGCTTGGTGCTCACGCGAGCATCTCACTGTTCAAGATTTTCGGCGAGTGCTCAGTGGGAGTTCAGGTCCCCGCCCTACATGTTTGGTGCTCTTCCCAGAGCCAATCAACATGCAGGGATTGTCACCACACACTGTAATGTCGCAGCCATGTTGGTTGTGGCATTCCAGGGATTGGCTGGCCACACAGCGTCATAAGGTCTATACCAGACCTGGTGCCGCCCCGCTCGTCACAGTCAGCTTTGGACTTGGGAAGTGTAGGGAGAGTTGCTACAGAGATAGGGATAGATTTGGTGTTGTTTAAGTCAGTGTGGGTATGCCATCCTTACTACACAAATCTATCTAAACCAACAGTCCTTTTGAGGACTAATCAAAGTTCATAGGGCCATAGATATAAGTGCTAGGTAGGCAGGCAGTGTATGTGCCAGACTTCATTGCATTTAACAAGAGGGTCCATTCCAGTACTGTCTGCTGCTGCTACTGCCTAATTCAGATATTTACCGTATATACATAGCCCCAGGTATCAGTGGCCAGGAATAAGTTTTTTGCATCTTAATGCTGATTTTATTCAAAAGCAATCCAGAGCACACCGTTTTTTTGCTCAATTTGCTTATTTGCACTGCAGCACACAGCCAGCCCAGATCCTTTCTATATTACAGCATGAAAATCCAGCTGCTTTAACCCCTTCCCGACCTGTGACGCCACGTAGGAGGCATAACCTGTGACGCCTATGTGGTGTCATGGAGGGATTGCGTCCCTGCAGATCTGGTGAAAGGGTTAACTCCAATTTCATCCGATCTGCAGGGACAGGGGGAGTGGTACTTCAGCCCAGGGGGGGGGGGTGGCTTTGCCCCACGTGGCTACAATCGCTCTGATTGGCTGTTGAAAGTGAAACAGCCAGTCAGAGCAATTTCTAATATTTCGCCTATAAAACTTGGTAAAATATTACAATCAAGCCATGGCCGATGCTGTAATATGATCGGACATGGCTGGAGACCGCGATCTGCCCCCTCCACTGACTGACAGTGGCAATCATCCACTGCTGTCAGTCTTTCTTCCTCTCCGTTCTGTTCTCTGATGCCCTCCTCTCCCCTCCGCCTGCCCCCGGCCTCCCCTCTGCCCCCCACTGTCCGATCCCACCCCCCCATACTTACCAAGTCCCGGTGTCCCTCCCGGTGGCCGACCATCTTCAGCGATGGGCGCTGCAATCCTCCAAAATGGCGGGCACATGCGCAGTGCAGCCGCCGAATCTGCTGGCTGGCAGAATTATTCCAGGTACACTTTGATCACTGTGATAGGTTCTATCACAGTGATCAAAATAAAAAAGTAAATAAAGCCCCCCTTATCACCCCCATAGGTAGGGAAAATAATGAAATAAATAAAATATATTTATTTTTATTTTTCCAGTAGGGTTAGGGTTAGAACTAGGGTTAGGGCTAGGGTTTGGGCTAGGGTTAGGGTTAGGGCTAGGGTTAGGCTTAGGGTTAGAGTTAGGGCTAGGGATAGGGTTAGGGTTAGAATTAGGGATAGGGTTGCTATTAGGGTTAGTGTTGCAATTAGGGTTAGGGTTAGAATTAGGCTATGGGCACAAGATGCGGATTTGGCTGCGGATCCGCAGTGGATTGACCGCTGCGAATTTGTGGCAGTTTTCCATCACGTTTACAGTACCATGTAAACCTATGGAAAACCAAATCCGCTGTGCCCATGGTGCAGAAAATACAGTGCAGAAATTCTGCGTTATATTTTCCGCAGCATGTCAATTCTTTGTGTGGAATCCGCAGCGTTTTACACCTGTTTCTCAATAGGAATCCGCAGGTGAAATCCGCACAAATAACACTGGAAATCCGCAATTAAAATTCAGTGCATTGGGATTAGGGTTGGTTGTGTGTTGGGGTTAGAGTTGTGGTTAGGGTTGGGATTAGGGTTAGGGGTGTGTTGGGGTTAGGGTTGTGGTTAGGGGAGTGTTGGGGTTAGGGTTGGGATTACAGTTATTGTTAGAGTTGGGATTAGGGGTGCATTGGGATTAGTGTTGGAGTTAGAATTGAGGGGTTTCCACTGTTTAGGCACATCAGGGGGTCTCCAATCACGACATGGCGGCACCATTGATTTCAGCCAATCTTGCATTCAAAAAGTCAAATGGTGCTCCCTCCCTTCCAAGCCCCCACACGCGCCCGAACAGTGGTTTACCCAAACGTATGGGGAATAAGCATACTTAGGAAAAATTGTACAATAATTTTGGGGGTCTAATTTCTCCTGTTACCCTTGGAAAAATAAAAAAACGGGGGCTAAAAAATTATTTTTGTGGGGAAAAAATGATTTTTTATTTTCACTGCTCTGCGTTATAAACTTCTGTGAAGCACTTGGGGGTTCAAAGTACTACCCATACATCTAGATAAGTTACTTGGGGGGTCTAGTTTCCAAAATGGGGTCACTTGTGGTGGGTTTCTACTGTTTAGGTACATCAGGGGCTGTGCAAACGCAATGTGACACCCGCAGACCATTCCATGAAAGTTTGCATTTCAAAATGTCAATACTTCCTTTCTGAGCCCCAACGTGTGCCCAAACAGTGGTTTACCCCCTCATATTGGGCATCAGCGTACTCAGGACAAACTGGACAAGAACTATTGGGGTTCAGTTTCTCCTGTTAACCTTGTGAAAATAAGAAATTGTGAGCTAAAAAAATCATTTTTGAGGAAAAAATTTTTTTATTTTCACGGCTCTGTGTTATAAACTTCTGTGAAGCACTTGGGGGTTCAAAGTGCTCAACACACATCTAGATAAGATCCTTGGGGTCTAGTTTCCAAAATGGGGTCACTTGTGGGGGTTTCTACTGTTTAAGCACATCAGGGGCTCTGCAAACCTAACATGACACCCGCAGACCATTCCATCAAAGTCTGCATTTCAAAAACGTCACTACTTCCCTTCTGAGCTCTGCCATGCACCCAATCAGTGGTTTACCCTCTCATATGGGGTATCAGCATACACAGGACAAACTGGACAGTAACATTTGGGGTCCAATTTCTCCTGTTACCCTTGTAAAAATAAAAAATTGTGGGGTAAAAATTTTTGAGGAAAGAAAAATGATTTTTCATTTTCACGGCTCGGCGTCATAAACTTCTGTGAAGCACTTGGGGGTTCAAAGTGCTCACCACACATCTAGATAAGTTCCTTGGGGGCTCTAGTCTCCAAAATGAGGTCGCTTGTTGGGGGTTTCTACAGTTTAGGCACATCAGGGGCTCTGCAAAAATAACATGACGCCCGCAGACCACTCCATCAAAGTCTGCATTCCAAAACATCACTACTTCCCTTCTGAGCTCTGCCATGTACACAAATAGTGGTTTACCCCCACATATTGGGTATCAGCGTACTCAGGACAAACTGGACAACAAACTTTGGTGTCCAATTTCTCCTGTTACCCTTGTGAAAATAAAAAATTGCGGGCTAAAATATAATTTTTGAGAAAAGAAAAATGATTTTTTATTTTCATGGCTCTGCATTATAAACTTTTGTGAAGCACTTGGGGGTTCAAAGAGCTCATCACACATCTAGATGAGTTCCTTGGGGGTCTAGTTTCCAAAATGGTGTCACTTGTGGGGGAGTTCAAATGTTTAGGCACGCAGGGGCTCTCCAAACGCGACATGGTGATTGCTAACGATTGGAGCTAATTTTTCATTCAAAAAGTCAAATGGCGCTCCTTCCCTTCTGGGCCTTGCTGTGTGCCCAAACAGTGGTTTACCTCACATGTGAGGTATCAGTGTACTCAGGAGAAATTGCCCAACACATTTTAAGATCCATTTTATCCTGTAGCCCATGAGAAAATGAAGAAATTGAGGCTAAAATATTTTTTTGTGAAAAAAAAGTACTTTTTCAATTTTACGGATCAATTTGTGAAGCATCTGGGGATTGAAATTGCTCACTATGCATCTAAATAAGTTCCTTGGGGGGTCTAGTTTCCAAAATGGGGTCACTTGTTGGGGAGCTCCAATGTTTAGGCACACAGGGGCTCTCCAAACACGACATGGTGTCCGCTAACGATTGGAGCTAATTTTTCATTAAAAAAGTAAAATGGCTCTCGTTCCATTCTGAGCTTTGCCGTGTGCCCAAACCATGATTTACCCCCACATATGAGGTATTGGTGTACTCAGGAGAAATTGCCCAACAAATTTTAGGATACATTTTATCCTGTTAGCCCTGTGAAAATGAAAAAATTGAGGCAAAAACAATTTTTTTGTGAAACAAAAGTACTTATTCATTTTTATGGTTCAATTTGTGAAGGACCTGGGGTTGAAAGTTCTCACGATGCATCTAGACAAGTTCCTTGGGGGGGTCTAGTTTCCAAAATAAGGGTCACTTGTGGGGGAGCTCCAATCTTTAGGCACACAGGGGCTCTCCAAACGCGACATGGTGTTCACTAAAGATTGGAGCCAATTTTTCATTCAAAATGTGAAATGGCGCTCCTTCCTTTCCGAGCCCTCTCGTGCGCCCAAACAGTGATTCCCCCCACATATGGGGTATTGGCGTCCGGGGCCTCCCATCTTAAGAAGATGGGAGGCCCCTGACCCGGACCGTGACGCCCATCGAACCAGACCGCAGCGGGACCGCGCCTGGGTGAGTATAATCTAACCTCTTTTTCTCATCTTTCAGGTTAATCGGGGGCTTATCTACCGCATTACAGAATGCTGTAGATAAGCCCCTAATGCTGGTGGGCTTAGCTCATCTTTGATTTTGGGGGTGACAGGTTCCCTTTAAGTTAATCATGCCCAGTACTTTGGCTTTGAGCTAACGAAAAAAGATGTACAGGGGTATAAGTGACCATATAATGTTTTTAACAAGAGATCAAAAACTACCTGTACTGCAGAATGATATAAAGTATAGATAGTGAAAAGAACAGTGGCAAATTCACCTATAATGCTAAGGGTCCAGAGGTGGGGTCCAGCGTATAAGTGTGAGATTAATCCGTGCTCCCCTCCACCCCAGCGCACGTTTCGTGAATTCCTTCTCCCTGACTGCCGATAACCCCAAAAAGGCCATTTGCACCACCTGCCAGGCCAGCATCAGCAGGGGTAGCAAAACTACCAGCCTGACCACCACCAGCATGATCAAGCACATGGCAGCAAAGCACCCAACTTTGTAGGCCGAACCCCAGGGTCCAGGAACAGTGTCTGCCGGTGACATCACTGCTTCTTTAACTGTTATGGGTGCAAGCCTTCCCTGCACCTGTCATTGCACCCACTCAACTAACACCATCAGTAAGCACGTCCACATCCTTGTCCCAGGGCAGCGTTCAGTTGTCCATACCAAAGTCCTTGGAACGCAAGCTCAAATACGCAGCCAACGCCCCACAGGGCAGGCTACTAAATGTACTCATTTCTTGACTACTTGCGCTCAAAATGTTGCCTTATAGGAGACAGAAGCTTTCAGCAATCTAATAGCGGCGGCCAATCCTTAGTACTCGATCCCCAGTTGCCACTATTTCTCCAGGTGTGTCGTCCCCGCATTACACAAGCACATGTCCCACAACATTAGCCGGGCCCTCAATAATGCAGTTACTGGGAAAATCCAATTAACCACAGACACATAGACAAGTGCTTGTGGGCAGGGGCAGTACATCTCCCTGATGGCACACTGGGTTGACATAGTAGAGGCCGGGACCCAGTCAGACCTTGGGATGGAACACGTCCTCCTGACACCGAGGATTGTGGGCCCTACGTCAGTCAGGGTTGCCCCCACAGTCTACAGCTCCTGCACCTCCTTCTCCTCCTCTTCAGCCTCCATCTCCAAAATGACCACATCAGTCAGAAGCTGGAAGCACTGCAGCACCGCCTCAGCCAAGCGGCAACAGGCTGTGCTGAAGCTAATATGCTTAGGTGACAAACCGCACAATGCTGAAGAGTTGTGGACAGCTCTGAAAGAGCAGGCAGATCTGCGGCTGACAACGCTGAACCTACAGCCAAGCATGGTTGTGTGTGACAATGACAAGAACCTAGTGGCAGCTCATAGGCGAGGTGAGTTCACACACGTACCGTGCCTGGCCCATGTGCTTAACTTCACCCACCTACCCAGAGCTGCCGGATGTGCGTGTCAAAGTATGCCACCTGTGTGCCCATTTTAGAAAGTCGGCTGCAGCTTTTGCTGCCCTTGCCATGCTTCAACAGTGTTTTCAGCTTCCCACTCACTGACTGTTGTGTGATGTCCCCATGCATTGGAACTCTGTTGTGAATTCTGTGGCTGAATTCACTCCTGTGGTCACAAGTGGTACTGCAGCTTCTGAGCTTCCTCCCTCAGGTGTTCTGGTGAGCTCGTTAACTGCTTCATTACTTAACTCCGCCTGATGCTGCTATCCTTGCTCCTTGTCAATGTTTCAGTGTTGGATCTGAGCTTCTCCTGATTGTTCCTGTGACCTGCTGCTCTGTATAGCTAAGTGCTTTTTGCTTTTTTGTTGCTTTTTTTCTGTCCAGCTCGTCTTTTGTTTTGCTGGAAGCTCTGAGACGCAAAGGGTGAACTAACGGCACGGCGGTTTTTTTTTGCCCCCCTTGCGTGGTTTTGCTTTAGGGTTTTTTGTAGACTGCAAAGTTCGCTTTACTGTCCTCGCTCTGTCCTAGAATATCGGGCCCCACTTTGCTGAATCTATTTCATCCCTACGTTTTGTCTTTTCATCTTACTCACAGTCATTATATGTGGGGGGCTGCCTTTTCCTTTGGGGAATTTCTCTGGGGCAAGTCAGGCCTATTTTTCTATCTTCAGGCTAGCTAGTTTCTTAGGCTGTGCCGAGTTGCCTAGGTAGTTGTTAGGCGCAATCCACAGCCGCTTTTAGTTGTGTTTAGGATAGGATCAGGTGTGCAGTCTACAGAGTTTCCACGTCTCAGAGCTCGTTCTTGTATTTTTGGGTATTTGTCAGATCACTGTGTGCGCTCTGATCGCTAAGCACACTGTGTTTCTGGATTGCCTTCATAACACCTGTCATTAGCAAACATAACAGTACAAGGAGCCAAACTAATGATTCTCAATAGAGGGAAAGAAAAAGTTCTGACATCATTTTTTTTTTTTCTGCTCTGTGTTCACTTTTTTTTTCCCCTAGACATTTGGGTGATTCTGGACACAGGTGTGGACATGGATATTCAGGGTCTGTGCTCTTCAATGGATAATCTCGTTATAAATGCACAAAAAATTCAAGATACTATTGATCAGAAATCTATGTTAGAACCAAGAATTCCTATTCCTGATTTGTTTTTTGGAGATAGAACTAAGTTTCTAAGTTTTAAAAATAATTGTAAGCTATTTCTGGCCTTGAAACCTCATTCTTCTGGTAATCCTATTCAACAGGTTTTGATTATTATTTCTTTTTTGCGCGGCGACCCTCAAGACTGGGCATTTTCTCTTGCGCCAGGAGACCCTGCATTGAGTAGTGTCGATGCGTTTTTCCTGGCGCTCGGATTGCTGTACGATGAGCCTAATTCAGTGGATCAGGCTGAGAAAAATTTGCTGGCTTTGTGCCAGGGTCAGGATGATATAGAAGTATATTGTCAGAAATTTAGGAAATGGTCAGTACTCACTCAGTGGAATGAATCTGCGCTGGCAGCTTTGTTCAGAAAGGGTCTCTCTGAGGCTCTTAAGGATGTCATGGTGGGATTTCCTATGCCTGCTGGTTTGAATGAGTCTTTGTCTTTGGCCATTCAGATCGGTCGACGCTTGCGCGAGCGTAAATCTGTTCACCATTTGGCGGTACTGCCTGAGGTTAAACCTGAGCCTATGCAGTGCGATAGGACTATGACTAGAGTTGAACGGCAGGAATACAGACGTCTGAATGGTCTGTGTTTCTACTGTGGTGATTCCACTCATGCTATTTCTGATTGTCCTAAGCGCACTAAGCGGTCCGCTAGGTCTGCCGTCATTGGTACTGTACAGTCCAAATTCCTTCTGTCCATTACCTTGATATGCTCTTTGTCGTCGTTTTCTGTCATGGCGTTTGTGGATTCGGGCGCTGCCCTGAATCTGATGGATTTGGATTATGCTAAACGTTGTGGGTTTTTCTTGGAGCCTTTGCGGTGTCCTATTCCATTGAGAGGAATTGATGCTACACCTTTGGCCAAGAATAAACCTCAATACTGGGCCCAGCTGACCATGTGCATGGCTCCTGCACATCAGGAAGTTATTCGCTTTCTGGTGTTGCATAATCTGCATGATGTGGTCGTGTTGGGGTTGCCATGGCTACAAACCCATAATCCAGTATTGGATTGGAATTCCATGTCGGTATCCAGCTGGGGTTGTCAGGGGGTACATGGTGATGTTCCATTTTTGTCGATTTCGTCATCCACCCCTTCTGAGGTCCCAGAGTTCTTGTCTGATTATCAGGATGTATTTGAAGAGCCCAAGTCCGATGCTCTACCTCCGCATAGGGATTGTGATTGTGCTATCAATTTGATTCCTGGTAGTAAATTCCCTAAAGGTCGATTATTTAATTTATCCGTGCCCGAACACGCCGCTATGCGCAGTTATGTGAAGGAATCCCTGGAGAAGGGACATATTCGCCCATCGTCATCACCACTGGGAGCAGGGTTCTTCTTTGTAGCCAAGAAGGATGGTTCGCTGAGACCGTGTATTGATTACCGCCTTCTTAATAAGATCACTGTTAAATTTCAGTATCCCTTGCCATTGTTATCTGACTTGTTTGCTCGGATTAAGGGGGCTAGTTGGTTCACTAAGATAGATCTTCGTGGTGCGTATAATCTGGTGAGAATCAGGCAAGGAGATGAATGGAAAACTGCATTCAATACGCCCGAGGGTCATTTTGAGTATCTAGTGATGCCGTTCGGACTTGCCAATGCTCCATCTGTGTTTCAGTCTTTTATGCATGACATCTTCCGTGAGTATCTGGATAAATTCCTGATTGTTTACTTGGATGACATTTTGATCTTCTCAGATGATTGGGAGTCTCATGTGAAGCAGGTCAGAATGGTTTTTCAGGTCCTGCGTGCTAACTCTTTGTTTGTGAAGGGATCAAAGTGTCTCTTCGGTGTGCAGAAAGTTTCATTTTTGGGGTTCATCTTTACCCCTTCTACTATCGAGATGGATCCAGTTAAGGTCCAAGCCATCCAGGATTGGATTCAGCCGACATCTCTGAAAAGTCTGCAAAAGTTCCTGGGCTTTGCTAATTTTTATCGTCGCTTCATCTGTAATTTTTCTAGCATTGCCAAACCATTGACCGATTTGACCAAGAAGGGTGCTGATTTGGTTAATTGGTCTTCTGCTGCTGTGGAAGCTTTTCAGGAGTTGAAGCGTCGTTTTTGTTCTGCCCCTGTGTTGTGTCAGCCAGATGTTTCTCTTCCGTTCCAGGTCGAGGTTGATGCTTCTGAGATTGGAACATGGGCGGTTTTGTCACAGAGAGGTTCTGATTGCTCAGTGATGAAACCATGTGCTTTCTTTTCCAGGAAGTTTTCGCCCGCTGAGCGTAATTATGATGTGGGCAATCGAGAGTTGCTGGCCATGAAGTGGGCATTCGAGGAGTGGCGTCATTGGCTTGAAGGAGCTAAGCATCGCGTGGTGGTATTGACTGATCATAAGAACTTGACTTATCTCGAGTCTGCCAAGCGCTTGAATCCTAGACAGGCCCGTTGGTCGTTATTTTTTGCCCGCTTCGACTTTGTGATTTCGTACCTTCCGGGCTCTAAAAATGTGAAGGCGGATGCTCTGTCTAGGAGTTTTGTGCCCGACTCTCCGGGTTTATCTGAGCCAGCGGGTATCCTCAAGGAAGGAGTCATTGTGTCTGCCATCTCCCCTGATTTGCGGCGGGTGCTGCAAAAATTTCAGGCGAATAAACCTGATCGTTGTCCAGCAGAGAAACTGTTCGTCCCTGATAGGTGGACTAATAAACTTATCTCTGAACTTCATTGTTCGGTGTTGGCTGGTCATCCTGGAATCTTTGGTACCAGAGAGTTAGTGGCTAGATCCTTCTGGTGGCCATCTCTGTCACGGGATGTACGTACTTTTGTGCAGTCCTGTGGGATTTGTGCTAGGGCTAAGCCCTGCTGTTCTCGTGCCAGTGGGTTGCTTTTGCCCTTGCCGGTCCCAAAGAGGCCTTGGACACATATTTCGATGGATTTCATTTCTGACCTTCCCGTTTCTCAAAAGATGTCAGTCATTTGGGTGGTCTGTGATCGCTTTTCTAAAATGGTCCATCTGGTGCCCTTGGCTAAATTGCCTTCCTCCTCTGATTTGGTACCTTTGTTCTTTCAGCATGTGGTTCGGTTGCATGGCATTCCTGAGAATATTGTTTCTGACAGAGGTTCCCAGTTTGTTTCAAGGTTTTGGCGAGCCTTTTGTGGTAGGATGGGCATTGACCTATCCTTTTCCTCGGCTTTCCATCCTCAGACTAATGGCCAGACCGAACGAACCAATCAGACCTTGGAAACATATCTGAGATGTTTTGTTTCTGCAGACCAGGATGATTGGGTGTCCTTTTTGCCGTTGGCTGAGTTCGCCCTTAATAATCGGGCCAGCTCGGCTACCTTGGTTTCTCCATTTTTTTGCAATTCTGGGTTCCATCCTCGTTTCTCTTCAGGACAGGTTGAGTCTTCGGACTGTCCTGGTGTGGATTCTGTGGTGGATAGGTTGCAGCAGATCTGGACTCAGGTAGTGGACAATTTGATCTTGTCCCAGGAGAAAGCTCAACTTTTCGCTAATCGCAGACGCCGTGTGGGTCCCCGACTTCGTGTTGGGGATCTGGTTTGGTTATCTTCTCGTCATATTCCTATGAAGGTTTCCTCTCCTAAATTTAAACCTCGTTTTATTGGTCCGTATAGGATTTCTGAGGTTCTCAATCCTGTGTCTTTTCGTTTGACCCTCCCAGACTCCTTTTCCATACATAATGTATTCCATAGGTCGTTGTTGCGGAGATACGTGGCACCTATGGTTCCATCTGTTGAGCCTCCTGCCCCGGTTTTGGTGGAGGGGGAATTGGAGTATATTGTGGAGAAGATTTTGGATTCTCGTGTTTCTAGACGGAAACTCCAGTATCTGGTTAAATGGAAGGGTTATGCTCAGGAAGATAATTCCTGGGTTTTTGCCTCTGATGTTCATGCTTCCGATCTTGTTCGTGCCTTTCATGCGGCTCATCCTGGTCGGCCTGGGGGCTCTGGTGAGGGTTCGGTGACCCCTCCTCAAGGGGGGGGTACTGTTGTGAATTCTGTGGCTGAATTCACTCCTGTGGTCACAAGTGGTACTGCAGCTTCTGAGCTTCCTCCCTCAGGTGTTCTGGTGAGCTCGTTAACTGCTTCATTTCTTAACTCCGCCTGATGCTGCTATCCTTGCTCCTTGTCAATGTTTCAGTGTTGGATCTGAGCTTCTCCTGATTGTTCCTGTGACCTGCTGCTCTGTATAGCTAAGTGCTTTTTGCTTTTTTGTTGCTTTTTTTCTGTCCAGCTTGTCTTTTGTTTTGCTGGAAGCTCTGAGACGCAAAGGGTGTACCGCCGTGCCGTTAGTTCGGCACGGTGGTTTTTTTTACCCCCCTTGCGTGGTTTTGCTTTAGGGTTTTTTGTAGACTGCAAAGTTCGCTTTACTGTCCTCGCTCTGTCCTAGAATATCGGGCCCCACTTTGCTGAATCTATTTCATCCCTACGTTTTGTCTTTTCATCTTACTCACAGTCATTATATGTGGTGGGCTGCCTTTTCCTTTGGGGAATTTCTCTGGGGCAAGTCAGGCCTATTTTTCTATCTTCAGGCTAGCTAGTTTCTTAGGCTGTGCCGAGTTGCCTAGGTAGTTGTTAGGCGCAATCCACAGACGCTTTTAGTTGTGTTTAGGATAGGATCAGGTGTGCAGTCTACAGAGTTTCCACGTCTCAGAGCTCGTTCTTGTATTTTTGGGTATTTGTCAGATCACTGTGTGCGCTCTGATCGCTAAGCACACTGTGTTTCTGGATTGCCTTCATAACACCTGTCATTAGCAAACATAACAGAACTCTACACTGCAGATGTGGGAAAGGATTTGTGAGCAGCAGAGGGCAGTTGTTGACTACCAGCATCAACAAGGCCATCGGTATTCAGTTCAGACTCCATACATAAGTCCTCAGGAGTAGACATGGATGTCAGACATATGTACCGTCCTCCAAAACTTTGAGGACTCCACCAAGATGGTGAGCGGCGATAACGCAATAATTAGCACCACCATGCCACTTCTCAGTGTTCTGAAATGCTCTCTGCTGACAACCAAAGAGGATGCATTGCAGAAGGAGCACAATGAGATGGAGCAAGGAACCATACAGGCTGATTACACACAGCCCAGCATCATCTCATCCCAATGTCGATTGGGGGACAATGAGGAAGAGGAGGAGGAAGAACAAGAGCTAGTTTCATGCACTGTAGATGGTACTACAAGCACTACCATACCATCTGTCTTCTGTTCAGAGTGGATGGCCTGAGGACAGGGAGGAGGAGGAGGAGGAGAACATGGTCAGTTTTCCTCTTGGTGGGGACACGGAAGTTTTGCCTGTTAGCAGTCTGGCACACATGGCTGAGTTTATGTTACGCTGCCTTTCCCATGACCCTTGTGTTCTTAAAATTTTGGTAGACAGTCATTACTGGTTGGTGAAACTTCTAGACCCATGCTACAAAGAGAATTTTCTATCTCTTATTCCAGAGGCAGACAGGTCTACTAAAATGGGGCAGTACCAGAGGGCCCTTGTTGCGGAATTATTAAAAAAATTCCCATCTGAAAATGCTGATGGCAGAGGTCACAGTTCATTGGCCAACTAACGAGTTCGGGCAAGAGATACACAACTCTAATTTAGCAGAGGCAGGGGAACACTTGCAAAGTTCTGAGAGAGTTTTCTCAGACCCTCCCATCGTACTGGCCCTTAGGTGCGGGGTATTGTCACAAGGAGTGCAAGGTTTTGAAAGATGCTGAGGGAGTACTTTGCTGACTGTACCAACGTCCTCCGTGATTCCTTTGTGCCTTATAATTATTGGGTGTCCAAGCTGGACACGTGGCATGAACTGGCTCTCTATGCCTTGGAGGTCAGAGCAGGTTTTTAGTGCTGCTGGTGGAATTATAACTGATAAGCGCATCCGCCTGACAACTGAAAATGCTGACAGGCTGACTCTTATAAAAATGAACAATGGCTGGATTGGGCCAGACTTCTCTACACCCCCGAATGATAGCAGAGTAACATAAACTGAAATCCAGCGTCTTTTTTGGGGTAGTTTTTTTCCCATACACCTCTTCACACACACACACACGGGTATACGCTTCCTGATTTTGGCTCTTTGCTGTTGTCTTCCTCCTTCTCCTCATCTTCATCGTAAACCACCAGATCACCAGGGTGACTGACGTCCATGATGCTACACTCACATAATTTTTCTAAAGGGTGTTTATGAGGCCCGTACAAAAAAAATGGTTATACAGTTTGTTCATGTATACCCCACAGGGGTAAATATTTTTCAAGTATAGGAGATCTGCTCCTTTCTAATGGGATAATTCTTTGAGGCCCTCCTCTATGTCTCGTAAAAGGGGTATTGGGGTGTGCCCAAATTTTGGCAGCCCTTGCAAGCATTCACTGCATAGGCAAACACTATGGGAGACCCACTTCCTATCAATGGTAACATTGTTATCTTTAGGCCCTCCTGTACGTCTCATCAAAGAGGTATTGGGGTGCATCCAAATTTTTGGCAGCCATTACATTCACTGCATTGGCAAACAGTATGGGAGACCCACTTCCTAATAATGTGAACATTTTTTATGAGGCCCTCCTCAACATCTCTTCCAAGGGGTATTGGGGTGCGTCCAAATTTGGGGCAGGTCAAGCATTCGCTGCATAGGCAAACAGTATGGGAGACTCATCCCCTTTTGGGCCTCTGCTGTTATGAAAGGTAATTCAGTACCACAATGGACATAGAGGTCAGCGCACATACAGTGACCTGGCAATAACCCAAAAAACAAGAACGAGCTCTGAGACGTGGGAACTCTGTTGCCCGCAATCCCTAATCCTCTCCAACCACACTAAAGGCAGCCGTGGATTGAGCCTAACGCTGCCTATGCAACTCGGCACGGCCTGAGAAACTAGCTAGCCTGAAGATAGAAAATAAACCTACCTTGCCTCAGAGAAATACCCCAAAGGAAAAGGCAGCCCCCACATATAATGACTGTGAGTTAAGATGAAAAGACAAACGTAGAGATGAAATAGATTTAGCAAAGTGAGGGCCAACTTTCTGAACAGAGCGAGGATAGGAAAGGTAACTTTGCGGTCAACACAAAACCCTACAAAAACCACGCAAAGGGGGCAAAAAGACCCTCCGAACCGAACTAACGGCACGGAGGTACACCCTCTGCGTCCCAGAGCTTCCAGCAAGCAGTAAAAAACAAATTGACAAGCTGGACAGAAAAAAACAGCAAACAAATAGCAAGAGGAAATTAGCTATGCAGAGCAGCAGGCCACAGGAACGATCCAGGAGGAAACAGGTCCTATACTAGAACATTGACTGGAGGCCAGGATCAAAGCACTAGGTGGAGTTAAATAGAGAAGCACCTAACGACTTCACCACATCACATGAGGAAGGAAACTCAGAAGCCGCAGTACCACTTTCCTCCACCAACGGAAGCTCACAGAGAGAACCAGCCAAAGTACCACTTGTGACCACAGGAGGGAGCTCTGCCACAGAATTCACAACAGTACCCCCCCCCTTGAGGAGGGGTCACCGAACCCTCACCAGAGCTCCCAGGACGACCAGGATGAGCCATATGAAAGGCACGAACAAGATCGGGAGCATGGACATCAGAGGCAAAGACCCAGGAATTTTCTTCCTGAGCATGACCCTTCCACTTAACCAGATACTGGAGTTTCCGCCTTGAAACACGAGAATCCAAAATCTTCTCCACAATATACTCCAACTCCCCCTCCACCAAAACCGGGGCAGGAGGATCAACAGATGGAACCATAGGTGCCACGTATCTCCGCAACAATGACCTATGGAATACGTTATGTATGGAAAATGAATCTGGAAGGGTCAGACGAAAAGACACAGGATTAAGAACCTCAGAAATCCTATACGGACCAATAAAACGAGGTTTAAACTTAGGAGAGGAAACCTTCATAGGAATATGACAAGAAGATAACCAAACCAAGTCCCCAACCCGAAGTCGGGGAACCACACCGCGTCTGGTATTAGCGAAACGTTGAGCCTTCTCCTGGGACAAAGTCAAATTGTCCACTACATGAGTCCAAATCTGCTGCAACCTGTCCACCACAGTATCCACACCAGGACAGTCCGAAGACTCAACCTGCCCTGAAGAGAAACGAGGATGGAACCCAGAGTTGCAGAAAAACGGAGAAACCATGGTAGCCGAGCTGGCCCGATTATTAAGGGCGAACTCAGCCAAAGGCAAAAAGGACACCCAGTCATCCTGATCAGCAGAAACAAAGCATCTCAGATATGTTTCCAAGGTCTGATTGGTTCGTTCGGTCTGGCCATTAGTCTGAGGATGGAAAGCCTAGGAAAAAGACAAGTCAATGCCCATCCTACCACAAAAGGCTCGCCAAAACCTCGAAACAAACTGGGAACCTCTGTCAGAAACGATATTCTCTGGAATGCCATGTAAACGAACCACATGCTGGAAAAACAATGGCACCAAATCAGAGGAGGAAGGCAATTTAGACAAGGGCACCAAATGGACCATCTTAGAGAAGCGATCACAGACCACCCAAATGACTGACATCTTTTGAGAGACGGGAAGATCTGAAATAAAATCCATAGAGATATGTGTCCAAGGCCTCTTCGGGACCGGCAAGGGCAAAAGCAACCCACTGGCACGAGAACAGCAGGGCTTAGCCCGAGCACAAATCCCACAGGACTGCACAAAAGTACGCACATCCCGCGACAGAGATGGCCACCAAAGGATCTAGCCACTAACTCTCTGGTACCAAAGATTCCAGGATGACCAGCCAACACCGAACAATGAACCTCAGAGATAATTTTATTCGTCCACCTATCAGGGACAAACAGTTTCTCCGCTGCGCAACGATCAGGTTTATTAGCCTGAAATTTTTGCAGCACCCGCCGCAAATCAGGGGAGATGGCAGACACAATTACTCCCTCTTTGAGGATACCCGCCGGCTCAGATACACCCGGAGAGTCGGGCACAAAACTCCTAGACAGAGCATCCGCCTTCACATTTTTAGAGCCCGGAAGGTATGAAATCACAAAGTCAAAACGGGCAAAAAACAACAACCAACGAGCTTGTCTAGGATTCAACCGCTTGGCGGACTCGAGATAAGTCAAGTTCTTATGATCAGTCAAGACCACCACGCGATGCTTAGCTCCTTCAAGCCAATGACGCCACTCCTCGAATGCCCACTTCATGGCCAGCAACTCTCGATTGCCCACATCATAATTACGCTCAGCAGGCGAAAACTTCCTGGAAAAGAAGGCGCATGGTTTCATCACCGAGCAATCAGAACTTCTCTGCGACAAAACAGCCCCTGCTCCAATCTCAGAAGCATCAACCTCGACCTGGAACGGAAGCAAAACATCTGGTTGACACAACACAGGGGCAGAAGAAAAACAACGCTTCAACTCTTGAAAAGCTTCCACCGCAGCAGAAGACCAATTGACCAAATCAGCACCTTTCTTGGTCAAATCGGTCAATGGTTTAGCAATACTAGAAAAATTGCAGATGAAGCGACGATAAAAATTAGCAAAGCCCAGGAACTTTTGCAGACTTTTCAGAGATGTCGGCTGAGTCCAATTATGGATGGCTTGGACATTAACAGGATCCATCTCGATAGTAGAAGGGGAAAAGATGAACCCCAAAAATGAAACCTTCTGAACACCAAAGAGACACTTTGATCCCTTCACAAACAAAGAATTAGCACGCAGGACCTGAAACACCGTTCTGACCTGCTTCACATGAGACTCCCAATCATCCGAGAAGATCAAAATGTCATCTAAGTACACAATCAGGAATTTATCCAGGTACTCTCGGAAGATGTCATGCATAAAGGACTGAAACACTGATGGAGCATTGGCAAGTCCGAATGGCATTACTAGATACTCAAAATGGCCCTCGGGCGTATTAAATACAGTTTTCCACTCATCGCCTTGCTTAATACGCACAAGATTATACGCACCACGAAGATCTATCTTGGTGAACCAACTAGCCCCCTTAATCCGAGCAAACAAATCAGATAACAGCGGCAAGGGGTACTGAAATGTAACCGTGATCTTATTAAGAAGGCGGTAATCTATACAAGGTCTCAGCGAACCATCCTTCTTGGCTACAAAAAAGAACCCCGCTCCCAATGGCGACGATGACGGGCGAATATGCCCCTTCTCCAAAGACTCCTTCACATAACTCCGCATAGCGGCGTGCTCAGGCACAGATAAATTAAGCAGTCGACCTTTTGGGAATTTACTACCAGGAATCAAATCGATAGCACAATCACAATCCCTATGCGGAGGTAGGGTATCGGACTTGGGCTCATCAAATAAATCCCGGTAATCAGACAAGAACTCAGGAACCTCAGAAGGGGTGGATGACGAAATAGTCAGAAATGGGACATAACCATGTACCCCCTGACAACCCCAGCTGGACACAGACATGGATTTCCAATCTAAAACTGGATTATGGACTTGTAGCCATGGCAACCCCAACACGACCACATCATGCAGATTATGCAACACTAGAAAGCGAATAACCTCCTGATGTGCAGGAGCCATGCACATGGTCAGCTGGGTCCAGTACTGAGGCTTATTCTTGGCCAAAGGCGTAGCATCAATTCCTCTCAATGGAATAGGACACTGCAAGGGCTCCAAGAAAAACCCACAACGCCTAGCATACTCCAAGTCCATCAAATTCAGAGCAGCGCCTGAGTCCACAAATGCCATGACAGAATACGATGACAAAGAGCAGATCAAGGTAACAGACAGAAGAAATTTTGACTGTACCGTACCAATGGTGGCAGACCTAGCGAACCGCTTAGTGCGCTTAGGACAATCAGAGATAGCATGAGTGGAATCACCACAGTAGAAACACAGCCCATTCAGACGTCTGTGTTCTTGCCGTTCAACTCTGGTCAAAGTCCTATCGCACTGCATAGGCTCAGGTTTAAGCTCAGGTAATACCGCCAAATGGTGCACAGATTTACGCTCGCGCAAGCGTCGACCGATCTGAATGGCCAAAGACATAGACTCATTCAGACCAGCAGGCATAGGAAATCCCACCATGACATCCTTAAGGGCTTCAGAGAGACCTTTTCTGAAAATAGCTGCGAGCGCACCTTCATTCCACTGAGTGAGTACGGACCACTTTCTAAATTTCTGACAATATACCTCTATTTCATTCTGACTCTGACACAGAGCCAGCAAATTCCTCTCTGCCTGATCCACAGAATTAGGCTCATCGTACAGCAATCCGAGCGCCAGGAAAAATGCATCGATATTACTTAATGCAGGATCCCCTGGCGCAAGGGAAAATGCCCAGTCCTGAGGATCGCCACGCAAAAAAGAAATAACGATCCTAACTTGTTGAACTGGGTCACCAGAGGAGCGAGGTTTCAAAGCCAGAAATAGTTTACAATTATTTTTGAAACTCAGAAATTTAGTTCTATCTCCAAAAAACAAATCAGGAATAGGGATTCTCGGTTCTAACATAGAATTCTGAACCACAAAGTCTTGAATACTTTGTACTCTTGCCGTGAGCTGATCCACACATGAAGACAGACCTTTAATGTCCATTGCTACACCTGTGTCCTGAACCACCCAAATGTCTAGGGGAAAAAAAGGCAAAACACAGTGCAAAGAAAAAAAAATGGTCTCAGAACTTCTTTTTTCCCTCTATTGAGAATCATTAGTACTTTTGGCCTCCAGTACTGTTATGAAAGGTAATTCAGTACCACAATGGACATAGAGGTCAGCGCACATACAGTGACCCGGTAATAACCCAAAAATCAAGAACGAGTTCTGAGACGTGGGAACTCTGTTGACCGCAATCCCTAATCCTCTCCAACCACACTAAAGGCAGCCGTGGATTGCGCCTAACGCTGCCTATGCAACTCGGCACGGCCTGAGAAACTAGCTAGCCTGAAGATAGAAAATAAGCCTACCTTGCCTCAGAGAAATACCCCAAAGGAAAAGGCAGCCCCCACATATAATGACTGTGAGTTAAGATGAAAAGACAAACGTAGAGATGAAATAGATTTAGCAAAGTGAGGCCCAACTTTCTGAACAGAGTGAGGATAGGAAAGGTAACTTTGCGGTCAACACAAAATCCTACAAAAACCACGCAAAGGGGGCAAAAAGACCCTCCGTACCGAACTAACGGCACGGAGGTACACCCTCTGCGTCCCAGAGCTTCCAGCAAGCAGTAAAAAACAAATTGACAAGCTGGACAGAAAAAAACAGCAAACAAATAGCAAGAGGAACTTAGCTATGCAGAGCAGCAGGCCACAGGAACGATCCAGGAGGAAACAGGTCCTATACTAGAACATTGACTGGAGGCCAGGATCAAAGCACTAGGTGGAGTTAAATAGAGAAGCACCTAACGACTTCACCACATCACCTGAGGAAGGAAACTTAGAAGCCGCAGTACCACTTTCCTCCACCAACGGAAGCTCACAGAGAGAACCAGCCGAAGTATCACTTGTGACCACAGGAGGGAGCTCTGCCACAGAATTCACAACACTCTGCCCCCTGTTGGGACCCCAAGTATGGAGTGGGCTGCTTTCCCATGCAACCTTCCATTCCCTGGTATCTCTCGACCAGTCTGACCAGTTTATCGGCATTCCAGAAACCACTCTGTGCAACCAAGTCTGTACGGGTCTCGCAGGGAGTGCACAAACCAATCCATCACCACGTGTTCTACCATCTGAGCAGGCATAGAGTACTCTGGCTGCAGCCACTTCTGGGCCAGGTGTAACAGATCAAACATTTGGGAGCACTGTGGTTTGTCCCGGTGATACCCCAATGGTGAACCCGCTAAGCCCTGAGAGGCATTGTTACCCCCAAGCATGCAAGAATCTCCATTTTTAGCTTGCCATTCTCTTTATCGTTCTGCAAAGCTAAATCATATTATTCTTTCTGGAGTTCCCCCATCAAATATGGTGCCACTACCTGTGTCCACTGCTCTGGCAGGAGTTTCTCCCTCTCGGCGAACCTTTCAAACACCATCAGGAAAACATCAACATTGCAATTCTCCATTGTAGATTCTTCAGCCTCAACAATGCAGTTCTCCACTGCACGTTGTTCAGCTTCAACAATGCAGTTCTCCACTGCAGTTTCTTCAACTTCAACATTGAAATTCTCTACTGCAGGTTCTTCAGCATAAACACTGCAATTCTCCACTGCCATTTCTTCAGCCTCAACACTGCAATTGACTGCAGGTTTTTCAGCCTCAACACTGCAATTCTCCACTGCAGGGTATTCAAACTCAACACCGCAATTGATTGCAGGTTCTTCAGCGTCAATATTGCAATTCTCCACTGCAGGCTATTCAGCCTCAACACTGCAATTCTCCACTGATGGTTTTTCAGCCTCAACACTGCAATTGGCTGCAGGTTCTTCAGCTTCAATATTGCAATTCTCCACTGCATGTTATTCAGCCCCTACAATGCAATTCTCCACTTCCGGTTCATCAGACTCAACACTACAATTCACTGCATTGGCAAATTGTATGGGAGTACCAACTTCCTAATAATAGGAACATTGCTTTCAGGTGGCCCTAATGTACGTATCTTCAAAGGGTTATTGGGGTGTGTCTAAATTTGGGGCAGGTGTTGCATTTAATGCAAAGGCAAACAGGATGGGAGGACCAACTTCCTAATAATGGGAACATTGCTTTCAGGTGGCCCTCCTGCATGTCTCTTCAAAAGGTTATTGGGGTGCGTCCAAATTTTTGGCAGCCCTGCCACTCACTGCATATGCAATAACAGTATAGGAGACCTACTGTTTAATAATTGGAACAACAAAGCATAGCTGGCTGATGGATGAATAGTAAAGGCCTCCTGATAGCCTTATAAAAATAGACTTTGTGACTTTCAGACTCCCTCCTTCATAAATGAAACAGGATATGCCTGATGTTGTTTGACACACACCACATGGGCAGATAAAGTTGTAAAATGTTAAAATGACTATTTATTTTGCCTTATATACAAGTTATTACCCTGGAAAGGATGTTCCTTAACGTATTTAACAGCCCTGACCAAAATCACTAACGACCTACTTACAGCCAAAGCTAACCGACAATACTCTGTACTCCTCCTTCTATACTTTTCCTCTGCTTTCGACACAGATGACCACTGCCTCCTACTACAGATCCTCTCCTCCTTTGGCATCAAAGACCTCACCCTATCCTGGATCTCCTCGTACCTTTCCAACCGCACATTCAGCGTCTCCCACTCCCACACTACCTATTTATTCCACCCTCTCTCTCTGTTGGAGTCTCCCAAGGCTCTGTTCTAGGACCCCTACTCTTCTCAATCTATACACTTGGCCTGGGACAACTCATAAAGTCTCATGGTTTCAAGTACCACCTTTATGCTGATGACACTCAGATCTACCTTTCTGGCCCTGATGTCATCTCGCTGATGTCCAGAATCCTGGAGTGTCTATCAGCTATATCTTCCTTTTTCTCCTCTCGCTTCCTCAAACTCAATGTTGACAAATCTGAACTCATCATCTTCCCTCCATCCCATAGATCTTCCTTACCTGACCTATCTATCGCAATTGACGACATCATGCTTTCCCCTGTACCGGAAGTCCGCTGCCTCGGAGTAACCTTTGACTCTGCCCTGTCCTTCAAACTGCACATCCAAGCTGGGTCCACCTCCTATTGCCTCCAGCTCAAAAATATCTCCAGAATCGGTCCTTTCATCAACCGTCAACTACTAAAATGCTTGTGCATGCCCTCATCATCTCCAGCCTTGACATCCTTTTCTGTGGCCTCCCTTGTAACACTCTTGCACCTCTCCTGTCCATCCTTAACTCTGCTGCCCGACTAATTCATCTCTCTCCTCGCTACTCCTCCGCTTCCCCCCTCTACAAATCTCTTCACTGGCTCCCATTCCCTCAGCATATCCAGTTCAAATTACTAATACTGACCTACAAAGCCATCCATAACCTATCTCCTCCATATATCTCTGAACTAATCTCCCAATATCTTCCCTCACGTAATCTCCGGTCCTCCCAAGACTTCCATCTCTCCTCCACACTTATTCGCTCTTCATCCAACCGCCTCCAAGATTTCTCCAGAATATCCCCCATCCTGTGGAATTCTTTGCCCCAACACCTCCGACTATCAACCACATTCAGATCCTTCAGACGGAACCTGAAAACCCTTCTCTTCAGGAAAGCCTACAGCCTGCACTGAACCCGCTGCCTCCTCATCACTACCGGAGATACTGCCTCACCAACACCGGAGCTCCTGCAACCCTCAACCTATTGTCTCCTTCCCCATAATCCTGTAGAATGTAAGCCCGCAAGGGCAGGGTCCTCGCCCCTCTGTATCAGTCTGTCATTGTTAGTTTGTTTACTGTAAGTGAAATCTGTAACTTGTATGTAACCCATTCTCATGTACAGCACCATGGAATCAATGGTGCTATATAAATAATAATAATAATAATATTTCCCAGGAAAATCCATTTTGGTTTCATTTTTGTATGTTTTATTGTGAGTCTATAAAAGTGGCGTAAGACTCTGATAACATTATTCATAGCAGTGACCTGGAAGTCAGAAATGCTTCCAAGGGTCTTCCCCATGATGTTTTCATGTCATTTAAGCACTGTTCCCATTGATTTCTGCAATTTATAGTCCCTCTAAAGTCCGCCGAGGGGGAGCCGCGGTAAAAATACTTGAGTTTCCCATAGAATTACATTGGGCTCCTTGCTCCGGTTGAGCAACAAGCATTCCAATATGCTTGACCCGAGCAATGAGCACCTGAGCATTTTAGTGCTCGCCCATCACTACCTCCTATGTATCCATGTATGCCTTGAATTTCACACAGAAGGTAACAATGGAGAATTTACAGTTTCAGAGAATGCTTGGGTAAATTTATTAAGAGTCATAGGCTTGTGAAAGGCTCCATAACAGATGTGTGATACCGCATAATGAGTGAATAAAGCACATATTTTCCACCAAAACCATTTGAGCATTGTCAGTTTTGTTTTATCTAGATTGAATAGAACCAGGGCCGGACTGGCCATCGGGCAGTTCTGGCAAATGCCAGAAGGGCCGGTGGCAGTAGTGGGCCGCTCGAGTGTGCTGCTGTCAGCACACTCCCCCCGCTGTCAGCACACTCCCCCCGCTGTCAGCACACTCCCCGCCCCGCATTCAACTATATCATAGACGCCGGTACAGTTGAATGCAATGATGGAGGAGAGAGCTGTCGCTCCCTCTCCCATCATTCCCCGCTCTGCCTCTGACACTGCGGGTGCACGATGATGTCATATCATCGCATATCTGCTGTGTGTTGGGCGGGCAGACTGCAACTGCTGAGACCGGAGCCGGGAGCAGCGCGGGGCGTGAGGAGAGGGTTTTTTTTTAAATATATCAATGAGTGATAACTGGATTGTGGGGCTATTGGGGGTGCTGCATTACATTCTATGTGGAATGGATGTATTACATTCTATGGGGGCTGTGCTGTATTACATTCTATGGGGGCTGGCTGCATTCCATTCCATTGGGGCTGTGCTGTATTACATTCTATGGGAGCTGGCTGAATTACATTCTATGGGAGCTGTGCTGTATTACATTCTTTGGGGGCTTGCTGCATTACATTCTATGGGGAAGGGCTGTATTACTTTTTATGAGGGCTGTGCTGTATTACATTCTATGGGGGCTGTGCTGTATTACATTCTATGGGGTGTATTACATTCTATGAGGGGGACTGTATTACATTCTATGGGGGCTGTATTACATTCTCTGGGGGCTACATTATATTCTATAGGGGGCTGTATTATATTCTATGGGGAGGTGGGCTGTATTATATTCTATGGGGGGCTGTATTACATTCTATGGGGGGCTGTATTATATTCTATGGGGGACTGTATTATATTCTATGGGGAGCTGTATTACATTCTCTGGGAGCTACATTACATTCTATGGGGGGCTGTATTATATTCCATAAGGGGTGATTGCATCATACTCTATGAGGGGGCTACACTATATTCTATGGGGAGCTGCATTATACTATATGAGGAGGGCTGCATTGTATTCTATGGAGGGGCTACATTATATTCTATGGGGGCTGCATTATGCTTTATGAGGGGGCTACCATATATTATATATGCAGGGGCTGCGTGATACTATATGAGGGGGCTGCATTATATTCTCTGGGGGGGTTACATTATACTCAGGGGGCTACAATAAATTATGTGGGGTGGCTGCATTATACTCTGGGGTGGCATCATTATACTATATGTGGGCTGCGTTATACTGTATCGAGGACTATGGGGAATACATTATACTATATGAAGAACTATGGGGTGCATTATACTATGGGAAGTGAGTTGTACTACATGGATGACAATGGCGGGGCATTATACTATATGGAGCACTATGAGGAATGTATTATATTATTTGGAGGACTGAGGAGTGTATTATACTATATGGAGGAATTGCAGTGTATTTTAATATATGGAGGACTATGAGGAGTGTATTATACTATATGGAGAAATTGCAGTGTATTTTAATATATGGAAGACTTTGAGGAGTGTATTATACTATATGGAGGACTGAGGAGTGTATTATGCTATATGGAGCACTGAGGAGTGTATTATACTATATGGAGGAGAGAATTATACTTTATGGAGGACTGAGGAGTGTATTATACTATATGGAGGACTGAGGAGTGTATTATACTATATGGTGGACTGAGGAGTGTATTATACTATATAGAGGACTGAGGTGCACAATATAATATATGGAGGACTATAGGGTGTATTATACTAAACAAGCAAAATGCTGCCTATTCATGGAGTGATTGGATTGTTTATGTGGGAACAGAAATCCTTGTTCTCAGCAGCACATCGCTGGTGTAAACTGTAGTTGTGCTACTGATAACATGATACTGTATGAGGACAGATTGATCTAATTGTGATTGTTCTGTTCCCTTCATTCTTTCTCAGTTGGTGTAAAGAGGCCGGGAAACAAGCGAATGACTTCACTATTGTCGATCCCACTCGTTTATTGGCCTGAGATCAGCACAAGTAAATACAGCAGAAATGCTTCGCAGGGGGACCAGGCAAGGATGAAGACAGTTGTAGTTAGCACCCGGCGCCTGGGAATAGCGCTAACTCTACTGCTTTTCCCAGCCACCAGAGCATTTAATTCTGGTATGTGTAATGATTTTTAAAGTTGATGTCAGCTGCGTAATGTCAGCTGCTATCAATCCCTGGTGTAAGTAATGGAGAGGTGTCTATCAGACATCCCCACTACTAGCCCAGATCTGGCAAGACCCAGACACTCTGAAGAGCGGAGACGGTAGTAACAATACCGCTCTTCACAGTCACCGAGCTCAGTGCAAGACCTGGAATATCTCAAGAACGGTGACGTTACTGATGTCTCCCCTCTTTAGAGTCACCGGGTCTCGCGCTGCGCAGCGGAACCAAAAGTGACTGTAGGCAAAGTTTATGGAGCATCAGAATGAGGTTCTATAGCCTTGGTCGTCTCAATCCCTTCATTATCTACGAGATCCAGTTATGTAGGTAAAGTAGTGGCTTTTCTTGGTACTGCAACTAAAAGAAATAAATAGGACTGAGCTGTAATGCTGGATACAGCTGTGATTATTAGTGTTGAGCGATACCTTCCGATATCGGAAAGTATCGGTATCGGTTTGGATCGGCCGATATTCAAAAAATATCGGATATCGCCGATACCGATACCCGATCCCAATGCAAGTCAATGGGACCAAAATATCGGAATTAAAATAAACCCTTTCTTTCCTTGTAGGTTCATTCTACATGAAGGAAAACAACTAAGAATAATGCCGGATGTATTTGGGGAGGTGGCGGAGACATTAAAGTCATAGAGGTTTATCCCAATCAAATAGAATAGCATGTTTTTTGTTTTTTTTTAAGACGTTCGGAGTGACAAAGATATTGACTATGTAAATTTTTTTTTTATTTTGTCAGATATTGATGTTTCACTATTCCACGCCCTTCCCCTTCTTTTTTTTCTTTTTTTTTTTCTTTTCCCACACTTTCATCTTCATCATCATCAGCATCTTTGACATCAACTTCTTCACCTTATTCATCTTCTTCTTCATCTTCTACCTATTTTTTTTTTTTTATTACATTCTTCATATTCATTTTATTCAACTATTATTATTCTTCTTATTCTACATATTCTTTTTATTCCACTGTTATTATTCTTCCTATTCTACTTCTTCATCATATTCTCATTTGTGACAGGCATTCCCGTAGTTGTTATCTATAAAAGTTTGAAGATTACACCTTCCGTTCTGCCAGTCACAAAAGTTACATTTGTCCGCGTTCAGTTTGGCCTGCAGCATCAGGCTTTATCCAGGGGCACTACGAGGAGGAACGGACTCACCCCCATACACTGCTTAGTCTTCTTCTGCATATAATTTAGATAATATCTTTTGCTCTGATATTAAGTCTTATGCTTAATGTTCTTCTGCTCTTTGTTCTGCAGCCTCTTGTTCTTCTGCTTCTCGGTCTTCCATGTTGTCGTCTCCAGGGTCGTCGTCTCCAGTGTCGTCATCTCCGCCGTCGTCGTCTCCGCCGTCGTCGTCGTCGTCATCGGGGTGGTCTTCCGTGTCGTCGTCATCGTGGTGGTCTTCCGGGTCGTCGACGTTAGGGTCTTCAACTTGGAAATGTAGCAGAAGGTACAAGAAGGCTGAGAAAATGCCAAGAACCAGCTGATGGAACTGGAACTCGGATGGCTACCCGAAGGTTCAAGAGCCTATGGAACTACCGAGGACCAGCTGACGTTACTGGAACCCGGTTACTAAGCAGGAGGTACCCGTGCTAAAAAGCACTACCAAGGACCGCCTGACGTTGACGGAACTCGGATACCCAGAAGGAGGCACCTAAGCCAAAGGCTCTGCCCGGAACCAGCTGACGTTACTGGAACCAGGATGGGGAGCAGAAGGTACAAGAGCAAAAGACACTGCCGAGAACCAGCTGACGGTACTGGAACCCGGATGGGTAGCCGAAGGTCCAAGAGCCAATGGAACTACCGAGGACCAGCTGACGTTACTGGAACCCGGTTACTAAGCAGGAGGTACCCGTGCCTGAAAGCACTACCAAGGACCACCTGACGTTGGTGGAACTTGGATACCCAGAAGGAGGCACCTAAGCCAAAGGCTCTGCCCGGAACCAGCTGACGGTACTGGAACCAGGATGGGGAGCAGAAGGTACAAGAGCAAAAGACACTGCCGAGAACCAGCTGACGGTGCTGGAACCAGGTGGTGGACCCGAAGGTCCACAGGAGAGGAGAGAACAGCTAGGCCGCGAGGCAGCCGCAGTTACCGAACCCCAACAGTCCTACAGGGGGAGCTGGGCCTACTGGCACTACAGAACCAGCCTTGACTACCAGTTCACGCAGCCCACATAGGAAGCTCCTAAACTGGAGGCACCCTGGAGTTGGCTAACCCGACCGCACCACGACGAGGCAAGCATAGGTGTCTCAGTGAGCTTGACACAACCCGGAAACAGCTGACGGTGCTGAAACCAGGCTTGGCACGAGGGAGTACCTGTGACAAAAACACTGCCGAGAACCAGCTGGCGGTGCTGGAACCCGGATGCGTTGCCCCAGTGTGCAAGAGCCAATGGCACGACCGAGGACCAGCTGACGGTGCTGGAACCCGGTTACTAAGCTGTAGGTGCCCGCGCTTAAAAGCACTACCAAGGACCGCCTGGCGTTGGCGGAACTCGGATACCCAGGAGGAGGCACCTAAGCCAAAGGCTCGGCCCGGAACCAGCTGACGGTGCTGGAACCAGGTGGTGGACCCGAAGGTCCACAGGAGAGGAGAGAACAGCTAGGCCGCGAGGCAGCCGCAGTTACCGAACCCCAACAGTCCTACAGGGGGAGCTGGGCCTACTGGCACTACAGAACCAGCCTTGACTACCAGTTCACGCAGCCCACATAGGAAGCTCCTAAACTGGAGGCACCCTGGAGTTGGCTAACCCGACCGCACCACGACGAGGCAAGCATAGGTGTCTCAGTGAGCTTGACACAACCCGGAAACAGCTGACGGTGCTGAAACCAGGCTTGGCACGAGGGAGTACCTGTGACAAAAACACTGCCGAGAACCAGCTGGCGGTGCTGGAACCCGGATGCGTTGCCCCAGTGTGCAAGAGCCAATGGCACGACCGAGGACCAGCTGACGGTGCTGGAACCCGGTTACTAAGCTGTAGGTGCCCGCGCTTAAAAGCACTACCAAGGACCGCCTGGCGTTGGCGGAACTCGGATACCCAGGAGGAGGCACCTAAGCCAAAGGCTCGGCCCGGAACCAGCTGACGGTGCTGGAACCAGGTGGTGGACCCGAAGGTCCACAGGAGAGGAGAGAACAGCTAGGCCGCGAGGCAGCCGCAGTTACCGAACCCCAACAGTCCTACAGGGGGAGCTGGGCCTACTGGCACTACAGAACCAGCCTTGACTACCAGTTCACGCAGCCCACATAGGAAGCTCCTAAACTGGAGGCACCCTGGAGTTGGCTAACCCGACCGCACCACGACGAGGCAAGCATAGGTGTCTCAGTGAGCTTGACACAACCCGGAAACAGCTGACGGTGCTGAAACCAGGCTTGGCACGAGGGAGTACCTGTGACAAAAACACTGCCGAGAACCAGCTGGCGGTGCTGGAACCCGGATGCGTTGCCCCAGTGTGCAAGAGCCAATGGCACGACCGAGGACCAGCTGACGGTGCTGGAACCCGGTTACTAAGCTGTAGGTGCCCGCGCTTAAAAGCACTACCAAGGACCGCCTGGCGTTGGCGGAACTCGGATACCCAGGAGGAGGCACCTAAGCCAAAGGCTCGGCCCGGAACCAGCTGACGGTGCTGGAACCAGGTGGTGGACCCGAAGGTCCACAGGAGAGGAGAGAACAGCTAGGCCGCGAGGCAGCCGCAGTTACCGAACCCCAACAGTCCTACAGGGGGAGCTGGGCCTACTGGCACTACAGAACCAGCCTTGACTACCAGTTCACGCAGCCCACATAGGAAGCTCCTAAACTGGAGGCACCCTGGAGTTGGCTAACCCGACCGCACCACGACGAGGCAAGCATAGGTGTCTCAGTGAGCTTGACACAACCCGGAAACAGCTGACGGTGCTGAAACCAGGCTTGGCACGAGGGAGTACCTGTGACAAAAACACTGCCGAGAACCAGCTGGCGGTGCTGGAACCCGGATGCGTTGCCCCAGTGTGCAAGAGCCAATGGCACGACCGAGGACCAGCTGACGGTGCTGGAACCCGGTTACTAAGCTGTAGGTGCCCGCGCTTAAAAGCACTACCAAGGACCGCCTGGCGTTGGCGGAACTCGGATACCCAGGAGGAGGCACCTAAGCCAAAGGCTCGGCCCGGAACCAGCTGACGGTGCTGGAACCAGGTGGTGGACCCGAAGGTCCACAGGAGAGGAGAGAACAGCTAGGCCGCGAGGCAGCCGCAGTTACCGAACCCCAACAGTCCTACAGGGGGAGCTGGGCCTACTGGCACTACAGAACCAGCCTTGACTACCAGTTCACGCAGCCCACATAGGAAGCTCCTAAACTGGAGGCACCCTGGAGTTGGCTAACCCGACCGCACCACGACGAGGCAAGCATAGGTGTCTCAGTGAGCTTGACACAACCCGGAAACAGCTGACGGTGCTGAAACCAGGCTTGGCACGAGGGAGTACCTGTGACAAAAACACTGCCGAGAACCAGCTGGCGGTGCTGGAACCCGGATGCGTTGCCCCAGTGTGCAAGAGCCAATGGCACGACCGAGGACCAGCTGACGGTGCTGGAACCCGGTTACTAAGCTGTAGGTGCCCGCGCTTAAAAGCACTACCAAGGACCGCCTGGCGTTGGCGGAACTCGGATACCCAGGAGGAGGCACCTAAGCCAAAGGCTCGGCCCGGAACCAGCTGACGGTGCTGGAACCAGGTGGTGGACCCCAAGGTCCACAGGAGAGGAGAGAACAGCTAGGCCGCGAGGCAGCCGCAGTTACCGAACCCCAACAGTCCTACAGGGGGAGCTGGGCCTACTGGCACTACAGAACCAGCCTTGACTACCAGTTCACGCAGCCCACATAGGAAGCTCCTAAACTGGAGGCACCCTGGAGTTGGCTAACCCGACCGCACCACGACGAGGCAAGCATAGGTGTCTCAGTGAGCTTGACACAACCCGGAAACAGCTGACGGTGCTGAAACCAGGCTTGGCACGAGGGAGTACCTGTGACAAAAACACTGCCGAGAACCAGCTGGCGGTGCTGGAACCCGGATGCGTTGCCCCAGTGTGCAAGAGCCAATGGCACGACCGAGGACCAGCTGACGGTGCTGGAACCCGGTTACTAAGCTGTAGGTGCCCGCGCTTAAAAGCACTACCAAGGACCGCCTGGCGTTGGCGGAACTCGGATACCCAGGAGGAGGCACCTAAGCCAAAGGCTCGGCCCGGAACCAGCTGACGGTGCTGGAACCAGGTGGTGGACCCCAAGGTCCACAGGAGAGGAGAGAACAGCTAGGCCGCGAGGCAGCCGCAGTTACCGAACCCCAACAGTCCTACAGGGGGAGCTGGGCCTACTGGCACTACAGAACCAGCCTTGACTACCAGTTCACGCAGCCCACATAGGAAGCTCCTAAACTGGAGGCACCCTGGAGTTGGCTAACCCGACCGCACCACGACGAGGCAAGCATAGGTGTCTCAGTGAGCTTGACACAACCCGGAAACAGCTGACGGTGCTGAAACCAGGCTTGGCACGAGGGAGTACCTGTGACAAAAACACTGCCGAGAACCAGCTGGCGGTGCTGGAACCCGGATGCGTTGCCCCAGTGTGCAAGAGCCAATGGCACGACCGAGGACCAGCTGACGGTGCTGGAACCCGGTTACTAAGCTGTAGGTGCCCGCGCTTAAAAGCACTACCAAGGACCGCCTGGCGTTGGCGGAACTCGGATACCCAGGAGGAGGCACCTAAGCCAAAGGCTCGGCCCGGAACCAGCTGACGGTGCTGGAACCAGGTGGTGGACCCGAAGGTCCACAGGAGAGGAGAGAACAGCTAGGCCGCGAGGCAGCCGCAGTTACCGAACCCCAACAGTCCTACAGGGGGAGCTGGGCCTACTGGCACTACAGAACCAGCCTTGACTACCAGTTCACGCAGCCCACATAGGAAGCTCCTAAACTGGAGGCACCCTGGAGTTGGCTAACCCGACCGCACCACGACGAGGCAAGCATAGGTGTCTCAGTGAGCTTGACACAACCCGGAAACAGCTGACGGTGCTGAAACCAGGCTTGGCACGAGGGAGTACCTGTGACAAAAACACTGCCGAGAACCAGCTGGCGGTGCTGGAACCCGGATGCGTTGCCCCAGTGTGCAAGAGCCAATGGCACGACCGAGGACCAGCTGACGGTGCTGGAACCCGGTTACTAAGCTGTAGGTGCCCGCGCTTAAAAGCACTACCAAGGACCGCCTGGCGTTGGCGGAACTCGGATACCCAGGAGGAGGCACCTAAGCCAAAGGCTCGGCCCGGAACCAGCTGACGGTGCTGGAACCAGGTGGTGGACCCCAAGGTCCACAGGAGAGGAGAGAACAGCTAGGCCGCGAGGCAGCCGCAGTTACCGAACCCCAACAGTCCTACAGGGGGAGCTGGGCCTACTGGCACTACAGAACCAGCCTTGACTACCAGTTCACGCAGCCCACATAGGAAGCTCCTAAACTGGAGGCACCCTGGAGTTGGCTAACCCGACCGCACCACGACGAGGCAAGCATAGGTGTCTCAGTGAGCTTGACACAACCCGGAAACAGCTGACGGTGCTGAAACCAGGCTTGGCACGAGGGAGTACCTGTGACAAAAACACTGCCGAGAACCAGCTGGCGGTGCTGGAACCCGGATGCGTTGCCCCAGTGTGCAAGAGCCAATGGCACGACCGAGGACCAGCTGACGGTGCTGGAACCCGGTTACTAAGCTGTAGGTGCCCGCGCTTAAAAGCACTACCAAGGACCGCCTGGCGTTGGCGGAACTCGGATACCCAGGAGGAGGCACCTAAGCCAAAGGCTCGGCCCGGAACCAGCTGACGGTGCTGGAACCAGGTGGTGGACCCGAAGGTCCACAGGAGAGGAGAGAACAGCTAGGCCGCGAGGCAGCCGCAGTTACCGAACCCCAACAGTCCTACAGGGGGAGCTGGGCCTACTGGCACTACAGAACCAGCCTTGACTACCAGTTCACGCAGCCCACATAGGAAGCTCCTAAACTGGAGGCACCCTGGAGTTGGCTAACCCGACCGCACCACGACGAGGCAAGCATAGGTGTCTCAGTGAGCTTGACACAACCCGGAAACAGCTGACGGTGCTGAAACCAGGCTTGGCACGAGGGAGTACCTGTGACAAAAACACTGCCGAGAACCAGCTGGCGGTGCTGGAACCCGGATGCGTTGCCCCAGTGTGCAAGAGCCAATGGCACGACCGAGGACCAGCTGACGGTGCTGGAACCCGGTTACTAAGCTGTAGGTGCCCGCGCTTAAAAGCACTACCAAGGACCGCCTGGCGTTGGCGGAACTCGGATACCCAGGAGGAGGCACCTAAGCCAAAGGCTCGGCCCGGAACCAGCTGACGGTGCTGGAACCAGGTGGTGGACCCCAAGGTCCACAGGAGAGGAGAGAACAGCTAGGCCGCGAGGCAGCCGCAGTTACCGAACCCCAACAGTCCTACAGGGGGAGCTGGGCCTACTGGCACTACAGAACCAGCCTTGACTACCAGTTCACGCAGCCCACATAGGAAGCTCCTAAACTGGAGGCACCCTGGAGTTGGCTAACCCGACCGCACCACGACGAGGCAAGCATAGGTGTCTCAGTGAGCTTGACACAACCCGGAAACAGCTGACGGTGCTGAAACCAGGCTTGGCACGAGGGAGTACCTGTGACAAAAACACTGCCGAGAACCAGCTGGCGGTGCTGGAACCCGGATGCGTTGCCCCAGTGTGCAAGAGCCAATGGCACGACCGAGGACCAGCTGACGGTGCTGGAACCCGGTTACTAAGCTGTAGGTGCCCGCGCTTAAAAGCACTACCAAGGACCGCCTGGCGTTGGCGGAACTCGGATACCCAGGAGGAGGCACCTAAGCCAAAGGCTCGGCCCGGAACCAGCTGACGGTGCTGGAACCAGGTGGTGGACCCCAAGGTCCACAGGAGAGGAGAGAACAGCTAGGCCGCGAGGCAGCCGCAGTTACCGAACCCCAACAGTCCTACAGGGGGAGCTGGGCCTACTGGCACTACAGAACCAGCCTTGACTACCAGTTCACGCAGCCCACATAGGAAGCTCCTAAACTGGAGGCACCCTGGAGTTGGCTAACCCGACCGCACCACGACGAGGCAAGCATAGGTGTCTCAGTGAGCTTGACACAACCCGGAAACAGCTGACGGTGCTGAAACCAGGCTTGGCACGAGGGAGTACCTGTGACAAAAACACTGCCGAGAACCAGCTGGCGGTGCTGGAACCCGGATGCGTTGCCCCAGTGTGCAAGAGCCAATGGCACGACCGAGGACCAGCTGACGGTGCTGGAACCCGGTTACTAAGCTGTAGGTGCCCGCGCTTAAAAGCACTACCAAGGACCGCCTGGCGTTGGCGGAACTCGGATACCCAGGAGGAGGCACCTAAGCCAAAGGCTCGGCCCGGAACCAGCTGACGGTGCTGGAACCAGGTGGTGGACCCGAAGGTCCACAGGAGAGGAGAGAACAGCTAGGCCGCGAGGCAGCCGCAGTTACCGAACCCCAACAGTCCTACAGGGGGAGCTGGGCCTACTGGCACTACAGAACCAGCCTTGACTACCAGTTCACGCAGCCCACATAGGAAGCTCCTAAACTGGAGGCACCCTGGAGTTGGCTAACCCGACCGCACCACGACGAGGCAAGCATAGGTGTCTCAGTGAGCTTGACACAACCCGGAAACAGCTGACGGTGCTGAAACCAGGCTTGGCACGAGGGAGTACCTGTGACAAAAACACTGCCGAGAACCAGCTGGCGGTGCTGGAACCCGGATGCGTTGCCCCAGTGTGCAAGAGCCAATGGCACGACCGAGGACCAGCTGACGGTGCTGGAACCCGGTTACTAAGCTGTAGGTGCCCGCGCTTAAAAGCACTACCAAGGACCGCCTGGCGTTGGCGGAACTCGGATACCCAGGAGGAGGCACCTAAGCCAAAGGCTCGGCCCGGAACCAGCTGACGGTGCTGGAACCAGGTGGTGGACCCGAAGGTCCACAGGAGAGGAGAGAACAGCTAGGCCGCGAGGCAGCCGCAGTTACCGAACCCCAACAGTCCTACAGGGGGAGCTGGGCCTACTGGCACTACAGAACCAGCCTTGACTACCAGTTCACGCAGCCCACATAGGAAGCTCCTAAACTGGAGGCACCCTGGAGTTGGCTAACCCGACCGCACCACGACGAGGCAAGCATAGGTGTCTCAGTGAGCTTGACACAACCCGGAAACAGCTGACGGTGCTGAAACCAGGCTTGGCACGAGGGAGTACCTGTGACAAAAACACTGCCGAGAACCAGCTGGCGGTGCTGGAACCCGGATGCGTTGCCCCAGTGTGCAAGAGCCAATGGCACGACCGAGGACCAGCTGACGGTGCTGGAACCCGGTTACTAAGCTGTAGGTGCCCGCGCTTAAAAGCACTACCAAGGACCGCCTGGCGTTGGCGGAACTCGGATACCCAGGAGGAGGCACCTAAGCCAAAGGCTCGGCCCGGAACCAGCTGACGGTGCTGGAACCAGGTGGTGGACCCCAAGGTCCACAGGAGAGGAGAGAACAGCTAGGCCGCGAGGCAGCCGCAGTTACCGAACCCCAACAGTCCTACAGGGGGAGCTGGGCCTACTGGCACTACAGAACCAGCCTTGACTACCAGTTCACGCAGCCCACATAGGAAGCTCCTAAACTGGAGGCACCCTGGAGTTGGCTAACCCGACCGCACCACGACGAGGCAAGCATAGGTGTCTCAGTGAGCTTGACACAACCCGGAAACAGCTGACGGTGCTGAAACCAGGCTTGGCACGAGGGAGTACCTGTGACAAAAACACTGCCGAGAACCAGCTGGCGGTGCTGGAACCCGGATGCGTTGCCCCAGTGTGCAAGAGCCAATGGCACGACCGAGGACCAGCTGACGGTGCTGGAACCCGGTTACTAAGCTGTAGGTGCCCGCGCTTAAAAGCACTACCAAGGACCGCCTGGCGTTGGCGGAACTCGGATACCCAGGAGGAGGCACCTAAGCCAAAGGCTCGGCCCGGAACCAGCTGACGGTGCTGGAACCAGGTGGTGGACCCCAAGGCCCACAGGAGAGGAGAGAACAGCTAGGCCGCGAGGCAGCCGCAGTTACCGAACCCCAACAGTCCTACAGGGGGAGCTGGGCCTACTGGCACTACAGAACCAGCCTTGACTACCAGTTCACGCAGCCCACATAGGAAGCTCCTAAACTGGAGGCACCCTGGAGTTGGCTAACCCGACCGCACCACGACGAGGCAAGCATAGGTGTCTCAGTGAGCTTGACACAACCCGGAAACAGCTGACGGTGCTGAAACCAGGCTTGGCACGAGGGAGTACCTGTGACAAAAACACTGCCGAGAACCAGCTGGCGGTGCTGGAACCCGGATGCGTTGCCCCAGTGTGCAAGAGCCAATGGCACGACCGAGGACCAGCTGACGGTGCTGGAACCCGGTTACTAAGCTGTAGGTGCCCGCGCTTAAAAGCACTACCAAGGACCGCCTGGCGTTGGCGGAACTCGGATACCCAGGAGGAGGCACCTAAGCCAAAGGCTCGGCCCGGAACCAGCTGACGGTGCTGGAACCAGGTGGTGGACCCCAAGGCCCACAGGAGAGGAGAGAACAGCTAGGCCGCGAGGCAGCCGCAGTTACCGAACCCCAACAGTCCTACAGGGGGAGCTGGGCCTACTGGCACTACAGAACCAGCCTTGACTACCAGTTCACGCAGCCCACATAGGAAGCTCCTAAACTGGAGGCACCCTGGAGTTGGCTAACTCGACCGCACCACGACGGGGCAAGCATAGGCGTCTCAGTGAAGTTGACACAACCCGGAAACAGCTGACGGTGCTGAAACCAGGCTTGGCACGAGGGAGTACCTGTGACAAGAACACTGCCGAGAACCAGCTGGCGGTGCTGGAACCCGGATGCGTTGCCTTGCCTATTAAAGATTGTCTTCCTAGAGCCCCAACTAGCGGTGTTGGAGCAAAGGGTAAGCAGGGGGAGATGAGTGTAGGCCGAAGCCTGCACTGGAGGCAGCTTTGTGTCTGCGTTGCGTTTGCAGGACACTTTGCCGGCTACACACTGGGGGAACAGCTGGCGTTGCTGAACCCCACTAACACAATGGCGTGTGTTTTTCTCTGTGCAGCTAGCACTTGCGGGCAAAAACTAGCGATGTTAGAGCCCGTGTTGAAGCAGGAGGAGGAGGAGAGGAGCAGAGTGTAGGCCGAAGCTTAGTTGAACCAATTTCAAAGGAAACCTTTAACCCCCCCCTCAGGTGTTACAAAGTACAAGAGACACACCTTGTGCAGTATTAATGCTGCACAAGTGAAAGGTTGCTCTATTAATTTGTCTACTTGCACACGCTGAATGAAAGACATACACAATTTACCCCATTCTACAGTCAAACTGTAGTGGATGCGTGACTTGGTTTTTTGATGAGACGCAGCACAGGTGTCCAAAATAACGCCTTGGTGCTTGGAGCAGCTTCCTGAGCGTTGTTATTTGCTGTACAGGAGTCTGCGCTCTTGTGTTATCCCTTGGCAATGCCCTGTTAGCGCTGCCCATCTTATGACATCATTTCATGTTGGCCGGTGCGGTTAACGATGGCCATAAATCCCAGACCCACAGTGTCTTTTCATAAAGCCACACTGCGGTGCTGGGATTCGTGGCCTTGAGCAGTAAATATTTTGGCCGCTCACACACGTCCTTACACCTGCTTCAGACTGGGCGGCCTCTGCTGATCCCTTCTCGCATGCCGCGGCCATGAGGCTGCACAGTCTGAAGAAGGCTGAAGGAGATGAGTTAAGACAGGCGAAGATATGCACTGCTCGTGCCCATCAATCACACCCTCGCAGTCAAAATAATTAAGACAACGAGGAGCATTTTATTCAGGCAGGGCGGACGAACAGGCGCAAGTAGCCAACCAATGATGTCAGAAGACGGGAAGCGCTACCAAGGGGGGTGCTGCGTATCATTAGAAAGGAAAGTCACACCTCAGGGACAGTGGAATGGTCTCAAAGAGACACATTTTGTACGTGTTGAGTTCCACGTGGGCAAGGAGAAAACATCAGCCACCTTGTACAAATGCAGCAGTACTGCTGTACAAGGTGGCTGTTATACATAGAAACACCTGGGGGTGGGGGCCAGGCTCCCTTCAATTTCAGTTCATGTGCCTGCGTGGCGTTTGCAGGTCACGTTGCAAGCTGCACAGCAGGGGAACAGCTGGCGGTGCTGAACCCCACTAACACATTGGCTGGTGTTTTTCTCTGTGCAGCTAGCATTTCCGGGCAAAAACTAGCGGTGTTTGAGCCCAGGGTCAGCAGGAGGAGGAGGAGAGGAGCAAAGTGTAGGCCGAAGCCTGCACTGGTGGCAGCTTTTGGTCGGTTGTGCCAGCGTGGCTTGTGCTGGACACGATGCCGGCTACACAGCGGGGGAACAGCTGGCGTTGCTGAACCCCACTAACACATTGGCTGGTGTTTTTCTCTGTGCAGCTAGCATTTCCGGGCAAAAACTAGCGTTGTTAGAGCCCAGGGTCAGCAGGAGGAGGAGAGGAGCAGAGTGTAGGCCGAAGCCTAGTTGAACCAATTTCAAAGGTTACCTTTAACCCCCCCTCAGGTGTTACAAAGAACAAGAGCCACTCCTTCTGCAGCATTAATGCTGCACAAGTAAAAGGTTGCTCTATTAATTTGTCTACTTGCACAAGCTGAATGCAACACGTAGACTATTTAGCCCATTATACTGTTTAACAGTAGTGGAGGCGTGACTTGTCTTTTTAAAGAAAAGCAGCACAGGTGTCGAAAACAACACCTTTTTGCATGGGCGCAGCTTCCTGAGCGTTGTTAGTTGCTGTACAGGAGTCTGCGCTCTTGTGATCCTTTGGCCATGCGCTGTGAGCGCTTCCTGTCTTATGACCTCATTTCATGTTGGCCGTTGCGGTTAGCGATGGACATGAATCCCAGACCCACAGTGTGTTTTTAAAAAATCACACTGCGGTGCTGGGATTCGTGCCCTGGTGCAGTAAATATGTTTGCCGCTCACACATGTCCTTACACCTGCTTCAGACTGGACGGCCTCATCTGATCCCTTATCGCCTGCCGAGGCCATGAGGACACCCAGTCTGAAGAAGGCGGAAGGAGATGAGTGAACACAGGCAAACATATGCACTGCACATGCCCATCAATCACACCCTCGCTGTCCAAAAAAATAAGACACCGAGGGCCGTTGTTTCGAGCAGGGGAGATGCACAGGCGCAGCCAGCTAACCAATGATGTCAAAAGACGGGCAGCGCTAACAAGGGTGGTGCTGCGTGTCATTACAAAGGAAAGTCACACCTCAGGGACATTGTAATGGTCTGTAATGAGACACATTTTGTACGTGTTGAGTTCCACGTGGGCAAGGAGAAAAAGTCAGCCACCTCGTACAAATGCAGCAGTACTGCTGTACAAGGTGGCTGTTATACATAGAAACACCTGTGGGTGGGGGGCAGGCTCCCTTCAATTTCAGTTCATGTGCCTGCGTGGCGTTTGCAGGTCACGTTGCAAGCTACACAGCAGGGGAACAGCTGGCGTTGCTGAACCCCACTGACACATTGACTGGTGTTTTTCTCTGTGCAGATTGCATGTCCGGGCAAAAACTAGCGGTGTTAGAGCCCAGGGTCAGCAGGAGGAGGAGGAGAGGAGCAAAGTGTAGGCCGAAGCCTGCACTGGTGGCAGCTTTTGGTCGGTTGTGCCAGCGTGGCTTGTGCTGGACACGATGCCGGCTACACAGCGGGGGAACAGCTGGCGGTGCTGAACCCCACTAACACATTGGCTGGTGTTTTTCTCTGTGCAGCTAGCATTTCCGGGCAAAAACTAGCGTTGTTTGAGCCCAGGGTCAGCAGGAGGAGTAGAGGAGCAGAGTGTAGGCCGAAGCCTAGTTGAACCAATTTCAAAGGTTACCTTTAACCCCCCCCCTCAGGTGTTGCAAGGTACAAGAGCCACACCTTGAACAGCATTAATGATGCACAAGTCAAAGGTTGCTCTATTTAATTTTGCTCCTTGCACACGCTGAATTAAACACGTACACTATTTAGCCCATTATACTGTCAAACAGTTGTGGAGGCGTGACTTGTCTTTTTAACGAGACGCAGCACAGGTGTCAAAATTTGCACCTAGGTACTGGGCGCAGATTCCTGAGCGTTGTTATTTGCTGTACAGGAGTCTGCGCTCTTGTGTTATCCCTTGGCAATACCCTGTTAGTGCAGGCCGTCTCATGACCTCATTTCATGTTGGCCGGTGCGGTTAACGATGGCCATAAATCCCAGACCCACAGTGGCTTTTCCTAAAGTCACACTGCGGTGCTGGGATTCGTGGCCTTGTGCAGTAAATATGATCGCCGCTCACACATGTCCTTACACCTGCTTCAGACTGGGCGGCCTCAGCTGATCCCTTATCGCATGCCGCGGCCATGAGGCCGCACAGTCAGAAGAAGGCGGAAGGAGGGGAGTGAAAACAGGGGAACATATGCACTGCTCGTGCCCATCAATCACACCCTCGCAGTCAAAATATATGAGACAACGGGGGCCGTTGTGTCGGACAGGGGGGACGCACAGGCACAGCCAGCCAACCAATGATGTCAGGAGACGGGCAGCGCTAACAATGGGGGTGCTGCGTGTCATTAAAAAGGAAAGTCACACCTCAGGGACATTGTAATGGTCTGTAATGAGACACATTTTGTACTTGTTGAGTTCCACGTGTGCAAGGAGAAAAAGTCAGCCACCTTGTACAAATGCAGCAGTACTGCTGTACAAGGTGGCTGTTATACATAGAAACACCTGTGGGTGGGGGGCAGGCTCCCTTCAATTTCAGTTCATGTGCCTGCGTGGCGTTTGCAGGTCACGTTGCAAGCTACACAGCAGGGGAACAGCTGGCGTTGCTGAACCCCACTGACACATTGACTGGTGTTTTTCTCTGTGCAGATTGCATGTCCGGGCAAAAACTAGCGGTGTTAGAGCCCAGGGTCAGCAGGAGGAGGAGGAGAGGAGCAAAGTGTAGGCCGCAGCCTGCACTGGTGGCAGCTTTTGTTCTGTTGTGCCAGCGTGGCTTGTGCTGGACACGTTGCCGACTACACAGCGGGGGAACAGCTGGCGGTGCTGAACCCCACTAACACATTGGCTGGTGTTTTTCTCTGTGCAGCTAGCATTTCCGGGCAGAAACTGGCGTTGTTTGAGCCCAGGGTCAGCAGGAGGAGTAGAGGAGCAGAGTGTAGGCCGAAGCCTAGTTGAACCAATTTCAAAGGTTACCTTTAACCCCCCCCTCAGGTGTTGCAAGGTACAAGAGCCACACCTTGAACAGCATTAATGATGCACAAGTCAAAGGTTGCTCTATTTAATTTTGCTCCTTGCACACGCTGAATTAAACACGTACACTATTTAGCCCATTATACTGTCAAACAGTTGTGGAGGCGTGACTTGTCTTTTTAACGAGACGCAGCACAGGTGTCAAAATTTGCACCTAGGTACTGGGCGCAGATTCCTGAGCGTTGTTATTTGCTGTACAGGAGTCTGCGCTCTTGTGTTATCCCTTGGCAATACCCTGTTAGTGCAGGCCGTCTCATGACCTCATTTCATGTTGGCCGGTGCGGTTAACGATGGCCATAAATCCCAGACCCACAGTGGCTTTTCCTAAAGTCACACTGCGGTGCTGGGATTCGTGGCCTTGTGCAGTAAATATGATCGCCGCTCACACATGTCCTTACACCTGCTTCAGACTGGGCGGCCTCAGCTGATCCCTTATCGCATGCCGCGGCCATGAGGCCGCACAGTCAGAAGAAGGCGGAAGGAGGGGAGTGAAAACAGGGGAACATATGCACTGCTCGTGCCCATCAATCACACCCTCGCAGTCAAAATATATGAGACAACGGGGGGCGTTGTGTCGGGCAGGGGGGACGCACAGGCACAGCCAGCCAACCAATGATGTCAGGAGACGGGCAGCGCTAACAATGGGGGTGCTGCGTGTCATTACAAAGGAAAGTCACACCTCAGGGACATTGTAATGGTCTCTAATGAGACACATTTTGTACGTGTTGAGTTCCACGTGGGCAAGGAGAAAAAGTCAGCCACCTCGTACAAATGCAGCAGTACTGCTGTACAAGGTGGCTGATATACATAGAAACACCTGTGGGTGGGGGGCAGGCTCCCTTCAATTTCAGTTCATGTGCCTGCGTGGCGTTTGCAGGTCACGTTGCAAGCTACACAGCAGGGGAACAGCTGGCGTTGCTGAACCCCACTAACACATTGGCTGGTGTTTTTCTCTGTGCAGCTAGCATGTCCGGGCAGAAACTGGCGTTGTTTGAGCCCAGGGTCAGCAGGAGGAGGAGGAGAGGAGCAAAGTGTAGGCCGCAGCCTGCACTGGTGGCAGCTTTTGTTCTGTTGTGCCAGCGTGGCTTGTGCTGGACACGTTGCCGACTACACAGCAGGGGAACAGCTGGCGGTGCTGAACCCCACTAACACATTGGCTGGTGTTTTTCTCTGTGCAGCTAGCATTTCCGGGCAGAAACTGGCGTTGTTTGAGCCCAGGGTCAGCAGGAGGAGTAGAGGAGCAGAGTGTAGGCCGAAGCCTAGTTGAACCAATTTCAAAGGTTACCTTTAACCCCCCCCTCAGGTGTTGCAAGGTACAAGAGCCACACCTTGAACAGCATTAATGATGCACAAGTCAAAGGTTGCTCTATTTAATTTTGCTCCTTGCACACGCTGAATTAAACACGTACACTATTTAGCCCATTATACTGTCAAACAGTTGTGGAGGCGTGACTTGTCTTTTTAACGAGACGCAGCACAGGTGTCAAAATTTGCACCTAGGTACTGGGCGCAGATTCCTGAGCGTTGTTATTTGCTGTACAGGAGTCTGCGCTCTTGTGTTATCCCTTGGCAATACCCTGTTAGTGCAGGCCGTCTCATGACCTCATTTCATGTTGGCCGGTGCGGTTAACGATGGCCATAAATCCCAGACCCACAGTGGCTTTTCCTAAAGTCACACTGCGGTGCTGGGATTCGTGGCCTTGTGCAGTAAATATGATCGCCGCTCACACATGTCCTTACACCTGCTTCAGACTGGGCGGCCTCAGCTGATCCCTTATCGCATGCCGCGGCCATGAGGCCGCACAGTCAGAAGAAGGCGGAAGGAGGGGAGTGAAAACAGGGGAACATATGCACTGCTCGTGCCCATCAATCACACCCTCGCAGTCAAAATATATGAGACAACGGGGGGCGTTGTGTCGGGCAGGGGGGACGCACAGGCACAGCCAGCCAACCAATGATGTCAGGAGACGGGCAGCGCTAACAATGGGGGTGCTGCGTGTCATTACAAAGGAAAGTCACACCTCAGGGACATTGTAATGGTCTCTAATGAGACACATTTTGTACGTGTTGAGTTCCACGTGGGCAAGGAGAAAAAGTCAGCCACCTCGTACAAATGCAGCAGTACTGCTGTACAAGGTGGCTGATATACATAGAAACACCTGTGGGTGGGGGGCAGGCTCCCTTCAATTTCAGTTCATGTGCCTGCGTGGCGTTTGCAGGTCACGTTGCAAGCTACACAGCAGGGGAACAGCTGGCGTTGCTGAACCCCACTAACACATTGGCTGGTGTTTTTCTCTGTGCAGCTAGCATGTCCGGGCAGAAACTGGCGTTGTTTGAGCCCAGGGTCAGCAGGAGGAGGAGAGGAGCAAAGTGTAGGCCGAAGCCTGCACTGGTGG